>NC_136785.1:11898729-13157729 GCF_947034865.1 Barbatula barbatula
ATTAGAAGTTATTAAAACCACTCTTTACAAAACCTAGTTCACAATCACACATCTAACAGATAAAAAGCCATAAAACAAAAATAAATGTTTACAAAATCTATGTCACAACCACACATTTAACATATTAAAAGCCATAAAACAAACTAAAAACAAAATCACTCTTACAAAACCTATGTCACAACCACACATTTACCAGATTAAAAGCCATAAAACAAACTAAAAACAAAATCACTCTTACAAAACCTATGTCACAATCACACATTTAACAGATTAAAAGCCATAAAACAAAATAAAAACAAAATAAAATGTTTACAAAAACTATGTCACAATCACACATCTAACAGATTAAAAAGCCATAAAACAAAATAAAAACAAAATAGATGTTTACAAACCCATGTCGCAACCAAACATTTAACAGATTAAAACAAACTAAAAACAAAATCACTCTTACAAAAACTATGTCACAATCACACATCTAACAGATAAAAAGCCATAAAACAAAATAAAAACAAAATAAATGTTTACAAACCCCATGTCACAACCAAACATTTAACAGATTAAACAAGCTAAAAACAAAATCACTCTTACCAAAACTATGTCACAATCACACATTTAACAGATTAAAAGCCATAAAACAAACTAAAACAAAATCACTCTTACAAAACTATGTCACAATCACACATCTAACAGATTAAAAGCCATAAAACAAAATAAAAACAAAATAAATGTTTACAAACTATGTCACAATCACACATCTAACAGATTAAAAGCCATAAAACAAATAAAAACAAAATAAATGTTTACAAAACTATGTCACAATCACACATCTAACAGATTAAAAACCGTAAAACAAAATAAAAACAAAATAAATGTTTACAAAATCTATGTCACAACCACACATTTAACAGATTAAAAGCCATAAACAAAATAAAAACAAAATAAATGTTTACAAACCCATGTCGCAACCAAACATTTAACAGATTAAAACAAACTAAAAACAAAATCACTCTTACAAAAACTATGTCACAATCACACATCTAACATATTAAAAGCCATAAAACAAAATAAAAACAAAATAAATGTTTACAAACCCATGTCACAATCACACATCTAACAGATTAAAAACAGTAAAACAAAATAAATGTTTACAAAATCTATGTCACAACCACACATTTAACAGATTAAAAGCCATAAAACAAAATAAAAACAAAATAAATGTTTACAAACCCATGTCGCAACCAAACATTTAACAGATTAAAACAAACTAAAAACAAAATCACTCTTACAAAAACTATGTCACAATCACACATCTAACATATTAAAAGCCATAAAACAAAATAAAAACAAAATAAATGTTTACAAAATCTATGTCACAATCACACATCTAACAGATTAAACAAACTAAAAACAAAATCACTCTTACAAAATCTATGTCACAATCACACATCTAACAGATTAAAAGCCATAAAACAAAATAAAAACAAAATAAATGTTTACAAAATCTATGTCACAATCACACATCTAACAGATTAAAAGCCATAAAACAAAATAAAAACAAAATAAATGTTTACAAAATCTATGTCACAATCACACATCTAACAGATTAAAAGCCATAAAACAAAATAAAACAAAATAAATGTTTACAAAAACTATGTCACAATCACACATCTAACAGATAAAAAGCCATAAAACAAAATAAAAACAAAATAAATGTTTACAAAACCTATGTCACAATCACACATTTTACATGATCTCTAACTCTCTCTAAATTTACTCAAAAACACATTTCACAGCAGGTGTCCTGATAGAAAAAGCAGGTTTTGAAAAGGTGTTGGGGGCTACCACTGTAGGAAGGGGGGAGGGCCATAGGAGCCCTACAACAGTCATAAAACATAAAATGTCAGTAAGATTGACAGCCCGTAAAAGAACCATTTGAGTGACAGCCTGTCAGGATGACAGGCCTTTGCCAGGAGGGTCATAAATCAATCAAAACATTTTTGACACATAGTATATGATTATACTACTCACTTTTTGCACTTTCACTGCTGCCTGCGTCTCTCCTCAGGGTTGCCATAGTGTAGGTTGGAGGCACAGAGAATTTCTGGCTCGAATTAGTCATTGCCTGCTCACTCACTAGGGGACTTTAACTACATACCCAGCCATCAGAGCTCCTGTTTGAAATCTCATTATTTAAGACATATAATCAAATGCTCTTGATATGGTTAGAACTCAACGAAACAAAAAGTTGAGTGGTTTGCCTGTTGAAATTGTTGTTTTTTCTCTGAGGGGGTCAGGCATACATTTATTCACGGTCATTGCCACCTACACAGTTTTGCTGGGATTATGCATCTGTTGGAGGATTAGATTATGGAAACACAGGAACATAATTTGCCCGCACAAGATTAAGCTTCAGATAGACCAGTAATCTCCTCCCCATTATGAGTTTATGAGACATTGATATAGTTTGCAGTGAAATTCATTTATAACTGTTGCTTTTATACAGAAAGGTCCAACCAAAATTGCTTAATTTTATTATTAACCAATATTAAACATTTAAGGGGCAAATGCTTCACATTTAGTAGCTGAAATAGTTAGAATCCATAATTAATTTACTGTCAAAGTTGCCAATGTGTGCCAACCTACATTCAGACAATGTTTATTTATTTTGATGCCCTTGGTAAATAATGATAATGTAACCCGAGATTGCAAAATGTAAACCAACACACTGCCTCCAGGTACTGATGTTCTTTAAAGTCACTTTAAATTGCTCTTGGAACACGGATTGTGTCCTTACCGCATCCTCACAAAGTCATCTCTTAAAATAACATCTGTTTAACGCACAGAGAGGAAATGTGTTCGAGAGAATGCATATGAGTGATTGTATGAGTGAATGATAGCCTCTTCAAAACCATTGACAATAAAGGCATTCTCAAGGATTTAGATACAGTGTACAACGTACAGGCACCATTGTGTTTCCTTAATAGTGCTGGGTGTAGCTGATGGGAGGTCAGTATCTTCCATTGATGTTCAGGAATCTACATTGCATTTGAGTCAAATTTTTACTTGATAAATACATTTCGTTGGACATTTATTGAGTGAAATACTGCCTGTCTCCTTGAAAGGATGTGTTCTTACAGGTTTCTAGAGTAGAAATGGTGTGGCTTGATTTGTTGAAGGAGTAGCCAAAGGGTTGTGTCCTAGAGAGTGTTTTTGGTTCATGCTGAGTCTAAATCCTCCCCTTTTGACTTTACACGGGCATAACGCCATTGGGATTATCTGGCCATTGATTTAACATCATTTGTCTTGTGGTATGTGGTATTCATTTTTTCTGTCGGTCTCTTTTTTGTCCTGAGAGAGTTTAAACCCTAGACATATTAGAGCTTTGTCATTTTATTAAATCCAAATTATTTCCTGATTTCTCCCCACAGGGCTTTTCTAGTTAAAATGATTGACCCTAGGGGATAATAACGTACCATGTGTCACGATTCAGTCTGTTCCCCTGTCTTCTGGACTTTTAGTTTGTAGTTTTGATTGTTTGCTTTCCTGTTTCCTGTGTAGTCCTTTGTAGTTCTTTTACTCATTGGTTCTTGTTAAATGTTTTCTCCAGGTGTGTCTAGTTATCTTGTTTCACCCTTATTAGGGTTTCCTTTGACGGTTGTCAGTCATTGAATGTTTGATCTTGTTCCCAGTGCACATAGAATAATTTTTAATCCTTTGTTATTGTTTTATTGTGTACATAAAAATAAAATATGCTGACCGTGGATCTGCTTCCTTCCGGGATAACTCTCATGTTACAGAATGACTGACCTCTTATGGATCCAGTAGTCTGTTTGGCCCATCTGTTTTCTGGTAGTCTCAACGATCAATACGAAAACACAAAATAAACCGTAAGGGTCATCTTCCTGCTCGCGGGATATCCTCTGGTCCAGACCCCTCTCGCGAGATGGCCGCCAGTCTAGAGCCCGCTCACGAGATGGCGGGTTCCAATGTGTGATCTCAAGTTTGGCAGACAGTCTACTTGCATCTGTGCAGTTGCTGGTCTTCCCGAGGTCCAAAGTCCGGTAGTCCCTGTCCGTTTCTGAGGTTCTACCTTTGGAGTCTGCTCTGCTGGTGGTGGCTGCTGCATTGCTGCGTGTCTGGCTGTGCTCCAAAGGTCATTTCTTAACCTGCTGAGCTCCCTACCCCTATCCAAGATGGGCGCCTCTGAGCCCCCTGCCTCTTCCAAGATGGCCACTTCCCAGGTCCACCTCTGGTCCACCACCGTCCTGGACCTATGTCAGCATCTGGAAGTCGCTCTTTGGGGGGGTTCTCCTGTCTTTTGAACTTTTAGTTTGTAGTTTTCGTGGTGTGCTTTCCTGTTTCTTGTGTCATTTGTTCTTAATTCTCGTTATCTTCTTTCACCCTTATAAGTTCCCAGTGTAATTTAACCCCAGTGTTTCCTTTGTCTGTTGTCAGTCGTTAAATGTTTGATCTTGTTTCCAGTGGTTATGCTCAACGTACTTTTTATTATTTTTGTTCATCTGCCCGGCATGGGGATCCGCTTCCTGCCTGGATTCCCCGTTGTTACACCATGTTTCCCACTGTTTATTATTAATAGTGGGTTACAAATACATTTTCTTGGTTTGGACATTTCATACTATGTATTTTACATCTCGTCTCTGTTCTTTCAAAACCTTGGATTTCCAAATTCTGTGTTTTTCAGTAAATGAAAAAAAACCAAAGAGATGACAAAGAGATACTGAGCACAACATATACATTAAAAGTCCATGATCCGTAAAATCCTTGGGGCAGCAATTCTTTTCAGAATATAATTTTTTTGGTGGAGTATCCCTTTAAGACACATTGTGGTGCTGAACTAAGTTCTAGTTAACAAATGTTGACCAAGAGTTAGTTGTACTGCTGAAATCTTTGTCTTAAACATGATTCAGAGAATTCTTTAGCCCACACTTTACTTTGCAGCTTTTGTGAAGTCATGGAATTCAGGAGTGGTCACTTGTGAGGCCTTTTTGATTCGAAGCCCAATGCAGAAACAAGATTGTTGCTGTTTAGATGACACCGCCTGCAATGTCTTAAGGGGCAGCCAAATGCACTCAGGAAAGAGAGTCTGTGATTCAATGAAACTTTTCCTCTTCTTGTAGTCTCTCTTAGGGAATGATTGGCTGTTGAATAGTCTTTATTGATTAAAACTCGGTTACTTTCATTGTTTGTCAGTTTCCAGAATCGATTCCATGATTAGCGCTTGCATACTCTGGATAAAGAATTGGAATGTCAAATCACGTGGCTTGTTGAAGAGGCCTATGCTAACGCTTTTCAGAGTGACTTGCGGCGAGTCAAAGATCCCCGCATAGCATGCACATAGAATGCTATGTCATTTGGAACGCAATATGGAGACAGTGCTGTTTGCGGCTATTAGTTAAACAATGAAAGTGGACACAAACACATTATTTCTCTCCATATTGCAGTTTCTATAGGGACTCATCAGGCAGTGCAGGCATTCTCAGGAGAACGTCAATAATTTACAAACATCCTCTCCTCAACCCCCACACGCATGCGGCACTCAATTGTTGTTCTTGCTTCATCGAGATGACATACAGCCTTGGACTAGGGCGTGGGTGCGGGATGGGAATTGTACCGCCACCTATGTGCCTTAAGCTGTGATGTCACAATTTCAGAAAGAGAAGCAGTTTTTCAGTGTTTTCCGATGTTTTAATTTTTTTTACCGTTTATTAAAAATGCTTCTGGCAGTCAGCTCCAAGCACAGAAATAATATCAGGAAGATCCTGAACGGTGACCAAAATTAGACTTTCTTTTCCTGCAGCCTTTCTTCTGTCCGTGCTTTCTTTTCAGCCAGTTGACAGCACAGCGAGCCAGCCAAAAACACAAAAAATGTCTTGGCAACAACCTATGCTTATTATGGCCTGTAAGGAGGGGAGGCGTGAGGGGTGACTGTAGAAAAATAGATGAGTTCTATCTGGGCGTGATAAATGATCGCCGGGGATGACAGAAGACACAAACCCTCACGTAGACACTTAAACACATAAAATTCTGAGGTGATGTACTGTATAAACAAGAGATGATGTGAAATTGTAAAGACCGTCCAGGGTCTTGTTTTGGACTCCATCATAAGGTGTTAAAACCTTTTTTGTGATTTGTGATTTCGCCAAGTAATACAGTTTGTTAACCTGTTGGCCGTGAAAACTAGCGTTTTTTTTCAGCTGTCATGTCACATTAATATTACATTAACAAATTTGTATTATTTTTATTGTTATAGCATGAAACCTGTTCAAATCTCTCTCTGCCTCTCTCTCTCTTCTCTCTGGCTGTGTATCAGTAAGATTCAAAGGCAATTCTGCACCTGTGCCTGCCAATCTCGTGTCACTGACCCAGTTTTGGGGATGTCTAACGCACACACAGGTTTACAGATAGTGTGCTTTCTCTCCAAATGCCCCCTCGGGCCTCCCGCATTGTGAGACAGATGCATCGTTGTAAATGATTCTCCTAAGATAGAGATTAATCCATGCAAATATAATTCAGCACACACAGGGCAGTGCATAAACACGAGATGTGACGGAATGACTCCAAAGTGATTGACATTTAAGCAAATGTTGAGAAAAGCCAATGTCTTGTATTTCAACTGACCTTTCTTTTGGTAAGATATAGCCATTTTAAATTATAAATAAGTCAAACATACAGTTTATAAACCCTTTCAGTGTATCTTGGGGATTGGTAAGCCATTCCACTAACAACATAAAGGTTTCATTTCTAGAGAACACAAGAACTAATAAAATATGTCTTGAATGTGTAAATCAGTTTGGATTAAAGCATCTGCTAAATGCATAATGTATCATGTGCCAAATAATGCTTAATGCTTGTGTCGATGTCTTTTACAAAAGCGTGGATCAACGTTATCCTTTTTGGTCATATCAATTTTGAACCACAGGTCAAGAAATCTAATACCATTTGTGAAAATGCATTTACATTATTGTAACGTAGATTCTAAGCATACATTTAGGAATGTTGTAGTAGTAGGGGTGTCCCCCATTTTCTCTTTTAACAGCATGGAATCAAGCTGGCATAATATTGTAGGACACAATAAGATATTAATAAAATAATTATACAAAATAAAGTACCTTGTATACATTTAATTTCACTTCCTGTCTTTGTTGTATTTATATTCTCTTTTAGCTGAGAGCATTGTTCATTCATCCACTGCACTTCCTCATTATTTCTAAATTTCTATTTCATTATTTCCTCATTATATATAATATATTTGTATTCATTATACTGTCACGTCATGGTAACCACCCACGTGTTGATGTGAGTATTTTATTTACAAGTGTGAGACAGACAGAAAGGGTGAGATAGGAACACTAATGGATATGAAGGGTAGTGCAGTCCTTTTTTAATAACACAGAGCTGCTTTTGACCTCATTTTTGGCTGAATGACACATGGCCAGATGAAGCCTTCATCTGCTGTCTGTAATGAGCAGATCTAAGTCCAGTGACCTCATCTCAGGGTGTATATGCCTCACAGACTCCATACGTGTGTGTTTGCTTGTGTGTCTGTGTGAGGACTAAAATTACCAGCCAACATGCCCCAAATGAATTGTGCATTCTATAATATATTGTATCTTATAATTTCTGTGTTTCTTGACTGCATATTACTACATATGTATTATGTATGTATTGTGTGTATATAAACATATTTGTGTGCATGGGTGCGTAAAAACTAGGGCTGTAAAATGATGAATTGGGATGAATTGTATCCAGAATAAAAGTTTGTGTTTACATAATATACCTCTATTAATACACAACATATGTGCGTCTTAATTTTGTATTTGTAAACATAAAAACATACACATACATGCATGTATATTTAAAAAATGTATTTATTTATATTTGGCAAAAATTGAAATATGTAAACGTTTATTCATGTTTATATTTCTCTAAAATATGAATATGTGTGTGTATATATACATACTGTATATACGTTTATAAATACATAAAATAAACTGTGCACGGTACACAGACACATATTATGTAAACAAACTTTTATTCTGGATGCGATTTTCCACGATTAATCTTTTGACAGCCCTTGTAAAAATACCAGGCCAATGCATAGGGCCCACCACAACAGAAAAACAGAGTTGTGCATGTGTGTGATGCGTGTGTGTGTGTTATGGTTGGTTGTTGGATCTGTGTTACCAGGTGGGAATTTGTGTATGGCAAAATGGGGTTAGTGTGCACTACCCTGAAGTCAGCATCTCATGAATATGCATGAGAAACGAGGGGAGCTCATATTATATGTTAATTACATATTAATCCAGTTACAAATTAATCCAGTATTTAATCAAAAGGCAACACATACACGCAAGACATCATCATATTCTATTTGAATGTTACTGGTATTGTCTATAGAGTTTATGCAGTTTTCATTACGCTACTGATGTTTCTTCCTTCCTCTGTACAGAAAACATCTGGAATGATCAGACTCTGGAGCAAGACTCAGATCTGCCTCCGGGATGGCGGACTATACGGGACAGCACCGGCACCTATTATTGGCACGTGCCCACGGGCACCACGCAGTGGCAACATCCCTCCTACAGCGCAGAGGAGGAACAAAACACCATTAACAGCCTCACAGCTAGCCAGTTCAAGGTGAGATGTTTTGATCGATGTCTTTAATCAATGTGGTCTTCTTGTGTTTGTGACATACGTAACATCTCCACTCTTGATTTCATCAGAGCGTTGCAGATGGCAGACTGGAATCGAGAGGCAGGCTGACTGAAAACCCGCTGGCGTCTCTAAGTGAAAGGTGAGGAAATCATATCTGTGCGTCTAATGTACAGTTGAGGACAGGCCGAAGATGTAGATTCAGCAACCAATTTTGTAGTATGCAAACAACTTTTATTCAAGTTTTGGCTAAAGTTCATTGTTCCTTCTTCCACCACCGATGGGGGTGAAGATGGTCTCCGAAGAGAAGCCAAAAACTGGTTTCTGGTCGAGAAAGGGTCCAAAGTAAAAGAAGCGAAACAAGGAAGAGAAGGAAGAAAACAGTAATCTCTTATTTAAGTTGTGAGGATGTCACGCCCTATAGCTGTGACTCACCCAATCAGATGATGGCACCTTTGGAGGGAAAGTAAATTGTCTTTGTCTTCCAGCTCTTGCTTTGCAGCTGGGAGCTGATTGGTGTCCTCTCATAAAACGTATTAAGATCAAAGAACAGTCATGTCAGATGAGTTCCTCTGGACAAACTACAGATGCAAACAAAGTTTTCTCATGTGTCCTTTTGCTTGCTTTGAAGCTTAGGAGTCGTAAATGCCCCACGGAGAAGCCAAAGGTTTTGCACTTTGATGGTGGCAGCTAGAAACCAGACCAAAAGGGAGTGGGGGGGGGGGGGGGGGGGTTATGGCTTTTCTTTCAATGATCCAATACTCTACAGTTACATTCAAAATAAATCCTATGGACAAAAAATATTGATTTGAGTTCAAATTATTTTATTATGTGAGAGTGATACAAGAGAGGATACTAGCACAGCTGTAAAGAAATCGATTGCCGGGACAAAAGTTATGATACTACAAAATCTGACCACAGAATGATGTCATTGGTCAAAATTCCAGAATGATATCATATATTTAACAGCAACTTTAACTCATATATATTTAATGAGCCCCAATAATATTGAATAATGTGTATAAAAATATCCTATATTTTTGTGTAATTTAACTGTTTAATAAATTGTGTCTCCATCCATACACACACCAATTCATGAATGTATGTAAGGCATCACACCTCACACATTTTATCACAAGCCAAATTCTTCCAAATGCAGATAGCTGCAGGCCATTTTGTCTTTGGCTAGACTCCAAACACTATGATATCTGGTCATGAGGTCATACTGCCGCTTGAACAGAAGCAAAAAATCCCATAGGGATTTACGCAGTAACTCACTATGAGTTACGCAGATTATGTAGTGGTATACATGGCATATGAAAAACACGCCACAAACATAGACTTTATATAAACACATTTTGGAATCCATTCATCACGATTAATCCATTTGACAGTACTAATGATAAATGAAAAGTAACATCAAAGGAGGTCACAGAGTTGCCATAGGGGGTCGTTTTCAAAATAAAAGTATTTGTGTTCTAAAGCCGCACTTCTTGCGTGTCACAATTTTAAAGAGTTTTATGATAATAGGGTCAATTATGCGGTAACAAAGGTGCATTCAAAATGTAAGACACAGCTATTCTAAATATAATATAGTAATAAATAAAAAATATGTTGGAAACAGATACACTTATAATTTACCATATAAATGCCAAAAGGCCTAATAATAGTTTTTGACTGACCTTTTCCTGACCTTTACTTGTTAAGTGGAGAATTGACAGCTATACAGAAATTCAATTACTTACACTTGTTTTATCAGCACCTTGAGGCAGAAGGTGAAAGAGTGTAACATGGCTAACGGGTTCTGTCACATTACATTTATCTCTTTAGTAAACCTTTAATAGAAATGGACTAAAAGATTTAGCAAAAAGTCACATACAGTAGAACGCTGTGCACAGAACTTAGAGTAATAATTGGCAAAACTATATGCAATATGATTAATAAGCTTTTCTAGAACATAACAGACAATGATCATAATGTTTAGTGTATCAAGTGTTTTCTTATATATCTTTATTGTGTTCTTTATAAAGATTCTTTAGTATTTGCTGAATTTCATTGATGATTCATTGAGTTTTCTTTCGTTGCTTTTCCACAGGCTATCCTGGCAGGAAGAGTCTTTCTGTGCTAACATGGATCCTGACTCCAAGGTAGGGTACCAACCTGCAGTTTACTAACCCAATGCTGTTCATAATGTTTTACTATTAATCACTACAATCTGTGCTATTAGTCACAGTGTCCCACAAATATCATGCACAGAACACATTCCGGAGAAACAAATGCATGTCTTGTGTACTGTTAGCAGTAATAGGTTGCAGTTGGACAGGCACATCGATCAGGGAATGTATACCTACAGTATGCAGTGTGTGTGTGTGTGTGTGTGTGTGTGTGTTTTAGTGAATATATAGAAGATGTGGCTCGTTGGCTATGACCTCTAAAAGCAAAAGAGAGACACAGCTTTATTGAGTCTGTGTAAAATGATCTAAAGCTGAAGGCTAAACGCTCTGTAGAAAACATTAGGATTCATCAGCGGTCAGGCACAGCACACCTCAGGCTTGTAATGGGAAGGTGACTGTGTAGAGTCACAAGCTATCCCCTATTGTGACCTTACAGGGATTGTACAAAGGGTTTGTTTTGTGTAGTGAGTGAGTGTGTGTAGTGAGTGTAAAATAATATGGTTTTAATAATGTTTAAGTAAATACTTCAAACACAATTAAACCAAATGTTCAAAACAATCACTTAAGCAAGGTTTGTATTTTTCTTTGTTTATTTGGATAAATAAAATAATTCATTTTGTTCTGTCATTCAAACATGTTAAAATCACAATATATAAAAACAGAAAACAAAATTATTTAGAAAAAGTAAAGATTTTGAAAGTATTGGAGATCTCATAATGATTGAATATAGATTTACAGTAGTAACAATAAATTATATTTCATTATATTAAATGATTCATATCATTATTTCATGCAGATGGAAACGTGCATGTATTGAAAGTCCTACAGCATTGTTTTTATGCTTGTGGTGGTTTACAAGAAAATAAATCAAAGGACCCTATGTATTATGCAGATTTTAATGTAAATAGGTGTCTCAATCTCTTTCAGTGTTTTGCTGTGCGTTCTCTGGGCTGGGTGGAGATCCCCGAGGAGGAACTAACCCCTGGCAAGAGCAGTTTAGCTGTGAACAATTGCATCCAGCAGCTCTCTCACAGTAAAGCAGAGGGCCGGGACGCAGTTGGCGCCTGGGGAGAGGTGAGAACAGTGCGGGCTTTACTGGTGCCCGTCTTTCAATGTCCTTAGACGTCCATTAAATTAATTCAGATAATAGTGGCGCTAGCCTGCCCCTTAATAGCACAGATATGATGAGATTGACCAGGGTGTGTTGGTATAATATGGGCTCCAACGTATAATAAGGTTTACGAGATATTTTTTGACACATGATGATATTAAATCACCATGATGATGGGTAAGCGGTGAAAGACAGAGTTACGACACTCGATTTCAACTCTGTGTGGTCAATAGTTCCTAACAAATCCGTGCTGTCAACCTACTTGAATGAATTTTAGTGGGACAGACAACATCAACCATATTCGCATACATTTTGCTAAATAAATTAGCACATTGTGTACCCTGATTAAGACGTTTACTACATTTATAGCCGGACAATTCTGTGAAAATGTCAACCTTACCATGAAAAAATTTACAGATATTAACATTTGGTGGTTCAAATACCCATGTGAGATCTCGCTTCAAATTTGTAAAGCATTTGTTTTATTTTAAGTGCATGATTTTTCATAGTCAAGTGCCATTTCCAGGACTGTCACATCCATAACGCTGTATATTCCTCATAAATGGACACATGAAAAAGTTTATAAAGTAACTATTTTATGTTCTATTAAGAGCTGTCCCTTCTCCATAATTGGGTATTATTGCTTTAGGATTGTGCATTTTATTTTACAGAAATCCTGCAAAGTTTCTTCCGCATTCCATTCTTAATATGCAGGTCTATGTGAGTGTCGTAACTCTGTATTTCAACGGCTCTGAGCAACTACGTGAATCATGTGTGTGTGCAGGGGCAAGATATGATGATGGTGCTCAAGAAGGACACACTCAGTCTAATGGACCCTGTGGACCGCAGTCTCATCCATTGCCAGCCCATAATAAACATCCGTGTTTGGGGGGTCGGCTGCAACAACGGAAGGTACCATAGGCTGAGCGTTCCTCTCACTGTTATTACGTTTCTTAAAGGGATAGTTCACACAAAACTTTTATTTACCCTCATGTCAGTCCAAACCTGTATGATTTTATTTTCTGCAGCAAACAAAAGAAGATATCTTCCAAACAACTTTAACATGCATTATATGCATGTGATAAAAATATGTTGTGTTGCTTTTGTTTGAAATTCTGTGCTGTTGACCGTAGGGTAGAGTAGTTCCTTAGTCCATTCTTTTTAAATCAATTATTAACCTTTCTTTCTTTTTTCTTTTTAACACCACCACTCGTGAAAACAGAGACAGGTAATAACTGCACTTTTTTCTTTCTTTTTTTCAATTAGACCTAACAAACATTTCATGTCATTCATAAATAGACCCTTAAAGGGATAGTGTCAAAAATGTAAATAATTCTCACATTATCCACTCATCCTCATGCCGTCTCAGAGGTATATCATTTTCCTTTTTCTGTCCTTTTGTTTTTTATCTTTTGTCATATACCGATAGCCTATTATTAGGCCCAATCTCGTTTCTACCCCTTACCCCTACACTTTTTTTGTCTCGATTCTCTTTTGTTTGGTGGGGTGGTATAAGGTAAAGGGCCATATAGCCCTTCAAACTAAGATTCTTCGGGACCTCGCTTCAAACGAAGGGGTATGACATTTTCCAACATGGCGGCTCATGGGAGTATAATGAAAGTCTTTGTTTTGACATTAATACGGATTTAAACAACAATTTTTTTTTTATTTATGTTAAATTAAATGTTGTGCTCAGTTTCTTGTGTTGTATATTTATTTGAAGTACTGCTGCTCTTTATTTCTCAGATGTAATATTCATAAATTAAATCTTTCTTTGTTGAAGACATCACGAGCTGGTAAAGCACCAGGTTGTCCCACTTCTGCGTCGTGTAAAGCAAGGAAACAGCTGCAACAGCATATTGTCTAGACTTGTGTCTGTGCTAAGAAATGCTGACCGTTTTCTTAGAATAAGAGCATGTTGTGTATTTATAGAACGCAGACACTGAATACTTTGACATATATATAGTCAGCTGAGAGACACAGATTGTGTTTAATTGACACAGATTGTAGTGTCCATGTAAAGATTTTGGAAGTGGATTAACAACAGTCTGTAAATGCACAGCTGGCCAATGTCATTCAGTGCTGTCAGTGGTTCCCGTCCTATTTTATTAGCCTTTTACAGTCCTATTCTTAGATGGGCTGCTCACTGCTGTGGCCTTTCAGAATGCTGATGGCAAAGTCAAATGCAATCGAATCATTGAGGCGTCATGAATGCACTACAAATAATGAAATTGTTCTTCTTTTATCAGCATGAATATAAGGGTATATGCCACATAAAAATAATGTCTTTAGAGGAAACATCTTTGTGCATGTATATTTTTGTTCCTTTGCCCTTTTCAAGCATCATTTTCATTTATCTGTAAGCATAGTTTTATACAAATAAACGTATCTGTGCTTCTGCACACTTCTACACATACAAATCCCTTTGCAGTAGTGTGTTGTCTATCAACTCCAGTCTCCTTGTATTCTGTAGGGACTTTGCCTTTGTGGCCACTGATAAAGACACCTGCATGCTTAAGTGTCATGTGTTTCGCTGCAATGCTCCAGCCAAGACCATCGCATCCGCCCTGCACGAGATGTGCTCCAAGGTGAGTCTGCATCCCTGCAGCATAAGTCCAGTCTGAATGTTATCACCAAATATTCGATTTTATAAATTATACTGTCACAAAGAACCTGTTGACACCTGGTACTGAGGTCCGATCACCTGAGATCTTAATACCAGATTTGACAAAGATCCTGTCAAGTTGACCTTGCGGCAAGGTTATACTGTATACTGACCCTGTACTATATAGTGATCCATATGTCCCGACAGATTATGGCAGAGAAATCGGCGCTGCAGCCGACTATGGCCCGTTCTCTCACCATGGAGAGCATCTCCCCGGAGGACTTTCCCCACCAGGGTATGACATCTGTGAAAGTACCTTCTTGCACGGTAAATGTCTGAACGTTTGTAAACTTTGATAAGGTTTTTATATGTGTTGTACAGTGGACTTTCTGGAAGCAGTGAGAGAGAAGGTACAGAAGTTTGAAGTGGAGTATATTGGAAATCTGCCTGTCTCCAGAGCAATGGGTAAGAGAGATTAAGATCATTCAAGATCATCAAATAATAACCTGTTTACACTGCCTATATAATATATGCTGAATAATATCTCAAGACTCGTTGCATGGGACGGTTCACGCAATTCTTAGCATATCCATCTATTCCTGGGATCACATGTGAATTAAAATGATAAATGTATAAGATATCAGATAAGGTGTAAATATAAGATATCAGTGTCTATGTTCGAAGCCTCGTGAACAGTCTCATTGGCCTTTCCTAATGAGAACCAGATGATTGTATTGCCAAAAAGTATACATTTAAAATGATTTAAACTTTGATGGATGGCCATTGAAGTCTTCTTTTGTGTCGTGTCATTTCAGACAGTTAACATGTTTTTGTGTTCATGCCCACAGGAATGGAAGTGTTGAATAGAGCTATTGAGAGCATCATGCACTCCAGAGACAGAGATGAGTGGGAGCCGATCGTCATCCATGTGTCTGATACTATACTGTCTTTATGGAGGGGAGAGGTGAGAGTTACCTACCACAAATTTGACTTTTTAGTCTACTATTGAAGTTGAATACTATCCTACTGCATACTGACTAAAATAGTTTGATAAACATCAAATTGTCACATGATCTTATAATGTTACATTCACATCATTCACAAGAAATATTTGCTAATATATTTGTATTTTTAGTTTTTATAATTTTTGTGTACATGCAGTAATAGTACCGAAATGAAGTATGCTATGGAGAATGTAGGCATGGTTTCTGTTAGTTTCAGTCATTTATTTACCTGTATCTTTGCATCAGGAGGGGGATGACCCATTTTGGGAATGCCAGGTACGTTACTTGACTTTCCTGGGCGTGGGTCATGACACGCACACTTTTGCGGTCATAGTGGATGCTGGAACCCAGCGCTTTGAGTGCCATGTGTTCTGGTGCGAGCCTAACGCTGGGATCATCTCAGAAGCACTTCAGGCTGCATGTATGGTGAGGAAATAATAAACATTTGCTTAATCCCATGTTTTATGGGTTTTGCTAGCCATCCAAAATACAGTTCAGGCCCCATTTGGCATTCAGTGCACCTCTTTCCTTTCAGTTATCTTTTCCAGCCTTTGTAATGCGCTCTGTATTGGATAGAATACCACTCAGTATTGATATACGATGTATTGAATCTGTGGGCAGGTTTTTGGTTAAAACTAATTCTACTTTTGCTTCTGTGGCTCCCCCTTCAGGTCCAATACCAGAAGTGTTTGGTTGCACAGACTCCTCCGATGAGGTCTAAAATGTGGCGTGCAGGTTCCAAAGTCAAACGAGCCAACTCCATGGACGGCTTGAGCTTCACGCCCCGGCACCAAGGACACACATCTTCCAAAATGGCCTCTCCCAGTGTGAAGAAGGGCATGCTGGCATTTTTTGAGACATTCCGCAATAAACATTCTGCGGTACCTGCACCCTAGCGACAAACGGCGGAAGGCTTTGAAAAGAATAAAAATGGTAAAAACTAATCTCAAGCATTATTCTTAATTTCGAGTTTATGACGAAGATAGGTGACCTACAGTACCTTAATTGGCCTTAATAACAACGTATTTTTAGATTTGACATTTTCTGAATGTTGGTGTGCAGAACAGCGTTGAAATGAGAACATTGAGGTGCTGTGCTCTCACATTCCAAACAGTTACAGTGGAGCTTTGCGTTCTACACTTGACATGATCATTTTATCCGTTTTGAGAGGAACAATAGAGCATATCTCATAAGTATGGACGATAGACTCCTAGCCCTAGAAAATGAAAAATGACGTGTTGAATCCAAAAAACATATCCAAATCCAAAGCAGCATGTTGTGCAATAAAAAGTCTGTTGCAGTTCAATTACAATGTATAATTTATTTTAGAACTAGTATTTATGTACAAAACTATGAATTCTTTAAACCTAATATGTGAAGGGTAGGGATTTTTGGTTTACAATTCAGGTCACTATTATGTGCAAAAAGGTGAAATGCAAATACATTTAGCTAGAAATGTCAATAAAAGTGATCCATTTGTGATGATTGCTGTTCTAATCCAATGATGCACGTAAACTGTAGAAGGTTTATACTTTATACATTTATTTTGCAAGTCTGCTGACATTTCTTCTTCGATTTTAGAAAAGAGAGCAATGTTCATACACAACAAACTGACCTCAAATAACACCGTCCTATCCGTTGAAAGTCGTGCTTTCACATCTGTAATATTAACCTGCATGTGTCGCTCACATTGTGATCCTGTCGTATGATTAGAAATGCAGTTGAAAAATCTTCGAGTAGAGACAGACAGTTATACAGTAATCCTTCTGGTTTGTGGATTTCTCAATTTAGTGCCCCCATTGCATGGTTTTGCACAAGCTTTTTTGGGGTACTCGAGAATACAGCTAGAGGAATTTAGAGCTTTAAAACCTAGCCATGTATGTACTTTAATATTTCAAACAATAAGAGATCACAATGAGAAAATTAGCTTCTAAACATGTTACAGATCTGATGGTGATAAAGAATCCACAGAACCTAAACCTCTTTTTAACTTGCGTTCAGCTGAATGTACTGAGAGCACCTGATCTCATCGCATGTTGATCTGAGATGCCAGCGGGCACTTACCACCCACACGTATGCCACCGCAGGAAGTCATGTGATGCTATATCTAATATTTGCAACCGCTCCTTCACTTAATAAAAAAACATGCATCATATCACAAATGAACTCAGGTCTCCTTAATGCTAAAACAATAGGGGGAACGATTAGAGACGGACAGCTCTTCAGCATGTAAGATCATAGCAAAAAGCATCGTGAGGAAAGACCGAGATAGACGTGGTCATGTAGCACCTTGCGTTTTTTTGTGTTTTTCCTATTTATAATCTCTGTAAAGAAATGTCTTTCTCTATATTTGCAGTATTTCTGCACAAAACTAGGATGTCATGGTTTTGTATTATTCTTTGTGTCTGTTATTAATAATATCATTATGTTGTTAATATTCCGACTGACATGCCAACCTGAGTCAACCATTGAGTGGTGTGTGTTGGGACATTAAACTACTGCTTGAATCTCTCGCTCTGTTGTCATTCATTTGGGTGTTCTTCATTTAAAAGGTGTTTGGCACGGATAGTCTCTGTTATTCCTGTTCCCTTTTGTCCAGGGCCTGATTAACTTGGGAGCAAAGAGAGGTTGTAAATTACCAAGTCATAATTACAAAACAGCATCAATTCACAAATTATTAATATTTTTTTTGTTAATTTTAATGTTCACAAACCAGGAATCGACTAGTTCAACTAGATCTTATCATTGTGCATCCAGATGTACAAATGTGTTTAAACATCATGTCTTAATGATCTTATCAAAGATCATGTATGTACTAACCCTCATGTCTTGCATTTCTTGTAAGCGTTTCATAATGTTGGCCACGCTCTGGGGCAAATGAAAGAAAATCTTTCAAACATGTCACCAAATACAGCTAAAAAAAGATTTATATATATTTGTATAATAACTAATAATTATTAATAATAACAAAAATATATATTTTTTATCAAACATTTTAACTACGGGCACTGCATGAATGTGGTAGCCTATTGATTTTTCTTGGTTTCTTGCAATAAGATTTAATTAACTTATATTTTTCGTTATTTATGGAACATTGTTTTCTTGCCTTTTATGGCCGTATATTCAGAAGATGTTCCGGAATGTTCACTCGTATCCTGCATCTGTGGTTCATGCTGCTCCAAAACATGGTCACTGTCAAATCTGATATTCATAGAAACCAGGACCTGTATATATATTGATAAAAGTGATTTCCTGAAATAATGGAAAAAAACAAGTGAAGAAAATTAAACATACTTTGTTTTGAGATGTATGTATCTCAAGAGTAAGTAGAGCAAGAACACAGATAGTATGACACCAATCCACAGGGCTACGGCAATACTGATGAGAGGAGATTTTCATGAGCAAATGTTCTAAGTCGGGTTTTCATCCACGCCATCAAATTCACTGTTTGGGCAATTAAGTGTTTTCTAATAATCTTCAATATCATTGATAAAGATCATTTTAACATCCTTTTAACATTTTACATTGCATATTTTAGTCTATCTTATAGACATTGTATTTGTAACTCAGACACTAAAAATACAATTAAAACAGACACTAAACCTAAAATGTGCAAAAATTGTAGAAATGCTTGGAATGCGGAGCATTTAAATGATATTACCTGTATAATCCTGAGGAATTGTTCTCATTCTTGCAAATATTCTGGCAAATTATTTGTAAGAAGTCCAGTTCAAACACATTGATTGACAGCAATGTAAGTTAGCACATGGGTTTATTTTATAGATCATGTGTGAGGGGCGTTGATCTGCACAAAGATGGAAATGACCAAAAGGAAATGTACAGCAGACCTGTTCTGTTTGGCCAAAGCATGACCTATCTTTTCACTTTATGTACCCAAGAATAAATATCAGAACTTGAAAGTGTCCTGGCTTATCAAATGAGAATAAAAGAAATACATTTTTGCATGATATTGCCTGTATGTAATCCATGTACAAAACCTCAAATCATCTGTTAGGATTTAAGAAGTTACACCAGGGCTCTTACAGAGTTGTTAAAAATTCTTTGAAAAAAATCATCTAATGAATATATTTGATATTAAATGAATGAGATCCATTGTGTTAACAAATAAACACGAAAAAGTTACTGAGGGGGCACTCGGATTTGAACCGGGGACCTCTTGATCTGCAGTCAAATGCTCTACCACTGAGCTATACCCCCGTCCGAGAAACTAGGAGAGCAACTGCGTATACGTATATAATTTAGGCGTGAAATTGTCAATTCATTTTGGTTCTATTTCTGTTCTTGAGATACTTTACTTTTTGTAAATATGAAACATGATAACAATAACATAATTGTGTGTTATAGAAGAAATAGTGTGGCTTCTAACCGACCACAACGTCATTTTCTAACGCGTATAGATCACGTGATGACAGAATTTCCGGAAATTGACCGGAAGTATATTTTTGCTGATTGAACAGACGAGCTCGCTGAAAGATGGTAATGTACAGCTCTACTATAGCTTTTATTAACATTTCGCTCTTCATGTTTAGTTATTGGTTGTGTTTAATGTCTTCCCTTCTTTATTAAAGCACATGTTTAACTATTAAGATAACTTTCAATTGTGGTGTACCGGTGTTTAGCTAGCTAACGTAGCATAGCACATCCCATCTTGGCTTCTTGTTTATATTAAGCACAGGTCAGATACATTGTTCACAACGTGTAGCTATATGTCTCGACCTATTCTTATTATCCTCTATAAATATATGTTTTAATTCCAGCAATTATATTGCTACCAAGCTGTTAGCATGTAGGTGAATAATGATGCGTCATGGCCCACCGTACTTTCACTTTGTGTAGATGTTGGCTGTGAATGCTATTAATATGCAGGGTGGTAACTTTATAATACCATTTATAATGGTCATGCAAGGTCTACTCAACCGGTTAAATATTACGTTTTACAACAGCGTGTTTATAACGCTGTGTATGTTTTTGCAGAATACTCGTGGACTGCGCTCTCAGCTGAAGGACAGTGTTCCTGTGACAGGTCTTTGTCCACAGGCAGGTCCGTATGGGGTACAAGACGCACTACGTAGAGGGTAAGCTCCGAGTTTATTAACTTATAACCCTGGGTTACTGGTTCAAGTATGCTTTAATCCTTGTTTGTCGTCTTGATCTTAGGTTCTCTAGTGTAAAGAATGAGCTGCTTCCAAGTCATCCATTGGAGCTTTCTGAGAAAAATGTAAGTAGATTGTAGCGTTTCATTGTCTTTGTACATCACAATAGTCTTGCTAATAAAATTGACTTTTTGAGCATGTCATCCATCAGTGTTTGTCAGTTCATGCCATGTGAAGATTTATAATCATCTTGTATTGTGTGAAACCAGTTTCAGCTTAACCAGGACAAGATGAATTTCAACACACTAAGGAACATTCAGGGACTCCATGCACCACTCAAATTACAGATGGAGTACAGAGCAGCCAGACAGGTATTGTTTACAATGAATGACTTAAACGCCATCCTATAAGTGTTATACTTCATAGAACCAGAAACGCACTTTACATTGTGCTTCTCTCTGTTAGATTCAGCGATTGCCTTTCCTGCCAAGCTCAAATCTGGCCCTGGATACACTCAGAGGTAGTGATGACACCATTGGCTTTGAGGACATACTCAACGGTATGAGAAAACATCTTTAATAAAACACACATTATCTGGGAAGGAGCTTAGAAGTAGAGTTTGGTGTAGAAAAGTATGGTACTCATAACTCCTGTTGATTCTGAAGCCCGCCGTTATGATTATTACTTCTGCTTGATGTAATTTCACACTATTTTATCCTTTTCTTCAGATCCTGTCCAGTGTGAGATGATGGGTGAGCCGCACATCATGACTGAATACAAGTTTGGTCTTCTGTGAGGATGGTTCTTCTGCACTGTTTCCCCATAGCCTGATAAGATTGTGTGATGTGAACTGTTCTGTTTCTAATAAAATGTAAAATTCGATTTGTTGAGAAATTGGAAGTTTTTTTTGGCTTCATGACACATTGATCACTAAGCAGAATTAGTTTAAAATGACTGAACACTGGTATGAGTCTGCTTTATTCCAAGAACATTAGAACAATGTAGTTACGTACAAACGCTTGCATTTTAATACAAGTACTGTCAGCACAGAACAAGAGGATGTAGTATATACAAGGTGCGAAAAAGCAGCACAAAGATTCAGAAGCCATTGTTCGAGCATTATATATTGTGTATTTTAAGACTGAAGAAATCCAATGTTTGGATAACTTGTATGCAGAATAAAGTATAACAATGCCGTTTACATAATGAGTAATGTAGACTACTGATTTTCATGTCAATCATGCAAAATCAACATACGCAGTAGTCAAAAATACAAAATCTTAAAGCACACAAGCTTTCGAAATCAACATTTGAAAAGTAGTCATGCTTTATAGGGTGTCACAAAAGAATTTACCCCAAAAAATGATGAAATGCCATGAAAATAATCAATCCAGCTTTTCTTCCTGGAAGAAATCTGCAGAATTGAGGTGTTCCTGAAACTTCTCATAGTGCTTGATGAAAAGAAAGAAATAAGAAATAAAATGAGGACAAAAATAGTATTACCATAATTATACTATACCTTAAAATCTACATTCACTTTTGTAAAATATCATGCCGGACAGCAACATTTTTATTTAATATTGTTAAAGAAATCCATACCTCAGTGATCCATCCTCCCTCTTGCAATTTGGCAAACACTTTGTTGACTGTGTCTTTAACTGGTTCGTCTTCCTCTCCATCCTTATCCCCTTCTTCTCCAACCTTCTGAGCTTCTAAAGCTGTACGACACCTCTGGAAGAGATGGTACTTAAAGTGCTTCAAGGCATGGTAGACCTCAGTTCGACTCGCACAGACAGAGCCAACAAAGAAACACTGTTGACAAAAACAGAAAACCAAAAACCGCATCATCCACATCATGCTCTATTCATGCATGATCTGTATTTTTAAAGAGACATATAGAAACCAGCTAACCTGTGAGTCATCAGGCATAAAGTGATCCTCCTGCAGGCTGTTGTTGTGATACAACTGCCCTGAAAGCCGTACGCTAAAGCGGCCGGTTCTGTGGAGCTCGCAAGCTTCACATCCCTTCGAATGGACCTTTGTCTCCAAAACCCGCAGTGTGGGGTAACACTCTACCCGTTCCTTTTAAACAGAGACATCAAAATATACAAATGTCAATCCACACCTTCTTTCCATCAACAAATAAAGTTCTAAGCAGTTGTACTCGTCTCATAAAAACAGAACATTTGCTTTGGCGTACTTTGTAGCGTTCTTTCCAGCGGCTCCTCTGCTTCAGGTTCTCCAAGCGGGGGAGAACCAATCGCTCGTCAAAATGATGCAACGATGACTTCATCTCTTGGGCGTACCGTTTTGTTCGCTCGCCACCTGCAGTCATTGATATAAAGTGAGAAAGTACTAGGAAGCCCACGGGAAGAGTGAACCAAACCTCTTCAGTTACGCAGTTTTTTCCCATAGTAGTTTTTCTTTGGTCCATTTGCTTCAGATTTGGCTTTCAATAACTCAACAAGGCCAGAAACCCACATATTGTTCTTGAATGTTTCAAAACAAAACTGCTTTTAGGCATGTAGGGTTCAATTAATGAGGACCTGTGTTTGGGTTATACATGTAGAAAAATTCTTAATATAAACTATGGTGTCTTTTTTAAACGTTTAGGGGCGGTTTCTCGGACAGTGCTTAAGCCTAGTCCCAGACTAATTTAAATGTTAGAGGTGTCTTATTCGACAACAACTTGCACTGAGATATCTTAAAATCATCAGTGTGATTGTGTTTTGTCTCAAGATGACCACCAGTAATGTTTCTTGTAAAGTATATTTTTAAAAACGACTTAAATATTCTAATTTAACCAAGGCCTTGTCCTATTTTCAGATAATCCCTGTCCGGGAAACCGCCCCATTACGGCTACAAACAAAACAAAGGCAAAAAACAAAACTTCATAAACATACTATAAAGTGACTTGAGGAAGGTTGAGTCCAGTACATTGATCAGCAAGGCTTTGACCACCACTTGAAAATGTGTGCGCTGAGATCCTGTGATAACTGAAAAAGGAAAAGAAACCAAGGCTCAGAAAATGTATCAAACAAAACCTAAATCACAAATATGAGGATTCCATATTGCAAACAAAACAAAACAAAGAACCAAAGGTCGTACATTGGCGTGGAAGGTGAGAGAGAAAGGCCATATCTTTTTCCTCCCCCTCTTCCACCGGCTCTCCCCCCTTCTTCTTTTCATCTTCCTCCAAAATAAAGTCCTTCAGACTGTCACTGTCGGCAAGTTTTTCCTCCTCGCTGCTGTTCAGAGGACTGCCATTTTCTTCCACACTAGATTCATCCTCTGATTCATCTGCTTTACCTGGCTCTTCCCGTTCGTCTCCTTTAACTTCCTCTTTCTCTGCCTCCTCTTCATCTGAACCCTGATCAACGAAAACATGAAGACATCAAGCTTTAATACTTTTCTTGACTTTTTATCCTGGCATATTTGTTCCCTGCTCAAAAAAGCACAATAGAAACCCATCACAGAAATTCTAAATGTATTTGTGTAATGGAAAATAACGGTGTCTTCTTGAACCAATAGAACACCATTAAATCACATAAAGGAACTGTGTAATGGTACACAGTTTATTATTCATATTCTTTTATTTGTAATGAAAACCATTAGATATTGTATGGCATTATAGCAGTGTTAACTCACCATTGTCCTACGCCTGCGACGCACAGTGCCCGACTTTCTCTTCTTTGACAGCTCCATGAGTTTATTCTTCCTCTCTCTTCTTTTGGCCGCAGCTCGTTTCACCTCAGCCTCTCGCTCCTTCTTCTTCAGAGCCTCGTCCTCTGAATCTTCCGGCAGTCTGAGGCGCTTTCTCTGCAGCGCTCTTCTGAGCGGCTCTCCGCCGACATCGCTGGAAGAATCGCTCGAGTCGTCATTTAAAGCGGTCGCGCTGACGGATCTTTTCCTCTTTCTTCGGGACACTGCGGACTTCTCGTCCGTTTCGCTGCTGTCGTCGCTGTCGCTCGCCCGGGCTCTGTATGAGCTGTCAGAGCTACCGGGCTCATCATCGGACGTCCGGTATTCGCTTTCTGATGCGCTGGTCGTGCTGGCGTACGAACCCTCGTCGCTGTCATCCAACATGCGATCAATGGGATTCACACGAGTCTTCTTCTTATCGACGCGAGTCTTGGGAGGCGCGTTTTTTCGCCGGAGCCCAAAGAGCTTTCCTACGCTTTTCATCATTTTGGCGAAGATAACGTGGTGTTTTGATTTAACAACTCTGTACAACGGTGGTGTATTTTTAAACGGATTCAATATTTGCACAATGATCTGAATCTATAGCGACATGATTAGCAACAGGAAGATGCCTCTGACATCAATGCACGTCTCATGAAAGACTACTCCGATATTAATACATAATAAGATATTGAATATGGCATGCACTTACAAAGATCACAGTCACAATGTGTCTATAATCAATATTTCACGAGTGATTTTAATAAATCTGGTTAACGGAATATAAAATTTCCCTCCAGTCGCCAATAACATGATGGGGGCGTGTCTGTGTTTTTCTGGAGACGCACTTCCGCCCCCGACATCACGTGAGCTGAAAGAACAGCGCCACCCAAAGACGAGGAGAACTCTTTTATTGAAAGTAAAATGTAAAGACATCCTTTGCAAAACAAAGAAAAAGAACGAAAGAAAGAAAGAAAAGGTTTTGCCATATTAATAAAAACATCAAACCTTTGCTTTTATCTGTATTCATGTTACAATTTAAAACAAACATTTATTTTTAAGGCATATTATATGCAGTATATTTCATTTAGAAGGGGTTATGCCAAATGAAAATGTTATTTTTTATTAAAGAATTATATAATAAAACTGAAGTGTACATATGATTATTAATATAACTCACAACAAGCAAGGAATTTATTTAATAAATTTGTAACATTCTTTACATTTTTGTTATTTTATTTACAGTAACACACAACAAAGGAAAACATATTTCATTTCTTCTTTATTCCATAAACATTTGATTTTCTATATCATAACTAAATTCATATGTATAATAAAAGTAGGCCCTGGTTCAAACATTGTTGTTGTATACATATGCAAAACGATATATTGAATTATTAATATTTATTTTATTTAGTATTTTTTGAATGTCTTTTCATTTCAAATCAATCTCCCAAATATTGCAAATATTTATTGCTGTGCCCAGACTAGAATTGCCCCATCAGAGCCTGCCGATACAAGGTATTCCCCTTTATGATCAAAAATGACGCTCTGAACTGCATCCTCGTGACCTTTTAGACTTGACACATGTAAAGATGCAATTTCCACCATTTTCACAAAGCCATCATTACTTGCAACTGCCAGCATTCTTCCATTTGGACTGAAGGCCACTTGATTGCTTGGATGAGGTCCGGTGTCCATGGTCACCATAGCCGATACATTCCTCACATCCCATAAATTGACCACCCCAAAAGAGTCGCACGATGCAATCGTGTCACCCATGGCATTGAACGTTGCATGGTTACATGAATGCTTGTGCCCATAGAAAGTCTGAGCACACAATCCAGCACGGGCATCCCAAAGAGAGAGGGTCTTGTCTGCAGAGCAGGTGAGTAGAATGTTTGAGTAGGGCAAGAAATAAATGCTGTTCACTGAGTCGACGTGTCCGCGCAGTGTGCAGCGACAACGCTCGCTGTTCAAGTCCCATACTTTGGCTGTGTTGTCCATAGAACAAGAGGCCACGAAATCGCCACAGGAATGGAAGGAGCAGCCCCAGGTGGCATGGATGTGTCCTTCCAAGCTAAGCACGCATCGACCTTGAGCAAAGTCCCAAATCTTAACTGTGGTGTCCCCACTTGTTGTACCCAATAAACCACCGCTGGGATGGAAACTACAGGATGATAGCCAATCGGTGTGACCCTCACCGGTCATGACCATCTCTCCGTTTGGTATTACCCATAATCTCCAAAGCTGGTCATCGCTTGAGGAAGCTACTATCATTTTTCTGGGATGAAGCGCGAGGAAGCTCATTGCCATAGAGTGAGCTTTGAAAGACTTTGAGAGAGAAAAGTTGGATGACTTGGTGTTCAGAGTTTTTATTTGTGCCAAATAGGGATTGACACGAGTGTTCGCTGGGAATTCAGAGTCTTTGGGGTGTTTTGCAATGTCACAGGGCGGTATTTTCTTCTGAATTTTCTCTCCAACTGTTGTCGTTGTTTGGGTTCCTGGGGTAGTTTGGACCTGGCAGACAGCTCTGTCTCTCTCCAGACTAACCAGCATCTTCTGTTTCAGAGCCGTCTGATACTTCTCATTCAGTTGTCTAAGAGCAGGCTCATAAGATGCGTAGTGCTTCTTCAGCTTTCTTAAATCCTCAATAAGCCTGTTTTTCTCCTGAAGTACACGCTTGTGCTGCATCCTATGGAAGTCTCTCTCGCGCTGAAGTTTCACTATGGTCTCCCCAGCTTCAAATGCAGCCTGTTTGTAGCTGTCTCGTTCTCTTTGTACATTCTTTAACTCGTTGTCCAGGAACTGGTTGTGCGTATAGGCATCTGGCACAAGCTCTGCATGGTCTGTTTTCAGCAAGCCTTTCTGCAGCATCTCAAACCATTCCGTTTGGAAGCAATCTAGTGTTCTTTCCATACCCATTTTAACCAGATAATTGCGGAGGAAGTCATCCACCACCTCGGGTATTGTAGAAACTGGTAGCTTGGCTGAAGTGACCCTCTGCGTTGCGCATTCGGTGCCATCGAGTCGATCCCGAAATGCTTTGACCGCGGTTTCCAAGTCCTCTTCTCCCTCCGTTACGCTGAGTTCGTCCTCAACAGCAACTTCTTCATATTTGTATTCATCATCGGAGTCATCGGGAATTAAAACTTGCTCGAGGTAATATTCATCTACGTCGTATTTGGCTGCCATTTTCAGCAATGATTGTTTATTAGCAGCGTAGCGCGTTACGAAGTTTGTGTAGATACTGTTTCCATAGAGACCATGTCGCGTGACTGTGAAAACCGCATTTGCATGAACACTGAACTGTAAAAATCGTACTTTAAAAAACAAATGTTTACATTAAAAATAAGCTGATTGAAACAGATTAAATAACCTATCAATGCATAGGCTACAGCCTAATTAAAATGTACAGAGTTGTGACTTGTTTTGTGACTTTGATCTTTCTTCTTCAACGAAAATCATATAATGCTATAAATCATAACAATGTATTTCTTACATTTTTTCATTCACTTCAGTGAAGTGCGACGAGATGGCTTTAACAGCAGGTGGCGCACAAGGCGCAGTGAGCGCGCTCCGCTCCTGAACTCTACAACAAACCTATATGTAGTAGGCCTATGATTACAAATCTTTGATAGGTCTACCTTTGTAACTGTTCTGAGTAAAACGTCTATTAAACCTTTTGTTTTAAGGTAAATTAGGATTAAAGTCCAGTAGGCTTGTGTTTTTTTTTACCAGAGGATTGAAACAATATGCCTATAGGCCTATAGTCTGCCCTACCAATTACACTCCTATATTTATAATAAGAGGTTATTTTTATTCTCGAATACCATTTAAAGCAGACAAAACTCTAATGTCAAATCGAAAGCGTGTTGGGTCTTTAAAGTAGAGCGCACAGACCGAGGCAGTGCCTTTCACCGGCTAACCAATCAGAAGCCGCAGATGAGTTTTGGAAGCTGTAGCATCAGTACAAAGGTCCGCGTGCGTGAGCCTTCGCAACCATCAGTCATCGAGAGCAGTGCCTTCGTGGAAGTAAGAGATATGAGCAAAGAAGCAGAGGGCGATAAGACAAATCAAACAAACTACACATCTCCGAATTTGTTGTCCTCATATTGCATTGACAATATCATCGGGAACAATCCAGTATCAGACGGTTACGCAGGAGAGCGCACTTTGGCAGCTCAAAGTAAGTTTCTGCAGTGTTAGCCATGTTTAATAACCGACAACGAAGTGTGTCTGTCTGCTTAGTTGTTTATTTATGTATTGCATGTGTGTGTTTGTAAGTTCAACAATGTTAATAGCCATCCTAACCTATCTAAATGTATCCTCTTTAACGTGACTCTTGGAATAAGAGTAATTGATTCAATTTCTAAATGAATTGTCGCGTTAACTATTCTAACAAAAACGTATCTGCTCACAGCAATAACGCTAAACAGTTTGTGGACCCTTCAAACGGACATGCACCTGCCGCCAAAACTCCGCCGCCCCTTTTCCCCCTTGACCAGAATGACGGAGATGTACAAGGAAATTCACACGGACGACAGTGAGGCAGCCGAGCCACGAGAACTGCATAAACCCCGTGAACACTTAAGAATCACACAGGCTCCAGTAAGCATCAGTCGCACTAAACCATTTAACGAACCCGTGTCTCCGGCGCAAAGACCAGAGGAAGAAGAAACAGAAAACGAAGGATGCAGAGAGACGCGACCGATGGGACTTCAGGAGCGAGAGACATACGTGAAGAACAGTGAGGAAACTGCTTTATCAGCGGGGAGTGACACTGAAGATGGTGTGTTAAAACGAAAGCAGAGGAGATATCGGACTACATTTACAAGCTATCAGCTTGAGGAGCTGGAAAGAGCTTTCCGAAAGACTCACTACCCAGATGTGTTCACAAGGTAACACTAGGCTGATCTCTAAAATGCAGAGGTAGAAAAAACATATCATTTGAAATATAGAAATTTGGCCATCTGAGTACAATACATTATTTTCAAAAATAATATAGAGTATAGTGGTTGTAAATATGATTTGATATATTTCTTTCTAGTTTCGTTTAAAAGTACATTCTTTTATGTTTAGGCTATATCGGACTTTTATTGTAATGCATTGGCACGAAGCAGGACTTTAAACATTCATTGGATGTTATTATTACTAATCTTCATTATGGTTTTAAAATAAACGAATTAATAAATACATTCTTTGAAAAATCATTGGCATTTGGCAGTAAAAATAAAAACACGGTTTTTGTATTTTTAGGGAGGAGTTAGCAATGAGATTAGACCTGACAGAGGCGCGTGTGCAAGTAAGTATTGTGACTTTCTTTTCAATATCAACAGGACATGTATACACTTCAGCAATAGACATTTTAATATAATAATAACAACATTTCTTCAATTCAATATTTATTATGTTTTCAGTGTTTCATTATAGGTTTAGCACAATTACAATATTATTGTTCACAGATTTTCTGTCAACATTTTTGCATTAATAAACGGGCAGCAGTTCAGTTATGCAGTAGGCCATCGACACATATCGTTTCCAATGGATTGAGTAGATGCTTCCATATATGGATTTCATAAATGTATCAAATAACTGACAACACCTTCATTTGGAATATTAAATTAATAGTTTAACAATAAACCATAATGCAAAATATTAAATCATATTAATATTTTATAGTTTAACAATACACTTTAATAAATTGTCCCTGAATATATAATTTCTGGTCAAAGATTATATTTAAATGGGTAGTTCACCCAAAAACAAAGAAATCTGTCATAATTCACTCACCCTCCAGTTGTTCCAAACCTGTATTTATCCGTTTAACACAAAGAAGGATATTTGTAACAACGTTCTCAACTCACAGTTCTGAAGCACCAGAACTTTCCAAAATTCCTCAAAATATTTTCTTCTGTGTTCAACGGCACAAAAAAGTTCTTATATGGTAGTAAATGGTGTCCCAGAACTTTCAGTTAATGAGTAATTCATAAAAGAATTTTCATTTTTGGGAGAACTGTCCCTTTAAGTACTGCGCTCCAAACGTTTTGCAGGTCATTGTCTTAACAACATGTATACCTAAACATAAAAGGCATTCTTTAACATATTATTTTGCTCTCAAGGTCTGGTTCCAGAACCGACGTGCAAAATGGAGGAAAAGGGAAAAAGCAGGGGTCCAGTCACACACTCTAAGCATTCACTATCCCGGATCTCCTCCTCCTGTACAGCCCCTGTGTCATTACCTGAGTGGGAATCCTTTTGTCCCAAACCCACATCCATCTATTGATCCAGCTTGGCCTGCCCTTCAAAGACTGGCTCAGCCACCCACAGGCTCTTCTTCACCCCACAGCATCAGTGCTCTGTTAGGGGCAGCCATGTTTAGACATCCTGCTTTCATCAATCCCACTTTTGGGAGGTAATCCTAATCTGCTTCTTTCACAAAAATAAAGGCTTTATTATTTACATTTATCTGTATTATCTATACTGTTACCCCCTCTGGTTTTGCATTGTGCTTGTTATGCTTTCTGTCACTTACATCAGTTGAAAATTGGATTTATGCACAATTATAATATTCTGTTTTCATTTTTTTATCAGACTGTTTACAGGGTTAGGTCCAATGGCACTGCAAAGGATACCCCTTCCTGCCATGGAGGGTCCTATTCAACCCCGCTCCCACATCAGCAATAACCTTCTGTCCTCATCACCCTCATCCCCATCGGTGGACATCCGTGCTTCCAGCATAGCTGCACTGCGTCTTAAAGCAAAGGAGCATTCTGCTCAGCTGACCCAGATCTCAGATCAGTGCTGAAACACAAACATTTTTCTATGAGATGACAAAAGACCAAAGCAATAGCTGAAGAGTTACTAAATAAAAGCAAATAATAGATATCTCTGGAAGTTAAATTATTAGCGCTGAATGGTTGTGGACTGATCCATAGATATATGTATCACAATTTTTACAGCCTACATATGCATGTATGAATTATTATGTGACACAAATATCGCTTTGTCTAGGTTTGTTGTGCGGTGAGCACTGAAGATCTTGTTTTATTACTTAAATGTAATTTCTTAATATTACGATTTGTGATAAATGCTGCACTTTCCGTGTTGACGGGATAGGACTGAAGAGTGAGATGACTTTGCCATTACAATGAGCTTTATTTATGTTTATCAAAATTTTGAGCCCTCATATTTCAGGGAAAGAAGTGTTTTAACCATATGTTTTGTTGACTAATGAACCAGCGAATATTAAGAAATTGTGAAAACGCACAAATAAAATGAACCAGAAATTACCCGTGGTTGCTTTTTCTTGGTCCATAAGAAATATAAATCGTTATGACGTTCGTGTTTGTTGTTAATGCTGTAAATAAATAAGTATTAGAAATTACATAATTTCAGGTCAGGCTACAACAATTGGGTACACCCTTTATTTTATTGAATTAATGTATTACTTTTTTATTATCCTTTATGTGGTACGGTGTTGGGAAAAATATATGTTTTTAATGCGTTAAAACACAAAACACGTTCTGTTCAGTGGTTTTTATAAATGAAATTTATTGAACACAATAAAAAAAACGCATTTTATATTTAATATATGCAGATAGGCTATATAAATATACCTGCAATAAAACAAACACACACACAAAAAAAAACGTATTCGAAAAAATTATAAAATAACATGCTGAACTAAAGACATTTGTCAAATGTTTCGACAAATTGCCAACCAAACTGAAGCTTTTCTGAAGCTTTTGCAATAGCATGCGTTGAAAACGAAATGGAGCTTTAACGCCTCCATAGGTGTCCATGTAATCTGGGCATTAATGGCAAATACTTGTTTTCACTATTCATGCAAATTAAGAGGCTTACATCAGCTTTCTGCTTTTCGTTCGTGTCGTAAAGCCTGAAAATCGAGTTGTTAAATCTATTCCAGTTGAAAACCACTTTTTTCACTTCATCCTAACTAAGCCGTCATCCAATTAGTTTGGTCTATACGGCGATTTGTCATTTTGGCCATTGAAAGAAAAGCATTAGCGCCATGAAACGAGACTAGTGTGACATCTTAAAGCAATGAATAATATACAAAAATAATGTCGTACTTAAGGCTTGAAACGCTATTCGGATTCATCTATTGAGGGATTACCATGTTAAATATTGAATGGTCAATTTAAATCAACCGGATTTAGAGACTACACACAAAAAAAGAACTGAACATTTTCAGGGGTCGCTATTGTGAGTCCTATGGTTGTGTTGTGACTTGTTGATTAGTAGCAGGATTACAGCAAGTATTCTTGTTCTAGTGCAGGTGTCTTTATAAGCCACTTTAACAATAAGCTCAAACACCAGTTAATGAAGTTGTGGGAGCGCCCAAGAGAGATCAAAGAAACCTTTAAAACCTAGAAACAAAAGTACATTTATGATTCATTTTCATAATGTTTTTCATAAATTAATAAAAATGTAATAATTTCACTTACTTGCATCAAAGCAGGGACATAAATCAGCTTAAACAAATAATAAATGTAGATATGGGACCAGTATACCACTACAGAAGTACAATTTATCTTTCTATCTCTATCTATCCATCCATCCATCCATCTATCTATCTTATAATGTACTAAATATTATAATATTTTATAACAATATATTTTAATATATATTTTATATTTTGTTCTTTACATTATCCATTTTCCTAAAAAAAACCCGAGACAATCCAGCACTATCCAGCTGTGAAAACTGTTCCAAAGAAGATGCAACGGAAATTCGACGGAAAGAGTTTAGTACCATTACTTTTTAGAATTCATAGGAAGGGAAAACTCAAACAATAATCAAAGTAGGAATGAAAACACGTAGAAAGGCTTCATCATACATAAATGCATGCCATCTTGAAACTCTTATTTCTGCTGTATATAGAATGCATACTGTGCACAGCATGCACATTGTGGATGCATTGAATGTGCATGCAAAATGAGAAGTATACAGCAGAATACTGTATTCTACAAAGCAATGCACTTGAGATGCGCATGTTGGCTACCAACATTTTATGGCATGGATGTATTTCACAATAGAAACACGTGGATTCTTAACCACTTGAGAGCTTTGTGTTGTTTATTCCTGCTGTCTTTTTTGATACCACTGTTTTCTGATTCTCCACCACCCCCTAATGACCCGTTAGGGCTCCTTCTCGTCTATTACAGCTCCACCACATCTGCTGAACTGACCCCTCGGCTGTCTTTTCAAACTCTTAACCCTGCAGCTCTTTCTGTTTCACTCAGCAGAAAGGACCGCATGTAAATTTCTCCCCAATCACAGCAATAGCAGGTATCTCCACTGGCTACACGGTGAAGGGTAGCAATCGGGGATAATTGAGTGCTTTTCATAGTGAGCCTGGAGCATTCACTTCCATTCAACACCCGGCCATTCACCGCATAATCACTCTTTAAACACGCCCAATTTTCTGGGGAGTAAAGTCCTGTTATAATTCTGCTTAAGTGTATTCGGAAATCATACCCCCTTTGAGCCGAGATCATTTAAATCAAATCCTTTCATGGCAACTGACGGTTTTTGCGCTGCCGATCCAGTGTAATTAATTGTTGAAGATTAAGCCGGAATATGACTAAATAGAAGGTTATTATGTTTGGAAAGGGGTGAAATGATCTTGCGCGCTGCACGGAGACGTCTGCGCGAGCTTCGTTCAAATGTCTTTGTTTTTCACGTTGTTTGCTTTGTAAAGATGAACATAAATTGACGCAAAGCATCAGTTTAGTGGGGGCGGAGTGTTTCTTGTACGTTGGTTATTGCAGGTATATGATTCTTCTGCAGTGTGCAAGAGACACAAGTTCGCTTGTCAAAAAACTCACAAAACTTTTGACTGAAACGAGATTTATAGACGGTTTCACCGGACGTTTGTTCGTTGGCCTGAGTTAACTTCCGGGCTGTGTTTGTTTTTCGGCCTGGCTAGTTGCTTAATGTAACTATTTCTGTTTTATTAAATTTTTATATTACTATTTTATTGTATAATAATGGTATTAAAGACAATTTGTGGAATTTTATTGTATATCAATTGTATTTAATAATCAATTTGTTGAACCGGTAGTGTAACTTTGTCGCATTTACATTCAACAAAGTAGCCTAATGGTTCTCGGCAGCCTACTCCAAAATAATACTGACTACTGTTAACCTGCACGCTAATATTATTTACTTGTCATTTATTTTGCTTGTTTTCACAAATAATCTACACGGACTCTATTATTTGCCGTACCCTTTGTGTAAAATGCATGCGCAGTAACGTTTGTTAATGCTGTTGCTTTGAAACCGTCCTAAGGGAACACAAAATGATTTGTTACGTTTTTTAAAGATGTTGAGTGACATTCTTCACCCTTATAGAAAAAAAGAACTATGATTTTATGGTAGTAAAAGAGAAGTGATCATGATTTGTTTGGGTGATTTTAACAACAAATATTACAGGCCTACTGTAGTGCGACCATGGTACTTTTTTGGTTACTACGGTTTGATTACAAAAACATAAAAAGTTACGGTACATGTGGGTTAAACTATGGCGAATATAATATTCAAAGTGCTATGAAATTTTTAGTATTTAATTTAAAGCTAAACTGTTAAGTCTAGCAAAATATTAATCTCCCAACTTGATTGACATCTAAAAATCTGACCCCCGTCATCCCTACGCCCTCCATCCATCACCATCTTTGTGTTTCTTTTTCTCAGTGGGTTTTTGTCATTTTTCATGTTGTTGTGTTTTAAATTCAAGTTGCTTTAAAGATGCATTCTCAATTTCAGTTATTTGATCATTTTCCTGTCTTCTCTAGTTCTTCTCTCAGCAGCGCATCTGAGCCTCTGAATTCTGATGTGACTCCTGCTGAGTGGAAACTATTGGCCGGTTGATAGAAAATGGAGCAACACAAATTCTTCATCATACAGTACCGGCGGAGTCCATGCTCAAATAATGACACATTTTTCTCAAAGTGATTATGGATTGACGGCTGACTCTTGAGTTCAAACATTGAATTGTGTTTCATGTCCCCTTGAGCTCCCCTCATCCAGCATCGTTTCAGAAAACAAGCTGCATTGTAGGTTTTAAGGCTGACACGTTTTTATTGTTCCAGTCGATTTGGAAACGATGATAAATTATGAATATTACGCATTACAGTCAAAACAATTCAGATGGATTATAAAGTGAGAATGGAGCTATTGCTCAGGGGGATCTGATTGTCAAGGTCCAAATGAAAGGTGCTGTGTGTCATTTTTTGGAGGATGTATTGACAGAAATGCAATATAATAATGTCTCCAGAGGTGTATAAAGACCTTACATAATGAAGCTGTAGTGAGGTAGGCGGGACGAGAGCCGGAATTCAAGGCCTACAGCTGACACTCGTATCACGGAGGAGGAGATTGGGAGCATAAGAGGATGAGCGACCGAACTGACAGTGAGAGAGGACCAGGCATGGACTTTATGTTGTGTTTTAGTGTTTGTTTATTTTATTTAAAGTTGTTTTACGTTCGCCGGTTTTACGTTCATTCCTTCCTTTTATTGAACCTTGTTACAGAAGCGTTATGTTTTTACCTTAGAATGAGCTATTTCTATCTACATATAAATCCCTTGCATGGAATTCACCATGTTGTTTCTACAGTAGCCCTAAACAGTCAAACTGCTCTAAGAGCACGTTTTGTAAATACATTATCTCCTTCGGCAAAGAAGCAAAAAAGTAACAACATCTCAGTCCTGAGTCAGCTGCCGTGTAGTGCTTCGAAAGGCAGGGGTGACCATTGGAGTGAGCCGTTCCTAACCTCACCATTAGATGCTGCTACATTTCATACATTGGACCTTAAAAAATCAAAACAATTTAGATGGATCATAAAGTCAACTCAAGTCAAGTCAGCTTTATTTACATAGCGCTTTTTACAATTTGTTACAAAGCAGCTGTACAAGAAAACATTGACTATAAGTAAAAAATTGTAAGGTAATGCAAGTCAAAACACAGGTCAAATATCAGACAGACTATAAATTCCTATGCAGTGTTAATGAAATAAAACTATAAAATGATATAAAGTGGAACCATGGAACCATTGCTCAGGGGCAATGGCCCCTGAGAAAGAATTGACATAAAAAGAAATTTGCTATAGTTAGTGGTTGCCTTCTATCATCTTATTGATATTACTGGATGTCGTTGAGGAACATTATTGTATTATATGTTAACATTCTGTTGAATCGTGTTGATGTCTTGAATTAAAATGTAACTAACTATAGGCCTATCTAGTTAAATATCATTTCTGTAAAACTCAAACACACCATATCAATTTGTAGACTTTTTTGAGGTTAACTCCATACCTTGTATTAGCAAGCATTCCTCATAGCACAGGTCGATGCCGAATCACCTTTATGCAATGATTCACACCAAGAACCAATCTCGCTCACACCGTCTCTCTCAGCCCCCGCTCAGTCGGTTCTGTGTCAGTTTCCATTGTAACAAATTACAGCACAGCTCTGATATGAAGTCATTGTAACAGTGATTGCTAGCCTTTGAAAATCACCGATAGCGAGTCAATCAGCGACGCCACTCGAAGTGACTCCAGTGTGATTACCTTAGAGTGTGAAGTGTACAGGGTCTCTGCCAGGCTTACTTAATGTCTCTTTTAAGACCTTTCCTATCTATCGACGTGAAACTGAAAGAAATCACTGAAAAACTTGCTCACTCATTTAGGATTAGGAATCACTCCTTCATTGCAAAGTTGTTGAGAATCATTTGCGTAGAATATACGCCGTGCATAAAAAAATACAGCTTTTGGGGTAAATACTGCAGAGAAACACATCACCGTGAAGCCTTTGATCTGAAAATTACATCACTGACATTATGTTTTTAAAATGAATGTGCTAATACAGTCACTAAAATTCACATTGAATAGCCTGCGGTGTCACACAAACTCAACTTGTTTCTTGTCCGTGTCAAGACATACTAAAGGAAATGAAGAGAAAATTGGCGGAAAAAAATCGATTCCAGTAAGTGTTGACTCAATGGCAGTACTGAGGTCCTTCCATTGCATAATTACGCTTCCCAATGGGCAAGCATGATGAATACAGCAAATTAATATTTCTGTTATTGTCTGCTTGGTTTCATTTTGTCTATGTAAGTAGCATTTGATTTTCAGAGGGCGAGAATATACACGCTAGACCAGTCTAACCACTACGTCTTACTTTTGAAAGCACATCCACTTGTCCATTCCGGCATCTTCATTCTCAAGCCTTCCATTGACTGTGTCATTCAAAGGGAATTATACCTTCTTTGCTCACCACTGCTACCCAGCTGGTGCCCACGGGCAATTAGCCCAGTAAGCATAATTGCAGTAATTTGTTAAGCGCTATGGCAACCTCCATTTAGACCAGAGGTATGTCTCTATGCGTGCAAGAGTTATATCTGTTCAAGAAGGGCATATAGCCTGGGAATGTACACGTTGCAATGTAAATTTGCTTTAGTTCATCAACAGAGATCCAGAGAGCTGCTAATAGGAACAGCATCAGTGTGTCCAGCCCTGTTTGCTGTGATTAATGAGTGCTGTATGTTTAGATAGTGCTCTCTTCAAGCTTACAGACTGTCGCTATACAAACAATACCAATGCTATGAAGATTAGTTTCATCCTCTTTTCAAATACACATGAAAACCAATTCCTTTCGGTATCTCTTTTCCCATATTGTCTCCCAGAGTTACTCCAAATGGACATTTTGTACTATAGGGTGGATAAAGTCTCATGACATGGTCTTGTGAATTATTCTCGCCATCAGATTCTTACACACATATAAATATGTATTATGTGTATTAAAAGGGCAGTTTCAGCATTGTGGATGTGACAATTGCAATCAAAACATAAAATGTCAACTTTCAGGGAATGTTTTATTACCAATATATTGGATCATCTGTTTATGTTTACTTATTTTTATAGAGTATATCAGAAATCAGTCTATACATGTTTTCTATTTTTATAAAGGGGAAAAAAACATGGATGTTACTGTTTGTACAGACAACACACTATGGAATTTCTTTGAATTACAATGCACATGCAATAATACCCAACAAATGAAGAAAAAAATGTAATAGTTCTAATTTTCATGTGCCTGTCTATGACTCTTAGGAATACCCGGTTTGCCCCAGAACAGGTGTGATCCATGAATCGAAATAATGCACATTATATTGTGAAAACAGGGACATCTGCTGGTGAACTTTCAGAAGGTTGAGACGCACTTTCATTGTCAGAAATTCTCAGTATGCACTTTAAAGAAAGTATTTTTTAAAATAGCCTATTGTATTATGTCATTTCAGTATTTCAAAGATTTTGATATACTATACATAGGAATATACGTATAATATTTAATACAGTACTATAAACTAAGGGTAAAATATACAGATAAACAACAACAAATCAAACATTTAATTTAAGACTGAAAATTACTAACATTCACTAATTCACTAATATTAAGGAATATATCCTGATTTTAAGGTATAACTTTCTAACTGTCATAAGAACTGCGATTGTGGGGCAGTGGTATTGTGAAGATAATGTTGTGCTATAGCTCCACAAAGCTCAGTGTCCTAAAATATTACCCAACAATGATCTGAACTATTCCTATTTTAAAATGGAGTGTTATGTGTGAGTATGTGTGTGTGTACCTGCAGAGAGAGCTTCAGATTGCTGTTGACAGGACGTGAGAGGTTCATGTGTCCATTTGCAGACACTAGATTAGCAACATTATTTCTGACCAAACATATCCCACCTGTCCAAATCCCTCTGGTTCAGGGGTCACCGCACGTAAACAAATCACTTCCCGTCTCTAACCTACACACACATAGAGCAAAATAATTCACTGTGGACAAAAGCGAAATAAATTGATCGTGCCTTTTCAGGTTACCCTCTCATGAACAGTTAACCGATAAACCAATAAACACAATGATAAAGTGCAAGTGATGGTAGCAGACAGTATACCATGAACAGATGTCAGACGCAGTAGGCCCATCTTCCTAAAGAGTTGGAGAGGTTAAACAAGGTGATGATGAGCTAAAACACGAGCAGTGTTAAGACAGCCTAAACACTTTGTGAATAAGGCGAACATGATGGTTAACCAGCACATTCATAAAAAATGCAGCTATTCCTGCCACAGCATATAATATTTTGATATTTTATTGCATAAATAATAATAAGCAATGACACACAGCATAGCTTAAGAAATGTTCAAATAGATATGCATGATTATTATCACATTGTGATTATGTATTATTGTGAAGTATACAGTTCTCTATTACTGCTTTAGCATGTTAATAATAATAATAATAAAACACAAACAAAATGTGAATCTATCGAAGCATGTGACATTGCTCAGAAAGAACCATAAAACTGATGAGAAATCATACATGAGTGAGAAATGGAGACAAAGAATGAGACACGTCTCGCTTTTTTACTCCAGTGACCTTCTTCTTACTTAATTAACAAGACTGTGTTGAGCGACACTTGAGTTGTCAACTCCCCTGAAGTCCTTATTAGATCCTTCACTTCTGTACCTTGTAAACCATCTTAGCGCTATGTAGTAAGACCATGTGTCAACAAGTCCATCAGCTATAGACAGAAACGTAGCGGAAAGAGACTGAAAGACAAGCCCTTTGACCGTGGCTGGGGGTCCCAGGGGTCAGTAGGTGCTTTTACTTTGTACCATAATGCACAACTGACACGTACTCAACAGACTCAACAATCACAATGAACTGAAGAGCGACATGAGAGAACCTCCAAATTTCAAGTCCTGCAAGGTTTCAAAGCTGGTTGAGTGTGTGGGGTGCTGCAGGTCTGTGCAAAGTTCTCTGCTTTTTTTTTGACAGTTCCAATAGTTGTAACTGGCCTTTTCACACTCTATGTCCCTGGCCGTGAAAGGCCATTACACAGAGGAGCATGCTTAGGCAGTGTGCTAATGGAACCCAAAGCAGCAATGCCTCCACACATCCCCAGCTCTTATTGAATACAGCTGCCAGGGATAGCTGCAATGCTCATAGAGCTATGCTGACACTGACACCTCAATAAATCGACACGCCTCTGTATTTTACTACCCCCCCCAGCCCATATCACACAATGAGTTGACACCGAACCACAAAGAGCAAACTTCCACACGATAGGGATGCTACCTCAATTCTCTGAAGTATTGTCTGATAGAAGATCTCAAAGTCAGAGTTTGTTATGTAAAGCAAATAAATATAGACACTTTAAACCAAACAATGTTTGACTTAAATCGTATGGAAACAAAACCACAATAGCTTCTCTCAAAATATTTTGTGAACCACAAAAGAAAGAGTCATATGCACGGTTTTGAATGACATGAGGGTGAATAAATGATGACAGACTTTTTATTTCGGCAAAATGATTTCCCGTCAAATTCGATCAAGATTGAGCAAATATCACATCACAACCTTAATACAATGTATTTATTACTGGAGATAATAAAATGTATTATCATCTGACATGCATTATTACCAGTCTGAATTGTTTCCACCTGCAGTGGATTTCTAGGAAAATGTCAATCAAAGTGACTGGGAGATCAATTGCACGCCTTGATTTTCCACAACTTTCTAAGAATGACAAAAGGGAACAGCAATGTTTGTTGCTATGACAGCAGTGACTTGCTCTAGAACCCCTTTTTTACCTTCCTGGAACGTCCTGTGATTCTGAAAACTGTGGGCACTTCATCATTGACTTTAAGGGCACTTGTTTCCACAGTGGCATATTCAGTGTCTGTGACAGCTGACCACAGAGCTAGACAGCATTTTCACACCAGACCTGCTACTGATCAGATAATGGGTCTAATTTAACACTGCACCTGCTGTAAGATGCTCTGGTGTAAGATTACACATGGTAAACTCAATTATTAGCACCATATTAACATCATGTTATTACACCGGAGACTTACAGTATGCAGTCTATATTGAGTTGTAGTTATGGTATATTCTAGATTCCATACTTCTCAAAAAGATGGGGTGTATGCCTCTAACTCTCTCTATAACCAGCTGAAAACAATCTGATAAAAATGGCATAGGTTTTAGGTACAAACACTTTTATATTTTCACAGACAGGGTTGTGATATAAATAGCAACGTCTCACCATTCAAAGGAAATACACACTCACTGCTTCACAATGCCATATAAATGTTAAATTTGCATTTACAGTTATAAGGGGTGAACAAAATTGACCTTTAAATCCATGCATGATGAGTCATATTCATCCAAACTATGGAGAAATAACATCACACTAATTTACTGCTCTTGTTTACTGTAATTTCACATTGTAAAGTGGTCATTTTCTAGTTGATATGTTAATGATCACATTACACTGATGTTTTTAAAGAAATATTACATCTAATATTTAAAAATCTTGAGTTTAAAGAAACGACATTGTTCTGCTATCTTTCTAGTATGGCACTAATAAACAATTCCATTTATTTTGACTTCACACATCCCAGTAGTCTGAAACCAGTAGCATCTTACTCTGTCTATGCAGTCCTGATGTGAGGTCAAATCTGTGAGGTAATTGGGATAATCTCTGACCACCAAATGCAAAGCATCATGGACATATCTCTAGTTAGATGACTCTATGTGCTTGAAGTCCTGGAGTTTATTGTTTAAAAAAAAACGTTGTGTATGTATAAAGCTGCAAGTGGTGAGTGAAGTGATTTATTACTGTAACATTTTATCAGTGCAGGAGTAATAAAATGTATTAAAAATGACTTTAGACCATTAAAGCTCATGTATGTTCTACATTTAAATTCAACCTGTTGTTATTGGGTAAAAGAGTTGTACTGACCTCTGCTGGTCATGATGTGCTTGAGAGGTTGCACACAAGAGACACGCTCCAGTTACTTACTGTAACAGTAACAGCCTTGACAGTTATTACTGATATATAAGGTATACTTTTTGGTCTCTCTGTCTGGTCTATACTGGACTGTTTTCATGTTTCTGACCAATGTGACATGTTTTAAGCCTCTGGTATACACGTCATGACTTAATTGAGTCTTGATTCTTGGCATGGCATCTGGTGCGCAGCGCATTGTAATTTATTCTGGTCTAAAGTAGCCCATTTGGACAGGAAAGGGCCATCTGACCAACAAGCACGTGCTTAGCCAGATTTTCACGCTGGTCTATTTTAATAAAAAGTATTGAAAAGGGCTTGTGAAACTTTGACAACACAATTTTTTAAATGCAGCGTTTTTATTTTCTTTGAAGCTTTTAGTAGGATGTCAAAACACAACATCTGAAAGCAGCTGGCATTGGAAATGATTGTTGGTTAACTCTATCTTCACCCTCTGGATTGTCCAAGCCTTTATTTTAATGTGCAAAAGAAAGCATAGTTAATTTACATGCTTAAAATGATCTAAGTTTTCATTCTCACTAAAAGGACAATTTATACTGTAATATTATGGCAATGCATACATGTAGGCATACATCATGTTATCCTATATGTTATATGTTGTGTTATGCTTACTTAGCATGGAATGATTATTGATGTCAAACACCACTATTGCATCTTGGGGCTTTGGGTGTTCCACACATTGAGTGCTGCAACAAGTAGAAAATGATCTTGTATGGAAGAAAATATTTCAGATGTTTCTAGATTAGAGATTAAAGAGTTCAGAGGAACCCGATTACCTTCAGATTACTGGTGCTGATACAGGGGCACAATTCCGTCACACCTGGCCACTGCAGGGGGTGAAATGACATGCAGCATGTGTTGCTCTGGTTAAAAAAAAATATTTCTAATATAAGTTTTATTATTGCTTTTTGGAAGGTAACAAAATACGATATGAAAAACAAAACAAAGAATATAAAAAACAAATTACAGCATCACCCTGCTAATAATACAGGATTACAGATGAACAGATTTCTACAGACACAGTTAGAGCAATAAAGGAAGTACAGTACCAGACATATCACAGAACATTCATCTAGTCATTCTTAATTATTATTGTTATATACTGTACGTCCAAAACTCTGCCAATGGAGTCGACCCATCCTCTTTGATACCACAAGAAGCTATTTCAATCAATGCATTCCTCCATTCTTTTATTGCTGGGGTTTTCAATGTCTTCCAATGCCTCAGAATAATCATACTGGCTGTTATAAGACATACTCTTATACCAGAAAATACACGTTTAGAAACATTTGGTTACTGGAACTTGTCACCCAGTAAACAGAGTTGGGGCGTTTAAGGTATTGTGGAGCCCTAACAGCAACTTATGACACCCACAACTCGTTTGCAAAATGGTTTAACTAGGTTAAATTTCCCGATTCCACAAAGAAAACTTTTTTTACCAATTTCAATTGCCAGATTATGCCACAACGAAGAATATTCTTGTAAATAATTTGAATATTTTGTGTACAAAGATCTCTAGTAGGAATAATAACAGGGTTTGTAGTATTTAAAGTACTGAGAGAATACTTCAATGGAATTAAAAGGTGCACATACTGTATGTTATATTCAACATTTATCCAGTCGGTTCTATCCCTTTTCTGATCCCAATATTTAGCTATTTTTGCCAAAGCAAATGACAAATTATATAATCTACATTTATATAATTTCATCAAATTATCGATTATAAATCTGGGGAGATGTAACCATCTCATTTATTTTAATATTATTATGAACATATTAGAGTTATCCCATTGCACAAGAAAATGCACATTCTTTGCAGCAATGGCGGCCATATTACAGTTTTTCTCCATTGGTTTGGCTCATTTCTTGAAACAGAAATTACATTCTCAAAATTCTAAGATCATTTTACTGTCTTACAGTTCAGCACAACACTATAGCTCACTTGCAAAAGCTAACATCTCTCCCAAAACTGTTCACTCATGCTTCACAACTAAATTCCTTTCCCATATAAACAGTCAGTGCCACGAAAATGACAAAGATCCTTCTCAATTGCTTTGGCTCATTTCTTGAAACAGACCGGACGTTTTCAACACTCTTAATGCGTTTGCCAAAATAGTGTGGATGGTTCAGCACAACACCATGGTTCACCTGTAAAAGCTCATATCTCTCCCAAAACAGTTCACTCATGTGTCAAGACAAAATTTCTTTCTCATTTAAACAGTCAGTGCCCCCAAAAGGCTTCGCCCCTTTGGCATTGTGTAAGCACTGCAAGTCAAAATGTTTAGATGTTTTGTCACTATGGCAGAGGACCATTGAAACATCCCTCATGTCAACCTTTCAGTCTTAGCCCCTTCCTTCATGAACAATGGTTACTGTACTGTCATATTGTAGGTGAGGCCCTACAAGACCTCTCTCATTTTCAGGGATCAAAATGAAGGCGGTCCAAGAAAAGAAGGAGCTTCTGTGTATTGTATGGGCCAGGACTGGGGATGTGAGTGGCCACACCATTCTCAGATATGGCAGCACACATAGTTATATTGCCCCACGCGCTGGCCTGGGACATCCACCGTGGCCCGGTGGCCAATAATATTACGGCCACGTCTTCGGCCCTTGGCCAGGTTGAAGCCAGATTCATCCACAAACACGAGGATGTGAGGGGTCTTGTTTCCTTCGAATGCCATTATTCTCTACAATAGCGGAAAAAAAGAAAACATAAAATCAGTCATACAGAAGAGTCATTCACTACAGTTACAGACATTTTTCTATGTTCTCCACTAGTTCAATTTACCACTGGCCACTACTCCTGTGGTTCCAAACCTGGGGTACATGTACCCCTATGCAGAGATACTACAGGGGGTATTTGACATAAAGGGGAGGGGTGAAATCATCAATGGCTTACTGAAATGTAAATCAAATATTTGGATACCTGGATAAACAAATCACGTAAAGTGGATACTGAAGCGAAAACAGTTTGGGAACCACTGCTTTGGATCACCAGTAACTGACTTACATGTACATACTGGTACAGCAGCTCTTTCACTCTATCAGAGTTCCTCTCAAATGGTACCCTGTAAATTTGCTTCATTGTCATCTGATGCTTCTTCAATATATACGGTCTATTGTGGAGATGCTTATATAGTTGACATTTTGGAATAAAGCATTGTCTTGTAGGATTGCAGCGCAGATCTGTCTCATTGTGATGGCATTATTTGACATCACCATGTTACAGATCTCTTGTTCTTGTTGTTCATTGAGAAGTTTTTCTGTGCCACCCGTGCAAGGTTGTCGTGGAAAACTGTGTTTTTCCAATGTTTTTCTTGTAATTTTTAGTATCATAACATACCATTGAGGTAAGATATTACTGTAGGCCTATCACACACACACACACACACACACACACACACACACACAAAACCAAACCGCTCACTCCCTTTCCCGCTTCTCATCGCAGAAATTCAGACGGCCGGCGCCCTCCGCGGACCTGGTACAAGGGTACTCGCACAAGGGTCACCCGGTACTCGCACAAGGGTCACGGTCACACTCGTGCATTGGTCACACAACGCGCATTGGTCGCACAAGGGTCCCAGCCACTCAACGTGCATTGGTCACACAACGCGCATTGGTCGCACAAGGGTCACAGTAACACTCGTGCATTGGTCACGCAACGCGCATAGGTCGCACAAGGGTCACGGTCACAATCGTGCATTGGTCACACAACGTGCATTGGTCGCACAAGGGTCCCAGCCACTCAACGTGCATTGGTCACGCAACGCGCATAGGTCGCACAAGGGTCACGGTCACAATCGTGCATTGGTCACACAACGTGCATTGGTCGCACAAGGGTCCCAGCCACTCAACGTGCATTGGTCACGCAACGCGCATTGGTCGCACAAGGGTCACAGTCACACTCGTGCATTGGTCACGCAACGCGCATTGGTCAGACAAGGGTCCCAGCCACTTAACGTGCATTGATCACGCAATGCGCATCGGTCGCACCAGGGCTCCAGTAACACACCTGCATTGGTCATGCAACGCGCATTGGTCGCACAAGGGTCCCAGCCACTCAACGTGCATTGGTCTCGCAAGGGCATCACCCTCACTATGTGCATTGGTTAAGCAAGGCACATTGTCGCTCAAGGGTATCACCCACACTATGTGCATTGGTCAAGTAACGCGCATTGGTCGCACAAGGGCTTCACTCCCACTACGTTCATTGGGCATGCAAGGCGCATCGGCTGCTCAAGGGTACTGGCCCCACCATAGCGTCAGACCCAAGAGTCAGCGCACAGAGTATGCAGTAGTGTCCCACTTGACACTAATATCGCCCAGTATCAGGGCCCAGTACCATGTACTGTCCGGCGCCGTCCGCAACTTTTTGGGAGGGATGGGCGCTCAGGGCTCGGGCTCGGTCAGGGCTCTGGGCTCCCTTCCCGGTAAAAGGGGGAGCCCTCTCCCCGGACAGTACGCCAAATACGCATAAATCCTAATTATCCGCAGCCAGAATTTGCAGGGGCGAACTTGTGAAGTATATGTTAAACTAAGCTAAACTCTGTAAATTGAAATTGCTGAATTTGTTTACAGTTAAGCTAAACAATAGACATTTAATACCAAATAAGAAGAACTGGTTAACACTTCTGAAAGTATAAGTGTTGTTGCCCTGAATTTCGTTATCTGTGTCTACGGCTTCTACCGATGATATCATTATGCAACAACACAAAATACACCACAATATCAATTCATCGTCATAAACAAACGTGTCTAAATACAAACCATACTCTTTGATGAGAAAGATTAATACTTGTTCTGTGTGTCTTCTGTTGAGATGGTGGACATCAGAAGTTACACAGGAAGCATTTTGAATGTGCGTATGGTGTAAAGCTTGCATTGTTGGTTGAAAAACTTTAATCATATGAATAGATTTGAACAACATTGCCAACTATAGATACACAAAAGTTACAGGAAAGTAAAATACTCTTTAATAAACTACCAAAAAAGTATTTTCATAAAAAAGCATATCACCTTCAATCTTTGTATCCATGGTGAAGGAAAAACGTTTCATAATTCCACTCCATCTGCTCCATAATGATGCCAAAATCCAGGCCAAATATTAAATGATGAAAATATTGCTGTACATACTGCCTTCTCTCCTTCGACCGAACAATAAATTATCAGGGTGTTCTGATCATCACACCCTGTGTTTTATCAATAGTTGTAATCTTTTTAATACGTTTCATATTTTTCATCACACGATAGGCTTGGTGAAAGGAATGTATTTCATGATGTTCCTGAATAATATTACAGACTTTTCCACATACTTCAGGTAATTATGGTGCATGTATCTGTCTTTACTGTTTAAAATGAATGTTCGCTTAGCCTGAAGGATTCATCTGACATTAAAGTGAATTTAATGGTGACTCACGGGCTTATAACCTCGGTGTGACCTCAACTTGAATTTATAAATCTTAATGTATTTGACAATACAACAACCTCTTTAAACAACCGAAGACAACACTGTAAAAACTAGTGTAAAAAAACTGTAATTTTCCGGCAACTGGGGAGTTAGTAAAATACTGTAAAATAACAGTTTTTGTCACATAAAATTGCATGTTTTTCATGTTATTTGACACCCATCTTGCAGTTCATTTCTGTTATTTAATTTTTGTACTGTATTCCAAAATCATGTTATTTCCATAAAATGTTTTTTTACAATGTATGGCATGCTCATTTCCTGAAACAATAAGAAACATTAACTTCCAAATATAATCATAAATTGAACTTTTGATATTCATATTTCGTGTGTGTAGGGCAAATATTAATATAAAATTTATGAACGTTTTCATTTAAGTCTCAGTAAAGTGTAATTTCACTCACATGAAAAACTAACCTTTGTTCCTTTGCCTTGTCACAAGGGTCAGAGTGACAGGCCAGATATCTGTGCATGAGTAAATGCAGTGAGTCGTCACACAAATGCTGAGGGCAGCCAGTGCAGAGCCAAAAGGCCACTAACATCTTAACAATGGTGAATAGGAGACGAAACGGATCCCGAGCTAATGGCAATGCTGGTCGAGGAGGGGTTAAATCACAACAGCAACAGCAGTGCAAGCGACCACCTAAGGTTTGTTTGCTCATCCCATTCAAATATTATTATTGAATAAATCTGGATATGCACCTGTTTGACTTTGCCATGTTCCTGTATTTATAAATACTAAGACATAATGTATATTCAGATCATCAATATAACTAACTGCAATCATATAGATTATTTTACTTTGTATTTGGCTTGAGAAAGTCGACCTACTGTTCTTTGATTTAAATTGATATTTATTATTATTATTATTATTGTTGTTACACTTCAACGAGTAAATCTGTATTGTGCTTTAACACATTTTATTATGCTTTTTTAATAATCTCAGAATTTATGCATTAATATTAATATTCAGTATATTTGTTTATTTACCCATATGTGCTTTCGAGTGGACTTGGAAATACTGTAACAACTGCAAGAAAACCATGTGGCTTTGCATCACTGCTATTATGTAATTCACAGAGTTTGTTATCTGAGTACATGGTCCACGTTCTAGTCCAGTACAGCTACTTTAGCAGCCCATCATAGTGTTTTTATTTTATTTTACATGCAAATCATAGCTGATATCCACAATTCATATCCACCCACAATTGCAGCATGATTATTGCAGTTCATATCTGACAGGCGGTGACCCTCTCAGGGTTCCCTCTTGAACAGCTGATGGTTCAAAGGGCAGCTGATGGATTTGGAGTTTGTGCATATGTAGTCATTCATGAACGTTGATCAAACACCTGTGTATTTATTGAGCGCTTATGGTCAGCATCTTTTATCACAATTCAGATAGGGAAAGATAATTGAGCAAACATAAAGTGTAACATTTTCACACTACTCACACAAACATATATTTGTACAAAGTGTGTTAACAAAGTATATAGAGGCCTAGATGTGAAATCTGACCAAACAAAGCAACTATTTCTTCCAAGATTTACAACAGAAATAAAAATCTATACCAGTTAAGATGGCGGTCAGGTCAAAAGCTGGGAGAAACCAAACCACCGGTTTTAATACCTGTGCTGTGTTGTTTCGACCCATGGTTGAGTCAAATATAAACATGGACAGGTTCATTTAGTTTTTGACCCAAGCTTAGCATTTTTTAGAATGTGAACAAAACTGTTTAAATAACTTTATGAGAACAACTTTATGAGAACAAAAAAAACACTCTTAAAATGTATCACAACAAGTAGCATTTCTCTGATAGGCTCTGAGAGAACCAGCCATCTTTGCTAAAAAATCAGGCATCGCCTCTGACTCACCACATGACAAAGTGACTTTAGCTCAGGCTCGCCGCGGCACTCCAGGTAAGAGAAACAGTACCACAGCAATGAAAATGTGCATGTGTACAGGACTATAACTGTGTAACCTGTTATTGTAAACCTATTTCTTAACATAGCCCATCGGCCTGTACGGGTTTATGCTGATGGAATCTTTGACCTCTTCCACTCTGGTCACGCCCGGGCTCTGATGCAGGCCAAGAATTTGTTTCCAAACACACAACTGATTGTTGGCGGTGAGTCCCCAACACACATCGTCCAGTCTTTTATCAAAACAAACACAAACTACGTCATTAATATCTAAGGTGTCCAGCATTTAAAAAACTGTTTATTATTCCTGGTGGCTGTACCATGGTCTTGTGTTATATTTGTTTCAGTATGCAGTGATGCCCTGACACATCAATATAAAGGCTACACAGTGATGACAGAAGATGAGCGTTATGAAGCACTCATACACTGCCGATATGTGGACGAGGTGGTCCGCGATGCTCCATGGACCCTCACTCCAGAATTCCTTAAAAAACACAGGGTAAGTTCTCTATAGTTGGTAAGTTGTAAAAGAAAAAGGGTCCGGAAGCACTTCCTTTTTAAGATTTTATATATATTTTTTAGATACTGTATACATACTGTAAGTCTTAAAATGTTTGTTTAACATTTGGATCCAGTTGTACGTGTTCTTGTAACACGGTTCCATAAAAGGAAGGAAGGAGGCGGGAACCGCTGTAGTCTTGTAAAACAACTTTTAATATAACAAAAACAAACAATAAAACAAACTTAAAATGCCGGCAGCTCCATCACGGTCGACTGCCGGCCACACAAATACAATAACACATCACATAAAGTCCAGGCCTGGTCCTCTCTCGCCATTCCCTGTTGTCTCTCCTCTCTTATGCTTCCGGAGCTCCTCTGTGAGAGATGCGAGACCGGTGAACGCTCAGCTCACACTTGCTATCACTCACGTCACCGGCCTCCCGCCGTTCGCTCACGGCTCTCATCTCGCCATGCTCGCCACAGTTCTTTTGTTTGTATTTGATTCTAACATTTGTGTAGTGAAGTGCTTCTGGACCAGTGGTGTTTACATCTTGCAAAATGGTCTGTAATGCATTCGTGCATAACTCATTTTCTAGCTACGTTCTGTTTTTGTGCATCTGCGTGACTAATGATTCCAAGCTAATAATCTTTTTGGAAACAAAGTGTTCTTCCTTGGATCTGTTGTATGTGTAAGACAGCGTATGCTTTATAGTAAAGTTTATACCTATTAATGCCAACAATTGACATCTCAGAAACAAATCATCTGCCCCAGCATGATTACGAATAAACTGGAATCATAAATGACTTGAAAGTCCGCAAAAATCATTGGATAAAATACTCTTAAGGGTTTCTTTCTCAGATTGACTTTGTGGCACATGATGATATCCCATACACCTCTGCTGGATCAGATGATGTCTACAAACATATCAAAGAAGCAGGTAAAGACCCTTACAGCACCAGGCGAAAAACAATAACACACCTGTAATAGTCTACATACAGTAGATGCATTTCTTTAACTTTGTATGTTTGTATTGTTTGTAAGGAATGTTTGTGGCTACTCAAAGAACGGAGGGGATCTCTACCTCTGACCTCATCACACGCATTGTACGAGATTATGACGTCTACGTCAGACGTAACCTGCAGAGAGGTTACACAGCACGGGACCTGAACGTTGGCTTCATCAATGTAAATCAATGAAATGTCTCCAATGTTTAAGAATGTGACATTGATTTAGGTTAGAGATTACATTAAATATGTACTGTATAATTCATGTTAACCTTTAGTTTTGGGCACCACCATGCTGTGAGGTGGTGGTGAGGTCTGTTACATAATGTTATTACTACTAATAATAATACTGGATATCGTCTGTTACATTTCACTGAATTAACAAGAAAATTGGAAAAAGTGAAAGAATCGTGACAGATTTTTTCTATTCTGTAAAAAACAAGGAGAAGAAGTATCGTCTGCAGGAGCAGGTGGACCGAATGAAGGAGACTGTGAGGACAGTGGAGGAAAAGTCCAAACATTTAGTTCATCGTGTTGAAGAGAAGAGCCACGACCTGATCTTGAAATGGGAGGAGAAATCTCGTGAGTTCATTGGAAACTTTCTGAAGTTGTTTGAACCAGACAAAGCCTGGGTAAGTGAGGACCGTTAACAAAACATCACACATACAAGGTCAGAGACCACGTGAAAATGCTCCTTTTTAAAATTTAGCTTCAGTATTTAATAAAAATATTTTGATGATGTATTATGCTCTGTAGCACATGATTCAGCAGAGAAGCGGGCGTGTTCTTCAAGCTCTTTCTCCGTATGGGTCTCCACACGCGTCACCGAGCACCAGCCCCACCAGAGGACGCTCTACATCACCCCCCTCTCACTGGCCTATCCTTCGCTTCCGCTCACCTCCACCTAAAGGAGACTCCATCAGCAGCAGTGAGGGTGATGACGAGGAGAAATATGGACTCTGACTCTCTTACCTCTTGCATATTTGTGATAAAAAATATTTTTATTTCACTGTAGCTTATAATAATTGAGATTTGTGGAAACCTTTGACAGAAGCAGAATTGAACAATTGATCCCCGTCAAACCACATCTGTAACTATATTTCACTGTATCAAAGTATTACGCAACACACAAAATGTAATATATGTACCTGTATCTTTGAGCTATGGTGATTTTTTTTAATGTTATGATGTTTGTTTAATATTATTGGTTGAACTGTGACCAATGTCAAAGTTTATCTTTTTTAAATGTTTTGTGTATGTTTAATGTTGTGCTTTTTCTGATTCATAAAGTTCTCTCTTATTTCTTTTTTCAGTGACATACCTATTTCATTTTATTGATTTACATACAAGCTTCAATGAATCCTTCCATTCTTTAACAAAAATAAAAAAGTTTAATTAAATTTTTTTACATTTTGTTCAACATATTGAGATTCAGTCGTAATCGTGAACCCAGAATCATAATGTTGATCGTTTAGTTGTCCTGAATTATTTAGCATCCAATTGTTGTTCTGTTTAAAATGTAGGATGAACTACAGTACTGTATAAGGGAGTGTTTTAATAAGAAGTTTCGTAGTTTACCAATGCAATCACACATATCTGGAAATACCTTAAGTTTCGTTGATTAGATAAAACATGAACAGATAAGCAAATTGGGAAATATGTCATGACACAGTCAGTTGCATAACAAACATAACATCACACTTATTCACTGAAGCTTTTATCTAAAGACATAAAAATAAAAAAACTGCTATATGAGTCATTCTGTTATATCTGACCATTAATCTATCACACCACTGTACTTATTGTCTAATCCGACCATTCATCAAAAGTACATTGTTAAAGCAGACTTTGCACTGAAATGATTATCTGAATAAAATATGAAAGCTGAAATACAGAGCAGATTGGGCAAAATGTGAAAATGAAAACCAGCACTGATTTTTTTTTGCTAGTATTACAGGGACAATTTCATGACAGAATGATCCGAAAGTGCAGTTCAGTGCATCTTCAGTGATCACATCTCTTTCAGTGTGAAGGCACCCTACAGAGGTCTGAGGCTATAGTCTATGAGTTTTAGCTTTAATGTCATCTATGCCCCTGTACCCCTAAACAAAATACATCTGTAGTAGACCGACCCCCACACAGACCAACAATATTGACTCATCTTGCACATTTTTGCCAAATCAAATGATCTACAATGACCCTCCTGCTGATATTAACTGATGTAGCATGTAGCTTAAGAACCATCATTTGGAAATAACTTCTGAGAGTCTGCTCTATACTTTTTATGATATATTATTTATATATATCTGGAGAGGACAGTGAGAGACAGGACGCGATAGAAGAGGAGGTAGGGCAGACTGGGAAAAGACCACAAGCTGGCACTCGAACTCCGGCCGACCGAAGCGTCAATAAGCGGGTCTGCTCGATTATTCTGCACATAATGCTACCAACAGCGGGCACTATAAACACCAGACGTCTTTGTGCGGCTATTATTTTAAAGCAACTCATGAACGGTTCGTGGTCATCTGTTGGTTTTATATGTGGATGCATCTCTTGGATCGCTGCTAGGGTTGCTCCAGTCATCGGCCTCAGGACCTGTCTGGTAATGTCGCCACACTGACTTATTGAAGACTGGAAGACGCTCAAAAGATTCACTGGAAAGAGCCTGAGGAGGGCGGTGAGAGGGACAGTTGGGACTCTTAACAATGTTGCATTCCAAAACGTAGTTTACCAATGCAATCACACATATCTGGAAATACCTTAAGATAAATGACTGCATCAGTCCCGACTCCTTCAACCGAGTACAGTTTTAAGTCTCCCTGAAAGTAGCGGGCATACAATCTAGAGATGGGCAAGCCATAGCCAAAACCAGCCTGTAGACAAAACAACAGGTTACATAAAAATACATCCACAAACACCCGATTAGGATTTTTAATGGGTAGTTACCAGTGGCACAGTGGTTTGTGTGTGATCCAGTTGTGGTGTCGGTGCAGTGGAATACATGTAATTGAAGAGACGGTCGATCTTTCGTAAGGGGACGCCCCCACCTTGGTCACTAATCTATGTAGACACACAAAAGGATCCATTAATGAGGTGTGAGTGCTCACGATTTGTTTTAAACAAGCAAACTGTGCTACGTATGGAACCTTTATTGAAAGATCTTCCTGTCCCAGTGTAACCAGTGCCTTTACTGGAGGAAGCCCTTCGCTGCTATTTTCATAGAGCTCCACTGTGGCCCGCATTGAATTCTACAAAAACACACATACTGTACATATTTACATACCAACAAAAATTGCCAGGAATACAAGCCCAATAAACATCACTGTATTGTACTAAATGGGACAGTTCACCCGGGGAAAAAAATTCTGTCATCATTTATTCACCATCATATCATTCAAAACCTGTATATGACTTTTCTTGTGGAGAACACAAGAAGATATTTTAAGAAATGTCCCTGTGGGTTTATTTCCATAAAATGAAAGTGAATGGGGTATGTTGTTTGGTTACCCACATTTTTTTCATACAGGTTTGGAATGACATAATGGTGAGTAATTGATGAAAGAGTTTTACATTTTGTTTAAACTACCCCTTTCAACTTGTATTTTATCATTGTTAACCCTTTTAAAATACTGAGGGATACAACGTAAACATAGTCCACTTGCCTTGAAGAGTTCAAACAGCATGTGAAAAAGATGAGACGGCACATAGACCACCTGTATAGGCTTCTGTGGAGTTTTGGCTAGCAAACAGATGGACATAAACATAAATTAAGCGTAGCGTTTAAATGATGGAATGCTTTATTTAGAGCGTAGAAATAAATGACAGGTTTACCGTTAATTTCTTTGATCTTCAGCTCAGGTGCCATCATGTAGAACTGCTCACAGAGCATCTTTGCTGTCTCATAGGCATCTAAAAAGAGTTGAGATGAGTTCAAATACAAGCGTCTAAATAATTTTTGTGAAAACAAGACAAGAATATTCAGAAATACAGTTAGATTTAAGCAGCTTTTATTTAAGCATCAGAGCATGATTATATTTTGCTTACCTCTCACCACTTCGGCCACGTTGCACCCTGGGTCGATGCTTCCGATGTGTTTTGGTTGTGACAGACAAGTGGCATCACCAAACAAGAGAGCTGCCAATAAAAAAGAACATCTTAATGCTGTGTAAACTATCACATAGAAGTACAGTTGTTCGATATAAAGTGAATTAGGATTATACTAAAATAAAGCGTAATCAGACTTTTTCTTCATCAGGTCATTTACATACAGCTGAATATTGCATATATACATATATGTATGAAGAATGTGATGTTGCTCACTGTGCTGGTTGATGAGCATGCGAAAAGAAATGCGGCTGGTGTAGAAGCGGTCCAGGAAATACTGCACATTGCTACTGATAAAAGGATCAAAACCAAACTTTGCTTTGTATTCGACGACACCTTGAGCCATAGTGGGCACAACATCATTGTGCCTGTTTCTAATCTTGATCAGGATGTCAAGGAAGCTGAAATCCACAAAAAAACACAGTTTGTGTACAACTAAGAAAATTCATTTATTTCATCTTAGTCTGATCTAAAAATATTAACCATCAGAAGGTTTTTAGTATGTTTACTTAACAATGACGTGTTACTCTATAGCACTTTCATAGGAGGCTCAGAATGACTTATGATTATTTTATGTTAAAATACTTAACTGAAATGTTAACATAATGATTTCTGTTAAATATGTAGTCATGGTGCTACTGCAGACTTACTCCTTAAGGGTGCGTGGATCCTCTGGACTTCTCGTCTCATACTCTAAAAGCTCTTCAAAGCTCTGGCTGTACCTGATACCACAGTAAAACATTTAATGTATTTTCCATTCACCTCTTGACCTTTGTAGCTACTGGGGTTGCAAAGGGGTGGGAAATTCCAAGTAAACTTTCCATAGAAATATTCCATGTTTAGAAAACCAGGAATTTGGAGAATTAATGGGAATTATTTAAACATTTCGGAAATGTATTTAAACTGTATCATATAAAAACATAAATATAAAAATGTTGTTTGGTCATAAGCTGACATGCATGCAAGCTATACAGGTGAATTGTTTTACCTTTTTGACTTTGATTTGATATAATATTTTACAATTGACACATGTTTTTAAAACACGACTAAAGACACTAGTGTTTGCCATGGTGTATTCTTCCTGATTTTTTGTTTTAATGTTGTTATTTTTATTGATATTAATAAAATTAGTTTAATATCTTATTGTCATAGGTGTTGTTTTTTGTTTTATATGGGGAATATGTAAAGCACATTGGTTTTAATAGTGCTATATAAATACAATTTACCTTCACAATGGATGCAAATTAATAGTAATATGCTTGTTGCATAAATTCTCATCTATCAGCATGCTTGCTAAAAGAAGCAGGCTACTGAATAAACACATTTTGGTATTTGCTAGTTAAACTTTAATACCATAGATATTATGTTATGGAGGAATGCCCAGCTCATGCAGGGTGTGTGGCCTCAATAGCCCTGCAGTAAGCAGTGTATATGTGATTGATTTGTGCATGGTAGAAATTCCACTACAATTGCATTAAATCTGCTTGATTTAACCAATATTATCCTGCAAAAAAATATTTTAACTACATTTAAGTTCCCTGTGTTAGCCTGCAATTATGAAAATTCCATGTTTATTCCCAGTAATTCCCATACTTTCCTATTAATTCCCATGGAAAATTTCCAGCCATGAAAAAGTTTTGCAACCATTGTGGATACAATGTTGTTCCTCTCATAGACACCAGGTGGCACAAATATATGTTGTTTGCCAAATGATCACTGGTCTCCAAACTGCTCCTGGAGAGCTAATGTCCTGCAGAGTTCAGCTCCAACCCAATGGCACTTCAACTATGCACTATGTACTCCAGTGTTCACATTTTAAAATAATATAATTTCAAATAGAAGACTAAACAAGTTTTTGCCAATAAATGTAAGCGTTTTTCCCAATGAGGGCAAATTATGTCAAACGTATAACACATTGTAAGTAATGAGAACTACTTTTTACATTGTGTCCAGAGTTACACACTTCCCTTTTCTCCGCTTCAAAGTGCTGGGTTATAACAACCCACCGAATGAGAGTACATAAAGAATATATCCACCATAACGTGACCCTCACTTGTATTCCTGTGTACTCAAGAGTTCACACTCATCCTCACACCTGCCGTGCTCACCAGGACTGGACCAGTTTGACGGACGGCTGGTTGAGAAGATTGGCAGGCAACAAGGTCACTTCCCTCATGGTGTTGGCCAGCCTCACTGCCAGTTCTTTACGCAGGAACATGTAAGAGGTTTTTTTACATGCATTTTCCCTGCTTGGTTAAACAAGAAGCAAGAACATGTCTTGAGGTTGTGCATGCTTGAGTGTAGAACTGTACTTTAACGACTTCAGATGTTATTTGTGAACTATTTTGAAGAGCATTGGACTCTGGTGACATCCATTGTATGGACACAAAACCGCAGAGAGAGACATTTTACAAAATATCTCTCACAGAAGAAAGAGTCACATGGATATTTGAACAACATGAGTTTAAATACATTATGACAGACTTCTTTTCCGGGTGAATGATCCCTTTAAAATGCGGAAACTGAACGTATTAAACAATGATCATGTTTATCTAGACATTTGACTGGTAGCTTACAAAATACTTTGATGTTTCATTTGCATCTGGCACCTTCGCAGAAGTGGATCGAGTTAATGGATTTATGATCGCAGGTCATGTGAGGAGAGTCTATTTTTAATGCATGGTGCGCCAAAAGGGCAAGACATCAACATCTTAAACGTTCACTTAACCTTACACTGTGACGTAGCGGTTACATACAAGAAGGCTAAACACAGATGATATGGTTAAAACATGTTTAAAATAAATAAAAAAGCAAGTGCCAGTCCGACAACATCGCTACATCTCGCGTGCTCATTCTCAACGCAAACTAATGGTTGTTGCAGCTACTCACCGAAATCCAGAAACTGTTTGATGGACATCGGTGAGGGCGAGAACCTCGAGTAATACTCGATTTTGTGCGGGACATCTTTCAATAAAAATGTGAAGAGTTTCATTATTATTGAGAAAGTATCATCGGACAAGCGTCCTAAAGTCGAGTCTGACGCGCACCTCTGACGCGGCGAGGCGTTGACACTATACGCAGAACTGCGCCGTGTTTCTGTCACTTCCAATATCAGATTCCATTTCTTCTCTATGGTGAGAATTTGTGTTATTTTATCAAATGCGATCACGGGGATTATCTAATCCCAGACACGTGACATTTGTTGCACTCTTGTGGTAAACAGAATTATTAGCCTTTCTGCGCCATAATGAACCACCTATTTCTTTATTAAATCATAACTGCATACACGTACTTTACCTTGCAAGTTACGGTGTTATATATATATATATATAACATATAACTACATATGTCATTCAATTTTGTCTGAAATGTGTGGAACATTTGTGCTCCACCAAAGTTGTTTTTATTTTGGATCACAATATCTAGTAGTCACATTCCACACATTGTTCAGATTTAATTGTTGTTCTGTTTTTGTCTACCCTTTTGTGTTATTTGTTAAGACTGAAATGTTAACGGATGTACAGCATCCAGTATGGCATTTAGAAAAAGCCAATAATGTTCATATAAACAGAATTCAGACCCTTTCGAGTCACATATATATAGATTATAATATATAACTACATATGAATTCAGACCCTTTAGATTCATATATATATATATATATATATATATATATATATATATATATATATATATATATATATATAGATATAGATATATATATAGATATATTAACTAATACCATTCAATTTAGTCTGAAATGTGTGGAACATTTGTGCTCCACCAAAGTTGTTTTTATTTTGTATCACAATATCTAGTCACATTCCGCACATTGTTCACATTTTCTAGGTCAGTGATTCATTTTTAATTTGTCTTTCTCTTATGTCATTCATTTGTTGTTCTGTTTTTGTCTACCCTTGTGTGTCATTTGTTAAGACTGAAATGTTACTTATGTACAGTATGCATGCCATTTAGAAAAACCTTGAAAATAATTACTATTATTATGGGTATTATGATTACCATCTTTACTTAACCCTCCAGTAGCTATTATTAATCCGGTTTCATAGAATGAGTAGGCTACTGTTTACTCTAAACTGTAGTTTTAGCACTATAAGCAAAACATATTATACTAATGCATCACAAAGCCAATAATGTTTATATAAACAGAATTCAGACCCTTTCGAGTCATTCAAGAAAGACAATTAAAAAAGCTTTCATAAACTGAAACAGTTTTGTAAAAGATAGAGAATATGTAAAAGATGCAAAACAGATCAGACTATAATGCATATTTCACAGAAATTCCCAGTGATTATAACAAATTGAATAGAAAACAGAGCTTTACAAACATTTGAATGAGATATTTTAAAATACCATGTCACATTTTATTACAATACACTTACTTAATCTTACATTTTTTATTAACTTCATATCTGGCCTGATACTTAACGAAACTGAAACTCTTTTTACGCTGCACCTGTGATCCTAGCCCAAGGATTGTAATCGAGCACAATGTCGCCATCTTCCGGACGGACACGAATTAAAGGAATACTTCAACCAAAAATGAACATTCTGTCATAATTTAATCACCATCGAGTTGTTCCAAATCTGTATACATTTCTTTGTTCTGATGAATGCAGAGAAAGGTATTTGTAAGAATGCTTCCAAATAAATGTATATACAGAATATATATAAATATACATTAAAAGTAAAGCGTCACAAAGAAATAAACAAATGCCTTAATATACAACGAATTATTTATTATATGTGTGTTGACAAATCAGTGTTAACCGAACTAAAGAACAGAAAGTTCATTAAACCAGTTTTGCCTGTCTGTCGCATGACAACCCGGGCCATTCCAAAGGAATGAAAACTAGTCATGCCACAGCATTGAACAAGGAAAGCAAATGAGAAGTTCAATGAGTGTGTGGGTGATATGTGAATAAATCAATCTCTTAACGGCTAGGTTTTCACTCTCAGCTGACAAATTTGCCCAATACACCAAGCACGTATTCCAGCCTTTAGCAGAAAGAGAATGCAGTGATGTCGGAGCACATTTTAGGGTTATAATGAGCGGTTGTTAATAAAAACATTCTAACATGGGCCCTAATGGTTTACCTTAAAAAGACTAAAATCATGATATTCCAAAAAAGACCCAGTCGCCAAAACCAACATCACAATTTCAAACTAAACATGCACCTAGAACACACCCAGAGAACTACACATATCTTGGTATAAACATTAATAACACTGGAAACTCAAACAAGGCTATGAATGACCTGAGAGCTTTTTAAGTCATCAAAAAGAATATCAAAATGTATATCCCAACTGGAATCTGGCTGAAAATAACCCAGTCAATTATAGAACCAATCACGCTGTATGGTTGTGGGGTTTGGGGCCCTCTCACCATCCAAGAGTTCACCAAATTGTAGACACACCCAGAGACACTGCAAACAGATTTTTGCCACAAACATTCTACGGGTGACAACATTCAACCCCAGACAACACCCACAGAGCAGGATTAATACTATATCCTCTGATAATTAAAATACAAGAACTATTCAATTCTACACTCACCTTAAGAACAGTGATACAGAGATGCTCCATCACAAAGCCTTAAGCCATCAAGAGCTGATCTCAGAACTAACTCTACAACCCAAAACATGCCCAACTGAACCCCAAACCCCAGCCAGACTAAACCAAATGATAAAAACACAAAAAGAGAAATCATACACTGGACAGAAGCAACAGCTCAGCAAAGTAATTTGGAATGCTATCTATCATTAAACAGAGAACCTACTGGAGAATACCTCAAAACTGTATCAGACCCTAAACTAAGAAAAGTGTTGACCATGTACTGACTCAGTGAGCTCACTGTAGAGACGGGCAGACACAGACAGCTATGGACGCCAAGAGAAGAGCGGTCCACACTGCACACAGAATCAAGTGGAAACAGAGCTGCACCTTTTAATCTCATGTTCAAACTGTACACGCGTCAGAGAAACATTCTTCCCCAATTTACAAACTTCCACAAAGACTTTAACCAGCTTCAACAAAAGGACCAGATGAAAACTCAATAAGGTCAAATCTGGAACAACAAAAGAACAACCAGCACAACACAACAAAACAATGACACAACACACACAAACTGACACTATATGACAGGATCTCACGTCATCAATTCAATACTTTTTCTCTTTCTCTGTTTATATTGATATGTACTTAATAACTTTTATCTCAATCTGTATTTGTGAAGAATGTTTATATTTAATTGTCCTGAGCTTTGGCATTGCAACATTTATCATATCATGACAATAATGCACCTTTGAATCTGAGAGAGAGAGAGAGAGAGAGAGAGAGAGAGAGAGAGAGAGAGAGAGAGAGAGAGAGAGAGACAGAGAGAGACAGAGAGAGACACAGAGAGACACAGAGAGAGAGAGAGAGAGAGAGAGAGAGAGAGAGAGAGAGAGAGAGAGAGAGAGAGAGAGAGAGAGAATCACTGCCCTGCCACACAGAGCACAACAGTCGCGACACGCATGAGGACATTTGCAGCCGGGGCAACATTGAGGCGCTGTCACGTTTCGGGTTGTTACGGAGAGCTCTCGCGGTGCCTTTTAGCGAGCCGACCGTACAATCTCTCCCGTGTTTTCCACGAAGGGAAGGCGCTGAAACTACCCGTCGCCATTTTTTGGAAGTGACTGACTGGGAGGGGAGAGTTAGCTGTAAGCTGGCTAGATTTTAAAGTCCCCGGCTGATTTGGTTTATATTCCCTGTGAGTCATCATCTTCCCCGCTGTCAGCCCGGACGGCACGCGTGCTGTAAATACACCGACGCGTCTTCACCACACGACCTGCCCGAGGTCAGACGGAATAAACCACGAGAAGATTTTCTTTACACATTTCTCCTGAAATCTCACTTGAACTGTTCCACCCGGGATAGCTGGTTTGGGCTAAATTAGCCACATTAGCAGGCTTTCTCCTGGAGCGCTCGCAAAGCTGGCCTGGTGGACGGGTAAGCACGACTACACCCTTAAACGAGGCGTTTATCTGCTCTTGTCAGGACCCAACCGATGTCTTGTTGTTAGTCGTGCCGTTGTTTTTGTCGTCGTATGAAGTAAACTCGGCTAACATTCCTTTAATTGCTCAGCTAGCACGACTCGCCTGTTTTTATTTGCCGGGGCTAAGTTATTGTGACAAGTTTGGTCTACTTGGCTAATCGTGTTAAATATTAAACTTTATTTGGTGTCACGAATGGCCGTTGTCATTAATGACAGAATTTCTAAATGTAGTTTACATGTGCTCACACGCAGGGTTGACACGAACAAGCTTTAAAATGATTTATTTTCGTAAATAACTATTTTGACAGTCCTAAAATTGAACGTCTTGTTAGTATTAAGGCTAGCTAGGTGTGTTAACGCGAGCAACGTGTGCTGCATTGAAATCTTTAACCAAAACATGAGGAATTTATACGTTTGTCTATAAACAAGAATAAGAGTTTAATCCTCAAGCCATTATAAAACACGATCCTCGATTCATAAGAAAATGTTCAGTGTCGCATATATTATTGCAGACACTCCCTCCCAGTTTTACTGTACTGTTTACAATACCAAGCTTCAAGTACACAACAAGCCACCTAGGGCCTAGTATACTGTTTCATATAATGTACAATATTTTGACCAGTTTATGGTTTACTGCTGGTTTATATTCCCTTTTTGTAAACTGCGCCGCATTCTTGTTCGCGCCGTGTTGACATTGCGTAACACCGGACTGGGCAGCAACCCTTTATCTGCTCTGCACTCTTCCCTTTACCTATTTAAAGCATCATTTAGGATATCCACATGGCATAGGAACAATAGACTACACTTATCACCACCGTTACCCTCGCGTGATAGATCGCTATCGCACAGCATCGTCTCATAAATGAGAAAAGCTCGGGCTGGATATTGATCGTCTATGAGAGCTGTTAAAGGGGAACTGCGCTGCTTCTCCTATTCATTCTGGATGTGGATATATCGGTGTGTTTATCAGGTCTGGGCTGTTTTGATGTGATTCACGGGGACATTTGCACGTTTAAATGTATCTTTGCGTATATTGCATGTTAATTATGAATGATAAACGTTTGCATTGAGTTGTCTCTTTGTTCGATGTTTATACAAGGGGCATGCTGTTGTTTTATTAATGCTGTGCTGCGTGACAACAGTCCGTTATAATGCATGCCATTCTATACAGCTAAAGTGTTATCCTGATTTAAGAGGATTTCATGGCGTTTTTCAATGATGTAAGGACTAAAAATGTAAGGAACATTGTGTACTGTGTTTGTTCCTTGGTGGTAGATTGGCATATTTCTGTCACCCCATTTTAGACCTTCAAGTATCGTTTTGCTGCAATTGTATTATTTATTTGATTATACTTAATGTAATTGTCTTACGTTAGACTGGGGTGAATGTCTGTAATGTGTAATAAAGGTGGCAAAATAACATCAAATACAGTATTTACAGTAGTCATGTAAGGTTTTGGCAAAAACAACCAATTATGGCCTTTAGGGCTACACTTCCACTACATTATAGCAATTAATGCTATTTTTCATTAATATTTTATTGGCCTCCTGTAGGCAACCAGGCAGCCTGGTTTTTGCAGTGGCATGAGTAAACAACAGCAATTATTTCTGTGGATCATCCATTATAAATCACTCTTTGTTTGGCTTTGAACAACATCTGTTCATAGGTTCTTTCATTGGCTTTGATTGAAGATTCACTGCCTGCAATTGCCATTCGTGTCTTTCTTGAGAGTACCATTCTCTCCGGCACCCCAGTCCTTGTATTTTTACCACTGTTATTTGTTCTTTATTGGATTGGACTTTGCTTGATCTGATCTCAAAGCTTTTGTCCGCACACTAGATAAGAGTCTCTCAAAGCTGGTAAATATGCAGATGGTTCACCCCCAAATTCTGTCATTATGTACTCCCCCTCAGGTTGTTCGAAACCTGTATAAATGTCTTTGTTTTGTTGGGCACAAAAGAAGATTGTTTGAAGAAAGTGGGATACCAAACAGTTATGGGGCACCATTGATCATCACCATGTTAGTTTTTCCTAGAATGGTAGTCACTGGTGCCCCAGAACGGTTTAGTTATAAGCAGTCTTCCACATATATTTATGTTTAGCTGAACAAAGAAAAGTATACAGATGTGGATGAACTTTAGGGCGAGTAAATGATGAAGAATGTGAGGGGTGGGCCTATCCCAATACTCTGCTTCGGTAATTGCATCGAATTTTAGCTGGGTTGGGTATCGGAAGTGGCGGAACGATCCAAAATCCCATCGCATGCTGAATAATATTATCAAGCTTTAAGAAGGATGAGCTATAAGGAAAGTACTGTAAGAGTTTTTTGCGCTTAATTTGAACATTTTCTTATGTGATGCGATAGCTCTATGTGAGGAGAAAACAAAAGATCATTAAGTTCATGAAAACTATACTGCTGTCACTAACCATTCAGCATACTCTAGTGTTTAAAGACACGTCAGGACGCTACTCTTTCCAAGATGTGCCAATGTTTTATATATTCACCGTAATCACTAGATACTAGTCTTTGTTTTTTTTAAAAGGATTGTATTTTGATCACTGATGGGTGTCTTAGATTCAAGAATTGGAAGCGGCCTGAGTATAACGCGTCATTCACACATAATAACCATTGAGTCGAAGGCTCAGTAAACTGTTGGAAGGATGCAATGCACTTTATGTAAAACATAACATATCTCTTACCTTTGTGTTGTGACTGTTATGAACTTAAGAAGAAGGTGCGTTAAGCGCGTCAAGGCGGATGTATTAAGCACATCATTTTTTGCCGGAAATTAGCACAGTACGTGTAAATAAGAGAATGAATGAAGCGCGTCATCCAGCTTCCAGAATGCACAATACGTGTGGAGAAGTGGATCCATTAAGTGCATAATTCTGCACCCAGGATGGGCATGGACCCTTTTGTGCCACTTTATATTAGAGCAGAGATGTACAAAAGTGAATACGTGAGAGTGTTTTTACACAAAATGATTGCATTACATTATAAAGCATATATCATTATGTTAAGCCCACATTCATAAATACGTTATTGTTTTGTTCAATGCAATTCTACACTGATCAGGAAGAAGCAGGATCGGGATCTGTATCGGCCGATACTTACGATTCAGGAATCCGATCGTAAAGGAAAAACTGGTATCAGCCCCCCCAGTTAATTTTCGTGAGCCATCCCTTTAACCTGGAGGGAGGAATCTTTCGTCATGAGAATAGTTTAACGGCAGAGATCTTGATCAATAAAGGAGGCTTCCTGTGAAGGACATTCATGCTCTTTCACACAAACAAACCAGAAAGAACACGTCTGGTGTTGTCTGGCATATCTTTGATTTCTGGCCTGCAGTTAAACTGTGTGATGTCATACGAAGTGTGAAAACATGATCTGATAAACGCTTGTAAGGATTTTGTCTCTTCACATTGGTTTCCCGGTATGAATCTGAATAAAAGCACAAATATTCAGTACTATATATCAAATTAAAATTGTAGAGTTTTTATGCAATTTTTGAAAGGGAATTCAACCTGTGAATCTATTGCTGCATTCATTTAAAACCTGTATGCTGTTTATATTTTCCAGGCCACTAAGCAGTTCTGGAAACGATATTTTTAAGTGAAGTTATATAGTATTACAAAGAAATAGCTCAAAATCTGTCTGTTATTCACACAAATGTATGATAAGAATATAAGTAAAATTGACCACAAGCTATTCTTATTGGAGCTTGACAGTGTGGTCAGTCAGTGAACCAACTTTAAAATAAGCTTCAGAAAGGTCCCTTGACATTTCTTCCTTTGTATTCTGCGGTTAAACAAGTTAAGGGTGAGAAAGCTTAAAAATGTAAACTATTCTTTTAAGGAAGCGTTTGCTTTACACATGTACAAGATCACTCAGAATACCTTGGATATTTAAAATGCTTTTTCAGTGAAGCACAATGCCAAATAATTCACCTGAACTTTCAGCAAGACTTTTTCTAAGACTTTGTTTTTTGTCACCTACAGTTATAGATTATAATTTATTATTCTTCTTTGTTGGTTTCCTTAAATTCACCAGAAAACCTTTCAGTTGTGATTGTGTTTTCACAGTATTTCAAAACTCTCTGGAAAAACCTCGAATGGTGATTGTATCATTTAGCAATGTCTTGATTTCGCTCTTTGGAAATCTGACATATGTCAGTCGGGAATGCCTTTGGTGTTGAATCGTGCTAGTTGGAACTCGAGGTAGGCTAGATGTCAGATATAATCTTAAACATCTCTTCAGTTATTAATGGGTTTCATCAATGCATTTCCTGTAAGTGCTGGAAGAATGTCTGCAGGTTTGTGATCATCCGTCTGCATTCATTCAGGATGCCAAATGACGTGTTTGTTATTTGCTTCCATTATTTATGTTTCAAATCCTACTCTGCTTATTGGAGATTAAGGGCCAACAGATCTCTCGCTCATATTTGTTAAGTGTGATGAAGGGAATTCCTATCAGAGATCAGAGCCAAGTTCCTGTGTGTTTCTAGTCTGTCTCTTCTGTCACATACAAGCATGTAGCACAGTTAACTCCAGTTAATATGTACTTTGTTTTCTGAAGTTATTCCAGTTTAGCTTTAAGGAATCCAGTTCTTTTACTGGTAACCTGCCCACAACCGTGCAACAGAATTCTTTACAATGCATCGTGCTTTTGACCTTCTTCAGATATAGCTGCTTTTTAACTGTCTTCCATTTAGATCTTGTCTGAAATGCCATTTTCCAAATTAACGAGAGCCTGGGTAGAGTTTATTGTAGACATTACGTGTAAAATAGCAAAGGGGGTGATTCAAATTATAATGTTAACACTTTGGGTAGTTTGGTTACAGATCAATACTGCATTAGATATATTCTCTGGTACACGACAGTATTCCTTACGGGTTTATGAACGCTGAGCTGTTTTGAGTTTGGTCCCAGAGGAGCATAAAAAGTGAGTAATTCAGCAATTTGTCTTACAGGCTTCACATTATATGTATGGAATTAGCTGATAGTGTCTTTGTGAAAGTTTTTTTATTAACTGAATCAATCCATGAAGTCAGCACAGTTAATTAAGCTTACTCAGCCAATGTTTTGTATACTAAAGGCAAGATTGTGCCCTGTAGTGCCTGTTGGTCAAATCTCTGAAAAAGTAATTACTGTATAGGTGAAAAGCTTGGGATTTATGTTTTAGCTTTCAGGAAGATGCAACAATGTTATGCTTAAAACATGTATTTTAAGTAGTTTTCCCAGTAACGGCATATTTATCTTTGGTAGGGATCCATATTGGTATCGGGCGAGAAATGGTCACTTAAAAAAATAATTAGGCCGAGATATTATAGCCGATAAATCATAAATAATTTCCTCTGGTTAAACTTCTTCAGCTACAGTTTCGTCTTTCTGTCGTGATCATTCACCATTTCTGATGTTCGTATGTAGACACAGTATTTATGAATGTGTAAATTATAGGAACTAAAGCATATTATTATTTGAATCGGACTGCTGTCTGAATGCTTTCTGTCTTGAGACCTGTTAGACTTGTGGCTATTAAGAATATTTTCTGGGGTGCTCTGGAAGAAGATCTAAAATTTGTTTATTAAATAAAATATATACCCCGAAAAGTTTGAAGGTTAAATAATCGTAAAGTAGGCTTGGTACATGATTTTAAGGGGAACGAAATGGAACTAATGGTTGGCTTGTTTTCTGCAGTGAATGTTTTCAAATTAAAAGCAGTTGTTGACCACTTTTTACCTTTTGTTTCAGGCTTATGGAATTTTATATTAATATTTAGTAGGGGTGTAAAGATACTTCGTATCTCAATATTTTGCGATGCAAAAATGTTATGATGCGCATCGTAGAGAGATGGGGATATTTTACGATATGATGTTTAATTCTATTCGTTGAGCGGTAAAGATACTACCTACTCTGCACCAGCGCGTCACGTGTGCTTAACTCACATATGCGGTAGAGAGAAGTCTTTGGGAAAAGGGTAAGCACAAGACACAAAGAGCCTGTAAAGGGCGTCTTATTTTCCTTCAAGAGCGTCTTATTTATCTGCTAACGTGAGCTGCTGCATAACGTGATATTCAACATAATGTAAGCCAATAGAAACCAGCGCTGTTTTGATCAGAGAAGTGATGAAGTGAGTCGTACTGTATATTAAAAGATATTTATGTAGATTCATTCATTACGGTCTCAAGTCTTCAAATAGACGTTAGCCAATGGAGTTTGAGTATGAGCTCTGTCAGAACGTTTCATTGGTTGAATGTACTGATGAATAAGCCCTTCACTGAGTCAAAATGACACTGAATGAACTGGTTCATGGTCTTTCTTTGAAATAAGTATGATAAAATTTAAGCCTTTTACAAAGTTAAGGATTCATTAGTTGATCTACTTTTGGTTTTGCCTGCGCCTTCGTCTTAGCTGTTATAAAATGCACTGTAACCCACTGCTTCGCCAGGCTTATTGCATTTATAAAACGGTTATTTCATATGCGTAGCAAGGTTTTATAAAATAAAACTAAATAAAATGATATTTAGGCTTTGTAATGCGGTCAGCCAATTAATCGTGGTATTTTATTACGGCTTAGAACTCTGCTCAGCCAATCAGAATCAAGGTTCAGAACCGTTTTATACGAAATGATACATAATTCAAAACTCCCCCACAACTTGTCTTTCAAGTAGTCATTTCTGAGCGTGCTGCAATTGGCTCAAAGGAAATGCATGCTAGATTTAACCTAAAATTAATCCATTACGCTCCTGATACACGTTTAAAGACTAATAATTATTTTTTCAAACATATTGTTTTCGTGTAATCGATTGTTGTTTTCAGTGTCGATCAGTAGGAACTGTACCGTTTAAACGACTAGTCGATTAATCTCGCACATCCCATCATTATTTTTTGTTTCATTCTTTGAACTACTAACAATATTTATATCAAAATATTGATTCAGTTTGCATTTATTTGCAGAAAATAAAACTATGTGATAACCTCAATTTTCTTTGTCATGCTGTGAGTCTTTCACATTGCTGTTGGATGACTTTGTCACTCCTGCTGTTTGATTTTGTAGAAATTCAACAGACACTGGACTGGAATGAAAATTTGGAATGGTCTCTTCATTTTTTCTGTGGTTATATTATATACAACCAGTGTTATGGTTTTCAAAGATCCCTTCTGTTTTTAGAAAAGAAACGCCAGTCTGTCAGAGCATTAAGCACTTGGTAGTCAGCCTGTCTTGTGACTTGAGCTTCCCTTCTGTGTTGTCACATGTCTAAGAGAATGGACATTATTTGCCTTTTCGAGTGCTTCAATAGAAGGGCTAGATCTGTTGTTCACAATTTGTTGGAGCTGAATATGAGTAATAACGGATTGTGATAGGGCCACTGATGCACAATGGGACCTCTTTGCTTAGTCTGGCCAAAGGGTTTTCTCTGTCTTCACCTAAACATCTTTTGAAATGGTTCTCTGAACCATAGTTGCTTTTGGGCTGTTCATTTGTTGTAAGAGGATATAATTTTCTGCTTTACCAAAATATGCGATACATGATTTATTATTGACTGTACTTGGCATTCATCCTTTGGGCATTCTGGACTGCTCCACACATTGACCCTCTTAAACCTGATGTTTTTGAACCAATGTTGAGTTGACTGGCATGTCATTCTCATATGTATGTTTCAGTGGATTGGTTTTTCGTTCATCCGAGCATTCATCTAATCGGTTGTAATGGTTTGTGACTACGCCCACAGTGTCAGCTGGGCAACACATTGCATCAACTCTTATCAAATGTGAATGAGCCAAAGAGATCAGAATGCAGCAGAACAGGTCAATGAGAAAGCTGGCAGCACGTCAGCTGTCGTGTTTGTGTTTACATATTAAAGTACAGGGAAAGGTCAGCTCACAGGTCAAGTGGAATCAGCATCCAGGTTTCAGACTATAAGACTCTTATGATTTATATAGATGTTTATTATGGTTACTATCCAGTAAAGTCCATGACGTATTTTTGTGGTGGATTTATATCTAGACTGATAACCCAATGGAATCAGATTTATTTTTGACATTCCAGATCACATTCGCAAACAATTTTCTGTATAGCTTGTAATATAGCAATAAAATAGATGTATGACCTCTCTGTTGCTACTGTAAATGATGTTTGTGTTTACAGATCTGTCATTGACCACAGATCTCTATGCGACCACTGTCTCCCTCTGGCAGATGAGTAACGGACGGGGCCTTACGTGTGGCATTCGCACGGCCAGATAGTCCCCTGCGAGCGCGGCGCGTCCTCCCGGCTCGCAGCATGCCCACCACCAGCCGGGCAGGGAGCCTGAAGGACCCCGAGATCTCAGATCTATTCTTTAAGGAGGACCCCGAGAAGCTCTTCACAGACCTGCGTGAGATCGGTCATGGCAGCTTCGGCGCTGTCTATTTTGTACGTGTTTCATCTGGTTATAAACATTGTGAAAAATGTCTAGTATCACACGAGCTTGGTGAATAAATCGCACATCTGATGTGTATTCAGGCACGGGATGTGCGGACTGCAGAAGTGGTGGCCATCAAGAAGATGTCCTACAGTGGGAAACAGTCCAATGAGGTCAGTTCTGCATTTCACGAGATTTTACTTTTGACACTGGATATAAAACATCCCATTTTAGCTTGGTAAATCCCAAACGAAAGTACATTTTTGTTTGTAATGGCAGACGACCCAATCTCAAAGGTTTGTCTGAAAGGGACTCCAGTCAAACAGCCATCTAGTTAAAGGAAACTCATTTTCTGCAGTCACATTTTGTGTTTGACCTCAGATTGACCTCAAACCATTCATAGTTTAGTTGGTGGCAGTTTTTTTCCTTTCAGATTAGCTAATCAGATTACACCTAATCTCTGTACAAAGGATGCTCTCGTTCTTTTTCAGGAGCTGTGTTAGTGAGAGATATATCCAGTTTGGTGGTTTCTATTAAGTTGTGGAAAATGAATGTTTGTAGTCATTTTCTCTTTTGTGAGCTGCTGAAGAGTTGTTAATGTAGATCATAATGAGAAACATCAGAGAAGTCTGTTTGACTATATGCTACCTTCTCTTTTTTTTATTTTTAGAAATGGCAGGATATCATTAAGGAAGTAAAATTTCTCCAGAGAATACAACACCCAAACAGCATAGAATATAAAGGATGCTACCTGCGGGAACACACAGCATGGGTGAGAGCTCTCTGTTTCCAAGATCAATCCTACACTCTCTTTAAAATCTCCATACCAGCTGTAAATGGAACTGTTTGTTTACCCCAAACACCAGCAAACTGATTTGTCATTTTTGTTTTTCTTTAGCTTGCCATGGAGTACTGTTTGGGCTCAGCCTCCGACCTTCTTGAAGGTAAGATATCGTCAATACTTCCTTCAAAGTTGAGCATGCTCATTGATTTGCTCACATATCTTAATTCTGCTGCTTAAAATAGGTAGTTTTCTTTTTTAATATTCATTCGGTGTGGACGTATAACGTATGGTTTTTCCTGCTTAGTCCATAAGAAGCCCCTTCAGGAAATTGAGATTGCAGCAATTACCCATGGTGCTTTGCAGGGCCTTGCATACCTTCATTCCCACAACATGATTCACAGGTTAGTGGGTTTTTACACAGTGTAAGTTTTAGTCTAAACTAGTTCCATGAACAAAATGATTTGCAATTACTTGCTATTGATTTATTGTTGCTGATGCGACTGAAAAGAAAAACTAAAATACTCTTGACATTGCTATCAAATCTAGAGCCACTGTAAAAGACATTTGTCCGGTTTCACAGACGTATGTGTTTACGGTATCTTAACTGATAAAAACTTGCCCAAAAACATCTTAAAATATGCCTTTTGTCTCAAAAGGCAAACTAATCATATTTTTACTAGGGCATTTTCTAAAAGTAACTTAAATATCTTAATTTAATTTAGGGATAGTCCTGGCTTAAGATAAGCTTTGTTTGTGAAACCGGGCCATTATGGCTAACCTCTGAGTTGTAAGCTTGGAGACTAAATTGAATAATATTCAAATATTAAGAAGCTTAAATCTATATGACTTTGGGTCATGTTGTTCTCACTGATTGAAGGCAGGGATGCAAAAGTACATTCAGCTCACATTTTGAGACAAACAAGAATTCTGGGTTCACATTATTATCACAATATGAGGAACAAAATCAAAAAAATGAAACGGATATACAAATATCAGATTTATTCCAAAACATTTACAGTTTTTAATCAGATTATTGGCGTTCAAAGTTTAATTAAACCTGTTTGTAAATGAATAAAAATCGCATTGAAGTCTGTATTAGGAAATTACAAAAGGCGAACGTAAAACAACTTTTTATTAAATAAACAAACAATAAAACGCAACATAAAGTCCAGGCCTGGTCCTCTCTCACTGACGGTCCGGTCGCTCGTCCTCTTATGCTCCCAATCTCCTCCATGATACGAGATGTCTTGTATCACGGCTCATGTCCTGCCTACCTCACTACATATACATGTCTGTGTATTGTGCATATTAGTTTTGTATTTCTAAACACACACACACATGCATATATTTAGGAAAAACTAAAAGATTAATAATAGTTTATAAAATATATAAATATTTCCTCAATATATATGCATGTATGTGTATGTTTCAGTGTTTATAAATACAACATTAATATGCACACTATGCAGACATATAGATATTATGTAAACACAAACATTGATTCTGAATGCGATTAATCACGATTTATCGTTTGACAGCCCTATTGTATATGTTGATGCATGGCACACATTAGTGGTGAAACGGATCCCGGCTGATCCGTACGGATCGTGCTCTACGGTTCGGAACGCATGTGATCCGCCGATTATCTTTAAATGTATTCATCAGATAGTTTAAGCACGCACGCCCTTTCGCTCTCTCTCCATTATCTGGACGAGTACAATTTTAAATCGCATTCTTACGTATATCCTAACTTAAACTGCTGTGTAAAGCACGTGATCCGCCGACTAAATGTAAATTTAATCATAAGAGATTAAAAACTTCAGCCAATGTAACACGCCGCTCACTCAAGATTCAGTAGAGATCAAAGTTATTATTATAATATAAAGTAATAAACTGTCATTAGTATTTACATTAGCCGATCCGAAAAATGATCCGATCTGTGACCTTAAATCTATAAAACAATCCGAACAGTTTTGTGATTCGTTGCACCACTATCACACATTCATGTTCAACCAATTGGATTAAACCAACAACATATTGTAAAAAAAATGGCAAGCTGTACAGTACATATTGACATTTTTTATCATAATGATATACAGTATAGTGTTACACCCCTAGTAAACATCAGCAGCACATATAGTGTGATTCATGAACATGTGACTCGATTTTTTATCTCGAATCACCAAAGTCTTACACTGCCTCTGTAGGTATCAAACCTCTGTTCATGTTCTTTCTATATCCTCTACTCCACTCAAGGGATATCAAAGCTGGGAACATCCTGCTCACCGAGCCTGGACAGGTCAAACTGGCAGACTTTGGTTCTGCCTCCATCGCTTCTCCAGCAAACTCGTTCGTGGGGACGCCATATTGGTGAGCAGTCCGCTTGGCAATTGTATAATAATGACTCGATTCACACGACCCGCATTGCTGTATCGCTAATGCACCTGCGTTGTGTTTCTCTCAGGATGGCCCCTGAAGTGATTTTAGCCATGGACGAGGGACAGTATGATGGAAAGGTTGACATTTGGTCTCTTGGGATCACCTGCGTAGAACTAGGTGACGATACACACAGTGCTTCTGAAAGTATGCTGTGAAAGTCTGTCTCACTTTTTCTTCTCTTTGCTGATGTAGCGGAAAGAAAGCCTCCTCTGTTTAACATGAACGCGATGAGTGCCTTATACCACATAGCACAGAATGAGAGTCCCACACTGCAGTCGAGTGAATGGTGAGTCCTTGCACTTAACAGATGACCTAACCAGATAGATAAAGGAGTAGTTCAACCAAAAAAAATTATATTTACTCACCCCCATTCCATACTAAATGTATATGAGCTTCACTTTAAAGGTACAATGTAAATCTTTTGGAGGATCTATTGACAGAAATGCAATAAAATATGAATAACTATGTCTTTAGAGGTGTATAAAGACCTTACATAATGAAGCGTTATTACCTTATAAACAGCTATTTCCATCTACATATACCGCAAGTCGCCTTGTATGAAGTTTCTACAGTAGCTCTAAACGGACAAACTGCTATAAAAAGATTCTTGTAAATACGTTATCTCCGTTAGCAAAGAAGTGAAAACATGACAACGTGTTTGTCCTTTGTCAGCCACCATACTGCTTCAAAAGGAGGTGTGGAGTGAGCTGTTGGTTGCAATTCTCAACCTCCCCACTAGTTGCCGCTAAATTCTCCACATTGCTCCTTTAAGAAACATGTCTGAATGTAGTATGGTGGTTATTGTTCTTAATTAACCAAAATCGTGTGTGTCGTTCTCTTTCCTCAGGACCGATTATTTTAGAAATTTTGTTGACTCTTGCCTCCAAAAAATACCCCAGGACAGACCACACTCCGAAGATCTGCTGCAGGTCTTTACATCACATTAAACTATGACTTTATTTTGATCTTTAATACGTCTCATAATTCTCTTAAATAAGCTCTCAAATAACTTTCCTTCACATACATTCAAAACCGCAGCACGCCTTCGTCCTGAGAGAGAGGCGAGAATCTGTTCTCATAGACCTGATTTTGCGGACAAAAGACGCAGTTCGAGAGCTGGACAACCTGCAGTACCGCAAGATGAAAAAGATCCTCTTTCAGGAAGCCCACAATGGGCCGACCAGCGAGATCCAGGAGGGAGATGAGGTCAGAAACCAAACCTTAGAAATGAAGTTTCTTTAATTCTGCGACATTAAGTAACGTTTTGTGTATACGTTTTAGGAAGCGGAGCACAGTGCGGGTCGCACAGGTACAGTGAGCAGTGTGGGCAGCAACCAGTCGATTCCCAGCATGTCAATCAGTGCCAGTTCTCAGAGCAGCTCGGTAAACAGCCTTCCAGACGCTGCTGATGACAACAAGAGCGACCTCGAGCTGGAGAAAGACTACACTGTCATGTCCAACAGCTCCGTCATACACCTGAAGCCGGTACGCTTCTGCAAAGTGATTTAACAAATACTTGGGCATTGGATGTCCCAGCAATTTCTTAATTAGCTTTATTCTGCTTTTGTGCCCTTCAGGAAGAAGAGGAAGTTTACCGGGAGGATCCTGAGATACGTCCTCGGCCCTCAGAGCCTCCGCCAGCTCCCACGCAGCCCACGCAACGCAAACACCATCGCAACCGCGAGCACTTCGCCACCATTCGCACGGCCTCTCTGGTGATTGAGAAACGCTTGGTGGAAACCAAGCCTGTTCTGTTAGAATCATTGAGCTTACGCCTGAAGTGTCTATTTTTATTAATTGTATTATTTTGATGGTTAGCATGTATATAATTTCTTGAACGTCTATTAGGTGACGCGGCAGATGCAGGAGCACGAGCAGGACTCTGAGCTGAGGGAGCAAATGTCTGGTTATAAACGCATGCGGCGGCAGCACCAGAAGCATCTCATGGCCATGGAGAACAAGCTGAAAGCAGAGATGGATGAACACAGACTCAGGCTGGACAAAGAGCTGGAGGCGCAGAGGAACAGCTTTGCTGCCGAGATGGAGAAACTGGTGAAGAAAAACCAAGCATCCATTGAGAAAGATGTAAGCACGACATGTCCCATGATCAGTCTGGAATCGAGTGATCTTATTGGTTGGGCAGAAATATTATAAATCGGGACTGATCATGAAATTCCCTTGATCTCAGTGACTGGACGTCACACTTTCTCTTGCGTCACTCAATTACAGTTAATCTTTATCTTCATCTAACGCTGCCAAAAGTATGCACACACCTTTGTCCTGGTAGGCATACGGTTACATTTTTAAATATTGTGCTATTGTGTCTGAATGGGAGTAAATTCCCGCAGCCTTTAGAAAGCAGCTGAGAATGATCCGTTTTGAACAGAAAGACTCTCCATCCTCATAGTTGTGTAAAACATGTCATTTTTTTGACATGTTTATGATTGTTTTGCCTGCAGGCCAAGTCATTTGCCAATGATGAGAAGAAATTCCAGCAGCACATTCAGGCCCAGCAGAAGAAAGAGCTTAGCAGCTTTCTGGAGTCACAGAAACGAGAGTACAAGCTACGCAAAGAGCAACTGAAGGAGGTGTGTGTGTATTCCTACAACATATCAGAGGAGCAAACTAGCAATTATAAAACGGTCAGTTCTGCTCCTTGATTCTGATTGGCTAAGCCGTTATAAAATACTCTGACCGCATTAAATAGCCTTAATATTATTTTATTTACTTTTATTTGATGAAACCTTGCTAGGCATATGGAATAACCGTTTTATAAAAGCAATAGGCCCCGTGAATCAGTGGGTTACAGTGCAATTTATAACCGCTATAAAATACACTGTAAGCCACTGCTCCTTGCAGCTTATTGCTTTAGTAAACCGTTAATGTTGAATGCTTGCAATAAAAACGTCTACTCAAATAGAGTATTAAAATAAGGTTTTTCGCTAAATGAACGCAAAAATCTATTTATTACATTCCATTTATGTGCACTAATTCAAAACCGTATAGATATGATAAAGTATATCAAATATTATGTTTCCTGTCTTTCCTGAACATTTATTGGTGATACCAATAAATTCCCAGTTTCATACTGATTCACAGAAACAGAGAAAGAAAGGACTTAACAGTTTATTTTGCTGATAGTGATAGTTCACCCAAAAATGACAATTCTGTCATCATTTATTCTCTCTCTTGTTATTTCAAACCACAGAACATAAAAGATTCTTTAAGAAGATATTTTGAAGAAAGTTGGTAACCAAACAGAACTGGCCCCATTCACTTCTATTGTTATGGACACAACAGCAATACAAGTGAATATGTGGGCCGGCTACCAACATTTAAAAAAAGATATCTTCTTTTGTGTTCTGCAGAGGAAAGAAAGTCAAATACAGGTTTGAAATAACAAAAGAGTGAGTAAATGATGACAACATTTTTATCAATTTAAGTTTCAATCAATGCAGGTGTGAAACCGCTAACTTGCAATAAGAAATTAAAAAGTTTCAGTCGGAAATGTTCACCGTGTTCAAGCCCTTACAGCGAACAAGCAGTTTTACTGAACCATTGTGCTGTGGACACTGTATTTATGTTTTTCCCGCTGTGTTAAGGAACTGAATGAAAACCAGTCCACACCTAAGAAGGAGAAGCAGGAGTGGCTGTCGAAGCAGAAGGAGAACTTTCAGCATTATCAGGCAGAAGAGGAAGCCAACCTGCTCCGTCGACAGCGCCAGTATCTGGAGCTGGAGTGTCGCAGATTCAAACGCAGAATCCTTATCGCAAAACACAACGTAGAACAGGACCTCGTACGGGAGGTAGCATCACATTCATTGCAACTCCCGTTTACTCGCACGATAGTGCGAAGTAGAGATGCAGCGATACTGTATATAGGCCAATAATCTTTATCAGTCTATTAAAGCCATTTTTTTATCGGCTAATAGTTTAAAAACAGCCGATGTTCAGGACTGATATATCCTGTCAATCAAAAGATGATAGAAAAATGCAATGAATTTGTGCTCTGTATATAGAACATGTTAAGAAACATCACCAGTTTGAAGTTCAGTATTGATAGTCATCATATGAATTAATAACATTCAGAAAGTTATCGGTGGATACATTTAGTATTTTAGCATCTCTAGTGCTAAGATTTAGACCATCCTCTATTTCTCCATTCAGGAGCTTAATAAGCGGCAGACGCAGAAAGATCTAGAGCACGCCATGCTGCTCCGCCATCACGAGTCCATGCAGGAGCTCGAGGTCAGGCATCTGGGCAGCATTCAGAAGATGCGTGCGGAGCTCATCCGCCTGCAGCATCAGACCGAGCTCACCAATCAGCTGGAGTACAACAAGCGCAGAGAGCGGGAGTTACGCCGCAAACACGTCATGGAGGTCCGACAGCAGCCCAAGAGCCTTAAGGTATGTAAGACTTGTCTGGTGCGCTACACAGTGCATTTGACAGATGATGTTTATTTCACTCTTATTTCGCTCATTTTCATCATCAGTCTAAAGAGCTGCAGATCAAGAAGCAGTTTCAGGATACTTGTAAGATTCAAACCCGGCAGTTCAAGGCCCTGCGCAACCACCTCCTGGAGGCCACACCCAAGTCTGACCACAAGGCTGTGATGAAGAGACTGAAAGAGGAGCAAACGCGAAAGTTAGCCATCCTCGCTGAGCAGTACGACCATTCCATCAACGACATGCTCTCCACGCAAGCTGTGAGTATAAGGAATTGTTGAAGGTGTTGCACCTTCCTGTCATACAACCGTGTAACCACACCTCCACTCTCTTGTCAGCTGCGATTGGACGAGGCACAGGAGGCGGAGTGTCAGGTGCTAAAGATGCAGCTGCAGCAGGAGCTGGAGTTGTTGAACGCCTATCAGAGTAAAATCAAAATGCAGACGGACGCGCATCACGAGCGAGAGAGGAAAGAGCTGGAGCAGAGGGTCTCGCTGCGGAGGGCTCTCCTGGAGCAGAAGGTATAGTACATTTTTTATATATTAAAGATACTTTACGTTGTTTAATGTAACCAAAATCATTTTACTGGAAATGTGGGCCATATTGAGCGTTGCATTCCTCATCATTCATTGTAACGGCAGTGGCACATCTTTTTAATATCAATATCTTTGATGTAACGACTTCTTTGGTTTTTCTGTTAGATTGAAGAGGAGATGGTGGCCCTACAGAACGAACGCTCCGAACGAATCCGCAGTCTCTTGGAAAAACAGGCACGGGAGATCGAAGCGTTCGATTCCGAAAGTATGCGGCTCGGCTTCAGCAACATGGTGCTCTCCAACTTGGCCTCGTCGGATGGCCACAGCCACAGCTTTCCGGGGGCCCAGAGCAGCTGGGGCTCCCCACACAGTGCAGGCTCTCAGGGGTCACACTGGGGAGGCGCGCACCACCCCCATCATCCAAGTCAGAGCAGCTCTATCCAGCAGCCTTGGGGTCACGGCCTTTCTCCGGGGGGGCCGCCTCCATGGGGGCACCACGGGTCTGGGGGCAGTCAACGCTCGAGCGGTGGGCTACGGAACAGTCCCCAGGCAGTACGGCGGGCCACCTCAGGGGGCCGCAGTGAGCAGGGGATGAGCAGGAGTGCCAGCATCGCCTCTCAGATTTCCAATGGCTCGCACCTGTCCTACACGTAAGACCACCCACCGCTCTCTCACAACACCTGAACGCAATGGGGGAAGAGTGGTAGGGGGCACCAGGGGGGACCTACAGGAAATATTTAACCCATTCCTTTAGTTCTTGTTTTCGGAATACATGCTTTATACACGGCAAGCACAAATGCTTTCACTGTGGTTTCAATTGTATGGATGTTGAGCACTTAAAGGGTCTGGCCACTTAGTTGGAATGCGTTTTTGCAGTGATTTTGAACAATAGTGATGAATTTAGAGAGTGTGTGAAGATGCTGGATCGATATGATAATTTTGATGATTGTGAAAGGGAATATGAAAGTTGTGCATTAACTCTCACAGCTGAGATTTGAGATTTTATGGATCAAGGTTTTATCATGATCTTGCAGGTTGTTTCCGCTGGTTTTTGGAGTGATGTGCATATCGTTTTCTTTCGACGCATGGATTTAAAGGGTAATCTTTTGAATAGATATATAGAAAGGTCGGATAGCAGAATGTAAAAATCAACCAGTGCACTTCAGTTTCAGTCTTTAGTTTAGTTTAGTTTTTTATTTAAATGAAGCACTTGTTTTAAAACGTGTTGAGAAACAGTATACTCTTTTAGTTTTTGTGCCAGAACATCTATTAAAAATACTGTGAAATTTTAAGACTGCCAGGATAATATCGAGTTTCGTTGATTTTTAGTTGGTTTTGTTTACGTTGCTGCCATTACGTTGCTGCCATTCTTGTACAGGTCCAAAAAACCAACAACCGATCAGGAAGGTATTTTGCTTTTAAAACTTTGAAAACATAACAAAGTAATGGTGTTCAGTCAAGGACAGATACCATTAGGATAGGAAAGAAACAAGCGTTTTAATGGAGATATTTGAAGATATTGCAAAGTAGGAGTTTTTCTCTCTTGGGCTGCATACTATGAGAACGATAGTTTTGTTATATGAATGTACGAGTGGCATGGTTAAACTTTAGTTTAGTTTTAATTTAGTGATGCCAAAGTTAACAATCGCAACTATGCAAAAGGAGAATACCCTGTTGTGTTGACTTGTGTTCTTTACCTCTATGTTCTCCAACTTTCACTAAGCTTAACCTCACAGACGAGCACTTTAACATCCCAGCACTACAGTTTGTACTAAGCTTTATCATCGAGCACTACACTTCTATAAGAGCAGATCTCCTGAACGTTTGGTGCCCCCTCCTCCCCTTTCTCAGGCCGGGTTTGAGCGTGTTGTGTGGATTTTAGTGGTGGGGAGGTCTGGGTTGGGTAGGCTTGAGACCTCTGAATGTTATTGCTGGGCGGGTAGGTGCCGCTGCTGTCGTCCCTGCAATGCCTTTGTCTCTTCCACGCCCACCCCGGAGCTCTGGTGACTGCCACCCAACATCCACCTTCCAACTGAACCCTTACCACAGCATGCAGAAAAAGCATTGGGAGCTTGAAGCGAGATGTATAGGAACAAAGTTGTGTATATTGTATATTTACAAATTTAAATAAATGGAAATCAAGACAGTCAAATACTTTGACTAGTTTGAAACAAAAATGTAAAGGCTTGAATGTGAGGACAAAAACATCTTTGTTTCTAATATTGATTATTTAAAAAGAAAAATATATATATAAATATAAATATATACACAAAGCCTATTATCAGAGGTGTCAAGCTAAGCCAAAAAATAACGTTTTCCCCCAACGATTTGACTTCTCACGCAGAACTTGTTACACTTGATCTTTCTGTCATTCTGTCTGTGCATCTCGCTCCTCTTGCTTTCAGAGGTATAGATGATCATTTTCAGCAGTGCCAGTACTCATGATGTTGTCCGTGAACCAACGGAATCATCTTCAATTATAGTTTCTTTCCATTCAAAACTGCCATCATGCTCATTACAGAATGGCTTCCAAAAATGTTCACTTCCCCCGTTTGAGAAGTGAGGCTCTAGGTCCGGTAGATCACAAGATCCATCATCTCTGAACATCAAGCTTGGCACACTTCTGATATATGCATGAGATTAGGCTACTTGAAGACGTCTCAGTCGTACTAATGCCAACCGAGCCAATGCTAAACATTTGAGCCAAATGTAACAAAATAACAATGCCGTGAGTGTTCTGACCCTGATAAAATAACATGCCATTCATTTAGGCACTCTGGAGCAGCCATAGACTCAAAAGAGCTTGTCTTTCTTCCATCTATCATGCCTAAGTAACAAAGCAGTATATAATAAGAGAGAGAGAGATGAGTCCTGTTAACAGATTGGATTCCATTGGAAGCCCTTTCATTTGTTATGACCCTTTTCAACAGTGTGAAAACATTGAGATGGATATTCATCCAGGAAGGGCTACATCTCTGTACAGTGTGTTTAGTAGTATTCCATCTGTTTTTCTTTCGATGGTCATCGTCTCTTTGCTTCAACATTACCATAACAATCCATATATAACCTGTATTAAAATGTATAGATTGTGAAAAACTGAATGTTGGAGAGATTACAAATTTTTGTTATGGCTGTTCATAATAAAAACATTTTAACAAGTAAATTAAAATGTACAATATTGAAAACCTTCGGGGATAAATGTAATGTTTTGTTTGTAATTACTCCTTTTGTTGGCAGAGGGCTACTGGACAAAGAAATCAACTGTAATAAAGTAATTTTAGTATATCTTGGTTTGGTTTCGTCATTTGCACTGCACGGTTTGCGCTTAAAGGATCTGTCTGTGAAATTCTTAAAGGATTAATGTGGAGATTTTATGTAGTGGTGAGGTTGTGAATTACAACCAATTGCCTCGAAGCACTACGGTGTCTGACACAGAGCTAAGATGTGGTCACATTTCAGTTGGAGATAACGCATTTACGAAACGCGTTCTGTAGAGCAGTTTGTCCGTTTAGGGCTACAGTAGAAGCAACATGACGAATTCCATGTTAGGGGACCTGCGGTGTATGTAGATAGAAATAGCTCAAGATAATAAAAACATAACACTTCATTATTTAAGCTCTTTATACACATTATTATTATATTGCACTTCTGTCAGTAGATCCTCCAAATACATACTGACATACTGGTCCTTTAAGAAAGTGTTGAAAGGGAAACACAACAAAGCTGTTTTTCAGTCCAATTTGTTGTGTTACAACCAATAACATGTCATGCACTCCGTTCTGCATTCTCTGCTGTGCTCCTAACACACCACCTGCTTCCTTCAGTCAACGCGTGTAGGACCTATTCCAAGTAAAATCATCTTGCTCTTCTTCCAAAGTAAATGTATCGGAGGGAGTTGAGATCTGGCGTCTTCGTGAACTCAAAACAGGCTTTTCTTTCCGTAGCATGGTCGACCTTCTCGTGGACAGCACGGCGCTAGTGCTACGCCTCAGGCCATGACTGCAACACATGCCTGTAATATCCTTGAACCCTTTCTTGTCCTCTAACCCAAAGAAATCGGCAACCACGTGAAAATATTCCAACACTGCAGAATGGCTCCAGGAGGTATTATTTCCACATTCATCCTTGTGCATAAAGCCACAGTGGCCACCCTGTTCTGTCCGGGCCAGCAGGAAGTAAGGGTTATTTTGAAAAAGTGTCTCGGGTAATGTGGATGAGGGTGGTAAAAGGGGATCGTCTGTGCTATACAAACAGAGGACTGGTATTGCCACTTCATCTGCTTCTCGCAAAGGTTCATTCCTGTCCCAGTAACCTGCCCAGTCAGGCTTCAGTGATATTCTTGAACTGTCCATTTTAATGTGGTCCTTGGAGTCTGATGTTCTGTGGTTTTGTTGCGTAACAGTGCAGAACATGAATTCCTCCACACCACGTAGGGATTTGCAGCTTAAAATGTTTGTGACATCCATAACTGAGCTCAAAGAGGTGGCGTACCTGTGAAAATGGTCAAATGTTTACGGTTTAATTTAAAGAGCTTGTAGTCATACTGGCCTTTGTCAGCTGGGATTTTTGCAAAGCAAAATCGGACAGTTAAGGTCGCGAGTCTTGCAGTTTTCCAATGGTGTGAACATTCTTTATAAAATGTTGCATTAAGAATCTTTAATGGTTGAGGACTATTAAAAAGTATTCAAAATCTGCGAGGGTCATTCTAACGAAACCATTGAAACATCTTAGCGGTAATAATTACTAAAATAAAACGTACAATTCAGTCACAAAAAAGTTTCACAACAAAGATATAAAGAACAATCATTCTTTTGAATTATTCTTTTTTAAGATTTAACATGGAAATGTGTTTTTTTCAGTTGTACTATTTTTTCTGCTAATCATTACCGTAACGACCAGCTGTGTTATGGAGTTTTGTTAAGGAGTGCATGATATTTGATCATTTAAATTAAAATACTGAGCAGGATGTTTTAAAATAAGTTTTTAAATGACAAAAATAAAAATGATGAAAAAGAAATGTCAATTAATAATGTGCTCATCCTCCATAACATTTTTAAAGGACTGTTTATATACCCACAGATCTTTACGTTAAGCTTGATTTTGTTGGAAGTAAAACCTCTGTCAAATGGCTACCATGTCAACAGATTTCTTCGTATTTCTGTTCTTAAACTTTAATATTTTCTTTTGTCGTTCTTGTGAGCATGATAATATTGATTATCATTACCAAAACGGGTAGTTAAAAAATGGTTACATTTATCATATTCTATAGTAATATACTTTATTAATGTCTAAGTATGTATGATCAATAAAAACTTGCTCAAGTATTGTGGCCTGTTTTTAGCAGAACATTCTATTGACATTTTTATGCTGTTACGGTAATGAGAGGTTTGAGGTCCTTTCTTGAAAAACATTTTAGTTTTCGAATGGATGCTTTTAAACATGTCAGACATTGTTTTTATTGCCTAAGAGGATATTTGTTGGTGTTGCTGAAGTATTTTTTTTAAATTGAATACCAAAATGAAAGGTAGGGGAGACTGGGGAAGGTTGCAACATGGCCTATTCCTCCGGTCAGGAATGAGCTACAGTGATGATGCATATACTGCATAGGCTCAGTTAGCCTAAATCAGACATATGGGACCGTTCCTTCTAGCCAAACCAAATTTCAAGATGAAAAGTAATTTTTGTGATGCTCAGATTTGTTCTCTTACCATCTAAACTGTTTGTGTGAACCATCATTTAAATCAGTGTTTTCTTAGCTTCTAAAATACATTGCTAGCAAGTGTCAAAGCTATTGTGTCTAGCTAGAATAGCAATTTCTTTCAGGGCTGCCAGTGTAGGGACAGTGGCAACATGTTGTTGCAACAGTCTCTTATGACAACACTGATGTAAAAACTTGTCGTATTAGCATAATACAAGTCAAATTTTATGAATTATTAAAGTACTCTTTCAAAAGCCACCTTTTAGACACTGTTAGACTAGACCACAGTGTAGCCTAGATTAAAAACCATACCCTAACAATTATAATAACTATAATACAAAATAAAAACATGGTTTGTTCCTCATTACTTGGAAATACGTCTTTATACAATCAATTTAAATGTTCACACAAACAAACAGAGGTATTTCAGTGGGCCATATTTTCAGTATCTTTTTCAGTATTTTTATTTAAAATATTTTGCCAGTTTAACTTTTTAAAGACCAAATAAATGGCAAATTTATATTAAAGAATATTTTGCCAGTTTAACTTTTCAATGAATGTTGCAACCGTCCATGTGGAATGTTGCAACTGTCCCGTTATGGGATCGGTTGCAACATTTGACTTTGTCTGTTCAACTATAAATTGTGCGTCTCCAGTAATATTTAAGCATGGTTCTGTCTATATTTGCGAATGGAGTAGTTGGTTACCTGTTTATTTGGAACTTGCGGTAGATAAGAGCCACCCAGTGATAGAGCCAAGGAAATTCATTCTCAAACCACAGTTGTCCATGAAACACTGGAGAGATGCAAGCAGCAGCCATCAGGTACGATGAAGAGCCACATTCCCCCAGATAGGACAGCAGCAAGCCTGATCCCGAACCCTCACTTACAGCGAGAAGAGTTGAAGACGGATGGTGGCTGCGCAGGTATGCTACCGCCTGCACGAGGTCTGCGGGATTCCCAAACTCCTGGTAGCGGGGAGTTGTAAGAGGGCAGCCACCGTGACCTCGGCGATTGAACACGACCGGATAGAAACCTTGTTGCAAAGCCAGCTGACACAACTTGAGCAAGTGTGGTGTCACTCGACCTAGAGCATTGGGAATCAAAATAACAATAGCTGGATTGCTCGATTGGAGGCCTAGAACCTTTCCTCTTGGATGATGTTGCCTTTTGATTTGATCTTGATGGCTGACACCAACAGCCCAGTCCAGCGCCACAATACCTCCATCATGAAGAAGAAGGTGATCCCTTGTGAATCGGACTCCTTGCATATCAGCACCTTCCTGTGTGGGCCACATGAGATTGTTGATTATCTGTAAATGAGGGTCAGTCTTAGGCCATGTTGGAGGCTGGGTCAAAGCATGACAGTGTTTCCTCAGGTAGCTGGCAAGAGCTGTGGGTTTGCAAATCAGTTTAACCTCTGGCTTCTCCTTCGTCGATCTGGAAACGCTAGTATATGAGAGTTTGAGAAGTCTACAGGTTTGAGTCCACATAAAGGAACCCAAACGTTGAACGGCACTTTCGGCAAGATGACGAATCCAGTTCATTTGAAGCAGAATAGTAACTAGGACCAATATCAGAGAAGGTAGCAGGCAGAGGAAGAAGTCCCACATCTTGTTATCAAAGCCAGTCGGTCTAAATTCAACGGTAGTACCGTACAGACAAATGAAAATAAAAACGGAAAAGATCTTAAAAACCGAATGCTCTCGCTTGTATGCGACCTAAATGGACTTGTGCCTCCTCGTCTACCCATAGCAAACATGTTTGCTTCCCTCTTCCAGAAATCATTAACAATACTGAACCACAGACTGCTTTAGCCATTCAATAGTCATCCAATGAAACTAAAGGATTTTTTTACCACTCGAGTGTCTGAAATGTAACAGTTCCTGCAATTTTACTGAAAGTGAAACCCACTTTAAGTGCTGCAGTGGTGGAACACATTGAAGATATTCACTACAGATATTAAACTGGTAAGAGACCTTAAGGATATTGCACCCACATCAGTCTCCTTTGCTCCTGGACTGTTTATTTAGCTACTAGAAATGCTCTAACTGTATGCTTCAATAACTAAATACACAAGTACACACAAAGTGGCCGGGGAATGAAAGGAACGGTTCCTAATATCTTGGAATTAATAAGCTAATGACCTATTATGTATGGAATTAGTACAATATAAAAAAAGAGAATATTCCAGCGGCTGGGCACATGAAAAATCGTAAAAATTTATTTACATATACGTTAATGAAATAACATGTTATTTTACAAACCACACGTACATTTGCAATCTTTATCTGAAGAGACTATTTGCAAACAGATTTAATCATAAATTATGTTTTTTGTTTATTGTGTTTAAGTGTTTAGCTATATTTTTGTAGTTATTTTTACTTTATCAAAATAACTCAACTCCTTGAAATTAATTGTAATTCACAATAAAAAAAACATGATTTTTAAACACTTTTAAACTGTCATCTATGGTTGCATATGACCTATTCCTCTGTAATTTGACAATGTAAACGCATTTAAGAAATGTGTACAGTTTGTCTACAGTGTTTTGTTGACTGTGTGTGTTTGCATTTTAATCAGAAAAAGACGATGCATGTTGTTTTTTGTACAAAAAAAGTTTTATTCAAACCATAATACTCACAAATGACGCTCTACATAAAACACAAAATAATTTCTTTGGTTTAGATATTTTACTGTTTTTCATGTTTTTGTTTTTCTAGTATAATATTTACAATTTGAAATGTTGAGCAGAAGCCACGTGAGTTGTAATTGTGTTGGTCAAACAGAAAGGCGGAGGTGTGTTAAGTGAAACATTCTCAGCAAGCACAAATAGTTGGGACTGTCTATGTAAACATTCTTTTGTTGTTTAGTTCAATAAGATGAGATTTTGATTTGATTACACAAAGGTATTTAAGATTACTATTAAATGATTTAATCGACTGTGAATATTTCACCCAAAAATGTAACGTTAAGATTTTATCAGTTCTGTAATTTAATCTCATTCTCATTTGTGACCCTGGACCACAAAACCGGTCATAAGTAGCACAGGTATATTTGTAGCAATAGCCAAAAATACATTGTGTGGGTCAAAATTATAGATTTTTCTTTAAAAAAAAATCATTAGGATATTATGTAAAGATCATGTTCCATGAATTTATTTTACAAATTTACATCCACAAATTTACTACCCAAAGCTTTATTTTTGTGAGTGGATGCATGTAATCGCTAAAGAAATGGCCAGAAACACGCCTACAAACTATTTTTGGGAATAACCCACTCAAGTTTGGTATGTAAAGCTTAAAATGTCTGCTTTTAGGTTACTTTTTTCGCCACATCGTTATTACAGCGGTAAGACAAACCTGTTTCTTCTGAGCAACGGCCTGCAACAGCACCTCTGATGGACTACATTAAGGGCCATTTTCTCAGAATCCAGATTTTCAAGTAGTTGTATCTCGGCCAAATATTGTCCCAACACACCATACATCAATGGAAAGCTTACTTATTCAGCTTTCAGAAGATGTATGGATCTCATTTTGTCTTGCTTGGCTTGAGTTGATCAAACAAGAGCTACATATTCTGTTTGATCCCAGATCCTGGTCTATACAATGAGGTATGTTCACACCAAAGAAACCATGATTGTTAGCTACAGTTCATGTCATTCTTTGTCAGCATTGCAATTGGTTTAAAAGTTACAAGGACGTATACGGATTTGTAACTCAAATGAAGCCGATCATTGCTTACCAAATGCTTTTAAGGAGAATTGCTTTTTACCAAATGCTTTTAAGGAGAATGGCTAATATTATGTACTAGCACACAACATACTGTATGAACATCAGGAAAATACTATTTTGGCAACATTTTGAATTCCTTTGCGAAATCAACCTCCTTATGCACCAAGATGTGCGGCAAGCGTTAACTATAAGTGATTTTTATTGGTGTTAAGGTATCAATGCAGCCAGTTGAACTGGAGTTATAATGTAAACCCATGACAATACTGAATGATAGCTGGGGTGAATGGGAGTGGCTTGGCCTATCAGTGCTCATCCTACAGTTGTGCACAGGCTCGTATTCGTGATGCAGTCAGACTGTGCCATTAGAGTGCTTCGACAGCTCATTCTCTAAATCACAGATTCGCTTCTCCTGAGAGAGAACTGTGGCCTTCAGACTTTGGATTTCTTCAACAAGCTTCTCCAACAACTGAGGCTAGTGATGGAAAGAGATGGAGAGATAGAGAAAGAGAGAGAGAGAGAGAGACAGAGAGAGAGAGAGAGAGAGAGACAGAGAGAGAAGGACGAGAAAAGTGAAACGAGGACAGAATATGGAACAAGAAAGTTGGAAAGAAGAAGGGGTTAATGGTCAAGATGAAGATGAGAGGGGGGAAAGGAAAGAAAGCTAGTCAAGAGTACGACAATACAGGAAACTGTAAGAACTTCTGCGCTTCTATGGATGGGAATCGTAAGGAATTTAATTTCTCTTTTTGGTTACCGATGAAAGGGATTGGCAGTTTAGACAATGGATATAAATCTACTTTTTTTTAAAGGATGAATTCACCCCCGAAATTAAAATTTGATCAAACACAAAATCAAAACAAACGCAAACCTGTGCTTAAACTATAGCATAACCTTTTCATTGTTTTATCCATGCCTTGTGACAAAATATTATATTATACCAAAAACATGTGCTGCCATATTTTCTTTCAGCTCTCATTAGTGTTTTTTTAGTTATGAATGTATTTTAAATGCTGTGAAAAAAGTTTATATTATTCCCAACCCTAAAAGCTTCTAAAGAAGTCTCTACAAGACACAAGTCTATAAGGAAAAGAAGAAATCCTAGAAGGAAAACACATAAAGAATAGGGATAAGATATTCTACTCACTGGCACACTGCTTCCATCTACAACAGACATGCTTCTGCGTGTTGCAGGCCTGCTGTCCAGCACATTTTTCTTGGCCACCTTCAGCTCTCTGCTCTTTGGAGGAACATAACCTTCTCTCAGAGACACCAGTAGCGGGTCTGCATCTTGTCCCCCCATCCAGTCCTCAGGCTCCAGTGCTGGCTCTGGACCTGCTGTGTCTGGGTACAGATCATCCTGAAACAGGTCCGACTGCCATCAGAGAAAGAGAGAAAAACATTATTAGATTTATTTCATGCATAATGAATATTTCACACCAAACTGTGTCATACACTAAATCATCTCTTAAAGAGATAGTTGACCCGAAAATGAAAATTCTTTCATAATTTACTCACCCTCTTGTCATTTCAAACCTGTATGACTTTCTTTCTTCTGCAGAACACAAAGGAAGATATTTCGAAGAATGTTGGTAAACAAACAACGTTAGTTCCCATTGACTTCTGTTTTATTTAAACAAAACCAATGCAAGTCAATTGTTTGTTTGGTTAACAACATCCTTAAAAACATTTGTTTTCTACAGAAGAAAGGAAGTCAAACAGGTTTAGAATGACATGAGAATGAATAGATGATGAAAGAATGTTAATTTTTCTCATTAATAGGAGTTAAATATAGAAATGTTGCAAACAATGAACAGTTTTTGCAGCATTTATTAATCTAGGCAAATGTTAACTACAATTATTAGTTTTAAGTTGCTGTTTATTCCCACTAAATGAACAAATGTTGATGTATACGCTTTAACTATACTCTTAAAAACTGAAAATAAATATTGAAGGACCAACACAGCAGAATATGTTTTATTTACCTTTCTGGGTACTGTCATCATGATAGGCTCACACTTTCTTTCATGAAGTTTATATAATCTAGATAAAAACAATAAAATATTCTTTAGGAATTACTCATTGCGAACAACCAAATTGTACATTTTACTTGCAAATGCAATGTTGTTTTTTCTAAAATAAATAATGTGAAGCAAGTTAATGTATTGCGCAAAAAACAAACAGTATATCACATCCTATAGGTTAGAAATGTATCACGAATGTATGCATTCATGTTCCAAACACATAAAGCCAACTGACCGGGCTATCTCACACTTGGTGACATCGACTCCTCTCTTTGGCATGAAGCCCATTCCTCTCTGTGGCTCTTTGCTACTGTATGTGCTGATGTAATGAACGTAAGGAGGTTCCTCTGTGATCTCAAAATACCGAATGCTGCTGTCACCCTAAAGAGTTATTAAAGCTGTCAGAGTCCAACTTTAGTGCACCTGTTTAAAATGTATAAAACAAATGAGAGTCTGACCTTGCCGCTGAGATACACAATGTTGGTGTCTGGGTCATAAAAAGGCAATAAAACTCCGTTACTTGTGTCCAGCTCCAATAATGCAATAGGCTCTTCAAAATTTGTCTGAAATGACAAAAATGACATATACACCGTCATTTAACTGGAATACAAAAATCCACAAGAAAAAGAAATAAAGAGATTGAACGTAAATGTAACTGTAAATGTTGTCTCTCTTACCGGATCCCACAGGCCCAGTTCCCTCTGACTCATTCTGGTGAAACCTGTAGTGAAAATATTGCCCTCTCTGGTAAAAATGGCTCTCATTGGCCGGATGCCCTCATGTGGGGCCAGTCTCTCCTAAAAAAAGGGATCATTTCAACCACCTCAAAATTCAGTTCTAACATTAGAACTCAGGCTTCACCAAAAACATGAATCATCTCCCTTTTCTCTGTCACAGTACTTACCGCCAACACCTCATTTTTGCGAGGATCACACACTCGGATGCGGCGGTCTTTGCAGGAGGTGCAGAAGAGGCTGCCGTTGTAGTTCCAGCCGACGTTGTAGATGAGGTCAGGATGCTCGTCCATAGTGATCAGAGGTTCTCCAGTGCCCACATTCCAGATGATGATCAGATTATCACTGCCTGATACACAAACACACTGAAGTTACTATAAAGCAAAAGGTGCCTCGCTAAACAGCCAAACTGTCATTTTGTAGATTCTTATGGCGTATTGTCTCATTTTGCTCCTTAGGGGGTTCAAGGGTTATTCCAACCAAAAATAAAAATCCTGTCATTTATTCATGCTCAGGTCAAAAACTGTTTATGACTCTGTTGAACACAAAGGAAGATATTGAGAAATATTATGTATGGGTTCAATTGTATGGGTTTGTGTCCATACAATGGAAGTCAATGGGGGGACAATAATGTCAATTACCAACATTATTCAAAATACATTATTTTGTGTTCTGCAGATAGTCATACATACATAAAGGGTAAATAAATGGTGAAATCTTTGGGTGAACTAACCCTAGCTGTCCTCAACAGGACAGGTTAGCATCAGGCATCAGGCTTTAGGCTTTTATTAAAATGTGTACATTTGAAATGAAACACAACGGTGGCAGTATGCAGATGGGTGTTTACCTGCAGTGAGGAGTATGTTGCGGGCAGTTGGGTGCCATTTAATGATGCCCACGCGTTTAGAGTGACCCTCCAGCACCACGATGGGCTCACTGATGGGACGACAGGGGGTGTGGTCGGGGATCTGCCAAACCTGTATAACAATGCATGTGACAAATGTTTATGAATGTGATCTGTCTTTTGAAAGGAGTTTTATTAAAGAACGCGTTCTAAAACTATACATAAATATTTGCTGCAGTATTATGTTAGTAATGTAAATGCAGATCGTTTAGATCATTGAAGATGATGAAGCAGGAATGAGGCCATTATTCTGTGCTATTTAAGTTATTTTAGCACATAGGTCGCTGATCTCTCTGTTTCAATGCTTCAGGGACATGTATACAGCACTATGAATAAGGTCACGGTAGAGGCTAATTTTGGGTAAATATGTCTTCTAGGCACTAATGCAAATCTTACATGACACTTTCGTAACCGAACAGCGATGTTGAATAAGCATGTCAAACAAAGTGCTTTGTAAAGGTCTAGATATACGGATTTCAGTTCTGAGAATGTTCCTGTGGTATCGAGCGAGCTGAAGTTAAGCCAGCACAGATGACAGCTGCAGCAAACCTCTCAAACAGAAGTGCATACAGCTCATGCCATACATATCTGTAATGTGATGTCATGAAATAGTGCCGATAGCATTAATTTGTTGTAATAACTCTCTATGTTGTCTTGCTCAACATTGAGAAATTTGATTTGATACCTGTTTGATACTGATTATATAATACTTTAAGTAACTATACACAAATATATGAGGTTCAGATGATTGAATCACTCTTAAAATGTGTTGTAACAAATAACAAAATATGACATCAAGCAATTCAAACACAAACACAATCGACTACTATAGTAAGACACCATATGTCACCATAAGACATATGGTGAGTAAATGTTAGCCAAACAAAAATTTTTGGTTGAACTTCCCTTTTAAACGACAAGAGACTGAGCTTCAGAACTAAAAAACTGATTCTAAAGCAGATGTATCAACTCTAAGTCAGTTTCTCTAAAGTTCACACAGGTCTGGTGTTTTCAACCTTTTGGACTCAAAGGCCACCCACTTTATTCAACAATATTCAAAGCCAAAGGTCCCTCTCACCAACATTTAAAATTTCTACCCAATAAAATATTTTAGAGTTTGACAATTGTTGGAAATGGCCTTATAAAAATGGGCAAATAATAAGAAAGAACTTTTAATTCTAAAATATAAATTTATTATTAGTCATCTTGAGGCTCTCTTGAAATTTCCCTGTTGAGATCCACTGACACAGGTGCTCTAGTCATTTTGTTCTTTAGACAAATGCACAAGTGTCCAGATATTTTTCTTCATTTTAAATAGTATATCGTTTATTAATGGAAAAGAGGAACAAGTTTTGTCTGATTGTTTTCCATGTCTTAGCAAAATTGTACTAAACAAAGTTTGTGACTTTTCTGGCACTTGCAATGTGAACACAAAAATCTATAATAAATGTGATTTTAAAATGCTAATGGTCCTTAAAAGGCACATTTTTACTCCTGACCACCATAGAAAATATAATATTTTAATAATATTATAGCCTATTCAATTGAGAAATGTATCCTAATTTTTGGATAAATACTACATGAAATTCCCTGGAAATATTCTTTAATTAATTACACTTTTAACGCCAAAGAAATGGGAGGAACTTAAAATCAATTCTTTTATTGAATCTGTCATTACAGGTTTCTGACCTTGAGCTCCTGCTTACATGTTTATAAATACCAGCCTGACACACACACCATTGGATTTATTCATATCAACAAATTAGACTATTCTCATTCTCATAGACTCTCATATACTCCCGCCTACCACAGAGATCTTATAAATCACAAGTTATGCAGCTTTCTCACCAAATATTGGATTCAATCTATTTGTCAACTTGTTTTCTTTCATTTAGGACTGGTTTAGTGTTAGTTAATCTGAGTTTAAGCACCTCATTTTTTGTGAATCATTTTGGCAATGAGCCGCCTACCACACATCTGGCAATATTACATAAAATATAACAAAAAATTGCATCAATGTTCCCACCAGCATTCTTTAATCTAGACTAATTTTTTTATCCAGGAAGTTTGTTCTGAAAGGCTTTGTGTACAAAATAGCACAGAATCACACTTATGGTGTTCCTGGGTCAAAATGACCCGAATACCAAAGAGAGCTTATGCCACTCGATATTCTATATAATCACCAAATATTGGATTCAATCTTTATGTCAAACGGTTTTCTTTCAGGTATTACTGGTTTTGTGTTTCTTTTATAACTGATTAATCGTAGGCCTCATTGATCTGAGCTTACCTTGTTATGCGTGAAAAAGCATTATTTGTGTATACTTTTACAAACACACTATTTATCACACTATTGTACTTAAAGAAACACTGGTAGATGTCATACACTGGAGATGTTTATGAATAGAGGTGGTAATGATTACCATGGCAGTTGTGTCTTCAGAGCAGCTGGCCAGGATGTTGTCATTGTGAGGACACCAGTCGATGTCCAGAACAGGACCTGAGTGTCCAACCACTAGGGGGTAGCTTTTGTCCACTCTGCCTACCTGTATCATACCAAAACAAACGCATGAAATGCAGTGCATGATATTTTCCTCTTTAAAAAATCTGCCACTCAATGATACTGTGACACGATTTCAAAACAAGTAAGGACCAGTAAATAAACTCATTCCATGTTTAATACCCTATTTGTGAAAATGCATATGTTTTCGATGATACCAGGGCATGGTTATGACATTGTCATCAGTGCTATAACTTTCATGTTATTCTGTTATTAAGTGTTTAGCTGGTGTGAACACATGTTGGCTCTTGCCCTCGCCGCTCCTCCTCCAGTCACTCCTCTCTTCATACTCCTGGCGTGTATTTATAACCCCGTGATGAGCCGTTGAAAAGGGAGTTTTTCTTTTGGCCTGCTGAGACCGATTGCAATGGAGATGGTCAACTGGGTATTTATAGTGTGTCTATACAGGCTTGCTGACATGTGCTCATGACTCTGCAGTGGGGCTTGACTAAAAAGGCATTAACTTATGGACCCTTAATCAAGACAAATGCACAAAAAAGAGATCTAATGATACCATACACTGCTATAGACCAATATTTACACATGCTTTAATACTGTTAAATGTTTCCGGTCAAACTCATGGTTAGCTCATGTGCTAATGATCAACATAAAGATAACATTTGATCTATGTAGCCCGTGTAACCAACATCAAAATCCTATTTGGGCAATTCCAGGCTTGCTTATCAGATTTTTTTCATTATAGGTCAGATGTCAATATTTGGTGGATAAACACCCATGTGAAGTCTCTCTTAACGTGTTTAAAGCATTGTATTCTGTAAATGAATGGTCACATCCATAACGTTTCATATTTCTCTGATGTGGGCATATGAAAATAATAATAACATATTTTGTAGCCTATGAACATTTACAGAAATCCTACAATGTATGATGTCTTTCAAAAACGTGAGCCCTTCTTATGTTACACCATACAAAAAGCATGATTTTTGTCTCTCTTTTAAAACAGAAAACTTGTGTGTTTTGTGCTTGGACTCAGCTTGGATATCAGGGATTTAGTCAAATATAAAGAAGATGGGTCAATATACTGGTAATAAATACATTTTCTGAGAAGTTTTAGATGAAAATGTCACATCCATAATGCTTTAATTACCCATTTCCATGCAAACAACTGCAGGAGCCCCCAAAAATAGCTATTTGGACACATAAACCACACTTAAAATATGCAGTCATTTCATAACACAATGTCAAATCCATCGGCATTATATCATTCACCTAAAAGAGTTGAACACAACAAAAGCAGTTTTAGAGAATATTAGCAGTAATATCATGTAATAAGTAAGTGAGAAAGTGAACATACTTTAACATACTTAAAATGACCTGATACTTGTTTGGAACTAATATGTAAATTTCACAGTTCCGGGAAGCAGGGCCAATGGGCATTATGCAATATATAAACATGAACTTGTTTCGTCTGTAAATATGCAAATGGTTAACTAGACAGAAGCTGTGCGAAAGAATATAGCCGAAATCGATTTGTTAGAAGATGTCGTGTTATAAGTCAGAACTGAAAATATGTAAATGAGATCAGCTTTATTGTTGTTAATATAATCTATAGGCTAAATTAGAATACCCGCACGGTTGTCTTTTAAATCTCAAAAGGTAATCGGTTTTTAACATGTATTTGATGGTGTTTCTTCGCCAATAATGAATTTTATATTGATATAATGTTGATCAGGACTAACTGCCTTACTTAACCGTTTTTTTGCCTTCGTTATTAGAAAATCCAGAGTGCTTTCACATACATTGCTAAATGTTTACTTACACATACTAGTAACATATAGGCTAAAGAAGTACACATTACACACTTACATAAGAACCTGAGTCACAAGGTGCCTGGAAAGCATTGTTGCAATCATGTGGTGTAAATCCTGCATGATGAAGGATGTCTACAGGTGTTCATAAAGTCCTTCAGGTTGTGATCATAATTTGTAACTTGCCAATGTAATCCTGTATTAGATAGAGGTGTTTCCTTCACGTAGTACCCTATAGGCTAATTCAAAACTTTATTGTGCACATGTGTGTATGGAGGGGGGGGGGGACGGGGGTCTACAAAACACTTGTGCCCAGGGGCCCCTGAATTCTTAATCCGGGCCTGCTGAGAAGGATATCTGTTTGCAGATGGCAATTGTCTGATAGGTTGTTACTACTTAAGATATACATATGTTCTGGTACTTTCTCCTAAAACCTCTTAGATCTTTATATCTTAACTTGATTGTTAAGCTAAATATAAAAACCGTTACATTTGAATCAGTGACTCTTTTGCTCTGAAATGTGCTTATCTTTTAAGTCAAGTCAAATTGGGGACAACTTTATTTATATAGCGCTTTATACAATTTTCATTGTCACAAAGCAGCTGTACAAGAAAACATATTGATATAAGGTTATGCAAGTCAAAACAATAAAGGTGAAAACACAGAAGACAGACACAGACACACATACACACACACAGATTCAGCCACACACACAAAACACTCCACACAAACGACACGCCCAAACACACACACAAACGCGCACACATACATACACACACACAGGCGCCATCACCTAGAACCCAAGAGGGAAACACAGGTCAAATATCAGACTGACTATAAATTCCTATATGCAGTTTTAATTAAATAAAATATAAGAATTCTAGAAGCCCCCCTGGCCTGGCGAGGAACCCAAAACTCCATTGAAGGAGAAAAAAAACCTCAGGTTTTCTCAGGGTATCAAGGCCTAACCAGGGGATTCCAGTTCCCCCTCTGGCAAAAGCTGCAGCCTCTGAACAAGCTCGACAGTGCTTGCACAACAAGGCAAAATAAAAAAATTTGTTTAAGATAATCATTTATAATCTCATAGCGGCTGAAATTTTGTAGTGAAGACGTGTCAAGTCGCTGCGTCCTTCTTTATCCAGCTCTATCATCTCAGCTTTTGTCAGGTCTGGGCATGGACTGCGTCTTTTACTTCTCATTTCCATCATAACCTGAAATAAACCTTTGCATGTAGTACTGGTTTGACAAAAAAAAGTATTGGTCTGTAGTAGTTTATAATGAGTCTATTATAGAATGTTTAGAAACAAAACAAAGATACTAGTTTACAGGTAGAGGACAGATACAGGTATCTTAGGTAGAAACAGAGAAATCCTCAAGAATAGAAATGTTTTATCATTATGGTTGTACTGTACTCTAAACTGATGGGTGACAGAAGCCCTATTAGATCATATGCATTTACATCCTGAAATACTGATGTTATCACCTCCTTGATAAACCTGAAGCACAACATTTAAAACATGCTCACTTGTAAATCCATGTTTTGCATGTGTTGATTATTCACTTTGCTGTAGAGACCCGCATCAGCATCATTTTGAAAGCTGATCACAAGCATGAGAATGATTGTAAAAGGCACGTTCACTCATTTAACAAGCTCAGTTAGACATCAGGGTTGATTTGCTTTACTAGCATATACCAGCATCACAAATTCAAGCCTGGGATTTGCTACCACAAATAGAATAAAAAGAATTGTGCGTTTCTAAATGTAATCTGGTGTGTTAATGTCACGTTAAAACAGTATATTCTCAGATCTTTAAAAGTCTTGCACAAACATAAGGTTTAACTTTCGTCGCTCTCAAAAAGTAGACGAAATGAAAACGATTTTTTTTAAAGTTACGACAACGTTTTAATATATTCTATAAAAGCAATTTATCAAAACATCAACTGAGAATTGCTGACCACAGAAACCTTTTAAAACGCTAAGAATTCCACTGTCCCCCAAACTATTCCAACCCTCCACAGTATGTCACAGAAGTAGTTTCGGACAGCATGTATGTACTGTATGTTGTGTACCCTGTTTCCATGGGGTTCATTCGTGTGTTTCTATCTGGGTGAAATGGAAGCCATGAGGGGGATGGGCACCCTTACCATAAGCCAGGGCTGACACTCTTGAACAAATATACCCATCAATATAGTCACTCCAAGATAAAAGAATAGACAAAGTTTGTAGAGCATACAAGTAGGTTGTATAAATCTCACTGTATTTATTGTTCCATGAATAAATACTAACTGCCAAGAAAACCGGTGTCAGAAATGTCTAGCAGCTGTCCCCAAACCACTTACCTTTGAAAGAGGGAGTACCAAAAAAGCCCCACCACCACTGGACTCCACTATAACTGCCAGAAACTTTGGGTTAACTGCACAGAAGGAGCTGTCCCACGTCACCTTGGATACCCGAATATCATCATAACCCTGCTCCGCTTTTGCCCCCTGGCCGAAAACATGTCGGAACTTACTCTGGCGCACAATGCTGCGACTCATTGCTGTGAAAAAGACAGAGCAGAAAAATATTATGGGTTCAGAATAAAACATGCTAATACAGTCTATACTTTTATGAACTTGACCAAAGTTTATATTGCATTCAGGATATACGTTTCTTTATTAATAATCTGTAATCTAAACCATGTCATTGTTAGTGCCATTACCAACCAGCTAAACTACAGGAACTAGATTTTACATTAAATGTTTTTATATTTTAAAGAGTTTACACTTGATTCCTATGTAAAATACCATTTTACACAAGTAATGGTTCATCTGATGACTAAATGGAAGCATCTGGCACATCCTTTTATCCAAATAAACTTACAAGTCATGTTCACTCACTGCTACAAACTGTTTTTGTGTTGGCTGTTGGTTTTGACATGCAGACAGAGATCTGTCTACTGTTGAAAGACTGTGGTTCTAAAATATTTGTAAAAAAATGTTCAACCAATTTTAATAAACAAATATCAGAATGATGGGAGAAGTGGAACAATAATGTCTAAGTACCCGGATAATTTATGTCTGACATTTGTTCAACATTTTTTTATCATGAATTGTACACACATACTATTTAATTTTATGAAAATAAAAGTTTGTATTAAATTCGTACATAGCTTAGTATGTAAATATGGCTGATGGGACAATGACCTGAATGCTTCTGAATATCAATGTTATAAATCCAATGTTGTGATGAGTAACTGGGATTTTTCAGCATTTTCAAATTTGCATCACGAATAGCTACAAAAGGCGCTGCTTTACTTATGCCATTGTGTTTGTTTTGTACACTGCTTCTTAATACTGTATTATTACAGTAACATTAATAAATAATGTTAAAGCGACAGTTCACCTAAAAATAAAAATTCTGTCATCATTTTCTCACCCTCAAGTTCAAATCTGTGTTAATGTCTTTGTTCTGATGAACACAGAGAAAGATATTTGGAAGAATGCTTCCAACCAAACAGTTCTTGGACCCCATTGACCAGCAGGAAAAAATCACAATGGTAGGCAAAAGTGCACCGGAACAGTTTGCGTTACATTCTTCAAAATATCTTCTTTTGCGTTCAACAGAACAAACAAACGAATAAGCAATTTTTCCTACCATACAGAATTTTTCTTTTTGGGTGAACTATCCCTTTTGTAGGTTTATAAATCAAATTCACATCTAAATAGTAAGGAAAAGTCACTATAGGCAGCTTAATATTATTATTTTAAAAATCACCACTTATCACTTGGATGTCATGCTAGATGGTATTATATGTTTGTTATATATGTTGTAGGCCTATATTTGTCCAGTTTAAAACGAAACCAATCATTTCACTATGATTTCAAACCCATTCACATGGACTTACTCACCAAATATAAACATTTCAAGTTGAATGTTTACATGACCTAAAATAATGAGGAGAATGTAGAAAACACAAAAAAGTCAATCGCAAAAAACGACTTTAGCCGGGTGACATTATTTGTGGAAGCGTCCACAGATGATTGACATTAACATACAGAAGCACAGTGTGCATAACTGACACAACGGTACCACAAATAGCCCTTACAGGACAATAAGAGACTAGACGACATGCCAGGGCTGGGAAACCAGTGTCAATAAACACCATTTACTTCAATCTGGCAATTCACTCGAACTATTGACATTTATATTAAACGTTGGCGTCGACATCTTTCTACAGCACACGATTGGTGACGTAGCCGACGCTGTTAAACCCCATAGTATCCTATACAACAAATGCACAACTGTCCCACGCGAGAGTGTCTTCAGACACGCTCACTTTCCTAATATAGTCAAGCCAAACTACCCACGTGTGTCTCGGCCCTCCAGACGTGACCCTGCCGCACTTACCGAGGGGCACAATGTCGCTTTCCCGTTAAAGTGACGCGTTCTCGATTGCGCGTCATTCTTGAACTTCACAAAACTCCGCGCGCGCGTGTCGTCACATTGCACCATTCCGTAAGGTCATCACACACGAAACTGCGCACATGAATGAATAACCCACCTCAGTGTGTTGGGGAATAAACCCAGAATGTGTCTTTCAATCTCCTCTTCCCCTTTCCCGAGTCGGTTAACCGGTTGCGTGTACGTTGCGCTTCTGTCAAGTTTGCGTCGGTGCGTCTTTATTCCAGGTCGAAAACTTGATGCGGACTCACAGAGGTCCAACCCGGTAGCCGTTCATGAGAGAAAGAAATGAATGTGAGGGGGGCGAGGAGAGAGGAGATGGGGGTGGAAGGGGGTCAAAGCGGTCTCGTCTATTTTCGAAACGGCTGTCGGTGTCGGGCAATTTCTCGCGCGCCGGTGGCAGGACTGTAGATTGCAGCGGGAGCGCGCACGAGGTCAGGTGGCTCCGGCATCTATTTTGGGGGTTCTTCTGATTGTTGTGATGTTAAAAATACCTATTTTATAAGGATTCTTTGCTACTTACTGGAAATTTTGATTATAAAATAAACATAAGATGCAAGAAGAAAGATGTATTCGTTATACCCGGTCAAAACTAAAATATAAATGAGCTTGAATCAGGTTTTCTGCTATAACTGCATGGATAGAAAAAAATTACTTTCAGTGTTTAAAGTTTAGTAATTATTACAAATTTACTGTCAGACATTTCTACTGTGTTCTAGACACCTCGAATCCGGGATATTTCCTCAACCCTGAAATAATTTCAACCGGCACAGTTTTAATATTCATACATTATACAAATAAGTTAATTTGCAAAAACAGATAACTCGTATTTTTTTACAAGAATGATTTTACATAAATCATGTTTTTGTTGTGCATCTGATTTATGCACATTACTTCAAATACTTTTATTGTTTTAATGTTACTAAATCATTAGCCACATTAAGATTTTAATCAAATGATTACCACAAATACTTTAAGGGGCGGTTTCCCAGACAGGGATTAGTTTAAGCAGGACTAGGCCTTGGATATTTAAGTTTATTTAAGTTTTAGAAACATACTTTACAAAAACAAAATGAGACAAAATAATCGCACTGATATATTGCAAGATATATCTGTGAAAGTTGTTTTCGATAAGGACACCTCTTTAAGTTAGTCTGGGACTAGGGTTAAACCTGGTCTGGGAAACCGCCAAATTATGTAACCAAAGATAACGTTACTAAATCCAGACATTCTGCGTTTGATGTGAGGAAATATCCTAAATCCGAGGTGTCTGGGACGCAGCATAAACACAGAAAAGCACTGCTCACGCCAATTGATAAAAAAACTCAAGTATTTTAAAAATGCTTTGAAATTTTCTTTAATTGTCACAGTTTAAGCACAATAAAAAGAAAATATTTTCCAGTCTCACGACGAACAGAATTATTTCTGTCTTCTTTCGTTTTTCAAACTGTACAAACACCCTTAAAAGCAACTCTAAACACATACTCTGTGAGCATGCTTCCAGAATACAAACCACAGTTTTAAAAACACATAAAACAATAATAAAAAGTGCATATTAAAATCCCCCACGTCTGTTTTTGTCATCTTCAACAAAACAGAAACTCCTGAAGGAAGAAACTGCACAGAAGTTGGAAACGAACAGAAAATGTGCACACGCCCACATCGATGTATACATATCATACACATCCACAAAATATACATACGCACACTGAGGCCCGTAAACTCTACATTCTACAAGTACCACAGTACAGATCCCATTCTCATTAAACCAACATGCACACACATAATAAATCTGACATCTGTAATAATTTTACACTCACGATTACATCACATTCATTTTTGAATGTATTTAGACATATTCATCTACGGCTTTCTTTCGGTTCCCAATATGCAGGTGTACACATTCTCCACATACACACAAACGCTCCAGAATCAATACCAATTCAGCAGAGATTTTGTGATACGTTTTCATAGACTGACAGGTAAAGGATGAAGTTGCAATTACCAAAGAATTCAAAGAACAACTTGATAGACATTGTGCAAAAAGTAGATCAGTCATAGCACTTTATTGTTCCTCAAGAGCAGCGATTCTTTTTGATGGGTCGGCATTTACGGATTCCTATTCTATGGGCCCTCGCCCCACCGAAACATTCAATCACGTTGTGCTCCGCATTTTTAGATTTCAGGTTGGATAAGGCCCACTGAGGTATGCGTGGCAAGTTATTTTCAATCACACACTGGCAGGAACGAAAACACACATTCCTTCACACGTACAGGCATACAGAATAAAAGTCACATAGTGTGGTAAGGGTTAACGGTATGTTTTTTCAGCCTCAGCTGGGGGTGAGTCCTCCCGTATTGTTGGCGCGTGGCCACAGGAATCACGGCGGGAGCAGTCGAGGGAGCATAACCTGCTTCCTGCGAATTATCCCGCCACAAACACTGATTGGATGGTGGGGAGAGTGGCAGTGGCGTGGGCACGACATCACAGTCACAATGTTCAGCTTCCTCGGTCTCACAATCATCCGTGTGTCCAAGCATATGAGATCCAGAGGATGAAATAGGAGATGTGGAAGCGGAAGGGAGAGAAGGAGTGCAACGCTTCTTTTTTGAGGTATCGTCACTTTGCAGGTGGAACTTATTGGTGGACGCGGGGAGTAAAAAGGGACTCAAGTCAAGTTCGCACAGGTCCACGGGAGAGAGCTCTAGCAACCCAAGCTTGGCCAAGGATGCTGACCGCTTCATTTTTGAGGGTGGGGTCAGGCCAGCCTGCCGGATCCGAGCCTCCACCTCTTTGGTCCTGTCTCTCAAAGCCCTGCCCCTTCTTTGCTCCCTTCCGGACCACGGCCCTTTTCCCGAGCAACCACTCACCTGCCAAAGGAAGGCCCCAAGTTCTTTCAGGGTCTCCCATGTTTCTCTCATGTCCTTTGGACAGCGTCCTGAATGACACTCTGAGTCGGTGTAGCTTTCTTGCTTTGTGATTCCATCTAGCTGAAGAACCAAGGCAGGAGATGAGTTGGATGAACAGGAGTGACTTTGTCCCGAGTGCATGAGGTTCATTTCTGCCCCCAAAAGGCTGAGGTGTCCAGGCTCTCCCTCCCTGAGGATTCTCTCACTTCCTCTTCCAGTTCCCTCCTCGCCGCCTGAACGTTCGTCACCGTCCATCTCGTCTACAATGTGCTGAGGCTGGTAATGTTGATTTGACACAGTGCTTGGATCAGGTGTAAGTTGCGTTTGGGTTGAGGTGTCCTCTGTTCTTTCTCCGCTGCTGGTGTTGACAGGGGAGCGTTGCGAGGAGCAAGCGGGAGCCGGGGACGACGGTGGAGTCGTCGAGACCTCCTGCTTGATCTTCTGCTCGAGCTCTCTGGTAGCTCGCCACACAGTGCCCTTCGGCCAATCGCTTTGCGGGTCTTTCCTATGCTCGGCCTTCTCAGCCTCCACTTCCTCTTCCTCGCTGTTGCTACAGGAAACAGGTTGGCTGGTAGGAGAGGGGGGAGGGGTTACACTGTGCTGTACGGACTCCATTTCTGAAACTATGCTATGCGCTGAGACACTGCAGCTCTCCTATAGCAGAAACAGAGAGACAGAGGACACATTATTTGTATTGAATATCTAAATCGAATATTTTATGACAAAGGTAAAATGTGTCATGTAAACTGGATTAATAGTTACATCTGAAAAACGTAAAAGGGTAATTCTCATTAAACCACTTAAACAATTTGGTAGTAAACCCATAATTAAGTAACAGAAAAATATCAGTTACATTAAGTTATACAAGTTTAGTAATATTATCATCATACTGTGTTCACAATTAAAATTAATTATCATTACCGACACAGGTAGTTTCCATATTTAGTCATTATTTTTAAAAAACATTATGAAAACTTACCTCCTTAATGTCTAGTTATGTACAATTAATAAAAACTTGCTTGTGTATCATAGCTTCTCTTTTTAAGTGAAATATGCCATGGTTGCGGTAATGAGATTTTTAGGGCCTTGTTTTGAAAAAATGGTTTAAAAATGTGTTAAATTGTGAGTAAAGTTTTTTTTAAATGAATGCTTTTAAACATATCACAACTTGTGACATGTTTTAATGCCTAAAACGAAAATTAGACGATGCAAGTATTTTTACCACCCAACTTGGAAACCAAGATTTCATGAGAATCAACCAAAAGCGTCACTGAGCTGTTTGCACGGAAAGGTAATATATGATTAGCTAAGAGTTGAATGTCTCATCACATTGAGTTGGAATATGAAAAAGTTTTAACATCATAATATGACGACACATTTCACCTTTAACTGAAATTATGCATTGAACATCAATGCAGATGTAGCAAACTGATCAACACCATGACACAGATGAAGGATCCCATGCAACATTTTCTATCAACACTAGGTGGCAGTGTGGGACATGAGTCGGTGGTCGTAGTGAGACATGGTATGGACCTTATTTTAATAGAGTTTAACACTTACTCTCAGGAACATTATTTCCTTGCTGCGGGACGATAATATAATGTTAACACAGATGTACTGTCAAGAATTTGTGCACAATTTCATTAAAATGTCTAAACGCAGTGCCTTGAGAAAGCTTTCAGCTCCCAGCCCTCTCATACAAATCGTTTCCACACAATTTGACTGGTTTTGCACAACGTGATGGAGCAATATTCCATTTGCGCCTTTTGCTCAGGCCTCCCCAGATTGGTTGGCAGTGAAACTCATTTTTGAATCACAGATGTGATCCCCTTCACACGTTTGATCATTCTTCTACACTTATAGGAAACTTTACTTCTTGAAGATGTCAGCACATATTTATTTTAATTTCATAAGGATTTGTAAAGATATGTAGATCATGCAAGTTTAAAGTCACCATTAGATAAAATGGACAATTCTTGATGGAATATTGCTGTATATGATAAATAGCTTATCTGTGCACATTCTTTTTCAATGATGTCTCTCTGTAACCTTTTAGAAAGATGTTTAGTGTTGATTTTTTTGAGTATGTGGCGGTGGGGGTTTCCAGGGCTTGCATGCGCTCGTCCTGTGTATTAGCACGCGCTTCTGTCTTCGAGGCATGATAGATCAACATGTTCACTTGGCCTTTATATATAACTCAAACTCACCCAAAAATTTAAATTCTTGCATTATTATTCACCCTTCCCAGATGTATGCCTTCCTTTTTCAGTTAAACATAAACAATTCTTTCACGTCATATCCTTATACAGAACTACAATTCTTTCACTTCATATCCTTGTACAGAACTACATGAAGCTCAAAAAAGCACTCTTCATAAAGGTAGAATAATATTAATTTTGGGAAACTGAATTCAAACACATCATGTTTATACACATTTTTTGTTTATATTCAGCTGAAGAAAGGAAGTCATAATTTACTCACCCTCATGGTATCCCGGGGGATAATGAGACTTTAGGGTACATAAACCTGATAAGACCGCCACCAAACTACAGTATTTAGTTAAGGACAGAGTTTTGCTCAGCCTAGTCTGTACAGCTAGAAAGCACCAATTACATGCAACTACCCATCACCAGTGTATATCACTTTATGGATGAGCCGTTACCTGGTTCTTAGTTACACAAAAGCTCCACTTTGGTCTTATCAGACCTCCTTTCGCATCTGTGTGGTATCTTCAAATGATGTTTTGCAAAGTTTTTTACAGACAAAGTCTTTGTCACTTTCCCATTAATGTCCCATTCCAGTTTGGAGGCTAAGCTTAGGTTGGTGCACAGGCTGTAGTTCCATATTTCTTAAACTTTTATAGAAAGAACACTGAGCTCCATATTCAGTACCTTTGATACTGCCTTGTATCTCTCTCCAGATTTGTTTCTCTTCACATTATATATCTCTCACTTCTTTTGATTCCGTTTCCGTTTGTTTAATGGAAAATCCAACCGCACTGTTTGACCTTATAGAAAGGAAAAGATTTGTGATCTTGCACACATGGACATCAATATACAACAATTACTGTATAAATAGAGATTCAAGGAATTTCTTTCCTTTACTGTGGCGTTAATGATTCTTTAGCATGTGATAATGCTTTTTATTGTAAGCATTTTTAATGTTATTTAGTCTAGAATTTAGTCTAGGATTATCAACATTTATTCTTAATTTATCCCTGCCGTTTTGTTATAAATTCAGCAACAGGAAACACGTCATAGTTATTTCAGTTATTTGCAGAAAAATGCTGTTATAAAATACTAGCTTACAAGGTTAGATTTATACTGTAATGATTCAGTGTTAAAATACTTTCTTATTTAATGTTTAGATGTTTTAGTTTGAAAATATAATTTGGTCAAGAAATTATGTTTTTATATATATATTAAAATGGAGACGATGAGTTGTGAGGACAGTATCAGAGGCTGAACACTTCTTCAAGGCACTGAAAGCTGTTGTTTACAGAGAAATGAATTTCCTCCCTATCTGCCATAAAATAAAAATGTATCATTTATTATAAGAATAATTCATTTATTATATTAACTAATTAATAATGGCCGATAATATAATTTTAGCGGATTAAAGCTGCAATTTGTTACTTTTGCCTCAATATCGCCATCTCGGTTCGGAACATAACATTGCAGGTTACTTTACATATCTTTCCATGAGTTAAAGGCAAACAAAGCCAAACTGACAATTACACCCAAATTGTGCCCGGCAGCTCAAATTATAAGTCAATATTGTAAATTTACAATTGTGACATAAAATCATCTTAACATTTATTTTTAACAAATAAAGTTACAAATTGCAGCCTTAAAAGAGCCTAATAATAGCATCATTACGATGCTATACTTTAGGAAAACATACAAATAGATATAAAATATTCATATAATAATACCAAACTATTTTAAAAACTGTTGTAAAAATACTACTGTCTAGTTTCCAAAACACACTTTACCTCTTTCTGCTCTTCTTCTTTAACTGGGTTATCAGGAATCAGCCGTTTTGTCTCCACGCTTGGACTTTTGTCCCGAGGTGTCTGCTCTGAAGTCCCTCGGGTTTGCCCCTCCTGCAAAAGGCCCTGGAATTTCTCTCTGGCACTGAAGAAGTCAATGTGGTCTGTGCTTAAAGTTGAGGGACGGGCGGTTGAGAACTCAGTTCTGTGTAAGGTGGCACTGGGGTGGTGGTCTTCATCACTAGTATGACTTAGCCCTGCACAGTTTGTCTCCGTGTTAGGCACTTGCTGACTGAGATCCTGCAGCCCTGAGGGATCCGGTACCTGCGTGCATGGCTCAGGGGTCCTGCTCCTAATGTTCAGAACCTTGGGACCAGGCTTCTCCGAAGGCACAAGATTAGACACCTCGGGCTGATCATTCAGCTTGTTCTTCGCATCTGAGAAAAGCCTTGGAGAAGATGGGGGTTGAAGTATAGCTGCGGGCGGGTGGGGTCTACCCAACGAGACCGTCTCGGCGATTGTCACAGAGGTAATATCAGATCGGGCACCTGGGACCACAGTGGCAGCCCTGGGTCTGGGGGCGGACAGGTCCTCTGTGGGTCCATGGAGGTTCTCATCCTCGTTACCAAGGCCATTGAAAAAGTGTTTTTTCGGCCATGCTGCGCTGTCAGACTCTGACCGGCATTTCGATCCAGCGCTGGCCGAGGAGGGTGTGAGGGTGTGTAGAAGCTCTTGTATTGAGGGTGACCCCTGACAGCCCGTCAGGTTACGGGAATTGGAGCGTCCGAGAGATTGTGCGGCAGGGGCCTTACAGAGCGGCTCATAGTGTTCAGATAGATCACTGTCCGAGTGGGAACGCCACAACTTATTGTGTCTCTGTTTGCTGGTGAGGATAAAAGAAAAAGTAAGAAAATAAAGCAACCTGAAGGAAAAATAACAGAAATAACCAATAACCAATAAAGAATTAATCAAATCAACTTTGAAACTAATGCAGACATGCATGATGTGTCCACCCAGTACAACTAACCCAGTACCAGAATAGTTCACTCAAACATTGCCACGGCTATGCGACCACACCCAACACATTAATATATGGTCATGTTTACATATCAATGTCTATTCAGTATTATGCAACACAGCCCGCCCTGTAAAACGACATTATGAAGCATGCAGGTGGACGGATGTCAACCATGAGATAATTTACTCTACTCTTAAAGGTACAGTTGCAAAACCTCCTGTTTATTTATAAGCAGATGATAAATTGGTTTTGGTGCAAGAAACCCTGAGTATTATTATTTCAAGAAAAAAACAAAATGCAACAAACAGGATACGGTCCCTTTAAAAATACATGTCACCACTTGGGTTGTTCTGTCAGACCAAAACTATTCTAAACATGGCCATTGAGTGATTCGACAGGAAGTGCAAGGTGCATTATGTCATAGACAGTACACGCGTACAAAACAACAACCTCAGAAGTCACTCTTCTGGAATCTGGTTGAGCGGCACATGTAACTATTGAATGAATACATTCACAGCATGATAATTAAAGTAGTGTGTCAGCGGATGAACGTGTCGGAGGCCTATTGCATGAATGACATACCTGTACGTTTGAATACCTGTACACACAGACATTTACATGTAGACGTATGACTGCACCAACTTTCCTCAAATTTCCTTAAAAGCACATTTTTATTTTTGTTTGTGCTGTGCCGGCAGTCTGATTTACATTTACAGTACGCATGGACTATTCGAAACATATTTTTTAACATTTTTACCTAAACTTTTATTTCCTTAAAATTTCTGAATAACTAAAACACTACTAATGAATATATTTACCTGGCCATCAGGATGCCCTGGTACTCCTCCAGCTGCCTCATGAATGATGGGTTGGGTTTGGTTACGGCCCGGCGTTCTTTAACATACTCAAAGGCCTGCTGAAGATTCCAGCCATACTCCTTCATGGCGTAAGCGATCACGGTGGAGGCTGACCGACTGACGCCCATCTTGCAATGCACCAGACACTTAGCACCTGCTTTCCTGTTGGTATCCGATGAGTTGTGAGGTAAAAGGTGAATGGCAGTGATAGTATTGTCAATATGTTTGCCAGAGAGCCAGCGCAAGAGACTTCTCTTTTAAAAAACTGACATGAAATCTATTAAACTACTCACTTGGCTCTAGAAATAAACTTGTAAGTGTCGTTCCAGTAAGCCAGCAGATCTGTGGCTTCTTCATCATAGACGCGGATGTTGTGGTACTCGAACAGGCCAGGAAAGAAGTTATCGATCTCTCGCGTCACATTAAGGATGTATTGCACCCTGATGGCACACGGATAAAGACACGGTTATCTTAAAGATGAATGATAACACAGGCTTATGCTAAAAAAGTCTAGCAACCATTACAGCAATGTGTGCTTTCAAAGAACTCACCCGCTGCTCTGCAGTTCTTCCAGATTAGATGCATTCCATTCAGAACCCTGTATTTAAAGAGACGGCACAACAATTACAGACAGTACAGTTTTACTCAAACTCAGTTTTACTAAAGCAATGTGAAAATGTGACAACAAGAGATGTAATTAGTGCCAGCTGCACTTAAGTATTGTGGGTGGTTGTCTGAACGTTGCTATATGGTTGCTTAGCTTAAGTGGTTGTTAGCACATTCTACATCACTTTTATTGTCCGTCAGGTAAAAATGAAACCCTAAGCAGGAGCAATAACAAAAGTGATGCCTTAGCAAACAGCACTTATAACAAAAAAAAACGTCTTACCAGGTAAACATGCTCAAATATTTCTGTAGGCTTGTCCATCTGACCCAAGATGACGATCATCTCATTATCAATGTACTCTTTAAACTCCCGCAGGTTACACACCATCTGCATCTCCAGCTCTGTGCGGATCTAAAAAGAAGAGGAGCTGTGAGTGTTTTGTACTGAATCAATCAGCAAGTGATGTGTAGGACATGAGTTTGTCTTCGCACCTCTTTTGACGTGACGTTTTCCAGATCCTTCTGCATCATGATGACTCTCAAGCTAGTCTTGATGAGTCTCTCTGTTCTCTCCCGCTCGGTTGGCCTGTGGACACAGCGGAAATCATTGGCATTTTTGTAAAAAAGAAATCACAAATGATGCGTCTGAGTGTTTCCTGCACCTATTCATAGAAAACTGATCTGTGAGACTTTATTCCGAGCCGAATGCGGTGCAGTACAAAATGATGCGTACTGGAAAACCAGTTCATGAATCACTCTTATGAGTTGATTCTCTTTACCGGTCACTGGAAATTGTCTGAAGAATCCATTACTGAACTCACCTAGTCATATGTCATTACTTTCAAAAAAGTCAACGGAATTTATCTATCTTTAAATGTTAAAAATGTATGTAAAAATGCAGAATGTTTGTTTGAAGGTCTCACAATGCATAAAAATGTTTAAAGACGCACCAGCAGATACTCACACATCAGAGAAGAGCACGGGGGAGTCTGCGCGATGGGATTGCACGTCCTGCATGGCGTTCCACTCATTGATGCAGACTTGATCAGAGGACACACGGCTCTGGTAATAACTCACCCACGTCATGAAGAGACTGCCTGGAAAGTAGTTCTGACCGCGGGCCACCTCACAGGCCTTATGAAGAGACTGAAGGGCAGACCTGAGAGAACGAAAGAGGGGCTCTTGAAACCTTTCATCATATCATGACCATGGCTGGATCCATAAATGTTTTGGTTAAAAAAGAACAAAAATACACTATTTAGCAAGTACATCCAGGGTTCAGTGTCTCTACAATACGCTGCAATGGTAAGTTTAATGACTTAGGTTGAGCTGTCCGGTAATTTAATTTCACTTCATTTGATTTCAACTCGTATAAAGAAAAGTACCCAAAGCAACCTGCAACTTTTTGTGTGAAACACAGATGGTGATAAAGTTAATTAACATGATTTTACGCTGTTATCTGAACGTCTTCATGTATGTATGTACATAAAATTATTATTCCATACGGTATTTATTTTTAACTACATACAGAGTATTGAATAAAACCGTGAAATTATAAATTGCTGGATTTGGAAAAGCCCTTACCACATGGCTTGTACAGAGACTGGCTTGAATACGTGTATCTTGTTATCTGTGGACACGCTGAAACCCCTGTAAAGAAGAGATGAGTGAACGCAAGAAACAGTATTTGAACTAAAAAAAGAATCAGATCCATGAACATTGATGCATTTATAAGGTTTTTATACGGATATGTACATCACACTAGAACCAATTGTTTTTATTTCTGATCTAAAAGCTATCCCATCAAAGAATAAAACCCCCACAGATTAGCCACACTTACCCATCTCCATCCAGATGGATCCGTGTGTCACTCCAAAGTGGAAGCACCATTCCTATGGAACAGGAACTGTAACACACAAATGTCATGAATTTTTCTGTTTATTTTCTAAGAGCTTAAGTATTTTTTACAATACCAAACTTTTGATCACACAATATAGGCTTTTTGTCTAAGAACTGCATTTGAACATTCTTTAAGCATCCATAAGCATGCCTGTCAAGCAGCACTTTGATTCTGTTGCAAGACTAGTAGGACTAACATATCACCCCCAAAAATGAACATTCTGTCATCATTTACTCACCTCGAGTTGTTCCAAATCAGTATAAATTTCAGAGAAAAGATATTTGGACAAATGCTTGTAACAAAACAGATATTGGCCCTCGTTGACTACAATAGTAGGAAATTGTAGTCAAAAGTGCCCCAGAACGGTTTCCTTTGCTAAATTTTTCAAAATATTTTCTTTTGTGCACAAAGAAATGTATAAAGCAGATTTTCCTACTATGGTAGTCAACGGTGGCCAAGAACTATTTGCTTACAAGCATCTTCCAAATATATTCTCCGTGTTCATCAGAACAAAGACATTTATACTGACTTTGAACAACTTGAGGTAAGTAAATGATGACAATGTTCATTTTTGGGGGAACTTCTCAACACACACCTGTCAGAAGAACTGAAGTCCATGCCAAGCACCACGCTCTCATCTGTGTCCTGTCTGCCATTGGTGGAGACAACCACCATGTAGCGGGTATACTGGGGCAAAACGCTCTCCAGACGGACAGCCTGTAGAGAGGTACAGAGTTAAATATGAATATATATATATCATATTTTTAGCGTACAATTGAAACAAAAGATTAAATCTACAGCATGTAAGTGCGTTCCAACATATTTACAATGAATTATGGGACTTTTTGTAACAGCATGCCTATAATGCCAAAATGTGTTTCCTTTATGGGCATCTAATTAGACCTTGTAGCACAGTTACACTAAATGTATGTATGTTGGTTCTCACCAGGCGGATGTTATCCTCTGGCTGCAGTAAAGTGAACATGGTCTGCAGGTGCTGTTGAATGTCACCTGTACAATTCAATCAGAAATCACAAATAAATCTCACACACGTTCATATCCTTTGTCTAGTCTGCGTGAGGTGTTTTGCATATGCCCATACCTGCATGTTTGCTGCGCTGTGCTGAGATTCTGGGGGAGCAGGAAGAAAAGGAGCCATTTCCGCGTGGAAGGAAAAGAGCTGCGCCTTTTACTGTCAGGAAGCTCTCGCTGATGCTGAGGTGCACAAGACAGATATAGAAGTTCACATAAATATGATGCCAGTCTCAGTCCTACATTATATCGGAAAAGGACAGTATCAACATTCTTCAAAATGTAACCTCATATTTAATGTAAGAAAGGGGTTTGGACCAACACGAGGATAAGTAAATAACAACAGATTTTCACATGTTTTGTTGAACTAACCCTATATTGCATGGGTGAAATTTGCACTGAGAAAACAGATGTTCCTTAACTAAAAGATATGTATGAGGAAAGGCTGTGCTATATCTTTATATCCCATTCTGATGTGTCCTGCACCCCGAGCGGAACATGACGCACTGTACTCAGCCAGGGAATATGGGAGGACTCGTTTTTGAGGGCATTAGCTCACACACGAACTCTCTGTGCAGGACGCAAACAAGAACACTCTGTTCCCCATCTCTGCGAACAGCTGGAGAATCTGTGGTCTTTCAGTAATCCCATGCAACACATCTCCTTCAAATCAATGATATTCAAACTATGTAAAACTGGCGAGTGTTAATGGGCACGGATGCATTAATTGTGTGCATGTGTGCGAGCATGGTGTTCCGGGTAATGCACGTAACCATATGTGTTTTTATGAGGGTCTTATTGTCGGGAGATTTGAAAGCGTCAGAATGGAGCATTGTGGGAGTGTGTGCATGTGACCGACTCTTTCATCTCTTTGAAGATCTGTTGTAAACCTTGAACCTTTTTTCTTGAACTATTATAAAGCGATGATTCTTACAAGAGTTGGCACAACACCTTAATTTATGTCCTACCAACTAATAAATCCACCTTTAGTATATGTCGTGCTTTTTATTACAAAAAATACATGCATCATTATTTCTGCACTTTTATGCAAGATGGTAGTGCTGTCTTATTTTCAACTAATATAAACATGCAATGTAAGGTCTGCAGCTTGTAAACGTGTGGTTTTCCTGTGCTCCGCCACACTGTACAAGCCAGACATCACCACATGTTCATGTGCTAGTGTTACTTTCAAAATATCTGAGACATGTTAAAAAGCTAGACATTTTCGTTTCGAGTTCATATCCGTGAAGTTTTATACAATTTGAGTGCTCTCGAAAAAACCTGACCCCTCTGCACTCTACAATGCATCTTTATATTCCATTTAATTCCTTCAAGCCTTGTTGTTCTGGGAATACAATTTTTATATTGTATAAACTCTTCCCAGAATGCCCACCGCAGAAACAAACTCTTGAGCTGCAGCCCAAGATGTTCAGCGCATCGCACTAATAAACCAATGGTAAACACTTGAACATGGGTCAAGAACTGTCCAACCGCACTTAAATCTACTGGTATCTCTGTCCTCTGCACTGTACAATGCAACACAGAAGTTTTCATTTAAGTTCGTGGGTTTGTGTGTAACAGCAGGAAAAGGGAGGAGAAAGACTGTTGAGATGACAGATGCGTAATGCCTAACCCAACATTTCATCAATGTGACCGCTGACAGCACATTTAAGTCATTATAGAAACCAGCACCATGGCTGTTTGTCTATTGCATATATCAGAATCAATTCTGATGTGTTTACATAAACTAAGACTGTTTACAGTAAACCTTCCTTAAATGAACTTTCTTACTTCTTTGCTTCACTTGCAATTGTCTAAACAGAAACAAACACTGCGTGACGTTTTAATAAATTCTCATGCATGGACAATGCACTGTACTTTTCTAAATTAGTTGGTTTTTGCATAATGACAAAAACGTGTGGCAAGGACATCCTGTTTACTAAGGACAGGAAGATGGCAAGAGTGATGTAAAGTGTGAGACTACAATTAGTTTTGACTCCCAACAGCCTCCATGACACACACACATTCAAACGGCTGTTTGAGTTTCAATGCCTTTGAATAAATACGGCTTACTTCCTCAATAACACACTTCTTTGCCGAAAGGAACACTGTACAGTCACCGTGGTAAAAAAAGCAATGATAACATAATTGACCTTTGGAGCTTAGAAAGAAGGATACAACACAATCACTATTTGGTAAATGATTAAATGACGTCACGTTTTTCTCAGCATCCAAAGGAACACACGTGATGATGCAAAACGTAAAGATCGATTGAACGCACCGTCAATCGATCGAAGTAAACGCGCGTTCAAAACGCGTAAATGTGACATCATGGGTACGTCTACGATGATTCTGCACGCATGCGTGAATGAAATACACAACTAGCGTTAAACATCAAATGAAAAGTGTGTCGATCTTTTAAAAACTTACAACCGGTCGATGCTGTCGTGAGAGATGATGCTGCTCTCCAGTAATGCCTGTATCCCATCATGTGCGCACAGTCTGCCCGCGGAAGGGCTGACAGCGATCGACACGCCACCCAAAGTCATCTTGACGCCGGACAGTGATGTTATCAAGCTCGTTTCATCATCCGACTGAAGTTTAATATAACTGAATATAGAGACGTGTTGTTTTATAAGAACATTTCGCCGTGATACTTCAGAAATACGGTTTCGTCATCTGTTTCACAAGTAAATAGAGAGGCAGAGACGGTGGGCGGTGTCAGGTCACACGTGCTCTCGTGGACAGGAGTCTCCTTATCAACTGAGTGTGTAAACAAATAGTATACGCTGGATTTAAAGATACAGCGCAGAGTATTATTGTATTATATAATGTATGTGTTCTAACATATTTTGATACAAACCTATTTTGAGAATGACGTTTGAAGACGTTATATAGGGTGCGTGAAAGGGATGTGGCAATGTTGGAGACTTAAAAAGCAGTCACCATTGAGCAAATCCAGCGTTGTGGATGTGACATTTTAGGACAAAACTGGAACTATAAATACTCAGAGAATGCATTTATCACCAATATATATATATAGTTGTATTTGACTAAACCTCATGATCAGAACTGTATACGACTGTGCGGATGTGACAAAGAAGGACACATGTTTTTGAGAGACGACATACTTTTTGGGTTTTCTGTGAATTCAAATGTACAAATCATAAGTGATAATACACAACAAATGGAGAACATAAAATAGTTTAATGTGCCCATTTAAGAGGAATACGGACCGTTATGGATGTGACAATTCACTATCCAGACAATGGAAAACTATGCTTTAAAAACACTAAAAAAGCTTTTAAACTTTTTGACGTCACATGGGTATTTAACCACCAACTATTGACATCTGACCAATCAGTATGGTAAAAACAGATGTTTCGTATGAAGGTTGACAATGGTATGGAATTGTCAATTTATTAGTGCTTATGTCCCTGTGATAAACACAGAATAATGAGAGTGCTTATGTCATCAGAACTGATTTGTAGTCAAGCGTCTACACAATCTATTAAATAAGTCTCAATAAACACATGTTCTAAATATAATTATTGTATAAAGGCCTTTAATGTAATGATGCCCTTTATTGTAATTATCCTGTGTATCAAAGAATGTTTGATCTCTGTGTGATCAAAACATTCAGTATTAATAGCCTCTCACTCAAAAAGCCATCCACTACAAAACAGCCGTACAATGGGAGGAAGCAACAATAAATGCGTGCAAAGAGAGGAAATTGCAATAAATGCTAGTAAACAAGTAAACAGCTAAACGATTAGACGTGTCCAAGTGTGCAATGGCAGTGTTCAATCAAGACCTTCCTGTCTTCAGGTAAGAGCCAAACGAGACAGGAAGATTACCACTTTTCCTTTGGCTTGCAAATATCTCGGACCTTATCAGGACAGTCCTTACTAGTGGACAGGATAGGGCTTTTCCCATGGGTCACACTTGCCCCATCCTGTCAGGCTTCTCCTGTTGTGATTAAGCAACTGAAATCCTAAACCAGAGGTGAAACACAAGGCCCTTGTAAACATTAAGGTTGCTTGCCACATGACAACATGCTATGGCAATAGCAGTGTATTTAAATCAGGTTGCTGAGGAAACATTGCAAATCCATCAAAACACAAATAGTGCTCTTATCACTCAAACCAAACAGCAGATGGTGATAACTTTGATTACTAATACTGCCGATGCAGTGAAGTGTAAGAACTGTTAACATAACGTTTTGTTCTGTTCAATAGGGCATTCAATACAAAACAACACATTCTGGCTAAATAATATTTTTCTACCCGTTTTTAATGCATGTTATTTTTTCTGTATACATGCGGACACAAAGCAAAGAGTAAACAGATATCGACTGGCAGGATTCATCTCTTTACATCTGTACAGTGTAATCAATAGGACTATGTCAGCCAAGGTCCTTTCTGACAATTTACAAGGGCTGTATGAACTGCTTTCATTACATCATTCTGGCTACAGATTAAAGTAGAGAATGGTTGTGGTTCAAATGGATTAGGCAAACAGAAAACAGAGACGGCTACCATATTATCTCATAGTTCAACATCCTTATTCATATTGTGACATTGTCCGAGCAACCCCCTAAATGTGATCTTCCTTCACTTCTATAGTTGTGTACATGGAATTTTTTATGAATGTTATTTGTGTAAAAAAATGAATATAACACCCGCAGACCATCAAGAGCAGGAAATCACATATATTAGAATTTTTCTTATTACTAATGAAGTTTATTGTACCGTGACTGTCTGCAAATATGGTCATGTGACCACAGCCACATGCTGCTCGCAGGCATAGATTCCCTAGAAAAGGACCTATAATATCAATTGCTCAAACTTAACCTAAAGCAAGCCTTGATCTACTCAGGACTACAAGTGGAGCGAAATTACAGTCAAATACTCAATCCTTCAATGCCAGATTCATTCATTAAGTAAATCCGTAGGAAATCCTCTTTTGGAAAACACTTGTGATGTCACCGCCAAACAAGCGTTATTTTACTCCACACATCAATCAAATGTTTGCCTCTTTGACACAAGTATGTAGTAAATAAATCAAATCTACAACAAAAAATTAAATAGTCTTGAAACACAATCAGTATATGCTGACGTACACGTCTGCAAATCAGTCATGAATGTACTTGTTTTATAATCTCTGCAATGTTTAATCTACTGCGTTCTCATCCCTCCTCCCAGTCAATGCTCTCACTAACAGCCGTCCCAATCCCTGTTTTGACTTGCTCTAAATGCCGCTCTGCTCACCCTTTTGTGTCTTACTGCAATGGATAACAAAACCACTCCTGTGGAAACACATGCACTGCTTGTGGCTCTTTTCTTTATACATCTGAACATAATGTTTAAATAACTTCATAAATGGATTGATGGAAATTATGATGTCAGTGAACCAACAAAACTGACAATTCGGCATAAAGAAGATTCAGTTTAACCCAGTAGCTCGAGTTATTTTGAAACGCCAGTTTGAGGCAATAACCAGATTTTATTCTGCTGCTATATTAAGTTTGAGCAATTGATATTATTAGTGAATTGAAAGTTGATTGAAAAACTGTAGTAAAGTATTAGTTCAATACTTATGTTAGTGTTTCCCATTCATTAAACGAACCAATTTTATAATACTTTTCCTAACACCATATTATTGTGTTGTTCTGTTTCCCATACATTGATTTAGGGCTGTAGCTATTTATTATTTTAGTAATTGAGGATTTATTTTTATTGCTGAAAATGCATACATTAATATCTGTGAAAACTAAACCCATTTAGTACATTCAATTGCCATATTACATTCAAAATGCAATATAATACAAATATATAAATAAAAATAGAGTTATGGTAAACAACGAAATTCATCTTATGCACGACGGCATGTAGTTTGCCTAAATCAGTTAGAATTTTTCAAAGTTCTGTTTTTAATGTTTTACTAAACATAAAACTACTTTAATAGGGTCGTCGGAAGGCCCTTATTTTTTAGTGAGAGTCCAAAATAAACTCTCAGGGCAACTCTGGAGATTAAGTTCATGTGTTCATGCCCTCATACAGCGCAGATGCAGACAAATCCATGAGAATCACACAGAATCCTCGGCTTCCTCCTACGCCTCAGCTCACCGCTTGATTCCAGAGATCAAAATGGATGGTCCTTAGGCTAGCTTTAGAAAAAGCTGACGTCCCCATCTCATGGAAGATGACCAAAGCTGAGCTGTACAGCCTGTACACCTCCAGCCAGCTAGGAGAACCTCCAACCACTTCGCATTCGAAAGCCGGCGACAAGACCCCCTGGTCTCTGGCCTGCAGCCCCAATGCCAAATGATAGCGTGGAGGCTGCCTCCGCTACCGGCTTCAGGCGCAGGCCCAGACACTTCCTTATTATCCATTCCCCACTAATTTTCCTATTGTCACAGGCTCCAGAGCCGCCCAAAGCGTGAGGCTGCCTCTGTACATGGCTCCCACACACTCTTTCCAGCTCTCGTTCCGCCTTCACCTTTTTCTCCGCTGCACCGATAACCATCCCACCGAACAATCCTGCCCATCGCTCGTTTTTGGTTAAAAAAACATCTTAAATTAGTCTTAATCCAATCAGGCATCCCAGCAGATACCTTTTCCCGCCACTCTTTCAGAATCGGAGCAGCTACAACAGTGGCTCAAAAAGTACTTTCTATAAGTTGTTGTTGTAACTCTGTGTAGCAGCAACAGTGTATTTTCTCACATTTCAGAAGTTGCTCCAAATCCCCTGCGCTATAATGTTATGCGATCAACAATAAAACTATCTCTAGCGTTTAAAATGAAAAAAGTGCATAACACAGCAGCACATTGATGAGAGGAGCATAAGTAGCCTATTTTAGCCAAAATCACAGCATACTATAGCAGCTCTTTAAAGTATATGTATGGTGATTTTGTTGTTTATAAATCTGGATTTTAGCAGCAGTTACAGTGACAGCTGGTTGAACATGGGGTGTTATTGGGTCGTGTTTAGTCACTATTTTATACTCGTTTTGTCTGACAACAGATAATATGCGAGAATAGCATTCAGTTGCATCAAAATAGAGAGTAGAAGCGAAACAGATTTCAAGTGCCAAAACTAGACCAAACAGGTCATGACCTCACAAGTATGCTAACTAGCGTGTGATGTTAACAGCAACACAGTCTCTCAAAATTCGGTTGGAAACACTGTATGTTAAAGCGATATTTCAGCCAAGAAACAAAATGGCCCCATGTTTTACTCATCCTAACTGAATATGACTTTCTTCTTGAAGAATAATGCAGTCGGAGTTATAATACCACTAATCCTTTTACTTCCAAGCAGTAGAATGAAGTGAATGGGGCTCCAAAAAGTGCATCAATCAATCAAAGAACTGATTGACACGGCTCCGTGGTCTTAACAGAGGTCACCATGAAATCAGACAGGAAAAGTCTAGGTGTTTTACACAGTGTTGAAGTGATTATTATAAATGATTTATCTGTGCACACCATCTTTTTTTTTTAATTAATTTGCACTTGTAATCTTTAATCAAAAACATTAGGCTCCTGTCCCCCTCTCAAAAACAACTCTTTATCACCAGACATCAGCAAAAAAAAGAGGTATGACTATACTGACTACTCAATGGCCTGGCATTTTTAGCCCTCCCCTCCAGGTCCAACTTACAACAAACCAATCAAAAAAGGAAAAGCTAAATAAAGCCATCCCTACATTTTTTTTCTAATTTCAAAAGCTGTTTCACTCAGATATACATCACGATTCGGAAAAAGTCAATCGCAACTTCCATTTCATGGTGACTTTAATATCCATATTGTCAGTACTATTAACGACAACGTCTAACTTCCGTTATCCCTCTGCTGCACGTGAACCAGAGGCTTGTTTTTCCGGCAAATGAAGGTAACAAAAGCTCCCGCACAGAAGAGACGGTATCCATTGGAACAAAATGATAAATGCTGCGTTTGTCACCGAGATCTACTACACACCTGCGTCATTTGTCGGAAAACCAAGCCTCCGCGCAGCAGAGGGATAATGGAAGCTAGATATTATCATCAATAGCGCTATCCATCGATTCACTTCAGAACAAACGCATTGATTCACTTCAGAAGACCTTTGTTAAGACCACAGAGTCGTGTCGAACCGTTCTTTGATCGATGGATGAACTTTTTGAAGCTTAAAAAAATTACCCCCTCATTGACTTCTACCGCTTGTAAGTATAAGGATACATGGTATTATAACTCAGACTGCATTATTCTTCAAGAAGAAAGTAATATTCAGCTGTAAAGCCTTGAGGATGAGTAAAAAGATAATAAGTTTGTTTCTTGGCTGAATTATCCCTTAAAATATATATTTAGAAGAATGTAGGACAGCAAACAGTTCTGGGCCACTTTTGACTACCATTGTAATTTTTCCTACTATGGTAGTCTATGGGGTCTAAGTAGGGCTGGGCTATCTCCCCTAAAAAAAGCATATAAAAATATCATCTTCAAAACAACAAATCTCGATCCACGATCTGAATTGAAATATAGGGCTGTACATTAACTTTTTTGCACATAGCACTGGTGCTACAGAGCCTTAAAGTTTTGTAGCACAGGCCAAACTGTTGTATAGGTAGGACAAGTATGTCCGTTATCATCTTTAAAAAACACAAAAATGCAGGTCATCACATAAAAAGACTGGTTAACTACAAATTGGATCAATACGGGCATATGTTTTGTTTCCCATTTTTTATTGTTCAATAAAATATACAATAGTAATATATTTGTCCACATACAAATACTGTAGTAGTCTATACTATATTATTTACTAGGCCTTTAGTAAACTGCAGTAACATTCCTATAGTAAATATTAAAGTATACTACATGTGTTCAATTTACAACAAGAATACCACAATTTGCTATATCAAATACTATAGAACACAACAGTATTTCTTCATTCGAGCGTTAGGGTTAACCTAGGGTGTTCTATTCTGACAGGTTGTCTTGAAGACGCTCCCACAATAGACATTCGAGTTTTCTGTGTGTGTAGTTCAATGACGATAGTTTTTCTCAAACAGTGAAAACAGTTAAATGCACATGAAATAAACTCTCAGGGCAACTCCGGACATGATGTTCATGTGTTTATGTCCTGATACAGTGAGACACATATAAATCCATGTAGCACGTTAAACTCTACAACACATTCACTCATACACGCAGAACTGTTGAAGACAGATATATAATAAAGCAGTATTCCGCGTCCGCATCATGAAAATCATAGGGCTCTATATATATGAGCTCATTACAGCTGAGAAACAAGTTAATTGCAAAATAGACTAATACTAAATAAATAAGCGGTGCGCCGTCAATTAATGTCACACACAAACAAGCACAGGGACAAACACAGTTCACACAAACAAGCCGCTTTATGATCGTCAGATCGCCCACCCCTAGGTCCAAGAATTGTTTGGTTACAAACATTCATCCAAACGTCTTTCTCTGTTTCAACCAAACAAAGACATTTATAAAGATTTGAGATCGAGTAATTTATGACAGAATTTTCATTTTTGGGTGAACTATCCCTTTAACATAGCAAAGCTGCATTATTTATTTATACAGATATCCGCTGGTGATTGTTGAAAAAATGTGAAATACTGCAGGGAACAGAATCTCAAAATCAACAAACGTTTACGGAAACTTGAGCATGGTGGAAACTGGTTGGACTTGCTTGTTCTGTGTGTGTCAATAAGCCAACACAGAAAGGACGAAATTGTGCTGTTACAAAATGACCTCTGACTCGATTTCATATATCACTACATATCAGAGCGACGCTTTTATGATGCCACATCTTTCATTGAAATGCGCCCATAGAAATCAGAGCTGTACCTCGAAGCCAAACCACAGCTTAGGCTGGGTTATTCAAGAGATCTGATATTTAATAGCATATTCGATGGCCATGACAAACAAGAATTTCCCACGTTCCCACTCAAGTAATGGAAATATATTGCTACTAATTCTCATTTTAAATAAATACATTTGAAATGTCAAAGCTTTGCAACAGGAAGGCAAGGTCTATATGATATGAGCCAAGGACTAATGTGGTCACATGTTAGCAATGTATTGATTTTATACATCTACAGTGCATCGAGTGGTAAAAATCTGAGATTCCACATCTTACAACACTGGCTTTTATCTATCCATTTATCTATCTATCATTTGATCTGCTATTTAGATTACTGCATTAATATAAAAGCATATAAGCATGCATTATTAAGGCAGCATGCTTATAAAAATGTATTTGAAATGTATAGCCCAATAATACACAAGGACTAACAACATCATGGGTTCATAAAGACAGGTCCCTTGATGTTTCTAAGCAAAGGTTTCAGAATGAAACTGTCTTACCTTCTCGGCTGAGATCTGCGGTCATCTTCCCCACTGCCAGACTCCTTAAAAAAGGGATTCATAAAAGATTTATTATTTTATTGATCTGTGGGACAAAATAAATGCAAATAAAATAATAAGCATAAACTCTTTAAATATAAACACCTCTTAATAATGTAAAATAAGCGCAAATAAAATAATAAGCATAAACTCTTTAAATATAAACACCTCTTAATAATGTTATGCTACACCTGGCAGTGTTATCAACTGGAATTCTTGTGTTTAAACATGCAAATACTTTTGCATGTAAAGAAATGAAAGATGGCTCATGAGTCAACCTAGTCACGTTTTTCTCACGGGACGTTATTAAAAGAAAAATCCCTCAGCATCTACATTAAGTGGTTCTTGCATTTTGTTTGGGTTGCTTTCTATTCTGTTCAACAACTATTGACCTAAACATTAATTCAGGGAGATCCTACAAATGATCAGAAAATGTGTTCCATTCATACTGTACGGCATATTAGACATTTGAGATGTTTGACACATATTTTACTCTTTTTCAGCCTAACCACAAAGCACTTATTCTTTATCAGACGAACAGAATGCACCCATAATGTGAAACAATTCAGATAAAGCATATTCTGAAAACTTGATTTATAAACAGAACTGACATTGTAGACATGGTGAAAATTTACAACAGTCACATTTTTTATATCCAGAGTTAAAATGATTATTTTTAGGAAACAGATCACTATTAGACTTAGTTTTAAAAGCTTTTAAAGGGACAGTTCTCCCGAAAATGAGTTCTGTCATAGTTTACTCAAACCTCAGATTGTTTCAAAACTGTATAAATTTCTTTGTTCTGCTGAACTTACAAGAAAGATATTTTCAAGAATGTCAGTTACCGAACAGATCTCATCCCCCACTGACTGCCATGGTAGGGAAAATAAATACTATGGGAGTCAATGGAGGATGAGTTGGTTACTGACATTTTCCCCCAAAATATCTCCCTTTGTGTTTAACCGAACAAAGAAATGTATACAGGTTTGGATCAATCTGAGGGTGAATTTTCATTTTTGGGTGAACTATCCCTTTAGGATTGAGAGGCATTTTATGACAGGATTATCCCAGATAGGTGCGTTTTGCATAGACACAAATAAAAGCAGAGCGTTTTGCATTATGGAAACACATAACTCCATGAAATCTCTGTTTGAATCATTTGGTTTTCATCAAAAGACGGCAATGCACGTGTCCACAATATTTATTAAACAAATGTTTTCTCAAAAACAATTCTCTCACCCACATAAAGGATAATCAGTATAGATAATGGATTGTTGGTCGTAACCACTTCTGGGTAAGTGTGTACAATCCAAGCATCATGTAGCGAACCAAGAATTGTGTTCATATGCTATTAACCTGGTGCTCCTCGATCAGACTTGCATACAAGTCCATAACTTGTTCACTAGTTATTTAAAATATATTTTATCCAACTAGCGATGGTTGTAAATGAGAAAGTCTCTTACAGTAACCGTGTTAGTAAAGACATTCACTAAAGTGTATTCTGGTTTCCAGCTCACCTCCACCTGAAACAGATCCTGCCATGTGATACTGACCCAGATTTTATCATCACAACCATACTAAATGACTGAAACACATATTTGATTGTTTTTAAACCGTAGCAAAATAGTCCCATAAATATAAACGCGTGGGGATCTCCTACTATCCAGTCTTGTTTGTGTGATTTATACACCGACAATCTACATCATTTTTACTATTTTGCTCTGTTTTTGAAGGGGACACCTCTGTTGACTTCCTGCTTAGCCTTTCCTTTTCAGACAAATCACACCCTTGTGAAAAATGCGCTTGCGAATATTGACGAATTTGACAACGCAAAAAGGAAGCTCGATGCCATTTATTAGCAAACGCTTCCCGTCTGAAGTAACGCGTCGCAGACAACCGGTATAATTAGTTAAACATGTCGACGGCAGGTCTATCGATACATGTCATACAGTCGCCAGATCTTTGACGAGCCATGTGAACAACAACCTTATATCTCACGCATGCGTGTTTCAATAGAGTCTGAGGACAAACGGACTGTTGGAAACGGCGGAAATGAGCCCAAAACTACCGAGACGATGGAAGGTGAGAAAAATAAGATGCGACTCACTTACCGAAACGCAAGGGCTGGATGTTGCGCTTGGAGTAGGCGACCGCTGCACGGTTACCAACGCCATTCAGGCTCCGGTAAACGGACACCTGCGAGAATCCGGCGGTGGCGAGACAGACATAATTGTGTCAGGGGATATCAGCCGCAGCTCGTCCGTTGCTACTGTTCAGTCGCTTCCTCTCCGCGACTGATCTGCGCATGCGCCGAAACCGCCAGCTGTCAAGATTCAGTGGCCTCAAGCAATGTTTAACTGTGCGCGCACTGAACAAACCCGACGCTTTACTTTAAAACTGTCATTTGAGCACAGTTGTCAAAGGACACAATCTTTGACAAAGGCTTTTAAGTTCAATTCTTGTTGTTATAAACATGATCAAAAAGCTGGTTTTGAAGCTCTTTTGACGTTCAGACAGGAAATGGGTTTACAGACAAGCTGCTCATCTCCACTCCCACACTGCTGCTTTTACGAGCACAGGTTCGTTGTTCACCCACTTGATATTACCAAACTTAAAACACAGTTTTGCTTCAACATTTTCGCCCTATAGGTCGTTTCACGCATACTCACATGTTATTGAAAACGTCTTATTTTGTTCTCTTTGCCTCTGTTGACCCAATCACATCCATAGAGCCACTATTGTTTGTCTCTGTATTCGTGAATTATGGAATAAACAGTGAGAAAATGTGATATTAAGATTATAACAGGTATTGCAATAGTCTTAACGCCACTGTACCTATTGAATACAACATTTAAACATGATAAAAACAGGGGAACAGTATGCAACCACATTACAGCAACGCATAGAACTAGGCTCACTAAACACATCTTTGAATACTTGCTAAAGGAATTTTAGCGAGATTTGTTTTTACAAAAGACACCACATATATGGAATTTATGAGGCGGTTTCCCGGACAAGGAGTTTAAGACAGGACTAGGCTTTAGTTAAATTGGGATAATTGATACTTTACAAAAAACATTGTGTGCATCTTGAGACAAAACTATCGCAGTGGTATATTTTAAGATGTGTCAGTGCAAGTTGTTTTCAATCAAGGCATCTCTCACATTTAAATGAGTCTGAGACTAGGCTTAAGCCCTGTCAGAGAAACGGCCCCTAAAGGTAAAAGGTGTTGCGCTTTTAAACCACAGATTTGTGGCCATATTAGAAGTGTTGTCGACATCTAGTGGTGGCTAAGAATTCTGTTTAAACTACATTCAATCATCGCATGATGCTTCGTAGGTTAAAAGTAACATTTGTTTTACAAATTAGGATAAGAATATAAACGCTTAGAAACGTTTTCTTTAAACACATTATTATCTTCAAAAGATAAAAAGATTTGCAGATGGTAGACGGTGAAAACAATTTCCCACTGTGCTGCAGAAATGTACCTTTTCTCCTAGAGAATGTGTATCGATCGATTCACACACGGCACATTCACAGCACTGTAAACATATGCGTCATGGTCATTTACATAACGTAAACATGTTATTTATATATTTGATTGTTCTTATGTAAAAACATATAGATTTATCTATCAAATTGGTTGTGTTGTCGATTTGGTGTTAAATTAGCGAATCTGCTAGACGTCGGTCAGTGGTGGTTCTGCGCAAGATGGCGACCTCTGGTAAACAGTAAGTGATTGATCGCTAATTTATAGTAATTTTGTAGACGTTATACAAGAAATGGGGAATGTGTTTTTATGTATTGTTGTAAACGGTTGAACTGAAGTGATGTTTATGTTTTCATGTTGTTTAACAGTTTAAAACAAGCTAGTGCAATTGTCCGATTCCCTGAGCTGAGCTAATGCTTCAACCCAAACACGTTGTTACAAACACTTTGGCTACGTCATACATTCTGTATACACATCTTTTATTTACCCTAAGTAATATTATTGTGTTTGTGGGTGATCAAATTTCTGAACATTTTGAGGGCTTAGAAAATAGAGGGGATATTTTTGGGTAAAAAACACGTTAAGGTATACAGTGTATTTACGTTTATGTATATTTTAGGTACGGGCTCATTTTGCCTCAGAAGAATGCCTCAAAATCTGCCCCTCTTCCCCGACCATCTGTGTTTGGAGATGATTCAGATGAAGAGGTGACAAGCCTTATGAATCTGCACATCACTTTTATTAAAAAATGTAATCATGAGCACGGTAACAAAACAACTTCTACTTGCAGACCACTGTTGGGCAGAGTTTGCTGAAGGAAGCCCTCAAAAAGAAGATGATGAAACAGGTGAGGATAATATACAAAAAGTATACTTAAAAGAATCCACTTCGTGCGAGGTTTGAGATTATAACATTGTTTTTCACGTCAGACGCGTCTTGAGATGCAAAAGGCTCTTGAAGAGGACAGCACTGTATATGAGTATGACAGTGTGTATGATGATCTTCAGAAACAGAAAGTGGAAACCAATAAAAAAATGCTGGGTGCCACAGACAGAAAGGTAAACCTCAAAACATATAGCTTTCCTGTGGCTCAGTAGTTCGAGCATGGCACTAGCAATGCCAAGGACATGGGTTCGGTCCCAAGGGATTGCACATATTCCGAAACAAATACATAATACAATGCAATGTAAGTCGCTTTGGATAAAAGCGTCTGCCAAATGCGTAAATGTGTATCCATAATGTCCTTTGCAATATTTCTTCAGCCCAAGTATATTAACCAGCTGCTCCTCGCTGTGGAGGAGAGAAAAAAGGAACAAGAGCGACGTGATGAGAGAAAGATCCAAAAAGAGAGAGAAGCAGAGGGCGAGCAGTTTGCTGATAAAGAGGCTTTTGTAACCTCAGCTTATCGACAGAAGCTTAAAGAAAGACAGGAAGAGTTGGAGAGAGAGAAGAGAGAAGCAGAGCTGGAAGGTGAGGTTTTAAAATATTTTGCATTGTTGTTATAAGTATTAAACGGGACATCCTTGACAGTTTATTATTTTCAGCTGCTCTGGATGTGAAGAAGCAGAAGGATCTCAGTGGATTTTATAGACATCTTCTCAACCAGACAGTTGGAGAGGAGGCAGTGCCTGATCGTAGTGCAAAAAAGTAAGGAGATAAGTTGATGTTTGTTGATGCTAAACATCTTAAATTTTTTGATAGCATGAGTTAAGGCTTGGATAAAACTAACCTACAATTTTATTTTTAGAGAGGAGAAAGCTACAGCCTCAGCAGCAACAGAAAAGTCACCAACCCCTGAACCCCCACCAAAACAATTTGAGAGCAGGGCAGAATCCCACAGTGATGAGGACCAGGGGGGCAACAGAACAGAAATAACCAAGACCACCAACCACTCAAAGCGCCACTACAGACAAAAATCTCCTTCAGACAGTGAGGATGAGCAAGAGAGGGAGAGGAATGAGACCAGAGAAAGAAGCCACAAAGAAAGAGACAAGGGTAAGGGGGAGGTTAAAGAGAGAGAGAGGATGAGGGAAAGAGAGAGGGAGGACAGACACAGTTACCGAAAGGAAGACAAAGACCGCAGAAGAGACAGAGAACAGGATAGAGAAGACAACAGAAGCCGAGATAGAGATGACAGACGCGGTAAAAAGGACAGATACACAGATGACAGACGCGGTAATAAGGACAGATATACAAATGACAAATATGATCGAAGAGACCAAGATATAGATGCCAAACGGGACAAAAGCCCAAAAGACAGAGAAGTGGAACGGAAGGGAGAACAAATGCGAGAGAGACACAGGGATGGAGAAAGCCATAAGCTGGAGAGCAAAAGAAAAAACACTGATGAGGAGAAAATGGAGGAGAGGAAGACAGACAGTGATAAGGAAAAAGAAAAGGCTGAAGATATAAGTGATGGACAGCAGGAAGCCGGTAAATTTGCTAAACGCAGCAGTGAGCAGACCGTTACGTCAGCCAGAGAGAGATATATGGCTCGACAGCTTGTCCGCTCTGCTGCAAGACCTTATGTTGAAAAGGAGGAAGACTAGCAAATGTTTCTGTAGTTTATCATGCACATTGGGTTTAATTAAACAAATTGTTTAAAAATAAATAAATTGTTTTGTGAATTTACCAATATTGAGGACATCAGGCTGTTTTTTGTTTTAAATGTCATGTAGATACAGTAGTGCCATGGTACTAATAAAGAGAGACAAACATGTTGAGACAACTGTTATTTAATAACTTTTATTTGGTTTTGGGGAAGGGACGGAGTCATTTTTTCCAAGTTACAGGGGAGGGGGCAGTCGTGGTCTTGGGGACCACTGTCCTGCAGAGTTTAACTTTATTCAACTACAATGCGCCTGCCTTGACATTTCTAGTAATCCTGAAGACTTTGATTGGCTGGTTCAGGTGCGTTTAATTAAATTTAAAAGTCAGCAGGACAGTAGCCCTCCAGGATTGCCCACCCATCAATAATTTATGCAAATGTATAGCAGTACTTTTCACATTCAACAGGAATGTATGGTTTGTCCTACACCACCTCATCTGGAACCTAGTGGGGAAAGAAAACATTTCTGTAAATTATTTGCAGGGTCAACCTAACAAAAGCCTGAAGATGTTCTAGTCGAAAGTAAAAAAACTTGAATCGCCACTGACCAATCTGCCGGTAATTCCGGTTACTTTCAGTTTAGGTTTCATCAGACACATTTCAAATAGCAATATTTCTATTACCCACCTTATGTTTTCAGATTCCCTCCATAAGAAACCTAGGAAGACAGATGAACTGATGTTTAGACCGCTGATAATAAACAAATGGTATATAATGCTACGTGATGTTATGAAGTGCTCAGAAAACCGATTATCACCACTGAACAATCTGCCGGTAATTCCAGCTACTTTCAGTTTAGGTTTCATCATAGACACATATTTCAAATAGCAATATTTTTATTACCCACCTTATGTTTTCAGATTCCCTCCATAAGAAACCTAGGAAGACAGATGAACTGATGTTTAGACCGCTGATAATAAACAAATGGTATATAATGCTACGTGATGTTATGAAGTGCTCAGAAAACCGATTATCACCACTGAACAATCTGCCGGTAATTCCAGCTACTTTCAGTTTAGGTTTCATCATAGACACATATTTCAAATAGCAATATTTCTATTACCCACCTTATGTTTTCAGATTCCCTCCATAAGAAACCTAGGAAGACAGACGAACTGATGTTTAGACCACCGATAATAAACAAATGGTATATAATGCTACGTGATGTTATAAAGTGCTCAGAAAACCGATTATCACCACTGAACAATCTGCCGGTAATTCCAGCTACTTTCAGTTTAGGTTTCATCATAGACAAATATTTGAAATAGCAATATTTCTATTACCCTCCATATGTTTTCAGATTCCCTCCATAAGAAACCTAGGAAGACAGATGAACTGATGTTTAGACCACTGATAATAAACAGATGGTATATAATGCTATGTGATGTTATAAAGTGCTCAGAAAACCGATTATCACCACTGAACAATCTGCCGGTAATTCCAGCTACTTTCAGTTTAGGTTTCATCATAGACACATATTTCAAATAGCAATATTTTTATTACCCACCTTATGTTTTCAGATTCCCTCCATAAGAAACCTAGGAAGACAGATGAACTGATGTTTAGACCACTGATAATAAACAAATGGTATATAATGCTATGTGATGTTATGAAGTGCTCAGAAAACCGATTATCACCACTGAACAATCTGCCGGTAATTCCAGCTACTTTCAGTTTAGGTTTCATCATAGACACATATTTCAAATAGCAATATTTCTATTACCCTCCATATGTTTTCAGATTCCCTCCATAAGAAACCTAGGAAGACAGACGAACTGATGTTTAGACCACCGATAATAAACAAATGGTATATAATGCTACGTGATGTTATAAAGTGCTCAGAAAACCGATTATCACCACTGAACAATCTGCCGGTAATTCCAGCTACTTTCAGTTTAGGTTTCATCATAGACACATATTTCAAATAGCAATATTTTTATTACCCACCTTATGTTTTCAGATTCCCTCCATAAGAAACCTAGGAAGACAGATGAACTGATGTTTAGACCACTGATAATAAACAAATGGTATATAATGCTATGTGATGTTATGAAGTGCTCAGAAAACCGATTATCACCACTGAACAATCTGCCGGTAATTCCAGCTACTTTCAGTTTAGGTTTCATCATAGACACATATTTCAAATAGCAATATTTCTATTACCCTCCATATGTTTTCAGATTCCCTCCATAAGAAACCTAGGAAGACAGACGAACTGATGTTTAGACCACCGATAATAAACAAATGGTATATAATGCTACGTGATGTTATAAAGTGCTCAGAAAACCGATTATCACCACTGAACAATCTGCCGGTAATTCCAGCTACTTTCAGTTTAGGTTTCATCATAGACACATATTTCAAATAGCAATATTTCTATTACCCACCTTATGTTTTCAGATTCCCTCCATAAGAAACCTAGGAAGACAGACGAACTGATGTTTAGACCACCGATAATAAACAAATGGTATATAATGCTACGTGATGTTATAAAGTGCTCAGAAAACCGATTATCACCACTGAACAATCTGCCGGTAATTCCAGCTACTTTCAGTTTAGGTTTCATCATAGACAAATATTTGAAATAGCAATATTTCTATTACCCTCCATATGTTTTCAGATTCCCTCCATAAGAAACCTAGGAAGACAGATGAACTGATGTTTAGACCACTGATAATAAACAGATGGTATATAATGCTATGTGATGTTATAAAGTGCTCAGAAAACCGATTATCACCACTGAACAATCTGCCGGTAATTCCAGCTACTTTCAGTTTAGGTTTCATCATAGACACATATTTCAAATAGCAATATTTTTATTACCCACCTTATGTTTTCAGATTCCCTCCATAAGAAACCTAGGAAGACAGATGAACTGATGTTTAGACCACTGATAATAAACAAATGGTATATAATGCTATGTGATGTTATGAAGTGCTCAGAAAACCGATTATCACCACTGAACAATCTGCCGGTAATTCCAGCTACTTTCAGTTTAGGTTTCATCATAGACACATATTTCAAATAGCAATATTTCTATTACCCTCCATATGTTTTCAGATTCCCTCCATAAGAAACCTAGGAAGACAGATGAACTGATGTTTAGACCGCTGATAATAAACAAATGGTATATAATGCTACGTGATGTTATGAAGTGCTCAGAAAACCGATTATCACCACTGAACAATCTGCCGGTAATTCCAGCTACTTTCAGTTTAGGTTTCATCATAGACACATATTTCAAATAGCAATATTTCTATTACCCTCCATATGTTTTCAGATTCCCTCCATAAGAAACCTAGGAAGACAGATGAACTGATGTTTAGACCACTGATAATAAAAAAATGGTATATAATGCTATGTGATGTTATGAAGTGCTCAGAAAACCGATTATCACCACTGAACAATCTGCCGGTAATTCCAGCTACTTTCAGTTTAGGTTTCATCATAGACACATATTTCAAATAGCAATATTTCTATTACCCTCCATATGTTTTCAGATTCCCTCCATAAGAAACCTAGGAAGACAGATGAACTGATGTTTAGACCGCTGATAATAAACAAATGGTATATAATGCTACGTGATGTTATGAAGTGCTCAGAAAACCGATTATCACCACTGAACAATCTGCCGGTAATTCCAGCTACTTTCAGTTTAGGTTTCATCATAGACACATATTTCAAATAGCAATATTTCTATTACCCTCCATATGTTTTCAGATTCCCTCCATAAGAAACCTAGGAAGACAGATGAACTGATGTTTAGACCACTGATAATAAAAAAATGGTATATAATGCTATGTGATGTTATAAAGTGCTCAGAAAACCGATTATCACCACTGAACAATCTGCCGGTAATTCCAGCTACTTTCAGTTTAGGTTTCATCATAGACACATATTTCAAATAGCAATATTTTTATTACCCACCTTATGTTTTCAGATTCCCTCCATAAGAAACCTAGGAAGACAGATGAACTGATGTTTAGACCACTGATAATAAACAAATGGTATATAATGCTATGTGATGTTATAAAGTGCTCAGAAAACCGATTATCACCACTGAACAATCTGCCGGTAATTCCAGCTACTTTCAGTTTAGGTTTCATCATAGAAAATCATAAACTAAAAATGTAAATTAAATCAAGTCTTATCTGATAGCACTTCGCTAACTTAAGCCATTCACTAAAACGCCCAATGCAACACGGAATATATGACGCACAAAAAAATAAACGTTGAATGAATTTTATTTTTACGGTAACAACAAGCAAGAGCCATCATCTCTATTAACACATGAGCTAAAGAGAGACCGCAGATGGAACTAGTAGCTAACGTTAGTAGCTTACCATTTTGTCGTTTGTTTGAGCACGTGGTTACATTGAGCTGCTTTTATGTTACAGAACACGTGCAGTCTTTTAGACACCGACAGCGGGTAGCACTTGGGTGGTAACACCATGTCATGTAACCGCGAATTAAATTTTTCTGGATTATTTCTGTAGCGCACATCTTGCATAAACACCACAATAGACCAGAAAGAACTTTTTTATGCGCCTTGTGCTATTTAAACCAACGTGCAATGACGTAGTTCGTCATCTTCTTCTGGTCTCCGACACTTTGTAAGATTTGCTCATTTCCGCCTCCTGTTGGCTAAAAGTAGAAGTAATTTATACGATTATAATCTGCCAAAAGTATGTTAACTATATTTTGTATATTCTCGCTGTGTAGAGTAATCATGTACTGACGGCGCTTTGAAATGACGCCAAAGAGTGGGATGATATGCCATTTCACTTCTTTAAATTCCTCCGTCCTCGCGAGGAAAGGAAGCAAGGAAGGGAAACGAGGATGCATAAATAAGAAGTGAGAAGCAACCATATAGTGGCCCTGTCCCAAATAACGCACTTCATGTGTATTTGAGGTCTCGTGGACTTAAATTGCGCGTGCTCGCCAAGTCTACAAGTCCGTGGGGTTGCGTGGCATAGTCCGCATATAGCAAGAAACGTCTCTGTTAATGGCAATAAACCAATATAACACACAGAAACCATTGAGAACAAAATAGATTTCTAATGAGAAACATTGTGGGCGTGGCTTTAGTTTTATCTGTTATTTGATTGGATGTATAAAAACAGCCGTTGCATTTTGAGATGGAACTGGAAGCAGACTGACAGTTGAGGGGTAGGAGTTAACAGTTGCTCCGCCCAAAAGTTCCGTCACCACATTGGAAGGCCCGCCTCTCCTTTCATTCGATTGGACAATGGAAAAAACGAATGAAGTCAAGCGCTTCTTTGCTCAGAGTTGGTGTTTTTTCAACTTCTTTCCGACAACAACTTGAACATAACCAGCTCGGAATCATGACATTTCCGAGAGCACGTGAAGGCAGCATAACATACGTCATTTCAGATGCATAGTCATCATTACAGGAAGGAAGTGCATTTTCAGATCCTAACTAAAGATTATGAGGGCACACAAATTAAAAAATAAAGACAGACCCACAATTAAAAACTATTTACAATAAACACTGAAATATTAAATGAAAAAATAGCCATTGAAATGTTTAAAGGGTAACTCCACCCAAAAAAGAAAATTCTGTCACGAATTACTCACCTTCTTGCTGTTCCAGACATGTATACACTTCTTTGTTCTGTTGAACACAAAGAAAGATATTTTGGATTAATGTTAGCAACCAACAGTTCTGAGGCACCATTGACTGCCATTGTAGGAAAAGTAAAACGGTAATCAAAAGTGCCCCAGAACGGTTTGTTTTCCTACTTTCCTAAAATATATCTTATTTTGTGTTCAACAGAACCAAAAAATTACAAACCATTTTTTCCTACTATCAATCAATGGTGCTTCAGAACTGGTGGTTGCTAACATTAATCCAAAATATCTCTCTTTGTGTTCAACCGAACAAAGAAATGTATACATGCCTGGAACAACTAGAGGATGAGTAATTCATGACAGAATTTTCATTTTGGGGTGAAGTTACCATTTAAATCCCTGTGAATTTAAGAATGACAATTAACAATTCTTATTAACTTCCGGTTCACAGAGACTTTGCGATCGATTTTACTTCCGCATTTTGACACATTTCCGAGTGAAAAGGAATTTCAAAGGAGAAAACTAGTGGGCGTGGCTTGCGTTTTTCACTGCGAATTGATTGGATGTGTAAAAACAGCTGCTACATTGATTTTTAAATTAAACTGGAAGCAGGACAGTTGAAGGGGAGGAGTTTACGGATGCTAATAGCGCATTTTCAGATTTTAACTGAAGATTATGAGGGTTCATGAATTTTCAAAAGAAAATGACCCACATTGATCCGCTATATACTATAAACGCTGCAATATTGCATGAAAAAATATTCTAATTTCACTGGGACTCAGCCAGGGACTTAACTGGACTTTGGTGTAAATCACAATATTTTTTATTATTTTATCAATATTTGTATTAATACAATAATAACAAATTACTCAATAGTAAATATTTAAATACATAGATTAGAAATAATAAAATGAAATCCAAAGTAAACGATTTCGGTGTACGTGATGACGTCAGGGGTCTAAATATCATGACGGGGATTGCTATCTGTTAGCTAGCCGCGTTCTTTCCCTCCATCAACATTGAGCTGAGAAGAAAAGTTGGCAAGTTGATACCCAAAACCAGCAACAAAGAGCAAGTTTGCGGCAAACATCGAGACCATTCGAGTGAGGATCTTTTTATCTGACGTTTGATAAAGCAATCGCATTAGAATAAACGGTAAGGCTAAGTGTGTAATTTGTTGGCTAAATTTCGCTTCAACCTCTATTGCTAGTAGGTTAGCATATTTACCGAGCCATGTGAATTTGAAAGTAGAAAGTTTGCTTCACGTGTCATTTATGTATATGTATTGATGGAAAGAATGTTCAAAATATTACATTTTGAAATCACTTTGAAGCAAAGTTGAAGGTTTGAATAATCGTATTTGAATCCGTGACTACGCACATGTAGCTACATTTGCTACATTACGTTTAGCCGTAGTTCGCAGTCTTGCGCATACCGGTTCTCTCAGGGTTATTCCGGCACACACCAAAATATTTGGTTATTATCAGGTTTGGTGTTGTGCAGTCTGTTGTCAGTAATAAAACCATGCAAATTTGAATGGCACATTTCATAGGCCTTATATCCATCCAAGAATCACATTTCTGGCTGTCGTGTCAAATATGTCATTTTATTCAAGATATTATGTAACAAAATCCACGTTTACAGTTTCAGTTTAACCTAGGCCCAGTTGCATAAACTTAGACACTAAGTTAAGACTGCGTCTCACTGACTAGCAATTCGTTAGGATATATCATTCTTACTTTTAAAATATATGAACTAGCCCAATCTACCCTTCTATGTGACTGATTTAAAGAAGTTATGACCAGTCTTGAAGAAACACATTTGATGACTAACTTCTGAGACTAGTCTTAGCAGTTTATGCAACCGAGCAGAACAAGTGAATTGTTTTAAATAAAGCACTATTTTCAAAAGACATAACCGTTCTTAGTTTAGATTAGGTAGGCTAAGTATTTTAGTAGAGATTAGGTAGGCTAAATATAAAAAAGTTGTCATATGGACATATTGAAAAGGCAGTTATATGTGTAGTAACATTTACACAGACCAGTTCTGTAAATTATAGTAACAAAAAAAGTTTTGTGTAAATGCGATCATATCTTTTAGCTCCAGTGTATTAGGTTGCGAATTGCAACCAATGGCTCACTCCCCCCTTCAACTCCTTTGAAGCACTACGTCGACTGACACATAATTTATCCTGCGTTCACACTTGACTTTTCCCTCCATTGACTTCCATTCATGCGAATGCCACAGACCGGAAACTTAAGCCCGTCCAACTATATTTCGCTTTGTTGCAAAGTTCAAGTTTGGTTAACTCTGACCTGCAAATTCGTGTCACGTGAGGCCAATAGAAGATACATTTTCCATTTTCGTACCACCGTCCGAAACGATCTTCACATACTCAAAGTCGAGTCTGACAACGGCTTGTGTTGTCAAGTTTTCGCATCTTTGCAGTAGGGGATAATGAATTTATGAAACGCGCTCTAGAGAAGTTTGTCTATTTTGGTGGGGGCTGTATGTTTGCTACAGAGCTTTAAAGATGTGTAGCACTGGCCAAGCGGTTGTAGCACAAGTGCACATCTGTTATCATCTTAAAAAAACACAAGTGCAGGTCATCACAGAAAAAGATAGGTAACTGAGAAAGGACATTAACGTCATACAAATGGAGAAATTAGGGCTATATAATTTGTTCGTAGCATGTATGACTGTACAGCCCTGCGTTTAGGGCTACTGTAGAAACAACATTGTAAATTCCATACAAATGGACCCAAGTTGTCTGTGGATATAGAAATGGCTCATTCTAAGATAATAATAATATAACTAGGGTTGTGAGGCGATAAATTTTTTTTGTATCTGATTAATTACATGAACTTTATCCCACATCACATTTGGGCCCAAAATATCATTAAAAGTCATCATAAGACAATTCAGAAAGTACCTTCAGATGTACCTTTTGGCTGTTTTAGTCCTGTGCACTGTGCATCTTACTGCTGATTTGATAGAAGGTTGTTTTGGTACTTGGCCCGATTAACATGTTTTGGAAAATGTATGTGATTAATTAATGCACAGCCCTAATAAAAACATAACGCTTCATTATATAAGGTCTCTAAAAACAAAGTTATGTTTAGAGTCATGAAAGACATGGCATTTCTGTCAATACATCCTGCAAAATATTACATACAGCACCTTTAAATTAACGTAAGCATATTACATAATCAGTTATTAATTATATCAAAATAATTTCCTTTAAAAAAATAATGAATGAGCTGACAGCAGTTTTCTCTTTTGCAGACATATGCAGGCTCTATAGCAGTTCAAGATGTTTGGCAAATCTTTTGGTGCTCCTGCTCCCTTTGGGGGCGGGACAGGAGGATTTGGGACTTCATCAACATTTGGTCAACAAAGTAAGTAAAACGTGTGAATGATTAATTGTTTACTAAATATAAATGCAACTCAGCCGCTAAGTTAGATTTTTGTGCTGCTTTTTCTATCAGATGCTGCGTTTGGAACAACAGGTGGCTTTGGTTCGTCAGCATTTGGGACGACAAACAACACAGGAGGACTTTTTGGGACCACGCAGAACAAGCCTGGTATGAATTTCTGCCAGTCCTGATTGGTATATGCATGCAGAATTGAACCACTTAAAATGTCACTTGGAGTACTTAAAAAAAATCCATGTTGATGTAGTATAATTTCATTCAAATGCCTTAAAAGGTGTGTGTTTGTTTTCTAGGTGGTCTCTTTGGCCCGAGCACTTTCAGTCAGCCTGTCACATCTTCTACCAGTACTGGATTTGGGTTCGGTGCCCCCACTGGTACATCAAATAGCCTTTTCGGAAGCACCAACACCGGAGGTGGAGGCTTGTTTTCCCAGCAGAACAATGCATTCGGTGCCAACAAACCAGCCACGTTTGGCAGTAAGTATTCTATGTTCGATTTGTTGTTCAAGCTTCGACTCAACTGACCGTAATAGTGACATAATTATATGAATTACTTTACAGCTTTCAGTACCAGCAGTGGAGGATTATTCGGGACAACCAACACCACGTCCAACCCTTTTGGAGGACCATCAGGCTCCTTGTTTGGGTCATCAAATTACACCCCTGCCCCACCTGGCACCACAATCAAATTCAATGTTGGTTAAGACTGTATTATTGATGAATGTTGAGTTGTGTCTTGATGTTTATTGAGAGATACCTGTCTTTCATGTGAGGCTATTCATCCGAAATCTTTGTCTTGTAACAGCCACCAACTGGGAGTGACACAATGGTGAAGGGGGGTGTGACGACCAGTATCAACACCAAACACCAGTGCATCACCGCGATGAAGGAATACGAGAACAAATCCTTGGAGGTAGATAGGAGCCTCATTTTATTACTTCAACTAGCAGTAGATAGAGATTCATTCAAATGTATAGTTTAATGTTATTTCAGTTCATTATAAGGTTTGAATTTTTTTTCCCCCGTTGCAATAAGGAACTGAGGTTTGAGGATTACCAGGCGGGAAGAAAGGGGCCCTCCAACCCCATGGCAGCTGGCACAGGTGGTCTGTTTGGAGCCACAGCAGCCGCTACACCCAGCACTGGTACTGGTCTCTTTGGTTCCTCGGCTCCAAACACTGGCTTCAGCTTTGGCCAGAACAAAACTTCATTTGGCACCAGTAAGTAAATACCAACTAAAATTTGAAAGGATGCTTGTAACTGCGAGTATCTATTTATTCTAAGGTGTGTTATTCCAGGTACAGGGGCATTTGGCACAACTACAGGAGGTTTGTTTGGCCAGCCGCAACAGCAGCAGCAGCAACAACAACAACAACAACAACAACAACAGCAGCAGCAGCAAGCTTCCAGTCTCTTCAAACCATTCGGCTCGGCCACCACCACACCAAACACTGGTTTCTCCTTTGGCAACACCAATACCATGGGTCAGCCCAACACCAGCAGCATGGTGAGTACGAAGTAACTTGTTACATTAATCTGTTCTTAAGTATGCTGTTAACAGGCAAGATCAATTCTGTGTGCAATCCAATGTCTTGTATCCTTTCAGGGTCTGTTTGGCAATACCGCTGCCTCACAGGCTGGAGGGCTGTTCGGAAACACTAACACAAGTACCGCTACAGGCTTTGGAGCCGCCACAGGGCTCTTCGGTCAACCTAACACTGGATTTGGGAATGTGGGTACAAGGGTTATATCTGGAGAACCAAAAACAAATTTCTCCTTTTTTCCATTCTCAGTCACTTTAACATATTTGCATAAGGAGCGTCTTCTCTGGTTTGAATATTGTCTCCTTTGTTATACAGAATCTCTTTGCTAATAAGCCAGCTGGATTTGGAACCACCACAACCAGTGCACCCTCATTTGGCACAGGCACTAGTCTGTTTGGAAATAAGCCGACGCTTGCTCTAGGGGCTAACACGAACACATCGACCTTTGGTGGTGAGTCTTTATTTCCAGTGGTTGTACTGGTGTACATCTAGGTTGGTTCCTAGAATTTCTAAATATATTCTGTTATAAGCGATGTTTTATTTAGAAGTGTAACTGATGCTGTCTTTGTAAGGATTTGGTGGAACCGGTACTGGTGGGAGTCTTTTTGGTAATAAACCAGCTACGACAGTCCTTGGAACAGGATTGGGAACTGGCTTTGGAACAGGTATATGTTTATATACATTTTGTCATGTTATCAAAGGAAGCATCTTGTCTTGTACTTGACTTGCCAATGTGTTCCATAATAAAAACTGTAGGAACCGGGCAGACGTCATTGTTTGGAAACAACCAGAACAAGCTAGGTTCAACCCTGGGCTCAGTGGGTACATTCGGGACTGGTTTTAACACTGGAACCAGCACTCTGAATTTTGGTGCACCCCAACAACCTGTGGGTCAGTACGAATACTTGATTCTCTGAATCAGACAGGTAGTTTTGTATCAAATGTCATTTCTATAATGGGGATTTGGTTCTCAGCTCTGACCGATCCCGGCGCAACAGCGGCGCAGCAAGCCGTACTTCAGCAGCAGATCAATGCGCTGGCATACTCACCTTTTGGAGACTCGCCCCTCTTCAGAAACTCACTGTCTGACCCCAAAAAGAAGGAAGAGGTTTGGATTCTATCTTACATAGCCCATACTACAATGGTTTGATTGAGCTAGTAAGTGTTAAAAATACATAATTTTCCACTTTAGCGGCTGAAGCCCACAAATCCAGCTGCCCAGAAAGCCCTGACAACCCCCACCCAGTACAAACTGACCCCTCGTCCTGCCACCCGCGTACGTCCTAAAGCTCTGTCCTCCTCTGGCTCTTCTAAATCACAACTGTTTGATGGACTTGATGATGACGAACCCTCACACACCAATGGAGCCTTCATGCCTCGGTATGAACTGAATTTCATAAATATCTATACATAAGTTAAAGGGATGGTTCACTCAAAAATAAAACATTTACTCAGCCTCTCAACATTCTAAACCTGTATGACTTTCTTCCTTCTGCAGAACACAACAGAAGATATTTTGAGGAATGTTGTTAATTGACACCCATTTACTTGCCTCGTTTTTGTGTCCTACTACAGTTGAAGTGAATAGGCTTCAATGCTGTTCGGTTACCAACTTTCTTCAAAATATCATCTTTTGTGAGGTGTAGAAGAAAGTCCTACAAATTTGAAATGATGAGGGGCAGAATTGTCTTTTTTGGGTGAACTGTCGATTTAATTTTAAGTGTTTTATGTTTGTGTCTGTACTGTGGTTGTGAATGTGTTTTTCTTTATCACGGAGAGGATAATATCATCTGTCACTTTTATCTCGTATGGATGCCCAGGATATTTTTTGTTGCTGAGCTCAGCGTTTGCCAGGTTTTTTCTCAATGTACCAAATTGTTGATTTGGCCGTTCTTACACACGTAGAATCAACTCCACACCTTTAACATGCTTTACGGAAGAAATTATTTAAGATAAAGCCCATACCTGTGTATGAAACAGCTTTGATTTAACTGTCCAATTACTTTTGGTCGCTTGAAAAAGGGGGGTGCTTCATTTTAAAGAGCTATAATTCCTAAAGCCTTCAGCGTATCTGGATAACGCTGAGTGTGTGCACCTTAAGACAATATCCATTATGAAACTGTTACTCGAAAATATTTTGATACACAGCTGAAATAACAAAAGACTTGCTTCTGTCCAAATATTTATAGACCTAACTGTATGATGTTGTCGTTTAGGAAGAGCATAAAGAAGCTTGTGTTGAAGAACCTGAATAACAGCAGCCTGTATAACAACTCGATGAACAGAGATGTTGATGACCTGGCGTCCCCTTCAGAGTACCCACAGAATGGACTCAGGTTAGTTTGGAGTGATGTTTTATAGGTATAGTGTGGGGTACTACTTTCACATCCAAGAACTAAATAAGATGTAAAATTAACTTTAAAGTTACATAGTAATGATTTGTATTTCTTTTTACTTAAGTTTTTTTAAATGACTTAACCCGGTTTTTATTTTCTGTCACACTCCAGTCTGAGTCTGGATGAAAGAGATATAAGAGAAGCGACAGTGGAGAGAAGTGGGGAAGATGATCTGGAGGTCTCCAAGTTTTACACCAACCCAATTTCCAAACCCATTCCGCACGTACAGCCGAGCCCCTTACTGCAAGACACCATCACTGAGTTCAACATGCGCGGCGCTTCTGGTCATCGCAACGGCCTGGAGGCCAGCAGTGAAGAGATCTCCCTAGCCGAGGATTCCATTCAGGAGGAAAGAGAGGATGAGCTGGACGCTCAGAAACCTCCTCATCCTGCTGGTGCGTTTACAACATGCCACAAATCATGCTTAAAGGAGATCATGAAACAATATTTGAACCATTTTTCTGACTTTCAGGCATTGTTCTTTGCCGTGTGGGCTACTATACCATCCCATCTATGGAAGAGCTGGGAAAGATGTTGAATGAGAACGGAGAGTGTATTGTGGAGAACTTAACTGTTGGCAGGAAAGGTAAAGCCATTGGCTGTTTATTTTCTTTGTGAAACGACAAAATGTTTCTGATGTTGCAAATGGCACAATGATGGAGCAAATCTGTTTCAACTTGTAATTATTTATTTTATAAAGGCTATGGGTCAGTTTTCTTCCCTGGTGAGGTGAACCTGACCAACATGAACCTGGATGAGATTGTGCACTTCAGGCGCAAGGAGATTATAGTGTATCCTGATGACAAAGAGAAACCTCCTGTTGGAGAGGGTCTCAACAGGTACATGCTACTCAACAACTCCATTCGCCTTCTGTTGAAAAGCATTTTCCTTGTTGGTTTAACATATGTTGCTCAATCTAAAATGCAGACGGGCAGAGGTGACTCTAGATGGTGTCTGGCCCAATGACAAGACCACGTGCTGTCAGATTAAGAGCCAAGAGAGACTCTCTGCAATGAACTACGAGGGCCGGCTGGAAGCTGCCTCACGCAAGCAAGGTGCTCGTTTCCTGGAGTACCGTCCTGAAACTGGCTCGTGGGTATTTGAGGTAAGAGGCCAAGTGTTCTTAAAATGTATTTTAAACTAAAATTATCTGTTTGGAACATTAATGTTTTTTCTGCATTACAGGTGGCCCACTTTTCAAAGTATGGCCTACAGGATTCAGACGAAGATGAGGAAGTGCCTCCATCCAAGGTTGACCTGAAGAAAACTAATACAGGCGGTCCTCCCGGCATCCAGCAGCTTCATCTGAACCAGCAGCAGGTGCCACCACAGGCTCAGGTAGACTGAGGAACGCACCGTGTCTAACACACATTGGTCTCTGAGGGCTACTCGTGTTCACTTTTAGCTAATGTTGACCCCACAGTACCCATTGAAACCGGCAGTGGGGTTTACATGGTACTGATGTGACTTAAAGTGTGGAAGTTATTGCATTTTAAACCAAACGATCTTGGGTATTTGGAAGCCTTTTATCTGTGATTATATTTATGTTCTGAATGGTGATCTTGCCCCTAATCTTTGGTAAAAAAATTGGCGGGTGATTTTTGACATCTTGGGCTTGAGATCGTTCTATATTTTTGTTACAAGTATTGACGTTAATGTCTTTAATGAAAGATTGTGTAGCTCATCAAACATTATTATCATTATAAGACATATTTGGGGTGTGTTGTGAGTGGAATAAGATGCATTCAAGCAGCATAATACACATTTTAACTGCTTGGATTCTTTTATCTTAATAAACAACGTAATTAGATTTGTGAAACATCATATAAAATGTATTTTGACTGATGCCTTTTGAAGATAAAATGCAGTTATGTGTGTATCTGATTAAGTGGTGCACAGATATGAGTGTCTTAGTTGGATGTGTAATGTATGAGTGACTGTGATTTTACTTCTATTTTGTCATGCATTTAAATGACGAATAAAAGAACAATAAAGTAAATTAAGATGAAACATTTGTGTCAGTCAGTTTCATGGATGCACCTGCTGCTACAGTCTTAATTTATCAAAGTGAAGTTAGATACCCTCATGTTTTTTCAACCAGGCATACAGTACTGTTATATATAATAACAAAATCTAGAATGAGACTGAACTCTGCACTCGGATCAAGTAGAAAGACCTGACTTGATCTCTTTGTGTGTAGAGTACTGCTGTTTTTGAGCTCCTCAGCCATGTGTCGGAGTTGGACAGCGACATGGCTGACATAACCCAAGAACCTGCCACAGACAGTGTTTTGGGGGATGAGGATGGAGATAGATTCTCACTGGAGAGCAAGCACCGAGCCGAGACCCCCGCCGAGCACGAGCCCATTTCGGCCTCCAGCCAAATGGCTTCGGCAATGGGCATCAACCCTCATACCTTGCAGGTAGTGCACGAATGGAAGTCTTGGTTGTTTTAATATCCTTAGATTCTGTGTGTTCTGTCATTTTAATGTTGATTTGTATTCGACACAGATTATGAAGGCATCTCTGTTTGCTGAAGATGACGACTGTGATTTGTTTCAAGAACACAGTTCTTCAAAGCTCCTACAAGACGTGGCCACCGCCAAAGTTTTGCTTTCTCGAGGGGGTCGGCCATCAGGTACGGCTCTCTGAATGATGCCATTTCAGAATAGTCCTATTAAACGTTCAGGATTATGTGTAATATAAATTCTCTTCACCCTCACAGTTGGAGGCCTGTTACAAGCCAAGTTTACCTCAGGCGGAGGACTTTTTTCTCATTTGCCAGAGGCACCTTTTGGTGGAATACCTCAGAAGTTTGGCAAGTCGCTTGCTTCGGATACACCGTGGCCATCAGTGGGCTCCTCCTTTCTTTTGCCAGCCCCTCCCCCTGAACCTACCCTACGTACTGTGGGAGCCCGCAGACTAGGGGGACCTGTACCTCTAGAGAGCTCCGTAACACTAGGAAAAGGACATCTGCTGATGGATGCTGCTTTGTTCAGAGGACGGTCTTTCAGAGTGGGCTGGGGACCCAACTGGACCCTGGTGCACTCTGGAGATCAACTTAGTGTGACAGAAGCAATGAAGGAACAGGCAACAGAAAGCATGGGGTTTGGATTCTTGCCTAAACCTACCAAAACCAAATCGTAAGTTTTGCTTTTCCCTTTTTTATTTATAAAGAACAATGCGGTGGAATCACTGCTCAAGGTATGTCTTTCCAACCAGGGTAACTGAAAGTCCTTTTAAAGTGCGTGTGGAGAAGGTGGTGGGTCTTGAGCCCAAGGTGTCGGCAGAGAGTTTGGCTCTGTTTCACAAGCAGTTGGAGATTGGATTGAAGCACAGCACAATCAGAACAGAGGACCCTTGTCCTTTCATCCAACCCGCGAGTGGAGTGGATGCTATGCATGAGTATGCCGATTGGATTGTGGCGGTCAACAAAGACATGGGTGCAGGAAATGGTATGAAGTGCATTTTGTTTGGATATCATATCTCCTTGTATTGAACTGGAAGTGTCCAGCGTGTCCTTTTTTTTGGAGGATGTATTGACAGAAATGCAGCATAATATACATAGTTCAGAGGTGTATTAAGACCTTACCTAATGAAGCGTTATGTTTTTATTACCTTAGAATGAGCTATTTCTACCTACATAGCCTACACCGCGGGTCCTACTTACTAAGGTGTACCTGTTGTTTCTAAATGGACAAACTGCGCTACAGAGCGTTTTTCATGATTCTAATAATTCTATGATTACGCTTTCTCCTTTTGGAAAAGAAGCAGAAACATTACATAACAACTTGGTTCTGTGTCAGTCACCAAAGTGCTTCAAAAGGAAAGGGGAGGGTTGGTTGCAATTCACAACCTCACCACTAGATGCCACTTAAATTTCCACATTGCTCCTTTTTTTGATTTATCCAAAAACCTCATTTCAGCAATCTATGTTTTTACTTTCAATCTCCGGTTAGCTGTCTTGGCTCACTGGCGGCAAGTTTGGACTTTGTGTGCTGCTCTGTGGGGACATCTCGGTGATCAGGAGATGGAGACTGAGGAGTATTCTGAGTACCAGCAGCAGCTCGAGCGGCGGAGGAGCTTCTCACACTGGCTCTCAGAGAGCGCAGCTGAGCGTATCGAGGAGGAAGCGGGTCTAGCCCGCCAACGCAACCATGCTGAGGCCATATTCAGTTACCTTACTGGCCACTCCATAAGCAAGGCCTGCAAACTGGCTCAGAAGAATGGTGAGCATGCGTCTTTTATTGTTGGGTTGAGTTTTTTTTCAGTTTTTACGTTATCATGCTGATTTCTGTTTGTTGTTTGTACATATGCTTTATATTATATGTTCTAAAAAAGGTTGCTTGTGTTTCTAGGGGACCATCGCCTTTCTCTGATGCTGTCTCAGGCTGTGGGCTCTCAGTATTGTAGAGATCTTCTTGCTCTGCAGCTCAGTGACTGGAACAGAATGCAGACCGACTCCTTCATAGATGAGGAGAGGCTGAAAATCTTTGCTCTGCTCGCAGGCAAACCAGTAAGTAATGGAAATGCCAAGACGTCTATGCCATTTTTGTGTAATTTAGTTTTCTGAAGCGCATCTTTGTCGTTAAGGTGTGGCAGTCTACAGACTACAGTATAAACGTGTGCTCTGAGCTCGACTGGAAGCGCTGTGTTGCTGTTCATCTTTGGTACATGCTGCCTCCCACCGCGTCTGTCGCTGATGCTCTTGCTAAATACGAATCCGCCTTTCAGGTACATGCTATTACAAAATCCAGATTGTCCTTCACAAGTTATAAAGCTCAGAGACCGCCTTTAACCCTTTGTTTTCATTGCAGGGGTCAGAGGAAAGGAAGAAGTATGCTTGCCTTCCTTTACCTCCCTATTTGAATGAACTTGAGCTGCTGGATTTGGATGAGGAGAAAGAATCTGAAAGGTCCCTCTATGACATTTGCTTCCACTTGCTCAAGCTTTACAGTGACAGGTTTGTGTCCACCTCTTTGGTTTCTTGTCTTTCAATAAAAAAAACGTGTCAATAGGTCGGTTTCATTCAGCTATGCACGAAACTCAGCTAAAGCTAAATTCCCTGGTGCGTTCTGTATTGTTTTTCCTTCCTCAGGCACTACAGCCTACAACAGCTACTTGATCCCAGCACGGTAACTGCTGATCGTCTGGACTATCGGCTGAGCTGGCACCTGTGGAACGTTTTGCAGGCTCTCAACTACAACCATCTGTCCACCTCGTGCCAGGGCTTGATGCACGCCAGCTATGCTGCCCAACTAGAGAGCGCAGGACTCTGGGAAATGGCTGTCTTTGTGTTGCTGCACATACCTGACTCTGGGTAAGTGTCTGCTTCATTCTCGAGGTGCATTTTTGTATTTATTTGTAGAAGAGTGGTAATGTGTTTGAATTTAATGACATTATATGATTTGTATTTGTTTGCACAGATGTAGAGAAAAGGCAGTACGGGAGATGCTGAACCTTCATTGCTCCCTGGAAGAGACGAAAGAGACGATGGAGAAGGAGCAGTTTCTCATTGAAAAGTTACTCATCCCCATACAGTGGATCCATCAGGCCAAGGCCATCCGTGCCTGCAGAGAGGGAGAAAAACACCGGGAAGCCCTGCATCTCTATAAGGCCGGCCACTGGAATCACTGCCATCGGCTGGTCATTCAACACCTGGCATCAGGTTGGTAATGTCTTTTTCAGGCAAATTGGGACATTTGCAATAAAAGCTATTTATAATTTTCTGAACTTTACCATTAGTTGAGCTGTTTTAAATTGAATTTAATACAATTGATATACTAAAAAAGATTAATATAAAATAATATTAATCAATACTACTTATTATATTTAATGTCAATATTAATAAATATAATTATATCATAACCAAGCATAGACTGGACATTTACCTGGCCAAAAATCTTAGACCATAGTAGATATTAATACTGGCCTATTGTGATGGCCTATTGTTTATAAACGTGACACGTCGCGTACAACACATTTTCAGAAACACCTTATACACGGCTGCTCCTACGTCTCATGCGGTTATAAATAATGCCTATTGTGATGGCTGTGATATATGCAAACTTGCGGCACCATAATTCTTTGTAATGACATTGTGAAAGGAAATTAATAGTTTTAGACTCTTTACATCGGATAATGGAAATGCTGTAATTTCTTGAAATTTGGCAAACATTCAAATCTGTAATGGAGTGGATTATAACCAGGCTTATGAGTGGCCCATATTTACTATGATGTCTCTCTTTCAGATTGCATCATTAATGATAATCATAAATACCTTCTGGAGTTCCTGGAAGGATTGGCGGTACCAGACCGCAGTGTTCAGATTCAGGGCTGGGACACATCTGGACGGGTTTACCTCGATTACATCCATGTCATCCAGTCACTGCAGGACATTCAACAGGTACATCACTGCTAATGAATCTTTTGTAGCTATAGGTTATAAGTTGTAAAAGCAATTATCATGACCGACTGTGTGTATAGACCGAAAGCCCTGGATATGAGCTGGAGCGATTACATACAGAGGTGACATCTCTGTGTGGCAGGATAGAGCTCCTCCCTTGCTCCAACGCTAAAGACAGACTCGCCCAATCAGGTCAGAAAATCCTATTCTGTGACGGTTGTCACATTCTTTATAGAAATGATGCTTCCCTGTGCCTCCAAAGCACACCTCATTGTGTTGATTCATGTTTGTGATCAATTCTTGATCTCGCCTTACTTCACAGAGATGGCAAAACGTGTGGCAAACATCCTGCGGGTGGTCTTGAGTCTCCAGCAGGGTGGTGAGGATCCCGGGCACATCCCTCTCTGTCAGCTGGCACCGCACATTGGACGTCTGCCCATGCCTGAGGACTACGCTTTAGAGGAACTCCGCAGCCTTACTCAATCTTACCTGCAGCAGTATGTAGTCAGTCACTAAATATCAAGACTGAGTATCCCATTCGGTTCTGCAGAAATATTGAGTTGCGAGTGGTCTCCAGCGCTCCAGTTCAATGGCTGTTTCAGGCCATGGTTGAACTTTCGATGCATATTTAGGCACAATACTTGTGAATAAAGCATTCCCATTTGTTTTTGTGTAGGAGCTTTGTTTTCTTTCAGATCTTGTTTTGTAGTCATAGACATGATTTGTGCGAGTGTGTCTTTGATCATTTAAGTATCTTTGGAACGCTCCTGGTGATGAATATCTTTCAAAGACGATTGGATGGAAAATGCCATATAAGAGACTTTCCGTTTATGTTGCTGTAGAGTACCATCTGGTTTGTTCAGATGTGACATTGTGTAAATGTGTGTTTAGTGGAGTGTGCACTGTCCTCTGGCCCTATAATAATTCGTGCTGACTATAAAAGTGGGTTTGAACCGCTCTTTTCAATTGTAGTATTTTAAGCCTTAGTATTACTGTGTACAAACTGTTTGTATTTGATTGTTCCAATGGACTGCCTTAGTCAAAAGTTGCAAGTGTATATGGAAAAGTCCCTCTACTATGGAACCAGTGTTTTTGAGATGTTTTGGTGTCATTAACAATCTCTTGATACCAAAAACAACATAGTTGAAACGTGAAGTAGGCATATCTATTTTTGTAGGGTTTTAATTTCAACACGTTCATTCTGAAAACCTTATTGTTAAAGGTTTGCCTAATGTAAAAATATATTTTCGTGGCTCTAAAGTGTTTAACTTTGTGACTGGCGAGTCTTTTGAAACTTTAATTGTAGTCGACTTGACATCTCTTCTGACTAGGATAGAGTTAAGCTGATGTATGTAATGACATTACAGCACTAGGCGAACCCTTTGTCCTCTCAGGTTTTTAATGCTACAGCTGATTTGGCCAATACAGTAATATGCTTATTTTCTAGAATGTTTATTTTTGAAGAACATAATGAACATTAAACCTGGTTTATGATGGAGCTTTTGGGGGTCATGCATTTTGAGAGTGTGCTTGTGGCTGTCTGAGTTTTGCTGTGCATGACTGTGCTTCATTTTATAAACTGAATAAAGTAATCTGAATTTATGAGTTAACATCTTTGCCTTCTGTGAATCACTTCTCACACCATCTGTTTCTATATGGACAGGGATGTAACGATTCACCTTGAGCCGGTTAATAGTCGATTACAACATCTGAAGATTCAAGTCAGTTGAGAGAAAACGAATCGCATTGCATGTTTTCAACAGCAGGGGCCGCTTAATGCAAACTTGGAAAATGTAGATGTACGGATATTTCTTAAATGTTTATATAAAAGAGACTTTTGTATTTTATTTGTTTTAAATTTGCAGTTTAGTTTAGTTATTTGACAGTTTTTAAAGAGTTTTGTCGCATTTGAGAAATGATAAAAGTCACTTGTTCATTTTTCTGAACTCATTTTGCTAAATCGTATCGTGAGATCGCATGGTGAGCGTAAAATCGTTACATCCCTAGTGCAATGTTTTGTGTAACAATATTTAATCATAATTTGAATTAAAAAAGAAATGTGGTACATGTGTGTGTCCCCATTATAATCCGTGTTAACGCATTAGAACGTAGAGATGTGTTTTATTAAGTCATGTAATGTTAATGTTACCGGTGACCTAAAATATCCCTGATCCCTAAATATTTTTCTTTATAAAATATCATCCCATCTTTATGAATAAAAATTATTAATACTAGGAAAGTAGCGTAGTAATAATACTAGTAATAATGTGTCATAATTGCCTTCATGCCGTCCTTCAAAAACTAAAATAAGTAGGCTAAATAAATATAAGGTATTGACAAATAATCTCCTCCTCCTCGCATTCATAAGTACCCTTAAGATGCCAAGAGATTTCCAGACTTCACCGCAGGCAGCAGCACGCGACACTCCTCCTGCCTCGTGAATGGATGTTGCACTGCCCCGTGGTGACAACACGGCACTGTTTAATGGGAATGACCAACAACTGCTGCATCTGTCTTCTTGAGACCGCATACGAGTTTAGAATTTTTCATTCACGTCAAAAAATGAATCTACGTTTTGTTTTGGCTTCTCTGCATTTGCTCGCCACCATTGGCTTTATTCCAGGTAAGACTTTAGCTCACCTTTTTTATTTTTATCCATTTCTTTATGCATTTATTAACTGCATATGCTGTTTTGGTATAAAATGTTGCTTATAACATTTCAATATTATGCAAGAGTGAAACAATTAGTTTTGTTAGATATGCATTTTTTATTTTATTTTCAATAATTTGTCCTGTTATTACACCATTGCAATTTTGGGGAAGTTGTGTATGAAAGTATGCGCTTGTTTGAAGTTTAGGTTTCTGTGTCACATAAGTTTTTAAATGCATTTGCTGTAAAATGCATTAGTCTACAAGCACAAGTTATTTTTCAAGTACTATTCAAGTAATCTTCGAGCAAGTTTTCAACTATTCAATTTTTCATGATTATTGTCATGCCAAGATTCTATGCTCTATGCCTTACAGATGTAATGAGGCACATCTGTATGTGTAACCCGTGACACATAAACTAACAGTATGACAGCACTGAGAGATATCTGACCTATTGAAGACCCACTGATAAATAATTAATGCATCCCACAGGGGCATGTTGAAACAGACCAGTGGTCCCGGTATTACCTGGAATTTCTATTTAATATTCTCAAGAGGTGCTTTTTCAATTATTATTATGATCAATTATTCAGAAATGGAAGTCCTCTGAGTGGTTATCTTGGTGTGTGGGGGTGTTTGGATGATCCTCTTTGCAGTGCTTTGCATGCTTTGACACTGTATCCCAAGAATCAAGAAGTGTTGATGCTGCAGGAGAATGATACTGCCAGCTTTTACACCACTATCCCTTCGATTAGACCTCTTTTGTTAGCTCATGGAGTGAATTTATGTGGCGAAGAAAGCGCTGACCACGCTCATCCCCAGGAAACAGTAATTGAGTTCATTTATTCATCTGCAAAACATGGTGTGGCAGAACAGTAGACCCAAATAGCCTATGAACCGCAGTACGAAATGTTATATTTCTCATTTGCTGACTCATTCATCATACACTGTAAAAAATCCAGTTAAAAACATTTCTGACAGCTGGGGAGCAGAAATTAACCGTAAAATTCAAAGAAATTCCTGTAAAATAAAAACTTCCCCTTTTTTCTTGTACATTTGCGGTCTTTTTCTGTAATTTTACAGTTTTTGATTGTATTTTCAAAAATAAATTTAAAAAATCCTGTCAAAAAACTGAAATTGTCTGACAGGTGGTGCACCAGAAATATACCGTAATATAAGATTTGTATAACAGTCTTTTTCTATAATTTTAAATTTGAGCATTTATTTAAAAAATACAGGAAAATTCCATAAAAGTTTAGTTTTTTTTTACAGTGCAGTTTTGACATCAAGCCATCCTAAATTTGCACCTAAATCATGCAAAGGTTATGGCCTGAACATCCAACTGGTTACTAATAAGATAACAAGTGTTGGTCATCCCTGTTTTTTGCTCACTGTAATGTGTGCACGTTATTGTAAATTAAATCTCTTTGCTTTGTACATTATGTAAATGTATTTGTTTGCCTCCAGACAAGGAGTAAGCTGATTATAGTTCATCATAGCATCTAATACTTTGTTGATGTATTGTTGTCCTTGTTTACTTTACATTATCCTTGTTAAATCCAAATGTCAAAAATTATAAAGGGATTTAGGGAATTACTTTGGGGCATATTTTCATTTCCCCCCAATGAAATAAATCGGTTTAACAGTTTGTGGGTGACTGTAATTGTGCAAAATTATATTCTTTGAGAAGGTCTCATGCACAACTCTGAAAACTGAAGATGTACTAATGAGTTTACTGCTCTAGAAAATGAAAATGCCCTCAACTGTCTATTCTGTCACCAAGCTAATTTAGTACATACATTTTTTATAATCAATAAATGCCATGAGCTCATTTAAACACAAGAAATACCATTTGAGATGTAAGTTAACCAACTTCTCTCTTACGTGTCTCACTTTTTCTGGCAGTATGTTTGTGTGCCCAGGGGAAATATGCGCACAAGTTGCTGAATGATTTGTTCGTGAATTACACTAGTGCATTGAGGCCTGTTGAAGAAACGGACAACATCATAAATGTCACAATGCAGATCACTCTCTCACAGATCATTGATATGGTAATGACTGTGTAGTCACTTTCTTTCTCCATTAATAAATCGATTTGTGATTTTGATGTTTTTTGCATATTTATTATTCTGAAGTCCTCTTTTCTTCACCAGGATGAAAGGAACCAGATCCTGACAACATACCTTTGGATTCGTCAGGTGTGGTTTGATGCCTACCTCACATGGAACGAGACAGATTACGATGGGCTTGATACCATCCGTATACCTAGTAGTTATGTATGGAAACCCGATATTGTCCTATATAACAAGTAGGTCGGATTGGTATTGAGTTTGAGTCACTTTGTTGTTCCACAGACCGAACAATCGTATACACGGTTTGTCAATGAGAGTGTTCAGTCAGTAGAATTGTGTTTTTAGAACAAAGTATGGTTGAGCAACTACACATTCTGTAGTTTCTGTAGTCACAGTTTTCATCCAATCAAAACTCAGGGTTGTTACTTTGCATTCTGTAAATAAACTTGAAAGTTGTTGTTTATTGATAGGTGTCAGTAAATAACAACATAAAGGTCCAGTGTATGAAAATTAGCCTCATCTAGTGGTGAGGTTGTGAATTGCAGAAGAAGAAACATCTGGGGACATGCAGTAAATTAAGAGGATGATTTATGCAGAATAGACCTGAACATTTATTACGGAAACATTATTTCTGAAAGGCATAGTTCATCCAAAACTAAAATTTCTGGTATTATTTATCTCACTCTCATGTTGTTAAAAACATCTATATGACTCTTTCGTCTGTGAAACACAAAATAAGATATTTATAGGAATGTGTCACAGGGGTTTTGTGTCCATACAATGGAAGTCAATAGGGGCTTATGTTGTTTGTTTGCCAACGTTCATGAAAATACTTTGTGTTCTGTAAAAGAACTGTTGGAATGACACGAGGGTTAGTAAATGATGAACGAATAGACTATTCTTTAAATTTCATACAAGATTTCTGTTTGGTATGAATAGTAAAGTTTTTGTAAGATTCTTTGAATCCATGTTTTTAGAGTGAATAGACTTTTAGCTTTTTGTCTCGTGCTCGAAAATGCAGTCATTTCAGAAGCTGTGTGTACTTTGTGATGTCATCTCCTCAGCGCAGATGATCAGTTCTCCAGCTCTATGGAGACCAACGTGGTGATCCGTCATGATGGCCAGATCATGTGGGACCAGCCGGCAATAACCAAGAGCTCTTGCAAAGTGGATGTATCTTTCTTTCCGTTTGATGCACAGCAGTGCCGCCTCACCTTCGGCTCCTGGACGCACAACGGCAACCAGATGGACCTTCATAATGCCCTGGACAGTGCTGACCTGGCTGACTTTGTGGAGAACGTGGAGTGGGAGGTTCTGGAAATGCCTGCCAAGAAGAACATCATCCTCTATGGCTGCTGCTCAGACCCCTATCCTGATATAACATTCACACTTCACCTGAAAAGAAGAGCTTCATTCTACATCTTCAATCTGCTCATACCATGCATGATGATCTCCTTCCTGGCTCCGCTAGGCTTCTACCTGCCGGCTGACTCTGGAGAAAAAGTATCTCTGGGGGTCACCGTGTTACTGGCCCTTACTGTCTTCCAACTGCTTGTCGCTGAAAGCATGCCTCCTTCAGAGCATGTGCCGCTTATTGGTGAGATGTTTAGTTTAATTTGACATAATTATTTTATTCTCATTAAAGGCGCAATAAGAGAATTTTGAGTAATTCTATTGAACATTTATATGAACAAAAATGTTAGTTTTTGGTCTGATCCACTTAAAAAATGATTATATATGCAGATAGTGCTAGATATGTAAAAACAAAGTAGATCAGAACAAGTGTTCACATTTTTAGGGTGGAGCAGTTAAGGGAAGGATATGTTTCTCAAAAATAGCTTATTGCACCTTTAAGATTTTTAAAGGTTTGAGTCTGTGTTTTTTTTGTAACAAAGAATATGTATTGTTTTGTGGCATTATCCATCATTAACAGCTATAGTATGCAATGATTACAGTGCATACAGCGCGTTTTCATTCAAATCCTTTTTGGCACTGTTAGCTCTATGATGTGCATACTATTTCATTTATCCTTGCAGTATTACTAGTAATTAAAAAATAATGGATGCAATAGTTATGTTATATTATATTATATTATACGGTTTCAGCTGCAATACAAAGAATCAAGAACTGTAAACTGTTATAATAATATACAATAAAATATTAATATAAATGTAATCTTAAATACGTTTTAATATTAAAATATTAATTAAAATATTAAAAAGTAAAGACTGGCTGTTGAACACAATAAAAAAATTTGATCTATATTAACAACCAATGATGGACAATTCGTCCACCATCATTTCCACTTGTATTTGCTTGACATGCAAGTGGGCTCATGTTGTATAAATGTTTAATCTGCTATATGAAGTATAAAACGCCCTTAATGGTATGCATTGGTGCAGTTAAATTATCCACCAAAGATAAAAGCACCCTCACCCACAGGGCATAAAGTCAATATGAGATGCAAATTAGCTGTTGTAATAAACAATTAGCACTAAGGTTTAATAATCACAGGGTTTTTAATGAGCCTTACTAATGAAATGGGACTGCATACAGATGTGCCTTGCATTAGCAACATTGTTGTATCTTAAAATTGGATGTGTTACCCAGTTCCTGTTTACAATTGAGATCAATTAAGGAAACTTTCCTCCTGAGATTGAAAAATCAATAGTCAAGTCACATTGCGATTGTTTATAACTGTCCGTTCAATACAAAGTGCTTTGTAATGAAGTCTGTTGCATGGGGTTCATTAATCTCTGTGTTTCCACAGGGAAATATTACATCGCAACAATGACCATGATTACAGCTTCTACAGCCTTGACCATCTTTATTATGAACATCCACCACTGCGGACCCGATGCCCAAACTGTTCCCGCCTGGGCCAGACGCTTTTTTCTCAACTATCTGGCTCGAATCTGCTTTGTTTATGATGTGGGCGAGAGCTGCCTGCCTGCTCACACAGACAAATCTGCCCAGAAAGAAACCAGTTGCGCTGTAAACGGCCATGCCAGGGGTGAGGACTTGGCTCTGAAGGTACGAGGAATTTCTAAAGACAAACTGAATGAAGACGTCAGTCCTACTCTGTCCACTGGAAAAGAGTCCGCATGTGACCATAAGGATTGCACCTGCGTGGGCATTGACCCTGGTGAGATGGGAGGAACTACTGGGGGTTGTGGCGGTAAAGTGGGTGAGAGCGGAATGGACGGAAACAAGAGGGAGATACTTCTCAAAGGTCAGTGTAAATGCCATCACCAAACCCTCCTGAGGAACGTCGAGTACATCGCTAATTATTTTTATGATCAGAAGGCCACACAGAGACGGAACGGCGAGTGGCGCAAAGTCGCCAAAGTCATGGATCGCTTTTTTATGTGGATCTTCTTCATTATGGTTTTCCTCATGAGTTTGCTTATTATAGGAAAAGCGGTCTGAGTGCTTGAAATGTATACTGTACAGTGTACACACATACTTTCTATAGGCATTATGATTTTTATACTGTACAAACTGTATACTGTATCCCATAACCCTCACCCTATAATTAACCCTCACCTTTCTGCATTTGTAATTTTTCTAATAAACATGTTTTATTTAGAAGATGTTTTTCTCAATGGCGCCAATAATGTCCCCACAGGACCAAACACGCACACATATACAGCCACGGAAAAGATTAAGAGACCGTTCCAAATTTTCTTTTCAAATCAGTATTTCTAGATGTATTGAGGCCATTCCAGTCCAGCATCTGTTGAATGTCAACAACCTCAGGAGTGACAAAGTCATCAAGACACACAAAAGGTTATACATTAAAAGTGTTTAACTTTTCCTAAATACATGTACAAATATTACTGTTGTATTAAAATACGGAGATTGAAAAAATACAGAACTTCTCTTTTTTACTCCTTTATTTTTACCTGTTTCAGGTTTTCATTTTCTGCAAATAAATGCCAACAGAAACAAAACTTTTATTTGGAATTTGGGAGAAAGTTAGTAGTTGACAGAATGAAAGATTTTTTTTTTCATTTTACCGAAACACTCATAAATAAAAAAAGAAAATCATTTTGAAATGGTCTCTTATGTTTTTCTGTGGCTCTCTATACATTGCATATTAAGGCACTTTGAAGTTCTTTTTGCATTTAAACATAATTTTTATTTAAGAGACCATCAGTTATGGGAATCCATGTCATGAAATATAGTTTAAATGTAACATTTTGAAGATTTTTGGTTTTCCCTAAACATTAAATAACAATTGACTTGGGCTGCTCAATATATCGAAATGATTGTGCAAATCACAATATATAATTAATTATTATTAAATACATACTAAGGATGTGTGACAGGGTCAGTGAGTGCATTCGACTGTCTGTGTGCGCTTGTGCCGGGTAGAAGATGATAAGAAACGATAAGAAATGGTGGGAAAATTAAATGTAAGTAGGGCGCATAAATTAAATTTTTTAGATGTATTAATATAGTTTACATTTGAACAAGCCAAAAAAAGAAAAGGCAACATGAACATAAACTACACCAATGTGTTAAAATTAGTTTTGATATGGAGAAATAGAACTGCACATTGGTCAAATAGTGCCATTGATGAATAGATTTCTCACGATCCTTTGCCTCTTGCTGCATGTAGAACAACTGCTTTATATATATATATATATATATATATATATATATATATATATATATATATATATATATATATATATATTTATTATAAGTTATATTTTATTTAAATAGCCTGTTGTATTTATAAAATATTGTATCTCTGTGGCTGTAGCTGAAGATCATGCTGTATATTGTATGTAGCATTAAATGTTTAGATAATGTATTTATTTCATCATGATCAGTCTTAGCATTGTGAGAGAGGATACGTATTTTTGTTTAAATGAAATATGTACTGTTTTATGAATATGTGATGGTAAAATTGTCAAGTTGTCAATTCTAATTATATCTTAATCATCATTTCAACATCTGTAGACCCAGGCACTTGATATAATCTAAGAGTTCCCAGTAGAGAAGCTGGATTTAATGCTCTTTCATGAGACAAAAAGTGCTGCTTGTCTGCAGGCATAAAACTTTTTGACTATGTGCATCCATGACAACTAAGATTGTTGCTGTAAGATGAGGTTCCCCTGTGTTCAATGAGAATTTTTTTTCCCATGTCAAAACCAAAGCACTAACCACTACACCAGTTTGCCTATTGTACAAGCCCATCAAGGGTAAACAATTTGCCAGCTATTGCAGTAGGAACTGTATATGACTGCTGATACTTCTGCTGTCACATAGGGGTTCTCCTGTGTTCAATGAGAAATAAAAAGGGGGACAGGGCTTCAAACAACCAACCTGCCTTCTCAAACCCAAAGCAAAGTGAAGGGAGGCCTCAAACCAAAGACCAGCTGTTGGTCTAATGGATGGGCATTTTGTAACCTGAAGTCCATCAAGGCTTAATTCTGCCAGTTATAGACACAACATAGACTCTGTCTGACTCATAAGTGTCTCACATTTACATTTCAGACTTAACAAACCCCAAAAAGTTGGTTCTCATTGTTTTTTATATTACAATATCAAAGCGGCAGGATGTATTATGATAGCAAAGAATGGTGCCCTCAGATTTAGTCTTCTGTGTTCGATGAGATAAAGACAGCCAGGCAGTATTCAAAACAATCACCAGCTCACCTTAACACAACACAATGACCACTCTACCAGGGGCTTTTGGGTGAAGAATGGTGAGGAATAATTGCTTCATGAGACATACTATTTTGCTTATGTGCATGCATCAAACTAGCTGTTAAGTAAAACAGACCCTGACCCAAAATTACCCCCTAAACCCCTTGAAATATTACCCTGTCTTGTGTAACACGTAGTGTGTGTGGCCTTGAAATTTTAGTACATCTATGTAAATATGAATAAATGCTTCATGAGACATACAATGTTGCTTGTGTGCATTTATCAAACTAATTGTTTCTGGCTATATATGCATCCATGCATATGTTTTAAGGGTGTAAAAACTTGGCAGTTAGGCTTGGATCCTGACCCCAAATTACCCCAGCCCCCTTTAAATATAGTCCTTTCATGTGTAACCAGTAGTGTGTGTGGCCTTGGAATTTTAGCATGTCTATGTAATATGAATAAATGATTACTAAAACATACAGTTGCTTTTGTGCATGCATCAAACAAATTGTTTTTGGCTTTATAAAAGTCCCAGTCCACAAGAGTACAATGATTATCGCCCAGTTGCCGTTACTTGCATTGCTATGAAGTCTTGTGGATAACTTGGGGAGAAGGGTGCAGCAAAAATTGTACTTTCTACAAAACCTTAAACTGTTTGGTGTTGCTCAGAGGTTTATGTTTTTGTTCTATCATGCCTGTATTCAATCTATCTTACTGTATGGTGTAGTGCCCTGGTTTGGTAATCTTTTCCCCAATATTCAGTCTATTATTAAACCAGCATGCCTTGAAACAGGCACATAAAACGATTCGGGAACATTTTCATGCGTTAGCCCTCATAAGACTATTTTGATGTTACTGACTTTAAAGCACATGGGATTGAGGGATTAGCATTACTCAACATTACTTACTTTACAGTCAACAATTTCTTGCCATATCCAACCCTACTCTTTACCTTAAATAATGTGTTCATGATGACCTATGATTTATGTAATTACAGTAACATCATTGGCTCATTTAAAGTCTCTTCATTTCAAAGGCTGTGTGGGTAGGGTGGTGAATGATGGAGTCAATTAAATCAACAAACCACAACATGAAATATTAATTCTTTTTCACATTCCACCATTTAACCGGTAGCTCTGTGTTCTTTCACAGCCATCATAAGGTTACCAAGCTCTTGGCTTTAATGGAGATGACAGGAGGGATTATATAGCTATTAAACGTAATTCACATTATATTATACACCAGGCAGGGCTTATCAAATGTGTCTGCTTGGCCTGTGATGGCAGAGCTTCACTGAAAGTTTCCAAATATCTCCCCACTGCCCTCCCCCAAATGCTTAAAATATATTCAAATATAATTATTGTTAAAATGTACCAAATCTTCTCAAGTCAAAGTTATTATTTACGGTTATTTGTTTATATACCCATTGAAATGAATGGGGATATGAATGGAAGGCTCCAGTTCTTTCAGAGTAGATGGTTTTCTCATCACTACAGCTGGAAGGGGAAGCCGGTCTCTTGCTTTTCAGTTTGGCCGTGACTACAGTTCAACAGTTCCTGCTGACTCAGGATAAACCTTGATTAATGTAATGAAGAGTGCTCATGAGTGTCATGGCAAAGCAGTTTGGAAGAAGGACACATAGAGGATTCCTCTCATAATGCCAAGACATGGAGTCGGGGATAAATCACTTCTCCCATCAGTGATGCCCAACCACTTTATTAGATTTAGTCTATACAAAACTTCAATCCAAGAATCCTGAACCCCACCGTATTTTCATTTAAAGGGCTGTTTATAGGTTCATTGTTTATCATTAGCCTACAGATAATTCTCTAGCTCATTAAAATACAATTGAAACAAAATGGATTCATATCACTCATATGTTAAATACAACCTTCAGTTTAAATAATGCAAACCTTATTTACATAAATAGTGCTGCAGTTGTTGTTTAGTGCTGCAGTTGTTTCAACACAAGATGGAGCCCAAGTCATGGTAAAATTCCCTGTCTCATCACCCATTAACCATTACTGTACATCTGCCAAAGAACTGAGAAACGTGTTTGGTATAAGAGGCCTAAAGTTGTATTCTCTATTCTGTGTCTTCCAGAAATTTTATAAAACATTCATTTTATTTCATTCCGTGAACTACTGAGAATATTCTAAATTTCAAAGAATATTGTTTCTAATTGCATTTATTTGCATTAAGCTCTATTTAAGCAAAAAACTTTATTTATACTTATTAATTTTTAATGTAAAAACCTTGATGTTTATCACAGTCTTCATATGTCTTTTCAGTTTTTCACATTGCTGTTGGATGACATTATGTCACTCAGGTTTGATTTAGTTGAATATCAAAAGACAGTGGACTGAAATGACCACAATACATCTAGAAATGCCGCTTAAATGAACATTTCTCAATTCTTTCCGTGGATTTATATGTGGCTTAATAAAGTTTTAATGAAAGTTGTTTTTCGTAGATGTTCATGCTTTGCTTTTCTCATAAGCATTTAAGAAGAATGAAAAAATACCTCAATTGGTCAAGTAAATAGCTTAGTTTTTTTGTGTAAAGTAGAGAGTGGTTTTATGTTAAGTACAACTTGAGCTCACAAAGAATATGTTGTATTGAGAGAACGACTGAAGGTTTCTGTCCGTCCACAGTCAGATATTTTGTGAAGAAAGAATACAGAACTGCTTTTCTTCCTGTGACAGCAGGAGCTGTATTACAAGGTCAGCGTAAAAATCTATGGCAGAGGTCATTTTTTAAACATGCACAAATAAATACATGATGAACCCTTATCCAACCAAAACTCGACTTGACATTAAACTCGCTTTTTTTAAATATGGTTAATTTCTGAAAGTCAATCTTTCAGTCTTAACAATAAACATAGTTTTGAAACATTTGGTTAAAACACGAGACTTTTTCATTGTACCAACACATACCAGGAGCAGGGTAGATGGGTTTGTCACATTGGAACTTTACATTAAACAGCTTACTATTGGTCTCCCCTTTAAACATTTATAAATACTTTAAATAAAAAATCGGAATATATAGGCTACTTATGAAATCTAAATTCACAGTTCTGAACATACTGAATATATAAATGTATAAATCTGTACACACAAATATAAACCCAGCAGTCCTTATTATCCTATCTAACATGTACAATTGCATCTTTTAATGATGCACCGTGAGAGATGTCGTCAAGGGTACAGAATCCATAACATCATCTAGGCATTGAATAGAAAGTTTATCATTAGTATGAAAAAAGTACATCTTATCCTCCTTCAACCAAAGCATTTAAAAAGGCTTCTGTGTTCTATGTTAGTCAGACAGGATGACACCAGCATGACAACATCGGCCTAGTGACTCTCCTGCTATAGAAACTTTCACTGGAGACCATTAGTTGTGTTATGAGTAATACCAATAACCATTTAAACTGTTAAACTTAACATTTGATTGTAAGGTGGGAAGCTTAATCATTATTTGACATTTTGGTAACATTTTATGATAATGTCTCATTCAGTAACATTAGTGAAAGAGCACCACTTTATTCATCTTTGTATGGTTATCTTTATTTATTGTTCACGTTAATTCATTAAGTAATACAGATTTTGATTTGAACCCTTTCATACATGAATTTATGACAATCCAATTTCTGTTTGTCGCATTTTTCACGATTTCACATTTTTTTATTGATAATATGTAAGATTTTCGTTTTTTTCAAAAGAGATTTTCTGATGTTTATAAATACTGCAGCTGTCAACTATTCATTCAGAATAACATTTCCTATGATTCCTAAAAGCTGTAGAAGTATCATGTTACCTAAGGCAGTTCATAATGTTAACAAGTTGAAACAAAATATATTGTTAATGCAATGAACAAACTGCATTTTTAAGGCAATTTGAATTTTACTTAAGGAGCAAACACTTAATTATGAAATATGTTGATCTGTGTCATATATTTCCATTATGCTTGGTTTTACCGTTATATCTCACATTTTTGTTCTCCACCAGTTCAGGATCTGCTCGCTCAAACATCCCCACTATGAACAGCAGCAGGCCTGTAGAATTCTTCATCCTAGATGGCCTGAAGGATCAATTCATGCTTCCCTTTGTCTTCACCGTCTACATTTCTATTCTGAGCGGAAACATCATGATCATCTACCTCGTTCGGACCGACCCCAAGCTCAACACCCCCATGTACTTTTTCCTTCACAATCTGTCCTTCTCTGATGTGATGTACACATCAGTGACCATGCCCAAGATGCTGTCTGTGATGCTGACCGGAGTCAAATACATCTCGAAAACAGGATGCTTTCTACAAATGTTCTTTTTCCTTTCTATCGGAGTGACGGGACGTAGTATGCTGACCGTGATGGCTTTTGATCGCTACGTAGCCATTTGCAACCCCCTCCGGTACACTACTATCATGACCAAGCGCGTGTGTATTCTGTTGGTGTTTGCTGCGTGGGGTTTTGGGGTTGTTATCGTTCTGCCTACGGCAGTCTGGGCTACTCAGGTGCCTTACTGCGGGACCAATGTAGTTAAACACTTGTTTTGTGATCACTCATCTGTTGTGGTCCTGGCCTGTACTGATACCACTAGGAACAGCATTTTTGGTCTAACAAACGCTCTCCTTGCGATTATCAGTACGTTCTTTCTAATCTTAACTTCGTATATTTGTATCGGCAGAGCGCTCCGAAAAATGAGCACGGCAGATCAGCTTAAAGCTCTGGCAACGTGTGTGTCCCACCTTATAGTGGTGTGCATTTCATACGTGTCTGCAACGTTCGTGTATATTTCCTATCGGGTGGCAAAATTTGACCCGGAAGTTCGTATAATCATCGCAGTGCTTTACAGCATGCTGACGCCTCTATTGAATCCCATCATTTACAGCTTAAGGAATAAAGAGCTGCAAGATGCAATAAAGAGAGCGTTTTCAAAATGTACAACTGCTTCACTTAAGCCCACAGTCAGGAAAACAGTGCCCTCCATTACACAGTGAAATAAACACATCTCTTGTTCTGTAACACTTTACAATAAGGCTCCATCGGTTGACATTTATTACTATTTTAAATAATAGAGTTTGAAGGAATTCTTATTATTTCTGAATAGAACAGAATATGATTTTTTGTTATTGTTAAGGGAACAATGAAATACAGTTTAGCAGCTCTTCTGGATGACAGTTGTGACAATTAAAAAAATGTATATAAACAAATATCACGATTGTAAAAGTTATAGAAAAAAAATATATACTGGTATTTGTATCCATTATGTGTGGTGGGTAAAACATCAGAGAACATGGATTTTATTCTACAAAAAAGCATGCGTATAGAAACAGGTGAGATTAATCCATTTAAACAAAACTATATGGCAAAAAAAGGCCAAAAGGATTTGATAATACAAAAAAGCATGCGTATAGAAACAAAATGCTCGGAGGAAATAAAGAATATATTGAATGTCTGCTAAATGACTAAATGCAGTTTTATCTGTTAACCTTAAATATTTGTTGATCTTCTCTTTATTGTCATTTATCTGGAGCTTTGTGCACATGTCGGGTGTAATGTTTCGCAAATCTGAGCTACAATTTTAAAGAAACAAAAAACGAATTATCTTATAGAATGCTAGAACATCAATACTCTTGGTTGGTGGTCTAATTTTTCTGATGTTTGATTGCATAAAATGTGTGATAAATTTCTATATTTCATATTATGTAACAAAAACTGTTTGAGAACCACTATACTACGCAACATTAAAACAATGTTTTTAATGCATCTTTAATAAACCTTTTTTGGAAAAGGGCTGATTTATGTTAAGCATTTTGAGTTACGTTTGTGTATGAAATGTGCTATATAAATAAACTTACAATGCCTCGTCCTCAAATTTAGGACTGTAATGATGTTGCTCATTGTTAGTTCATGTTATGATTGTACAGTATAAATATACTGTATATCACTGCAGGACAGCCATGGACAAATTTGGACAATCCGCCTTTGATACTTGGCCCACAAAAGATACTAAAACAGGAGGTTTTTTTCAGTGGTTTAGTGGTTTATTAAATCATTCAGACTATTGTTGATGACATACTATTCCTATTCATATCTTTAGGATTGCAAGAGTCGCTAGTGATTAGGTCTGAATTTTTGTGTGCATGTGTGTGTCTGCATAGGAATATGCAGTTTTAGGACTGAACGTTTCTGTTTTTACAGAAAACACGTAATTTACTGAGAACAATAAGGGATGCAATTTCACAACAGATAAGTTTTATGCTTAGAGGCTACTTTTATTAGAAAAAACTTTAAAGCAGATGCCAAAATATATATATGTAAATTGCCCATGCAAGTATTTGAAAAAGTTTATTTTTCTAAAAATGTTTAAGCTTTCGTCAGCATTATTCAATTGTAGATTGATCGATCAAATAATCCATTTTTAATCAATCTCAGCTATACTTAGCTTTAATTTAACCAAACTGACCAGTAGTTATATCAGTCATGCAAACATCCAATATAGTGAGTGGCATTGCTACTTGCACACAGCACTGCTGCTCTTTTTTGTTGCTGTTAAATAATCACCTTGTGTTACTATCTGTTAGCACATTCTGCACATGCAAATATTTACAGTTTACTTCTATCATAGACTATATATACCTCTATCTTTATATTATTTATATTTTTACCTTACCAAATTTACATGACGTACATTTCACTGCTGTCTTGTTTATTCTATAACTGTGCATGTGACTAATACAATCTTGAATCAAACCGTGCTACTGTCTTAAAGTCGTTCACATTCAAAATGAAAATTCTGACCTGTATGACTTTCATTCTTCCACAGAACACAAAAGAAGATATGTTGAAGAAAGTTGTTGGTTACAATAGAAGTGAATGGGGACCTGTGCTGTTCTATTACAAACATTTTTGATGAAATGACAAGAGGGTGTAAATGATGACAAGAATTTTCATTTCATTTTCACTTTCAAAGGCCAATTGCTTGAAGAATATGAGTGTGTCAGTTAGATAAGGCTAATCTAATAACAACCAGCAATATTTAAAATTAGATTACCTAACAACTTACATGCTATCAGACATTTTATTGTCCATATTGTTTAATAAAGTATGCAAATGCACATCATTGTTTTTATGTTTTTTGTTACGCAAACTCGAGAGTCAGTAGCAGGGTAATGGATCTTTTAATGATTCTCTCGCACAGCATACAAGAGATAGCAAATAATTCGATTAAGGCCGCCTAGCAGCAGCAGTTCAAGTACCAGAGCCTGCCGGGCAGGAGAGTCAGTAACGGAGGATCTCGGCCACAACGGCAGGGGGGAGAAGGGATGGCAGAATCCAGCCGCAGAAGCCGCAATCAGAACAAGGAGCTCTGGGAGTGTGAAGCCCACTGGCAACAGTAAATCAGGAGGTAGGGCCAGAGAAGTCTCTGGTTAGTAATCCGGAGAGCAAACAGAAGGATAGTCCTTAGAAGGTCCGTCTTATCCTCCACTTGAGCGTGCGCATGCAAAAGCCACAACGTAGTCCACTGGTCGAGTGTCCGTTTGCTAGACAGGGAACAGGTGCAACACTCTTAACTGGACAGACAGGAAAAAAAGGCCTTGGATAATCCACAAGACCGACAGGAGGAATACTCAGATATAATAAACAAGACCGACTGGGCAGGAATACTTTGACCGAGAGGAGAAGCACACAGGAGACAATCTCCAACAAGAATAACCAATTCCTTAGAAGGCTGGGAACCAGGTAAACAGGGTAATCTTACCAGAGCCGTCCGACCAACCAGCTGGATTAACAACACTCATGTAAAGCATCTGACGCAGCAGGCATACAAAACACCACATATCATACACAGCTCTGGGGCCTAGACAAATGTGATTAACAGGGTGGCCCAAGACTAGACATAACAACAAGGAGGTAGCGAAACTAACACTGACGATCTGACACAGGACAGAGGTAGGAGCGGATATAAGAGGAGAAAGTAATCACAAGTTAAAATGAGAAACCAGGGGGGGATAAAGTGAAACCGGAGGCAACCCAAGTGAAAGCAGTGAAACTATAATGAGGTAATCAATGCAGACAAACGAGGGCAGAGGTTCACAGAGACACCGAGCACATGGTGAGCTGTCAACCCTGAAACATGTGCTCGACAATAAACACAATAAACAAGTGCTCAGACCCAAGACCCCACAGGACCCCCACCCAGCGGCGCCACCGAGTGTCCTAGAAGGGGGCTCACCTCGTCGTCGATGGAAGTCCGAGTTCAAAGACGGGTCCAGAATGTCCCAGGAGGGAACCCAAGATCTCTCCTCTGCACCATAGTCCTCCCAGTACATGAGGTACTGGACACCCCTGCCCCGACGGTGAATGACAAGCAATCTCCTCACCGTGTAGGTGGGGGAGCCATCCACTAGCCGTGAGGGACGGGGCGATTGCTGGTATGGGGAAGAGGGGAAGAGAACATCAGCTTAACCCTGGACCAAAAACAGGGTGGACCGACCAAGAGAGGGGGGAAGTTTGAGCCTGACGGCCACCGGGTTAACCACCTTTGTGATACGGAATGGAACAATGAACCTGGGCGCCAGCTTGCGAGAAGGTGCCCGGAGAGGCAGATCCTTGGTAGAAAGCCATACCCAATGAACACAAATATAGGTAGGGGGCGAGACCCGGTAGCAATTGTCTGCTGCATTGGTCCGTCTTCCAGTTTGGGCAAGAACTCCTCTGGCGGAACAGCAGCGTCGGGTTCCTGCGAAGAAAACAGAGGGGGATTATAGCCAATCAAAAAATAGGATGTGGTAGCGAGAACGGAGTTGTGGTCTTACTCTACCCATGAGAGCTGAGAGCACCAAGAACTCGAGTTGGAATATGTCAGACAGCAGAGCATTCTGCCGAGATCCTGGTTGGACTCGTTGAGGCCCCGATCTGTCTACAAAACTATTTCCAGAACTGGGAGGAGAACTGAGGACCGCTATCCGAAACCATGACCGGCAAACCATGGAGACGGAAGACGTTATCCAGCATCAGTTGGGCGGTCTCCCGGGCGAAGGGAAGCTTGGGCAGATGAATGAAGTGAACTGCCTTGGAGAAGCGATCCACCACCGTGAGAACCACAGTCTTTCCCTTAAACGCAGGTAGCCCAGTGACAAAATCAAGGGCTATGTGGAACCAGGGACGAGAGGGAATGGGTAAGGGGCAGAGCAGTCCAGCAGGGGGGTGATTGGGCATCTTACATTGAGCACATACCGGCAGGCCAACATGAACTGTCTATCGTCGGCCAAAGAAGCCGAATTCCGGGATGGCAGACCAACCTAGAAGAGTGACCCCACCGGAGGACATCAGGCCACAGGGCGTTCGGAACTGCTGGCACTTGCAACCCTCGTCCGCCCTCCGCTACTCGCCGATCGATCACCCAAGAGCCCCAACCCCTTGCAGGATGGTTTCAGTCTAGGGCTTTTCCTCAGGGGCAGACGCAAGAGAGCATCAGGCTTGATATTCTTGGAACCGGGCCGGAACTAGAGGGGGAAGTTGCGTTCTGCAGGGCTGAGACGGTGGGAAAAGGCACATGGTTGCACCTTCCTGTCACCAGCGGAGCGTTGGGATAAAACTGTGCCGCCCAGAGAACAAAAAACTGGAGAGTAGTATCTGTAACAGACACAATGGTTGCAGAGACATAACGAGACTTTAATATTTCAAAGGCAATCTAATTCCAACAATTCGTTGGAGCGCCTTACGAGAGTCGGGGGAAAGCCATTCGGCAACTGCGTTGATCTTTGCTGGATCAGCCAGGAGTCCGTCTGTGAAGATGATGTGGCCAAGGAACGTAACTGACTCGGAATGGAATGTGCACTTCTCTGCCTTAATGTAAAGCTGGTTTTCGAGTAACAGTTGGAGGACCCCCCTAACGTGCTGGGTGTGTTCCTGGAGAGAGAGCGAAAATATAAGAATATCGTCCAGGTACAAAAAGAAAATCTATCAATCATGTCTACCAGAACGCAATTGACGAGGTCCTGGAAGACGGCTGGAGCATCTGTAAGACCAAATGGAAGAACCAAATATTCATAATGTCCTGTGGGTGTGGTGAAGGCTGTCTTCCCTTGTCACCCTATCGGATGTGAACTAGGTGGTAGGCATTGCGGAGGTCTAATGTGGTAAAGACCCGGGCTCCCTGCAACAACTCAAAGGCAGAAGACATTAACGGTAAGGTGTACTGATTCTTACAGTGATGTTGTTCAAACCTCGGTAGTCAATACAAGGACGTAGGGAGCCATCCTTCTTTCCAACAAAGAAGAATCCTGCACCTGCAGGGTATGAGGAGTGCTGAATGAGACCAGCCAGGAGGGACTCCTGAATGTACTTATCCAATGCCTCTCTCTCTGGCCCAGACATGGAGTACAAATGACCCAGAAGAGGTAGCGGCCTTGGGATGGAAGTGTCGGAAGGGATTGGAGAGTTGTGCTGTGGGCGTAGGGGTTCGGGTTCTCGAGTGGCAGGGGTCAGCCGTAAATCCCCAAGGCTTTGAGTGATCCGATCTCTTGGGCTGCGGCATTGAGCCGGGTGGTTTGTTGCCCTAATAATATCCCTTGCTGAGCAAGGGCTGTGCGGAGTATCACCTATTTCACACTTGTAAGCGATATTTTAACCTGTCCAAAAAATCTTAAAAGAGTTTTAAACAGTGAGAGACCACAAACATGTGAGGAGAAAAACATCATTTCGCTGACAAAGACAGCACAACACACACCAACAGATATTCAAACAGAGTCCTGACTCTGAACACAGGAAATCTCGCGAATTCTTTAGAGACTTCAGAATTAGTTATTTATAATGACACTGTAAGCTTTGTTTATTATTTATGTGTTCAATGTAAACAAATGTTTACGTATAACATTTATGCAATTTTAAATTGCTTATGTAGTGTCGTCTAAAGCATGTCGTTTTAAGGTCGTTATACTTCTGTCAGCTGGCTTTCTGAATTGTTATTGTTTTGTTCCATATGACAATCAACAGAGTTTATGTGTGTTTGTCCTTTGGGTTTCCCCCACACATCAGGATTTCTGATTGTAAAATCGTAAGATTATCGTAAGATTATCTTTAGAGCCGTTTAAGATCATCGGGACATGCATAATTTTTAATCTTATTTTAATCAAAATAATCTTATTTTGACTCGTCCTGTAGATGGACATTAGAATTTGTTTGTGCAAAGCAGAGAAATGGAAGCAGAAAGGAGATGATGAGTTTGAGGGAGGTAAGACTTGATAAACAAACTACTTTACATCCTAATCTCGCATAGCCAGACGTTCATACTGGTTAGCCAACGGTCAATGGCCGTGACGTCTGAGGCTGAGACTAGTACATCCCCAGCCAGTCAAGACTCAGACATTAGAGGAAAATGTCTCAGGAAAACCTTTGTCAAGTCATTAAAATTGCATTGTTGCTTATTAAAATTCAATTTAATAGCTATAGGACATTAAACGTTTGCAGTAGGTGACCTATGGCTGATAGCAATAGCCACCATTTCACCGTCTTGGTCAACTAGATGATATATAGTCCGGCTATTTATGACACACTTCTAGCCAAAATAATCTAAAATTTGGTTACATGTAATTTGTGACAAAATAGTTTGTGTGATGTATGATATTCCATCATGTAGGCAAAGTCAACAATGATTAAAATGTGCCTGGTTTAATTTCTTTGACATGCTCTATGCGTAGCCACGATTTAGCTTGTATTCAGATCGGTTATTTACAGCCAGTTTATAGTCATGAGTGGTTCATTATCGTTATTGGCCAGTCAGCGCAGAGATTGTTGATATATCTCATCATGTTCAATATGTAAATAAATATCAGCAAGATCTAAGAGTCATTGCATTACATGGTCGATCTGTAGTCACGATTTAGCTCTGAATTGGATGGGCTACGTGCAGTCTGCTTTAAGTCTTCCCGGCGAAATCGAGGCAATTTATGGTCTAATTTCAACGGGTTGGCTTTAGCCCTGATTCAGACCATCGACGAGAAGCCAAAAAGTGTTAAAATAGTTTGTTATGACATCATCAAGTAAACATTTTAAACATTTGAATTATACAGAATTTATATTAGATTTACTGTCACATTTCTTTCATACACTGAAATAAAAATAATTGTTACATATTATAATTCAATCATTTTAACAAGTTACAATTCAATTGCAATAGGTGACCACTAGATAATAACTGTAGCCCTGCTAAGACTTCCACCAACACAAGACTTGAATGTTAGTAGGGATCACAGGCAGACTAGGTATGACACCCAAGCACTGAGAGGTCATGCTCTGTGTTTAGTAAAGGAACATCACAGACTTTTGCTACTTTCATTCCATAAGCGATTGCAAAATGACTTGACACTCCCCTTGGCTAGATCAACATGTTGAAATGCTGAAATGAACAAACGTGATGTCAGCAGATACGGCCCTGTCTTCTGTTCATGCTGAACATGAAATCGCAATAGGCTTAATATTTGATCATGTAAAACTAAAATGATATACCTTATAATTATAACGTATTACCAATTTGTAATTGGAAAATGATCTAAATTTTTGCCTATACCTAACATCTAAAATTTTTCATTGCAAATTCATTATTATTAAGAAACATTTTAAAAAACAAGATAAAATAAATCTGCAGGTTGCAATATTTTAATTTAAAGCATATTATACAAAAATAATGAGAATTCATACAGACAAAATATTCTTTTTCCACCAAAGCTTTGCAATCTTTTGTCGTATCTCTTTGGTTTGTAAACCATACACTAAAGGATTTAATCCTGGTGGTACAATGTGAAACATTATACTTGTTAGTTTCCTGCTGTCCGAGTACTCAGGAAAACGATGAAGCAAAACTACTGTAGCTCCAGAAACAAACATGATTAAATAAACAGCTAAATGAGTACTACAGGTTTTGATGGCTTTGCTGTTGAGGGCTTTGTTTTTGCTACTTTTGCATACAGCAGCAATCTTGACATATGTTATTAATATAGTTACTGCTGAAAAGCAGAGCACAGCTATTGTATATGTAATTCCAAACACATTATTGACGGACACATTTTCACAGGATAGTTTAAACAGTGAAGCATTGTCACAGAAAGGATTTTCAATTTTATATCTGCAGTGAGACAGACGTATAGTGAGGCCTAACATTATAGACACTAAAAATATTGCCAACCCCCAAGCGAATGCTGACAGTTTAAGCACCATTTTGTTGGTCATTATAGCTGAATATCGTAACGGATTACATATAGCCACATATCTGTCAAAAGCCATTATAATCAGTACATAGTGACATGCTGCAATAAATACGTGAATAAAAAACGCTTGAGTAACACACTCAATGTATGTAATATAATGTTCTGAGGTGTCCCTTAAAACGTCCTGCATTAACCGAGGCAAAATGACAGTGGTTCCTAGTATATCATTCACTGGCAGATTACAGAACAGAAAGTGCATAGGGTGCTGCAGATTCTTCTCGGTTGAGATGAGAACTAGAAGCGTAATGTTGGATACCATAGTAAAAATATAAGCCAAAAGAAGAAGGATGAAAACAGGATAAGTCGACTGAGGTGTAACTTTCAGTCCCTCCACTAGGAGGATGCTGTGTCTAAATGTCAGGTTGTCCATTGACTGCCGTGCACAAAACCTGTGAACAGAAAAATAACCAGAGTAACCACTTTTTTGCGTATAATATTTCAGCTAAAGGTACTCTGTAGATACACAGTACGTAGAGCAGACAAATGCATCAAAATCAAAACATCAAAATCAAAACCACACAAACTGTTTTTGCTGTATTACAGTAGGTCACAACTGCAGCTAAGCATACTTACTCTAGAAGGAAATGTATTTTATAAATATAAATGTATTTACAAAAAGGCAACTCTGTTTATTATAACTGCAAATTACAAAGATTGTCTAGTCAAACTGTGCAACTTATACTTCTCTGGAGAAACAATGACTCGCCCTCTGTTAAATACTAGTTCAACAATGTTTCTCTGATGCTGTCGTCACCCAAGAGGGAAAAACTGAGGCGTAACACTTGTTGCCCTGATTGTAATGGTTTAACAGCCCAGCGTTATTATATGTTTATAGGTTGTCTATTTAAAAAAAGTCAAATATAAGCAAGTTACGGCCAGCATAGCTTAATGAATGTTTTAACAAATGAACACTCAGCAATGCATCATATCCAGGTAGGGTAATTGCATAGTTGTCTTTCCATTCCTGTTTGTATGCCCAATTTTCCTCTTTAGACTCTTTGATAGTGGCATTTTCTCTCACATTAACTTAACTAAAATGTTACCATCACTCTGCACACCACGTAATAGCGTATCCCCAGCAGGCAAAAAAATGCAGTTTAGGCTATGTTAAATAAGTATGTAATTATTATGTAATTACGTATATAATAACTATATTTTTAGAAGTAGGCTATTCTAGTTGTATTTTTCATAAATACATTTCATAAATTATCCTTTGACTATGTTCTGGCCCACCATCTACCGGCGAATTAGCCCCGATGCCAAACTTACTTGCCGACCCCCCTGTTTAGACCATTAATACAGATATAATTGCCAAAGAATAATTGGTGCAGACGTCATTCAAGACAATAAATGCATCTTTGTGGAAAATATCTTTTACCGGAATTCTGTCCATTATTAGCCGCCTGAAACTCTAGATGGCACAGTTCTAAAGTCTAATCCAATCTGACATAATAATTACTCCACAGTGAAGCTGATTGGTTCCCTCCGTATCAGCAGCCAATGAGCTTGCAGCTCTACGTTTAAATATTGGCCAAGACCAAATCCATTTATATATCATGTAGCCTACACTACCATGCGAAACAACCTCCTGGACAGCAATCAGTCTTGTTTAAAGAGCGGTCATTCCACAGAGACTGTACTGCCATCGAAGCCCTGATACCGGCAAAAGCATCATCCATGTCATCTGTGCTCATCCAACTGGATCTGTCTGCTGCTTTTGACACTGTGAATCATCAAATCCTCCTGTCTTCTCTCAGTGCTATGGGTGTCTCTGGAATGGCGTTGCAATGGTTCGAGTCCTACCTCTCTGGTAGGTCATTCAGAGTATCCTGGAGAGATGAGGTCTCCACGTCCCAACAGCTCAACAGGTGGGTGACACACGGCTCAGTGCTTGGACCGCTACTCTTCTCCACTTACATGACATTCCTCGGCTCGGTCATTCAGAAGCATGGCTTCTCCTATCACTGCTATGCAGATGACACACAACTCTACTTGTCATTTCAACCAGATGATCCGATGGTCTCTGCTCGCATCTCGACATGCCTGAGTGACATCTCGCTTTGGATGTAGGATCATCACCTGCAGCTGAACCTTGCAAAAACGGAACAGCTTGTTATCCCAGCCAACCCAAAGATTCACCACAACCTTGCCATTCAACTAGGCTCATCAACTATTACACTGTCCAGCACAGCAAGAAACCTGGGGGTGGTAATCGATGATCGGCTTAACCTCACAAGTCATGTTGCCAGCACCACCCGGTCCTGTAGATTCATCCTCTACTACAACATTAGGAAAATTAGACCTTTCCTATCAGAGCACTCTACGCAAGTCCTAGTCCAGGCTCTTGTCTTGTCTTGTCCAAACTGGATTATTGCAATGCGCTTCTGTCTGGACTTCCTGCTTGCACAATCAAACCTCTCCAGATGATCCAGAATGCGGCGGCAAGAGTGGTCTTCAATGAACCGAAGAGAGGGCATTTAACTCCGCTCTTCATCAGGTTACACTGGCTCCCTGTTGCCGCCCGCACAAAGTTCAAAGCTATGCTCCTGGCCTACAAGACCACCACCGGGACTGCACCATCGTATCTTCACTCGCTAATGCAGATCTATGTTCCTGCCAGATCCCTGCGGTCTGCAAAGGAACAACGACTAGTGGTACCATCCCAAAATGGAAAAAGTCACTCTCCCGTACCTTCTATGGATCTGTTCCACATTGGTGGAATGATCTACCTGCTGCTACAAGATGGCAGACTCTGTTGCCATCTTTAAAAAACGCCCGAAAACCATCTCTTCCGTCAACACGTCGCTGATTGATTTAACCTAATTCTTTTCCCTTTCTTACTTCTTATTAAAAAAAAAAAAATCCCCAGGAGGTGAGCGCATCCTTAAGTCTGTCAGCAATTCCTTCGCCCGTGTGATCCTCAGGAAAGTAGACCATCTTGAGGCATAAGCTGACAAGCTTCCAAACTTGATCAATAAAGTGGAGTGTCAGGCTGTCACTGACCTCAGTTATTCCTCCACCCTTTCCCTCACTTCACCATAATGTTTAGGTATGGCTGTGCGCGAAAAATATTTTTCTGGGGTCAATGATTGACGTAAGTTTTCTGAAGCCCACGTTTTCCACCGTACTAAACGGCATGATGCCTTTAGCCAAGAGACATGAATACAACCATCTGTGTTTGCTGCTGCATGGGTTTCTCATTTGACGTAGTTGGTGTCGGGGCAGGGGATGCTTTCAGGGACAGGTTGGCTTACACTTTTATGGTGCCGCATCTTCTCACTCTCAGAATGTTCAATCGGGTGAAACTGGTTCAGATGGTGGAACAGATTTGTGCTAGTCGGCACCACTCTCCGACACATTTTGCAACACAATGTAACCTAAAGTTTATAAGATCTTCGATAGCCGAACCATTGCTGAAAACCTCCAGAAAACGTTTTGAAATTAATGCCTTTTAACATATCATATCATATCTTGTTTTAAAATAAAGCAATAAGCCCCAAGAAGCAGAGGGTTACAGTGCATTTGATCACAGCTAAGGGTATTGTGGCACGACACGAAGTGGAGTGCCTTAAACACCCTTTGCTGTTATAAAATGCACTGTAACCCACTGCTTAACGGGCTTATTTCTTTTATAAAATGGCAATTCCATATGCGTAGCAAGATTTTATAAAAAAAATTATGTAATGCAGTCAGCCGTTATAAATCGGGATATTTTATAAAGGCTTAGAACTCGGCTCAACCAATCAGTAAGATGCGTGACGTGTATACTGACACTACATAAGAGTGCAAGATCAAATCCACCGTTTGCCGAAATACATTCACATTGCATATCAAATCATACAGGCACTTATTTTCAACCAAATGATCATCGTGACCTCACTTGAAAAATATTAAACCAGTGCCCCCTTGTGGTCAAAATATATAATATATATATATTGATAATTCTTTTTATTATATATCTACTCATTTGACATAAAACTTTAAAAGGTGCAACATACTTCCTGTCCACAATTTAGATTCATTATTGTATTGCTATTATTGTATTGTTGTTATTGTAAATCTACTTGATCAAACTCCTCCCACTGCATTTGTACGATTTGCACGAAATGTAATATGTAGCATCTAGACACAATCCTCATAAAAGGTTATGGATTTTTTCTTAATTTGTCAAACCAGTTTCGTATCCCACACAAATATACCTCAAAACTAATTCAAAATTATAGTCAACAATTTCAATTAATCTATTTGTAACAGAGGATTGAAGCATCCAGATTAAATCTTAACTTGTCTGGAGGTTGTAAAGGGGTTTTTCTTGATCATGGAGAGGACAATGCCATCATCCACCACTGTTATCTTATCCGGGATTTATTTGTTTCTGAGCTCACCGGTGTGTTTTTTTCTCACAATGTACCGAATAGTTGATTTGACCACTCTTAATGTTGCTGGTATCTTTCTTATGGATTTGTTGTGTTTCTGAAGCCTGTTTCACCTCGAGATGTCTCTGAACTGCATGTTGGTTCACAGCAACAGCTTCCAATTGCAAGAGCCAGACATTTAACATGCTCATTTTATAAGGAAATTATTTAACGAAAAGCCCATACCTGTCCATAAAACAGCTTTTAACCCTTCAACCAATTTGAAAGTGAACACAGTCTAAAAGTGTGTACTTTAAACCAATTGATTGTAGAACTGTAACTTGAAACCATTTTGGTAAACAGCTAAAATAACAAAATAACAATGCATCTTTTTAAACTAATGTGATTTAACGCATTTAAAACAATGATTTATAAATCTCACAACAGTCTATTATGCAATGCAATCCCCCTGCTCTCTAACATACCAGACAGAAAAATATATAGAGTTTGAACTGAATCTTTAATGTAAATATAATTGTTTAATCATTTCCAAGAACACATTAGCTCTAATAAACTAGATAATATGTTCTCTAATTTAAAACACATCTCTTGAAATGATAGAAAATGAACATGAACAAAATGTACACAACATTTACTTTACATTACATTAATTTTGTTTTTACACAAAATGTTTGTCAACTTTTGTCTTATCTCATTTGTCTGTAAACCATACACTAAAGTATTTAATCCTGGTGGTACAATATGAAACATTATACTAGCTATTTTTCTGTTTTCAGAGTATTCAGGAACACGATGGAGAAAAACCATGACAGCACAAGAAACAATCATGATTAAATAAACAGCTAAATGAGTGCTGCAGGTTTTTATAGCTTTGCTGTTGAGCGCTTTGTTTTTACTAGTAATGCACACAACAGCAATCTTGACATACGATATACATATAGATCCAAGTGAGGTGGTAAACAAAATCACAGTACTAATGATTCCTACCACATTATTAATAATCACACCCTTCTCACAGGACAGTTTAAACAGTGAGGCATTGTCACAGAACGGGTTTTCAATTTTATACCTGCAGTTAGACAGACGTATCGTGAGGCCTACAAAAACTGCCACCGCCAATACAGCAGAACTCCAGGCCAATGCTGATAGCCGTACCACCATTTTATTTGTCATTATAGTCTTGTATCGTAATGGATTACATATAGCCACATATCTGTCAAAAGCCATGATCATCAACACAGTGTGGCTTGCCGTTCCAAATATGTTTACAAATACAGTTTGAATAACACACTCCACATATGTCATATAGCGTTCTGAGGCCTCCCTTAAAATGTCCTGCAGTAAGCGTGGTAACACTACAGTGGTCCCTATTATATCATTCACTGGCAGATTACAATACAAAAAGTGCATAGGGTCATGTAGATTATTTTCTGTCGAGATCAGAATAATAATTCCAATGTTTGACACCATTATAAACGCATAAACCAAAAGAAGAAGAATGAAAACAGGATAGGAAGACTGAGGTGTAACTTTCAGTCCCTCCAGTAACAGAATTGTGTTCTTAAATGTCACGTTGTCCATTGGCTTCCTTGTCCAAAACCTGTAACAAATAGACCTGCCGTTGGCATTAATAACATCAGCTTTTACTGCATTGTACTATGAAGAAAGTATCTGCTTTCATATAACAATAGGCTTGATGTTCATATGCAAATTTGTATGTGTCTGTTTAAAAAATAACGTACATTGCTTGTTGTCCGTTCATTTTCATAATCTACAGTTAGCATTACATAGCAAATCCGCAAAAACCTAACATCTGCGATTCTGTGGTGTTCTGTGTTTGAATAAGTAAAAAATATTTGCATCATAAGATTTATGTTTTTACCTACAGGCGGTTGAATAATCAGTCATGAAATTCTATCAAAATTGTTATTGAATTGTTAGCTTGCTTTCCTCTGAAGAAAACTATAGGTTTAGGCTTTTTATATGGTTCCAAGCTGATTCTATGATGCTGTCAAACCCCTAGAGGGAAAGTGTTATTATTATTTTCAAAGGCACTATTAAAAATGTTGTTACACATTGACTATATATTAAGAAAGCACATTCATACGGTTGGATTTATTATCACTCACTTTCACTCCCCAAAACGATTAAACACATTTATGACAAAATAAAAGACACTTAAAGAAGTGTTCATTGCTAAATTAATGATGATGACATAGACACACAAGTAAAATGGGATAATTTGAAGTCTGTATAGATAAGCAACACTCAAATCAATTTACTGTGTTTTGGTACAATATGTACCAAAGCATCTCTAGGTGGGAACATGACACGCATATATAAATGTGGAGTGCCAGCAGGGGGCTGTTTTTCTTGATGCCAACAACCGTAATGTTAACAATACCATACATTATATTCTATTATATTGGGGTGTAGTAGTTTTTAGACATCTTATTTTGTGTACATTTATTGTTTTGTATGCACATTTAAGACGTATTTGAGCATGTAACCCGACCCCACCTTACCCCTAAATGTAAAAGTTTGTAACTTATATTATACAATATAAAACACAACACATAAGAGACAGATATGGCTACAGATGCAGTTTATTCAAAAAGTGCAATTATACCAAGCGTTCCGAGGCAGACCTAAAAGCGATCCCCTTCTCTGGCCGCCATAAAACTCAGAACGGGACCGGCTGCTCCCTGAACACAGTCAGAAATTTCAACCGGTGTCACAACATCGAAGTTAAACGGCATTGACTCTTGTGTGTTTTGTGAATGGTTGCATCATTGCTTTAGCTTACGTAATGAAACGGCATTGTCTGTCCTGCTAACATTGAGCTTATACTTTCAAATAAATGTCGACTTTGCGCATTCCTGGAGCTCGGCCGTCAGTTATTGATTAAAACCTGCTGTGCTGATACAACAATATTGTATGGCTTTAGAAGACTCGGAATGCAAAACGACCCATTTGTAATGCTTATATAGGCCTACTGTTTTGGTCAGTGTTTGCAGCTTCTATTTGCTTGTTGCTAAAGACTGATGTAAATGAGGCAATTACAACATTTGCATTAGTCCTATTTATATAATTTCAAACAAAACACAAATCTACAAGATATGGATGTGCAGCATAAACAGGCAAATTGCAACAGATTGACATTCAGAGTTTCCTATGAATGTTAGTAAGGCTTAACAGGGATGGAAAAAAACATTGATTTTTTTATTTATGTTACCAAATTAATGGGCAGCAAATATTTTTTAATAATTTAACTATTTATTAATGTAATATTAATAAAATATAAATTTTGAAGTGTCTAAATATAAACAAGTAAGGAAAATAAGTCTGCATTGTTAATACATTCTATTTCAATTTACATAACTCCAACCTTTCATTGGAGAATAAGAACTTTATATGGGGTGAAAATGTCATTATGAAATAAAGAAAATTCTCTTATACACATCCCTTAAAATTAACCATACCATTTTATTAAATACTTTTGGCAACATTCTATTTGCTAAGATAACAGCTCTGAGTTTTCACCTATAAAAAAATAGGTCAGGTACCTATAATGCCTTATGAGTTTGGAGAACATCTGACAAGAGACCCTTCAGATTTCAGGATCCATGTCGGCACGCCTCCTCTTCAGTTTTTCCCACTCATTTTTTATAGGGTTCAGGTCAGGGAACTGGGATGACCATGGCAGAAGCATAGTCTTGTGCTCATCTGCTTTTTGAAAGATCCAACCTTATGAATGACTTCTAGCAGGAGCAATCAGGTTTAGATTTTGTATCCGGTGATATTTGCTAGAATCCAATATTCCATCTATCTGAACAAGAAAATTAGGCCCAATACATTAAAGACTTCATATATTTCATTTTACTCATGGGGTACTTTTATCCCTGTGCCAAAACCATACTGAGTGTTAATAAAATGAACATAGCAAAATTCAACAAATCATTTATTTAATATAACTATGATACAATAAAATTATAATATGAAATAATATTAACATAAATGATATATAAATAGACATATTATTATAGACTAGCCTGACCGATAAACAAACACAGACCGGACGTTTACTGTGGTTCAGGCGCAAGTGTCCAATGAAACAGTCTACAGTCAGATGTAGCTTCTGCCATGGATATCCAAGTTCCCTGACCTGTGTTCTCCAGGTTTTCTCCAAACCAAACTCATTATAGGCATTATAGGTGAGGACTTGGCAAAAAAGAAAGTTGCAAAAAGTATTGAATAAAAAGGTATGAACAATTAGGAGCAAAGTGTATTAGAGATTATTTTTAGTTCATGATGAGATTACCCCATATAAAATGTTTTAAATAAAAGATCGAAAGGATTAACTATGCAAATAAATTTCGACAGACGAAACCAAGGGTATCAATCATTTTGAGGACAAATGCCATTGATGTGTGAAAAAGTAAAAGTGCCCATAGTAACCTACATATAGTTGAACCATGATATTTGTAGTGTTTTTTATGTCTTGCAAACCGATCTATAAGACCAATCTTTGGTACAGAAAAAAATACACATTTCTTATGTGAGAACAGTAGTTTACATAAGTACCCAATAGAAGCAGATAATAAGTATTACTAAAAAAAACATTTCTAAAGCATCATCAATATGATCATGACCACTGCTTTCTTGCTTTTTAGAGCGCAAACGGATGAAAATTAATTTATATTTTGAATTGACTACTAATTCCCTTTTCTTCGGCACCAAAAGCTCACAAACTTCTGTCGTATCTCTTTTGACTGTAGACCATACACTAAAGGATTTAATCCTGTTGGTACAATGTGGAACATTATACTAGCTAGTTTCCTGCTCTCAGTGTAGAGAGGAAACCGGTGGAGGAAAATAAAAGTGGATCCAGACACAAGCATGATTAAATAAACCGCTATATGACTACTGCACGTTTTCATGGCTTTGCTGTTGAGGGCTTTGTTTTTGCTTTTTATGCATACAGTAGCAATCTTGACATATGTTATAAGCACAGACAGAATTGAGAAAGTAAATAAAACTACTGTGTAAGTGAGTCCAAACACATTGTTAACAGCCACACCCTCCTCACAAGACAGTTTAAACAGTGAAGCATTGTCACAGAAAGGATTTTCAATTTTATATCTGCAGCGAGACAGACGTATAGTGAGGCCTAACATAATAGTCACTAAAAATACTGCCATCCCCCAAGCAAATGCTGACAGTTTAAGCACCATTTTGTGGGTCATTATAGCTGAATATCGTAATGGATTACATATAGCAACATATCTGTCAAATGCCATTATAATTAGAACGTAGTGGCTTGCCGCTACAAATATGTGCACAAAATAAGCTTGAACAACACACTCGACATACGTGATATAACGCTCAGATTCATCCGTTAAAATATCCTGCAGTAGTCGCGGTAAAATGACAGATGTTCCTAAAATATCATTCACTGGCAGGTTACAGAACAGAAAGTGCATAGGATCATGCATACTCTTCTCTGTTGAGATCAGAATTACAAGGGCAGTATTGGATATTATTATAAATACATAAACTAGCAGAAGAAGGATGAAAATGGGGTAGGAAGACTGAGGTGTGACTTTGAGACCTTCCACTAGGAGGATGTTGTTCTTCAATGTCAGGTTGTCCATTCACTGTTTTTCCCAAAGCCTATATGCCTGGAAACGTTGACAAATGTTTGTAAGCAACTGAAATGCAGTACATGGTAAATTCTATAATATCCTGGTATTAGTTGCAGGTCTAATAAAACAACACACATACTTACACCAGAAATGTCCAGTCACGTATGTACAGCAGTTAATGTATTGCTTCCAATATTTCAGGTCGCCTGATAAATTCACAGCCAAGTCAGTACCGAGTGTGACATAAATTCCACTTCTCTGAGAAAATGTTTACCGGCCCTCACTTTTTAATATGTGCTTTAAAGGTGTTTCTATGATGCTGTCATGACCCTAGGGGTGATAACCTTGATTTCACCAGTTGCCATGGTCACAGCCACCATGATCTATCAGCATTACAATAACTACTGCATGTACCAACAACCTATCCTCCAACCTATACGACCATATATGTCCCTTTGCCCAAATATCAACCATAGAAGCATTTACAAAATGATTTCCTCTAAAGTCATAATGAAATTATATATGGGGTATAATTTAGCAAAGATGGCATTTATTGGGGTATGATTTTCAGGATTGCCAGGATTCATGTATTCACATTACACTACTCATTTCATAACATAAAACACCTACAGGTGATGGTCATATAATTATAATATCATAAAAAAGTTGATTTATTTCACTAATTCCATTCACAAAATAAAGCGTCTCGCAAAAAGGCAAAACAGACTGGACTGCTGCTGAGTGGTCCAAAGTTATGTTCTCTGATGAGAGTAAATTTTACATTTCCTTTGGAAATCAGGGTCCCAGAGTCTGGAGGAAGAGAGGAGAGGCTCACAATCCACGTTGCTTGAGGTCCAGTGTAAAGTTTCCACAGTCAGTGATGGTTTGGGGTGCCATGTCATCTGCTGGTGTTGGTCCACTGTGGTTTTCTGAGGTCCAAGGTCAACGCAGCCGTATACCAGGAAGTTTTAAAGCACTTCATGCTTCCTGATGCTGACCAACTTTATGGAGATGCAGATTTCATTTCCAACAGGACTTGGCACCTGCACACAGTGCCAAAGCAACCAGTACCTGGTTTAAGGACCATGGTATCCCTGTTCTTAATTGGCCAGCAAACTGGCCTGAGAATATCTATGGGGTATTGTGAAGAGGAAGATGCAATATGCCAGACCCAACAATGCAGAAGAGCTGAATGTCACTATCAGAGCAACCTGGGCTCTGAGCAGTGCCACAGTATGATCGACTCCATGTCACGCCGCATTGCTGCAGTAATTCAGGCAAAAGGAGCCCCAACTAAGTATTGAGTGCTGTATATGCTCTTACCTTTCATGTTCATACTTTTCAGTTGGCCAAGATTTCTAAAAATCCTTTCTTTGTATTGGTCTTAAGTAATATTAAAATTTTCTGAGATACTGCATTTGGGATTTTCCTTAGTTGTCAGTTATAATCATCAAAATTAAAAGAAATAAACATTTGAAATATATCTGTGTGTAATGAATGAATACATTATACTAGTTTCACTTTTTGAATGGAATTGGTGAATAAATAAACTTTTTGATGATATTCTAATTATATGACCAGCACCTGTATATACAAATATGTATCAAATGTACAGAGGTCAAATCTGTATGAGAAACAGATGCAAAAGCAATCACATTTGTCATAAATCTGAAATCTAGTGTCAGGGTTCAGGTTTGACTTACCATTCACTTCTGTGCACGCTCAGCTGTTTCCACTCACGCTCTCTTCATTTCGCGCACCTGGTCTTGATTTTCTCATTACCTCCCTTTGCTTTATATTCTCCTTCAACTGTCTCCTCCGTTGCCAGTGTGTTGTTTCCTTTATTGGACATCAATCGGTCGTACCCTGTCTTGTCACTAATCTTGTTTTCCCCAGCTCGTTCTGGTGGTTGTGTTTCAGGAGTTGCCGTTCTACAGTTGTCTTCCCGGTTCTCCGATTCTTCACTCCGACTAAGAGTTTGCCATCTGTCTCCAGTTTATGTTCACACCTCGACCGACCCACACCTGCTTGACTACGCTCTCTCTTCTCCCTGTACGGATACTGCATGCGCCTCGATCGACCCACGCCTGCCCGACTACGAGTCCTGTCTTTTCCCGCATTACTCCGGCTGTACTGCCGCGTAACTTTGTTTGTTTTATTTAATAAACTGAACTCTAACGCATCTGCTCTTGGGTCTTCTATCTGTTCGTGACAGACCACACTGGCCATCATGGACCCAGTGGATGTTTCAGCTTTGCACACGGCCGTGGAGCGGCAGGGGGCGTTACTGGGCCATCATCAGGAAGGCATAACGGCAACTCAGCGGACGGTTGATGTGTTGTCCACTCTTGTGAATGATCTTTCGTCCCGGATGGAACACACACTACAGCTCGAAGCGACCTCTCAAGGACTACCTCCAGAGCCCCGGGTAAATAACCCACCATTGTACGACGGTGAGCCCACCCTTTGCAGAGCATTCCTCACGCAGTGTGAAGTTGTGTTTTCCCTCCAGTCTCGCACCTACTCTTCAGATAGAGCCAAGGTGGCATTTGTGGTTTCCCTTCATACCGGACGGGCTCGCGAGTGGGGAGCAGCTATGTGGGAGGCACAGGCTCGCTACAGGCACGACTTTCAGGATTTTAAGGCAGAGATGATCAAGGTGTTCGACCGTTCAGTCTTCGGGAGGGAGGCTTCTCGACATTTTGCCTCACTGCAGTCGGTGACGGACTATTCCATTGAGTTTCGTACCCTGGCCGCCACTTGTGCCTGGATTGTCGAAGCTCTGATGGCACGTTTCTTAGAGGGACTCGTCAGTGAGATCAAGGATGAGATTTATGCCAGGGATTTCCCTGGGGATTTTGACCGACTGGTGGAGTTGGCCATTCGGCTGGATGCGAGGAGAGAGGTTAGTCAGCGAGTCAAGTCATCAGCTACCGTTCACCTGGATCCGTGGGCTTCGCTTCGCAGACCCCCTATTCCAGATGAAAAGGAACCCATGCAACTTGGCAAACTTCGCCTCTCGGCCAAGGAAAAGATGCGTCGCATAAACGACGGAGTGTGCCTCTACTGTGCGGGACAAGGACACCAAGCAGCTGCCTGTCCGTTAAAAGCCAGCGCTCGTCGGTAAAAAGGGGAGTCCTGGTGAGCGGCACCTCCATCTCCCCCATCCTGGGTTCGCTTACCCTTCTACCGGTCGTGCTTACCTGTGTCAATGACTCGTTCTGTGAGTCGGCCCTCGTGGATTCAGGGGCGGAAGGCAATTTTGTGGACGAGACCTGGGCTCGTGAGAGAGGGATTCCCCTTTTTCCTCTCCATCCACCCATTCTCGCCCACTCCCTGGACGGCAAGGTGATCAGCACAGTATCATTTACCACCACTTCGGTAGGTCTCATCACCTCCGGCAACCCCCGTGAGGAGCTCACTCTCTTTGTCTTAAAGTCTTCTGTCGTTCCTCTTATTTTGGGTCACCCGTGGCTATCGTTACATAACCCCGCCATTAACTGGGGAGATAATTTTGTTTCTGGTTGGAGCGTGTATTGTCATGCTCACTGTCTTGGTTCTGCTTTTTCTTCTGTTCCTTCTGTGTTAAAGGATGAACAAGTTGACCTGGCTCGTGTCCCAGAGGTTTATCATAGCCTGCGAGCGGTCTTCAGCAAGTCCCGGGCCACATCCCTCCCTCCTCATCATCAGTACTATTGTGCGATCGACCTTCTCCCAGGCACTTCTCCGCCGCGCGGCCGGCTTTTCTCCTTGTCCGCTTCCGAACGGATAGCCATGGAGAAATATTTGAGTGATTCTCTGGCAGCTGGTGTTATTCGTCCCTCCTCGTCTCCGGCCGGTGCAGGGTTTTTTTTCATGAAGAAAAAGGATGGTTCCTTGCGTCCCTGCATAGATTACCGGGGACTGAACGACATAACCGTTAAGAATCGGTACCCGTTGCCGCTTATGTCATCGGCCTTCGAGCTATTGCAGGGCGCAAGGTTCTTCACGAAACTGGACCTTCGCAATGCTTACCATCTGGTCCGCATCCAGTCTTCCATGTCTCTAAAATCAAACCTGTCGGTCGCTCTCCTCATGTTCCCCTGGTTTCTTCCCGGTCTCCCTCCCTCTTCCCCTGATCGTTGATGGTGCTCCCGCCTTCAGGGTCAGGAAGGTGCTTGACTCTAGGCACCGTGGTAGGGGATTCCAGTATCTGGTCGACTGGGAGGGTTATGGTCCGGAGGAAAGATGTTGAGTCCCTGCCCGGGTCATCCTGGACCGTTCGCTTATTGAGGCTTTCCACCTCCATCTTGCCCCTCTTTCCTCTGGCGCGCCTGGGGGCGCGCCTGGGGGGAGGGGTACTGTCAGGGTTCAGGTTTGACTTACCATTCACTTCTGTGCACGCTCAGCTGTTTCCACTCACGCTCTCTTCATTTCGCGCACCTGGTCTTGATTTTCTCATTACCTCCCTTTGCTTTATATTCTCCTTCAACTGTCTCCTCCGTTGCCAGTGTGTTGTTTCCTTTATTGGACATCAATCGGTCGTACCCTGTCTTGTCACCAATCTTGTTTTCCCCAGCTCGTTCTGGTGGTTGTGTTTCAGGAGTTGCCGTTCTACAGTTGTCTTCCCGGTTCTCCGATTCTTCGCTCCGACTAAGAGTTTGCCATCTGTCTCCAGTTTATGTTCACACCTCGACGACCCACGCCTGCTTGACTACGCTCTCTCTTCTCCCTGTACGGATACTGCATGCGCCTCGATCGACTCACGCCTGCCCGACTACGAGTCCTGTCTTTTCCCGCATTACTCCAGCTGTACTGCCGCGTAACTTTGTTTGCCTTTTGTTTTATTTAATAAAATGAACTCTAACGCATCTGCTCTTGGGTCTTCCATCTGTTCGTGACATCTAGTGAACATAAACATTAAAAACTACCGCTAAAAGAAGTGGCAGATTTCATTGTGAAATAGCACTGGCTCTTGTGTGTCAGGCTAATTGACTCCTCTAAATGTGTGCATTTATGTATAAAGTTAACTTATGGCTTCAGTTCACAAGGTTTGCAACATGAGTTGTTCATAACACTTTTATCCAGTATTATACAAATAAATACATGTGACCTGTAAACACCTCTCTTGGGTTATTTAACAAATTAAGGATAGATTTACTAACCAGGGCAGAATAGTCCAATTTTAAAAAAGCGCCGGTGGAAGTGAACATTTCGGCGGTTGATTTACTAACCGAGCTGTAAATTAAAATACAATATTTTATTCCCATAACGACCTTTGCAATCCGGTGCTGGGTTTAAGACATGTTTTTTGGTGTTAAATAAAGCTGCAAACACCAGTACAAAGACGAGCACAAACCTTAGTAAATAATGAGGTCAGTCACAAAAACAGCTGTGTCCACGCATTTTTGCGCTAAATTTCATTGCGTGTCTTTACTAAGTACAGACAGAATAGTAAATTTTTCGCCGAAAGAGGTGTTTGCGCTGTTCAAGCTGTTTACAAATCTGTTTATTATCCACTTATTAATATTAAAATAAATTTCAACAAGGATCTTGATACAAAACAATCACACTGATATATTTGAAGATATGTCAGTGCAAGTAGTCCGGGAAACCACCCCAACATGTTTTTAAAAAAGACAGCCAACATTTGGGCCTTAATTGTATAGTCATATATTTTATTTTGAGAATACATTATAATATATAATTGCCATATTATAACTCTATACATTATGAGGTTATATGTTATTTAAAATACATTTAAAAAATTTCCACCCCACATTTTAACAATCTTTTGTTTGATTTCTTTGGTTTGTAAACCATACACTAAAGGATTTAATCCTGGTGGTACAATGTGCAATATGATACTAGCTAGTTTCCTGCTGTCTGAGTACTCAGGAAAACGATGAAGAAAAATAAAAGTGACTCCACATGTGAACATGATTATATAAACAGCTAAATGAGTACTACACGTTTTCATGGCTTTACTGTTAAGTGCTTTGTTTTTGCTTTTTATGCATACAGTGGCAATCTTGATATATGTAAGAAATATATACAATATTGACGCACTGGCTAAAATCACTGTATAAATAACTCCAAACATATTATTAAGGGCAACATTTTCACAGGACAGTTTAAACAGTGAGGCATTGTCACAGTAAGGGTTTTCAATTTTATATCTGCATCGAGACAGACGTATCGTGAGGCCTAACATTATAGAGACCACAACTATTGCCAATCCCCACGCTGATGCTGACAGTTTAAGCACCATTTTGTTGGTCATTATAGTGGCGTATCGCAATGGATTACATATAGCAACATATCTATCAAAAGCCATAATCATCAGCACATAATTGCATGCGGCAATAAATATGTGCTCAAAATAAGCTTGAATAACACACTCGACATACGTGATATAACGCTCAGATTCATCCCTTAAAATATCCTGCAGTAAACGTGGTAAAATGACAGAGGTTCCTAATATATCATTCATTGGAAGATTACAATACAGGAGGTGCATAGGATCATGTAGCTTCTTCTCTGTTAAGACCAAAGTTATAAGTGCGATATTTGATATTGTTGCATAGACGTAAGCCACTAAAATCACAAGGAAAACAGGATAAGAGGATTGACGTGTGAGTTTCAGTCCCTCCACTAAGAGAATGCTGTGTCTGAATGTCAGGTTGTCCATCAGCTGTTTTACAAAAACCTGCAAACAAAGTAAAAGCCAGACATGTTACTTCCATTTATAATATGCATTATGCAGTTATATATGTAATGCAAACATTGTACGGTAAACATGACACAATATTGATAATACATAATAAAGTAACAACATAATTCTCTGTCCTTGCTTTGTTCCTGATTTTAATGAATATCAAGAGAACATTGCTTGCATTTTTAAAATCAACTTAATTTGACTTCTTTAAACATGACATACAGTATAGAAAAGTACTGTATCATCAGTATACAATTTTTTGTTTCTTAAAGCTGCATCTTGCCTCACCTTAAGATCCTCCTTGTACTGCTTTAGTTAAACAATAGGACCTGCTCTTCTCTGAAGTTTGTTGGCCCTTGTCTTTAAATGTGTCCTTTATATCTACAGTATATATGACCTTGTCACTGTCACATCAGGGAATACTTGTGCACTTGTGACCACGAGCGGTAAGGTTCTTGGTGAAGACATAATGCCTTTGACTTTCTTTTACAAACAGCAGCTTGCATCCACCAGAGATTTCTCCTAAACAAATAACTCTTTCATTTGGCGTCATTGTTTGGTTTGCGAAAAAAGGTCCTTACACAAGTGTGTTATTTACCTTAAAACAACCCCAGACGTACCCGTTGTGCTCTCTGAAGTACAAAAAGACCAACCTGTCTCATGTACATCGATAAGTGTGCTTAAGTTTAAAGAACTTGCAACATATAATTTGTAAATTGCGAAAAAGTAATAAAATTGGCTGTAACAAATTTGAATACTTTTTTTATGGTTGTCCAATGTTTCTTCTTATTTTGGTGTTAGCTAGTGTATGCAGATACCAATTTGGATACTATTTAACACCCCATACTGTTAAATTGGTTTTATGCTTTATGTTAAATCAAATGTTTAACAAGGCTGTTCAAGTTATTTTAACTTATTATTTTAGTGTGTTCTACTATTTTGTAGTATGTTCTATTTCATGTGGTTAATCAAAAATTATGACAATTTTTGTCCAAGAGTAATTTGCTTTTAGCCAAAGTGAACAAGACAAGTTAAAAAAGAAACAATGATGTTCAAATAGTCACATGACACAGTCATTTCACTTTTCAGTGTTGTGTACTGTATACTGTCATGAATCACGGAGGAAGCATACAGAGGCAGTCGTCAAGATAGTGGAGGATACGCATTCCCTGCTCCCTGGGGGAGCGAGAGTTGTCTCTGCGTCCTTCAAAAAGGAACGGGGATACAGGGCCAGACCGAAGGGCAGGTGTGGCTCGTAGCTGTGACCAGGCCCTTGACAGCGTGACGAAGGAACTAGCAAGGGGATCTGCTTTATCGCCCCCGTGAGGGGAAGTTCTGTGGACGCAGCACGGCTGTCTCATCAGGGTGGGGCCCTGAGGAGGTGAGCGGGTCTGCTAACTTACCCGAAAATAGAGACAAGAATGGTTTCCGACTAGCTCTTTGTCTGTTTTGAAGGACAGCAGAAGGGGAGACTGAGGTAACATCTGTAACAAGACTTTCCCTTTCTGTCTGTCTCTCGACGTTGTGTCCATCATGCCACACACTTCGCCGTACGCTTCAGGGACCGAGAATGCCTTTCAGGTTCCTCAGCACAGTAGGTGAATGAATGGCCACGCCCACTTCCTTTTATAACTGTATCGATGGGGCAGAGTCTGGCATGCCATCCCATTCGTCAAGTTCATTGGCCTTTTAAAAGTACAATCAAAGATGATTGAGGTTCTCGAATCAAACCACATTCTGTCGACACAACGTCTCGTTCCCTCCATCAGGGAACTAAGGTAACATCCATAACCAAGACGTTTTCTTTAAAACTATATAAAAAAATATGTCTTTAAAAGGATGTATGAAGTTTACTGTACATCAGTGGAACTGAATCCATCACAGTACATATCATGCTAGTCAGCTACTAGAGAACATTCATTTAGGCTTTCTACACCACAATCTAAATCTGCTTGTTGTGCATTGCCATTAGCTTGTGTCATGCCTTAAATGTTTGTATTAAATCTGACTGCAGTTGGTGCTTATATACAGTATCTGACCTTTTTACATAAAGGACAAAACTCAGTTTAAAGCACTATAAATGCAATAAATGCAACACAATGGAAATTAAAACAAACTGACAAAATTTTTGTTTTCAGCAAGATTTAACCGGTTTGACAGTGACAAAAACAGGGTTTGTACAATGTTAAAATCATATTATTTTTGTCATAATTTTTATATTGTTTTGAAAACACAATATCATGAATACCCTTTTTTTCTACAGCAAAGTTTTACAACCTTATCTCTTATTTCTTTGGTTTGTAAACCATACACTAAAGGATTTAATCCTGTTGGTACAATGTGAAACATGATACTAGCTAGTTTCCTGCTGTCTGAGTATTCAGGAAAACGATGAAGAAAAATAAAAGTGGCTCCACATGTGAACATGATTAAATAAACAGCTAAATGAGTACTACACGTTTTGATGGCTTTGCTGTTGAGTGCTTTGTTTTTGCTTTTTATGCACACAGTGGCAATTCTCAGGTACGTTATCAATATACACATCACTGAAAGACTGAGTACAATTGCTGTGTAAATGATTCCAAACACATTATTGACGGACACATTTTCACAGGACAGTTTAAACAGTGAAGCATTGTCACAGAAAGGATTTTCAATTTTATATCTGCAGTGAGACAGACGTATCGAGAGGCCTAACATTATAGACACTAAAAATATTGCCAACCCCCAAGCAGATGCTGACAGTTTGAGCACCATTTTATTTGTCATTATAGTCGTGTATCGCAGTGGATTACATATAGCCACATATCTGTCAAATGCCATTATAATCAGAACATAGTGGCTTGCTGCTACAAATATGTGCACAAAATAAGCTTGAACAACACACTCGGCATACGTGATATAACGCTCAGATTCATCCGTTAAAATATCCTGCAGTAGCCGTGGTAAAATGACAGAGGTTCCTAATATATCATTCAGTGGAAGATTACAGAAGAGAAAGTGCATAGGATCATGTAGCTTTTTCTCTGTTGAGATCAGTACTACAAGTCCAATGTTTGATATTGTTGCAAATGCATAGGCCAACAGTAGCAGGGTAAAAACAGGATAAGACGACTGAGGTGTAACTTTCAGTCCCTCCATCAGCAGAATGCTGTTTTTTAATGTAAGGTTGTCCATTGGCTTCTCTACACAAGACCTGTAAACAGAGAAACAAACGTATACACACATGATATGTCATTATTAGAACATCAATGTTTCAGAATATTTAAATCCTTTTTTATAATAAATATTTATTACTTAAATCAGTAAATATAATAATGCACTGTGTAAAATACTATGCTGTTAAGGTGGTGTAATCTCCGTTCACTGATTTGTAAATTAATGGTAAATTAAGTTATATTTACTATGGAAATATCAACCCAAATGCATCAAGTTCTCTTCAATATTACCTAAATTTAAGTGAGCTCCACAGACCACTTGGCAAAAGAAATGTTCTTTTAAAAAACAAACAGATGTTAAAAAGAAATCCTGACCATAAAAATAACCTTTATGTTATTAAGAAGCTATTGCTTTACAGTTGCACATATGATGCAATGCTTGATGGCCTTTACTGTGGTATTTATATGTATTATATGTCTGTTGCCTTGTCATCACCCCAACAGGGAAAACATTTGCGTAGCACGTGTTGTCATGAACAGTATTACTCATGATTATGAACTGTATGTTTATGTAAGTGCAATTTTAGCCTAAAAGGGTTGTCAAAGGTGTTTTGACCCTATCATGCTTTTGTTTTGTTTTTTAACTAAAATACTGTACATGCAATAGTGGTCAGCTACAAGAGCACTTTTTATGCAGGGTTTTGCAGTCCCTTTTTTTCTAAATGTAGGCTACTTTGAATGAATGACACGTTGAACCTTTGCAGATTTTTTAAAATGAATGTACAGTGACATATGCTGGCTCCATCTCTTTATCCTCAACGGAGAACATAATACTCACACACTTTGAGACATTAAAAGATTAGGATGAAGTATTTATTTTGTAAACTTGATATTTTTATTATGTCCTTTAAATGTGTTTAATGTTACATGTTAAATGTTACTGGCTGAGTTCTATTGTATTTTAATATTTTTAAATATACAGCCTTGGAAAAAAATTAAGAGACAGCTCCAGTTTGGTCTTTATTCAGCATGTATGGTGGTAATTCCAGTGCTGTAGAATTACAACTGAAACAAACCTCAGGAATGAAATATAGTCATCCAACAGCAAAATGAAAGACTGACAGAACTCAAAGACAAATTAACGTTTTAACCGATCCTAAAATGCATGTAAAACATTATTATTGTTTTGTGTAAACATCAATATAAACTTGATTTTATTACAGTATCCAGCAAACACTTTTGTTATGGTTCAGTTTACAGCAAAGAAATGCCAAAAATGCAAATTAAAAATCGAATTTGTTTTATTTGGGAAAAATGTAGTCACTAGTTCACAGAATGAAACATTAAATATATTTTACAATATACCTATGAAAAGTACAAAATTAGTTTTGGAGTGGTCTCTTCATTTTTCCATGGCTGTATGCCATTAGTCTTTCTAGAACATACAAATTGTTGTTCATTTAACTGTCAATATTCAAGCATTCATAATGAAAACTGCTATGAGAAGGTAAACAGTAATAGAAAATGCAACATACAGTTTTTTTAAATATTCACATGAAAACTTATGCCATTTTTCTACATACTTCATAGTTCAATTTCATTAATCACAAGACTGTTAGTTGATGTCATATATGCCTGTAACGTTCATAGACGATTTCGGCAGCATCAACATAAACAATTGTTTTGTGTTCCAATCTTAACTTCCGGTGGACCTCCGCAAAGAATCAAAAACTGTTGAGTAGATTTAATTTTAATTAATTCAATTGTTATAAAATAAAATATCTAAATAAATTGATATAAATGAAATATAAAAGTCAGATTGAAAACTAAACAAAGAGTGCAAGTTAACTGTGGGCTACGCGTCTGCGTATGATGAAAACGTCTAGGCTGTTAACAAAAGCACCGACAAGAACAAAATTAAGCCTTTAAAATTCAAATCAATTAACCATTTGAATTTACTTTATTTCTAAAAATTACTTTAAAAATTCTTTGTCTTATTTCCTTTGCTTGCAAACCATATATTATGGGATTCAAGCATGGGGGTACAACATGAAACATTATACTAGATAATTTCCTACCATCAGAATATTCTGGGAAACGATGAAGAACAATTATGATTAATCCAGATATCAGCATGATTAAATACACAGCCAAGTGAGTGCTGCAGGTTTTTATGGCTTTACTGTTTGTTGCTTTGTTTTTGCTTTTTATGCATATCATTGCAATCCTGAGATATGTCACAAACACGCTTCCCATTGAAGAGGTGAGCAAAACCACAGTAAATGTTAATCCATACACATTATTGATTACCACACTTTCACAGGACAATTTAAACAGTGAAGCATTGTCACAAAAGGGATTCTGGATTAGCGATCTGCAGTGAGACAGACGCACTGACAGACTGATTAGAATTCCCACCAGCAGCAATGCAACACCCCAGGCTCCTGCAGATAATTTCACAATCATTCTGTTAGTCATTATCGATGGATATCGTAATGGATTACATATGGCTGTGTATCTATCAAAGCCCATAATCATGAGGATAGTGTGAGATGTTGTTCCATACAAATGTGCAAAATAAGCTTGAAACACACACTCCCCATATGAAATGTATCGTACAGGGGGATCTGTTAAAATATCCTTCAGCAGGCGTGGCATGATAACAGTTGTCCCGAGTACATCGTTCAGTGGTAAGTTGCAGTAAATAATGTGCATGGGCTCATGTAAACTTTTATCTATAAAGATCTGAATCAAAACTCCAATGTTTGATATCATTATAAATACATAAGCCATCAACAGAAGTATAAAGACAATATGACTTGACTGAGGTGTAACTTTCAGTCCCTCCAGTAAGAGTACGCTGTATTTGAATGTCAGGTTGTCCATCTGTGATACAAACAAAACATACACAGTGACAAAAGAGTTCAATACTATAGAGCTGAAATATATTTCTGACTTGTGTATACTCACCAAGGTAGATATGTAAAGGATACACGGTTAACTCAATTGCGGCTCAAAGCTGTTGGTTCCCCTCCTAACTAGTGTTACTACTAATATGATAGTAGCACAACCTTGGGAGATGATTTGTGTTGATTCAACCGTTTATATGTGCATCACATCTTCAAGTATCAGGCCTCAAGGGGCAGAAAGGTTGCAAGCAAACAATGGCTGGCTATTTAATACTTGACTTTTCCCCCTTTTATCGATAGGTTGTTTACATATTTATATACCATACATATTTTGTATGGTTTAGGGGCCGAGCATTGTTGATATTAGGTTAGTGTAACAAGATCCATAAAGGGAAGGAAGGAGACGGGAACCGGCGAACATAAAATAATTTTTAATTAATAAAATTAAACGTAAATAAACACTCACCAACCACAACGTAAAATACAGGCCTGGTCCTCTCTCAATGACGGTCTGGTCGCTTGTCCTCTTATGCTCTCAATCTCCTCCGTGATACGAGACCGGTGCGAATCCTGGCTCTCGTCCCGCCTACCTCACTACATACCCCCATCACCCCTCACAGGCCGGTGGTACCCCGACACTGTGCTTGCTCCCCCCCCTTCCCTCTGGGGTAGCGGTCGCCCACCCTCCGCGAACTTTCCCCTGGGGTATACACCGACGAGACGAGAGAACGGAGGCGGAAGCACTCCGAGGGACCGGAATGAGAGAGGGGAGAGAGGAAAATTGTCCGGTTCCCCGACATGCTGCCACTCGGTCCTCAACCAGCCGGGGTACTCTCCTTTGCGGTGCCTTGCGGTGGCCCTGAGCGCTAGACCTCCCACCCCGTGGCGGGGGCTCCTCTGATAGGGAGACAGCAGCGGGCCCACCCCCTGGTCCTCCCCCTTGGGCAGACGGATGCAGGCTCTAGCCTCTGGCAGGCGGTGGCCCCTTTTAATTAATAAAATCAAACGTAAATAAACACACACAAACCACAACATAAAATCCAGGCCTGGTCCTCTCTCAATGATGGTCCAGTCACTTGTCCTCTTATGCTCCCAATGTCCTCCGTGATACGAGACTGTGAGTGATTACGAGCGTCAGCTGTACGAGCACCGGTCTCGTATCCTGGCTCTCGTTCCGCCTACCTCACTACAGTTAGTTTTCTTCTTCAGAAAGAGTCAGATAAACATCATGTTTGGTAGGTGCATTCTAAAGATCTTAGTGTGCTGTATCGGAAAGCTTTTAAGTTTTGTTGAACAGCATGTCCATGGAAGCCTGACAAAGTTCAATGTTTAGCTGAGAAACAGATAGTTGTTGTGACTCAAACATGCAATGTACAAACTGTCATATGGCAAACACAGCTCAGGAGCCTAAACGAAAAAGGGTGATTAACACAACTGCCCAAGAACAAGATACTATGACCGGTAAGTCGTGAGAAATAACACTGACGATCTGACACAGAACGGAGGCACAAGCGGATAAAAGAAGGGAAAAGATTTACGGACGAAAATGAGAAATCAGGAGGGGAAAGAGAAAACTGGAGCCAACCCAGGTGAGAAGAGTGAAACAATAATAAGGTAATCAATGCAGGCACACGAGGGCGGGGCAGCCACAGAGACACGGAGCACACGGTGAGCTGTCAAACCACACTATGTGCTCGACATAAAACAAAACAAACAAGTGCTCAGACCTGAGACCCAACAGGACCCCCCCAGCGGCGGCATTAGTCGTCCTAGGAGGGGGCTCATCTCGGCGTTGATGGAAGTCCTAGATCAAAGACGGGTCCAGAATGTCCCGGGAGGGTACCAAACATCTCTCCTCTGCACCATAGCCCTCCCAGTCCACAAAGTACTGGACACCTTTGCCCCGGCAACGAATGTCCAGTAATCTCCTCACCGTGAAGGTGGGAGAGCCATCCACTAGACGTGGGGGAGGGGGGCAGGCTGTTGCTGGCAGGGTGAAGGGAGGAAGAGAACACCGGCTTGAGCCTGGACACATAAAAAACAGGGTGGACCCGACCAAGGGAGGGGGAAAGTCTGAGTCTGGTTAACCAATTTTGTGATGCGGTATGGACCAATGAACTTGGGTGCCAGCTTGTGAGAGGCAGGTCCTTGGTAGAAAGCCATACCCGCTGACCAGAAATATTGGCTGGAGGAGAGATCCTCTGGCGATCAGCTGCTGCCTTGTGTTGGGTTCCTGCAAGGAAAACAGAGGGCGGGTTTAGCCAACAGAACACTTGAAAGGAGACATACATGACGCGGCCGAGGGGAGGGAATTATGGGCGTACTCTACCCATGGAAGCTGAAAGCACCAAGAACTCAGATTGCAGGATGTCAGACAGGGGAGCATTCTGCTGAGTTCCTGGTTGGCCCGCTGGCATTGCCTGGTTGTCTGGGGTGAAAACTTGAAGACAGACTCGCTGAGGCCCCGATCTGTCTACAAAACTCTTTCCAGAACTTGGAGGAGAACTGAGACTCCCTATCAGACACCACGTTGACCAGCAAGCCATGGTGGCGGAAGACATGATCCATCAGCTGTTGGGCAGTCTCCCAGGCGGAGGGAAGCTTGGGAAGTAGAATGAAATGGACCACCTTTGAGAAACGATCCACCACAGTGAGAACCACAGTGTTACTGTCACCGGATGAAATGAAGAGGAATGGCCAACGACATTGACGAGCGCCAGCTGTGACCACTAATCAGGCCGGTATTGGCGAACACATGTGGGGAGATGGATAAAAGGAGAAGCTGGAAGCCATAGGGGGGTTCGTGTTTGGTGTGCTTGTTTTTGACCTCGGATTCCCTTTAGTGTTTTCTACCAGTGGACATACAGCAACAGCAACAGCAACAGCAACAGCAACAGCAACAGCAACAGCAACAGCAACAGCAACAGCAACAGCAACAGCAACAGCAACAAGTGTGAGGGTGTTTAAACACTGAAGACGGGTAAGTGACTGGCAAATGGGATTGAGGACAGAGTGATTAAGGATAGTACTAAGGATCTATGTTGTCACCAAAGAGGAAAGTTAAGTGCACTTTAATTGGCTTATGAGAAAAGTGATGTTATGAGGATTGGCCTAGAGCATGCTGAATACTGACCTGTGCTTGCTGGCAGGGTGTATTTCTCTCTCACCGTGAGCCTCAGAGATCAAGTAAAGAACCGGGCCTTATGTGATCGATCTGGAAACCTGATACCCTCTTACGAAAAGCCATCCGTGGATTGTCCGACCCTGCTGAGATGGAGTGAAGGCCTGTTGTTCACTGTGGTGAGGTAGTGTGGCATTGCAGTGTCTGAAAGTGTGAAGTGAACACGTGTGAGGAGTTCTAGTATTGATGTATGCACGATAGTGGGAGATTTAACCATTACCATCACTCAGTAATCTTGGTCTGGGGAAGTCTAACCAGTGGGGTATCAAGCATTCAATCTGATCTACAAATCTGAAGAACTGTGTCCGGGTTCCTAGCCTGTTGTTGCTGTATCCGAGAGCGGAGAAGCTCGGCCTTGTGTGCTGGTGGGATGAGCCGCACTTGAGGTTGTGGGAGATTATTCTCTGATTATTGTTCTAGGAACCGAAGAAAGTCCAGTCACCCCCCTTGTGTTTCTCGATTCTCTCCTGGGAGACTGCCACCTCCTCCCTGTCTGCTCAGGGGAAGAGAAAGCCGGTTAGTAAAGCTTGTACTGCCTACCCATTGTTGTTCTGTGACCACAGGAAGTTGCTGGATGCTTTGGCGACACCCTTCGACGAAAGTCTGGTCCACCGCTGCCCTGCAAGAAGCAAACCTTGAGTCTGTTGGCTGCTGCACCCGACCTGCTACGAAGGAGGAAGCCGGTTAGTAACGGTTGTACCGTCTACTCATTGTTCTGTGAACACAGGAAGTTGCTGGATGCTTTGGCGACACCCTTCGCCGAAAGTCTGGTCCACCGCTGCCCTGCAAGAAGCAAACCTCGAGTCTGTTGGCTGCTGCATCTGACCTTGTACTCCGAGATGAAGTAAACCTCGAGTCTGCTGACTGTTGTGCCCAATTGGCTGCCGCATTGGGAGTGAAGAGATCCCTTTGTGAGGAGTAATGAGATTCCTTTGTGGGAGAGGAAGGGAGTCTACGGCTGCGCCGACGCCCCGACCTAGAGTTTATCTCGTGTCGCTTACCTTCCGCGACTGGTTGGCTCAGGCCCTTTTGATTCTCTGCTGGCCAGAGTTCCCTTCGTTCGAGGCCCACGTGGGACGCCCTGGAGTTGGGCTTCAATGTTGTTATAAGTGCTTTTAATTACTTAATAAAGAGAAAAGATTTTGTACCATCGTTGTCCTGCCTGACTGGTGTCCTTGGTGTCGGCTCCTCCGGAGCGTGGTGGTTGACCCTTGGTTTTAGAGAAACTGTTACATTACCCTTGGAAGCAGGTAGCCCAGTAACAAAATCAAGGGCTATGTGGGACATGGGGCGGAAGCAGAATGCGGGGGGGGGGGGGGGGGTTGAGGGTGCTGTGGGTGATTGGTTGCTTAGTCTTAGCTCTTTGTAAATTTTACAATACCAAAAAGTTGCAGTTTGGTGTTCTGCATCTCTGAAAAGTTAACCGAAATCTGAAGAGATGAGCAAACTAAGGATTGGAGAGCCCTGCATCTATTGCGTGCCCTGATCTATGCCGGAGCGCGATCATCCCCACTCCCTGGCTGACCTGCGCTCACACTGTACGTTACCATCCACACCCCAGTATACTTTCTTCATTACATTGCGTCCTTTTAAGAAAACATAAACAAAGCGATTTTTCTCAGCACAATAGAAAAGGCTCAGTATGCTTTTAAATCAGCCCCACATACTTCATTATGATGAAGCCAATCGTTATAGGAAGCGCTGCACTATGTTATGAATGCATGTTTTAGATTATGTGCCTGTTCAAATTCCTCCCTGAAGTCCAGCCTTCATAGCAAAAACATCTAAAATGCACAGCACTATTAAGTGCAGGCATGTGTCACCGCGCTGGGGGGTAAAAGAAACCATTCAAATGAACGTGTGTAGACCTTGTTATGCACTTGGTCTTAGCTCTTTGTAATGATTACGACTGACTGTGCCTGGTGCAGTACTGGCGCAAATCTGACTAATATCAGCTGTCATAGCAAATACACAACACACAGTAATGATTTTAATAATTTTACCATACAATTCAAAAGTTTTACATCTGTAACTGTTTTACCGGATTTATAATTATGCAAAATACCAAAGCTTGTACTAACACCGTAAAGATACAAAATAATTTCAGCTTTTAGTAACATTTTATTGTTTTTGAATAATTTCACTTTAGTCTTTCTGATATATTGCCCTAGAAATAACTGTGGTCACTGTCCAACCTTATTTAGTGATTTTAGGCATGGGCCAACTGGGCAGTCGCCCGGGGCGGCATTTTTTCATGTCACATGGGGGCACGAGCATGTCACACCGGCACGAGCAGTAAAAAAAAAAACTCTGGGCAGCCGCGAAGCGGTTATCTATTATCTATCATTCATTCATTGTGTGGGGAATTGGCAAATTGGCGCCCCTGCATGCTGAAAAGATAAAGGTATGCAACTGTAATGTTCTCTCTGTGTTATGATTACTGTATCCATGTTGTCATCTGAAGGGCTCAAAGGTGTTCTCGCCCGGGGTGCAATTCAATGTAGAACCGCGACTGATTGTTATCAACGTAATGTTCTAGTGTATCATTTTGAAATTCAATGTTTCATTTTTATATACCTTAACAGATGATGGCTGCTTACTCTTTGTGTATGTGATGAGTTTCAGCTAAGCATTGCTAATTCTTCTATATAGTAGGTTTTAACAAAAATGTAACTTGTGAAACACGGCCATTAACATTGGTTTGTTTATTTTGCAAAATGAAAAAAAACAAAATGGCTACTACTGTACTGTCATAAAGACATCAGGTGAAACCTAATATTTTAAGCACAGATCATACATTTATTAAGTTTCAAGATGCCTGAGGTAAAAAGCTCCCTGTAAGGTTTTCAAGGCTTGAATGTAAAATGCACAGTAGTTCATGAACTTTTTAGTGTACATATAATCTTTATTAAGACTCCTTATGAATAATCTATGTTGAATATGTTCACATATTTAATGCACAGTATATGTAAATATTTCTAAGACATAAGAATATAAAAAAATGAATATTAGTGGTATGTTCCCATTTTGCTCGTTTGCATTTGAAAATGTCTATGTGTCATTACATTGACTTTGTTATTTTATGATTGGATAAATATGGTATCATTATTTAGTATTGACTTTATTCCCAAATCTTTTAAAAATGCTTTGTCTTATTTCTTTAGCTTGTAAACCATATATTATAGGATTCAAGCTTGGTGGTATAACATGGAACATTACACTTGATATCTTTCGGATTTCAGTGTAATCAGGGAAACGATGAAGAACAATTATGATTAATCCAGATATCACCATGATTAAATACACTGTCAAATGAGTGCCACAGGTTTTTATGGCTTTACTGTTCGTTGCTTTGTTTTTGCTTTTGATGCAAACGGTCGCTATCCTGAGATATGTTATTACTGTACACCCAATTGAAAAGGTATATAACACGACAGTAAAACTTAACCCATACACGTTATTGATCACCACACTTTCACAGGAGAGTTTAAACAGTGAGGCATTGTCACAGAAGTGATTTTGTATCACTGATCTGCAGTGAGACAGACGCACTGACAGACTGATCAGAATCCCCACCAGCAGTAATGCAACACCCCAGGCTCCTGCAGATAATTTCACTATCATTCTGTGGGTCATTATCGATGAATATCTCAATGGGTTACATATGGCCACATATCTGTCAAAGGCCATGATCAAGAGTATAGTGTGAGATGTTGTTCCGAACAAATGTGCAAAAAAAGCTTGAAAAACACACTCCATGTATGGGATGTACCGCGCCGAGGGCTCTGTTAAAATATCCTTTAGCATGCGTGGTAAAAGAACTGTTGCCCCTATCACATCATTCAATGGTAAATGGCAGAATAGTATGTGCATGGGCTCATGTAAACTTTTTTCTGCAAAGATCTGAATCACAATCCCAATGTTAAATATCATTATTAACAAATAAGTAATCAAAAGAAGGATAAAGGCAGGCTGCCCTGACTGAGGTGTCACGTTCAGTCCTTCCACTAAGAGTACGCTGTATCTAAATGTCAGGTTGTCCATATTTGATCCTAAGAAAACATGGAAAAAGGTTGATTTTGGCATTAATATTTAGCAAAAAGTGTTTTTAGAACATATCATATTTTCTAATATACAAACATGATAGACAACAGTGTAAAACGGTTTACTTGCTACTGTTATGTTTTTGATATTTTCTACAGAATCTTACAGAAAGACACATGATAATATTTTGTGTATAAGCTGAAAACATCTCTATTTCTTAAATATTTCAAAAGAAAATTATTGACACATACCGAGTTGTCACGTTACTGAAAAATATTGGTGGTCGCTGTCCAATTGTGTATTATTTGGGAACTAAGTATGTGACGATATATTTCCTCAAAGTGGGTTAGATAGAAATCCTGAGATTCAAGAGCTCACCCTGTTTGTCTCCGTGTAGTGTTTAGATACTGTGACCTCGCCATTTTATAAGTCTCACAACAAAGTTTGTCTTGTCATCATATACCCAAGAGTATATCTTTGCTGTAACTGAAAACTGCTTACTTTTTCGATCAAGACCCCTGTAACATTTAAGTTTTTCTGAGACTAGGTTTAAGGGCAGGGGTGGCGTTTACGTATGGCAGATTATGAAAACAAAGTGTGCATTATGATGCTCATTAAAGATAATAAAAACATTTTAGACTGCTGTATATTTTTGGCATGGGCGTCGGAAGCATGTGTATTTTAGAGAGACAGTATTTTACCAGCAGCTTCAATGGTGTATGAGTAAGGTACGCCTGACAAGTATTTTTGACACTATCGTGATGCAGGTTTGAATCTGGTTTCGAATTCGCTCGTCTACATATTGCACTCTTGTGTATGTGTAGTTACTTCGCCGGTCACAACTGGTGGAGAATGCGGGTACTGTGACGAAGCTGTTGTAGTTTAACTACGTACCGAGTCAATAATCTCTCTATATTTTGTCTTACATGACGCCTATTCGCTCTCCCTCTCACTTCCGGGTTGCCATTGAGGAAATTATTCATCGACTGCCGATGTGGTGACGCGCCAGCAACGCTTCTCGGAGCAACTAGTCATGCGTCAAGAGAGCACCGACCAAGCACTGGGAATGCTGACAGAAGCAGTGGCTGCCCGGGTGCCATTGCCGGACGCGAGGAATACCGCCCAGCTGCTGACTAAACTCACCGCGCAAGATGACATTGAGGTATACCTCCATACTTTTGAGGTTGTTGCCACGTGGGAGATGTGGAACAAAGCTGAGTGGGCTAGAATACTGGCCCCCCTCCTGACCGCCGAAGCACAGCGGGCCTATTTCACCCTACAAACCCAGGCCAGTGAGTACTGGTTCTACCGGACCCTCCGCGTGGCTGGCGGGCTGTGCGTACCAGACCGTGCCATCCGGAGCTCCATGGTGAACTGTCAGGGTTGACGGCCGACCTGTTACCGCCACATTGGACTCCGGCAGCTAGATTACACTGGTCCAGCCCGGGATAATCTGACCTCGCACCGGTGGAACTGAAATACGCTTTCTTGTCTCTTCAGGAACGGTTTTGAGGATTCTCGTACACATTTTGTTTAGATATGATGTGTTATAATTGATGGTTCTGTTATTTTGGAATGACATTGTTGTATGGCCAGAGGAAATTTAGCTATAGCCTAGGTTTTGGTGACATGCCAACTCTGTCAGGTCTCGGGTCTAGCACTCCCTATGTTGTCTGTGTTTTCTTGTCTTTTTGTTTTCCTGGCACGTGATGTGGTTTCTGACAGCTCTCACGTGTCTGATCCTTGCGTGATTTTCTTTTTCCCGCTAGTTTCACTTCAGTTGTTAATTAGCTTATTCCTGGTATCTCCTCTCCCTCACCATTGCACACGGTGTTTTCCCATTTACTCATTAGTTCTGTTTCCTTTATATACTGTGTGTTTCCTCTTGCCCATTGTCAGACCTGTAGTGTTTTAGACCTAACCTTGTCCTGCTCCTTGTCTTGAGATAGTTATTTCTTTTTTTTTTTTAGCTATCTGGACTTCCTAGTTTTCACAGTGAATCCTGTTACTCACCTTGTCCCACCTTTAACTCCAGGTCCTAGCGCACTTCTGGGGTTTTTTGGGGTTCCTCTATCTACTGTCCTAAGCGACCATTACCTCCTCTCCTGGCTGGATTATCATTGTTCTGCTGTGTTCTCTCGGAGACGTTTATGCCCTGGTGTTCGCGGGTGCGTCAATTCCGGAGAATGCGACGGATCTTATGACAACAAACCTGACATCGATTGCTGCGCTACGAACCTACCGGAGAGAGTCACTGGCTACAGACACCGACCTTTATGGATTAATACACAGCGGAAGACTCTACAGAAACTTCTTGCTCAAATCAACGTGTGAATACTCACCGGGGAATACTTACTGGCTACTGACACCGACCTTCTGGGTTAATACACAGCGGAAGACTCTACAGAAACTTCTTGCTCAAATCAACGTGTGAATACTCACCGGGGAATACTTACTGGCTACTGACACCGACCTTTCTGGATTAATACACAGCGGGGAACTCTATAGAGACTTATTGCTCATTTCAGCGGGTGAATTTCCACCCTTGAGCTTTCTGCCTTGGATTCATTGGATTTTTCTGTTTCTAGTTACTGGATTAGATTTCAGATCATTTTTGTGACTTTCGGTCCCGGGACTTTAATGACGGTAGCTCCGTCAGAGGTTTATGACTTTCTCTGCATTTAGTGCTATTTTTTGCCAGTTGCAGTGTTTGTTGCTACAAACGCTCGGTTTTTCCTGTATTTAAATAAACCTGTCAAATCCTGCATCTGACTCCTGTAGTCCTCATGACAAACTCTGCTGAAGGTGAGATTCACATTTCGAGTCTAAAACCGCGCGGAAAACACAAGCCACACTGCTTACTAATTTTTCCCAAAGCCTAGGAGTTTGAGCTCTCCTGGCATCTGTCGTTGCTAAGCAACAATGGGCAACACTAGCCGTTGAGACGAGGAGGTATGTTGTAATGCCATAAGCTGTGTCTCCTTCACAGAGCTTGTCAATTTTGTTCGGGTGGTCTGCGGATTGAGATCGGAAGAAGCTGGGTGAGAGCGCTGGTGTTGGGGGCGTGGTAAACGGACTAGTAGCGTTCGTTACACACTTACACTCTATTGTTATTTTTGTATTAAATTAATTATGTACAACAGCACTTTGTTTACCTTTCTGCATCGAAACTGAATGGAGCTTAATATATATGGACTTGGAATGAGCAGAGTGGAATGGATGCTTATGTGCGTGTGGCATTTTGAAAACTGGAAATGTTTTCATCTCGATGCGGCACTATCGGGTCTACAAAAATGCATGCCGAACCACATGCGCATCATTACTACATGACTAGATTTTGTGAAATGTGGCATGAAATTATGTCTAAAACCGTATGTAAAGTGCCGCACTGCTTTCTCCTTTAAGCGATAACCCTGGGTATTCATAACCTGACAATTCACACTGTACATCACTAAACCCTGGGTAAACATTCTTATGTGTGGTGTCAACAGTCATGATTGGATAAATACTGCAGTGTCAAACTGAATGAATAAAAATAGTGCATGGTCACTTTAAATAACCAAATTCCTTGTTGTTCTGCATCCAAGAAAGAAATACACAGCTTTTATCCAAAACGACTTACATTGCATTATACTAAACATTTGTTTCTATGTATTTGCAATCCCCTGGGATAAAACCCTTGACCTTTTTTGACGTTGGTTGCTCTGGGGTTCTGTTTCTGTATCTGAATATGTTTTCTATCTATGAATATCACTTTACACACAACACACAGGCACGCACCAATGGAACCATGAACTTGGTGGCATCTGGGATATCAAGGCATTTAAAGCAGCATTGCAGTATGAAAGAGATGCTTATTTTTACTTTGAAATACTAAACAAGATATGTCAAATGCCCGGTAGGTTTTCAAATTAACATGGCTGTTACTGTAAGTGTCATTAAGTGAACATACTGTGAATAGTTAGGAAGTACAGTCTTGGCTCAATGTATTAGGTCTTAAAGTGACAGCAGCCTGATATTCTTGGTGCTCTTTACATGAATAAAACTAAAGAAAAAGAAAGATTGACTCACTGCCCTTGTCTCAATGACATTTGTAGCTTTAATAAAATATCATACAGTGAATAATGTTTTAGTTTTTAGTATAACCAACAATTAAGTACAAACTGCTGGTCTGTTTTATTGGTGTTGTGGGTTCAGATTATGGGCTGTCCCCTCTTTCGAGTCGTTCCGTGATCAATACTTCTGTACATTTATATTTCTCGTTTAAAAGTCATTCAGACAAAAATGGTCATTATAGTGACTGATTCCTACAACAAATAAATATGCTTATGCATAAAATCTACTTATTTTTTGTAAAAAAGTTTAAAAACCCTTTGTCTTATTACTTTGGCCTGCAAACCATATATTATTGGATTCATGCATGGAGGTATAACATGGAAAAGTATATTAGATACTTTTCTACCTTCAGGATTTTCTGGGAAACGATGAAGAACAATTGGTATGAGTCCAGATATCAGCATGATTAAATAAACAGTCAAGTGAGTGCTGCAGGTCTTGAGGGCTTTGCTGTTTGTTGCTTTGTTTTTGCCTTTGATGCATATCATTGCTATTCTGAAATATGTCACGAACACGGTCCCCATTGAAGAGGTGAGCAAAACCACAGTAAACGTTAATCCATACACATTATTGATCACCACGCTTTCACAAGACAGTTTAAACAATGATGCATTGTCACAGATGTGATTGTAAATCACTGATCTGCAGTGAGACAGACGCGCAGTCAGGCCGATTAAAATCCCCACCAGCAGTAATGCAACACCCCAGGCTCCTGCAGATAATTTCACAATCATTCTGTTAGTCATTATTGATGGATATCTCAATGGGTTACATATGGCTACATATCTGTCAAAGGTCATAATTATGAGAATAGTGTGAGATGTTGTTCCATACAAATGGTTAAAAAACGCTTGAAATACACACTCAACATAGGTGATGTAGCGCGCAGAGGGATCTGTTAAAATATCCTTCAACATGCGTGGTATAATAAGAGATGCCCCTATCACATCATTTATGGGTAGCTGGCAGAACAGAATATACATGGGCTCATGTAAACTTTTATCGAACAAGATCTGAATCACAATCCCAATGTTGAAAATTGTTATAAATATGTAAGTTATCAAAAGGAAGATAAATGACAGATGTATTGACTGGGGTGGAATCTTCAGTCCCTCGACTAAGAGTACATTGTATCTGAATGTAGCGTTGTCCATCTGTGATCTAAAGAAAAAGACATTATTTTTGTGATGATATGTGATGTTTGTTTTACCGCACATTGGCTGTGCTTCTCGACCAGTTTGGTTTGGCTTTCAAAATGGTCTATATAATTTATATCATTAATTTTATTATAGAAAATGTATATTTTAGTATTAGTATTAATCCTGAAATATGTTTTACTTACCAATGAAGATACACACACAGCAGTGACTTCACTTAATATATAGCACAAGTGCCTAACTTTGCATCCCCTTCTAGTCTGTATTACTTAGTGAACATAATATTCAAGGCGACACCTGAGTTTAGTGGTTATGACCAAGTTATATTTGTCTTACAATCGCATGAAGTCTTGTCATCAAACCCCATGAGTCTTTGTCTCTATGACAACGTTTTAGTAAACATTTTCTGGTCACAATGTAAAATCAAGCTCTATAACTGGGGTAAAGTAATACATTTATTCAAAAATGTTCAGCAGTGCAATAATCCTCACCTACCGATCTCTGATGTTAGAGGCTCCTTGTTAGAGTGGAGGCATAATAACCATTCTTGATCGACTGCTGGTTCGAGTCTGTAATTAAACAATATAATGCATCATACCAAAATTACACAGCTGCCCTGGAGTCTCAAAGAAGCCAGAGCTGCATGCATGCACTTTGTGGCCTTTGAGCTTGAGACCTGTTCCCCTCTGGTTTGCCCTTACTCCTCCAGCTCGGTTGGGCCTGGGTGCCAAGGTTCAGACATTGTTTAGGCAATTTCTGTCTGAGTGCTCCCTAGTAGGTCCTTTGAAAAATAATGTTTACGGTTACGCATGTATCCAGATTCCCTACAAAGGGAACATGGTGCTGCGTGTTGTTGCCATGCTTTATTCATGCCGTCAAGTCTTGTTTAGGCAATATTTCTGATGATGTTTAATGCAGGTTTCTTTTATGGCTCCTGTGGCTTGCATTGCTACATGGCCTGACATTTATCATAAGCTAAGTATGCATAATATGATATTTCGGGTCATCATTGAAAATAATAAGCTCCAGAGACTTTGCTTTTGCAAGTGTTGTTTGCATTGTGTTGTGTGTAAGCTATTAAATAAGAATTTTAATTCATGACATCATTCGTCTCGAACAGCAGTTCTTCATGGCCTTCCACTCCTCCTTGGAGAAGACCCCACTGATTTACAAAACATGTTTTGTAAGTAGTTTTGTCTGTTTTGATCTATGTATTAAGGGGCTTTCGCACCGCAGGAACGATTTCATGGTTCGAGGACAATTTGCCAGATGTACCTTCTGTTTGCGCCGCAGGAACTTTAGCTCCTTCTCCGAGGAAGGGTCTAAACCAGCAGAACACGAACGATCCGTAACGTACGCAAATGCTGACTGGCCAAACTTCTGTAATTGGTTGGTTGTCATTGTTTAACGGACACACTTAAATGACGTTGCTATCGACCGGCTTACGTCACTAAATAGTTCATTTTTCCGTTTTGAATACGATTGTGGGAAATGCCCTGAGTGAAAACTTAGTTCATGAACGAAAGCCCTATTTACTCGTTCAGGAACTTTGTTCTGCAAAGTAATTCAAAAAATTATTGAACCAAATAATCTGGACACTGGAACAAAGAATGGAATAAGGAAAAAAAATATAAATGAATTAAATAAATTGAAGAAAATAAATTAGAAAGAAAGAATTAAAAACCACTAGAAATCATGCAGAACAAAATGTCAACGTTTTAAAAATTATTGTTAGAAATGCTAAATTTAGATCACTTTAAGTATCAAATTAGCAGTTTCAGAAGGTTTTAATTTTTATAGCTGGCCTTCAGCTATTATCTTTTCATATACCTTAACATGCACCAGGTCCATGGGAAGGTCAAAAGGGATCCAACAGAGTTTTGAGGTTTCATCACAAGCTATTTGAAATACTTTATATATTGGTTAAATATTTGCAAAACCCAAATGCAGACGTTAAACATAACTAAAGATTTATGAGAAAACTGATAATAAAACAAGTTTGAAGATTCCAGGTTTCTGTCGGACAGTGACAATATGTTGTCTTAAAAGATGTTATGTTAATTATTTGTGACTAAATATTTGTTTATAATTTTTAGGACTATGATGATGAATAAGGCCATTCAAGCAGCATATTGACAGTGATACCTACAAACTGTGACACAAAACCTTACTCCCTGAACCTTAACGCCATCCACTGCCATCTTTTTGGAAAGTACAAGTATAATGGATGGATTCTTCCCCAAGCCATGTGCCCTCTTTTTGGGCTCTTTTATGGTCTGAATTTAGAGTACCCTCCAGTAGCTTACAAAGAACAACTTTGATATCATCCAGAGGGTGATATTGTCACTCGGGCAGAAGTCTCTGAAACCTAAAATACTATCCCTGAAAAATCTTCTAATGCATTAACGTCACTTTTATGACATTCTACATTTAACTTTTTGTGAAAAGTTAATGACATGAATAAGAGACATCTTTTATCTTTCCAGAGTGCTATACAGCATGTGCATTTGATCTCAGAATTGTTGACTGATGACAGAAGGATTTGAATTAACATTGTTATTAATGTTTTATCGAATAGATGACTTTGTTTAGATTAGATTAGATTAGATTCAACTTTATTGTCATTACACATATACAAGTACAGTGTAACGAAACTGTACTAATAACAGTTGTGCCAACGACCTGTACTAATAACTTAGTGGTTTCCATACCAACTTGCTTGAGAAATTTAAGGTAATCAGTTTCCACACGTTGTTGAGTGTATGTTGAAATAATTCTTTTATTTGACTTTTATTTGACTCTGTTGAAGTTTAAATTAAATCTGTAGATTAGCTGAACTTGTTTTAAAGAGTTTCCTTTCCCTAAGCTTTCAGGTAATTCTTGGCAAATACTGAAGTTAACTATACAAAGGTTTTGTAAGCTTCCTCAATAACTTAAAAATTCTGAGTTAATCAGTTTTCACAGGTTTTCTAAGTAAACTCAACTTATTACTTTGTACAGTGCAAATATTCGGGTTGTCAGTGTGTTTTGTCCGAATTGAGACTTAGGTTTGGTCCACAATGAAAGGGAAATAGAAATGTTTAATGTGACAGTTTTTAACACAGGTTGACACAGTCCATATCTGCATTAGGTGTATTGCATCCCTATACATAAAGTATAATCAGTACATATTGATGTAAGGTTGTTATGTATTGAAATACAAATTGTATTTTTCACATACTTTATGATACATCATTTAGAAAACAGAAATATGCTCAGGTATAGTTTTTTAAAGACATTATTCACATTATTCATTCTTCATAAAATTCATTATATTACACAGTAAATAAACATGTAAATAAACATAAATCAAATAGAATTAATTTTATTAAAACGTTTAAAAATCTTTTGTCTTATTTCCTTGGATTGTAAGCCATATATTATGGGATTTAAGCTACAAGGTATAATATAAAAAAGTAAAGTTGATACTTGTCTTCCTTCCAGGTTGTCTGGGAAACGATGGAGGATAATTGGCACAAATCCACATATCAGCATAATTAAATAAACAGTCAAGTGAGTGCTGCAGGTTTTTATGGCTTTGCTGTTTGTTGCTTTGTTTTTGCTTTTTATGCATATCATTGCAATCCTGAGATATGTAATCAACACGCTCCCCATTGAAGAGGTGAGCAAAACCACAGTAAAAGTTAATCCATAAATATTATTGATCATCACACTTTCACAGGACAATTTAAACAGTGAGGGATTGTCACAAATGTGGTTTTGAATCACTGATCTGCAATGAGACAGACGTGCAGTCAAGCCGATTAAAATCCCCACCATCACAAAAGAAACACCCCAGGCTCCTGCAGATAATTTTACAACCATTTTGCTGGTCATTATTGATGTGTATCGTAATGGATTGCATATGGCCACGTATCTGTCAAAAGCCATGGTCATGAGAATAGTGTGGGCGTTTGTTCCATACAAATGTGTGAAGAAAGCTTGGGAAATACAGTCCACATATGCGATGTAGCGTCCAGAGGGATCAGTTAAAATATCCTTTAATATTCGTGGTATAACAGTACTTGCCCCCATCATATCATTCAATGGCAACTGGCAGAACAGAATGTACATGGGCTCATGTAAACTTTTTTCTGTCGTGATCTGAATCAAAATCCCAATGTTAAATATCATTATAAATGTGTAAGAGATCAAAAGAAAGATAAATGCAAGATGGTTTGACTGTGGTGCTATTTTCATTCCCTCCACTAAGAGTACGCTGTATCTGAATGTCGCGTTGTCCATCTGTGATCTAAAGAAAACACACAGACAGAGTCACAGCAGAGTGACAGTACATGGAAAGCACAACTCTTTATGTTATATTTTTCAAAGATAATGTATTACAGGGTTTACATTGTATTTTTATTTGTTTTCAATTGTGTCTTTCTTTCTTGTATGTCAATATTAACATTTGATTATTTTCAAATATAAAAAATATATTCAATATTTAACATTTAGGCTATCATTCAGTACACAAAGTATTTATTATTGCTGCTGAAATATTCTTTACTTACCAAAGAAGTTAATTGACACACACTGGAGTGACTTTACCTAATAAATTGTAAACTATTGTATCCCCTACTTCCCTGTGGAACTATGTGAGCACAATTCACAAGAACACAACATGAGTTTAGTGCACATAGCCGTTTTATATTTGTCTCACTATCACTGACGTCTTGTCGTCATACCCCATGAGTCTTCAACTCTATGGGGTGGTTTCGCAGACAAGGATAATTTTAAGACAGGACTTAGTTAAATTAGGATATTTAAGTTGTTTTAAAAAACATACTTTACAAAAGAAACATTACTGTGTGCATATTGAACAATCACACTGATATATGCAGCTATGTCAGTGTATTCAAGACAACATTTAAGTTAGTCAAGGACTAGGCCAAAGCCATGTCCGGGAACCCGCCCCCACGTGATTGAAAAATGTATTTATGTTTCTCTGTTATTATATTCATTCAGAGGGCTTGTTTAATGGTGTTGCTTCTGGTTACTATTTGTATATCTAGAACCTGAATTAAAGCATGTAGTCATGTTGGGACATTTATAGAACAGCACTTACACACAAGCAGACTAAAAGATAAACAAACAGTGTAAAAGTCAGCAAAAATCTAAATGAAATAATGTACACAATAGACACAATAGCTTTTTTCGACTTTACGTGGTGCTGCAAGACCTTTCAGGCGGATGACATCAAAGTACAGTTTTGTGTTGCTGGATCTATCAGTGCCGGTTATTCTGTCATGTAATGAGATGATGAAACAGAATCCATGGACATGATTTACTCTTGTGCGCATTCAAAAGAGATCAGGGCCTGCGCCTTAGGGAAAGAGCAAGAACTGTCCTCAGAGTAAGAAACTGGGCCTAAGGTGGTCAATGAGCCGGTGTCAAAACATCTCAATGATGAAACCAGGCTTGAGGTGAAGGAGAGGCGTGAGGCTCTGCATATACACTCACCTAAAGGATTATTAGGAACACCTATTCAATTTCTCATTAATGCAATTATCTAATCAACCAATGGCAGTTGCTTCACTGCATTTAAGGGTGTGGTCCTGGTCAAGACAATCTCCTGAGCTGCAAACTGAATGTCAGAATGGGAAAGAAAGGTGATTTAAGCAATTTTGAGCGTGGCATGGTTGTTGGTGCCAGACGGGCCGGTCTAAGTATTTCACAGTCTGCTCAGTTACTGGGATTTTCACGCACAGCCATTTCTAGGGTTTACAAAGAATGGTGAGAAAAGGGAAAAACATCCAGTATGCGGCAGTCCTGTGGGTGAAAATGCCTTGTTGATGCTAGAGGTCAGAGGAGAATGGGCGACTTATTCAAGCTGATAGAAGAGCAACTTTGACTGAAATATCCACTCGCGAGGTATGCAGCAATGCATTTGTGAAGCCACAACACGCACAACCTTGAGGCGGATGGGCTACAACAGCAGAAGACCCCACCGGGTACCACTCATCTCCAATACAAATAGGAAAAAGAGGCTACAATTTGCACAAGCTCACCAAAATTGGACAGTTGAAGATTGGAAAAATGTTGCCTTGTCTGATGAGTCTCGTTTTCTGTTCAGACATTCAGATGGTAGAGTCAGAATTTGGCGTTAACCGAATGAGAACATGGATCCATCATGCCTTGTTACCTTTGGGATGCATCTTTGGGATGTGCAGGAACGGGAGCTTCGTGCCCTGGATGTGCATCCCACAAATCTCGATCAACTGCAAGATGCTATCCTATCAATATGGGCCAACATTTCTAAAAAATTCTTTCAGCACCTTGTTGAATCAATGCCACATAGAATTAAGGCAGTTCTGAAGGCGAAAGGGGGTCAAACACAGTATTAGTATGCTGTTCCTAATAATCCTTTAGGTGAGTGTATAATGGCAGGCCCACTCAAGAATGCACATGTTTGAATGCTATTACCTACTGCAACTGCAATAGCGTGATTTAATCAGGCTTCAGTTATTCAGGGAGTAAGGTGTCCCACAAACACATCTGCTATCACCGCAAAAAAGTCTGTATGATGATAATAATAATCTTTATTTTTCTATAACTCCTTTAAAAGTGCACGTAAAAGCACTTTGCAAAAATACGTAAAAGAAAAAATACACCTTATAAAATTTCACAATAAACCATAAAAATAAAACAATATTCAAGTAAAAGGTGCCCTAAAATTAGTTTTAAGAAAATATTTTGCAAAATGCAAAAAGAGATTAAGCTTGCCTTTTCCTAATCGGTAAAGCATTCCATAATTTAGGAGCTACTGAAGAAAAAACGGTCATCAATCTAAAACCGGTAGATGGAACAGGCAATAGACTAGTTTCAGAAAAGAGAAGGTCAGACACTGGAAAATAGGGAATTATAAGATCAGACAAATATTGAGGTGCACACCCATTCAAAGCCTTGTAAATAAGCATCAGAATTTTAAAATCAACCCTTAACCTAACAGGGAGCCAATGTAGATACTCCAAGGTAGGAGTAATTTCTAAGATGAAAAAACTATGTTTTGACATTGTTTTGAACATGTGGCAAAAATGTAAAATTGCCATCAAAAATCACTCAAAAATCACAATTTTTTTAGTTTCGTTTGAAACTCAGTGATAGAGCCATCAACAGTTAAGGTGACCAACCATGCTTTGGGTATTTGTTGAGTTGAACCTATGAGCAAGATCCAGGCTTATTACTTTTAAGACGGAGAAAATGTTGCGCAATCTATATTTTGTCTTAGAGATACATTCAGAAAGAAAATCAACAGGCACAAAATCATTGGGTTTCGAATGCATGTAAATCAGCATAACATTTTTATTTCAGATCAAGTGATTTCAGAAGCTGTCCATTTGGAAAGATGTAGATGTTGCAAAGTAAGTGCCCCAAAATTGATCCCTATACATGTTAGCATAGTGCTGATAATCTGTTGATAAAGTGCACTATTTCTGGTGAAAACCACCATGCTTTCACTTTGCTAATGACACAATAGAAGAGAACGGCTCTGGCGGTCACTAGTGATTCATTGATAGACCACTGGAAACGTTTGTTTACATTTTTGGAAATTCTCATTTAGGGATGTACTCACTTTTGTTGCCATTTGTTTGCCATTAATGTTATTAATACGTTATTTTTAGGGTTCAGCAAATTTACAATGTTATAAAAGCTGTACACTCATTACTTTACATTGTAGCAACGTGTCATTTATTAAACAGAAAATGGTGTAGGGCCGATGTGGGCCAAACAATCCAGGGCCGATTTCTCTTCCCAGCCGATTTCTCTTGCCCCATACATAAATTATACTGGTAACACTGTACAATAACGTGCTGCTTGGTTAATGCATCAGCTAACACGATCTAACAATGATCAATTCCTGTATAGCATTAATTCATTTTGGTTCATGGTAATTTCCTAAAACATTTTTAAAATCAAAACATTGTGTCTGTTAACATAAGTTAATACACATGAACTAACATAAATCATTGTTTTGACATTAACTAATATTAACAAGGATTAATAAATGCTAAAAAACGAAATTGTTCTTTGTTAGTTCATGTTAGATAATGCTTTTACTACTGTTAACAAACAGATCCTAATTGAAAAAAGTGTTACCATTATACTCAGTAAATATGTATCTTACATATTGATGTAAGAAGGTTTTATTGTGTTGACATACAATGTACTTGTCACATTTAATTGACTTCATTCGGTATATTTCATATTTAATAGACATTATTCCTCCACAATTGTTACAGAATAAATAAACACACATACTGTAGAAATCACATAGAATTAATTTTAGTAGAACATTTAAAAATCTTTTGTCTTATTACCTTGGATTGTAAACCATAAATTAATGGGTTTAAGCTGCAAGGTATAATATAGAAAAGCACAGCTGATAGTTTTCTACCTTCAGGGTTTTCTGGGAAACGATGGAGGATAACTGGCACAAATCCAGATATCAGCATAATTAAATAAACAGTCAAGTGAGTGCTGCAGGTTTTTATGGCTTTGCTGTTTGTTGCTTTGTTTTTGCTTTTTATGCATATCATTGCAATCCTGAGATATGTAATCAACACGCTCCCCATTGAAGAGGTGAGCAAAACCACAGTAAAAGTTAATCCATAAATATTATTGATCATCACATTTTCACAGGACAGTTTAAACAGTGAGGGATTGTCACACATGTGGTTTTGAATCACTGATCTGCATTGAGACAGACGTGCAGTCAGGCCGATTAAAATCCCCACCATCACAAAAGAAACACCCCAGGCTCCTGCAGATAATTTTACAACCATTCTGTTGGTCATTATTGATGTGTATCGTAATGGATTGCATATGGCCACATATCTGTCAAAAGCCATGACAATGAGTATAGTGTGGGCGTTTGTTCCATACAGATGTTGAAAAAAAGCTTGGGTAAAACACTCCATGTGTGTTATGTAACGCTCGGAGGGATCCGTTAAAATATCCTTCAACATGCGTGGTATAATAAGAGTTGCCCCCATCACATCATTCAATGGCAACTGGCAGAACAGAATGTACATGGGCTCATGTAAACTTTTTTCTATCGTGATCTGAATCAAAATCCCAATGTTAAATATCATTATAAATATGTAAGCGATCAAAAGAAAGATAAATGCAAGATGGTTTGACTGAGGTGGAATCTTCAGTCCCTCCATTAAGAGTACGCTGTATCTGAATGTCGCGTTGTCCATCTGTGACCTAAAGAAAAGCCACAGACATAAGAGAGTCGCAACACTAACATGCACATACAGTACATGGACAGTAAAGCACCGGCATTAACAACATCAACAAGTATTGCAAGAAGAAAATTTCTCAGAGTAGCAAAACTCTTTATCTATTAATATAAATTTTTATATATATTTTTTACTGATTTTTATATTGGGTATAAAGTACATTATTCAGTTTGCTTTCCTTTTAGTTGTAAATATTTACATGCTTTTTGTTGTACTGCAAATATAAGATATAAATATGAAAAAAATATGATATATAGTATTAAATAATAACTCCTGAATATTCTTTACTTACCAGTGAATATACACACACAAACTAAAAAAAGCAGTGACTTCGCCGATATGTTGTTCAAGTGTTGAACTGTTGCACTCCCTCCTAGTTTGTCTTACTAAGAAATTAAGTAACTACACTCAAGAACACAACATGAGTTGTGTGCACATGGTCATTATATATTTCTCTCACAACAAGTGAAGTCTTGTCACCATACCCCATGACTCTTTGGGGCTGTTTCCCGGACAGGGATTTTTAAAAATATTCTTTACAAAAAAACGTCACTGGTCGGCATTTTGAGACGAAACAATGGCAATGATATATTTTAAGAGGTGTCAAGTAGTTTTCGATTTAGACATCTCTAACATTTAAATTAGTCTGGGACTAGGCTAACGGGAAATCGCCCTATTGTCCAAAAAATTCCAAAATATTTATTCAAAGAGCTTGTTTAATAAGATTTTTGTATCAATTGTGTTTAACTTGTATTTACACTCACCTAAAGGATTATTAGGAACACCATACTAATACTGTGTTTGACCCCCTTTCGCCTTCAGATCTGCCTTAATTCTACATGGCATTGATTCAACAAGGTGCTGAAAGCATTCTTTAGAAATGTTGGCCCATATTGATAGGATAGCATCTTGCAGTTGATGGAGATTTGTGGGATGCACATACAGGTCACGAAGCTCCCGTTCCACCACATCCCAAAGATGCTCTATTGGGTTGAGATCTGGTGACTGTGGGGGCCATTTTAGTACAGTGAACTCACTGTCATGTTCAAGAAACCAATTTGAAATGATTCGAGCTTTGTGACATGGTGCATTATCCTGCTGGAAGTAGCCATCAGAGGATGGGTACATGGTGGTCATAAAGGGATGGACATGGTCAGAAACAATGCTCAGGTAGGCTGTGGCATTTAAACGATGCCCAATTGCCACTAAGGGGCCTAAAGTGTGCCAAGAAAACAATCCCCACACCATTACACCACCACCAGCCTGCACAGTGGTAACAAGGCATGATGGATCCATGTTCTCATTCTGTTTACGCCAAATTCGGACTGTACCATCTGAATTTAGCAACAGAAATCGAGACTCAACATTTTTCCAATCTTCAAACTGCCAATTTTGGTGAGCTCATGCAAATTGTAGCCTCTTTTTCCTATTTGTAGTGGAGATGAGTGGTACCCGGTGGGGTCTTCTGCTGTTGTAGCCCATCCGCCTCAAGGTCGTGCGTGTTGTGGCTTCACAAATGCATTGCTGCATACCTCGGTTGTAACGAGTGGATATTTTAGTCAAAGTTGCTCTTCTATCAGCTTGAATCAGTCGGCCCATTCTCCTCTGACCTCTAGCATCAACAAGGCATTTTCGCCCACAGGACTGCCGCATACTGGATGTTTTTACCTTTTCTCACCACTCTTTGTAAACCCTAGAAATGGTTATGCATGTAAATCCCACTAACTGAGCAGATTGTGAAATACTCAGACCGGCCCGTCTGGCACCAACAACCATGCCACGCTCAAAATTGCTTTCCCATTCTGACATTCAGTTTGGAGTTCAGGAGATTGTATTGACCAGGACCACACCCCTAAATGCATTGAAGCAACTGCCATGTGATTGGTTGATTAGATAATTGCATTAATGAGAAATTGAGAAGGTGTTCCTAATAATCCTTTAGTTGAGTGTATATGGCATTAAATAACTTTGATTCTTGATAGTTAACACTTACAGCTATAAAATACAGCCATAAAATATTAACAAAATCTAATACAAATTCAACATCATACCCTTTCTTAAAGTTTTCAGTGAAATAAAAGTTGAAAATATTCATTTTTAATTATGTTGTATTTTTATCTTATTATTTTGGTTTGATTTTATATTAAATAAATCATTACTGCACTCGATTCGGCAAAAAAGGGGTACTCCAAAGACAAAATCCAAAAGACAGGCATAAATCCAAACACAGCAAACAAAGCCACAAGACAAAGACAAACAGAATGATCCAAAAGACATCAAGACAAGACGACAAAGACAAAAAACAGAAATCCAGACATAGAATGCTGGGAATTGCAGTATGACACAAAACGTAAGTTATGAATATAACTATGGATCTGTGAGACCGAAGGATGACCGTCACTGCGGTCTAATTGGATGATAACCTTCGTTCCGCCTTCTCTCGAGACCTTATGTAACAAAGTCATGCCCATGACCCCGGAAGCGGAACGTCACGCTCTATAAAAGGCGAGTAAACCTTCCGGCTCGTTCTCTTACCTTGAACGCCCCAGTATTCCGAGCGACAAGGATAGTGACGGTCATCCTCCGGTCTCACAGATCCATAGGTATATTCATAACTTACGATCTGTTTCGACCTCACTCTGACCGTCACTACGGTCTAATTGGATGACTCATGTCAACAGGGGTAAGGAACTACAGACTCTGAACTATTCAACCCTCGCTGGGCAACCGACATCAAAACCGCATTGCTAACAGGCGTTATGGCAGTTACATCCACTCTATAAAATTTTGCAAATGTACATGGTGTAGACCATGATGCTGCAGCACAAATCTCCCCCACTGAAACTCCTTTTAGTGAGGCCCATGACGTAGCTATACTTCTGGTTGAGTGGGCCCGTATTCCTATAGGAACTGGCAACCCTCTTCCTACATAAGCCTGGGAAATAACCTCAACCAACCAGTGAGACAAACGTTGCTTAGAAAGCGGCAACCCCAATCTGGTCTTTCCATAGCAAACAAAAAGCTTGGAAAGAGCCTTCCTTAAGGTCTGAGTAAGATTTACATAGGTGCGTAATGCCCTTACTGGACAAAGGGTGATCAAATTCTGCTGATCTGCCAGTGAAGGGGGTTGAACAGAGCAAACTATGGGATCAACCTTCATGGCTGCACACCAGTCTGAAAAAATTCTCCACTTTATGGCGTAATTAGCCCGAGTAGATGGGGCCCTGGCGTTGTTCAGTGTCTCACGTACCGTTTCATCTAGCTGTTGAGGAACGGACTCTGCAGAGGCCATACCCACAATTGCAGTGCCAGTATTTGAGATAGGAGATCCACTCGTGTTGGAAGTTGCCACGGAGGACCCTGCGTCAACTGAACTAGGTCCGGGAACCATGGTCTTCCTGACCAGCGTGGAGCAACCAGCAGAACTGTGCAATGACCCTCCCTGATCCTCTGGAGGACCTGGGAAATCAGAGGAAAGGGGGGGAAAGCATATAATAAGCCTGTCAGCCACTCTTGTGACAGAGCATCCAGGCCTAAACTGCCTTCTTGTACCGTGAGGGAGTACCATCCCCGGCAATGGGTCGTTTCCCTGGACGCAAAGAGATCTACTTGAGCTGTCCCGTACTGGGTCCAAATTTGGGCTATTACCGCCGTGTGCAACTGCCACTCTCCTGGGAGAGGCCCTGTTCTGGACAAAATATCGGCTGCTCTGTTTGCCACCCCCGGGAAATGGATTGCTCTCAGTGAGGAAAGCCGTGGCGCTGCCCAAGTCAGCAGATCCATTGCTACCTGCAGACAGCGTAGTGACTTCGTCCCTCCTTGGTGATTTATGTGGTAAACCGCTGAGGTACTGTCTGTCCTCACTAGCACATGCTTGTGGCGAAAAAATGGTAACAGACCCTTGAGAGCAAGATGAACAGCTCTCAGTTTGAGCACATTTATGTGTTTTACCAAGGGGGATCCCATTTGCCCCTTACTGACCTGCCTTCCCAAACGGCTCCCCAGCCTGTCAGTGATGCGTCCGTTGTTACCACCGATCTTCTGTGGGGAAGATTGCCCAGTGGGGCTCCCCTGCGAAGAAAGTCCTTGTCCCTCCAAGGGAGTAAGGCCCGCATGCAGGCCCTTTTCACCAACAGCTTCGTTCTTCTGTCTTTTTTTGGATGAAGACGAAATGAATTGAACCATCTCTGTATCGGGCGTGCCCTCAGTAGGCCTAAGGGAATCGCCACTGATGCTGCCGCCATCAGTCCTATCAGCTTCTGAACCCTGTGTGCTGTCACGAACGTCCCCTTCCGGAAGTGGCCGTTGAAACTGTAGCCGATAGCCGTGAGTTACCTTAGACAAAACCCACTGGTCTGAAATCACTCTCTCCCAACTGGCCCGCGATAGCTGAGAGATACAGTCGACGGTCCGCCCCTGGCACCCCTTCGTGAACCTCTCTGTTGTGCTCCCCCACGGGACTGAAATCTCCTCTGGGGATAAGTGGCATGTTGTCTCTGGGTGCCAAAGCTCTGCCCTTGAACACTAACAGGATTGCCACTTGTGTGTCTAGACCAAGCTGGTTGCTGCAGTCTTGGTGTTTCTCGAGACCTTGGTCTGAAGACTGAAGCTGATTTATGGCAAGCCCACTTGTAATGGAGCATTCAGCCCTATCCAGCACCTCCTGAGAATTTGAATTAAAGACATGACCGGGAATTACCGGCAGATTCATTAGTTCGCCTCTTATGGTCTCTGGCAAAGAAGTTTGTGCCTTCCATATTTGTCTACGACACAAAATAGCTGAAAAGACATAGCATCCCCCACATCCCGTGTCAATTGCGAGTGGGCTGCAAGAGCGGAATCAACAAGGTTCCTAGAATCCTGGTCCTCCCCACTTATCGTTTTTCGCAAAGCTGCCAAGAGGATAGCCAAAGCATTGCCTGTATGAGCTGCCCGTGCAGTGGCATTAAAGGATCGTGAGATGAGACGGTCAGTTTTCGCACACTCCTTCTTGGGACAACGAGGGTTAGATGATGCATAACCTGGTCCTAGAGTTGTCCACGATGCTATTTCCTGCTCCACAGGTGGCATGTCCCCTAGTCCAGTTTCCTTTGGATAACGGGCATTGGCCAAGCGTCTGCAGCCTGCGTTGAATTGAGGCTTCTGAGATGGTCTCTTCCATGCCGTCCTCAACATGGAAGTATAATCATCTGTGACCGGAATACAAGATGGAGAATTAGACTGAGGTATGCCTTCCCAAACACCTCCGACAGGGGCTGGGTCAGACACAGAGGGCTGTAAGCATGGTATCTTTGCTGCACTAAATACTCTAGCAACAAAAGTGTTTGCTGAAAAATCATCTTTCCCAATTGATTCGTCATCCACTTCGGCAGAATCTGAATGGGGTCCTTCTCCTTGGTTCCCCCCTTCCACCTGCTGTACATTATCAACCAGCGAGTGGGGAGCACAAAGAGATAATACATCCTCATCGTCTGCGCCAGTTTCAGGATTGCCTTGTTGTGCCGGTGGAGGAATGCATTCCTGACCAAGAGGTAATGATGGTGACAATCAGTGACGAGCTTCCACTCGGTCTATCCTCTGTGCTAAACTCTGAATAGCAGCCAGGATCTGTAGTTGAGTGTCTGTGTTGACAACCTCTGCCGGTGGAGCGGGGATGGGCGTTTAGCCACTTTCCCCACCTTCTCATGACTCGAACTGTGTGGATCATAGTGATCACGTGAGTGTCTGCGAGAACGCTTATGACTATGCTTGTCCGATGAGCGTTCCCTCTCCCTACCACGCTCAGGTACAGAACTGCCTATTCTATGCAGTCGTTCCCCTCTAGGCAGGTCACCAACCGCACTGCAGGGATTATCCATTCCCTATGCCCATCACGGGGGTCCATTGCTGATTGGCAATATCGGCAGCAATGAGAGGCCATGATACCCTTAATCTAGGTAAGGCCACACACAATCCCACTGACTGTGCACAGTCGTGAAGGTAATATCCAGCTCACACAAAGCAAGGAAAGGCCTGCACCAGTACGCAAAGTACGTTTTTTAGCAGGCCTCTACCAAACCCCAACAGCTGCGAACAGTGATATAGGGCTCCAAAGGCACAAATACTCACCAAATTTATAATGAATTATATTCAGGTTACTGATGGATACTCTGAAAGAGGACAGAAATAACCCATAATATTGAATGGCTAGTATGTTTAGAAACTAGCCTTAGAATATCTGAAAAATACCAAAGTTACTCTCAATTCTTAAATGCCTATAGCATGAATCTATAGCATGAATTGAGTTTTGCATTGAAACATTGAATGGTAGTATGCATCAAAAGATAAAACACCACAATTCACAGAGGCACAAGGCACCTGCACCACTTAAGGGTGATGAATTGAACGGTGAACAACAATATTAATTCGGTTCCTACCTGTACCAGGTCTCTAAGGCGAGAAAGGTAAAGAGAACGAGCCGGAAGGTTTACTCGCCTTTTATAGAGCGTGACGTGGGTCATGGGCATGACTTTGTTACATAAGGTCTCGAGAGAAGGCGGAACGTAGGTTATCATCCAATTAGACCGTAGTGACGGTCAGAGTGAGGTCGAAAGAGATCAAGACTTAGCAATGAGTGACTGAGACAACTGGGTATAATTAGGCAGACAAACAACAGTTAACAGGACACAGGTGAAGGCAATAACAGATAATGAGTCTGGGCAATGGTTATCGGTATTTGTATTTTTAGATGGCCGTCCATGGAATGAGGGGATTGCTCTCTATAGGTCTTTTAAAAGTACAATCCAAGATGATAGGTTCAGAAAGGTCAAACACCTTTCTGTCTCGACAAAATGTCATCTGAAAAGCCATGAAACACAGCATATACAGTTCCTATTAGCTCTTGTAATGAAACTCTAGTGCCTCACTGGGCTGATAACGAAACAGCTCCTCTTTTGCGGTGTAATAACGCTACTGCAGTTGCAAATGATAGTCTCCTGACAGAATACATGCAGTGTTTTTTGTGAAGACACCCGACGTAATTTTGGCGAGACTGAGGGGGCACGAAATTGGATGGAGGCGGCCACCTCCAATTTTTCTATGCAGGAAAAACCCTTGACTACTTTTACGCATATAATAATTCCAGAATCATTCTAAAACTAGAATATTTAGATGATTGTTAAAAAAAGTCATATTAGATTGTGTTGCAATGACCAAGGAAAAATGATTTATTCTGTATTGTTTTAAAATATGTTTTCCCTCATTTTTGTGATTAATACAATGAAATCAAAACTATATCAGAAAGTGTCGGTTGCAGCCTAAATTTCCGGTATCGGTTTTGGCCCACAATTTTGATTTTGGTTTGACTATGGCAGTAAATGGGGGATGAGATATGTTTGGTTGCTGACATTATTCCAAATATCTCTCTTTGTGTTTAGCAGAACAAAGAAGTTTATACTGGTTTGGAACAATGTGAGGGTAAAATTATCTGATTTGCTTGAATTATACCTTTAAACAAACAAAATATATACTATACAAATCTGTACATTTGACTTTAACAAACACACTTGCTCACTCAATGTAAATATGTGTGCAGAGAATATGAATATAAAGAATGTGTGTATTACTAAACATAGGCTACTATATATAACATTTCACAATGTGGATATAAGATACAGTATGATATTGCACAGATAGATAAACAAACATTTTAGTGTAATGAACTTAATATGATTAGTTCCCATTCCCAGGATTACACATAAACCCTTGAGCCTGAATTATTTAATAATTATTTATGAAATGATAGTTGTCATAAAAAGGTCATAGAGGTTTTAACTAATTTCTTGTATATTCGTTTGCTAAAGTCACCAATTAGGTGATTTGTCTTTGCTTTGCTAAACATGGAACCTTTTCAACACATTCCATTTCTTTCCACCATAATGAATAGGCATGTGTCAAAACAACATGTGAGTTTCTGTGGAGGACACATTGATCTTGAAATAAAATCAGTTAAAACAATATCACAGTATAGTCAACTAAATTGATGTTTACTTTTGATTTAAAATGCATGTGTAAATGCTGCAATTAACATGGACTATAGAAGTTAATTGTTACTGTAGTTTATGTTAAAGAAGCTTATCCATTTACAAGTGTTAACAAATACAACCTTATTGTAAAGAGTTACCTTTCGCTGAACGCAAACATCTAAGACTACGATTTCTATCAAGTGTATTGGATATAACTTATATATAACTTACTTTGTATACAGTTCACATTCACAGTACATACAACTGACCAGAAATGCATCTGACACCTAAGCGGATCATAGTGGATCAAAATGGCCCACCCTAGTAATGTGTTACTTTCATCAGATTACAGTAAAAGAGCAAATATTACATTTTCAAGAGCTAGTGGAGCCGGCAACGGCTAGTTAAGTCTCCCCACACAGAATTCAATGTGAGAATGTCTTTCCCTGCCCTGTTTTCTTGAAGCACAGTAACTGTGCGAGAGCATGTCTGAGGTCGGTGCACTGCAGACCATATATGACAGGGTTTAAGATGCTTGGAACAATATGAAACAATAGAGAAACCAGTTGCCTGTAATCTGAATAAGCAGGAAAGCGATGTAGGAGTATAACAACTATGCCAGCTAAAAACATAATCAAATACACAATCAAGTGAGTGCTGCAGGTTTTCAGTGCCCGGCTGTTTAGAGCTTTGCTTTTGGATATCAAGCAGACGACAGTAATCTTAATATATGTGATTGTAATACTTCCTAAGGAGGAGACTAACAGAAATACTGTATATGTTAACCCATACAGATTATTGATTGTCACATCATCGCAAGATAACTTGAACAAAGACGCATTATCACAGTAAGGATTTGCTATGAAAGTTCTGCACAGTTTGAGCCTGTAAGTGAGTCCCAACAAAATGAAAACGAAAAAAAGTGGCACCCCCCAGGCCGAAGCCGATAGCGTGATCACCGTTTTATTGCTCATTATAGTCGTGTAGCGGAGTGGATTGCATATGGCCACATATCTGTCAAAAGCCATTGTCATCAGTATGGTATGGGAGGTCGCACCAAACATTTGCACACAGAACGATTGAATGCCGCACTCTGCATAACTGATGGTGCGTTGAGACGGCTCCCTTAAAATGTCCAACAAGATTCTGGGCATCGTGATAGTATTGCCAAAGATGTCATTAAACGTCAAGTTGCAAAAGAGCAGATACATGGGTTTGTGAAGATTTCTCTGTCCTGCTATTACAATGATTATTCCACAGTTCATCACAACAAGTATCACATAGAAAATAAGTAACAATACAAAAACAGGGTACACAAACTGCTCCGACACCTTGAGTCCTTCTAATTGCAAAACGGCTCTGTTGTATGTCAGGTTTTCCATTGTAAAGCCTTGAACAGTTAGACAGTTGAAAAGCAATCCCTTCTGAGAGGACTGAAAAGATGGTGAGCACAGTCTGATGTCCTGAATTTTTTCTCTATAGCAGGTCTCCTTAATGTAGCACATTCACGGTTCTTTAGAAAACAGCAAATGAAAAAAAACAAAAGCACAGATTTTATCTCACATGCATTTGAACAAGATAAAAATGTGGATACATAATCTAGTGTGTGATAGTTGGAATGCAGATGTGCTCTATTTAACAGAGTGCCAGGATACAGAACATGCACATGTGACTGTGTCTATGTCACAACTACAGTACGTCAGACAAAAAAAATTAACAGTTTTTTTACTCTGTACTGTAGTGGACACTTTATGAATTGAGTGAATTTCTCTGACACGGTACATATAAAGAGCACATTCAGGGCTTTTCATAGACATAATAAGAGATATATGTAGGTTAGGTTTCACCATGTCAACTTTTTCCCCTTGGTCTTTAAATATGACTGACATTAAATGAATCAACTAATTCCTGTAGAAATGTGTATCATGTTAATCTGACAGATTCATTATTGTTGGTGGAAAATCTAAATCTCAGGAAATTGTTATGGATTTTTTAAAGTAAAAATATTACAGGATTTTATACGTACACAATAGTGGACACCAGGATTAAAATCGATATTTTACCTAAAAATAAAAATTCTGTCATCATTTACTAACCCTTGTGTCATTTCAAACCTGTATGACTTTTTTTCTTGTACATAACACTAAAGTTATTTTGAAGAATGTTGGTAACAGAAAACCATTTTACTTTTTGAACAACCAAGTCCTGATGTCCACTACAGTGGAAATAACATAGCGTATGAATAAAACATATTTTTTTCCCAAAATAAATTTCAGTTGTTTATTCAGCTTCAAATAATATAATGATGATAAAAAGACACTTCCAGAAAACTTTTTTTCTGGGCATTTTGGAACAGTTGGAGTTTTTGTTATAGGACTGCTAGGCAATCACCGAATAGTGCATTACAGTAATGTAGTCTTGATGTCATAAAGGCATAAATTAGCTTATACAGGTGTTGGCGACTCGTTTCTCAATTGACAGAGTACTATCGAATAAAACGGCATGCTGAAGATGATGCTTTTATGGAACATTCACCAATAGTTAAGCTGTATTCTTGGATGTTACTGTGGTGAGGAAGGCGGGACGAGAGCCGTGACGCGGGGCCGGTGGCGTGAGTGATAAGTGGAAGCAGCTGTGCGCGCACCGGTCCCGCATCTTATCACGGAGGAGATTGGGAGCTTAAATGGATGTTCGGCAGGACTGTTGACGAGAGAGGACCGGGCCCGAAACTGTGTTTAGTTTGTGTATGTTTTATGGCCGGCAGTCTAACGTGAGGTGGCTGCCGGTTTGTTCATTGTTTATTGGTTATTGTTTATTTAATTAAAGTTTTATTTGAATGTTCGCCGGTTCCCACCTCCTTCCTTCCCTTCTTACGAACTTTATTACACTGGTGCCGAAACCCGGGAGGAAGGAGGGACATGCTGTCAAAGAGCCCTCGCTGCCGAGGGTGATCGCGGTGCTGAGGAGTTCGGGCAACGCGGACAAGGGACGTCCGCCAGCGGCTGCCCGAGGCGGTGGTGCTGTAGCAAGAGGAATCGGCTGGGACGGAGAACTCGCGGCGTGCGCCTGGGTCGAGGTGGGGTGGTTGCCGTTGGAGCCATCGCCGGCCGCCAGGGCACGAAGACCTCGCTGCCGTACTCCTGGGCCTAGGTGGGGTGGCGGCCGTAGAAGAGGGAGCGGAGGAGTTCGGGCCGTTTGCCGTTGGCCGGAGCCTGCTGCCGTCCACCAAGGAAAGGGGAGGAGCAGGGAACGGAAAACTTCCTTCCGGCTGCCCTCAGCCAAAGAAGCCACCGCCAACCGCCAGGGGGCGGAGGAGGAGCAGACCTTCCCCCCGACGTCCAGCACCACCGCATAGCACCGCGATGAAGAGCCTCTCGGCTGGGCTGAGGACCGAGCGACAGCGTGTCAGGGAACCGGACAATTTTTTTTTCTTTTCCTCTCTCCCCTCTCTCGTCCCTGTCGCTCCGGGGGCTCCCGTCTCCGTTCTTTCGTCTCGCCGGTGCATACCCCCAGGCGCCGCGGACTCCGAGACTGGCTCCCCGGGGGGGGAGTAGGTACAGTCTCGGTGGTGCCCCCCGGCCTGTAAGGGGTGATGGGGGTATGTGGTGAGGAAGGCGGGACGAGAGCCGTGACGCGGGGCCGGTGGCGTGAGTGATAAGTGGAAGCAGCTGTGCGCGCACCGGTCCCGCATCTTATCACGGAGGAGATTGGGAGCTTAAATGGATGTTCGGCAGGACTGTTGACGAGAGAGGACCGGGCCCGAAACTGTGTTTAGTTTGTGTATGTTTTATGGCCGGCAGTCTAACGTGAGGTGGCTGCCGGTTTGTTCATTGTTTATTGGTTATTGTTTATTTAATTAAAGTTTTATTTGAATGTTCGCCGGTTCCCACCTCCTTCCTTCCCTTCTTACGAACTTTATTACAGTTACGTAGGGCGGTTTTCGGTCCAATAAGTAACACTTATTCAGTTTTGTCTGAGTCCAGTAATGAGAAATTGTTACTCATCCACTTTTTTATATCGACTATATTCCACTATTCGAAAGGGGATTTGCTGTGTTTCATGAGCGGTTTCGCTTTATAAGATCTCTGGTTATTAAACCCATTTGCACCACATTTGCGCTGCTAATGCAGTAGAATACCAAAACGATCAATTGCTAGTAGCAGAGCGATTATCGTCTCTATTTTCACCTGGCAGAATCTCTCTGCTGTGCTGTTTTAGTGTGGTCACTCGTAATGCCTTCAGGTTAGGATATATAAAAATCCAATCTTTGTATTGTGACATCATGCGTGTCCCTCAGTGGCTGCTGCTGTTGTGGTCAAACCCAAATGAGCAGTTATAAGAGAAACACTGGGGCTTTTCTAATGACCTCTGTGTATGACTCACAACACCAATGACCATACCATAATTCAATTACTGTTGCAATTCTATTATTGTCCAAGGAATCAGAATTCTTCACGGTTAAAAGTGGAAATGTGCTGTATTTCTAATGTAGTTATATATTCTCATCTGACCTCCGACACCTTTAAACCGCTTTTGTTGGAAACATATTGTAGTTTTGTGTTGATTTGATCTTATTAAGTACTAATTTAAAACAGTTCATTTAGATGTTAGATTGTTTGTTTATGTCTGTTTTTCTAATGTTGGTATATTTTATATACTGAAAATGATATTGCTGTTGATATGGCAGACTTTAATATTACTTAATATTGAGAGGCCTGTACGTGTTGCATTGAGCTGTTTTGAACAATAAAGAATAATAAATTATTCCATTATGAATAAGAGCCTTGAGGGGTCTAAAGCGTCCCGGGACTTCATTATCAGCTCTCCTCATTAGCAGATGTATCAGATAAACATTTAATAGTGTGTCAATTAGCTCCCATAGGATTAATTATTATTTGACATATTCGAGTGTCCCTATAAACAACTTGTTTTAGCATTCATTAATGACAATGCAACAGTTGCCCTGTCCCCCAGAGACAGTATTAACACAAGTTGCTAGTTACATGTTATTATCTCCGGCAATATGTTGTTACTTGCACGACAGCAATTGGTTTGGGATGATGTAGTAACAGTCCTGAAGGGGTTCTGGGTATATTGCATCAACATTGTTTACATAAAGTGACCCTTGGAACGGCAAACATTTAATAGTCTATGGGGAGGACAGCTGTCAGATCATATCACCAAAGGAGATTGAACTTTGCTTTATTTCAGTCAATAACAATAATGGTAATTTTAAGCCCTTGGGTGTAGATTAAAGCTGCAAAGTTGAATTGATGGCCTTTCACACATGAATCATTTGGATTATCCACACTGTACAGGATTTTTGGTTACAAGTTTGGTTAAAGTATTTTAATATAGACTCACAGATTTTTTTATTTGAGTCAAACCTTCTCAATGAATCATCTGAACAGTTCATGAGCACAACTCAAACTTTATATCTGTATATATTCATTCATTCATTCATTTTCTACCGCTTTATCCGGGGCCGGGTCGCGGGGGCAGCAGTCTAAGCAGAGATGCCCAGACATCCCTCACCCTAGACTACCAGTATATATGTATATATGTCACCCAAAAAATAAAAGTTCTGTCATCCTTTACTCACTCTCATATCATTTAAAACCTATATTTGATTCTTTCTTATGTGGAACACAAAATAATATTTTGAGATATTTCTCAGTGATTTTGTGTCCATACAATGGAAGTCAACGTTGTTTGGTTACCCACATTCTTTAAAATATCTTCTTTTATACTTTGCAGAAGAAATAAAGTCATACAAGTTTGGAATGACACGAGGGTAAAGCACTGATTAATTCATTTTAATATTTAACATGGGTGAGCTGTCACTTTGAGTAGAACCCTTGTCTGCTGTACTCCTAGTAAGTTCCCTGGTAGTCACACAAGGAAGTGTGAATCTTTGTACTTTTCATCTTTAATTCCCAGAATGTTTTTGCATGTTAATTTATGTGATCCCAATCATTACACTCCACTAAATAATACATACACAATGTAACACCAAGAAATGCTGTGTTGTTTCAACCCATGGTTTGGTATAGACAAACACAGCTGTTGCTTTAGAATAACCTGGAAAATGGTCCCAAAAAAATCGTCCCAAAAAGTATTAGGTGCTGGCGTGGCTATAGAGCCGGGGCTCAGCGGCCTAATCCAAAGCAGAAAGGACCCGGGCCTGAAGGGCCGGGACGTCCAGACTGTAGAAACTTGTAAAAGTGGACGGCGAAGCCCAGCAGGCCGCCGCACAGATATCCTCTATAGAGACACCGCTAGACCAGGCCCAGGAAGAGGCAACGCCTCTAGTAGAATGGGCTCTAATTCTTGTGGGACATTGAAGGCCCAAGGAAGAGTACGCCAGCGATATAGCCTCGACTATCCATTTTGACAGTCTATGTTTCGAGACCGAAGACCCTCTGGTGCAGTCACCGAAGCACACAAAGAGCTGTTCCGACCGTCTGAATGGGGCAGAGCGCTCAATGTAGATTTTTAATGCTCTGACTGGGCAGAGCAGGTTAGGCTCTGGGTCCCGCTCGGAGGAGGGGAGAGCAGAGAGCGTAATAACCTGTGCTCTGAACGGAGGAGAGAGCACCTTAGGTACATAGCCATGCCCTGGTTTGAGGACGACCTTGGCGTCGTTAGGCCCAAATTCAAGACAGGATGGGCTCACAGAGAGAGCCTGTAGGTCGCCCACACGCTTCACCGATGCTAAAGCGAGAAGCAGAACGGTCTTCAGCGTTAAGGAACGGAGGTCCACAGATAGCATAGGCTCAAAGGGAGAACTCTTTAGAGCCCTCAGGACCGTGGGCAGATCCCAAGTGGGAACTGTAAGAGGGCGAGGGGGGTGTAACCGCCTGGAGCCCTTCAAGAAACAGACGATGAGGTCGTTTTTGCCCACTCCTTTTCCCTCGATGTGGGTATGTGAGGCTGAAATGGCTGCCACATAGACTTTGAGCGTGGTTTTATTAAACATTTTGCGGTATGTTGTGTGGAACACAACAGGCCCCGCACTTACAACATTGCACATTATCAACACTTCGCCGGCACCCGGAACTGAACGGGGTGACTGGGCAGACATGAGAGCAGTATTTGAAGGAGGGCCAGCTGGAGCGGGCCCTGTAGCCTTCCTCTTCCTTGCATCGGTCTCAGGAGGGAGCCTGAGACGCAGGGTCCAGCGTGATCTTAGGCCGGGGACCCTGTCATGGGGATGCGGGTAGCGCCGTCACGATCGGGAGCGTTGACGACCGTCAGCTCCCGGAGCCTTATGAGCAGCAGGGGTTCTCACCGGCTGTTGCGTCGGAGCTGACTTGGGGTGAGTCGCCACAGGTCTGGATCCGGGTCTTTTCGGCAGAAAGTGCTTCATGGCCTGCGAAGACTTCTGCGCAGCCGTGAAGCGTTCCGCGAATCCCTCGACCGCCGGTCCGAAGAGGCCGGTAGTGGAAATTGGAGCATCCAGGAAGGGGACCTTGTCTGCCTCCTTGATCTCCGTGAGCGTCAGCCACAGATGACGCTCAAACACTACCAGGCTGGCCCTGGATCTTCCTATTGCCTGGGCCGTGGCCTTGGTGGCGCGTAGGGCGAGATCCGTTGCGCTCCGAAGCTCCCTGAAGAGGGGGCGGGGTCATCGACTGAACCCGCTAGCTCCTCCCCGTCCGAAGCCGCTAACGACATGGTGTCGTCCTCCTCGAGTTCGTCTCCACCGAACTAGATCATGTCACTGGCGGCCACCAGTGGACGCTGATCCGTTTGGGTGAAGCAAACCGGGGAAAGCTCTCTCTCTGGAGAAGGCGAGGCACGCCGAGCGGGCATTTTCGTTTAATCTGTCTTAATGTTAATTGTATTATAGACGGATACGTGTGTTTAAGTTCTGTGCTTCTGGGCTACGTGGGAATTATTTTCCTGCGCTGTTGCTTTTTTGTTGTTTTGTGTTTGCTTTTGCTTTGCTTTGTTTGTGTTAACCAGTCTTGACTGTGCCTCAGGGTTACGTGTGTTTGACTTTGTATTTTGTTATTTTATTTTCTTAATGGTTGTGTGCGAGTTTGTATAGACAGGAACAAGAAGAGGGCCTGCTTGTTGTATCTCCTGGATTCTTAAGGTGGCTATAACTGTTCGGATAACCCAATATAATTATATAACAAATTTTGTACAGGAGTCGAGTGCCTAGGGCGATGCGGATTTTGGTGGCGGTGCTTTTCTCAGGAATGCCGTGGTGTGTGCACGTGTGTGTGAGTGATAGGTGTGACCATTGTGATATGCTGTGGAGGGATGTTGTGCCCCTATTTTCTGCTGTCCCGCCTCGTCTCCTTGTTTCCGGAAGTACCTATTTGCACAGGGGTTCCATCTTGTATTTTGTTGTTCTGATTTGTTCTTTTATTGTTCCCATCAGACCATATATTTAAATAAAAGTATGATACACATGTCCTAAATGAATGTTGTCTTGCGAGGAGCGGATGCTGTCAGGGGCTACACAATCATCCTCAAGTGTTGCATCATGTTGCTGATGATGTCCTAGTCATTAGGTAGTGTCCTAGTAAATAGGTCTTAGTATTTTACCACATTTCAAATTCCACAAATATGTTTTTAAAAGACATTACTTTTATTAAAATACACAATGTGGACCTTTACAGCTTGATGCTGTGAATATCACACTTTGATACTTTCATTCTTGTTTTGCTTTCCTCTGGAGAAATTATAATCCTGGGGTAACATGTTTTTTTCCTCCCTGTACTATGACAGGATGTGTTCAGCACAGAAAAAAACATATCAGGGCTTCTGCCTTATTTGTTTAAGCAGCTTATGTCTATTTCTAAATCCAAGGGTTCACATTTTAATATATTGTGACCCAAATCCATTAACAGGATCCAGCTGTTTGTTAGTTCCTCTTCCTGTCTGCATATTTCTGCATTCTTTGACAAACAAATTTATAAATGTCACTCTAATCAATGTTGAAGTAATATTTCATCTGCTAGGACATCTTTTAAAGTGAGTCTTTTAATATGACTGGAGCTAAAACAGTAAATGTACTCATAACTTAAATCTCAGATGGCCAGAGGTCAAACATTGTGCATTTCTTATTATTGTATCAGATTCATTGTGTTTACTGATGGCCAGTTTATGTAATTGCCTTGTATGCTTTACGTATTTGCACATGCTTGGATTGATAACATTATGTGAAAATGACATGCAGTCACTTTATTTCGTTATTTTCTTTCATTGTCCATTCACAAGTTCATTTGCTTGTTTTTGAGTGTTTCGTCTTGACCACCACAGGTCTCTGAACCTCGACTCAGGCCCCACTTTCCTGATCCATAATACATCCTTAATACATTTAATACATTAACTGCAGACACGGTCAAACATCCAAGCCAATCACATGGCAATTTGTAGCTGTTGTAGGGGGGGTCTAATTCTTAACTTTGTATGAATTCATTTGTTGGCCTACATTTTGGTACAATCTCCTTTATTGGCAGATCATTCACATCATATACATTAATGCGAATTAGACACCTAATTGTTATGGACTCCTGTGAGATCATGCTGGGTCATCAGACTTAATCCTCATATCAAAAATATATTGTTCCAATATATTAGCGTAAAGGCTAATTGCAAAAATGACTAAAATGACTAAAAACGTACATACTCAAAGGCCTTTCTCCTCAAATTCTATGAAAGTCCTTTCAGTACCCATTTCTTACAAACTGTAGCAGTCATCTTTAATATAGAAGCCTGCGTGGAATGAAAATGGAAAAGGAGAAATGCAACACATTTCCTCAGTATTTCCAAAACTAACCCCAACATCATGTTCCTCGAAATATATTTGTGTTCTGCAGAAGAAAGAAAGTGATCAAAGTTTGGAATGGCATAAGGTACAGTAAACGATGACAGAACTTTTAGTTTTGGGTGAACTGTAGGCTACTTTTAAGCAGAACTCTTGTCTGCTGTATTCTTAGTAAGTTGCCTACTTGGCACCAGGAAGTGTAAACCTTTGTACTTTTCATTTCTAATTACCAGAATGATCATTAAACTCGAATAAACTAAATATCTTAATGTTACACCCTAAGAAATTATGGTAGAAAAAGTCTTGACCCAACCATGAGATGAAACAACGCAGAATAGCTTCATTTAAACTCAACTGGGTTTGTACAAATCACCTTCCTCTTTCCTCCAAATGATAAAGAAGCCTGCATGCGCAGGATGGAAATGCACTACGCTGCTCTTAATTTCTGCAATGTCCATAGAATTCCATCCCCTCTTTAAATGAATTCCCATTTCTGTCATGTGATGTCTTGGAGTGAGAGTGATGTTTCTAGACTTTACTTTGTCTCCGCCTGCTGGTTGTATTTGCAAATTCTTGTGAGGTTCTAAACCTCCCATAGTTGCCTTTATAAAGTCTACACAGCATGCCAGCAATGGAAAACAAATCTGCTGTATGGGAAAATGATTTGTTTCAGCCTGATTTAAAATGTGTTTATCTACTGCATAAACCGAAACACAGAATTTAAAGAAACAGGTTTTTCGATAAAACAGGTTGTGAGATTGCTGAAGACATGAGAGTTATGAGTTTCTTTAATGATCTGATGAGTCACAGTTTTCACACGGTGCAGGTGAATGATTCATCATGTATTATCTTGCTTTCACATTGCGCCTATGATAAAATACAATTTAATCAGATCATTTTTTTATCAGGCACTAGACCCTGCTTGTTCAATTCGTGTGTTTATGTGAGTCAAACAGTTTGCAAAATGACAGCCTCCAGCATCTCCAACCGATCTAAGCTACAAAAGCTGTTCAGCAATGGTTTGAGGTATTATCATGTCATTGTGGAAAAAAAATATATTAATGTTTGTGCAAACTTGAATAAAACATTAGGAGAGTATGTGGATCTTTTTTTGTTGGGTTTGGCCATTTTAATAAGGTTAAGCTAGACCTTTTTTGTAAAAAAATATATATAAATATATATATACATATATATATATATATTTATTTATGTATATATATATATATATACAAATACAAAAAACATTAAAATCATCAGAAATGTACTTTTTGCAATATACATAATAAAGTTCTTTCTTTTTTTCTTTCTTTCTTTCTTTCTTTCTTTGATTGCGCAGTCTTGAAAGCCCGCCTGCTCAGTCACAGCAGCTGGTTAAGTTGTCTTTAGCTTCCTCATAGTGAAAGTAGGACATACTTTCTCCAACTCTTCAGTCACAGCAAGTTGTAAGTAGATTTCTATGAACTGCTTCACAAACTGCTTAGGCATACGAATGGCAATGTACTGTTGTAAATAAAACACAAGAGGAGTAACTAATGTTTAGACTAATAGAAATGCATAGACATATCTTAAATGCATTCTAATTTTATGCGTACAAGCATTTGTCTTTAAATGAAAATGTGTTCATAAAAATACAGTTGAACTGTGTATTTGGTGCACATTCTCCTCAATATGGAAGCATGTATGCTTTTGTTGCTATAACTTTTTAAGTACTGAATTAACATTATTAAAAGTGACTGAAAAAAGCATCAATGCAAAAACTATGGAGACTTTCATCACTCCTGAAACGCACTCGTTTCTAAACTTTTGCGATCTATTTCGGATGACAATTGAAAGAAATCCGTTGTTCTCTGAAAATGAGGTAACAAAGGAAGTCCTATTGTGTTTTACTGAGATAAGAGCAGGATGTTTTTATTTCCACATGTGGGGGCATCTTATCAATGACAGCTATTGAACTCCAGCGACACACAGACAGTGAGACCTCGTAGATCAATGGGTCTTTTTAACAATATCAAGGTAAGATGTCAACAATCAAATTGAGCATAAAACGTACACTATTAAAATGTAAAATACATCTAATTAAAAATATGATAATAAAGACAGAGGTATTGTTACAGTATACTGTAAAAACTGTAATTTTACAAAAATGTGCTGTTTTTAACATTTTGAAATACGGTAAAATCTGTGAAATTGCAGGAAAAGACTGCAAATCAACAAGAAAAACATGAAAAACGTACATTTATGTGAAAAAATATTACGTAACATTATAGTTTTTTTACAGGGGTTTTTAACAGGGCAGAATTCCTCCGCAGTGATTCAGTGCTTTCAACATGTAGCCTATTGCGAAATCATTTACTGAGGAAAAAACTACCAGATTAACTAAATCATTATGAGCTTTTATTTTACACACCATTCTCTGTAAATCTGTAAATCTCTGTAAATTTTCGAAAGACATAAATATGTTCTCTTCCTTTTCACTCCCTGAATAATTTACAAGATAATTTCCTTGTATTCATTGCACATCCTTACATTGTTCATTTTTCCACTGCTGAATTTCATTACAAAATGCTCTGCTGCTGTTATTTTACAGTGATAATGCATCTGGTTCTGCACACTATAAATTAAATGCCATAAATCTTTTCTACTGAATTTTTATCACAGTTAACTGATTGGCTCTAGCAGCGCGTCCCATCTGTTTGGTATAGCTAGTAGCACTAGCTGGCCAATGTGCAGAATATATTCAGCCCATTAACCAATAACTCAAACACTTGAAACTGTAAATCTTAACCCTCAACTTGGTTTAATTCAGCTCATTAAAGTACAGGTATGTTTGTATTTTCAGCCAAATGCTACAATATACTCTACATTTAGTGACAACAAACGTACAAAAATTCTAATCAGTAATGATTGTTGGTGGATTATATATTCTTTAATACTTCTTTAATTCTTCAATGCATAAATACAAATATTAATACTACACATATTAAAACAATGTCTGCAGGTTTAAATAAGGTTAAATAAGTCATACTAATAATAAGCAAATGTGTGTATAACATATTTCATATGCACTAAGGGCCATTCAGACAGAACGCGTCTCTGCTTCTCAAAACACAGCGCTCTATTTTTTTAAAAACACTCGAACACGAGTGTCTTGAGACCGGCCTTGAGACGCATGTTGCGGTCAAATTGTCCTGCCAACTTGCTGGTTTTGCCAACAAACTGTATATAGCAACATTGTACTACAGTACGCTTGTATGATTTCCTTAGTGGTTAGTGCTTAGCCAAGGTCATGGGTTCAATCCCAGGGCATTGCACATAGTCAGAAACAAATGTAAAGTGTAAATGCACCGCTGAAAAGGTTTTCTCTAAAAGTCTATTTAATTCCAACTGGGAGTACTTTCTGATGGTGTATTGTGTTTCAGGTTTTTGTACTGTGTCATGGAATGCTCCAGCTGGCTCAGCTTCTGGTGTCTGGCTATCTGAAGGGCTCCATAACCACCATCGAGAAAAGATATGGATTTTCCAGTCAGAAATCAGGACTGCTGGTTTCTTTCAACGAGGTGAAATAAACTGTATGGTACTAACATAAACAAATTCCCCGCCCCAGATATCTAGATTTATTGCTTTTTTATGTTGAATTTACAAAAAATTGGTTGAAAAGTATTCCAAAATCGTATTCGTGATACATGGCCAGAAGGAGATTTTTTGGTTGTTTGTTTTTGGCACTGGTTAAAGCTCCAGGTTAGCAATTATAATGTTTTCTTACAGCGACAAGTTAAGGCTATTACATTTTTAATGCGGTTACGGAACTCACTGCGGTGTATTCAAGTGTTTATGAGCATGGAAGTTGTTATATCATGATTTGTGTTCAAGTGGTTTTGATTGGGGAAAAATGACAATAAATCGCAATTACATAGTATAAGATTTAAGATACAATAAGATTTCACGCACCAGTTTGAAAAAATACTGTCAACAGATGTTACATCGTTTTTTTTTATGTTTTCTCAATGAAACATCCACCATGTTGAGAAATGACATGACTCAGCAGCTTATGTATCGTCTAGTAACGCTAATCTTTAGAAATACACCTGTTCAACTTAATGCGGATCTGTGCAAATATATCAGCATATGACATTAGAGTACAGTGAGAGCGATTCAAGTGCCCACTGCTCCATATGCTTTTGAATCACTCTCACGGTACTTTAAAGTCATATGCTGATATATTTGCCCAGATCCGTATAAAGTTGAGAACCCCCGGTCTAGAATGTTCTCATACGCTGTACTGACAGCATTCACAACTATTATTTTGTATTATTTAAAGCTGTTTCCTTCTGCCATAATTACCTGACACACAACGAGGAGCTTTCCTGGTTTGCCACGAGTGCGACTTTAAAGTCGGCCTCCTGTCATAAATACTGTAACATCAATCGGACATGACAACATCATGTTGAACTATGTTGAACTTATTGAACAACTCACAAATTACTGTAAATTATTATATACAGATCTATGTATCTTTGCTGGATATGTATTGTTTGTGCTTTTCTTCAGTTTTTTGGGGGAATTAAGTCCAATAACATCATTTCTGAGCTGTGTCATGTTGGGAGTAATCACAGTCATTTCTATTTAGATACGCCCCCTGTTTCCAAAATGTTGCTCGCACACAAAGATGCTTAAAAAAGCATTATCAGATACATAGCTTTGCACAACAAAACTGAGATTCTTTGTTTCCTGTTACTCATATATTGGTTGTTTGGTAAGCAAGCTAGTTTACCAGAGTTTTGCGCACGAGCCACATTTATTTGCAGTGTCTGTAACAGAGATAATGTTTAAGGACACCTCTTATACCAGCTTATAGCCCTTTTAAATATAAATGGATAAACCGTTGTGAGGACTACGTCTGAGCTGTTTTCATCTTTCCTTTTTTAATAAAGGTGGGGAACACGGTTCTTATCGTGTTTGTGAGTTTCTTTGGGAGCAGGGTTCATCGGCCCAGATGTATTGGAATTGGAGCTTTGCTCGCAAGTCTGGGAGTGTTTCTTATAGCGCTGCCCCACTTTATTAGTGGAGAGTATGACTATACAGGTTCTGGAAGCAGTGAGTTTCAATTTCTGTTACACGACAATTCAGCATTTAAGTAAAAAAGAAAATGTAGTAGCATTTGTTTTACTAGTGCTTAGCAACTGAATGTATACCACTGAGTTTAGAGATGTATTTTTGTCCTACAGATGGCATAAACAACAGCTCCGGCCTTTGCCAGTCAGAGAAAATTATCCCAAATGAAGCGTCCAATCAGACGTGTAAACAAGAAAATGCCAACGACCACCTTGGAGTGTATCCCCTCTTTCTAATGGGCCAGTTACTGTTGGGAATTGGCGGAGTCCCCATTCAACCGTTTGGGATTTCCTACATAGATGATTATTCCAAAAAGCGGAATTCTCCATTTTACCTAGGTTGGAATAGTCATAAACACTCGCCATTTGGCATTGTAAAATTTTTAGTTTCCATGATTCTGCAACTTCTTAAAATCTTTTGCAGGAATAATGTTCACTGTGACTGTAATAGGGCCAGCCTGTGGCTACATCATGGCATCTTTCATGCTTCGTTTCTTTGTTGACATTCACAAGATGAGTGAGTCTCACATTCCACATGTCCACACCTCTATAAAAGGCTCACGCATGTAAAGTCTATGCAGTCTTTCATCAAGTACCAACCTTTACTTAAGATTTAAACTGCCAAAACTGAGATGCCATTATACAGTAAAAAAACTTTCGCAACTGTTCTCAACATGTTTGGACAGGTGCGATTCGACATGCAAAATAAATATTAAATAGAAGCAGTGACGTCAAGATTCCGCATGTTAAGCAATGTTATTCTGCTCCATTAATCTGTACATCAACTCAACACAGGATGTTTTTTAGTAATACTATGTCCGACTAATTTGATTCATTTGACTTCAGTAAAAATATGTTTAACTTTTTGCCTTTCAAATTTAGGGGATGTGTAATATGTTACCTGCTTTTCAGATGAAATCAACTTTAATAAAAAAGATGCCAAATGGGTGGGAGCCTGGTGGCTGGGACTCCTGGTGGCCGGGACAATACTTTTCCTAACATCTTTGCCATACATGTTTTTCCCAAGGAAGATGATTAAAGAGGTACATCACAAATATCACCTGTGGTATTGATTTAAGAATATAAAACTCACATTAGCAAATAATGTGATCTTAAATATTACACTCTAAAAACTGAAAAATTCTAAAAACATACATTTTTATGAGTTTTATACCCGACTGTGCTTTAATGACAGCGAGTCAACAGTGTTCTGTTTTTATATTTTGGCTTTTGGTGGGTGAATTCAAGGTGCAGGAATTTGGCACTGCTACTGAAACAGGCTCAGGTCCCACTGAACATGTTCAAAAACATGAGAGAAGAAAGCGACTGCCAAAGGCGCTTGTCAGAGCATGTTGTAACAGCATTTGTTAAACTTGATCCAATGACTTGCTGACCTCCCATGAACAACACTGTTGACAAGAATAAGAAGTTTTTTTCTTAGTGGTAGTCAATGTTGGTAGTCAATGTTGCCCCAGATCTGTTTGGTTACAAGCATTCTTCCAAATATCTTTCTCTGTGTTTAGTATAACAAAGGAATGTATATAATGTACAAGTTGTACACTCACTACATTACATTGTAGCAAAGTGTCATTTCCTTTCATGTCAGATGTTACACAGTTTAGGATCAAGTTTTATATCTGGTGGATAATAAAAGATACAAAATAGTTACTGTAAATTCACCTTATTCTCTATATTGATATACAAAAAAGGCAGATTTTTGGCTGAATGGTTCTATAAAGAACCTTTTTCACAAAAGGCTTTTATGACTGATGGTTGATGACACTAAAGGAAAACCTGTAAGCCTAAGTAACCACGGTCGCTTGCTCTGTCATCTCTTCACAAACAACTTTATTATCCACAGGAAACCATAGAGGTCTCTGCAGAACCATCGTCTGAGAACCTGATAGAGGACAAGAAACCCAAAACCGATACAATGGAAGACATGTCGCTCACCGAGTTCCTAAAAAGTATGTTTTACGATTTGATCAAAAAGTTGTGCGAGTTCAGCTGACAAACATGAATATATTTTGGATCCGTGGAGGTCAGCAAGACACTGACCTGTTTTAGCGCGTGTCTTAGCGCTGACAACCAACCACATTCATTCCACATCTAATCCAGTGACCCTCCCTTCCACGATTAATACGAAAATAAACTGTCACACAAATCTCTCTTGTGCTCTTAATGCTAAACGTGTCAAGTTAAACAAATAAAAAGAAGCTGCCTCATGTCATGTGACTTCTAAAACATATCCAGATGCACTACGTTAGTAGCAGTGAAACAATAGCTTTGTTCATTGGCAGCAGAATTCACACCTCAGTCACGCCTGTTCGAGTAGGCTACTAAATATGGCATACACAACCAGTTCGGCATGAAACAAACTGACAGCTGCATTTACTAGCTGTCTATTATGTGGGGTTCCGGTAACTCACGAGGAGATGTAAGATGTGTCATCAAGAGATTTTAGGGTCCAGTCGCTGCCTTTCAAAAGAACTACTTCGTTCAGTTTTGTATTCTGGGAGCAATCCAAAAAATGAGCTTTTCACAAAAAGCCCATGTTTGTATTGGATTGTTTGGCAAATAATTATTTAGTAGATACTGTACAAGCACTTAAATTACAATGAATGGGCCTTGAAGCAAAACCACAGACTTAGCAGTGCTTCTTTGGATACTGTTTATAGATCCCGTTACTTTTTCATGGTGTGCTGTAACTGACAGATTATTTTCAATTGTTTTCTGTCTCTATTTTACCTCAGGCTTCCCCAAAATTTTAATGAGAACGTTACGGAACCCTATTTACCTGTTGGTAGTGCTGGCGCAGGTGAACATGGCTGCCATGGTAGCTGGACTGGCCACTTTTATGGCCAAATTCATAGAGAAGCAGTTCACACAGACGGCTTCTGATTCTACAATGATGATAGGTGAGATGGTGAAGAACACAGGGGCGTTCAATCAAATACGAAGAACATGTTATTGATCAGAGGTTTCTAATTTCTTAGTTGTCATTTGATTTACATTTCACAAATTCCTTATGAGAAATAAAACAATTTAGTATAGTCACTGTATGGAGATGTAAAATGACTATAGAAAGACTATAAGTATCTGCATAAAGTGTGTTACACTCAAATTCTTGAGCAAGCACTAGATTTGTTATGTACTCGAGTATTAAGCATTAAACAATTGCATCTATTATGAAATGTAGAGGAGTAAAAAGGGTGATATATGCTCAAAATGACAAGTGTTTATTTTAAAGTCCAGATACTTGAAAATGTACACACGAGTAAAAGTACTTCATCTCTGCTGTAAAAAAGAGAATGCAGATAAAATATTCAGAATCAGGCCAAGTTGAAAGTTCAATAAGAAATCATATTGAGATTTAAATTGCTGACTTGGCAAATCTGAGCTCAGTTTGTGACATTGTTGAGATCTCTTCTGATACTCCAATAGAACATTTTTTTTAGATGTATGAGCCGTTTTCTCTGGAGCAATTTCTGAAACACAGGAGACTTAAGAAAAAGTTTACATTTGCTTTCCATGATCTAATTTATGGCTAGTCTAAATAATTGAGATATTAAAGGATATAAGCCTGTGGCTTATGTAAACATACTGTCTCATCCTCTTTACTGTGTGTTTGAAGGTGGTTTGAATATACCCTCAGCCATGTTAGGCATTATGATTGGAGGAGTTATCCTGCGCAGACTCAGTCTTTCCGTCCGATCCTCTGCTTTGATGTGTACAACAGTGGTTCTTCTCAGTATTTGCTTTGCCATTCCACTTCTCTTCCTTGGCTGCCCCACACAGAGCATTTTTAACATCAAACATCTGGGGTGAGTCACTTTTGGCCCAGAAATCCTTTCAGTATCAGCATCTGAAGTGTTTAAGCTGTTCAATGTGATCAAATGTGAAATAATGTTTTTTATGTACTTTAGGTGAATGCACATTTATTTGGGATAGACTACACATTTAGGTTAATCCAGAAGATTAAAGTTCCTTTATATTTTATCCTCTCCTATCCAAGAGGCCAAGTCTCATGTGATCGGTCAGATGGTGTAGTCTGTTGTGATTGGTCAAAACGCGTTCATCATGTGTCGCAAATCTTTGCTGGATTACAGTTTACAAGTGGTTGGGTATTATAGATAGCAGTTTGAGGCCGAGTCTTCAGGTGTGACAACATGCATGTTGTGCTTTTGCTCATCATTGAAATGAAATAATTTTTTTGCGTAAAATACTGTTAATACGTTAGTAATAATATTATTTCGTCTATACTGTGCGTTGTTATGTTACATAGAGAATTTTAGATTGTCAACGTTATAAAAAACTATTTTTGTTTCACCCCTTTATATACAAAACTAAATAGTCACACTTTCAGGTTGTGATTCGGTGGAGCTAGACTCACTGTTGGCAAGACTCGAGCTGCCGGTTCCCCATGGAGGTTGCAAGCCTCTGCGAGGTATAGCGTAGCCCAACCCAAAACTCTACAGATGTCTGCCAGAGAGGCGCACTGAGCCGGTGCCCACGAGGAGGCCACACCCCGAGTGGAGTGTACCGTCACTCAAATGGGCACGGGCTAGGATGGGCACGCCGAAGTGACGGCGTGTGCGATCCAGCGCGACAACTCTCCTCGGAGACAGCACTCCCGTTGCTGACCTCCATAATGGACAAAGAGCTGCTCAGGGCTTTGAAGCCCTCCGTGTGGTTCGAGTAGAGGCGCAATGCGCTTACTGGACACCCCACGTACAGGTTGGGTCTTTCTCCCGGTGTGGGAGCGCCTGCAAGTTCACCACCTAGTTCCCGAAGGGGAGCGGCGTAAACCTTGGGCACGTAAGTCGGCCGGGGTCTCAGGATCACGTGAGAGTCACCAGGCCTGAATTTTGGCAATCGGTGGACACGGAATGCTTGCAGCTGCCTCACCCTCTGGATGGACTCGAGCCCCAGCAGGAGAGCCAACCCCCCTCGCAGAACGAGGAAGGGGGCTCTCCGCAGGGCCCGAAAAAAGGGGATCCAAAGGTCCACCTTAAGGCCCCAAGAGGGAACGGGGTGCGGACGAGGCCTTAGCCCCTCTCGCCCTAGAGGAACCTAATAATCAGGTCATACCGCCCCAGAGGCTCACCAGCAACTGGTACGTGATAACCGCGATAGCGGGTACCCACGCTCCAATGTGGAAAGGGAAATTACTCCCCAGCCTCTCCTGCAATAGGACAGCTCGTTCCTGAGCGAGCAATTCTGCAGGTCTTCTTCTCAAGAAGAGCACCAGGGCACGAAGGGGCGCCACTTAAAGGCATCCAGCCTTGCGGGAATGGCCCTTGCCTGAGTGATAGTCTCCACCACTGTGGGGGGTAGATCATCCAGGAACTCCTCGTCCCATCCGGAGCCAGACCCAGAGGTCTGCCACAACGTGCCCATCCCCTGCGAGTAGGGCCCTTCACCAGGGGATTTGGCCAGGGGGAGTTGTCGTCAGGAGTAGTAGCTCCGAGGACCAAGTGTAGTTGGGCCCGTAAGGCGCAACTAGCAGCCCTTGATACTCCCTTCCCAGACCTTGCACAGGACCTGCGCAATGGGGCTCACTGGGGGGAAGGCATACTTCCGCTTGTCCCGCGGCCAGCTGTGCGCTAGGGCCTCCGTGTCGAGGGGGGGGCCTCGTCCAGGGAGTGGCCAGCGGTACTGGGTGGTGTTCAGGGAGGCAACAGGTCCCCCTGTGCCCGCCCAAACCACACCCAAGCTGGCCCGCAGGGGTGGAGTCGTCACTTCCCACGAGGTGTCAACTGACGAGAGAGCGCTTGGCTGTCTAGTTCAGGACACCCAGTGGGCGTGTGACATGCAGGGGCTTTGCCACCTGCTGTCTCCACCAGGGGTGGAGTCGTCACTTCCCACGAGGTGTCACTAACGAGAGAGCGATTGGCTGTCTGGTTCAGGACACCCGGTGGGCGTGTGACATGCAGGGGCTTTGCCACCTGCTGTCTCCACGGGAGGAGGCGTTTGGGCGAGTTGCGATGACTGCAGCGAGCGAATGCCACCCTGGGGTTTAGTACGCTACGCCGGTCGTGCTGTCCGGGCCAGTATGCTGGCTCTGCACGAGAGGCCGTAGCCTCATCAGTGCAAGCAGGACAGCTAGCAACTTCAGGCAGTGATATGCCAACGCAGGTGGGGGCCCGTCCAGCGACCTGACACTGCGCGCCCGTTGCACACCGCACCCGCACCCCTTAGGGAGGCGTCTGTCGTTACCACGACCGGCCTCAAGACCTGCCCGGGGTTAGGATGCGACCGCAGCAGGCGTAATGACGACACGCCTACTGCAAGTGCGCGACGCACTCCAGGGAACTCGTCTCTGTAGTCAGTGCTGTAGCGGTCCCATGTGCATCAACACGAGGGGGACAGGCCACCCCCGAGGACACCATGCAGCCTCTGAAACTGATTTCAGGGGACCGCTGGCTGCTGCCTGAAAGTTCAAGCAGCTCAGCACTTACTGTGCATGCTCGAGAGCCGTCATGGAGACAGTGTCGAGTTCCCCACCAGGAAAAAGGTGCTCCGCGCCAGGGAGAGCTGTTCTTTTCCCAGCTGACCCGTTACTGACATGCCAGCCCCTCGACAGTGCCGAGGGAGACTGGACATGAGTGTATGCGGTCAGTTGTCATGAACCATCCTGGCGTCTGACAGACACCAGAACGCGCTTCTGCGCCTCCTGAAAGGCACCCTTGCAAAGTGCTGCTCAAGGTATGCAGCGACCCCTGGTTTTGGGGATGATGAAGTGCGGGTGTAGAAGCCACTGGACATCTTGGCCGAGGGGGACGGTTCGATCGCCTTCGCCAGAGGGGTGGCAGCCCCGGCCTGGAGCACGGGAACATCCCTGCATCTGCTTAGGTAAGAGGATGCCCGAAGCCCTGCGGAGTTCTTGCGAACTGGATCGAATACCGAGACGGACCGCACTCCCAGCCAGCGTGATGGTTAGAAATGTTAACCAAGCACCCAGGGACCGGGTGGAAGGTCTAACCAGAAGTGCAATTAGCACGTAAATAAGATACTTAATGGGTAGCCAGTGAAGGGTTGATAAAATGGGGGTTATGTGATCGTATTTTCTGGACCTGGTTAGAACTCTGGCAGCTGTATTCTGAACTAACTGCAGTTTGTTTATAAGTCATGCTAATGTGCATCCTGTTGTGTTCATTACTTTCTTTTGCTTTGCGGATATTTTCCAGAGGAACGTCCCAACAGTGCCCCTCGTGTTCCTGCTCTACTGAAGTTTTCAACCCTGTGTGTGGCTCAGATGGAATGGAGTTTCGCTCCCCCTGCCATGCAGGATGCAGGATAGAAATAAAATCAGAAACTAATGAAATTAAGGTATTGGTAAGCTCTTATTTACTTTCTTTCCTGGAACTTTTCTTAATAAAACAAAAAAGAGAGTGCTGATTCTGAGAGTTGTTAACTTAACCCAGGTGCATCAATACATAAATAGATTTTAGTACTAGGCAGTACAAAACATAGGATAGACTAATATTAGATACATAGAAGATACATGTGTAATATTACTGTAAAATAAAGTGCTGACTATATCTTTAAATTCGTGTAGTGGTTGAATGGGGATGTGATGTGGAGCAGAAAATAAGTACTTGTACCCGGCCAAACAACCACATACCATCTAAAACAATGCTCTTATTTTCAACTCATTTGAACTACTTTAACAACTACTTTAACTATATACATAGTTTCTACAAACTCCTTTATACAGTTCAAATTAAAGCATGTTGCTCAGGGAAATTTGCTTCTTGATCCCTATCAATCTTTTGATTTTGATCTGGCTGTTTGGCATGAGTTTCCTTAACTGTATACTGTAGCAATGTATTAATAGCAACCACTGTTAAGAACTGCAATTCAATTGCAAATGTCATCCTTGAGATGAAAAGAAAGGTTTTCACCATTGATTTACTGTATCGCTGATATGTCAGTGTTTGGTGGTTTAAATACCCATGTGAAGTCTGTCTTAAAGTTTTAAAGCATAGTATTCTATAGTCAAGTAAGTATTTTCAACTCATGTATGTACCAAAATGCACACACCCAACCATTGGATCCCAAATTAACCTGTTATTTTAGGCCAAACTGCTGGGTTGTTTCAACTCATGGTTAGGTCAAATATAAACTTTTTTTGGGTGTAAATTTGTAACCCATCTTGCTTTTTACCGTTTTTGGGTGAGAAAACCGAGGTTACGGTTAAAGAGGAAGTGTTTAGATTCAAATTTGTGGTAGTGTTGGGACATCCAGAATTCAATTCCATTTATTTGTGTTGTGCTTTTCACAATAGCAAGGAAGTGAGCTTTAAAAAAGCATATTTTATTTGACACAAAAAGACACATCGCATGAGACTATGAAATACATAAAGAATCCTAGAATTATATCTTTATTACTATACATGTCTGTAAGACTGGTAACAGAAAAGATCACTCAAAAACGTCTTAATGTGGAAAATTTGGGTACTTCCTGAAATAAAAAACCTCTGAAACTGGACCCGAAATGCTTCTACAGCTGGAAATGTTTGAACAACCAAAACAAGCATGATTACTTGTACTTGTGGGAAAAGTGAACATCAAACTACACAAACATATGAAAATAAACTAGATATTTCAGAACAAATATCCTGAAGACAAGACGAAGTGGATGCCTTGATTAAATGACTACACACCAATCAAACAATTAAATAACTGTATTATTATATCAAATTATTGTAAAAGAAATGTCGGGTAAGCCAGGTTACAGTACTTTTACCGTTTCTACAAACTCATTTATACAGTTCAAATTGTAGTGTGTGGACAAATTGAAGCATGTTGCTCAGGGAAATTTGCTTCTTGATCCCTATAAATCTTTTGATTTTGATCAGGCTTTTTGGCATGAGTTTCCTTAATAATATACTGTAGCAATGTATTAATAGCAACCACTGTTAAGAACGACAATTCAATTGCAAATGTCATCCTTGAGATAAGATATAGTAGCTATTTTATAAAGAGCCATCCCTTCTCCGATTGTTCTGTTTTTTTTTCTTCTTCTGGTTTGAATATTTTAACTCACAGAAATCCTAGAAAGTATGTTGTCTCTCAAAAACGTGCATTCATTTTTAGCACATCCACAACAAATTCGTTTTTCAAATAGAAAACTTGTGCATAGACCAGTATTTTTCTAATGTCTGACTCTGGACTCAATTATCAGGGGTTTAGTAAAATACAAACAGAAGAACAATGACGATCCATTTATTTCTAATTCACTGAGGATTTTAAGTTTGACTGAAATTGTTACATCCATGCTGTAATTTACCACTTTCCCCACAACTGTTTTTGGATAACACATGTGTCTGATATCTCAAACTGAAAGTAGGTCAGTCGTCAGGCAAGGCTAGTGTATTTATATAGCACAAAGCACAATGGTAATTCAAAGTGCTTTACAAAGAAGAAGTTAAAATACCCATTTGATAGAACAGTGAAGAAATAAGAAAAATAACGTTTAACCAGTTAAGAATAAAAAAATAAAATAAATACAGTTTAGAATAGAAAATAAATAAAGTACAGTACAGACAGTCGGACGGTCAGAGGCACAGTGCACATCATTAAATGCAAAGTTAAACAGATGTGTTTTAGTCTGGATTTGAATGTGACTTCTGTGGGTGTAACTTCAGTTTAGCTATTATGCCAGCCACAGCTGGAAGCTGGTTCCAGCTGTGGCTGGCATAATAGCTAAACTGAAGTTACACTAAAGTTCCTGCTGTTAAGGTGTATTTAACAGATTCCTGCATGGCCTTTATGGCTCTTTTTTAAAACCTCACAAGAGTAAAATGCTCTGCTATGTACTGTGAAAACAGCTGCTTTTAAAATAAAATAAAAAAAAACATAATCACGTTTACATGAGCTCTATTTTTACAGGAAAGCTGTTTCATCTTTCCTTATACTAACCTTTTGTTATTTTACATTTGTTATCTACCCGCTTGGTAAACGTTGTACAGTGTGATTTTTTTCTTTGTGATTTCAAGCAACAAACATGAAAATCAATACAATAATTGACACAGTTTGAGAAATGGAAGAGCAATTGTTTATACTTTTTGCCAACAACAATGGTTGCACTATAAATATCTTAAATTCAAACTGATCGTTTTCAAGTTGTCAATGTATAACCTTAAGTGTTTCTTTAGAACTACACAGACTGTGCATGTGTGGCCTCGGGAACGTCTCTAGGTTATGCCACGCCAGGACCATGTGGAAATGGATGTGCCAACTATCTCATTCCCTTCATGATCCTTTCTTCCCTCACATGCTTTGCGGCTTCTCTTTCTCACACCCCATCATTTATGATGATCCTCAGGTATTTAATCTATTCTAAGATCGTTTTAATATAATGGTATTTTACAGTCAGGATAACGTTTTATTTTATTTATTGGTATAATGGTATTTTACAGTCAGGATAACGTTTATTTTATTTATTGGTATAATGGTATTTTACAGTCAGGATAACGTTTTATTTTATTTATTGGTATAATACATTTATGATGATCCTGCAGGATTCCTTCTTTTTTAAGTAGACTACTGTATAATGGTATAACAGTATAGTTTAGTACATGATTTGGTGTTATAGTTTAATTTAAGTTTTTGTGTTGAAGATTTGTTTAAAACGGTTGAGAACATTTTTCATCGTGAAAAGGCACTGAAGTATGATTTTGTGGCATTATGTACAAATGTCAAACACAATGATAAAAGAATCACTTTCACGGGTCACATACTTTGAGGTCATGCAGAAGAACAGGGATAAACTTGCTAAGCAGGTTGCAACGTGTTACAGATTAACACAGTTGATGTTCCCCAAGGCATAGTACTTTTTTGGAGTTTTAAAGCACTAAGCTACATTAGTGTCAAATTGTGACTTTTTTCTCTTTACGAAATCTAAATTATACATCAAATAAGAATCGTGTTTTTATGCAGGAAACCACATTTTTAATCATGTTTCAGATCCAGTTTGAAAATTACATTTGATTCTTGACACCATTTGGCAAGACTGTGTGAAGGTATCATTCTTCCTTCATATAGACGTGTCTGTGCAGGTCCTGACAGCATGTCATGATAACAAAGAACATGTTTTAAATGGCCCTTATACTTTCAGAAAAGCCTCAGGAGATGCACTCTTTGTGCCGAGCAAATGCTTTGTGAGAAATGCTGTTTTCACAAAAAAAATTATTTGTTTAATGATACATATTTCTGGCATCTTTTCAGGACTGTGACTCCACAGGATAAGTCCTTTGCTTTGGGAATCCAGTTCATGCTCTTTAGAGTCCTGGGTAAGCGAAATCAATAGCTCATGCAGAACAGACATGTTTTCATTATTAAAAAAACATTATTTAAACTGCCAAACCCTTGTCATGAGGACACAGCGTTCTCTCATAAACAACATTTATACATTTCACAATAACAGCTACATGATATTAATAGAACAGGTTTCTTTAGCATAATGGAGAAAAGCATGCAGGAAAAGCCCAATTGGTGTAACAAGATTCAATAAGAGAAAGGAAGGAGGCAGGAACCGGCAAACGTAAAACAAGCTTTTAATTAAATTAACAAACAATAAAACGAACTTAAAATGCTGGCCTCCCTTACGTTCTACGGTCAGCCATACAAACATAATTAAACACAACACAAACTCCAGGCCTGGTCCTCTCTCGTCATACGCTCCTGTCGCTCGTCCTTTTATGCTTCCGGAGCTCCTCCGTGAGAGATGTGAGACTGGTGCACGCACAGCTGACACTCGCATCACCGGCCTCGGCTGTTCCCTCACGGCTTTCGACCTGCCTTGCTCGGTTCAATTGGGAACTCTTTTAATACAGTCTAAAAAGCATCACAGTATGATGCCTCAAGAAGCTGCTCGATAAAATGCAAAATACATTTTATCAAATTAAAATGTAAAGTAAAAAATATAAACCTTCTGGGCAGAGATCCAACATTTGCATGGAAGGCGAATCCTGCCAAGTTTAAATAAATAAATTCATCGATGAAATTGAAAACCAGATCGACAATTTCATTATACACAACTGCGCGCATTATATGTGCCAAAAGGAAATATAAAAATGTTAATTTTATACACTGACAATGCGTTGGACATGCAATTTGTGATTTGACATTTCATTTTCACTAAAAGACTGCCAATATGAAAAAGAAAATGAAAAGGCAAATCTGAAAAAGAAATTGTAAAAACATTTAACTTCAAAAGTTAGATGTCACTTTTAAAGACCATTTTAAACGTAAGAAATACATATCCAACGCTGATCCAGACGAACTTCCTGTTTTAGTTCTTTAACACTACACAAATTATTGAACAAAATACAACCAACAGAACATTTAGAACCAAATCGAAGTGGTCTATAGATGTTTCAACCTTTAAAAAAACATTTTCACAAGAATATTAGTTGGTCCTGTTTAGTTCAGTATTATTTGTTTTTTTTCTCAATGTACACTAACAAGATTTGCAAGTATTGTGAAAGTTACAGAGGTGATATGTTCACCGTTTCATTATACCTGTTTAAGCTTTCAATAGCACAGGATGCATTGCAAACCACGTTATAACAGACAACATATCATAACGGGAAAAGGTGTTTTCAGAGGATGTTTTGGCAGAATTTGGGCATGTCTCATGGTTCTATTTTGTTTGTACTGATAAGCGTGTTTACATAACTGTATGCATGGGAAACATTTTTTTTTTATTCTGACAGCATTCCTCCCAGCACCCGTACTGTATGGCCATGCCATTGATAGCACCTGCATTGAGTGGGGGAAAAAATGTGACAGGAATACATCGTGTATCTACTACGATTTGGACTTTTTGAGACACAGGTAAAGTTTACATTTAAAATTCAAATGTAATGAAGTTATTTTTATAGCGCTTATAATATGTACGATAAAATACTACCCCGCTGATCGCCATGATGAACTAAACACCACAAGACACACAAGGGAGAAAAAGGGAGAAACCCAACCTTTTGGGGGTAAATTAACTCAGAGAATGACCCAATAATAAGTTTAAACAGTTTGGATACATTTTCAACCCAATTGTTAGGGTTCATGCCTTTTTATTGCTCTGTTGCAGATAACCAGCTTTTTTTAAGCTTGTGCACATAATATTTGTTCAAACATTTGTTTGCATTTCAGGTTCCTGGGACTCCAGATTTTCTTTATATTTGGTGGATTCGTCTCTTTCCTTCTGACGTTTCTGGTGCTTCGAAAGCTAAACTCAACCCAAAAGCAGAATGACCAAAATAATGACAAGAGCAAACATGATGACAGAGAAATGGAAGATGCCAAGCTCAAACACTGCAGTACACAAAGGAGTGTTTAGAGAGTAAAACAGCAATAAACAGAAGGATAGGAATGTCAATTTAGGGGCGGAAAGGAGAGAAGCGATAAGAGAAAGATTTTGAGATATCACCTCCTTTATAATCTTAACTGCATGCTGGTCTTCAAGCTAAAACAGGCCAAGTTGTTGTCAGGATGTGAATATGGTCGTTTCTGTGAACAGTTGTTTTCTGTGAAACATGACAATCACCGTTTGTCTGCCAAAGATATGAGCCAACACTTTAAAACATGTTAATGTGTTTGTATAACACGTCTTTATAGATGTTGTCCGAGAGCGCGATGTGTTTGGAGGTTTAAATGACACAATACCGATGCTGATAATGTGAAAACGTTTGAACTCTCAAAGGAGTTTAGACAAGTAGCCACGTATATACTGTAGGGAGTTTTATTGTTGGTGCCCTTTTTAATCAAGTACATAATGTTTACATGATAAAGCTGTTTTTGCATTTTTCTTATAACCTAAATGCACACTAATAGAGGCATTCTTCTGTGGTTTCATTCTATATGAAATATATTACATTGATAATAAATGTTTCAGTGCAAGCAAACATATGTTTGATATGTTCATCTGTGTTTACAAATTACATGATAATATGTGATGTACCTTAAACTTTGCATAACTATACAGTTATAGTTTTTTTTAACAAAGTATTAGTTTTATTCGCTAACCAACTAAAGCCATACCGAAAATAAAAATCTAAGATTTCGTACATCGTTGATGTTTTGAAGAAGTAGACGTTTATTAAATACACGTTTACAAGACGAATAATCCAAGTGACAATTATAATTTTGTAATAATTGTTTTATATTTTAAATCTTTTCTGTCAGATTTCTGTTGCAATTCAACATTGTACTGAATGTGATTTTGTTTTAAATAAAACGTGGACGGGCATAAAAACTGTATGTGTTGCAGGAAATGAAGCAACAGAAATGCTGAGTTAGGTCTCTTGGGTTTCAGTGTCAAGGTTTACTTGAATGTTGTTCCTACCATTTACTCACTAAGAAAGTTTTTTGGCTCTACAAAATGCTATAGTCTACAATCATATTAAAATTATATACTGTTTTGTGGAAGAAGTTTCAAAATGTCACATTAAATCATATTATATTATTATTATATTAGTATTTTTATTATTGTTTTTGTTGTTGCTATTGTTGTTGTTATTATCCATCCATCCATCCATTTTCTTCCACTTTATCCGGGGCCGGGTCGCGGGGGCAACAGTCTAAGTAGAGATGCCCAGACATCCCTCACCCTAGACACTTCCTCCAGCTCTTCTGGGGGGACACCGAGGCGTTCCCAGGCCAGCCGGGAGACATAGTCCCAACAGCGTGTCCTAGGTCTTCCCCGGGGTCTCCTCCCGGTCGGACGGGCCCGGAACACCTTCCGGGGAAGGCGTCCAGGAGGCATGCGGAACAGATGCCCAAGCCACCTCAGCTAACCCCTCTCGATGTGGAGGAGCAGCGGCTCTACTCCGAGCTCCTCCCGGGTGACCGAGCTTCTCACCCTATCTCTAAGGGATCGCCCAGCCACCCGGAAGAGGAAGCTCATTTCGGCCGCCTGTATCCGGGATCTTGTCCTTTCAGTCATGACCCAAAGCTCATAGCCATAGGTGAGAGTAGGAACGTAGATTGACCGGTAAATTGAGAGCTTCGCCTTGCAGCTCAGCTCTTTCTTCACCACGACAGACCGGAACATCGACCGCATTACTGCAGAAGCTGCACCGATCCGTCTGTCAATCTCCCGTTCCATCCTTCCCTCACTCGTGAACAAGACCCCAAGATACTTAAACTCCTCCACTTGAGGAAGGAACTCTCCACCAACCTGAAGTGGGCAAGCCACCCTTTTCCGACTGAGGACCATGGCCTCGGATTTGGAGGTACTGATTTTCATTCCAGCCGCTTCACACTCGGTTGTAAACCGTCCCAGTGCATGCTGAAGGTACTGGCTTGAAGGGGCCAACACGACAACATCATCCGCAAATAGCAGAGACGAAATCGTGTGATCCCCAAACCTGACACCCTCCGGCCCCTGGCTGCGCCTAGAAATTCTGTCCATAAAAATTACAAACAGAACCAGCGACAATGGGCAGCCCGGCCGGAGTCCGACATGCACTGAGAACAAGGAGCGTACGACGAGAGAGGACCTAGGGTGTCCTGGTGCCACGTGTACTGATGGACACCCTTATGCTTGAACATAGTGTTCGTTATAGACAAACTGTGACTAGCACAGAAGTCCAATAACTGAACACCGCTCGGGTTCAGATCAGGGGGGCCGTTCCTCCCAATCACGCCCCTCCAGGTGTCACTGTCGTTGCCCACATGGGCGTTGAAGTCCCCCAGTAGGACGACAGAGTCCCCGATCGGAGCACTTTCCAGCACTCCTCCCAGAGACTCCAAGAAGGTCAGGTACTCTGCACTGCCGTTCGGCCCGTAGGCACAAACAACAGTGAGAGACCTAACCCCGACCCGTAGGCGCAGGGACACGACCCCCTCGTTCACCGGGGTAAACTCCAACACATGGCGGGAGAGCTGGGGGGCTATAAGCAAACCCACACCAGCCCGCCGCCTCTCACCATGGGCAACCCCAGAGTGATGAAGTGTCCATCCTCTCTCGAGGAGTGTGGTTCCAGAGCCCAAGCCATGCGTAGAGGTGATCCCGACTATCTCTAGTCGTAACCTCTCAACCTCACGCACCATCTCAGGCTCCTTCCCCGCCAGCGAGGTGACGTTCCACCATCCCTATAACTAGCTTCCGTGTGCAGGGATCTCCTCCGACTGCCGCCCGATCCACTATGCACCGACCCCCTATGGTCCCTCCCGCACGTGGTGAGCCCACGGGAAGGCGGCCCCACGTCGCTCTTTCGGGCTGAGCCCGGCCGGACCCCGTGGGGAAAGGCCCGGCCACCAGGCGCTCGCATACGAGCACCGACCCCGGGCCTGGCTCCAGGGTGGTGCCCGGTAGCGCCATACCGGGCGACGTCATGGTCCTTGATATATTGAGCATCATAAGGGATTTTTTAACCACTCTTAGTCTGACCCGTCGCCTAGGACCTGTTTGCCTTGGGAGACCCTACCACGGGCATATAGCCCCAGACAACATAGCTCCTAGGGTCACTCTGGTACTCAAACCCCTCCACCACATTAAGGTGGCGGTTCAAGGAAGTTGTTATTATCATTAGTATTTTGCTGGTTAGATATGTTTAAGTGTTGGATAGTTGTAATGGGTACTGTAGTATGTTGTTACTATGGGGTGTATGGTTATGGTGGTGTGATAGTAATGACCTCACAAATTTGTTTCAAATTATTGTATGACTATTGAGCAACATTGAAACAGCATTGATAAAGGGGTTGTGGATCCTCTTTGACAACCTTTGACCTCAAATACCTGTAAGCAGGATGGCGGGTGTGAAAACCAGTTTCCTGTTCTCATTCCAGCATCGATTTATTCATGTAGTCTCATCCTCTTCTTTGTTTAATGGATCGGGCCACCTGCAGCAGTTTATTGTGTTCGTTTATACGTTTGTTAGAAAACTTTGCGACAATGCACAATATCCTCAAATGTGTTCTGAGAGGGTTCAAGATTACACTGGAAAGAGTTTTTTTGTCTTTCTGCAAAGACAGTCCTACTTCTACACTTTTTAAGTGGCATGTGTCATTTTTTAAAATGTTCATGTAAAATGGAGGAACAGCCATAAGCCATTTCTTTTTATGTTGATTTATTGGAAAAGATTATGGTGCTTTCACAACACTGCTCTGTTTGCATGTGCTAGCTATCTTAAAAGTTCAAAGATAAGTTGGATAGTGTGACCAAGTTATCTCGCTCTGGAATACTTGCTGCAACTATACAAAGAATAAATAACTGTTGAGAAGTTTTAATTTAATTTAATAAAAATAACACACAAAAAATTAAATACAAAATATTGAAGTTAACACTAACATAAAAAAATAGTTTAACATATTTAGAGTAAACAACATTTTTAATACATAAAATGTAATTAAAGTAAATTAAAAGAAGAGTAAACGTGCAGTGATTTGAAACGATCTGTTTGCTCAAACAGAAACATCCGTGCTGTTTCCTTCTTTCATTTCGTTGTGAAAGAGTTCAGGATGACCCTGTGTTTCCTGTTAAAGTAAAGAGAAAAGCTCAATGTTTTCTTTACACATTTTCTTAGCCATAAAAAACATTGGGTGTCAAGAGTGGAAAAACTTATGTGAAGAGATTTGACACTTACCATGTACCAAAGCTGTCCAGCTGTTCATCATTAATACTGAACAGAAAATAAATTACTGTTCCACAGTAAAACCACAGTTACACCAAATAATGCTCACATTGTTTTGCAAATACTCCCTTAAAAAAGCTTTATTTATTTTAAATATTTGTCTGTATGATGAGCTAGCTTATGACGCCATCTAGTGGCTGCAGAGAGCACAGACACAATGACCAGATGAAGGAATCCCAAGTAAAGCATGATTCTTAGAATTTTCTAGTATTTCAAATGTTGTAATATTGGATGCATGCTACACACAACGAGAATTCGCCAATTATGAAAATTCATACCACAAAAACTAATCTCTTAATTAAAAAGCAAAAAACATATACAACATTGAAACGTAAATTCTGTCGGCTGGTAACCTTAATTTTGATTACATTTCATTTAATTTAGTTAATTATATCTGAACAAATTATTTATATTTCCAGGAATATTTTGGTGCTTTGAAAAACAGTATGCTTTACAGAACAGCTCCTTTTTATGAAACCATCAGGCTCTATGCTCGATACTCGGTCATGAGAAAGATTACTATGACATAACATATATACTTTTTTGGCATGTGCAATAAAAAAAAATCATTTTACAAATAACTGGCATCCCGATTTTTGTTAGTATCAAAACAATGCCTTAGTTGGATATTAAATAGTTGTGGTAACTAAACCATTCTTTTTGCTCAGCTCACAGGCTCTCATGCGAGTAAATGCAGAGAAACGTAGTGAAACACTTTTGTACTAAAGTTTATTGACCGATAGGGTACACACACACACACACACACACACACACATACACAAACACATAGAAAAAGGCTGAACTTGAGCCTGCTCGTTTAAAAACAAGAAAACCAAACAGCTACTGTACTAAGAAATAGAATAGGGAGTTTATCCAAATACTTTTCTGTAATTATCCAAATCTAAATTCGGTTTGAAACTCTGTTTTTCAATATTACTCTCATAACACACATGAAAGATCAGATTAATATATTAAATACAAACATACATTTAATCGCTCAAACATAAGCCAAGGGTAAGAAACATTATGTTTGAAATATGTTTTTTTATTGTTTTTTCTTCAATTTGACATACATAATATATACATTCTGAATTTTCTTGCGGGTAGTAAGTGTACATAATGAATGAAATAAATGTTGGCAGATTCATTCGACCATTGCTGATGGACTGTAAAGTCATATGATCAGTATTCAAAAGTATGAAACATTTGAAAGTACTGAGCATTTTAAAGTAAAAATGTCTATTACCACATGTTGAGATGTTACCCAACCATTTCCCAGTCTTTACAGCAGCTGCTTATACCTCGGGGATTTTTACTAACGAAAGATTTATGAGCGTCATAAAGTTAGTATGCCTCAAAACAGACTGTATGGCTAAGATCCAGCAAGATGAAACGAAATTGAGTATCCATAAAATATCCATAAAAAGGTCCATATTTATTATAAATGTACAGCTTGACTATGGATTAGCGCACATAGCAATACTTGCTTATAAGGGGATGCCTATGCATGCTAAAAATGTTAATGGTGAGGGCAGTTGTGGTGAAAGTATACTTCTAAATGTCATGTGAGTACAAATATGTCATTTCAAACGACATTTTGTTAAAAATAAAATACTTGGGCCTAACATTGAAAGTTCTCATGAGATTTTCTCATTTGGTTGTATTTGTGTGTGTGTGCAAATGTGTGTCTCATACCCTTTCCAGGTCACGAGGACTTAACACTTTTCCGATCATAAGAAGTGCCCCTGATGGCTCATCTCTGACTAGAAAGAGGAAGGGGCGGTCCACATTGTATGCCAGAGTCAGTGATTGGCCTCTGGCAGTAGGGGTAGTGCTGGCATACTCTATGCCTTCTGGAGCTGTCTCCATGACAACCTTATGACGGACAGCATTTAACTTCACTGGCTGACTGGTTATTTTTATAAGATCTGTCTCTGCCAACCATTCAGATAGACCTGGACGAAGAAGAACGTAATGAATTAATGTTATAAATGACATAAGCAATGTAACCAATGTCACTATTGGACGATAAAAGTAAAATATGAAACAGTGGTCTCACCCAGGTCCGAGAGGGAGGGCAGCAGGTCTGTGCTGTAGCTGACTTTCATAACGGGCAGAGTGAGGCGGACCTGTGCCGCGTGGAGGGTGTTGGAGAGGTCCTGGACAAATTCAGCAGTAAGTGCTTCCTCAATCATCGTAAGGTTCTGAGTCACCTCATCGGGCAAGAAAAAATACATGCTTACTCCATCCTGCATAGGAACCTGGGCAATCTGGACAAAAAAACAGAGAAAGACAGAGATGAATAACAAAGAAATCATCCTTTTACTTCAAATGCCTCCGTCGCTTTGACCCGCTAGCCTGACAAGCGGGTTTGTATACTTGTTTTGTGTTCATCAGGACAATTTTTTTTCCCATTATAACTGTTCCTCCAAAAGTACTTCACAAAATCCAAGTCAATGAAAATCCATTTGTTTATTGTACATTTAATGTCACTTGTGTTGCCCAACATGACCTCAGTCACTGTCAGACTGATCCGTAATCGTCTCTGCGGGTGAACTTTGCTCGGCAGTGCCCGCCTCTCTTCCGCTGCGTAAGCAAACCTAAGACCGCTTAGTACATGCTTAGCATTCCACACTTCACATTTTCAGTTGAATAAGTGCATCATTCTAGTACATAAAGTGCACTTCTTCTTGGAATTTTTAAAGTGAACATACAGTACAACTTACACTATTTATACTACAAAATGGCACATAACAGTGCTTAAGTGTGATTTGGGAGGCACTTGTAATCTTTCATCAAAAATAGCTTCTGGTACCGTGCAGCCAAGGTCAGGGTCATTCCCCATCTTCACCGGGAAATTTTCCTGCTCCATCATGGGAATGAGAACTGGCGCTTGTCCATCCATCTGGAAGTTGTCCATCTTGTTAGCCTTGCTGAACCTAGTTACCCATTTACCTGCGAAACAAAAGAGCAATTTAAAGTTGTAGCTAAGAAGTGAGAATGCTCAAATCGATTTTATGTAAAACACTGTGTCTGTCATTTCTAAATGACAAATGTTGCTAGTTTCCAAGTCCATAAAAGAGAAGTTCATCTACCCTTGAAGTATGCTGCCCCCACAGGCAGCACAGCGGTGTTGCGCGGGAGAGCTGATGGAAGAATTTGGTCCACTTTTCTGCCGGTATTCTGTTTAAACCAATCATTAACAGCCTTCAGGTCCCGGGCTCCACCCATAAGAGTTTGAGGGCGTACCCCGTATTGAGTCTCTACATTGTTGAGGTATTCCAGTTTAAGTCGGAGCTCTGAAATGAACAGATGAATAAAATACGTACAGCTTTTTAATTAACCAGCAGCTTTTCTCACATAGGCAGGCTCAACTAGATAAAATCATACACTCACTCCTGGCCAGCAGGATGCGTTCTGCGGAGTTAAAGCCCTTGGCCGGTGCCTTTAGAGAAGAGAGAAGCTCTTTCAATGTGTTATGGAGTTGACCGTCTTGCAAGTTGTGGTAACGTAGAGCCCTGTAAAGCTGCTTCTCGGCTCGCTCAGATGCCCCTACGACAGATGAGAAAGAAAATCTCAAGGTAAGATCAGGTTCGTAATAACTGGGTGTGTGCTTGGACGAACGCAAACCTCACCCATTGAGAGCTGTGTGAAGGCTGCTGAGATACTCATGGGGGACAGGAAGACGCTGACCTTGGGGTCACGTGCTGCCAGCTGACGGAAAAGGTTGTAGCCAAAATCAGAGGTCGCGGCAGCCAGCTTGGTGCGTGGTGTGGTGAAAAGATCAACCACCTCCTCCTCACCGTCAGCCTCTGTATCTGTCTATAGAGAGAGAGAGGTGAACGTTAAAGCCTGCATAATGTCAGAGTAAAGATAACAACTGGGAATTCGTGGGAACGTTACTGCTCACCATCTGAGCATGTGAGAGGCAGAGAAGACTCCATAAACCAAACAGAAGGGTTGTCTTCTTCATCCTGACAAATACAAAAACCGAAGATTAGATGGATGACATCACATACATGGACGTCCACACTGTTACAAAAACAAATTCTGTCATTGTTTGTTGACCCTAATTTCATTTAAAACCTGTATATGACTCTGTCTTGTGTGGAAGACAAAATAAGATATTTTGAAAAATGTCTTCCATACAATGGAAGTCAATTGGGGTTCAGATTTGTTCAGTTTCAAAATTCTTCAAAGTATCTTCTTTTGTGTTCTGCAGAGATTTTTTAATGAAGCCAGAAAAAAATCGAAATAGTTTCCAAACTTTATATAACACTTGACACAGTTAACGTCGGGAATGGGTTCAAGTGGAGGAGTTCCTACTGCAAAAACAGACCCTCTTTCAGAAACTTTCCCATGTTCCTTCAGCACATCTGGTTGTCATTAAAGTCGTCTTCAAGTTTCTTGCTGAGTTCAGATCCATCACTGGAAAAAATACACCTAACCCTATTGTTTTTTCACATTCATCTGACTGGCTGCCTGCATGCCACGCAGTTAAACAGTGGACGAAGCTATATCCACTGCACGCGTTCATTTATTCACAGTCCACAACTACAATTTATTAACACATTTACAAGACACCTACAATAAAAATATACAAGTTTGAGACTACTTCAAAAGTTAAAAAAAAACATTTAGTCCCAATATTTATCACTTAGAAATGTTTAACACTCATATGTAAAGCAACCCCCAAAAGCGTCATGTTTTCTTAAATACGATGATGAATAACAAACAAACAGCATTTTCGAGCACACCTAATGGAGAAGAAATAGGGCTGATCAAATAAAGCATTTTAGCATAGAACAATAATACTTATTAATAAATATGTTTGAGATTAAAACACAAAGAACATTGATATGTTTATATTTCTGACCTGCGTTCTTCTTTTACCGTCGTCTCGTGCAGACTCTCCGTCCACAGCTGCGCCAACTGTGCGCGAGCAGATGCGCGAGAAGCGTTTCACTTAAGAAACCCGCCCTGCGATGACGTCTGAGCTCCGCAGCTGCCGAGGAGAAAGTCTTCACGGTAAAACGCATCCCAAAATATCACAATATGAAAATATTTTATGCTATAATGCTGTAGAAAATAATTATCGTTTTTTTTTCAAATGTTGCGTTTTATTTGTAATAACTGTTAGCATGAAGAAATGCTAAGAATGGTTAACAAACTTCCATTTGCTAAAACACTGTACATCAATGCAGGTAGACGAAAAAAAGGTGTTTTGTGGAATACAACGAAAATGTCTTTGATTACAATGTCTACTTAACAATATATGTACTATAATATTTATAATCCTAATAATATTTCAGATTTAGCTGTATGATAATAAAAACATTTAATGTGCCATTGCATACACTTGCACATGTTGTTAATCATTAGAAAAATAATTTCTAATGTGATTTAATATGTCTGTCCTTAAGTTTTCTCCTCTTACAAAAATTAAACAATGTTCAGGAGGTGCATGTCCATATATAATGTTACTGTACTTTAGACAGGTCACGAAAACCAAAACCCTGCGTTTCACCTAACCACATACATGTAATATAGACAGATCCATGCATGTGTTTTCTTTCAGCTCCCTTGATCCGTTTCCTGATGTCCAAGGAACTGCCGAGGAACTGTTTCCCTCCACATATTTAACATGTAACTTAACATGTTTTCATGTGGGCCGTCATTGAGTGTTGTGTCAGTCAGGCGAACATTGCTTGGTACAGTTTCATTTTCAGTTTTTGGCTCATCGCTTTGTTCAGCCGTCGCTCGAGGATTGGGGTTGGTGACCATTCCCAGGAAGAGAGGCGTGTAAGACGCATCATCCACCAGTGCAAAGATGAATGGCATGTTTACGGCAAACGTGGGAATGGAACGCACTAGTGTGACAGAGGTCGCGGCCGAGGCTTCGGCCCCCTGTTCGTTCAGTTCAATACTTGAGGCATGTTGTACCCCTGACACCACTAATGGGCCTTGGGAGATTCTGGATAGGTCAGGCCCAGAAAACAACATGCCCAGACCTGAAATATAGATAAAAGTTTGTATTCAGGCATAAATATTCTCACAGTTCCACTCAACTTCATGTTGACCAAACATTAGCTTAAAATGATTTACCACAAAAAATGTCAATTGCGAACATGTGGAGGATTCTCTTACCCATGTTTGTAAGTGCTTGACGTAAATCCTGTTTGGACTCAAGTTTGAATTTGGGTAGTTTCACATGCATAGACTTCTCACTTGGGAGACGTTCATACAGGTCGGAAATGTTGAGTTTGGCAGCCGTGGTTGATAGATTTCCATCTGATGGCATTACTACAAGAAGACTCATGTTTCCTTGGAAGGGGAACCTTGCAACCTGAGGATAGATAATGGCGAAACACCAAACGCTGTTAAGATAATAATAATATAACAATGCTTTGTTTAGGCTAAAGAACAACATGATTAATGGAACAGTTCACCCTAGAGTGACATTTTTGCCATTCCTGTTTTCAAAATCCTGGCTTTGAAATGTAATGTAATGTAATTTTGATCACAAATGTATTGTTTGGTGTCATGAGACATCCCTGGACATGTATCCCTGGATATACAACATTTATGTTGAATATATGCAGTTTTCTTTAGCTTTTTTTGAAGTCTCTTTCCATTGCCATTACCAAGCTGAGAAAACCAGGATATTGTTCAATATAACTCCGATTGTGATCCGCTAAAAAAGAACACAGTAGTCATACACACGTGGGACAGCTGGGGGTGAGTAAAAGTAATTTTTTGGTGAAGTGTTCCTTAAATTATCAGGAAAATAAGCAGGATAAAGGAAATGATAATAACCTGCGTTCCATCCTTTAAATCTACAAACATGCTGAGTGGATATCTGGTTGCCACCATCATGTCCACCTTAACAGAGGTTTTTTTGTCAATGTAGAAGAAATCCTTTACAGTGAACTTTGAGTCAAAGCGAGACTGCCACTCCCCTAAGAGTAAGAATTACATTGTCAGTTGCATCATTACTAACCAATTGTTTCCTAATATAAATATATATACATATATAATTATTTAATTAACCAACCTTTGAAATGAATGGCATTTATCAGCATTAGAACCACGTTAGATGGAAGACTAGACATGAAGTTGGTTATGTGACCTTTGGTGACCTCCTCCACCCAACGATTGACTTCTTCAATAGAGGTTAATAGTGCAGGTTCAGATTTATACAGTCGCGAAGATCTATCCATGAAGTCTTGGTTCACCTTAAAACCTTTACAATGACAAAAAACTCAAAAATGTAAAGAGGAAACAACTATACAGTTATTTGCAACACCTTTCTAGTAATATACTCATATTTGATTACATTATCATTTCACATTTGCGATTAAATTGCCAGATCATTATTCAACAGATAATGCAAATAAGAAGTATTTATTGTTTATTATTTCTCAGTTTGACATTTTTGGAGGGGCCCAAGAAAAACATGGGGGGGAGCTCTCCTACCCTCCCCAGACTTTGGCTAATATTCCATTTACCATTTTATTTTTATTTCTGTTTCTCTAATTGTTTATTTATTTATTATAATGTATTCATTTTGACCAAAATGTAATCTATTTCTACCTGGTATGACATAGAGACGGGATGCCATCTTGACAGCCTTGGTAGTCAGATATTCCCGGAGACAGCTTGAGGTTTCATGAAAATTAGCCTGTGCTTGTGCCTGAAGGACTTCTAACAACTTCTCCTCAGTCTTGTTGTTTGCACCTACAAAGCAAAATATTTTCAAATATGTTAATATTTATATCATACCATCTTGCACTGTAATATAAGGTTCCCTATTTTTAAAATAATGTGTGTATGCTCACAACTGTTCAGATTCCTCACCCAGAGCAAGCTCAGCAAGTGCGAGGGAAACACTCAGTGGAGATATAATTATGTTTGGTTGCTCAAGCCCAGGCTGTAAATTCTCCAAAAGCTCTAAGCCAAGTTTGGCAACTGCACCACCAACTGTACGTTGAGCTTCCAAGCTTAAAATACCATTGCATTTCTCTTTATCTGTTTTATTAGAAGCCTGGGAAAAAAGCTTTTATAAAGACACTTAAGATACATTATTAACAGGAAAGGTTTTGGAGGACAGTTTGATATCCAGAGTAAAGAAGCTGTTTCTTACCATAAGTCCAAACCTAAATATACAAAGCAGTGTAAACACCACATGACTATGCTTCATGTTTTTCTTTTGGCCTGGAAAACACAACAAAATGCATCTAGTAATAAGATTTCTCTAGATACTAATAAAAAGACTATATACAATAAAAAAACAACTGTGGTGCAGTGAGTGCTTTTAGAAAACATTTGGAGCAGAGATAATATTAGCCTTTGGTCTGATGAGACTTTAAGATTAGGTGGTACACCACGAAAAAACAGAAAGGGCTATAAAATGCGTTGTATAAATAAAATAGGACCAGCTAAATACAGCTGGTAATAAAATTAATAATTATTGAAATGTTGAAAACATTTAATAAAAAAATAAGATCAATTTAGCAATTTATCAATGGCGTATGTAATTATATAATTTCTGTGATAATGCTGCAATTTCTGAAATATTTCCAATATTTTAATAGCACATGTTAGTCCTGCCACCATGCATGCCATGTCACTGCTAGACTAAAAACTCTGCCAGATTTCAACATTAGAGATATATTGTCAGCTAAAAAGCTAGAACTGTTTTAGAAGTTTAAATAGATGCATTCAACTTACCGAACCTTGTCGTAGGAAAGTGTTGTTAAATATAAGGAGAGGGAATGATGTTGTTCTGATAAGGACTGATAATGGTGTCAGACACTGTGCTGCTGGTTAATGTTTTATTACTCGTTGACTTGTGTCACTGTTTAGTTTTAAATGTAAATATGAATATATGTGGTCCGGCGGTCAAACTCAAGAAATGCCACATAGCCACCAAATGAACAAAATGTCTATATTAGAATATGGTAAATAATGTTAAGGATAATAGAATGTCTGTGCACAGAAATGTTTTCAAGATATATTAATAATTGTATAAATATTTAAAAGTTTAAAAACAAATATTTAAATCTGTTAAATTGCTAAAGAAAATGTGAAAAATAATATTTGTTCTCTTGCTTATCCCAGCAATAGGATTAAAAATTGAATAATTCTTTAATTATTAGTTAATTGATTTAATATATTTAACTAACCTACAAATTTCTTGCATAGTTTAGTTAAACATCTTTAAGAAACAAATCATAAGTTGAAGACTTATTTTGTTATTAAATGTTGCTCGTAATTGTACTGTCATTAGAAGTATTTTCAAAACCCATAAATGAAATGTATTTGTCCAGCTTGTCCTGCAAGTCTAGTTCTCCGCCTACGCAAGACCTTGAATCCTTAATCCCACCCCCTGTTAGACTCAATGCCACTAGGCTAAACAAAATCCAGGGGTTCCTCTGCGAAACGTCATTCTAGGTGACAAAATTACAACAATATCTGTGCAAAATAAAGCCTTTTAACACACAAAACACTGAAAGTAGCCTGTATTGTATTGTATTGTATTGTATCGTATGGAATGGTTTTGGTCTGGGATTTTCTGAAGTGAAGGTAGGCTAGAAGGGTCTGAAAAGGCTGAATCGGTGACTGGAGGTTGAATATGTAGATGAAATGTCCCCTTCTGGTTTGGTCCATCTTGCTTTGTTTAATGGAGAATAAAAATGGTCTCTGAATCGAGTAATGATAGGTCCAATAACATTGGCTGGATAAAGGGGTTGAAGATGGATGTGGTGGAAATTTCTGAACATCTTCAAAAGCCAAAAATGGCTAGGATAAACATGCTGTCAAGTGTGCGATTGACGTGCTTGGAGTGATATCCTATATCTGTACAAAATAAAGCCTTTTAACACACAAAACACTGAAAGTAGCCTGTATTGTATTGTATGGTATGGTATGGTATTATCATAAACGGCAAATCTAACACTGAATGCGAGATGGAAGCACTGGACTCGGGGGAGGCGATCGCTGCTGCAACGCTGGCTTCACGACTTAGTTGGAAGCACTGGCCTCTGCGGAGGCGATCGCTGCTGCGACGCTGGCTTCGACGCCTTAGTTGGAAGCACTGGCCTCTGCGGAGGCGATCGCTGATGCGACGCTGGCTTCAACGCCTTTTTAGATGGAAGCACTGGCCTCTGCGGAGGCGATCGCTGCTGCGACGCTGGCTTTGAAGCCTTAGTTGGAAGCACTGGCCTCTGCGGAGGCGATCGCTGATGCGACGCTGGCTTCAACGCCTTTTTAGATGGAAGCACTGGCCTCTGCGGAGGCGATCGCTGATGCGACGCTGGCTTTGACGCCTTAGTTGGAAGCACTGGCCTCTGCGGAGGCGATCGCTGATGCGACGCTGGCTTCAACGCCTTTTTAGATGGAAGCACTGGCCTCTGCGGAGGCGATCGCTGCTGTGACGCTGGCTTTGACGCCTTAGTTGGAAGCACTGGCCTCTGCAGAGGTGATCGCTGCTGTGACGCTGGCTTCGACGCTTTAGATGGAAGCACTTGGCTCTGCGGAGGTGATCGCTGCTGTGACACTGGCTTCGACGCTTTAGATGAAAGTTCTGGCTTCTTTGGGTGCTTCTTGTCGCGGCGCTTGCTTTCATGCTTGAATGGAAAAGCTGTCCCTGGCTCAGGTTGCTCAGAGCCTGAGACATGGGCGATGGCCCCTGCGGGTGGGGTCTGAATCCCTGGTGATTGCTGAGGTGGTTGCAGTGGCGGTGAGATCTCCTGCTAGGGAGATGAAGGCTGAAGTGGTGGAGGTTCGAGCCCATGTGGGTGAAGGATGGATTCTTTTAGATGATTCGGGAAATGAGGGTTCGATGGGCTTCCCTGATGATGGAGCGATCTGACCTGATGTAGCTCTTGAAAGTTGCTGATGTCCAGCGCCCTAGTGCTTGGATTTGGGGCGGCTGTATTTGCTGCGCCTATGTGGAAGGAGTGGCCGGAAAAGTGGTCTGCGGGAATGCCGGACAGGAGCAATACGGCTTTCAGGTGTTTTTGGAACCAGAAGCATGTGGCTGGGCAGTTAGATTCGTCAACGAAGAGAGGGTCTGATGTGGTTTTGGTCTGGGATTTTCTGAAGTGAAGGTAGGCTAGAAGGGTCTGAAAAGGCTGAATCGGTGACTGGAGGTTGAAGATGAAATGTCCCCTTCTGGTTTGGTCTGTCTTGCTTTGTTTAATGGAGAATGAAATCGTCTCTGAATCGAGTAATGATAGGTCCGATAACGTTGGATGGATAAAGGGGTTGAAGATGGATGTGGTGGAAATTTACGAACATCTTCAAAGCCGAAAATGGCTAGGATAAACATGCTGTCGAGTGTGCGATTGACGTGCTTGGAGTGATATCCTTTACGGAGGGTGGAAATGCATCTGGTCAGTATATCCAGGGTTATAGGTTGCCTCGTGTCTGGGCGAGCAGGCTGGGTTCTTTGAATGCCTTGAACGAGCATAGATGTTTGGGAGCTGGCTATGGCTGCGGATGGAGAGTTGAATATGAGCTTGTGGAAGGAGTGGACTCCACTCATGTAACCTTTAATTGAGCTAGCTTGGATGTTTTTTGACGAGTTTAGAAAGGAGATGTAGGAGGTGATGGAGAGGAAAGAAAAAGTGGGAAAGGGAATGTTGAATGCGTGGTGATGCGACTTGAAGCTTTTCCATGCAGTGAGATAAGATTGGAGGGTCCTAAGGGAGACGGCTTGGGTGATGGAGTTTCGAGATGCATATAGGAGTGTTTTTAGTGGGTGGATTAACGGAATATCAGCTGCGAATAGGGAGGTACCGGTGTTGGCAAGGGGTCTGCTTCTGGCGCCAGCAGCCTGAACTTCTGGAAAGCTAAACGAGAAAGGGCATCAGCAATCAGATTTTTTGATACAGGAATGTGTTTGGCAGTAAGAATGAACTGGTCACAGGCTGAGATCCAGGTGAGGCGTCTGAGGAACGGCATTACAGCGGGGGAGTGGGAACGGCCTTTGTTAATGCAATGAACGGTTGCCTCGTTATCACAATGTACGATTATACTGGAAGCCGACCACCTTTTTCCCTATAGGGATGCTGCGACAACCAGTGGATACAGTTTGAAAAGTGCTGAAGATCTCTAAGAGCTGGAAGGGCCAAATGGATGCAAACCTGAATACTGGAAGCCTCCGAAAACCTACAGAAAGGGCCGGCGTCAGTGAACAGGTGAATATCGATGGGGGACGAGGACATGTCACTGTAGAAAAATGACAAACCATTCCATTGTCTGAGGCATTTTATCCATGGTTGGATATGGATAACGTGTCCTCTATAGCGTGCGTGGAGGACGCGAGAGAGAGCAGGTATGAAACGAACGGGCGGCCTTGCAGGATTATTCTCATCGCGAAATTCAGATGGCCGAGAACAGACAGGAACTCACATTTGGAGCAGCGGGGATTAGCTAATAGGCAGGAAGCGATGATGATCGTTCTGTCGATCTTCTCTTTCGGCAGAGAAGCCTGGAATTTAAGCGAGGCCGACGCACCTCCGACAACATCAGCGCTACCAACCCAGCCCAAACAAGCCGTTAGGAAGTGAACCGGCAAATCCTCTCCGCCTCAGCAATCCGAAAAGTGCCAGTAGCCCACAAGGATCTACTCTCCGCCGCAGGCATCCTGCGACGCCAACTATCAGCTGCTTCAGGCCGTTCGATCTCTGTCCGCCACCGTTCAAGGCCTACAATAAAAATGGTGCATTTCGAGACAGCGCTCAGCAACCCAGGATTTAACATCAGGATGCGGTCCGCACCATCGACTGACCATCTCATCCCCGGAATATACGATCAACCAAGCATGCCGTCGAGGTCTACCCCCGTAGCTACTCCAACTATCATCCAGATACCATTCCAGGACGCAACTGCTCCGCCGGCGACAGCACATTTTACCCTCGCCACCGCCACCTCAGCCAAAGCTTTCGGCAGGCGATTCGGCCCTCCGGCAACGGCCACGGTATCTCCTGCACTAAGGAATAACATCATCCAAGGTAAGGAAATTAACTTGGCTCTACTCCTACTCCCCTTGCCTGCAGCCGACAGGAAAATGGTCGAGTGCGCTGACGTGGCAGTCTTTCTCTCCGGATGTTCGATCCCAGACTCCAACGTAACCTGTCGTTCGGCAAATTCGTGACCGCTTTTGGAATTTACCGCGACATACTCTGCCAAGTTTACCCGGATAGAAGGGAGGAGCTGGATATTTATTTAGGAACGATGGCAGATTTCAGCCGACGCTACGGGGGTACACTGTTCTACGAATACCACACATCTTTCTCTGCTAAATCCGCATCTTTCATCTCACTTTTTAACTCTAGAATCGACTGGTCCATCGTAGATACGGAACTGCTCGTTCGCCATTTTGGCGGCCATATGACACTCGCATGCTCCATTTCCAGCTCCCACAGACACACAGTTTTGCCCTAAAACAACCGCTAGTCCGGATTCGCCCGTTGTTCTCGGCGCTGTAAATGTAAGAAAGCGTTCAGATGCTAGGGGTTGGGACATCATAAATTTTAACGGCACTTCTCTTTGCAATAATTTTAACGAATCTGTCTGTTCTTTTCCACAACGTATGTAGCTTTTGGAAAGCCCCACACCCGAAATCCGTCTGCCCCAGGAGATTCAGGCCAGCTATCCGAGAGGAAGCCGCCGATTGGAAGAGAAAATTCTGATAAATCTCGTATCTACTCCCATTAACGTCCCAATCCTCTCAAACTACCTATCAACCCCCCCGATAGATGTTTCGTAGATTATTTGTTAACCGGCCTATCTCAAGGGTTCCAGGTCGACATCACGTCACAACTCACAGCTTCCTTTGTTGCAAAAAATCTACAATCAGCCATGTCAGAACCTGCAATCGTCTCATCCATGTTGGAGAACGAAGTAAATAAAGGTTATGTAACCGGCCCGTTCGACGCCCCTCCTTATTCCTTGTTTTGCATTAACTCAATTGGCATTGCCACTAGAAAATATTCAGGTAAAAAACTTCTCATCTTCGACATGTCTTCTTCCCATTCCAGCACGACCGCAAGCGTCAACGAATGCATCCCTTTAGAACCCTTTTCACTACATAACGCATCTGTCGATAACGCTATTAGGCTAATAAAGCTAGCCGGACCCGGGGCTTCGCTAGCCAAAGCCGACATCAAAGATGCCTTTAAAATCATACCTCTACACCCCGCGGACCGCCACCTGTTTGGCGTAAAATGGGAGTCTAAATTTTTATTTGCTGCGAGACTCACATTCGGTTGCAGAAGCAGCCCCAACATCTTTAATTGTCTCTCTGAAGCCCTGTGTTGGATTCTGCTGAACGTCTATAAACTGCACTTCGTCCTACACCTGCTCGACGATTTTCTACTTATTGATTTCCCCAATTCCCAAACGTCCACCCTCGACACACTCAGACAGACCTTCGACGACGTCGGCGTTCTCCTGTCCACTGAGAAAACACAGGGACCATGCACAGCTTTAACATTTCTAGGCATTCATCTCGATTCGGTCAAAATGCAAGCTTCCATTCCTCGCGATAAACTAATAAGAATCAGGTCATTCACAGAAGAGTTCTCGTCACGCAGCGCAGCTTCCAAACGAGATATGCTTTCCCTCCTAGGCCACCTAAACTTTGCCACAAGCATAATTTCCCAAAGGCCGGTCATTTATCTCACGCATGCTTACCCTGACCCATTCGGTGTCGGAACTAAGCGATACGATTTCGCTAGACGAAGGAAGCCGTTCCGACCTCAGATTTTGGTCCTACTTACTTAATAATTGGAACGGACGAACTTTTTTTATAACGACGCTTCAGAATCACAGCTCGACCAGAAATTGTTTACAGACGGCGCCCCCTCTATAGGCTTCGGGGGATTTTTCAAAGGCCATTGGTTCACCGAGAAGTGGCCACACGATTTCCCCAAACCCGATTCCGGGTTCGCTTCGTCCGCTCTTCATGAGATTTATCCAATAGCGGTTGCTAGCGTCATCTGGGGATCGGCGTGGTCTCGCGAACGTATCACCCTGTACTGCGATAATGAGGCAACAGTTGCCATAATTAACAAAGGGAGATCTCACAAGTCAGTTCTCCTTAATTTTATAATCACAGCCAGACATATTCTGGGCCATCACCGATGCTCTATCTCGTCTTCGTCTGCAGACATTCAGACGACTCTGCCCTTCGGCAGACCAGGAGCCATTGCCCTGCCTAGACTAGATTATCTTCGACAATCAGTTGGACGCTACATGTCTAAAGGAGTGGCCCCGTCGACACTTAAGTCATACACTTCCGCCTGGTCCCAGTTTAACATCTTCTGCTTCTCCTTCCAAATTCCGCTATTCCCCATCTTGATCTTATCAGTCTGCTCCTTCCTCGTCCATAATTATGAGAACCGTAACCAGACCATATCTTCCATTCGGAGACTACTGGCGGGAATCCAATTTTACGCAACGTATCATAATAACGATTATCCGAGCCTCTTCACCAATCCCTCAGTGCGTTTGTTGCTCAAAGGCTTGACCCATTCGTCGTGCAGTCATCCAGATAGACGCAAGCCTATCACACTATCTATATTACACAGACTTATTGATTCCCTCCGCGGCAGGCTTTTTACTCCTTACGTAAATGCACTGCTGGAGGCCATGTTCCTCTCAGCTTTCTATGGCTTCATGCGCCCGGGGGAATTAATGCCAGACTCAATGAAAAATTTCGACCCAATGAAAGGCCTTTTGTTTTCCGACTTCCAGTTTACCTCGGAAGCCTTCTCAATCACCCTTAAACACACAAAATCTGACACGAAGCGAGCTGGCGCCATTTTCCGAAAATCAACACCAGCTTCTGTCCATTCACTTCCATGATGCTCTATCTGAAAGTCCGTCCCAAAACTCCCCCACACTTTCCACTTTTTACTCTACCGAACGGCACGCCAGTCACTAAAGCCTGGTTCAGAACCAAACTAGCCGCGGCCTCAAAAGCATGCAATCTCTCGCCCCTCCTGTACACCGGACACTCCTTCAGGATCGGAGCAGCCACTACTGCCGCCGAACGCGGAATTACAACAGAAACCATCAAACGGATGGGCAGATGGTCATCGTCTGCTTACGAGTCCTACATAACACTGGACTCCTCTAACATCAAGGCAGCTCAACGAGCTCTATCCGGTCAAGATCCAGGTAAATTCATGCAATTACTGGTGGTGGTGTTTAGTTTCCTCAGTCAGCTCGTTTCAGTGTCGTTGCCCACCAGGGCCCTGTCTCAATGTCGTGGCCTATCGGGGCCTTGTCTCAGTGTCGTGGCCTATCGGGGCCTTGTCTCAGTGTCGTGGCCTATCGGGGCCTTGTCTCAGTGTCGTGGCCCATCGGGGCCTTGTCTCAGTGTCTTGGCCCATTGGGGCCCTGTCTCAATGTCGTGGCCTATCGGGGCCCTGTCTCAGTGTCGTGGCCCATCAGGGCCTTGTCTCAGTGTCGTGGGTAATCGGGGCCGGTGACCATCATTCGGCCATATCAATTAACATTTGCATTCTAAATCTTGTCTACAGGAACCCCAGCGGGTGAGTAGAAATCTCTCTTCATTCTTGGGGGTAGGCCCCGCTCCAGAGGTAAGCCTACGAACATCTTAGGGGTTGGCTACGCCCCGTCTTCATCTTAAGACGGGAAGTGGAGGACTTCTTGGCCCTCTGGATGTGAGCCACGGACAGGGCCTTCTCCAAAGAAACTCAATAACCATATTTACCATAACCATATATTCTGTTTACCAGCTGTTTAATAAATGTTCAATACTCTACACTTTGCCTCCCGAGTCTTTCTGGTAGAATTTGTAAAACTGAGGTTTATTTGCAGCTATCATATCTCATGTCATGTATAATATGTAGTGTGGGCTTAAAACTTTAGTATGTCTGTGTTATTATGAATAAATGCTTCTTGAGACACATAGTGTTGCTTCTTTGCATGCATCAAACAAATTGTTTCTGGCTATATGCACCCATGCATCAGTTTGAGAAAGTACCCCCACCCACTTTAAATACAGTTTTTCTAAGTCAATTTGGTACATTTCTCAGATCAGATTTGAAATTCTCAAAATTTCTTGTTCAATCCTCACATCATCGTGTCACTTGGGCACATCAAACAAGCATTTTCTCATTTCTTTGAACAAGTTGCAAATGCTTTGGTACATCCATGCAAATGATTATGACACAATTCTCTGCAGTTTCCTACATTATCAATTGCTTATGTCATGTTTATCAAAATGCATTATAATGAGTCTCTGTTGAATAGTATAATCCACCACGACATTTAAGCACTAGTTTTACAATATACAGTAAGTATACTTTACGTAAACAATGGCATTTTATTTTACTCAATTTAGTGTTTTGCAGCCTCCCGCAATCTTGCTTATTACCTATAAAGCCTTGCATGGTTTAGCTCCTCACTACTTGAGAGAACTTCTAACGTATTATAGTCCATCACGTGCACTACGCTCTCAGGTGTCAGGTCAGTTGGTAATACCTAGAATTTAAAAATCAAGTGCAGGCGGCAGATCCTTTTACTATCTAGCGCCTAAACTTTGGAACAGTCTTCCCTTAACTGTCCGGGAGGCAGACACACTCTGTCGGTTTAAATCTAGACTAAAGATGCATCTTTTTAATCTTGCATACACTACACCATCATAATAAATATATTTCAAAGATCTAGGCTGCACTAGTTAGATCAACCGGAACCAGGGACACTTTCAATAACAACTGATGCATTTGTTGCATCAAAGAGTGCAGAACAGTACTCTACTCTCAGCCAGTCTTGTCTCATTGTTCGAAGGTTACTAGAGCGGGCAGGATGCAGTCCAAGGTTACCGGAGCGGGCAGGGCGCAATCCATTCCCAGACCTGACAAATGCTGGACGAAGGACGTGGCGACTCTACAAAACTTTAGTCGCTATTAGATTATTAATAATCATTTTAAATCTAACTTTTTTTATTTTGCCTTGTTGTGCAAGCACTGTCGAGCTTGTGCAGAGGCAGCAGTTTTTGCCAGAGGGGAACTGGAGTCCCCTGGTTAGGCCTGGTTTCCCTCTGAGGATTTTTTCTCCTCCAATGGAGTTTTGGGTTCCTCGCCACCATTTGCATACTGTTTGCCTGGCCGGGGGGGCTGCTAGAATTTGATAGTCTTATTTAATTAACACTGCATATAGGAATTTATTGTGTGTCTGATATTTGACCTGTGTTTTGACTTCCATAACCTTTTATGTTTTACTTATAGTGAATGTTTTCTTGTACAGCTGCTTTGAAACAATGAAAATTGTAAAAAGCGCCATATAAATAAAGCTGACTTGACTATATTTTTTCCACATAGGATTGCAAGACAACTTCACTGGGTTGCAGACGGCCCCTTTTCACACCTAAACTGTCTTTAGACAACAGGGATCTCATCCCTGAACAACAGAGGGGTCAGATTGGAGATGACCTGCCAAAGTACGTGTTATTTTGGGACAATGTCAGTTTACATCGCTCCAACATCATCAGGCAATGGTTTGCGGGCCACAACAGGATGCTGGTGGAGTTCCTCTCACCCTACTCTCCATTCCTTAACCCCATTGAGGAATTTTTCTCAGCATGAAGATTAAAAGTATATGATCGCCAGCCGCATACACAGATGACCCTTCTGGCTGCCATGGATGTAGCGTGTGATGACATCACAGCGGATGCCTGCAGTGGCTGGATTAGAACCTCTGAAAGATTATTTTCAGGCTGTATCGCAAGAGAAGATGTTCGTTGTGATGTGGATGAGAATTCGTTGCCCAAAAGACAGGAACGTCAGGAGGTGTAGGAAGACTGCACTGTAATTCCACTGCACTGCATGTACATGTTTCCCTAAGGAGATTGTCTTATGTTCAGATTTCTAAATTTGTTTGTGCTATGCAGTGCTGTCTTTTCCTGTCTGCATCGCAATGACACGGTCTGTCAATAAATGATTGTACAAACAGTAAAAGCGTAAACGTGAATCATGTGCTGTCTCTTGCAATCAAACAATCAAAATCAGAAATACACTTATTGTTTTGCAAATGTCAAGGATGATTCGAGAAATGCTCCGCTCATCACTCTCAGGTCACTCCGCTGCACACGTCTGATCACTTCTTCTCGCACGCTCTTAAAAACCTTCTCTGTTCTCCTCTGTCCGCCTGATCCCACACCTTCATCGGAGTTAACGGCTGATGATCTGCATCGTTCTTCGTAAAGAAAACTACCGCCATCAACAGCCAATTTTCTACACCACCACCACCCGTTGAACCCGCCCATAACCCTGACACGTGTGTGCTCCCCGCCTTTTCTCCTCTGTCTGAAGATGATGTTTCCAAGGTCATTGGTTCCAACCACCCTACCACCTGCCCACTGGATCCCATCCCCACCCATCTCCTCCAAGCCATCTCTCCAGCAGTTGTGCCTGTTCTGACCCACATCATCAACTCTTTGCTCACCACTGGGACATTTCCCACTGCGTTCAAAGAGGCCTGCATCACACGGCTACTGAAGAAACCCAATCTCAACCTTACACTGCTAGAACACTACAGGCTGGTGTAGTGTGCGAAAATGCATATCTTCCGTCAAAATGTAGCTGACTGATTTCAACCTCTAATTCTTTTCTGTCTTCTTAAAAAAAGAAAATTGTACTTACCTCACTATTCTTAGCTTTGTATACTGTGCTAGGCTTTAATGGGCTGGATTTAATGCACTTATGCATTTTGTTGCCTATGTTGTTATAATTGCTTCCAATGTTTCCTCATCTGTAAGTCGCTTTGGATAAAAGGGTCTACTAAATGACTAAAAGTAAATTTAATGAAACGTGTAACGTGTAGTGTGTGTGGCCTTGAAATTTTAGCATGTCTACGTAATGAATAAATGCTTCTTGAGACACACAATGTTGCATCTTTGCATGCATCAAACGAATTGTTTTTGGCTATATGCATCCATGCATCAGTTTGAGAGGGGTGGAAATGGGACACTTAGGTGAAACAAAAAAACTGCCCCAAAAGTACACCCACTTTAAATACAGTTTTTTCTAAGTCAATTTGGTACATTTCTCAGATCAGATTTGAAATTCTCAAAACTTCTTGTTCAATTTTTACATCATTGTGTCACTTGTGCACATCAAACAAGCATTTTCTCATTTCTTTGAACAAGTTGCAAATGCTTTGGTACTTCCATGCAAATGATTATGACACAATTCTCTGCAGTTTCCTACATTATCAATTGCTTATGTCATGTTGATCAAAATGCATTATAATAGGTCTCTGTTGAATAGTATAGCATTAAGCACTAGTTTTACAATATACAGTAAGTATACTTTAAGTAAACAGTGGCATTTGATTTTACTCAATTTAGTGTTTTGCATTACTATATTTGTTTCCACATAGGACTGCAAGACAACTTCACTGGGTTGCAGATGGCCCCTTTTCACACCTAACAGTCTTTTGACACTCTCTATAGGGATCTCATCCCTGAACAACAGAGGGGTCAGATTGGATATGACCTGCCAAAGTTTGTGTTAGTTTGGGACAATGTCAGTTTCCATCGCTCCAACATCATCAGGCAATGGTTTGCGGGCCACAACAGGATGCTGATGGAGTTCCTCTCACCCTACTCTCCATTCCTTAACCCCATTGAGGAATTTTTCTCAGCATGAAGATTAAAAGTACATTGTCAGTTAACAATGGTTTAGAAGTATGATTAAGGTTATTTTTCTTTTCCCTGATTGGAGCAACAGTATTTAAAACATTACAGCAGATAGAATTAAACAAGTTCAAATGTTCATCAGCATCTAAGAGGCCTAATGATGGAACCATGGGTTGATTCACAATTAAACCAGGATATAGAGCTATAAAATCCTTCTTAGCAGATTCTTTAAAAAATCGAGTTTTCCGTGGACAAGTATGAAGTTTGTGTGTAGAAGCATTAAGAGGCAGAGAGAACAGAATCGGAAAATGATCCGACAAGCCAGTATTACTAATGCTAATGTCTGTTACATGTAAACCATGTGATAAAATTAAATCTAGAGTATGACCCTGAATATGAGTGTGACCAGACACCCATTGGTCCAGGTCAAGGGAGGCAATAAGGTTCAGAAACTCTTTAGAGAGTGGCTTAGTATCACAACAAACATGAATGTTGAAGTCACCCAAGATTAAAATTTTATCATATCTCATAACAAGACCCCTCACAAACTCTGCTAAATAAGGATTTTTTAAATGAATTTGCTGAGGCGGACGATAGATCAAGGCAAATACCTGAGAGTTTATTGATGTAGGTGGCACCAATTGTACTTCAAAAGTACGACAAGTACTAGTTGTTTGACCACGGCATGGAAATTGTTTTTTAAACAGTGACACTAGTCCCCCTCCACGGCAAGATAGCCGCGGCGAATTAAGGAATAAACAATCCTGCGGGACTAGTTCAGTGAAAGGACTTAAATCATCTGGCTCAATCCATGTCTCAGTAATAAATAAGATGTCCAAGTCCTGCGTCGTGAAATAATTGTTTATTAAAAATGTCTCATTTACCACTGACCGTTATAACTGATCCCCCCTCACAATCACTAAATGAAAATACATTTTTACATTGCAATTGTTACATGTATTCATTTTCCGTCTGTTGTATTTACAGGAAACAACTGAGCATTTATCTGATCAGCGGAAAGAGTTGAGCTCTATTAAGCTCGGTTTGAAGAGCCAGACGAAGACAGGCCATCCTTATATGCGCTCGATCAACAACAGAGATGATCCTGCGCTCGAGTCACTTCAGAAAATCGTACAGAAAATCTGTAAGCTACAAATAATTTACATCCATAAAGTATATATATTTATTTGATTGTCTTGCTCATCGGACAGTGTCTGTCAAAGAAGTTATTTTACGTCCCAATCACACGATGCCCTGCATGTACGTTTTTGCTTAATGTTAATTTTTTGGCTGCACCCTGTAAAAATAACTTGAGAAGCTCACGTAAGCATATCTGCTCAAATCTAGAATAAATATGATGTTTGCTTATCTCGTATAGTAGAGTTAACCTAATAAGTTCACATACCCATTCATTTATTTAATGTTGTTGACATCACTTGTCTTTCTCACACATCTGACAATTTGCTGCTGTGCTCCTTCAGTCTTGTTGTACTGTTATGTTTATGATCTCTTTTTTATATATACAGATCCCGTTGTGATGAAAAGAAGAGTGGACTGTGAATCTTCTGAACCAATGGCTGGGACTAACAGTTCCTTCGCTGCAGGGTAACGAAAGATATGCACCTGCATAGTTAACATACAAAATCAGTTGAAAGTCTAATGAACAGTTACTAGGTTTAAAAACAACTTCTAAGAGACAGATTTGTTTAGGTTTATCCGTGTTAATTAAAATAAATAATATTCTTTGTCCTTGAATGTTTACAGAAAGTTTTAACAATATTTTGTATGTATTTATAGACCTTCATCTCAGGGTCCTGTATCCACCCGGAGTGCACGTCCTCGGCTTGATACTCTAAGCAGTCGTCACACTAGTGATGATTCAAAGGTTAGAGTTATAACTGATCCCCCCTCACAATCACTACATGAAAATACATTTTTACATTTCAATTGTTACATGTATTCATTCTCCGTCTGTTGTATTTACAGGAAACAACTGAGCATTTATCTGATCAGCGGAAAGAGTTGAGCTCTATTAAGCTCGGTTTGAAGAGCCAGAGGAAGACAGGCCATCCTTATATGCGCTCGATCAACAACAGAGATGATCCTGCGCTCGAGTCACTGCAGAAAATCGTACAGGAAATCTGTAAGCTACTAATAATTTACATCCATAAAGTATATATATTTATTTGATTGTCTTGCTCATCGGACAGTGTCTGTCACAGAAGTTATTTTACATCCCAATCACACGATGCCCTGCATGTACGTTTTTGTTTTATTGTTACTTTTTGGCTGCACCCTGTAAAAATAACTTGAGAAGCTCACGTAAGCATATCTGCTCAAATCTAGAATAAATATGATGTTTGCTTATCTCGTATAGTAGAGTTAACCTAATAAGGTCACGTACCCATTCATTTATTTAATGTTGTTGACATCACTTGTCTTTCTCACACATCTGACAATACGCTGCTGTGCTCCTTCAGTCTTATTGTACTGTTATGTATATGATTTTATTTTCATTTACAGGTCCAGATGGGATGACCAGAAGAGCTGACGGCAAAGCTTCTGAGCCTTGCTGTCAAACACTAAAAACCACAAGCTCCACCACTACAGGGTAACAAATGATAGGCACAGTTAACATAAAGAATCAGTTGAAAGTCTAATGAACAGTTACTAGGTTTAAAAACAACTTCTAAGAGAGCCTTGCTTGTTTAAAAAAAAAAATGATTCTTCGTCCTTAAATGTTTGCATAAACTTTTTTAACAATATTTTATGTATTTATAGACCTTCATCTCAGGATCCTGTATCCACCAGGAGGGAACGTCCTCTGCTTGTTACTCCTCACAGACGTCACATTTGTGACAATTCAACGGTTAGAGTTATAACTGATCCCTCATCACAATCACTACATGAAACTTCGAATTTTCCATGAATGTGGCACATGTATTCATTCTCTGTCTGTTGTATTTACAGCAAAGGCGTTTAGAGAAATTTGAGATTTGGATACAAAGGAGGCCGCTACGTGTCCAGTCTGCACGTTATTCGAGGCGGACTCAGATGAAGCTTGACAGCGCTTCAACGTCACAGAAATATTTTAAGCTAGATGTGCCCAAGTGGAATGATTATTTTCCTCCGCCTTCTGACGAGAAGAAAATCTGTAAGTTTGTTATTCACAGTTGTTCTTCAAATGAAGCTTTACTGTCTTGCTGATAAGTGATTGATATAAACTCACTGTCAACTCTTTAGCAAATGTGTAATCGGGTTAGCGTTCAGAGATTGTGATTGTCAGAGATATCTTAATATCTATATATTAGTGGATGAAGGCTGAACTTTTTTTATATTAAGAAGTTTATACATTGACTGAAAATGTGTGTGAGATGCTTCTAGTTAGGCGATGTGAGAAATCTGCACTTTTAGTCAGTTAATAAGTTACCCTAGTGCTTTACGTACTTTAAAATTATGTTAAAGGGAACAAAGAAAGATTTTTGGAAGAATTCTTATAACCAGACATCTTTTGCGACTTGCATATTATTGACTACATAGTAGGAGCATTTTAAGTGGTGGTCAAAAGTGCCCCAGAACGTTTTGCTGTCCTACATTCTTCAAAATGTCGTCTTTTGTGTTCAACAAACCAAAAAAAGTATATAGTAGGCCTACTATGGGTTCCTACTATCTGTCTGGTTATAAGCATTCTTCCAAATTTATTTCTGTGTTCATCAGAACAAAGACATTTATACAAATTTGAAACAATATCATTTTTTTAAGGAGTGTTTTTACTCAAGTACTTAAAGGCTGCAACAACATATAAGGTGCTTCATTTACTGTATGTGCTTTGTTCTCAGCAACTTCTCCACTCGCCCCAAATCCACCAAATTCAGTTCCCGTCAGTGATCCACAAGTTTCTCCCTTAGATAAGTCTCGGTAAGTTTAGCAAATCCTCTTGGTTTTAGCTTAAATGTTTGTAATGTTTACCTGTTGTCCTTTATCAGACATAAATTGCTTGGTGTTCGAATGTTTGTAGACACAGGTCTTAACAATATTTTATGTATTTATAGATCTTCATCTGAAGTCCAGGCTGTTCCTGAACAGGAACATGCTCACAAGGCGAAATGGAGCTTTATTCCTGCTCCTGTAATAGTTTCAGACAGATCCACTTCCGACAAAGATACTCCGGATGGATTGCCTGTGGTAAGCACCCTGTTAATAGGTGACTCTACTTTGAAACATGTACAAATAGAGTCACCAGGGACCGTGGTTAATTGTATAAAGGGGGCCAGAGCGTCTGACATTAAAAACAAATTAACTGTCTTGGCTAATGCTAAGCGTAGATTTAACAGAATTATTATTCAACTAGGCATAAATGAGGTTCAACTCCGTCAGTCCGAGATCAGCAAAAGTAATATTAAAAAGGTGTGTGACATGGCTAAAACTATGTCAGATACTGTAATATGCTCTTTTGGGGTGATGAAATGTATAGTAGATTATCGTCACTGCATGATTGGATGTGCAAGTGGTGTCCACAAAATAATTTAGGATTTATTGACAATTGGAAATATTTTTTCAAGAGACCTGACCTGTTTGGAGGGGATGGTTATTATCCTTACCGCGAAGGCACGGCTATCCTCTCCAAATGTCTGACGCATAGTCTTAATAGTGCCAGTGTCTAGTTAATATAATCAGACAAATATAATATATATATATTCATATTCATAGAGTACATATATACTTGATTAGTATTGTATATACACGTTTAACAAATAATATAGAGTTTAGGACCATTCTCACTTAAGTATTGGTACTTGGGGTTAAGGGTACAATAGCTTAAGAGTAAGATTTAGACGGTTAAGGTTAGCATAAGGGTAAGCTTTCGGTGCTTAAGGGTATGGGTTAGGTTTAGGCATTTACGTACTTGTATGTATTATTCTATAATTGGTCAATAAAGTATAAGACTACTAATGAATTACTTATAGAATTTGTATACTACAAACCACTTATTTTATTGTAAACATTTAAAAAACTCAAAAATAAGGAGTGGACTTGTCATGATTCTCGTGGGGTGAGACACGGACAGAGGACCCAAGCGCAGACAGCGGGTAAGGGGTTAACAGATAATTTAATAAATAATAAAACAAAGACCCACGTGGGGGTAACATAACAAAACATGGGAATATAATGACAAGACAGAACAGGACTAAAACTAACTACACATAAACAAGACTTGAATAAACTCTTGACATAAACTACAAATAACTAAACTAACACAACACAGGAACTCACCACACAAACCACAATGAACCAGCACAAGACAGAAGACACAAGGGCATTAAATAAGGGAGCAAATCAAGAGGGAAACAGGTGTAGGGGATTAATCAATAACGAGGGTACCGAGAGGATGGGAACAATGACGAGACCGGAGAGAGTATGGAAGGCCATAAGAACAATAATTGTCTCTCTCCACATTTAACATGAGGTTCTGTCATGATCCTGCCACTAAACCAAGAGAAACATGACATGATGCAGCAGAATCATGACAGGACTATTCAAGAAGTGGCTGACATTGTAATGTTATTAAATTGATAGAAAACAGGCACCCATTATAGAGGAATGCAATATTAAATAAAAAATGGACAATAAGGGTCAAGGGTCAATGAATTATAAAAGTATGAATTCCTCCTTCCACATGAACTACTGATGAGGAATCAAGAACTAATAAAGGAATAACCTGCCTCAGCTTCTACTAGCTACACTACTATAGGTTCACTTCATCCAAACATAGATTACAGTTCCTGATCTTTTCCTTCATTTACTTCAAAAGGATTGGATGGTGCATTTCTAGTCATGGACCTGTTAAAAGTCATGATAAAAGATGCATTTTCAGATCATAAGCTGATGTTCATAAGTAGTCAATACTATCCGTGTGGCCTTTAAGTAACCCTTATTTTCTGCAAATAATCTATTTACTGTGAAAAAACTTAAAAAAAAACTATTTACTGTGAAAAAACTTTGAAAATAAAATATTTACTGTGCAAAAACTTTGAAAATAAAATATTTACTGTTGAAAAACGTTGAAAATAAAATATTTACTGTGCAAAAACTTTGAAAAAAACTATTTGTGTGAAATAACTTTGAAAATAAACTTTTTAATGTGAAAAAACTTTGAAAATAAAATATTTACTGTGAAAAAAACTTTATAGTAGGCTTGAGAAAGCCCAGATGGGAACTTTAGTTGTACGGCTTGAAGTGTTTTCATACACATATATGGCCTATTTCTGGCTGTACTAATAAAATGTTTGCATTTACTTGTCATTTAAACAGACATAATCGAACAGGAAAAAACTATACTGAAAAGATGAATAAGATTATCCTGTCGCCCCCTCTAGTGGACAGCATTAAGAATTACTGCATTTATTGCTCAAATAATGTAAATCAATGTAAAGTTAACAGAGCATAAAAAGTCTGACCAGAGCAACACATGTCAGACTAGTTTGAAAGAATGAGCCGAGTTGAATGAGCCAAAGTGATGGCGTCCACGATCCAGTGCGACAATCTCTGTTTGGAGACTCTTTTTCTGCTGTCATCCGAAACAAAGAGCTGCTCAGAGCTTCTGAAGGTCTGCGTACGGTCCAAGTAAAAGCGCAGGGTGTGTACTGGACACAACACGGCAGGGGTTGGGTCTTCCTCCACAATGGGCTGCACCTGCAAGTTCACCACCTGGTCCCGGAAGGGAGTCGAGGGAACTTTGGGCACATAGCCTGGCCAGGGTCTCAACACAACGTAGGAGTCACCTGGTCCAAACTCTATTGTGATGTGCAGCAATGGGGGCAACATACACTTTAAGAACGACACTGATCGCACAACTCCTCTGGGTCTCCCTGGCAGGAAGCACAGCAGGACGAGAAGAGGAGCTATTGTAGGCATAGAGGCGCCTAGTGGCAGGAGCCCTTATGGAGGGATTATTTGGTCAGATTGTAAACTAAAGGTCTAAAACTAAAAGTCTTAAACCAAATCTAAAAGTCTAAATTTAATACTAAAAGTCCAAGTCGAAAATAAATTTGGTATATAGGATTGGGCAACACTTGCACATACATACAATCTCTAGCACACACACATCTATAAAACACTCACACATACATATAAACTCGATAATATAAGCAATATATAAAAGCGTGCATACACACATATACATGTATTCATAAGCGCAGTGTAATTTAAACCCTATACAGCGCCTCATATCTTCGCTCCAGCCACTCGCTCGCTCTGTTTGGTTTCATTACAGTGTGCTCCTTAGCACTGGGAGCTCCCTCAGCTGTCCATAACATGCCTCTGCGCACCAGCCACTTCAAACCAATCTTTCAGTATTTGGGCCACGCCTTCTAATTTGCATACAATCCTCAATCCTTAAATTCCCAATTCTAAATCCCCAAATTCTCAAACCTAAATGGCTAAATGATTAAATGCCCAATCCTCAAATTCCCAATCCTAAATCCCCAAATCCTCAAATCCTCCATCCTAAATGGCTAAATGATTAAATGCCCAATCCTCAAATTCCCAATCCTAAATCCCCAAATCCTCCATCCTAACACTAATACACTATTGTACACTAATGCCATAATTCTGTACACTCACTTAAAAAGTTATTTGAAAATAATTTCTAATTAACAAATTCACGCCACTGAGGTGCCCTACAAGCACTGAAACTTAAAAAAAGTGGAACAATTTCATGTAATTCAAATAGTCCGACAATTATAGGCTAAATAAAAGGCCTCAAGATGGAATTTCAATCTGGTCTGTTTTTATTTTTAACTTTTTGAGTGGTAGATCTTGCAATTCATATATTCTAAAATCGGGGATCATGGGCTCAAAAAGGTTTGTGACAATAGGGGGTATGGACGTGTCATCACTTTACCACACGAACACCACGTGAGCACGTTGGAGTGTGCCCTTCTGGGTGGCAAAACACTAAGGGTGCTTCTCAATATGCCTCCTCATTTCCTCAATCTTCCATCCTATGACCCAGAAACCGATCAAGCTCAACCATCTTGATGGACATCTCAATTCTCGCATTCTGAGGAGTCATGAGCAAGGATACACAGGTGTTTTCTTTGCGGAAGTATTTTATCCACTAAACCTGACGCATGTAAACATTCTCCTCCCCCTACATATTGTCACATCTTTATTTTTTACTTTATTGAAGTTGGGATTATGAAATCTGAGGGTTTTTTTACTTTATTTTTTATATGTTCAATAGTCAATGTGTACTGTAATTATTATTTGAAATATAATGCCCCACCAAATTTACCAGAGATAATTGAACATAAGTTAAACATATATTATGAGAACTCAGAATTTATCTTATTTAAATAGATACAAACTAGATTACATTTAAATCCAATCATGTTCTTAAGTATTTATGTTAACTGCGCTCTACAAATATGTATATTAACAGGTCAGCGAGGGAGACCTACAATTACGGTTACAAGACAACAGCTGCAATTCCTAATGACTCAGGGCTACACCATCAAACGCATGGCATGGCTTTTGGGATGTTCTGCATCATTTCTATATAAGAGGACAAAAGCTCTGGGGATGCCAATCCGGAATTCCACATCAAGTTTGTTGACAGATGAGGAGTTAGAACAGCACACCAGACGACTCCACAATCTGTATCCTAGATCTGGCAGTGAGGTACATTACTACTAACCTTTTTACCTTTTCATCTTTACATTTAAAATAATTTTCAGTTTAATGATGTATTGTAAAAATAAGGAACAACTTTGTTTACAAACTAATTTTGGGTGAATAATAACAAAGTCATTTCGAATGCCAAGATTTTAGGTGATTGATATGTTTAGGCCTAATTAACTTAATTAAACTGACAACAGGGTATCATCCCTAACATTTTTAATGTTTAATGACAAAATGTAGTAGGCCTACTGGTATTGGATTTAATGGGTGAACTATTCTTAAGAGTCTTAAAAATTAAGTGTTCCTATAGCTCACTTTGTAGAGCACCGTGTTGGGTCATGGGAATTTATCCCAGGGAACAGGTATATTAATAAAAAAAATACTTGCCTTGAATGGAATTTCAGTCACTTAGGACAAAAGCATCAACCAAATGCATACATGTAAATGTTTAAGTGCAATACTTCAGATTCTTAAAGTAATCAAGCTTACCCCATCAAAACAGATGATGAGAGCATTGCTGCGAGCAGAGGGATTGCTGGTAACTCGTCAGAGAGTTAGACTGACATTGGCCTTCACTGCTAATTGACCAAGCGGCGGTTGCATGTAGATGGAGCTCTGCTGTGGCCAGAAGAACCTACTATGTGCCATATCCAAACAGTCTGTGGCATATCGATGGGAATATGCGCCTTATAAGGTATTCATAACATATAATGGAGTCATTTTGAAAAATATATATTTTTAATTAAAAGCTTTGAAAAGAAACATACATGCAAATATGTTTTATACATTTGAAAGCAAAGTTTTTTGAGAATCACATATGCAGAGTGTGATAACTTTTTTCTATGGATGCACAGCTACAATATGTACACTAATCAAAGTTCCAGTATATCATTGGTTTGTTTGATAAGATTTGTTTGGTAATACTAATAATCTATTTCGATTTATGAATTTTCATTTGTTTCTTTTTAGATGGGGCTTGGTGATTCATGGAGCTATAGATGGATACTCTTGCCTGATAACATACCTGAATTGTAATGCCAACAACAGAGCTGCCACAGTGCTTCCACAGTTTGTAAAAGCCACATGCATTTATGGACTTCCATCTAGAGTGCGATCAGATCACGGAGGAGAGAACACACAAGTGGCATTGTTCATGAATGTTGTTCATGGTGTTGAGCGTAGAAGCCACATAGGGGAATCTGTGCACAACCAGAGAATCGAGCGCCTTTGGAGAGACGTTTTCTTGCAAGTTTTGAATTCTACAGCCTTGAGGACAATGGCAAACTTGATCCTGCATCTTGTGTATTTACCAGAAATACAGAGCAGACTGAGCAGGTTTCGAGAGGCCTGGAATCACCACTGCCTAAGAACAGAAAACAACCGAACACCATTTCAGATCTTGACTGAAGGCATGCTTATCAACATGTGGGTAGACAGCACTTCTATCAACAATGTATTTGGTGATGATCCATTCAGGGAACACAATTTGGAGGCACTTTTGGCACAACATGGAATTCACGACTTCCCAGCTGATTTAGGAAACGAGATCCCTTCCGTTCATGTCCAACAACCCAGTGTTTTTCTTAGTCAGGAACAACAACAAGGTGTTTTGAGAGCCATAGCGGACATTGCAGACTTAAAAGTAAAATATCAAATGTGCAGCAATGAAATCTCTATCTGTATGACAAGTTTGTGAATGTTGGAGTGTTCCTCTCCCTTTATCTGTAGTTTGTTTTTATCTTCTTTTTACGTTCAATGCAGAACCATTAAATTACATTTTGAATTAAACATAATTCAATATTACATTAAATACTAAGAAATGGTCAACTTCCTTGAAAACATCAACATTCCATTTATTTGTGTAAATGTAACATTTATATTCAATAGACCTGAATTATTGTAACACTTTAGTAATTCTGGTCACTTGTATTAAGAGCAGGTTTCTGGTTCCTTGTATTAGGATCAGGTTTAAAGTCATAAAGGCTAAAATAACACAAACTGTCAAAAAATTTACTAAGTATAGCTTTATTTCTAATCCACATTTAAAAAAAATGAAATTAAGCTCTAGTGTTTGAAGCCTAAAAGGGACTTTTGAACAAAATAACTGTAGTTAAACTTGGATAAATTTCTTCCTACTCCTGACCAAACCCTTGTGTGTTGCAAACGGCAAAGTCCATATTAGACTTAAAAGTGGCATAGTCCTTGTGCAAGGGGAGACGCAAGCAGTTCACACACGTGTTTGCAGTTGGAAACTTTTCCCTCACTGAAGCAGACAAAGGTAAGGCATCTACAGCGTGTAAGAACTCAATGGATGGCTGTGGCTTTAATCCAATGGCAGGTAGAACACTACATCCAGTTGCAAACATAAGAATTTTGTTCAGTGAGCAGTTAGAGCTGCCTTCTGAAAAAAAAGAGAAAAATGTGAAAAGGCTGAGTACTAAGATAATCATCCATGGAGTTTTATGTGTGGTAATGGTTTATGCCATTTTATGCACGGTATGTACTAACTGTTCCAATTACCCAAGAAACCACCAATACCAATCAGTCCCATTACTTGCCTTCTGCATCCAGAAGATAGTCCCTCCAAAAGGCTACTGTAATGTTTTCTTGTGCACGCTTGTTACTTCCACAAATGGAGTATCAAATTCCATAACATTTTATCATACAGCTCTATGGGCTGCCATAGATGCAATGGCAGAAGAAGAAAACAAATACTTTGTTAATAAGGGTCAAGTTTATTATTCAACAGCTTTTACCTGTATTTGTTCTGATGTTAGGGGTCACAAACTATATTATTTGCAGGAAACCCACTGTAATAGGCAGAAGACTGCCTTTCTGAGAAAATGTAAGAAAAAAAACAATACAATCTACCATTAAGCGTCGTTCTGCAAGTTCTGACAATTCTTGTCTTCGCTGATCCTGTCAATAGGTGAATCATCAGTTTTCATAAATCAAGAATAATTTTGCTTACATTGACATACACGTACTTAAAAAAAGAAATACTTTTTCCTGATCAGCTCTTAATGATTCATCATATTCTATGTCTTGTTGCCTCCTTAAAGCCCTCCATTCCTATAAAGAAATGTTTTATATAATCTATTGGTTACAAAAAGAATTGCAGTCCTAAAATAAGCTTTTCAACATTGGGGACAAAAGACAGCAAAGTTACCAATGACATAGCAATAAACGACGTGATGTTTAGATTCTCAATTCATGTAATCAACTGAATAATTCTTACGATAAAATCACCTCTAAATCACTTGTTGTTGCAGGAAGCATCTACTGTAGACTTCCAGCAGGATCTGTTGCACTAATGTTTAGAGGTTGAGTCTGAGGCACGTTGCTTGTCTGTAATTGCATCGCCACGTATTGTTACAATATTTCAGAAATCATGGATAAAATCATGAATTCAGAAGTTACCAAAAAATAAAGCTGAGAGACTCGTGCGGGACATACAAACTAGGACGGGACAGGGAGTCTCTCAGCTGGCTTCCCCTGGTTTGGGGTCCGGAGGCTTGGGCTCGGGCAGTGGGTCCGGAGGCTTGGGCTCGGGCTGTGGGTCCGGAGGCTTGGGCTCGGGCTGTGGATCCGGAGGCTTGGGCTCGGGCTGTGGGTCCGGAGGCTTGGGCTCGGCTGTGGGTCTGGAGGCTTGGGCTCGGGCTGTGGGTCCGGAGGCTTGGGCTCGGGCTGTGGGTCCGGAGGCTTGGGCTCGGGCTGAGGGTCCGGAGGCTTGGGCTCGGGCTGTGGGTCCGGAGGCTCGGGAAAGACTGGTGGGTGCCGGGCTCCCCGGATAGGCAATGTGCACCCCCCCAAAAAACATTTGGGTTGGCCCCTGGGGTTCCTTGGGCTCTGGAGAGAGCTCAGAGACGGGTACGGAGGCCTGGTGAGGCTCAGAGACGGGTACGGAGGCCTGGTGAGGCTCGGGCACGGGTACGGAGGCCTGGTGAGGCTCGGGCACGGGTACGGAGGCCTGGTGAGGCTCGGGCACGGGTGTGCATCGGGGCGCTGGCACGGGTGTGCATCGGGGCGCTGGCAAGGGAGTGCTTCGGGCACTGGCACAGGAGCTGGCACGGGTGTGCATCGGGGCGCTGGCACGGGAGTGCTTTGGGGCGCTGGCACGGGAGTGCTTCGGGGCGCTGGCACGGGACACCAGAGGGGCGCTGGCTCGGAAAACCAGAGGGGGCCCAACTCTCGGAGTGCCTCTGATGCAATCAGGACCGGTAGCTGTGCCCGGGAAGGCACTCATGGCCTTCCATATTCCGCTGCGGCGGAATCCCGGGAGCGCACTCGCGCTGCTTGCGCTGTGCCCGCCAACGTGGAATGGCGCCGACGGGACTTAGTGGAGGAGTGGGGCGCGGTCCCGGAGTGAGTCAGAACGACCCCCACGCGGATGACCGGTACCAGACGCGAACCGCTCAAGCCACCGTCCCGCTCCCCAACGCGGTCCACCTCCCCCTCCCCCGGGAAGACCTGATTTACCAACTCCTCCAGGCGAAGATCGTCCGCGTACGGGAACAGAACGGCGGCGAGCAGGTCATCGTCCAGACCGGTCAGAAACACACGGTTAAGTGTGGGATCGTCCCAACCCACCCGGTAACCTCAAAAAACTCCTCCAAGTACCTCTTCAAGAAGAAGTCTTGAAGAAGACCCACGAGCTGGTCCACTGGAGAGATGTTAATGTAATCCATCTTGTTTGGGTCGGTTATTCTGTCACGGCACACGTGCCGGACGAGACAGACGAGAAGCCAGGTATCCAAAAACAGGTAATCTTTTAATAAACAAAGACTGGTACACGTAACGCAAGACTTTACACGACAATCAATAACCGACAAGGGGACAAAGGAAACACAGGGTATAAATAGTCCTTGGTAATGACAATGATGGCTGGCCGGTGCAAGAAACGATGTGATTACGGATGTCGAACAGGTGCGGGATCGTGAAATGAAGTCCATAGGGAAAACAGGCAGGGAAACGGACGGGAGTGTTACAACTTCAGCACGAGGGACAACATAAAGCCTGCTTTTCCCAACAACCTTTTAGAGATCTCTCACAGAGTTTGCTTGGACCTTCTTGATGTTTTTCCCCTTGTCAACTTTAGCCAACTCAAAGCCCTCAAGATTCAAACTAATCAAAGGGAAGCTCTGACAAACAAAATGGTTCAGATCTGCCAGACTCCAGTTTAAGTCTTTAGTTGACAGCATGCCATCGGCTACCTCTTTTGATGGAACTCCTTGAATTTTTTTTTTTAAATAAAAACAGTTAAAGAGAACAATTCTCTTTAAAACTTAGTGTAAGCACTGACTTAAAATGTTTGAAAATTATGCATTGTAAACATTATTTTAAATAATTTTATAATACAAGTAATTACTCCATTGCTTATGAGTACATGACAAACCTAATCCATTATTCGTCAGTGCATTTCGGTTAAACAATGATGGAAGGCTTTGAATGTCTGGTCCTGGGATAAGAAAAAGGCCCACTTGCCAGGATGAACGTCCTCTTCTTGAGGATGCGCCTAATTGAAAGTTGTATTGTAAATGTTGTTGTTCAGATCTATAATTGTAAAGCATAAAGAACTTGAATCTTCGGTCTTCAGTCAGTGTTCTCTAATGCATGCGCACACTGCCTCATCCTTTCAAGCTGCTTGCAACAAGTATCAGATTAAGTTATTTTTCGCAAGTTAATTATTAAACAACATTTTCAGATACACACACAGGTATGCTTGAATCCCTGTCTTGGCAACTATACACTTAAGCAAAAGGCAATTGAACTAACTAATTGTGCCTAAAATATGCTATTAATGTTATAGTTTCATGAAATTAATTAAATTAAAATGAATATTTCTCAGAGTATGAATAAAAATGTATAACATGTTTCAGAGCCTGTGTTGTTCTTAATTTAGATTTTCTTTTTTAACAACTTGAAACAGCAAGGATTTAGTGAGGGCCCAACAAACGGTCAGTGGCCAGAACGCCTGATATTTCGCCATGGTGGCGGCGCCAAGTCTGAAAAATGTCGCAAGAAGTGGAACACACTTATTTCCAATGTAATGTCAAGATTTAGTAACAAATTGAATAACTTAAATACATTAATGTTGCTAATGATTTACTAACATAAAAAATATACTATTAAGCATTTTTAGGGAAGCGGCACAAGGCCACGAGACCTCACATCCACAATAACGCGGGCTTTGAAAAATTTTATGCTTACGCAGGCTTGGTTGGGAAGTTACTGGGATCGCTTTGTCTAAAGTTTATTCGGTCAATGTCAATTTTGTCTGCGAATATTTGTATATGCCTTGAATATTTTGAATACGACAAATTTTAACGACCAGTCATCCCTAATGCTTACTAACTGTAAAATTTATGCAGGATCATCACAATTGATGCTTTAAAAGCTGCATATTATGTATTTACACAATAAAACAATAATTCATCCACTTACAAATGACTTACCTTGAACATGATTTCTACGCCTCCTGAAGAGTGTTCTGGTCGTGGTCAAAATGTTGGATGCTCCATTAGCTGATGTGGAAGCAATTAATTCGCGTCTTGCACGCTGAAGGGCATTAAACACTCTATCAAAAACGGCTACTACAGGTTGCTCATTTTGTGCTAAATTGGAGCTGTTTTGCTGTTGCGTGCCATCCATATCAACTAACTCGATATTATAACGCTGCAGTAGTCTATGCTTATAAAAAAAGTGCGGCAATTTGACGTCACTACATTAGGGGCTGGGCATAAAATGGGAACATGACGTCAGCAACACAATTCAATATGGGACTTTAGGACTGCAGTATTGGCTGGGAAATATCATAGTGGAGTTGCCGTTTAAATCTTTGTTGTTCCGTTAAAACAGATATTAGAATGTAGAAAGGTTCCTGTGTTATTAACTGCCATATCTGCTCTTTTGACCGGAGTGGAAACGGATCTGAAAAAGTGCACTATTTTTTGCTCTCCAGCTTAGAAACAACACAATGGTGAAAGTTAAACTTGGATAAAATAAAAACAACTTGACCAAACGCACCTTTGTCATTCTTATTTATTTAAAAGATTAATATTTTCTGATCCCCATTCGGACCGACGTCGGTACGGTTACAGCCTCACCATGAACAACGTGCGAAAATACGTTTATGTCGTTTATAGCTCGCTGCGATCACTCTGTGTTCATAAGGAATTAAAATATTAGTCCGTTATCAAAGTGATAAGAGGAAGACAGCTTTGAAGGGTACAGCGCATCTTACTCCATAATCACAGACACAATAGAATATGAAATGCACAAAAGTTGTAAATATAATATACAAAATTAGGGGAGAATGTGGAATGTTCCTTCTATATTGTCCTGTTACCTATAGTCATTAATCATATAGTAGGCGAACAAATGTCATTTAGGTCCAGTGCTCTCAGAGGTTCCCAAAATGGGCGAAGCACGTGTTTCATACTGGCTGCGTTTCTGGACCGTGGCTGACTGTTTTCTTCACGAGTAGGCCTATTACAGTTGTAGATAATATTGTAGACAACTTTAGAATTACTTCAGATTTTTTCAATCACAAATAATTCATGTTAATTCAATAGTTTTAATATGTAAAATGTGTTGAACCTTTGAGACATGCTAATCAAGTATTTCAGGAACAGAATATTTAGCCTAAAGAATACGGCATACAGTATACCTGACAGAAGTTTTGAAACATTTTAGAAATATTTTGATGTCAATATAATTAACATAAATAATCGCAATTACAACAAATCATTATGATTTTTGCCATGAATGCGCTCTACCATGAGGTATTTATATATTGCAATAAAACCTTAATGACACGAAAAATCTAAAACTATACTGAAAGGAAACAAATGTATGTATTATATAATGTGTCAAAATATTGTGAAAGGTTAAATATTGAAGACACCTGGTGCCACACTCTAAACACCTGCAAAGGCCTTTAAATGGTCTCTCAGTCTAGTTCTGTAGGCTACACAATCATGGGGAAGACTGCTGACATGACAGTTGTCCAAAAGACGACCATTGACACAACTTGCACCTTGCAAGGAGGGCAAGACACAAAAGGTCATTGCAAAAGAGGCTGGCTGTTCACAGAGCTCTGTGTCCAAGCACATTAATAGAGAGGTGACGTGAAGGAAAAGATGTGGTAGAAAAAAAGTGTACAAAGAAAAGGGATAACCGCACCCTGGAGAAGATTGTGAAACAAAAACCATTCAAAAATGTGGGGGAGATTCACAAAGAGTGGACTGTAGCTGGAGTCAGTGCTTCAAGAACGACTACGCACAGACGTATGCAAGACATGGGTTTTAGCTGTTGTGTAAAGCCACTCTTGAACAACAGACAGCGTCAGAATCGCCTGGGCTAAAGACAAAAAGGACTGGACTGTTGCTGAGTGTTCCAAAGTTATGTTTTCTGCTGAAAGTAAGGGGTTTATTGCAGAGTCTGGAGGAAGAGAGGACAGGCACATTACATTATGATGCCCCCCCCCCTTAAAGGTTCAAACTTTTCTTCAGTAAACAGAATAGCAAAACAAAAAACTTTCAATGTTTAATAGTAAAATCTCAATTCAGATTTTGCAAGCTGCACCGAAATTAAAGTTACTTGGCCTTCTCTACATGGGCTTTGAAACGACGTCGGTCCGAATGGGAGACAGGCGCTCTAACGAAGAGGCTAAAGCGTCTCTGTTCATAGCTCTTCACTAGCTGGCCTCCGTTACACAAGTTCGACGTGCATTACGATCAGTAGCAGCACATCATGCACATTTCCCGAATTTAATTTGATTAAACATGGACTTACCTGCAAGTGATGCACGGGCATCATCTCGCAGTTTCTTCTTCTTTCTTTTCTCTGATCCTGACTCCTGCTGTCTTTTCGGGCCATTTCCAAATAAGCTGCCTAGGCTACTGTCTGTCTAACTTTTTTTACATAAACATGGCTAAAATGTGCCTGCCTAATAATTTTTCTATAGCCTAATAAGATTAAAAAATGTTTTACCTATTTTTGGTGCCCCCTCAGCATTTGGTGCCCTATGTACAGCGCGTGATTCGCGTGGTGGGAGCGGCGGCACTGATTGAATGCTGTACATGCTCATACTGTTCATGTTCATACTTTTCAGTTGGCCAAGATTTCTAAAAATCCTTTCTTTGTATTGGTCTTAAGTAATATTCTATTTTTCTGAGATACTGAATTTGGGATTTTCCTTAGTTATCAGTTATAATCATCAAAATTAAAAGAAATAAACATTTGAAATATATCAGTCTGTGTGTAATGAATGAATATAATAAACAAGTTTCACTTTTTGAATGGAATTAGTGAAATAAATCAACTTTTTGATGATATTCTAATTATATGACCAGCACCTGTATATAGATGAAAGTGGCTCCTGCTGGTAAAATGACGGCATGTGATTTGAATTAATTCAGCGTCCTTCAGGAAAGAACTACACTCCGTGAGTTTTGTCAGTTTTTCTTTAACACTGACACGTTATTGTTTTGTCATCATTAATACTCTTGGTATGCCCTGTGCAACACGATATTGTTTAAAATGGCCCACAAGTTCTGCCACCATGCATTTGCTTCGAAAGCTCGATCTCGCCGTCAAAAAGCAATAAGAGGCACATAGCCTATATTTTGTCATATAGCTATTCATTCCAGCATAAGTTGGTATTAAGGTTGTTTGTCTGGTTGGCATTAATTAATTAGTTTCTGGATCAACTGCCAATAATAGAATCAAAAGCAGAGTCCTGTTACTGGTACTGTTTGATAAAAGCGAACCCGCCCCAACTATATAGTAATTAAAAGACCACCCGACCCGTCCGGCATCACTAATTTAATTCCGTACTTCGCCCTGCCCGTTTGACAGAAGCGCCACGATCCTAACCGCACACAAATTAGGTTTTAAACATACTTTATAGTAAAAATATAAGCCTGATTTATAAATAAAGTAAAATCAGAAGCAGACCAGAAGCAGCATGATGAGCTAAAACTTTTATTTAAACTGTGATATGATTATTGCTCATTGCAAATGTAATATTGCAGCAGCTGTGCAGCATGTTCAGGATCGTGTAAAAGCTGCTGTGCAAGACCCCATATAACTCTACCATCTAACGAAGTTAAGCTTATCACGTGAGATTCAACATTAAAAAACAAAAATAGTGATAATAAACAAACCCTTCTTTGTGTTTTCGTGCTAACCAATTAGCTGGACAAGCTAACAAGGCAAGGTCATTTTGCACAGTAGTAGCATGTTAACTCTGATTGGGTGGCTGAAAGGTAATCATGTTTATGTAATGATCTATTTGAATTAAGATATCTCCAAACCCATTCTTACTAGTTCCTTTTGAGGCGGAAGATATCTTTAAATGAATAGTTACTAGTAGTTATTCTGTTTTTGATATCAGTTACTAATTTCTGACTAGTACTTATTACAATAATGACTAGTATATTTGTGTGGGGGTTGTATGCGAAGGGGGCATCATAATGGAATTATGCTTAGGGCACCAAAATGGCTAGCAGCAGCACTGGCACTTGTAGTAATTAATTAAGTACTAGTACTTATATATTAGACACTAGTGTCTTTTACGGTTGTTACAAGTAACATTTCACATCTTACTGGTTACAATTGTTTTTTTACCTGTCATATGTAATGACTAGTCAGAATGGCCATTGTAGAGTTCAATCACAAATCTTATTAGTAAAATAAAAGGAGTTGTGCCGCATGCTCAGTGAGGTAGGGTCTAACCTTTCGAATGTTGAATAAGGCATATCGACAGGATTGCGTTGTCTTTGAAATGTGATCATTGAAGGACAGCTGTTCATCAAATATGACTCCGAGATTCATGGCTGAGTGAGTGATAGTGGAATTGCCAAGTTGGATGGTGAGATCGTGTTGCACCGTGGGGTGTTCCGGAAACACCAGTAGTTCTGTCTTGGCCAGATTCAGCTGGAGGTATTGCTCTTTCATCCAAGCTGAGATGTCATCTAGGCAGGCTGTTATGCGAGCTGCTACAGTGGTATCGTCTGGGTGAAACGAGATGTAGATCTGGGTGTCGTCAGCATACCAGTCATACGAGAAGCCGTGTGTCTGTCTGAATGGTCCTAAGGATGTCATGTAAATGGAAAAAGCAGCGGTCCAAGCACCGATCCCTGAGGGACCCCAGTGACCATGTGGTGAGCAGTGGACAGCGAGCCCCTCCATGACACTTTGAATGATCTGCCGTAGAGGTAGGATTGGAACCAGCAGAGAGGGGAGCCTGAGATTCCTAAGGATGACAGGGTTGCTAGCAGAATCTGGTGATTGACTGTGTCAAACGCTGCAGATAGTTCCAGCAGAATCAGATTTGGATTCCACCTTGGCATGCCGCAGTGCTTCAGTGACTGATAGCCAAGTCAGAAGCATAGGGTTTGTCCAGGTATTGAAGTCCCCAAAGACTACGAGAAGGACACCATCCTCCGGAAATGATGAGAGCAGAACATCTAGCTCTTCAATGCAGTTGTGCAGAGGACCTGGACGGTAAACTACGACAATACTGAGCGGAGTATGTGAAGTTATATTGACAGCGTGGTATTCAAATGAATAGTTGTTGCACAGGGAAGATAGTGTGGAATATTTCCAATTATTGTTTATTAGCAAACCTGTGCTTCCTCCTCTTACAGTTGGCGGGGAGAGTGAGAGAAGGAGTAGTTGGTGGAGAGAGCAGTAGGTGTGGCTGAGTTCTCGGGATGTGCATGGATGCATATAGCCAGAAACCATTCGTTTGATGCATGCAAAGAAGCAACACTATGTGTCTCAAGAAGCATTTATTCATGATTACGTAGACATGCTAAGATTTCAAGACCACACACAGACTACACATTACACATGACATGACACATGATAGCTGCAAATAAACCTCCGTTTTACTAATACGGTAGAACAATAACTTCAACTGCTTAAGACTCCTTTTTCTATATACGGCCTGAATTATCTAAATTTTCTCGCATTTCTGATAACCTAGAACATCTTGATACTTTCACCGAAAATATTTACTCTGTCTTCTCCGAAACACTAAACACAGTCGCTCCTCTGTGCCTAAATAAAAAATTTTTTACGTAACTTTAAGAAAACAAAAATAGAGGTATTTCGCAAAGCACGGAAGAAGAATATCTTAACGTACAGGAAAGCCCCAAAAAACATCTCCCGAGGTGTTCTTCTCCACTGGAGTTTTCGGTTCCTCGCCAGTTGCCAACGTTTGCACACTGGCTGCACAGGTTTTGCTCACCGGGGTGTCCTGACTTTAGAATTTTGTACTGGTTAATGTTTTTCTCAAATGTAACAATTTGCGTGAATTATTATTTCCCCATGTCACGGTTGTGAGAGGAAGAACCCAATGGCAGGCAGACACGGCGATGAAGGGGTTTAACAGATAATTTATTATACAATAAGACAGAAAACAAAAACCCACGAGGGGGTAAAACAAGACAGGATAAATAATAGGGACAACCAGGACACAGACTAACTAGACTGGGAAAACAATACTAAGAACAAGACTAAACTAACTGACCAAAACACAAGGACTAGAGACACGACGCAAGACTTATCCAGAGCATATAACATACCGCAAACAAGGTACAGAATACAATGAACGAGCACAGGACAATGAACACGAGGATGTTTTATAGGGGAAACAAACAGAGGATAATTGACAAGGGTCAGGTGCGGGTAATGACACACTCAGGGAAGGTTAACGAGGAAACGAGATGGCGGGAACAAAGACACGGACCAGAGAGAGAGCATATAAAGCCGATAGCCAACATCTCTCTCTCACATAAAACACAAGGCTTTGTCATGAATCTGCCTCAAGACCAAGAATAGACATGACATGAAGGCAGATTCATGACAGAAGCCCCCCCTTTAATGAACACCTCCAGGTGTTCATCAAGGGGTAGACTAACAAGACAAGGCAGACTGGGAACACAAGACAAGGCAAAACATACTAAACAAGATCAAGGGCAGACACGAATACATTACAAAAGGGTTGGGATGAAATAATAAAAATAACAAACAAGGGAGGGGGGGAGGGGGAACAACAAAGTTCATGGGGGGAAGTCCAGTGGGACAAGGGGGAACAGTCCTAGTTCCCGGGGGCGCTCGAGAGTGTGGAGTCCCCGGGGACTTGATGGAAGAAGTCCTCGGGAGAACTGTTCTTGTTCCCGGCATAAGTGCCGGACTGGGTACCGGCTGGAAGGCCGGCTGAGCCACATGCTGGAAGGCCGGCTGGAAGGCCGGATGAGCCACCGGCTGGAAGACCGGCTGAGCCACCGGCTGGAAGACCGGCTGGAAGGCCGGCTGAGCCACCGGCTGGAAGGCCGGCAGGGCAGGACTTGGTGCAGGACTTGGCGCCGGCTGGAAGGCCGGATGAGCCACCGGCTGGAAGACCGGCTGGAAGGCCGGCTGAGCCACAGGCTGGAAGGCCGGCAGGGCAGGACTTGGTGCAGGACTTGGCGCCGGCTGGAAGGCCGGCAGGGCAGGACTTGACGCCGGCTGGAAGGCCGGCAGGGCAGGACTTGACGCCGGCTGGAAGGCCGGCTGGGCAGGACTTGACGCCGGCTGGAAGGCCGGCTGGGCAGGACTTGACGCCGGCTGGAAGGCCGGCTGGGCAGGACTTGACGCCGGCTGGAAGGCCGGCTGGGCAGGACTTGACGCCGGCTGGAAGGCCGGCTGGGCAGGACTTGACGCCGGCTGGAAGGCCGGCTGGGCAGGACTTGACGCCGGCTGGAAGGCCGGCTGGGCAGGACTTGAAACTGGGGTGGGTGGACTTGGGACCACCGGACTTGGGACCACCGGACTTGGGACCACCGGACTTGGGACCACCGGACTTGGGACCACCGGACTTGGGACCACCGGACTTGGGACCACCGGACTCGGGACCACCGGACTCGGGACCACCGGACTCGGGACCACCGGACTCGGGACCACCGGACTCGGGACCACCGGACTCGACGGGACCACCGGACTCGACGGGACCACCGGACTCGACGGGACCACCGGACTCGACGGGACCACCGGACTCGACGGGACCACCGGACTCGGGACCACCGGACTCGACGGGACCACCGGACTCGACGGGACCACCGGACTCGACGGGACATCAGGAGGCCCGCTGGACGGGGCCCTCCTGCCCGTATGACGCCCCCCCAAAAAATATTTGGGCTGAGTCCCGGTGTTCTCTTCCAGCTGGAAGTTCGGGCTGGAGATTACACCCCTCCTCGGCTTCTTCTTCTTCGACCGGCTCACGGTGGGTGTAGCCGGTTGCGGAGAAGCGGTGGGGAGTATGACTAGCTCCGTGCTGGACGAGTCGAAGGGTGCAGAGGGTGAGGAGAGGCCCACAACCCCGATTTGTAGGGTACGGCCCTCGGGGATGGCGGCCAGCGGGGGGGAAAGACTGGGTTGAGCTGAGACACTGGGCTCCGGACGATTCATGGCATACCTGATCAAGTCAGTGAAGCCCAGAAGTCTCAGCATCTTCATCTCCCACCCCGCTAGAGGTTGGTTGAGGCCGCCATTGAACAGGACCATCTGCTCCTGCTCATTGTGGACCATCTCCCCTGCAGTCTCAAAAAAACGGTCCGCAAACTCCAGGACATCAGAGTGCCCCTGGCGTAAACAGAGGAGGCGATGAGCCTGGGTTGCTCGTCTTACCTCCAAGCTGCCTGCTGGGTTCTGTTCGGGCTCGTTCATTCTGTCACGGTTGTGAGAGGAAGAACCCAATGGCAGGCAGACACGGCGATGAAGGGGTTTAACAGATAATTTATTATACAATAAGACAGAAAACAAAAACCCACGAGGGGGTAAAACAAGACAGGATAAATAATAGGGACAACCAGGACACAGACTAACTAGACTGGGAAAACAATACTAAGAACAAGACTAAACTAACTGACCAAAACACAAGGACTAGAGACACGACGCAAGACTTATCCAGAGCATATAACATACCGCAAACAAGGTACAGAATACAATGAACGAGCACAGGACAATGAACACGAGGATGTTTTATAGGGGAAACAAACAGAGGATAATTGACAAGGGTCAGGTGCGGGTAATGACACACTCAGGGAAGGTTAACGAGGAAACGAGATGGCGGGAACAAAGACACGGACCAGAGAGAGAGCATATAAAGCCGATAGCCAACATCTCTCTCTCACATAAAACACAAGGCTTTGTCATGAATCTGCCTCAAGACCAAGAATAGACATGACATGAAGGCAGATTCATGACACCCCATATATGAATTGAAAGTCTGCTTAAAATATTACCTGTGTTTCTCTTCTTTCATCTTCTGTCTCTGTCCGTGTGTGTTTGGAGTGCGTTCGTGTCATGATCACGGGTGGTGAGACAAGGACAGAGGACCCAGGTGCAGACAGCAGGTAAGGGGTTAACCCTTGTTAAACAGTAAAAGTATGTTATATTAGGATATTTGTTAACAAATATCCTAACATAACATACTTTTACTGTTTGTACCGTAATTTATACACAGACCGTGTCATTGCGATACAGAAAGGAAAAGCCAGCCCAGATGGCATCCCTGGTCGGGTTCTCAGGGGATGTGTGGAGCAGCTCGCTGGGGTCTTCACGGATATCTTCAACCTGTCCCTCGCCCAAGCAGTGGTTCCAGCATGTTTTAAATCTACCTCCATTGTGCCCGTTCTGAAACATTCCAGCCCGACGTGCCTGAACGACTACCGCCCTGTAGCACTCACACCCATTGTTATGAAGTGCTTTGAGCGGCTGGTCTTGGCACACCTAAAAGACTCTACCATCCACACTGGACCCATACCAATTTGCCTACCGTAGCAACAGGAGTACAGATGATGCAGTGTCCATGGCGCTGCACTCCGTGCTCACACATCTGGACAATAAGGACACTTATGCACGCATGCTGTTTGTGGACTTCAGCTCTGCATTCAATACCGTCATCCCTTCCAAGCTAATCATCAAACTTGGAAACCTCAGCATTAATAACTCAACTTGCAACTGGATTATGGATTTCTTGACGAACAGGCCTCAGCTTGTTAGGTTAGGCCACATCTGTTCCACAATCATCACCCTCAACACTGGTGTACCACAAGGCTGCGTACTGAGCCCCTTTCTCTACTGCCTATTCACACTCGACTGCAGGCCTGTGAACGGATCTAACTCCTTCATCAAGTTTGCAGACAATACAACAGTGATTGGTCTCATCAGCAACAACAATGAGACTGCATATAGGGAGGAGGTCCGGCACCTGGCCACATGGTGCTCAGACAACAACCTGCTCCTTAACACCTCCAAGACAAAGAAGATCATTGTGGACTTCAGGAAGGTGAAAGGAGGCACACACGACCCCATCCACATTAATGGGATGGCTGTTGAATGTGTTTCCAGTTTTTAATTCCTGGGGACCCATATTTCGGAGGGCCTGTCCTGGACCACCAACACCTTATGCCTGGTCAAGAAGGCTCACCAGCGTTTTTTTCTTTCTGAGGACACTGAAGAAGAACCAACTGTCTTCAACTATCCTGGTGAATTTCTATCGCTGCTCAATAGAGAGCATCATGACCAATTGTGTCACAGTCTGGTACGGGAACTGTTCTGTTGCTGAGCGCAAGGCTCTGCAGCGGGTGGTGAAAACAGCCCAGCGCATCAGAGGGACTACACTTTCTTCCATTGAGGACATCCAGAAGAAACGCTGTCTGCGTCAATCTCACAGAATTCTCAAGGACTCCTCTCACCCCGCTCATAGACTGTTTACTCTCCGGACAAGAACCAGCAGACTAGGAAACTGTTTTTTCCCAGAGCTGTTTCATTATTGAACTCTGCCCCACACTGATTCCACTACCCCTCATACCTTTAACTTTAATGCTGCTATAACATTGTTTACATTGCACCACAGGGCTGCCATGCATGACTGAACTGTACACACCAGTACTTCATGTTATCTGCTCTACCGGACTGTTTACACGCACACAGCATCATTTGCACTCTATACTGCTCACTTGCACACCAGAAATATTATACTGAATGCTCATTTGCACTAATAGACTACTTTCATAACTGCATTTACTCATCTTCTGCACTGTAAATTCAATAGCTGCATAACTCATCCACTGCACTGTAACTTCAACAACTGCATTAACTCATTGTAACAAGGTTCAGCTTGAGGTTAAGGAAGAGGACAAGGTTTGAGAGTCCGACACGGGAGGTTTATTAATAATCAAAAAGAAAAACACACTGGGTGGTCAACAGAAAATAACTGGGTGGCGAATACTCCAGCACAATTTTGATCAACATGACTTAAGCAATTGATAATGTAGGAAACACCAGAGAATTGTGTCATAATCATTTGCATGGATGTACAAAAGCATTTGCAACATGTTCAAAGAAATGAGAAAATGCTTGTTTGATGTGCACAAGTGACACAATGATGTGAGGATTGAACAGGTAGTTTTGAGAATTTCAATTTGGATCTGCGAAATGTACCAAAGCAACTTAGAAAAACTGTAATTAAAGTGGGTTGAGGTCCTTTTGGGCAGTTTTGTTTCACCTAAGTGTCCCATTTCCACCCCTCTCAAACTAATGCATGGATGCATATAGCCAGAAACCATTTGTTTGATGCATGCAAAGAAGCAAAACTGTGTGTCTCAAGAAGCATTTATTCATGATTACGTAGACGCGCTAAAATTTCAAGGCCACACACACACTACACATTACACATGACATGACACATGATAGCTGCAAATAAACCTCCGTTTTACTAATACGGTAATACAATAACTTCAACTACTAAAGACTCCTTTCTTGATATTCTGCCTGAATTATCTAATTTCTCTCACATTTCAGATAACCTAAAACATCTTGATAATTTCACAGAAAATATTTACTCTGTCTTCTCCGAAACACTAAACACAGTCGCTCCTCTGTGCCTAAATAAAATTTAAGATAGCAGTCCAACACCGTGGTATAATGAGCACACCCACGTTTTTAAGAGAGCAGCCCAGAAAATGGAGCGTAACTTTAAGAAAACAAAATTAGAGCTATTAGGCAAAGCACGGAAGAAGAATATCTTAACGTACAGGAAAGCCCCAAAAACATCTCCCGAGGTGTTCTTCTCCACTGGAGTTTTCGGTTCCTCGCCACTGTTTGCAAACAGGCTGCACAGGTTTTGCTCACCGGGGTGTCCTGATGTAAGCTTAAGAATTTTGTACTGATTAATATTATTCTCAAATGTAATAATTTGCTTGAATTATAATTTCCCCATATATGGATTGAAAGTCTACTTAAATATTACCTGTGTTTCTTTTCTTTTATCTTCTGTCTCTGTCCGTGTGTGTTTGGAGTGCGTTTGTTTGTGTGAGCATTATATTTTATGTATTGCTTATAGTTAACATGTTTTCATGTGAAGGTATAGCTGCTTTGTAACACTGAAAATGTTAAAAAAGCAATATAAAATATGGCTGCAAGCAGCAATCCTCGGGATCTTGCAGTCTAAGGCGTCAAATTGTTTAGAATGAGGAGAGCTAGTGTCAAAACACCACTGCCTTTTGTAGGTGACCTCGGAGTGATGGTCTACACGTATGTTTTAAGCCCCATGATGATATCTTTAATAGTTCTCGAGTTATGGCCATTTTAATGTAATAGGCTCCGCTTATTTAGAACTTTTGGCACCCCTTAGCGACCTTGAATAGAAATTCCAACTTTTTTTCGATAGTTATTTACATTCACAATCCACAGATGTCATTTGCATTGGTTTGGTTCTGATCGGTCGATAAACCAGGGTCTAGTTTGCGAAAGTAGGTTTTTGACATCATCAGCGATAACTCACAAACCGTTCAATCAACAGAAGTGGTTCCAGAGGCAAAGTTGTTTAAAATGAGAAGAGCTATCATATGATCCCAATAGTTTGAGTATATGTCAAATGTCACGTGATACACAATTGTTTATGCACTTAAAAAGCGTTATTTGGCCCCCCTGGTGGCCGAATAAGTTCATTTGACACAAAGGCACACCATACTAAGTCGATCGGAAAACGGTTGCGTAGTTAAAGCCCTTTTCGAATTCGTTTCTATTATAGCGTCACCTAGAGGCCAAACGCTGATTACAAAGACGCCGGACTGAGGGTCTTCACATATTGTCCAAGTTCCATGAAGATAGCTCAAACATTCACGAGTTATGGCCATTTTAGTCAAATGTGCTGCTTCCGGTTCAGACGTTTTGGCACCCCCTAGCGACCGCGGATCGAAATTTCTCTTATTTTGATAATTATTCACATTCACACTCCACAGAATCCATCAGTGTTGGTTTGGTTCTGATCGGGCAAAAATCCAGGGACTAGTTCTTTTTTCTTTGCATAAAATGCAAATTAGCGAAAACATTTGCATACCGGAAATGAAATCGGAGATAGATGTTTTATAAGTTTTGAGCCAATGATTACCTTGATATAAAACACTTGGGTGTGCGCCAAACGGCTTTTCATCGCTGTAGTGCCACCTATGGGCCGATTTGGCTGGGTCACTGTATCTGAGTAGCAACCCTTTGGGCTCGAAACCCTAATAAAGTGTTATACTAACTACCAACATGTTGATTACGTGCATGAATGAAGAACAAAGAACCTTTTTGTCTAATACATTTTTTATAGATCAATTGGGAAGATATAGAATTTGACTATTATTAAAACAAACTACATTTCAGTAACAAATTGTATTTCAGTGCTTGTCCAAAAATATGTCCATTGCTTATAAACTTCTTACAGGCTTACAACAAACCTTCATAAAATAAAACTTTGTCACACATCCCGTCATGAAAAAGCATTTCTCTATTCGGGATATTGACAATGAGTGTGACTTATGGCTTTGCATAGACTTGTTAATAGCCTTGAAGTTTGGTGTATATGTGGTCAAGTTTAATTTCAAACATGTGTTCAAACTCTCTTCTGTCAACCTTGAGCGCTGGTCAGACTTGATATCGTTCATATGTGACAGTAAGTGGACCCCAAAATAGTCAGAACGGCTGTACTGACGCGTTGCATAGTGGCAAAGTTCGGAGGAAGTTCATTCCAGGTTTTCAGAATTAGATTATCCTTACGGTGCCCTTCCATTTCTGTTCCATTTCCAGCTTGGTATTAAGAGCGACAAATTTGGTCGACCATATTTCCAGCTCCGCCGTCTCTAACTCAAAACCTGCAGTGGATATGCCAGGGATGACACTGAGCAGTTCATAGTTGAGTGGTTTCGTGTGGATGAGTGATGAATTTGAACAAATTCCTGTGCACACGAAAGTTGCCAATTCGTTGTCGAAATGACATTAGAAGATCAGATGTGAAAGAACTCAGCTGACTGAGTGTGACATCACGAGTGGACTCATCTGAGGCAGCTTTCCCTGAATGCTTGTGATGTCTCAAAATGCAGGAGGCTATTTTTTATATATGATTACTAAAACTCTGCGAATAGCCTAGTAACGTAAAGCTTACGACTAAAGAAATCTTGAAGTGTCTACTTTGATAATAAACGGTTGCTTTGTAAGCGGAGACCGGTTTGTCGCAGTGTATTGAAGATAGATGCATGTCAAAGGTAGCAAGCATCAAACAGCATCATCACAGGCAGAGGTATCCGTACAGTCAAGGAATAAAGGTACAATAAAGAAAATGAATAAACTATGTGTCCAAATTAAAATCAGTGCATTTGCAACCAACTAACGTTATACGTGCAAAGTTTGATTAACAGGAGTTATCCAACGATTTTATCAGTAAACATATCTCACAGTAGAAATGCACCGAAGCTATAGTTTCTAATTTATCGAAAATAACAGCATTGTATAAATAATGAGCATAATATAACCGAACGCCAAACAATAGGCAACAATGACAGTATTCATCTGTAACATCAATATTATTTACTGTGAGCATCTTAATAATTAACAGAATTAACAACAGGTTAAATTATATTCCCGACCTGGACGATATTAACCAATCAGCACACGCATGACCATGAGAAATGTGTATAAAAAGAATAAACCTGAAGGGAAAAGAAACTAAAAATAAAAGTGCAGTTGGTATGAAGCATTTCTTTGTTTTTCACTTGTGGTAAAAATCGTATCATAGTAGTTATTAAACTAAAGCCTACTACAGCATTTGCTACATTTTAACCAATGACTATAGTCAATACTGCTAAATATTGTAGAGTACATGAAATTACTGTGGCAATTCTGTTATATATTATAAGAATATAGGTGGAGACTGAAAAACAAACAGAAAGAGGGATGGATTGATAGAAGCATGAAGAAGAGAGGATGACACACTGAGTGAAATCTTCATAAGTAACCCCACAGTTCATAACCCAAGAATCTCAGTGTAGCATAAAGTCAATTCTCTTTCAAGTACATCTGTTCTTTTTTCTCTCATATTCCTTATTCAGTTATGTCTCCATCTGCTTTATTATCTCCAAACAGTAAGATGGACGTAAACTTATTTATCTGATTTCACTTTGTGGTGAGTACAGCTACTGTACACTGCAAAGCATGAACGTCTTAATGTTTTTGTCTTGTTTACTTGGACACATATTTAAACATTATGGGCAAGAGAAAAACATTTTTTCAATGCATTTCAGTTTGTTTTCTGAAAATTCTGACAGGAATGTATGACAAGAGAGTAATAGGCCTGGACTTTATGTTGTGTTTTAGTGTGTTTGTATGGCTGGCAGTCGGGCATGAGGGAGCTGCCGGCATTTTACTTTCGTTTTATTGTTTGTTTATTATATTAAATCTTACGTTTCGTTCGCTGGTTAGTGCCTCCTTCCTTCCTTTATTGAACTTGTTACAATCATCAGTTACCACTGCCAGGTTCCTGGCTGCAGGGTGTAATGATTGACCAACCAGCAGTTCCGTCTTTGCAAGATTGGGAGATTGCGAAGCCCCTGGTGCATCACCCTTATTTGCCTCTGGGGGTTGGCCCGTGGATGAAACGCCCTGGCTCTGAGCCACAACTGAAATGGTCTCATATTCAGGTGGCCCATAGGTATCACAGTGAAAGCCGCCACCATGTGACCTAGAACTCTTTGAAAGTGATGAACAGTGACTTTCTGGTCTAGCCTGATGCTCCTCAGGGTGCTCTGGATGGATTTGACACGTGCAGGAGACAACTGTGCCTGCATCCTGATTGAGTCCCATATAACTCCCAGATACAATGTATTCTGGGTGGGGTAAAGAACGATCTTTTTGGCATTGAGCTTCGAGATGAGCTAGGACGACATCCCGACTGAGCTAGAATCAGCCAAAGTCAAAGTATCAATCTGAAACATTAATATTGGACAAATTTTCTTTTCAAATGTTTGAAAAGAGATTTAAATGTTTCATTATCACAGGTGTCTCCAGACACTGACCTATTGTGTTAATGTATATATATATTTGAGAATTGAGCATTAAACGGAACTGCTACATTGTCATCAACACATTCCACCTTCACAGCTCCAAGGGCCATAGATGGTGTTAGATATGCTCCAGATGTTTCTACGTAGTGCTCTGCCACACCCAATGAAAGTAACCAATGGTGGAGGTTGGATCTCTTGGATATTTATTAGATTAGAACCGTGATCATCAGTAACAGAGGAGATGGTTATACTGAACAAACCAACAGAGGAGAGATTCGTAGTAGAAACTTACTGGAAAACAACAGTAACAACAGTCCCGTGTAGAGTTATTCAAAAAAATCAGTTGAACACTTTTGATTGATTCAGTTCTTCATTAATTTATTCATTTATTGATGTCTGCTTGTTGATCTCAATTTCTCTCTAGAGATGTGCTGTCATTTGTGGTCTTCCAGTCCGCTCTACTGTCAATTACTCGTGTAATAGGATGGACGTTATGTGAATGTGTTCATGCCTGCAGCTCAGTCTCTCTCTCTCTCTCTCTCTCTCTCTCTCTCTCTCTCTCTCTCTCTCTCTATCTCTCTGTGAAGTCTATGGAACACATAATGAACTCATTTATACAACTAGTGTTTGATTTATTTCAACACATTCTCACTCCCTAGGTATCAAATATCTTACACACAGGGTTTTTCCCTTTCGTTGCTTTCAGTTGTTTGGCTTATGTGTCACATCTGCACTCGTTTCAACGTTGATAAAAGAGGCCTAGTAACCTCCAAACACCATGCAAAGTTCATACATAACTATATCAATTTAAAATAATATGAATAAATGAATGTAATGAAATTAATGAATTCACAAAATAATACCAATATTATGTCTGTTTATGATGGTCAATATATATATATATATATATATATATATTGATTTAAGAAGCTCTATAATATGGAGAAAAGATCTGTTTGTATCTCAATGACAGCTGCTCCATTGCACAAATACATTCATACATTTATTACTATTAACTTTTTGTAGCCCTTACGCATTATTTTAGTCTAGCTGTAGTTTCTATTATGTTCAACATTTTGATTTACTTTGGTTCAGGTTCTTGAGTGTTAAAGTTTCTTTTGGCTTGAATTCATTGCAACCTTTTGCAAATTTTTTTCTCAAATATAAGAGATTGTGTAATTGTTGACTTTTTGTTTTTAGTTTTGCATGTGAGAAAATCCTTTCTAAGGGCTAAACTTCTCCCCCAGTGATGACATAGCAGCTGTGAGCCACAAAGTCCTCCATCAGGTCAGACAAGAGCGTGATGGTCTTGAAAACTAAACATAAATCTGTTGTTAAACATTTACATTTAGTCCTTTAGCATTCCTTTAACTTTCTGAGTGATTTAATGTAAATTTATTTTTGCAAGTTTTATCTGCAGTCTGCTCTTGCATCACATATCTGATTTTAAACTGTCCTGGACACAACTCCCCAAGAAAGAGACAAACACGAGGTTAAACAGAAGTTTACAGGTGGGTACATTCACTCTTCATCTGCATTTTTTGCCGGACAGCCAGACAGGTGATGCACTCTGTCCCAAATCTTAGACCCCGCCGGGAGCAGTGATGGCTGCGGTGAAATTTTGGGATGCAGAAAACCGGCACTGAATGTCATTGTTAAAAAAAACCTTGACAGGTGCCATTATAGTCTTTCATCATCAACTCTATAGCTAAAAATCAAACATTCAACAATCAAAGCATCATTGTAAAAAATTAAACGGATCGTTACTTAAAAATACTTTGTGTAATATTGTTAACATAAGTACTTGAAAGATTATTTAAATAAAGCAATATGCCATGAATAAATCTAGTAAAATGATCTCAATTATTTAAGCATGTCACATTATAAACTTTTAAAAAATCAAGAAGTCTTATTTTAGCATTGGAATTAACTTTCATTATTGTTCACAACATATATGATGTACGAGTAAGCTGAGTGTTCTCTCACAGTACTGGCCTTCGCACCATGAAAGACACATCGTGACCTCTCCCATAACCTAAGCACCAGCACCACTCTTCTGAACGATGGTAACCACAAAACTCAAAAATACAGACAGAAAATCTTACAGAAAACTGAACAATAAACACTGTAATGTCGAGCACTTTTTCACAAAAGTGACTCCTAATGCTGGGAACTCTAAATTCACTGCTCTGTTAGTGTACTTAATTTAAAGAATGAATGTGTCCCACCACAAAATCATTAAGTAAAGATACATTATAAACGTTTAAGTGGGTTGAACAAGTTTAGTCACTCAATAATTTGTGCATTGCCATTTAGAATGAAAATGTTTTATTTATTTAAAAGTTAAAGGTTTTGTCAGGCTGTTTGTTTCTGATGGACAAAAGGTTCTCTGTTGACTATGATGTTTTTTTAGAAGCTATGACTGAAAGACTCTTTTGAGGAATCAAAACTGATTCTTCTGGCATCATGTGAAGGACTCGCTTTGGAAACGTTTTAGTGAACCTCTTTAATGTAAAAGTAAACATATCAATGCAGAATGATATTAAATAATCATCATACAAATAAAAACATATGAATTATATCAATTTTCATCCCTTTAATAATTAATATAAAATGTGTCTCATTTACAGGTTCTTGTGATTAAAATCCTTTATTTACAGTTTGATCTGTTTTTTAGGTTTAATTTGACTTGAGTATTTATTTATTAAATCAAAATTTAGTTTAAAATGATAAAACTTTGCCTTTATTTATTCATTAACTTTAATGTATCTGTTTTGTTTGGATTAAATTGTTTTCTTTTGATCCATGTGTAGTTCTATTTATGCAGTTATGGCTTTATTTTAATCCACTATTCCGTCTTCATGTAATATGACCATGCATGGATATTTTGTGTCTTGATGTAAGAAAGTTGAATGCACCTGAAAATGTATTAAAACCGTCTTTAACTTTGCTTTTAAATGCTATTTGCTTTGACTTTAGCAAACTGCAACTAATACATTAATCATTACAAGCACTTATCTACCAATATATTTTTTTTGACGAACATTGACACCAAGAAATTGAAATTGTATTAATTTAATCAAAAATCAAACAAGTCTCTATTAGTGGATGTTATCTGGCAGATGTACAAATTAAACATTATTAAATCCTTTTCGAATAAATCCCACATTACTATTATATAGGACTTTTGCATTGTTTTCAATAGTAAGCAGCTGATGGTGCATACTGGTATTTGTAATTGAAACCATTAGAGTAAAAACATGTTCAAAAATATATATTTTGGGATCATCCGTAGCCTTCTTGCAGACGCTGTCACTGTATTTAACAGTTTTTTACAAAACGGAAGAATTGAGGGACTGTCGTCAAACATCAGATCCTAGATTGCGACTCAGAACCTAAACTCACGACCAATTTACCTTAAACGCTAATAACATTTCCTTCACTTTGCAAGCACGGAATTCCCTTTCAGAAAATTAATAGCCTACCTAATGTATTTTTTCAGTTCGTTTTATCGTGTGCAAACTCTTTGCCTAGGAGGTAAGAGACATTACAGGCTACGCAACAGAGTTGGGTGCTGGAGACACGCCCAAAATTCACCTCTGAAGGACGGCTTCAAGTTTCGGCCGGCAACCGAATCCCTTCGGATAACCCTGTGAGTTATCTCTCTGAGACACCACGGGCAAATGCCTAAGGTGTCTTGGCGTGTGATGATGATGAAAATAGACTAATAAAGCGCACCGGGCGCACCGCCTGTCTCCTCATTGGCCGCATTCTCATGTGTTGCTGCTGGCGCTCTATGAATTATTAAGCGCCATTCTCATGCGCGGACCCGCAAGAGCAGAGGGAGCGGGGGCGCGCCACACTCTCCTTAAATACAGCCTTCCACCCTCATTCTGTCAGATCTTCTTTACTCTGAAATAAAAAAAAACATGGATTCACTCTTTCACAGACACGCACGTTCCAAATACCAAAGACTATATAATAAAAATACCGTAAAACCTCTCTTTTATGTTATTTCTCAGTTTTTTGTTTTAGATCAAATCGGTTCTGTGTGACAAGATATGAAACAAAATCTGTATTTTAAACTAGATTCCCCTTAGGTTTCCATAATGTACAATGTTATGCATTATTTAAATCGGGTTAGCGTTCTGATGAAGATCACACAACGTTCACATCAGTCCGTGTCTAGAAGAAATCTAAATTATTGTTATACATTATCATCTTTATTTAATGTTATGTTTCACAAACCCTGTTGTTTTTTTCCTGGTAGAAATCGTATGCATTCCTCTGCATGCATTCTAGTATTTACAAAAGAAAGAAAATAAAGAGTAATGAATATAAACTGAACAAGTTCAGTCTTTGAACAATGCCCATGCCATAGGACGTCCCTTGGGCACATGGTTTACTGGTCTATAGGCCTCTACCTTTCAATAGTTTATCAATAATTCAGTCCCAAGCATTGGCCACATGCCCCTGGTCTGTGCTCAACTTAGATTGGTTTACACCGTCGTCTGAGGATTATGATAAAAAAGTTGAATTGCTCGTCTTAATTATTTACGCTGCGCGTCCTAGCACGTGAATTCACCCCCTGGTTTACTCCTATAAGAGATCAAAAATATTATAACTTAGTTCTCACTGAAGCTGAAGTGCGGTTAGCATGTCCATCCATTGCGCACTGTACATTTTAAAAGTTTAAAAGGAAAACGCAGAGAGATATCCATCGTGCGTCAAACATTTTTCAATCTTGAATATAGGCTTCATGACTTCAAATTAGGTTTGAAATGAAATTTTTTTATTTGTCAAGTAAATAATTGAAAGTCATACTTTCGTTAGTACTTCATAGAAAAACAGAAAATAAATTAAAATACGAACACTACTTGCATATCTTTGTGTTATATGGTACAACCCGGCTAACACATATTTTGAAAAAATATGCAGGAGTTATATTTAATAAATTAGATTTGAATTACTTTTAAAATACTACTAAGATTTTTTTAGCTAGAAAACAATACTTTAAAATGTCTAAAGTAACAAAGAGTTTTCAATGTCTTCATAATCACTTTTTACCGTCGCAGTTTTCAAAGAATTAAACTCGCAATGTTTGTCTATTTGTCTCTCATTTAAATTGTAATCTAAAAGTCAAAGGTAAAATAGAAAAAACAAGAACAACAACAAAATAACTACAGAAGCTTGTCAACTTTACAAGAACTTCAAAAATTGAGTATAAAAACAGACTGAATATCATCATGATCATGGTCTTACCTGCACAGTGTCTCTTCATCCCTTGAGCCTGTAAGACTAACATCTCTCCCCCCAGCTCTCTGCCTGTTTTATACCAATATACAATTAATATTGCATCGTCATTACTTAATAATTTCAAATCCCTTTGCACAAAGCCGTGACAGACATTTATTATTCAGCGGTGTCCGTTTAAACCCGAATTAAAAGAAGAAAAAAAAGATGATGTTTGTGCTGGCCTGGATTAGCCATTCTTCTATCTATATTGGTGTTGGTGTGTAGTCTATATTTTTGTCATGAATGTTTAATTATAATTGCGCTCGAGCAGCTTATTAATAAAACACGAGTCTCATCCATTTATGATATTACAATGATTTTAACGCGTCGGAGATAATTTATGTAAGAAGAAGAATCCATCTTATCTAGCCATTTTGGGACTTTTGATTATGTTACTGTTATATAGAACATGCGTGTGATCTTTTTTACTCACATTTCTCCATTGAGCAGTCACTATAAACTGGCGACTTGTTTACAGTCTCCAAAACCTTTAAACTAATATTTATAATAATAATAAACATAAGGCAAAAACGAAGGCTTTGAAAAAATCAACAATTTATTATATAACATTCAAAGTCACACAGTGTAATGTGAATAATAAACGTGGGAGTGATTGTAGTGGCTACATTTATGCAAACCAAATAGCAGCATTCTTCATTACACCATCAGTTTTTGCATATTTTCATCGTCATCACTTTGACTTACTGACGATCGTTGACGAGGAAATATTTCGTGACAGTTTGTGAGAACATGTGATTTACATCACGAGACATTCAAACAAATATTACAAACACGTTTCAAATGACATTTCATGTGATACTCCAGCAACACCTTGTGCGTAAATTGTAATAGTTAAATAAATACGTCTTTAAATACCAAAACACACTTCAAAATATAACCTCACGTGTGATAATACTGAAACAAAGTTATAGTAGCCTTCCGATGAATCTCCTGAAAATAAATAGAAAGCAAATGATTTTAAATGAAAGGATTGCGTTCGATTGCTTATAATTCAGACTGCATACCGTATTTATTTTAACTTAAATAACAGGGAACCATTTACATTACGATGCCCTTATACACATATGAAGTTGCCATGATTAATTTAGTAATAACAGTTACAGTGTGTTCTCACAGTCTGTCCCGTAAAATAACGAAACGGCAAGTGCTACATGTTAAATGGTATTGCTTAGTAGGCCTACTACACAGTAACAAGAACACTGTGTTGCATAAAGTCCGTCCAAAGATTGTTCAATATCAATGTGTAAAATTGTAGGCTACACAAAGTGAAGGCGATACGAAAATGAGTCCTTATAGGCTTAACGATTAAAGATATTTAGATCCCTGCATGTGATGCTCCTAAAATGTCTAATTCGCAACATCAACATTAGTGCACCGCCGAATATTTCATCCTTTTCTGTTTTTGCCTTTGGTTGCAGAACCAAACCCGAACCACGTTCTTCTTCAGATCCAACTTCTCCGCAATGGCCGCGATTTTCTCCGACGACGGTCGCGGCTGGATGGCGAAATACGCCTCGAGCGATCGCTTCTCCGGAGCAGCGATCGACGTGCGCTTTCGTTTCCTCTCGTTGCCGTTAAAAAGGTCCGGTTTGCCGTTTTTCTCCCGGTAAGCCGCTTCAGCCTCCTCCAGCCAGGCTTGGAGGACAGGTTTGAGGGCTATCATGTTGTTATGGGAAAGGGTTAGGGACTCGAACCTGCAGATGGTGCTTTGGCTAAGCGACCCGACGCCCGGAATCTTGAGGTTGGCGAGGGCAGAACCCACATCCGCTTGGGTGACCCCGAGCTTTATCCTCCGCTGCTTGAACCTCTCGGCGAACGCCTCCAGCTCCCTGGGATCGGACTCCACGTCGCTGACGCACGCCATCCCGTTGTGCACCGACAGGGTGTGCGGGTGCCCCATGGCCATGGCTTGGTGCAGGTGACCCATTTGCAGGTGGTGCTGGTGGGCTTGGGTGGTCATCACCGAAGGATCCGGCGGCGCGCCCATGCCGCTGACCGACAAACTAGAGGAAAGGTGCTCTAGTAGATCTCCTTCCAAGGTCTGGTGGCTCAGGTGGTGGTGATGGTGCGATGGGAGGTTGTTTGAAGGGTGAGATATGGGCACCGTGGACGACGAGGAGGTGCAAGGCACGCTGCTCATGGTATGGTAGGTGACGTCCGTCTTGAAAGGGTGACTCTTGCAAATGTCCGCCGCCGCCAAAGCTTCAGCGCGGGCCAGGAGACTCTCATCAAAGCCGCTGAATATATTGCCCTGGAGCTGTGGGCAAGAGCGCGCATATGGAAGTCAGTGGGGAATTGTGTCAACTCCGGATTAAAGAACATTCTCATGCACCCTCCTCAAAGCACATGTCATAAAAATTTATATGAAAGCTGCAGCTTTGCTTGGATAGGCATGTGAGAGAGAGAGAGGTAGAGGAAAGGAGAGGTCGGGTTGGGGAGGGAGGGACGTTGGAGCAACTCAAAAGTGACAGAATGGAGACAATGCGTCTTTGGAAAGAGCGGTTTACCGTAAAACGTACCTGCGGGGCAGGTAGGCACACGCGCCGCATGCCCTCGGAGCTCGGGTGCAGCGCGGGGTGCATGGTGAAGTGCTGCTTGCCGTTCATGGCCATCATCTTCGTTGCGCACCTGGCAGGTGAGTGGACCTGACATGGAGGCGGACGCGGTGCACTGGCTCGACGCTCCTCGTGTGTGCCGTTTCCATTGGCAGCGGCGTCTGGTCAGCTCACCCCACCCGCACAGACAACCGCCCTCCCTACCCGTCTTCTACTTACAACATGAGAGTTTGTAAGTGCGGGCACGTGTGCTAAAGCGAAAATGTTCTTATGCGCTTTGAAGAACAATATTAGGTTTTCTAAGGAACGGTTTTCTCAGTAAAGGCATTAAAGAAAACATTTCTTTCTTACCTTTTTATATTTCCTTATTTCATATTCTTACATTTTTTATATTTCTTCTAAATACATACAATATTTCATACAAGTTCTTTATGGAACATAAAGCAAGCAACAGCTCGATAAAGAACCCGGGAGCCTTTATTTTGCGATACACGAGCAGGTATTTAAATAAACTGTTCAATAATCTAATTTCAAAGTATATGTGAAATAACAAAATAAGATAATTATTGAATACAAATAAAGTATGCATTTGTTTTAAACTGAAGTGAGCCATGGGATATACCAAATATATGAATATAGATTATTCATTGTGATTCATTTATAGTTTGCAATTGACTCACTTATAATTACTAATAAATGCTGTATTATATTATCCTAATATAAATGGGCTACAGCTGCAACCCCCTGTATCCAGAATTATATTTTACAATATAAATATATGTTTTTTAAATGTCTATATGTAGTGATTTAAATGTAAACACACAGTGTTCCTCGAACTTCATATAATGCTTTTATATATTTGTTCCTAATGTTGACATAAACCAGACCTTGGCTGACCCCTGGTCTCTATTGAAATCTCTATTGAGCTTGTGTCTCTGTTGCCCTGCTAACAGCTTACAGCATCAACAGTAAAACAAAGGAACATGATCAAATGTGCAAATTCATGAATCTGTACTTCATAAATTCAGATTTATAAGAATTATTGCAAGCAAATGAAAGAATAATGCATAATAAATAAGGGCGCTTTTAATGCTCCCATAGATCAAACCCTGTTTAAATTCTTAACTTCAGTTTACACTCCAACTGTGCATACAATATTTTAGTGCATCTCTAATAATATAGTGAAGTGCCTATATGTGCGAGCACAACCCACATTCCCTCATATTCAATTAAACCATCAATAGGGTGTATGGTGAATGACAAAACAGAATAAGAAATATGCAAACTACAGCATAACTCAGAAAAAATCAAATTGGGCACATCTGGGCACAGAAAACAATTGTTTTTTGATAAACTGTCATGATATTTTCCCTCAAGGAATTTTACAGACACATTTTTAATTCTCATTCCATGGTGGAATAATAATAATCTTCACCAGCTGACCAGTGTGGTAAACGGATAAATGGTATGCCTGTGGAAGTATACACCTGTTCTCACTCTCTGACTGGTTGACGTGGCGACCGCAACGATGACTGCCGAAAGAGAAGCCAGGCAGTGCTATGACACAGATGCACCATCCGATCCCGTCCACCTCTCCGGTTCCCCCAGACGCTCAATTATTCATCTGCTATGTGGCGGGCATCCATTACCTCTCTGGCATTCTTTCATTCATTACGCAGATTAACAGCGACCGCCTTTATAACTCTTGGCAAAAAATATAAACAGTCACGTTGAGCCTGCTCTGTCATGATATTGCCTATCTTGTTTATGATAGCTTTTATAATGATGTCTTCTCCATATCCTTTCTCAAGGTAAAGTTTCAGCTCATGAATGTTTGAAAAGCATAACCCAAAAATGCCCCATTCATAGCTCATCGCTTCATCTTGATGTACATGGACACATTTTCATACTGTGGGTGTAATGGTGAGTTGTGAGGAAATAAATGTGAGTATATTCACGTTGTCGTTAAAAGGTCAAGGTAAAGGTCAAGCTTTCTGAGAATACATTTTAAACATACAAGATATGATAATTCCTGCCATTTTAAGACATTAATGACATTTCTTGTTGAACGAAGAGCTGTGTAGAAAATACCTTTGTGTATTTAAAGATATATACAAGCACTGATACAAAAGTACTTTTTGGGTGAGATTCTCAACCTGTCATTTCAATTTTTATTGCAAACATTTAAAAAATAATAAATGTTATTTTTATTTATTATTATTTTCTTGAGTTGACAAATTTTAAGTATGTATTTAAGTTTACTTATGTAGTAACTAGAACTGTCATACTTGTAAGTGCTACTATTTCAAAACTGATAAACCACTTTTTCATTTAATTTATTTTACATTTAAGTATACTGTAAGTGTAACAGTACTAAACTTTAATACACAACTAATTTAAAAAAATATTTTTTTTACTGGGAAGTATGTAAATAATATTTCTGTGAAGTACATAAAAGGTTTACTGAAAGAATACTTTTTTCTAATTTAATATACAAAACAATAAAGTATACTAATAGCACACACGAGTAGGCTTCTTTTATACACTGTAAAAACATGTTTTCTAGTAAATTTGAAATATTTTTCTGTAATTAAATGAGTAATATTTCAAAACTATGTGAAGAATCTGTTAAAGAAAAGAGTAAAGTTTATGTAAAATTTTAATTTTATACAGTGTTGTTCCCTCAAATACATTTTTTTGAAAGTAGAGACAAATGTACTCTTCTAAATTATTAAATGTATTCAAAACTATTGATCAGCTCCTACAGATGAACTAAACACATTCCTAGAGATGTGAAAATGATGGTGATGCGTCACCGACCCTTGACAGCAAACCACCTGATTGATGCTTCTGCAACATCAAGTCTCACATTGCATGCACAGAAAGTTCAACCTCACCGTGACTTCACAAGCAACCCACACTGATGCATGTGCTTCTGTCCACTTCATCCTCAAAAACTTCAATTGTCATCTGCAAACAAATGCATTATTTAAAGCTGGGGATGGTATTTGCAGGCTTGTCATGAGCAGGCAACAACATGGCACTGATTTCACATGGCATGTTTTATTGATTTGGTTTTGGCGAGATGTGACAGGAGTCTGCTCTTCTGCAGGCAATAACTCTCTGTCCCGTGGAACAACCCAGCAGTTGTCGTTGGCATGCTTACTCCATCCATTTCTGTCTCCAAGAGCTCTTGGACAGATTTAGAGAGAAAGAGAATGAAGCGGGTGGTTGACTTGCCCTCCCGTGGGGCAATCAACACTGCTTGCATTAAATCAAATAGACTCTGAGTGTTTTTCACTTGGCCTCCCAAAGTAAAGGGTGGCTGTGCATTATTTACAAGAATTTGAATATGTCAAAGCCACTGAAGCCAAATTAAGTTTTGCACCATTTTGGAAGTTTGGATTAGACGGGTGGGATATGTAAAACGGATTTAAAAAGACTCGCCACAAGTTTCTCAAATGTTTTCAATGTGAGTTTTGTTGTATTTTTAGCAACATTTTTAACCAATCAGAATTTGTTCTTAATGTCTGCAATAACTGTTCAGCTGCAGATACAGAACAATGCATCCTGAATGATTTCAACAGACAACAAGATTATTTCATGCTTTTTATAGAAATCCAAATAAATACAATGTCAATGAACATTGTTGGGGTTGCCCCACTAAAACTGGTGTTTATATTATTGATCGCTGCAGTACTCTGGTCAAAGAGTTGCGATAAATGTGCATGCGTTGGAAGCACCTCACTGCATGATTTACGTACATAGTAACATACAGCGTCACACAGCTAACAAACAATACGCTTTCAGGGAAGAACAGCCGTCCCCACATTTTTGCAGCAAATGGGTAATCAAATGAATTCTCTAAATGTCTTAGATATTACCGTCTAGGGCAGGCAAACAGTATCAGGTGGGTAACTGGTCTGAGGTAGGTTTTACCCTCCATTATAACTTAAACAATCCTTTCACCTCCAACAGTTCTTGGCAATACCTGAACTGGCAAATTTGACCTTAGGGGCTAGGCAGTCGTTGATCCACCATCAGTAAAACAGAGTCCACTTTTAGGTTGTTTGAAGTCTTTTGCCACCTTTGTCGTGTCTGGATACATTTAAAAAAAATATGTACACTCCAGTGTATACGTTTTGACAGTGATGCCACTTCCGTCGTCCTATCTCTCCTGGTGCATAGGCTACTTGAGGGAGCGGCACGTCCCGCCACCCTATAAGGAGAAGGATTGGGGTGATCAGAAAAATGTCTGCTACGTCTGTTGAGTCATATCCTAGTGGCTTCGAATTGAGAATGCCCTCTACTTCCCATAAGACTGTGGACAAAACGTCCTCTGTAACTGTCTGGTTACCGACCGCTACCCGGTGTGCATTCTTTATAGAACAAACTTCACGTTCCCATTGTCCAACAAAATGTGGAGCATTGGGCGACTTCAATTTAAAGTCAATTTGGTATTCGCAAGACAAGTTTGGAGTTCTGACTCCATGTTCCTGAAAGCTTCCCGTATCTCTCTTTCTGCCCCACGGAAGTTGGTGCCACAGTCTGAATGTATCTTGTGTGGCTGACCTCTTCTGGCAATGAACCAGTAGAGTGAAAGAAGGAAGGCATTCACATCCATTGAACTAAGGAGTTTGATGTGTACTGCCCTAGTTGTGAGACATGTAAAGATCAAACCCTAGCGTTTTTCGTTTCGTCTTCCAATTTTCACCTGGTTAGGGCTGAAGCAGTCCCATTGAGTGAAAAGGTGGACAGAGCAGTCGAAGGCATTCTGGTGGCAAATATGCCATCTGAGGGACTTTTGGCTGAGCTCGCCATCGCTGACATGACACATATTTGTGCTGATGACGTCTGGAGGCCTTGAAGAATGGTGGCGCTTGACTCCATCGACTAGGCTCGTCAAACTTTGGAGGGTTGTGTCTCTCGTTGTGTCGTCAGCTGGATTATCCTGCGTATTGACGTACCTCCAAATTCTTGGAGCACATTTCCAACAGCGCTTTCCCTCTGAAATCTCCTTGCAGTCATCAGTAGCTAACTGCTCTGTAATACTACTGCAACAATTGATGTAGTGCTCTTTGCTGCCACAGAAAAAACAATGGACTTTGAGGGGGGTCTTCCTCTGGAACACTTTCGGACTGGATAATGCTTTTACCTCGGTGGGTGCTACCCGATGATAAAAGGCTGTACTTTGGCTGTTTGATTTAACCTGACTCCTCTCCTTTCAACTGCTGGTGGCTTTGGCATACTGATAGAGTTATACTACCAGTACTAGACAGTCGCTGTTGCTGAGCTTTGACTTGGAGCCACCCTGCGAAGTCTTGTAGGTTGTATGGGTTAATGTTGGAGGAGCTGAGCTTCCCTTGTAGCTGGAGGAACTTTATAAAGCCATCCCGTTGATACTTAAGCAGCTTAATAAGTAAACAATCGACATATGAACAGCAGTTTAGCTCCATACCTCTGGGTCCTTCCAAAGACAACAAACATGTTCACTAAGAGGTGGATAAAGAGCGTGAAACTCTGAAAACTTCGAGCATTTCACCTCGGGGGCTGTAAGGATGGCTACTATCTCAACTGACGAGAGGCTCATCCTTGATGGAGGATGGTCGTGATTGACTAGTTGTGCCCACTGCGGATCCTCTCTGCTTTACCGGCTACCTCTGATATAGGCTGGGTGGAAGGGGCCGGTCGGTGATGGCCATCGTCAAGGAGATACCCCTCCAGATGCTTGGGTGTGGGCCGATGTTATGAGGGTCTGATTTCTCGCCATGAGGGAGGGAGGTTGGTCGCTCGTCTGATGACATCACTGCAGTAGTCAATATATTCGGCTCAAAGGACCACTGTTGGGGATTGCCCCACTGAAACTGGTGTTTAGACCACTGCAGTACTCTGGTCAGAGTATGGTCTTGTGCATTAGATTGGCACGAGTGATACCATGCTGGCTGACTGCTGCACTATAACCACTTTGTGAATGTAAATATGCATGTTGGAAACACTTTAAAATTAAAATAGTATTTCTTAGGAGTAATTTCAATATCGTCTGGTAAGGACAAGTTGTCATGTTTTGTATGTGTAATGACCCTATGTAGTGCATTCGATACAAATACTTTTAAATGGTCAAATGAGCAGTTTTCAATTTTAGCATCACATATGTATTCGACTTATATGTTTTTCTACCTTACTGCATTCTTAGACATCAAAAGTCCATTCATACAACACACACAAAGAAAAACACAACAACTGTTTCAGAGGTGAATGATTCTTGGAATGGAGCATGGATTTTTTTTCTCTCTTTTGCTCTCTGATGAGACTCTTGTCTTTTTTTTCTTTTAGGCCAATTGAACTTGTTTTTTCCTTTCAATATTCATCTATCTAACCCCCATTCCATTATCTTTATTGATTAGCAAACATGCGACTGTTAGAAATCCATTTTACAAACAGAGAACGGAAAAATACATCCATCGATTTTGAAATTTAGAAACAGTAATAGTCAAAATCTACAGTATTTATGCTAGGTGTATGCCATTATACTAATGTGGTGTAGTAAAAGAGTTGTACAAATGATCAAAATCCATTCTTGAAGTTCACATCGAAAGTGACTCGACTCTTTCATGTAAAAAACCAACAAGACGACCTGTCAGAGCATTTATGAGCAACAGGGTTATTGAGAGAGAAAGTGTGGGGCGTACAGAGACATCACTGAATGTTTGGATTCTACAGTCATAGGGACATGCTATTAAACATCACATAAACAAATGTACACCGGTCCTTCTTTAAAGGAATTATAAACTTATATCTTAACTGCAAATAGCAAAGTATGTAAATATGATAATTAAAAAAATATATATGCATACATACATATTTCTTGCTATAATTAAACACACTCATACAGATTCCTGCATGCTTTAGGACAATATGTAAGATTACAGAAACGGATACATTTACACCCGTTTCTGAAGGATCAGGTCTGGAGTGCCAAATATGGCAAAACAGGGTTTCAAAATAAGAACTGAAACAAAATCTTTAAAGCATAGTGTAATGATGTTAGTTTGCTAGTTAACAAAAAAAAGGTTTAGGTCACTTAAATAAGCGTTTGTATCATGACTAATGCGACAATAGCTTCATTCTTTCCTACACCTAAAATAAACAGAACAGTCATTACTACGCCAACCATTTACAAAATATACACGCACAAAAAAAATAGAAACTCACAAATCTAATAGAAAGTCAGTCACCAACAATAAGGTGTAAATGAAGCGCAAACTAATTCAGAATACATTCAAAACACCTCTGTTCATATTAACTGTAATTAACAAAATTTATGTCATTTTTGGTTTCGAAACATCATCTAGATGTGCGAAATAAATATGAACAGTCGGATACGTTGAACACAACGAAGTGTGTGCCGCATACATTTTCTACAAAGTCCATATTTACACGAAGTGGCACAATCATTTTAATAAAATAAAAATAACTAATCTGGGGAAAACTTAAAATGCTAGATAGAAATGTTTCGAAAGAGACAGAGACGGCATTTCATTTCTTCACAAAGGAAAGAGATGCCTTTAATGGGAAAGATGTCAAGCGAGTGCATCCAACAGGGTTGAAGCCAAAATGGCACAAAGTGCAGATGAACTTACACATCAAATTATATACTGGACGTTACATGGGCTAGAACGTATTCAGCTAAAAAAAATACACAGTAGTCACAAATGTTGTGAGTTACTGATATCTGGTCGTGCACAGTGAAACAAAATGTTTCCTCGCTGAAACATTTCGCATTCAATCTCAGCAAAAATGCAGAGATTTCAGAGTGACACTGCAATCCCTACGGACGTCTCATATTTTCACATCATCTCCTTTACGGAGAACACTGTTGCTCAGACCGTTTCTTGAAATACTGAAAACCGTCTTGAAAAAAATGAAAGACCTCTTGTCTTTCCATCACACATACTTTAATCAGCCTACAAAAACAGCAACTAAAAATGACAGTCCTTCTCCGAAGAAAAGTGTGATGCCGTTTCCTCATCGTCTCCATGAGCGGCTCTCGTAATCGTCGTCTTCGTCATCGTCTTCCTCTTCTTCCTCTGGAAGCAAGAACGGGCTGACTATGTCCTAAAAATTTTACAAAGATCAGTATGAAACGAAAAGACTATGTAAAAAATAAACTCACAATTTCTCCACGTTTAACATTTTACAGATTTTTAAAAACAAATATTCTGGCAGCTTTTTCTGTCATTTTACAGTTCTTCTAACAACATTTTTGTTGTATTTGTGAAAATAAGGTCAAAAAACTAAAATTACAGAAAAAAACTGCAAATATACCAAGAACATTTTTAAAATCATGTAATTTTAAAGGGAAGAAACGTATTTTAAGGATTATTTATGGCACCCCAGCTACCTGAAAATTTCAGTTTGTTTACAGGATTGTTTTTACAGTGTATAATTGTGTAAATCATTACATGTAATCCTGCGGTGTTGACATCATCCTTTAACCCCTCCTCGTCTGGTTCAGTTGACACGGAAGGAGTTTTAGGTTTGTACCAGGAGATCTGCAGAACACGACCTTTGAACTTCGCCCCTTGATTGGCAGCCTGAAAAAAAGAGATCCGTCTGTTACCTTTCTCGGTTTGCTTTCAGAGATCAAAACGAAAACCAAAACGAAAACTTAAGGCACGGTACGTTTTCAGCTTCACTCCGGGTTTTGAAGGTCATCACCACACTGGTAGCATCATGCTCACGGAGCTCCTCGATCTCACCAAATTTCTATCAAACAAAAGAAATGGATCACATAGATTCATCACGCGCAAAGAAAAACTTTAATAATATTCAACTAAACCAAACGAAAAGTCTTACAACAAAATGTGGCAAAAGTTCTTCTTTCTCTTCTTGTGTAAAGCCAATGATGTTGAGAGCTCGAGGCCGGTGATCCACCACCATATGATTGCCGCCTCCACGACCCCTGAGGCTCCGCCCTCGGCCCCTCCCTCTGCCTCGGGTTAGGGATGTCGGTGGCTTGCCACGCCCAGCGGGTATGAGTCCCAGTTGAATTGCCTGGCAGATTTAAAATTCAGTGGGAAATGCAATGAATTTGTGCTCTGTATATAGAAAATGTTAAGAAACATCACCAGTTTGATGTTTGAAACCTTTTACATCTTTCTTCTTTTAAGCTGCTTTCGTGAATTGGCGAGAAATATCGGTTATCAGCTCATAGTTGTTTGTTCAAATCGGGATGGTATTAGTAGATCGTAAGTAGTGATGCACATAAAATGAAAATTCTGGGCCGAAACAGACACCGAAAATTCAGGATGCACCTGGCCTAAAACAGATACCAAATATTACTTTACAATTTTTTTCTGAAATATCACCTTAATAAAAACAAACACGCAAAACACAGAGGGGACTCTGTTCATGTAAACAGGCTTAAAATGAGCTTCTGTGATATCATCGCTACATCTTCACTTACTGACAGATCGATCCGCCGATCATTTGCATGTGACGAGTCTGTTGCGTTTAAAGTTCGGCTTTACACAGAGCTTGCGTGTCATTTTCTGTCCGGTGCTTTTGAGATTTTCTTCGTATATTTATTAGTTTTAGCGCACTACATCGTCGTGCATTTATAACAGCCAGAGTGAGAGTGAGCACTGAAGGGAGAGCGGGGGCGCCAGATATTTTAGCGTATTATTTTCTTTCGGATATTCCGGAAAAGGCAGTCAAAATGTAGGTGCTTCACTAATCGTAAGAAATATTGCACAGTGTGTCATGTTAAAATAAATAAATGAGATGTCTCTATGATGCTTTCGTGACATTTTTGGTAATGAAATGAATAAACATCACACAAAATTCCTTTTCATGACAGAAGTGATTTTAACTACACTAAGTTTGCACAAAAATGACAGAATTTTTCGTTTTAAGTGAAATATTCCTTTAACAATAAAATGAATCAAAATTATTTTAGGCAGCTCTTTACATTTTTGTGTGCGATACACATCCATTCACGGGCTGGTCTGTGGGCGTGGCGGCTCAGTTCTGAGATCAGCTTTTGAACTTCCACATAGCTCTTAGAAACATCTGTCTTCTCTTTACCTTGCCTGCAGATTAAGCTTAAAAAAGCCCCCACTGATCAACTTTTCAGTCAATGAAGTCCTTTTTCTCCCATTAATTGTCTTTCCTCTCTTTCATTTCTCGCGTGGAAGTAGATCAAACTTTAATGTTATGGAGAGCATCAGAGTGAGAATGAGAGATGTGTGTTGGTTCGGTCGGGTCCTCTGGGTCCAGTAAGTGCTTACGCTTTAATGTGCAGGAAATGGGCAGTAATGACATGCATATTTCACCCCAGCTAATGTAAGCCTGGCACGGGGTGCGGCTTCGCTGTTGTCACTTTTGTTTCAGGGACGCTTTTGTTAAAACTGGATATGAGATTGTGTTTGTAGAAATGGATTACAGATTGTGACATATCAGCATGCTCTCACCTCCACCTGCAGCTGACCCAACCGTCTCTTCAGGTCTGTGGTGTCTTCTCCTGACGTCAGCTTCTTATGAAAATCCAACTCCGCGTCCAGCAACTCTTTCTGGGCCTACATACAAAGTTCCTCGTTTCAGTTAAAAAAACCCGTACTGAAGTATCAAGAAAACATCAGAAATGATGAACAAGTCTTACGTCTATTTTTGACTTTGTGGCGTTAACGTTGGCGTGCAAGCTCGGGCTGATCTCGTTCTTCAGCTGCGAGATCTTGTCTGTCAGCTCTTTGAGCGTCTTCATGATGTTCGCCCTCTCCTCCGGCTTCCTCTCCAGACGGTTTATCAGTACCTGCAGACGGGCAGCTCAGGTTTATATGCCGGCAACAGATCAACCTCCATTTATTTTTTTGCATCAAGTGGTGTTGTACCTTTTGACATTCGATCTGTTTCTCGAGCATTTCTTGCTTCTTTTTCCTCATGTCTTGCTGCAGTTTCAACGCCTCCTGAGGGCCAGAGGTCAGAGGTGTTGTAAGCTCACTCATAAGTACATTCCAGACTGTGCAATCTAAGCAGTCTGAACTGCTGCTATCAGTTTACGCTTGTCGAGAAAGGAAATACACACCTGCTTCTTTTTCAGAACCTCCTGAGCTTCGAGCACCTTGGCTGTCTTTCCGTATGATTTAGATGTGGTTTTCAATACTGTACGTGAGAACGGACCCTTCGGTTGACCGGAGGGTGGCGTCAAACCCTGGTTAAACACAACAATAAAAAACAAATGCTGATAATGAGCATGTACATTACGAGTGCAAAAACATTTAATCGACCCTAAACCTTCCTCGGCTTTGCATATGTGTGTATGTTACCGCTGAGGGCTCTTGGCTAGGGCTGGTTGGTTCAGCGTTGGTTCCCACACCTCCCGTTGGTGTCTGTTGTTTGGGGAAGGTGTTATTCAGCACGTAAGATCCGGCAGTGTGCTGCTTATTGATGACCTGCGGACGCAACGAAGTGTGTTTAGCATTAGCCTACAGTCAGTGCTGCATTGGTCCGGATATAATTGCAAACAAATATAAAGCATCAGTAGGACATCTGACCTTGTGTGCTGCGGGATGCTGCTGGCCAGGGTTTGAGATCTGGCTGGGTCCCTGCTCCTGTGAGTTAGACTCTCTGTGCCAGTAAACTCTTATAAAACGGTTATTCAGAACAGCTTCTGTACTCGATATGGCCCTCCGAGCCTCATCGTTTGCCGTGTATTGGATTAACGCTGCCTCTGGGTCGCCCCCGAACACAACCTGAGGAAACAGAACAATCGCAGGCTTTTATATTACATAACAGAAATCATAAGTGTTGAACAACAATACTCTACTATGAGAGGCAAATGTATTGAATGCACCAGTGACCGGCTGCATTTATAGACAAGCTTAGACAAATCACAACGTAACCAACTTTGGGGATAATAATAAGAGGAAAATGAAAGAACAAGACAAAGGTACAAGACTGTGGAAGTCTTTACACTAACATATATATTTGACTTGTGTTTCCAAGGTTAGGTTATTAAAGGGATAATTCTTTCCTCATTTAGGTGCCCTTTAGTTGTTTCAAACCTGTATAAACGTCATTGCTTTGCTGAACACTATAAAGATATTGGGAGAATGTTTGTAACCAAACAATTCTGGGTCCTTATGGACTACTATAGTGGGGCAAATTCTACTATGGATGTCAATAGTGGTTTCCCACACATTCTTGAAAATATCTTTTTTCAGAATCTTTGGGTGAACTTTCCCTTTCATAAACATTTCAGCCAATATGAAATGTTGCAAAAAATAAAAGCACAAAGGCTGGAAAACTATTGTCACCTGAATGTTGACTATGGTTCCAAACTTGCTGAAGTGCCCGTTGAGTTTGGTGATGTTGTTTAGCTCTCGCGGGATTCTGCGCACCTCTAATTTGGTGTTGACATAATGGTTCTTCTTCGGGAAGGCGGGTTTATGTTGGTTATTAAAATTTTGCCTGAAAAAACAAAAACCCTTCTTTATATCACAAAACCAGCACAAATGGTTTTATTACTAGAGTTTCCATAACAATAAATTAAATCCAACATTAAAAAGTAACAAATGAACCACTGAAATAAAGCTACGATTCATTTAACAGTACGTCCTCATTGTGCAGGCTGTTTAAAAGCAAGATCTAAAAATATATAGTTTTTCATATTTATCTTTTAAAGACGTACTTCACAAATCTTTGTTTGTATACACTTGTCACTCACCTTTCCATCCAGGGTTTTTTAGCCTGAGGTCCATCAGCAGACGGCGGAGTTCTCTTTCTGTTCTCCTGCTCTGAGTTGTACCTCACCTCATTGCTAGACACGCTTGTGACTGACGGCTCCGTCTGAATCACAATATTAGCTGCTAAAAATACAAAAAAAACCTCTGTTACGTTCAATCCGGTCATTTTATAGAAACACTGTTTTAAACATCATCACCCGTACATCAGAAATGGGATTTATTCTCTTACAGCCGTTACCTCGTGAGGTCTGTCCGTCTCCAGAGGTGAGGCCGATGAGGTTGGGTCTCTGCGTCTGAATGCGCGGGATAAAGTGGCGGTACTGAGTTCTGCCCGGCCCAGTCAATCCCGGGGCTTCTGGGTTATAACCCTCAGGATCGTAGTTGTCTGTATATAAAAGGCAACTTGAGTGATATTGCCATGCATTTGTATGCAAAAACCTATTCAACAACACTACAATAAAGAATGTTTGATTTCAGAACTTAAGATTTCCAAAAGTTGTGCTTTTTTGCTATTGTAAAATGTCACGACATCGCCACCACATGGTAAGAGTTGGCAATTGCAGCATGAAAAAGCTAAGAAAGTCAATGGATGTCAATTTTAAGGTGAAGGAACTCTTCAAATTGTGACCATCAGGGCTTTGACATAATTTATAAGGAAAACACGCAAAAATAATTGACAGCAAGTTGCAGAAACAGCAAAGACAAGGAAAGCGCAGTGGCAGTCTTACATTCAGACAGACTGTACTGAGGATGAAGAGAGGCAGAGGAGGAAGAAAGAGGAGGAGGTGGAGGAGGAGGCGGAGGACGTGGAGGTGGTCCCACACCAGGCAGGGCCAAAGGAGAAGAAGTGCTGCTTCTGGAGTGAGGCTGAGTGTCAATCCCAGTGGCTGGGATGAGAGAAGGCCCTAAAACAAGACAAGAGCAAACTCAAGCATGCTGGACACTACAGTGTACAGTACATGCAATCCCGCTCCAGTTTCAAATGCAAGTATTGGAGGCATGTAGGAATTGACGGTCTCCATTGAGAGATTGACAGTGTGAATATGAAGTATTTTCCTAATGTGGCCAAGTGGCACAAATGGCCCTCAAATTCAAGTTTTTTGGCCAAAGCAATTTACCATGCATTCAATGTCTATTAATGTTTTTTTCCCTGGCAAACAAACACATGACCTTTGAACTGCCTGCACAATACTCTAGCAATTGCCAAAAAAATCTTGATATTCATGAAATATTCAAGTGTTCCAAAAAAAATCAATTAATAAACATAACAATTGACGCATTTAAAACTAAATTAATTCATTACTGATAAAAAATAAACTACAACATTTTACCATCATTTGTAATAAATGTATGTACAAATGCATTACTCCAAAATGTAAGGTTATTAAATGAAAATGTATCCATATTTCATATTAAGCTAAATGCAATTTAATCATGCAAATCTCATTAGCACCAGAACTGATTGCAAGGACAGACATAACATTGTAGCATTTAGTTTTTCTTACAAACAACATTCCTGAAAAATGACAAGCAGCATGCGCCATGCTGGATTTGCTGTCAGAAATCAAAGTGACACCTACGTGGCATGGGATAGATGCCTGGAGGCGGCGGCTGCCCGTGAGGGGGCATGGGCCTTGGCATGCCCGGTGGAGGCTCCGTCATGGGCGGCATGGGCATCCTGGGCAGAACAGGCGGAGGCGGAAATGGGATCATGGTTGGAAGTGTGACGTCATCCACGATCAGAGGGTCATTGCCGTGGTCAAAAGGACAGAGATCTCCTCGTATGCAAAATCCTTTCTCTGTTCAAAACAATAAGGTAGATTTATCATATGGCGCGAATACACATTTTTCTGCATGTATTAGACAGGTTAAATTGCAAAAAAAGTGTCGGAATAAAAGATGCATTCTATCTCAATGCGAACGCTCACCCAGACCAGCCTGAAACGCCTCGCGTAACCACACCCCTGCAAATCTACCTCAGTTCGTGGTATGAAGACCGCCCAAATATAAACGCAAATGAGGTGGGCGTACCTGTCAGTACATTTTCTTTGGAACATGATGTTCCAAATATGGTAAGATTTACATTACATTTCCGTCACAAGCTTGCAGTATTCGACCAATCACTACGCACTGGTTAACTGGCCAATCATAGCACACCTCGCTTTTCAGAGCGATGAGCTTTGTAAACAATTTGCGCGTTTCAGAGAGGCGGGCAAAGAGGAGACAAACATGCACAGTGTGCAGAAAATACAGCGTTTTTTAACCTTAAATCACTACATCTAAAACAAATGATAATATTTGTTTTAGCCGTGTCATATGTCCCCTTTAACCAAGATATTGAGCCAAACTGGGCCATTAACATTAACACAGATGAGCTACTTGACATGATCATTACACAACCCAACTATCAATTCCCTCAAATCATCCCTGGGGCTGATTCTAACTCCCACCAGTGTGAAAAATACCCCAGGTCCAGAGAGATTGGGTGGTAATTATAAGCACGGCTCACAGGAGGCTGTAAAACTGCTATGCCAAAGTCATTAGTGATCCTTTAGAAAACATGACCTTAGAGAATTAAAAAGACACTTTACTGTTACTGAACTGTGGGTCTTTATCCATGAGAAGCCTAAAGTTGTATCTCTGATCACACAAATAAACATTCTCTCGTCGTTTATTCATCTTCATGTCATTTCAAACAGGTATGGCTTTCTTTCTTGTGAGGAACACAAAAGTTATTCTCAGAAAGAAATGTCTGGTTTTGTGTTCATATAATGGAAGTCAATGGGGTTCGGTTACCAACATTCCTAAAAATATCTTCTTCTGTGTTCTGCAGAAGACAGAAAGTCACAGGTTTGAAACGACATTAGGATGAGTAAATGATGAATTATATTTTTGGGTGAATTCCTTGTCTTAATGCGGTGCCCTTGAACTGGGGTTAACGGGTTGACATTGTCTGTAATATGTTGATGGTTTAAACACTGGTTCATTCTGGGTTAACATTAAGTGAAGCAAACAAAATAGTATTTAGAAACTTGTGCCATTGCAATAGTAAACAATACTAAACCAGGTCTCATTTAAGTTAAACTTCACAAAATAATGTTTTCAAACATTAAATACTATTAAAAACAGACATTTGGCGAAGCATCAGTCTGTAGATAACAGTGATGAATTACACCTGTGGTCACTCTGTTAGGACACCTGCGTCAACATTATACATCCACAAAAAACCTTTTTGCCATTTCAGATTGAATATTTTGCATCTAATGCAACAACAGTCATAGTCATAACAAACAAGCTACTATACGACCAAAACTAACTTGATACAATGCAATAGACAAATAAAGATCTCTAAAATATTGTAATCTTCAAAAGGGCCATTCTTACCGTCGTAATCTCTGCAGCGATGTTTGAGCGTGCTGCTCTTGTTGAACGTCTTGTTGTCTGTGTGGTTGGTAAAGTATGTAGACCAGCTCTCTGTGGTGCTGTCGGGCAGGTGAGCCGGCGCTACCAAGGTTACGGCGTTGGGGATGGAGGGGCTCCCTGAGGAGGGGAACTGGTGCTGGGGAAGCGGTAGAGGCAGCAGAGGGGGTGGATGAATCTGCTGGTGGTGCAGGTTACCCAGGTGGGCAGGAGACGGGTTGTAAGGCTCAGTCTCTTTCCGCTCCTGTTCGAATTTGGATCTGTGCTCTGTTGAAAGACGCCACATGTGAACTGATGAGGATTCGCTTGAGTTACCTGGATTACGTTTGAGGCGGCAATATTTTGGATATCGAGTGATCGAATACATTGTTTGTGCTAAACCGAAGGAAGCCATATACATCAGGGGTGGAATGATGGTAAGTAAAAATGACAGAATTTAGATTTTTGGGTATCAAACAAAAACATTAGTATGACACAGGTCTGTAAGTGGTTTGTAATGATCGTGACCTCTTCTCTGATTGTGCTCTCTGTTCTGGCTCTTTCCACGGCTGCTGCTGCGGCTACGACTCCTACTACGGCTGTAGCTCCTTCCCCGCGAACTGCCTCCGTGCCGTTCGTGGCGCTCCCGGTAAGACTCTCCGCTCTTTCCGTGGCGGTCTAGTTCTCGACGCTTACGGTCGTCTCTCCGGCGGTCATCTCTGGCCCTGTAGAAACAAAAATGAGGGATCAGAAACATTGTCACGGTCAGCGACAGGCCAGAAGCGATGCATTTGATCACTTTGGTGCAGGTTTATATCACGTATTACATAAAATATCTCAGTTGCTGTCTAGTTTGTGGTTTAAGAGCTGATTCAGGAACAGTCTCTGGCTCAAACAGATAAGGCTGTTTAACTCGAAAAACAAATTTTCCTGGTTGAATATGCAAACACAGATGTGGGAGTAAGCATTCAAGAGAGACATTATTGTTTTGCAATGCCTAAAATCTACAGCAATACAGTCAAGTCTGCTAGACACAATAATGAGCAGCGTGCTTCATGCTAGCAGTCCAAAGGTCAAAGCAGTTAAAGTACTGGCTCTAACCAAACACATTCAAAACATTAACTGTTTATTAAAAGTATATAACAGTTTGTAGCCAATTCTATTTAAGGTCCTTAAAGCTTTTTTATTCGAGAAATACATGTTTTATTAATAAGATTTGGTTTTAGCCAAACTGAACATGCATTCATTTGATTGCAGTACACAAACTTGTCCTGAATAGTCCACACTTACCGTTCAAGGACCAACCTTGACTCATTGAAATCTGGACGATTCCTCAATGGGCTTCTTCGTCTTCGACTATCCCTGTCATCTTCAACATGAGCAGTCTGAAAATAAATTTGACTATTTAACATCTACAGCAAATATTATTCACTCCTGCATTACATAATAAAAAACACTTGTAAAAGGTAAAATGTATCCATTATTCCAAAGGGCAATCTTTAAAACTTCCTACGGAAAATAGTTTCACACTGCTAGTGTAACGGAGATAATGGACTGTATTATGCATATGCAGTGGAAATGTTAACTGGATGCGATTTGACTACATAACTTGTTAAAAAATGGTGATTGAAAAACACCAAAAGCAAGCAAACGATGAATAATGGATGTCATCGTTGGAAATACAAGACGATGCTTTTAAAACACAGGCCTAGACATTATGTGTAGGCAAGAGAAGTGCTACAGTACGATTTTCAGATGTCCTTACAATATTAATCTTATAACGAATATAGTTACAGAAAAAACTGATTTTTACCTCTTCCTTCTCGTCAACCTTTTGCAATGGAGTTTTATTCTCCTCCTTTGCGGGTGGATTTCCCAAATAATTTTTAGTGGATAGACATTCAAAGAGTTTATCCACAAACCCTGTAGTCTCTGCAAAAGTAAAAACCATCAACGATATCAGTCATGTGCATAACATATCATAATCATATAGTGCATAACTGCATTTTCACACAGCTTTTTAATCATATAAAAGACCAATAAGCAATACAAGTGAACTCATGCCGATACCTTTCTGGAGGAAAACGTCCAACTGATCCGCACACAGCGCTCGCAGTTCTTTCTCTGGTTTATCCTTCTTCACTAAAGCAACAACGTAATTCGCCAGTGCGGTTGGATCAGCATCACATCTGCAGATAAGCACACGTTAATGACATTTACACACTGTATGCATTCAGTTTAACAGACCTACAATAAATATACATATCTGTCCCCCTGATGTCAAGTTTCTACATGCAGGTCTCTGGGGTTGTCTGGTGAAAGCTTTGTGCCTAGAGCTCTAAAGGAATGCACTGAGATCATCTCATGAGAAGTTTGGTGCTAATGCATTAACCACCTACTACACTCATGCTGCTTTCGTCAATATTTTAGTATATACTAATATTCTAGACTAAAACAGTATCTTGGTACTCAAATAAACAGTAAGTATGCCAACCTGCCAAGACGAACCATTTAAAATAACTTGTGTCCTGATACTCTAATACCCATCCCACACTGATATCACAGCCAAAACCTTCTTAGCTTAGCTTCATGAAACATGGCATCAAACTGGGACGTTTGTACATGACTTAACAGACACAATACATTACTAAAACGCAATTTAAACAACACAACACATGGAAATCACCATCGGTTTCCAGTGCAGGCACATGATCTGCAAGCCAGCTTGCGTGTTAGCATGTTAGCGGCGCAAGTTAGCTTCAACAGTTCAAATGTCACTCTGCTCATCACTTACATGGGTTCAAGAAGTTTAGCCAGCCAGGATTTCAGAGCGTCAACATTATCTATAATCATTCTGATATGCAAGGAATTAATACCGATTAAAGGCTGTGCGTTTATGCTTCTAGCATCGTCTAAAAACACACACCGGGCCTACTGTAGTCACTGAACGGCGGACGGGCTGTTGGAAGTTGACGCAACGTCACGCGGTTGCGTCACAGGGCAACGGCCAATCACAGAACGGCTTTCAATGCAACGTTTCAAGACGAACACACATTTTAGGCAATAAACTTACATTTATTTAGACAAACACAAAGTTAAGTCTGTGAATTCTATGTTTATAAAAAGTCTCAAAAGTTTAATTTGCAACAAAATCAAAAGGCACCTTTGCAACGTAATTGAATTATGGTGGTGATAAATAGATTTGTGGTGTGAGGCGATGGAAAATGAAATTAAATGAAGTATTTTTTTGTTTAATTTAAATAGCTTGTTATATCACTTAACATATCAATTGCTATGTATTAAGCCCCCCACACACAGTTTATAATTAATAGTCTCTAATATAAATGGCGTAGGTATATACAAATTACAACAATGTATTACCCTAAATAATATGCCATTGCCATAGTTGTTCTTGCTATTCGCTTTACAATTTTGTTTTTATAAATCATGGGTTTGAATTGTGCAAACTGATCGGCATTATTGCACTTATCATTATTGGATTTCACTTATAAGGTGATTGACTAGAGCCTTTAATCTACGTGCTTTGTAAAAACAACAGCACTATGCGTCTCTTTTCTGTGTGGCAAAGACTCAGATCCTTTCAAACTACATTACCCATAAGTCCAAGCGCGTCTTCCGCCGGCGTTTCACCACGGTGTCATCAGCCACGCGTTTTCACTATTACAGAAATCTCGCTGAAGTTTCTGCTTATACTTCGGCATGACGGTAAATTTCATCCACTGAATATTAATGCTTTACACGTGTTATTTATTTATTTGAGACCACCGCTTGCCTCATTATATGAAATCCCATAAAAGGCATCATAAATGGTCACTTAAGCAGCATTGGTTTTCTTTAGCAACTAGCTTCGAACATACGTGTCTATTACTTTTGTTCATGTATATAAACATCCGATCTTCTGATCCACGAAGCGAGGAACACCATTGTTGTATTTAATTTTCTTGCAAACCGAAGTGAATTGTCGACAGAGTAACACAGGTGACAGCAGCTGTCAATGGTGCTGCTAATGTGTCCTAATATCATCTTCACAGTAGTAACTTATATATCTAGTATAGGCCTAGCAATAATGCATTGTTTGGCAAGATAACTAGCAGATATTCTGGTAGCCCTTCATTATAATTTAACAAATCATCCACCATAATTTACTGTATGTTCAGCTGTGATACTGAAACCATTGCATGGTGTGTATTCATATACACATTCATATTAGGGATGCACCGATATGTACATGTTGGTGAAAGACTGTACTGTTTAGTATTTTAACTGCGTGCAGCGAAAGAAGTTTAACCAGAGGAAATGATTTATGATTTATTGGCCTAAATTGTACTGCCGATAACATAAAAATGTATTAAAAGTATGTAATCCATTTATTAGCTGATACCGATATGGCCGATAATTTATCGCGCATCCCAAATTGGTATACAATGTTCTATGTATTTAAGATATAACCAATACTACTAATCATAACATAGTCATAATAATTACGTAAAAAAACATGTAAAGTTATATATAGTTCAGTTCTCTGCTAAAGTTTTCCATGTGTGTTGAAATGTAAAAACATTCTGCTGATGCTATGTGTCTTAGGAACGTAAAGGAACGGCGAAGCTCGACTTCTTGAGGAAGATCGAGGAAGAGGTCCAGCAGAAATGGGAGAAGGAAAAGATGTTCGAGATGAACGCTCCAGCCACCACTGGAGAAAGTACCAAGTGAGTCTGTTTTCACATCTTGAAGATTTCCTGAATCTGTTTATTTTCATGTCTCATTTCTTGTAATTCTCTGTTTAACCAGTAAGAACAAGTACTTCGTTACATTTCCTTACCCGTACATGAATGGGAGACTTCATCTCGGGCACACGTTCTGTCTGTCTAAGTGTGAGGTAAGTAGGTGTTAATAAATAAGACATGTGTGTTCCTTAAACTGTATATTTGAAAGGATTACGTTTTGTCAATGAAGCTTCTGCATTACATATGAACCTGCACAATTGATTTCCCTTAAATTATGACTGATGTCTTGCAGTTTGCTGTGGGTTACCAGCGTTTGAGAGGAAAACAATGTCTTTTCCCATTTGGACTGCACTGCACTGGAATGCCCATCAAAGTGAGTCCTTTAAACTCGATCCAGCGCCATCACATCCATACACTTTATAATACCAACATCAATCCTATTATGTATATATATATATATATATATATGTGTGATGTGTGATAGGCATGTGCAGACAAGCTGAAGAGAGAGATGGAGCTCTACGGGTTCCCACCGCAGTTTCCTGATGAAGATGATGAGGAGGAAGAGAAGCCGAAGATCAGCGATGAGATCATCATCAAGGACAAGGCAAAGGGCAAGAAGGTACATCTAAAGTTTGAGCACCTTGAGCAAAACTCAGTTATCATTTAAAGTGGCATAGTATGTCCAGAATGAAAGAATTGAGGCTAAATAAATGCTCACTGTTGTCTGAAGTGCTGTTCTACACCTGTTTTCAATCTCATTCAACTCGCAGAGCAAAGCCGTGGCCAAGTCTGGATGCTCCAAGTTCCAGTGGGACATTATGAGATCTCTGGGGCTGCGAGACAATGAAATCGAGAAGTTTGCCGAGGCAGAACATTGGCTGGATTATTTCCCTCCGCTTGCTATAGAAGACCTAAAGAAAATGGGTGTGAAGGTATGAGTGAATGAGTGAATTTTCATTCTGCGTAATACTTGACAATTTACAACAAAATGCAACTGAACTTGACATTGTGCATCACACCTTTGCCCATGATTGTGGTAGGTGGATTGGCGTCGGTCCTTCATCACGACGGATGTAAACCCCTTCTACGACTCTTTTGTTAGGTGGCAGTTTATCACTCTGAAAGAGAGAAAAAAGATCATGTTTGGGAAGAGGTACATCTTTAAACATAATCAATTGGATAAATAGAATCTGTTCTGTACTTACAATGTAGAATTATGAAATTTATGTAACGCAGATCTGCTGATGTCAAACCTCTAGTTGCTCTGTTAGGACATGTGCGATTTAAAAAATCCATAAAAAGTCATCTTGACAAGCAGATGGTTAATATGTATTGCAATAAAATGGCCACATGACTGACATTAGTGTCATTTAATATTTCATACAATTTAATTTATGCATTTCTTAATGGTGTCCAAGTACTTATTGTGGATTCTATGTATTTGAACGGAGAACTTCACCTCAAAATGAAAATTCTGTCATTATTTCTCACCTTCTTGTCATTTCACACCTGTTTGACTTTCTTCCGCAGAACACAAAAGGTGAGGAAATGATGACAGAATTTTCATTTTGAAGTTGAACTAATCTTTTAACGATTTTATAAAATCCTTCTTGGTCTATTACAGATATACCATATACTCTCCCAAAGATGGGCAGCCCTGCATGGACCATGACAGACAGACGGGAGAGGTGGGGATGATTTGTATTTAACAAATCTCTGTTTTGTTAGATAAACTCTGTAAAATTTGTATTTTGAGTGCTTCTATGAAGTAATGCTTTGTTACAGGGAGTCGGTCCTCAAGAATACACCCTTATCAAGATGAAGATGAATGAGCCGTACCCATCAAAACTCAGGTACTGTGGTGGCCCTGAGGTTCTTCTGTTGCATTGTACTTAAAAACGGTGTTACCATTGTACCATCACCAAAGAACATGACATCATGGTAGCTTGCTTGCTGTCTAATGTTTACCATTGTCTGTGGTTTTCTGAATGTTTTTAGTGGTCTTAAAGGCAAGAACATCTTTCTGGTAGCTGCAACTCTGAGACCCGAAACCATGTTCGGTCAGACAAACTGCTGGATCCGTCCGGATATGAAGTATATTGTGTTTGAGACTGCCAGCGGCGATCTGTTTATCAGCACACAGCGCTCGGCCAGGAACATGTCCTATCAGGGCTTCACCAAAGAGAACGGCCAGTTTCCTGTTATCATGCAGATCTTGGGCCAGGTCTGTATTTCCGTCACATGCACAAAGTGTAATGGGGGAATAAAAATCAAATGTAAATATTTTGTGGTTTTTAAGGTCGTACTTTGGTTTATGGAGTGTCCACAGCAAGTTAACACACATACAAGGTGTAAAAACACGTTCATTTTCTAATAATAGGCAGTTATTATTACCTTAATTCTTGACCGACTCGTCCATTTGGCGATTCATCTGTCTAATCCCTCCTTTCTGTTAGCCTACTCTGATCTTATTGGTCAGATGGTCTAGTCTGCTGTGATTGGTCTTCCGCGTGCAGTGTCGCAAATGGAACGTAGGCGGGCATTGTACCGAGTCACAGAGTCGGGTCCAGATCATTTTCTGGTGGGGGCACGGGGGGTAACAACAATTAATCTGGGGAGGCGCACAAAAGTAACAAAAATGAAAGCTGCCACTGATCGCCCACTTCAATATGGGCGATCACTTCAATTTATATTGTACAGTTACACACGGTTTGTTTTCATCTTGCTTTGCAACAATGATATGAAGCTCTGTTGTTGGCTGTTAATTAATGTCGTCATGTCCTAATTGGCAATAAGCATCCGTTGTATGCCATTAGTAATTGCTAATGCTAACGTTACTGAAACAGCGGAGAGATGTTTACGTTTATCCAGATGGAGAGCTAACTAAAGGATAAACACACAAGAACAGTTTCCCTATGCAAATTGAATAAAATTAGACCCAAATAGACAGTCTTAAAGAACCTGCAGAGATCTGTTCTTACCTTAACTCGGTGCACATAGGAGCATCACATTGCAAAAAAGTCTGTGACTGGTGAAGTTACGAGTTCATTAGCACAGCTGCGGAGCCACTGACTTTGTATTTTTTCCAAAATAAAAGCCTTCATTCGTTCTTAACACAGTCTAGTCACAAGGTTACAGATTTTGCTTCCGTTTTAACGTGTAGCGTCGGTAATGATTGACATTACCCAGAGTCAATGACCATTGGGGGGGACACACGGGGTGGCCGATCAGATTACAGGGGTGGCGGGTTCCCCCCGTGCCACAATGAGTCATGCTAATCTGACCCAGAATTTAAATTACAACAAAAGACGACTCGTTCTCATGAAGACTCCTTTTTCCCCAAGACAATAACTTTGTTATTCATTCACATTCGGTTTTACAACTTGGCAGACTGCTTATATTCAAACACAGCAACACTACACTGCATGAAATGCCATTTTAAGGACATTGTTTAATTACTCTTCAAACATTACTGACAAATAATTTTACGGGATTGCTTCGATCCTTTGGAGAGAATATGAAACAAATAGCATTGTGACTTTTATGAAGTTATAATATTGGGTAAACTGTCAAGAAGTATTGGAACATATTATTGAAATATATCATTTTAACATTGATTATTAAAACCAATTTCTTAAATAACATCATTGATACAGTTTTAAAAAATGATTCTAAGATGTGTCTCTTACTTCTCCAGGACATCCTGGGCTGTGCATTGAGCGCCCCCCTCACCTCCTACAAGACCATCTACGCCCTGCCGATGCTCACTATAAAGGAAGACAAAGGTACCATCCCACAATATCACCTCATCACATAACATTACCCCCTGATGTACAAGATGTGCCCCGTAACAGCCTGCAAGGCAGTTTGCACATGTTTTGAAAGGCAAAAATTAAAGTGCTGTTTGGCATTGCGGAGCACGGTGAAGCTAGAAGAAATGGAATATGGAAATGACTAGTGATGGATGAGGCTCTCAGGCGGCCAACGCCACATTACTCCAAACACTCTCAAAACCTTTTTTGCCTTAGGTCTTCATTCTCACCATTTGTGAACACAGGAACTGGAGTTGTCACCAGTGTGCCGTCAGACGCGCCGGATGATATCGCTGCTCTGAGGGACCTCAAAAAGAAACAGGTGTTGTGTTAACTTTATATTATATATTATAAAGTTGTTTGTTTTGTTTTATACTGCATCCATTGGGTTAATAATGATTATGTGTTAGGGATGTAACAATATCAAAAATCTCACTGAACGATAATACCTCGGTACTAATACTACATCACTTAAAGTACAAATATGAAATATACACATGTTTAGTATAAAAATATATTAGAAAGCCTAAGTCTTTTGTGATGTTGTTTTTAGGCTTTGAGAGAGAAGTTTGGAATTCAGGATCATATGGTTTTACCCTTTGAGCCGGTAAGAAGATTCCTAAACTAAGCACGCATCACAGTCCTTTTTTATTGTTTCTGTTATTTCTGTTTATTAGTTTTGTGGTAATTCATATACTAACGTACTGGACAAAATCATAATTTGTTAAGGAGAAACTCTTGGCATTTCCATACTTTTGCCAGTATACAAAAGTATAGATCAAACTTAAAATGCTTTGTAAAAGACAGTGTTTCCAGCTCTTAAATGATAAAATACCACCTTCCCCTGTTGTGTTTGAGCCTATATTTCCTTCCCAACCTTAAGTTGCTTCTGAAGGATGTGCTTGAATTGTATTAACTTTGATCTGTCTTGGTTTCTGTTGGATGCAGTGCAAACCCAAAGCTATAAAAAAAAGAGCCATTCATTTTGTCCCGGCACATCAATGTGTCAACACAAGAAAAAAAACATATCCACTTCATGGGGTCTTTAGGTAAGTCAGATTGTTTAGTGGATCTGAGGTGGTTTGTGGCTCTGTGTTGTTCCAGTTGCCCATCATTGAGATACCAGGATACGGAAACCTGTCAGCTCCTCTTGTTTGTGACGAGCTAAAGATTCAAAGCCAGAACGACAGAGAGAAGCTTGCAGAGGCCAAAGAGAAAGTCTATCTCAAGGGCTTTTACGAGGGGGTGAGACCATCTGAACACCAACATCCCTTAAACACATTTTGTTTTAGGCACAATTCCATGATTCATCCTGAATTTTGTTTTGCTAGATTATGTTGGTTGAAGGTTTCAAGGGACAGAAGGTCCAGGATGTGAAGAAACCCATTCAGAAGATGATGGTGGAAAGGGTTAGTTGAATTGTTTCCCCTGCTTCTCTTATATTTAACAGTGTGATACTGCACCTTTGCACCTGTATGTTCATGATCGATGTGTCTGACCTCAGTGTCTTACTGTGTTGTCAGGGTGAAGCACTGATCTACATGGAGCCAGAGAAGCAGGTGTTGTCTCGCTCTGGGGATGAGTGCGTGGTGGCGCTGTGTGATCAATGGTTAGTGTGACTTTCAAGGAAAAGAGTTTAAAATGCGACTTGCAATTCTAGCAGAAGGCTCTGAAACCGTAGAGGCCAAAAATATTTGCTATAAAAGAGAGAATAATTCTAGCCTGATCATTTCTAATTTATAGCTTCAACCCTGTTATTATAGCTTTGGTAACGTGGTTGAATAAATGCATTTTTTTGTACAAAAGTCCGTAAACACAGATGTTTGTGGAACATTAGAATGTTTTATCACTAGGGGTTTAAATAATGTTAATGGAGTGTGTGTTTATAATAAAACATTTTATTTTAACCGTGGTATGTGATATCAGCGGACCGTGGCACTTCACACATTTGAGGTTGGATAATACTTTTTATCAAAAATGTATTTGTCCTCACTCCAATTACATTTATGTGTTTATTACACATCAGCTCCTCTCAGAAATGATATATCCAGAACATTGCAGAGTTATAATATTTTTGATTTCGTGTTAATTCATATTTTAACTAAGCTTTTATATTTAAAGTTTCTATGTTAACTTTAGGTAAATATTAAGCAACTCTGTATTATGCTTTTGTTATTTTCTTTTTGTATGTAGCTATACATGATAAATTATTTTTGGTTTTGTTTATTATGATCATTTTAGTGCTTTGTTGTTTTATTTCTTCCCAATAATGTTTATTTTCATTGCTTTTAATAAACAAAAACGCTTTCAAAGTTTATATTTTAGTAAACTAAAATCACCTTGCAAAACGTTCCATTCCTTTTATGGTATCGTTTCATGCTTTCATAGTTATCCGGTTTTATCCGGCTGTTATAGTGACTTTCCTCAAGGCATCCTGGTCTGAATTGGCTTTTCAGAAAGTGACTAGAGTCTTATCTCTCAGGTATCTGGATTACGGCAATCAGGAATGGAAAAAACAAGCCACTGGCCTCCTGACGACTCTGGAGACGTAAGTCTGTCTCACACACTGTGTGACATTGGGACATTACTCACTTGTTGTTGTTGGGCAACCTGTATGAATGTGGTAATATTAACTGAATGCTTTCCTCTTCAGGTTTTGCGATGAAACCAGGAAGAACTTTGAAGCAACATTGGCTTGGCTTCAGGAGCACGCCTGCTCTAGAACATATGGCTTGGGTAAAGATCTGCTTATCTGTGTGTTTTTCTTTTTCAAACTTTAATAGCGTTTTCTCATAAGATAGTCAGATGACCACCTTTGTTTGAAGCCTGTATTAATCCAAGCTTTTTCATGAGGACAAGGCCCCTCCATAGTTCTTTTTTTAATATACTTATTTTTTGCTAGCACTCTGTGATAGCAACAGCAATTTTCTTGTCGTTCCTTAGAGAGAACCTTTTGATTTTTAGTTCTTTTATGTGTTTGGTTCCCATAGGAACACGGTTGCCATGGGATGAACATTGGCTCATTGAGTCCCTGTCGGACTCCACCATCTACATGGCCTTCTACACTGTGGCACACCTTCTCCAGGGAGGGGTCCTCAACGGACAGGGACCCTCGCCACTGGGAATAAGGTATTATTTGCTCTGGATCAGGTCTGGAAAGGCTAGAATGTTTTTTCCTGTCGTTTATGCATTTAAATTTTTGCAAAGAAAGTTAAGGATACAGAATGAAAGTGATTGTGAATTTTGATATAGTTTGATGTGTTTTTATAGCCATTTTTTCTAAACTTCATGGCATGTCATTAAACTTCCGTAAAAAGGTTTGTACTTGCTTAAAGATACAGTTTGTAACTTTTTTGCAGTAAAATATCCAAAAACCACTAGGCCAGTGTTATATATTTTTTGCATTTGAGTACTTGCAATAAGAGGACTTCACAGGTCCAAAAATGTGGACACGAACCCGAAGAGGCCTGTTATTTTGCTACACAGAGCCGACCCGTCCAATATTAAGACCTGAGAAATGCCATAAATGTAGTACCCAGACCCAACTATTATTTGAAAGTTAGACCCGAATAAAAGACAGGAAAGACAGACCCTGGACCCGATCAGCACAAATTCCACAGCAAATCGCCGTTAAGTCAGTAAACAAGGTACAAAAATAAACGTTTTTGTCTTACCTACTAACTTTACTCCCTCGTACCGGATTGTGATGCAATTAGAGGGCCTCTAATTGCAATATCTTAAATTGTCATTTTAACCAGTGACACAGGGCCGTGTCTGTCACCCGCCTCTGAATGGTGTCATATTCGCATTACCAAAGACACTAGATGAAAAGACTGCAACCTTGAGTCAAAAGATGCAGAATGCAGGAAAGCAAACATGAGGCTGTTATATGATTGGCTGAGGTGCCAATATAAACCAGAGAGATAAAAACTAGATTAAATATCGGTGTGGCAAGGTCTAGTTAAAATGCGCTGTTCTCTCCAGAGATGCTGATCTTGCATGTGTCGTACCAGACAGGTGAGCAAACGTTTAGATTCCTTTACTGACAGAAAACGTATGATATTATATCGATCAACAAGGTTAGTCTTATTGCTTGAATGTCTTTTTCTGCATTTAGCACGAGTGTCACGTATATATTTACTGATATTTTTAGATCATCTGACTAAATATAATAATATAAAGTTATCAGTTAATTTTATGAATTAATTAAATGAAATAAGATCACGTCATCAAACACAACATTAATACAACTTTATTTCTTTACATCATCCATGAACATGATTTCTTATTGGCTTCTGATTGATAATTATTTGTGGAGATGAAGACGACGGTTCCCAATTTTCCACGCTCCTTCACAGCATCATCAAGCTATGCATCCTTGTTGTTTTGAACATATCTGTTTTGAATGTGCACCATATAGCGGTGGATTTCACAAACTGTGCCTTTAGGTAACAGATCAAATTCAGAATGAAAATAAGATAAAAATGTTTAAGCTGTGAAAATAAGTTGAATTAGTAGCTTTTGTTAAATGCAAAAATCAATAAATAATGATCTGAGGGATGATTCAGATTAGAAAAGCGGGTATTTAGGTCCGAAACCACACTTGAATGAACTGAACTACTCAGTCAGGCTTAGATGGGTTTCATAAAGCTTAGCTTTAGTTCACGCAATCCTACTAATTCAAACCAGGCTCAGTCAGTCAAGATAATAAGTCCAGCGTCGATCAAATCGATCTGCAAAGGAAAAGATTGGTGCTCTTCTTCTTTTTATGTGTTTAACGCCGGTTGACATCCAGTCTAGTGTTGCATTACCGCCACCTTCTGCAAAACGGGTGAATAATTCAAAAGTCAAAGGTACAAAACGATCAAAGGTTAAAACCACAGCAGCAGGACACTGAGTAGCCCCTCTTAAACTGTGACAAAGGGAATATTAAGTCATTACAACAAAATGCCTAGAGCATCCCATCAAAAAATGATCTCTGTTCCTACAGAATAATGCAAAAAAGACAAAGACTTTGTACGTTCTCATACAAAAGGAAGCTCTGGATGTAGACATGCGGTATGAAAATGAAGAAAAAACGATAAAGTTGAAAGTTAAAACTGAAAATCCAGCAACTGGTAAAAAAACGCCAAAAGACAGTGACACAGGGATTGTTGTTTCAACACTATTTAATAGAATCCTTTCTCTCCTAGCAAGCAGCTTCAACCTAAAATAAAATTATTTTATTAAACAAAAAATTTAAGTTTGGTTATAATGTTGAATAAAGTGATATAATATTACATCGTGACAGAGAATCAGTGGTAATATCATCACATTACGGTGGGTCAACTGGTTAACTGACCTCTACTTAAGCAACAATTTAGGTTTAGGATTAGCCTGACAGTTAGCCTGCCCCGGACCAGGCTAGTTTCCCAGCATAAATTGCCATAGCAACTGAGTTGGAAGTATTTTAAATTTGCTTTATGAAATCGAATCGACTGACGGTAAATCAGATTTACCAAATTAATCCTGGTTTATTTCATAATCTTGTTTTAGGGAACAGCCCTCTGGTAAGCGATTGATCGTGATTAATCGCATCCAGAATAAAAGTGTGTGTTAACATAAAATTAGTCTGTGTGGACATTTATATTTGCATGCATATATTTATATTAACATGTGTATGATTTTATAAATACAAAATAAATATGCACAGTACACCGACATATATCATGTAGACACAGACTTTATTCTGGATGCGATTAATTGCAATTATTCGTTTATCAGCCCTTATGCAAATTTGAGTGAACAGATTGTAAGAAATTATAAAACATGCAAAGTATTCACAATTAATCTTGTGTAACATAACTAAATTATAATCAGAGTAATTCATCGGATGAAACGAAAATGGAAATTGTAAATAAACACAGATATTGTTCACAGAATAAAAATAGCAAATCAAGAAATGCTAGAGAAAAACACTGTTTCTCCCCGTAGACCCGAGCAGATGACGAGGGAAGTGTGGGATTACATCTTCTTCAAAACAGCCCCCTTTCCAAAGACAGACATCCCGAAGGATCGCCTACAGAAGCTCAGGAGAGAGTTTGAGTTCTGGTACCCTGTCGATGTGAGAGTGTCAGGAAAAGACCTGGTGCCCAATCACCTCTCCTACTATCTGTACAACCATGTAGCCATGTGGCCCAATGACAGGTACCAACTTACCACCTGCTTCAAGAGTATTCCGTTTACATGTGAAGATCCATAGACTTCAAATGTCCTCTGATCATTTGTACTTTCTTTTTCTGTACACATTGTATATGACTATTTCACAACTATTATTATCAGCTGATTTTTGTATTTTTCCCTGTGCAGTGAAAAATGGCCACAAGCGGTACGAGCCAACGGTCATCTTTTGTTAAATTCTGAAAAGGTGTGTATATGTTTTTTTATTTTCATGTCCGAAAACTGACTTTACTCTTCATTCCTGCTCCGTTTGTGGAGTATAATTTCCAACATGTCATCACAAGCAGTCAATATAACACACAAAAACATATTTAAAGAATTACAATTATAGTCAGTATTTCCACAGCTAATGCGATCGGACAGTTTGAAGGGAACTTGACTTGAGCACTTAAATGCACATGCCCACCGTGCATAGTTTTCTGAGAGCCAGCATGTAGCGGTGGCACGGAAGGGCGAGGTCCCGCATCGCTGCTTGCAGCTATATTCTTTATTGAATATATATAATTTATATATAATATAAAATTGTGTTTATATCCACCAGATGTCCAAATCCACTGGCAACTTCCTCACTTTGACTCAAGCCATTGCAAAGTTTTCTGCAGATGGTAAGTACTGATAGTGTTTTTAGCATCTCGGGTTATGTTTGAAAAATAAAATGAGGTAGACATGTTTCTATTTCTGGAACAAATGGAGTTTTGCCAATGCTTGTTTTTGTATTTAAACAAACAAGTCATATTTATACTGAATTTCATTTTGTTTTCCTCATACCACATCTCATGCATGTTTCTGAGTCCGAATACACGTCTGTCTGTTTGTCTCAGGCATGCGTTTGGCTCTGGCCGACGCAGGGGACACGGTGGAGGACGCTAACTTTGTGGAGGCCATGGCGGATGCTGGAATCCTGCGGCTGTATACGTGGGTGGAGTGGGTGAAAGAGATGATAGCCAATCAAAACAACCTCAGGACCGGACCACCCGACACCTTTAATGACAGAGTATTCATTAGGTAACACTGGAGTTACTAAACAACCATGAAGGCTGTTTTGTACCACTAAAGGCTCAACATTTTTCTTCTAGACATTTGATGTCTTTACAAAAATAGATTGAAAAATAATAGATATTCTAATAGTTAGTAATAAATGTTATACGTTCTCATTCTGTACAAATCTGTACTAATTTTTTTCATTTTCTGTCTTTTCTGCAGTGAAATGAGCTCCAGCATTGTTAAAACAGAGCAGCATTATGAGAGGATGATGTACAAGGAGGCATTGAAGAGCGGATTCTTTGAGTTCCAGGTAACATATGGACTGTCAGATCCACCGGCTTTCACTGAAAAGCGCCTGTCAGAATCCTGCACGCCGGCATCTGTTAGGCTGAATAAACTTGGCAGATGTCATGAGTTGTAGTTACAGCAGCACCTGTAGTATTCAAAAAAACAATTAAAGTTTTTTTGGAGACTTAATTATCAATTCACAATGTTTGTGTACTTTTCCTTCATCGTGAACTCTTGTTTCTTTGTAGGCAGCGAAGGATAAATACAGAGAGCTGGCCATCGAGGGCATGCACAGAGATCTCGTGTTCCAGTTTATTGAGAAGCAAACACTCCTGCTGGCTCCCATCTGCCCCCACCTGTGTGAACACACGTGGTCCCTGCTGGGGAAGGTGAGACCCCCAAAACGCTCTTCCACAAGGTTCCACTGAGGATTTACCACAACATTTAAAACCATCTAAGTGTTCAGGGTTCATTTTCTAGAAACAACTTGAGGCTGTAAACAAAAATGGGAATCGTGTCTGTTTTTTCTTCATTTAGAGCAGTTCTGTAATGAAGGCCAGCTGGCCCACAGCCGGTCCGGTGGACGAGGTATTGATTCGATCCTCACAGTATCTGATGGATACGGCTCATGACCTCCGCCTGCGCCTGAAAGCTTACATGCAGCCAGCCAAAAACAAGGTAGGAATTCTTTACTCAAAGCCACCTACGTGAGAAATGGAAATCATCTGATAGCTTATACGATACTGTCACATTTATAATATACCTGCTACTTTGTGCAGGAATCTCAAAATATGTCTTGCAATAATGTAGAAAAGCAAAACGGAGTGCATCCATATTATGATCAGTAATAATATCGCAAAGGATTAGTTCCTTTCGCAGAAGGAACACATTTTAGCTTTTGAATGTCCTCCGTTATAGATGTGTCATTATGTAATTTAATATTGATAAGATTTGTTTGTGATGATTTCAAATGTTTTTTGTATTTGTTGGACATAGTCGCTATATTATAAGTGGATGATACAGGGTGATGGATCTTAAGTGAGCTAGGTGACAGCTTGCACACGAGACTTTTGGTCTCGTGTTTTTTATACAGTAAATATATATATTCACGATTTTTGCACATATTTGCTGTGCATATCATAATTCTACATGTTCTTAGGAGCAAATACTTACTCAATATAGATATATTATATAGACTTTAGGTTTCAGCCTAATACACGAGTTGTGTAAGACAACTCTTGCTTTTCACCTCAGCGTTGAGCAGTTATTTAGGTTGTACATGGACCTCCAGACCCCGGCGGTCCAGCATGCAAAGTCAATCCCACCCAAAGAGAATTCACATGAGGAGCGAGCTGTCATGTAGGATGAGTGCAGCTCTGTCTCCTGACATAAGAGAAGTGCATTATCCCTCACAGACCTTCGGTCTTACGTAACTACAACCAGTGAAGGGCTTTTCTCAGTTCTGTTTCTATGGCCATGTGATAATGCATGTCACTTTGAATAAGGAGTTGTCATTTTGATGGGTTTTTGACCATGAAGCAAAAATGTACTGCTAGTGACCGGAAACAGGTTCAGAGATTTACTATCCAATTCGTAGATATGATATTCTTTGTGCTTTAGTTACGTTAACAAAAACGGTTGCTTTGAGTTTTCCCTGGTGCTGTCCAAATGTGAGATATAATGTAATATAAATATAATATTAGTAGAACAGTGTAAGCAACCCATTTAAATTTATTTATTCCAATAAAATGAAGAAAATGTATAGACTTTACACAATGTAACAAAAACATGTCATTCAGCAAAGTTATTTGGAGGTTATTTGCATTTTTACATTTACCCTTTTTTCCATTTGGTAGATGCTTTTATCCTAAAAAGTGCGTAAGTGCTATACATTTGCTATTCTATTCTAAGTATGTACTTGGTATCGAAACCATAAACGTGGCAATCGTCTGCTAAGGATGTAACAATTCACTGTGAGCCAGTTGAAAGTCGATTATAATATATGACAATTCAAGTCGGTTGAGATCAAATGAATCGCATTGTGTGTTTTGAACAGCAGGGGCCGCTGTGTTTACAGCAAACTTGGGAAAACATTGATATGCAGCTATTTCTTAAATGTAAACATTTCAAGCAAAGTAGTTTGTTTGTATTTAAGAGACTTTTGTATTGTTACATTTAAATTTGATTTGTATTGTAAATTTGATTTTAAAATTGCAATTTAGTTTTGTTATTTGACATAAAATATATTTTAATTTGACAAAGAAGTGTGCAGCATTTTAGAAATAATGAAAGGAAAGTTGTTCTTTTCTAATTTCTCAACTAATTTTGTAAAAATGACCTTGAATAAGTCGTATCGTTAATCGCATCGTGAACCGAATGTATCGTTACACACCTATCGTCTTGAAATGTTACCGTATTTTGTTTAATCTTACATTTCTTTATCGACCACAGAAAGGAGATAACAAACCTCCAGCCAAGCCCACACACTGTACCATATATGTAGCGAAGACCTACCCACCCTGGCAGCACAGCGCCCTCTCTCTGCTGGGCAAACATTACAAGGTACCTTCCTTCTAAATAACGTTTACTATTGTCTGAAAGATTACTAATGAAAACAGTTTCCACATTTTTTCAATATTTTATAAATGGAGATTATTGGTGAATAACACATGCGGCGATGGTGACTTTTATTTTGTAGTGCAGGGATTTGCAGTATTCTGTATTGTACATCTCTGTGGTGATAATCAGAATGTCAGAGCTGATAAACTGTCCATCAAACGGCTATTCTTTCCTATTGTCATTTCCAGAGCAACAATGGAGCTCTTCCTGACAATAAAGTCATCGCCGTGGAGCTGGGAGCCATGCCGGAGCTGAAGAAGTACATGAAGAGAGTGATGCCCTTTGTAGTTATGATAAAGGTAGAAGATGTTTTTTATGAGTATAGGTTTTTCCAACCTGGCAGTGCATACTTTATTTTGAGCTCAGTTTGCAAGTTTTAAACTCAGATGGCCTATTATTTTCATAATGTGTTCAGAAAGTTAGAAAGCGTCTCTGTTGGAAACAATTGAAAAAACATGCTGTGCCCCTTAGTCATATTTGTGTGTCGATGTGTTTTCAGGAAAATCTGGAGAAAAAGGGGCTGCGGGTTCTTGATCTAGAACTGGAGTTTGATGAGCGTACCGTCCTGCTTGAAAACATTGTTTATCTCACCAATTCACTTGAGGTAGAAGCACGCTATTTGTAAAGCCCAACATTTTTTATATACGATTTATGTGCATTATGTCCAGCTGAAAAATGTGTTTTCCTTCTGAAAGCCACTTGACAGATATTAAACACAATTCTTTTGCAACAACCAGTGCTGAATATCTTAAACATTTGACCCGTCTCTCTCGTTCTCTCCCCCATCCAACAGTTGGATCAGATAGACGTGATGTTCGCCTCTGAAGCTGATGACAAACTAAAGGAGGACTGTTGCCCTGGGAAACCGCTCTATGTCTTTAGATCTGAGGTAATGATGATGGCCCGTCTATTGTTTTTTTTATCTGCACTACTGCACATGCAGAGAGAGCGAGGATAAGTTTAGAAGTGCTTTGTGGATTTGTAATGCTCTTTTGGTTTATCTCACCATGTTGTAGTTTAGGCGTACAGAAAATAAATTGTTTTTGGATGGTTGCCAAGCATTTCGATGAAAATAATTGTTCGAAGCCAAAAAAGGTGTTTCGTATTAGGTGAGTGCAGAAGTGGTCAAGAATGAAATGGCCACTCTTTTGCATATGAAGTATTTTGAGCTCTCAATATTTGTCACAATTGGGCAAGTGACCCATTTCATTTTGGGGTTTGACTTTCCTATTCACTTAAATAGACGGTCCTATTCCCAATAGCTGCATATTCCTTTTTTGTGTTTGACAAAAAGTGGTCTATGTGGGTTTTGTCATATTTTTATATAGCCTTCATAAATCCATCAATATGTGCCATGACCTCTGTGTCTGTCTTACAGCCAGGAGTATTCGTGTCAATGTTGAACCCGCAGCCAGCTAACGGTCTGTTCTCCACTAAGATTGAGATTCGACAGGGAGACAGCAAAGACTCAATCATCCGCAGACTTTCTCGAGTTAACCGAGGGATCAAGGGTAAGATTATTATCATTCTAACATTCCAGTCTTGCTCGAAAAAATAGCTGGAATTGAAGGTTGTAAGGAAACGATTAAAGTCCCAGTGAAATAAAAAATTACAATGCCTATTTTTTGATAAATTAATTACAATAAAAGCAGCAATATTTCATCAATATGGGTCATTCTTTTTAAAATCCGTGTGCCCTCATAATCTTCAGATTACATTTGAAAATGCACTTCCTTCCTGTTGTGACTATCCATCTTAAATTAAGTATGTTAGACGGATTGGGTGGAGCATCCGTTAACTCCTCCCCTTTAACTGCCAGTTCCATTTCAAAATGCAACGGCTGTTACACATCCAATCAATTGCAGAGAAAGACAAAAGCCACGGCCAGTATTTTTCTCACTCAAAATTCCATTTCACTCGAAAATGCGTCAAAATACGGAAGTAAAAACAATCGCAACTTTTGGTTCACGGGGACTTTAAGATGTCAAATTACTGCCATAAATCTCACAAGTAAAATCAACATCGGAACGTTTTCATTTCGTATGTGAATTGAAAGTGAGTTTTATGCAAACTTATGCATTCGATGGCAAAATATAAAACCAAGTGTTGGTCGTTTCGTTATCTAACGCTGTGACGTTCATACATTTTTATGCACGAGTGTTCTAATACTTCTGTGGCTAGTGAATGTTACATAAATGTTATTGTTTATTAATAACTGTTATAAAACTTTCAGATTTATCCAAAGTGAAACTGATGCGTTTTGAAGACCCTTTGCTCGGGCCCAGAAGAATCCCCGTTCTGGGGAAAGAAGAAGAGGGAAAACTTGCCATCTCGGACAGTTCAGTCTTTCACATCAGCCTGGAAAAAAGCACAGTTCAGATGAGCGACAACGGCCTGAAAATGGATATCGGAGACACTTTAGTCTATCTGGTCCAGTGAGATCTGGGACTTCAATTGTTACTTTATTAACAAGTGGATTATTTTCTCTTGTCTAGAAATGTTTTTGCATCGGCTGAGATGAAAGTTAATCTAACACTAGCTGGTGTTTAGGCTCAACGTGACTAGTTAATTTCTGTCTCTGCATTTGAATCGGTGTCACATTCACAGTAATTTTACAAAATATAAGCCTGGAGGACTGTACATTTAAAGTTCATACCCATTCAAGCTAATGGGACTGGAAATATTCATGCTATTTTACATTTTTTGCTCAACGGTTCTTACTGTTATGCTCCCAATTTTACATTTCCCATGCAGAATCTGCAAGATTGCATTTTGTTCATCATACGCAGTCATTGATGCTCACTGTGATAACTACAGGATATTCATACAGGATAATTTGTGTACTTTTTCTGTAAACTACATGTCTGTCATGCTGGTTCTTCAGAGTGAAGAGTACAACAGAAACAAAGTTATTTTTATGATCGCTGTTATTTTAAAGAAGCGCCCAGCATGTAAACTGAATGTAGTCTCTTTGGATGCTTGGAAGTATTTCTTACTGTTTATACCTGCCTATGGATTTTCATTTATCGTTTGTTCACCTGTTCTCTATTTTACACCCATAAATGAAAGTATTTCAACAGAGTTTCTGTCAAGAGATCTGTTTCTCCAAAGGTTGTGTCTGGGATTCAGTTGTGTTGTCTACGCTTTTGTTGGCCCTCAGTCTGTCAAATTTCATGAATTCTGTGAACACTTAATAAATAATTGCTAATAAAATGTGCCTCTGGATGCAACCTTGGGTCCTTTTTTACATTGTTGCCGTACATTTGGCACATAATTTCTGCATTATTCTGTTTAAATCAGTACAGTGGAAATGTATATAAAAAATAAATTACAGATGTTTCCTTAATCTCAATGACAAAAAAAGGCAGCAAATGGGTTGTGTCATCCACCTCTCTTAATCACTTTTTATCAAATCTACGACATATTGACCAAAAATCCAGGTAAAATACACGTACAGATATTACTGATGCTGAAAAGTGAAAATAAACTTGTTTTCTTTGCAGTATTTGAGGTCTGAAAAAATACAGAGCATCTTTTCTGTTCTTTTAACCTGTTTGTCCAGCTTTCATTTTCTTTAAATGTAAACAATATTTTTATATGAAATTTGGGAGAAATTAGAACATAATTAAACATAAATGATCATTTTACCAAAACAAACCTATAAATAGTCAATTCAGAAAAGCTAAATGGTCTTCATTTTCCACGGCTGTATTTGTATGAGTGACATTTAAATCTTTGTTTTGATGACATGCAAATAATGTATGAACCACACAAGCACAAATAGTTTTCCTTGAACGGGCCTGCTGGAAAACCTCCGTCTTAGATATGAAGACACGGATGGATGCTGTTGGAGGCGAAATCATCCACACATGCTGAAAGAGACATTAACACTCACTTGACTTTAAACATAACCGACCCCATCTCCACAACTGCGTGCAATGTTTCATCAGTGGATGTGACCCAGTTTAATGTGTGCATCAAACGTGCTATTTTGCATAGTCTTTATTTGTGCTCTTGGGGTGCTTTTGTGTAGCGTCACACTGTCTGAATCGCTGGTAAGCTCATGTTGCATGTGTGTGGTTCGGCTTGATCTTTGTGTGTTGGTCTGCGGCCCCAATAACACAGGATTATGTGTTTCATAATTGGGATTTATGTGATGCACAAGCTATTGTTTGTGTTATTTTTGTATTAGTGTGACTTGAGAGGTTTAAATGCGGTCTGTGTCCGTGTCTCCTGTGTGTTGTGGGTTTGTGTGTGTATTAAGACGGCCAGGGTCTTATCAGCTCAAAGCAGCTTTCTGTCGGGGCTTTTGGGCCAACTGGCTATCAGAAAGAATACGCCGCTGTCACTATGGAAAACTCAACCTAGCTTTTTCTCTGCAGTCTCTTGTCGTTGCGTGGGGTGACTTTCACTGCTATGTAAGTGTTCACCCTCTTTATAATGTGTTTCATTGTTGGATGTCATTTTCTCACAACGCTATGAAAACCTTTAGGTCGGATCAGAACAGCCATTTGTTTCTGTTAATGTGTCTTTCTTAGCACCAAATGGACTCATCGGGTGGAAGAGACGAGAAACCAAATGGAACAGGATATGAGAAGACGGAACTTCCTGTTCTCACTCAACCGGGTCTTGGCGTGACCACAACAACGGTGACCACTATCACTCAGACCGGAGGAGACTGGACTACGGGACTCTTTGACGTGTGTGGTGACACCAGCTCACGTAAGAGAAACTGCTCTGGGTTGAGTTAAAGGGACAGTTCAAACTAAAATGAAAATTCTGTAATGAATTACTCTCTAGTTCTGAATCTGTATAAACAGTGAAATAAATTTGGAAGAATGCTTGTAAACGGACAGTTCTTGGACCGCATTGACTACCATAGTTGCAAAAAAAACTAATAATTGTTTTGTTCCTTTGAACACAAAAGTATGTAGGACAGCAAACAGTTCTGGGGCACTTTTGACGACCATTGACATTTTCCTACTATGGTAGTGTCAATGGTGGCCAAGAACTGTTTGGTTACAAGCATTCGTCCAAATATATTTAATGTGTTCACCCAAACAAAGACATTTATACAGGTTTGAAACAACTAGAGAGTGAGTTATTCATGACAGAATTTCTATTTTTGGGTGAACTTCCCTTTAAACTCTTTGGATATCTTTCTATTCCTGCTACATCTAGAAAATAATTCACTCTAAAATGACACAAAATAATTTCTCAACATTCTCTTTCTTTTGTTTTCCACAGCACAAAATTCATTGCATGACACTTACTTGTGTCATGTCTGGTTAGGGAAAATTTAAACTTAAGGAATTCATTTCTTAGCCGCACTTTGCCTTAAAATGGGCTACCCAGTTTCCTGTATTTTTAAAGATGAAGTAACACACGCAGTTTCTGTCGATCTCATATTAGTCTTGAGTACCCATAGAGTAGCAGCTCTATCTATAAAAGATAAAGCTGTACGATTATTTCCGGAAAAAGACGACCTCCTGGAAGCATGCAGGGGGGCCCTAAAGCATGAGCACACAATACAACATCACATTGATTCACTGTAGGTTTGTGTTGTTTACATTATGCACATAGGCCTACACGCCAATTGCCAACCACTCCATCAGTTTCAAACGATCTGGAAAATCCTACGTTATATCCACCAATTATGTAACATTCATCACCGAAATGCAGTGATCAAAATCACAGCTGAACTTCCGACAGCCGAGTGAAGCGGCATTGATGGGCGTGCTCTTTCTCACGCTGGCTGGTTGATGCGTAGGCGTGCTCTTTTGCTCGCTGGGTGTGCTTTTCTGCTTTTCTGGGAGACAAAAGGGGATAAAGAACCCTTGTTAATGGGAATCCATGTTTAAACATAAAACTTTCCGAAGCCTGTACGGAGTGAAGCACAGAAATACTATGTCATACGTTTAACTAGTTTTTTGACAAGTTGACCGTGTTAATACTATATTTACCCAGTTTTCCAACATGCCACTTATTTTGCATACTGATTTTAGCATACACTAAATTATTAAAGTAGGCACATCCTCATATCTTCTGGGACTTGTCCATACATGACTAGGTTTGTTTGTTCTCTGTCTCCCTTTTAAGAGTGCTCCTTAATTGTAATAAATTGTTAATGATTTTTCATTAAAGCAAAACTATAAGCTGTCTGAGGAGATTACATGTACCATTTCTACCCAGAGCTATATTCATCAGACAGATCAGCTTTCTATTGAATCCTCTGTTGCAGTCAGTAAATCGAAGAAGTGTTAAGTTACAGTAATTGTAGCTCCCTCTATAAGTTTCTTTATAATTCTTTATATTTGTGTCCTCTGCGCAGTTCTGGTGGGTGCGTTTGCGCCCTGCTGTCTGGACCTGAGTCTCGCTCATCAGTATGGAGAATCCTTGTGTTTGCCCCTGCTGCCCGGCTCCACATTTGCCATGAGAGTGGGCATCAGAGAACGCTTTAAAATAAGGGTAAGGATCCAATGGTCATATTACAGCAGTTTTGCATGAGTAACACAGCAGGGTCAAACAACAGTGATTTTTCTGTAATACATTGCTACTGTCCTTCTGAAACCTTGTATCTCCATATTTTGTGATATTTAGGTTTTGTAAATATAACAATAAAATGCAAGGAGGACTGCAACTATATGTATGTGCATACGGAATATGGTCACATTATCTAAAAAAGAATGTAACCCAAAGTATTTTAACATCCAAGGTCACCGTTTATCACCATTACTGCTACTAAAAACAACATACAATTGTATGTCAATTGCGATTTAACTGAACTGAAAACACCACTCTGCGACTATAAATGAGACAGCACGCGTGGATCTCTAAAAAATTATCCGTTTATTGTATTCTAAAAGGACCGGGAGCTCATTGGCCCTAAATCGCCCATCTTTATTATTTTAAGGGAGTGTCAATATCATCTGTGAATACATCATTCTTAGTTTCGTTTGTACCTTATCTGTATCATTTAAAAAAATCCATTTATCATTTATTTATATCAAATATTGTTGCTGGTTTAAAGCACAAGGACATTGAATAAGAAAATACTTTATAATGAGAGGTTGTACTGTATAACGATATTGGCCAATAGGGCACTAAATTCATACTAAAATAACAACATCAACAGTCAAACAAATAGGTTCTTCTAAATCCAACAGCCAATGAGTGTGAGTAAGCAACAGGGTTTGTTCGAAAGATAACAGTTACAGCCTTGTCACTGAGGTGGGTTTTGCGTCATCCTTTTACATTAAAATAATAACACAATTGAGCATAGTGTTAGCATAAATAGCAAAAATTGAAACCAGCAATTGCTGCAAACTCAGAAAGTGACTGTAGTAACAGCTCTGTGTATTATGATGACGAGGGAACAATAAAAAAACTGGTCCAGTATATTTCCTCCGCAAAAAATAGATACTCACCTTGTCGCATCTTCTTCCAAAGAAACCCAGTTTATGACATTTAGATGAGCATTTCTTTATAAAATCTATAACTGGATTCTTTGACTGAAATTGGGTGGTTAAAATCAGTCTTTCCAGCCGTTAGGAATCTACAAACCCTTATTTGCCCGGCATTATCAAGTTAAAAATACATTAAAGTGTTTCTACAGCACCTGTGTGTGTGTGTGTGTGTCTCTAGGGCAGTGTGTGTGAGGACTGGACCGCTGTATATTGCTGCTACCCTCTGGCCCTCTGTCAAATGATCAGAGAGATGAAGAAGAGGCTGAAGACACAAATCTACACTGTTTCCACCATGCTGAACAGCTCCTGAGACACTGCTGGTGCGTGCGCGTGTGTGTGTGTGTGTTACGCATCCTCATCAATGTTTTTGGTGATGGTAAAAGACTGAGGAGCTGTCAGCATGTTTATTACCGCGGGTCCTGAAGCTCAAGCAGGGTTAGACAGATCAGTACTCTCTCCTTGAAGATTGATGTCGCTGACATTTTAGATTGATGGAGAAACAGATGGCGGAGAGATGGAGGAGTGAAGGTTATGATGTGTTCTGGGAGCGTGTCTAGCTTGACTTCTGATCTCGTGACACACGCACACGCATGCAGTTTCAGTCTTTTATCATTTGTGTTTCAAACCTTTCCATCAAATTAAATTCTAAATAAATACAAATCGAATATTTGTACGTGTAATTTTTGTGACACATTGGTCAGTTAAACAGTCAAGCCATTGGTTGAATCATTGACGTTGGAGGCTCCAGCTAACATATTCATATTTAGAAAGCCCCGAAGACAAGATCATATCAATCTAAATTAAAATGGTTTGTACATCAGGGGACTAAACATTTGAACGCTTATTGCCTAAATGGAAACTGAAAATCTATTTAAATATAAAGAACACAATTCACCTTACAACTAAAGGTCATATATCTTATTATATATGAACCTATATACATATTTCATATTCTACTTTCCGACATTAATGTTTTTCACACTCGCATTGCAAATGTGACAACATGTTACTTTTCTGTTATTTTATATTTTTGTTTCTGTTGTTTTCCTGTAAAATGACAAAAAATAAATAGACAATTGCTCATGTATTTGTATATTGTACAAGTACAAGTATATTGAAAAGGAATATTATTATTGATACTATTAAAATTATAATCTCTCTCTCTGCCCTTGGAAAAAGGGGACTTGTAGTTTATTTCTACTGACCCAGTGATATTTTCTCTTTCTACCCCAACCCTCATAGAAACATTTGTACATTTTCATAAAAGCATCATTTGTGACACTGGACATGTTTCATGAAGATATTTTGTAAATCTCCTTTTAAACAAGCCTTTTTTGTGAGGGGTTGGCCTGCTACAGTGCCTCTGAATTGCAACTTCAAAGACAAGTTTCTCAATATTTCGATTTCTTTGCACCCTCAGATTCCAGAGTTTTAAACTAATATCTCCACTAGATATTTTCCTATAATAACAAATGATACATCAATAGAAAGCTTGTTTAGTCATCTTTCAGATTATGTAAATTCTCAATTTGGAATAATTGACCGACAAGACTGGTTTTGTCGTCCAGGGTCACATATTTATTTATCGATTTCATACACTTAATACATGAAATAGCTTTTGGAATTTCTTTCACCTAAGTGTAATCTTTGTGCATTTGTATATCTGCAGAGGGCACTGTTGTCACACACACTTTTCTCCTCCTGTCAAGGAAATAGAGTTCGTGTCTGTGTATAAAAGGGCAGGTATATTGCGGCTCTTTGGGTTTTGTAGGGCTCCAGGGAGACACGGGACCGCTGGAGCCTTGAGCTCCGCAGACACAAAACCAGAAAAGTAAATTAGGACGGGTCAACTGAAAAAAGATCAAGAAAAGTTAAGAGCAATTATCTTGCTCTCACATTTACCCAACTCGGATATCTGAGTATCAATGTGCCTTTGTGTTGCTTATTTTAACCATGAATTATTTCTTATTTATCAAGTTCACGTGATCATTAGATCAATTTAGTTAAGGAGACACGTTAAGAAAAGTCAAGTCAAAAGAATTGTTAAAATGTTAAAACCATGTCATATTTTTGTTTACTTTCGCATAAATCAGCTACATTTTATTATACTTAAGATTCAAAATAACTTAAACCAACACATCATCACAATTACAACTTCCTAGCGTAAGCAAAATCTTCCCAGGAGATCTTGAAGGCATCAGGAGAATCCGTGAGCATCCATGGCGCTTTTTGGGCCATCTGTGCCGTAATGAGGAGTTAGCTTGCCGTGACGTGTCTTAATGTTGTGTTTGTCGCTCCTAAGCAGCCTGATGTCCCCCTGGTAACAGTTCGGTCCACGGCAACAACACAGACACCTGGGGCACACGCCGCCAGCGAGCTGATGGAGGGCCAGTCAGATGTTTGAGTTTGTAAAGCTCTGATCTCTTCCCACAGATGAGCTTTAAAGAGAGAAAAATCCTGTTACTTGTCTTCATTCATCCAAAACAAGCTTTTTTATCCTTTTTTACAAACAGCAGAGAAAGGCGTTAGGGATTGGGAGCTGTTAGTTTCCACCGAGAAGATGTCCAAGCCGGTTGGAGAGCTTTCTGTGAGTTTGACATGGAGGTGTTTTTCTAGTCTGTGGGCTCGGTTAGAAAGCGGTTTGATGACAGGGTCGGACTGACTGTTATTGTGGCAGGCAAGTAGAGATGTGACATTTAACGCTCAAGGTTAAAGTCTGATAAAAAATTCAATCTGATCTCTGCCCTTTAAGCACTTGAGTTCACCCGAAGCTTCTGAAACCAATGAGCAAATACTATGTCGAAGAAAAGAACAATCAGTCAGATTCATCTTTCATCTTTCGTTTTTTGTTTATTTGCTATGTAGGTGTAGGGAGGTGAAGAGAGAGTTTGTAACCATCGTGAAATGGTTCAAACTGTTCAAAATAACAAAAAAGATGCAATGTTTGCAGATCTTGAATCCTGCAAAGTTCATATTCATTTATAAACAACACAATAAAAATGTTTTACATGTATTTTAGGATAAGTTCAAAATGAACATGGAATAAACTTGGCATTCTCTCAGTCTTTCATATTGCTGTTGGGTGATTTTATGCCATTCCTGATATTTGTTTCTATTAAAAATCAACACGCTGGACTGGAATTACACACTTGCCAAGGTGCCATAGAAGAACCATTTTTGGTTCCTCAAAAAGTTATTTAAGGAAGGCACCATCTCTTATTTATAATCTGAAGAGTTCTTTATGGAAGCAAAAGGATCTTCTATGGCATCAAAGAACCGTATGAAGCACCTTTTATTTTTAAGAGTGTACCACAATACATGTAGGTTGTTTGCACATGACGTCATATGTCTGCACAAAGTGCAGATGGAGGGCAGAGAGGGATTTTCTATATGAGAAATCACAAACTCAAGTGTTGTTTATGGTTGTTCAGTGTTTATTTAGTGTTGTTTATGGTTGTTCAAATTGATCAAACAATGAAACTACAAGGCGTTTTTATTATGTATGCAAATGTTCATGAAGTTATTAAAATGCTCATGCATTTTAATTTGTAAATTGTTTGTTTGTTTGTTTTATGAGACAAAATTGAGCCATTTTTTGACGCTTGTGCAGAAAACACATGGAATCTTTACAGTACTTTTCACAGATTTCCAACCATATAGGCGTTTCTCAGGGATTAAGATACCCTAGTTAGCCACATTTGATTTTGACTGAATTATCGTTCAGTTTTCTAATGTTTTTTGTTTCTTTGTTTAAAAGCCTCATTGCATCACCTGTTTGTTAGTAAACAAGTCAAGAGCCGAAGAAGAAGCGGTTCGTATTCTGTCTGAAGTATTTAGCAGTGATAGCGGCAAGTGAACATTCAGAACATGTAATTTATTGATATTATTCATTCGGAAATGCGTATGAGAAAACCTGAAGTGAGGGGGTTCAAGCAGACCAATCACAGCGCTTGTCGCATTGACACGCTGTTACATTTTTTGAGAAGTGCACGTCAGGTTATGGTGTAGGTTTTAAACTCTCTGCGTAGTCTGCGGCGTAGATCCGAAGCAGAAGTAAAAATCCACCTTTAGAACAGCTCACAAGTATGAAAAACAACTTCAACATCTTGGGCAGGATGAACGCTCTCAGTCAAGATAAATAATTCTGTGTTGGTGTCAACAATGTCCTATATCCAATGACCAAATCTTGTCCTTATGTGTGTGTTCAAGAGGTTCATCCGTTGATTTTTTATGGTCGAGGTGTGGACTGCAGGACGTGGTGGATGGTAGTGTGTTTTTGGCTTACAGCATGTGCGAAGCAGCTAACTTTCAAAGCGATGTAAAGGCATGGCTGGGTTCCAAAACAGTTGGACCTCATTTCAGAGTGAATTAGCTGATGAATAATTCTTTCAGTCTGCCTGTCTGCTTAGCCTCCAGACTGATTTCTTCAAGTTTGGGTCGCAGTTCCACCAGCCCAAACAGCAAGACTGGGAAAGAGGGCATTCTTGGCTTGGCTCCCATCGGAAGTACTGGTGTTGGTGAGTATCTTTCTTTCTTGGGGCCTCCTCTGGTTAAGGGATGAGGTTTAAAATAGTTTTTCTTTAACATATTGCCTGGCTCATCTTGATATGGACTGATTGACATGGAAATATTCTTGCATGTTGTACAATGTGATAATACCCTGTAAATATGTTTACAGCAAATTGTTGTAATTTAATGTCTTCTGAACTAGAGCATTTATACCGCTCTGCTATTGGATACTTATGAGGTGAATTATGGGTAGTATACTTCTGCATCATGGTGCCCCAATGACCTTACTTTAGACGCTATGCATCAAGCACACTGAAAATAGAGCAGTGGAAGAAAAAACCCATGGGTTAAATATGAAACAAGACAAACAATGATAGAATAGAATAGATCATGAGGAATTTTACAAATATATTTATCATTATAGTTAATCGTTGTACATGGCTCAAGAATAAGGGCTGCCCATGGCCCGGGGCCAGCATGGGAGACCCTCGGGCTAGTTGATGGACATGTCACTTGCCTGATTGGCCAAGGGCTATGTCATCACGAAAAATTATAATTTGGGAAAATTAGGAACAATCGTGTGTTAGCGTATATTAGATCCATGCAGTAGTATAATAAACATTATTTAATTTCTGTGCCTGATAACTACTATTAGACCAATCTGAAACCCTTTTATTTTTATATTTGCTTTATTACATTTATTTATATGAATATTATTACCGTAATTATTCAGATATTAGTAACTAGACAATGTTATTTATTTATAAAAATTTTGTGGTGGGACAAGTGAAAATTTTGTCAGGGCCAATAAAAATAAACCGGGCCAGTAGAAGAAATCGTAAGTGTTGAGCCCCATTGTAATTGTGTACATCCTTATGGCTCGTTGGTGTTGAGGCTAATATTGTTTACCGTTATCATGTTTATGTTCGTTGGTGTGAATGGTAATATATGTATCGCTATAGTTATCTTGATATTTTCGTTGGTGTGGACGCTAATATATTTATCGTTATAGCTATCTTCATTTTATCTGTTGATGTAGACGCTAACATATTTATCGTTATAGCTATCTTCATTTTGTCTGTTGGTGTAGACGCTAACATATTTATCATTATAGCTATCTTCATTTTGTCTGTTGATGTAGACGCTAACATATTTATCGTTATAGCTATCTTCATTTTATCTGTTGATGTAGACGCTAACATATTTATCGTTATAGCTATCTTCATTTTGTCTGTTGGTGTGGACGCTAACATATTTATCGTTATAGCTATCTTCATTTTGTCTGTTGATGTGGACGCTAATATATTTATCGTTATAGCTATCTACATTTTATCTGTTGATGAAGACGCTAATATATTTATTGTTATAGCTATCTTCATTTTATCTGTTGATGTAGACGCTAACATATTTATCGTTATAGCTATCTTCATTTTATCTGTTGATGTAGACGCTAACATATTTATCGTTATAGCTATCTTCATTTTGTCTGTTGGTGTGGACGCTAATATATTTATCGTTATAGCTATCTTCATTTTATCTGTTGATGTAGACGCTAACATATTTATCGTTATAGCTATCTTCATTTTGTCTGTTGATGTAGACGCTAACATATTTATCGTTATAGCTATCTTCATTTTGTCTGTTGATGTAGACGCTAATATATTTATCGTTATAGCTATCTTCATTTTGTCTGTTGGTGTGGACGCTAATATATTTATCGTTATAGCTATCTTCATTTTGTCTGTTGGTGTGGACGCTAATATATTTATCGTTTTAGCTATCTTCATTTTGTCTGTTGATGTGGACGCTAATATATTTATCGTTATAGCTATCTTCATTTTGTCTGTTGATGTAGACGCTAATATATTTATCGTTATAGCTATCTTCATTTTGTCTGTTGATGTAGACGCTAATATATTTATCGTTATAGCTATCTTCATTTTATATGTTGATGTAGACGCTAATATATTTATCGTTATAGCTATCTTCATTTTGTCTGTTGATGTGGACGCTAATATATTTATCGTTATAGCTATCTTCATTTTGTCTGTTGATGTAGACGCTAATATATTTATCGTTATAGCTATCTTCATTTTGTCTGTTGGTGTGGACGCTAATATATTTATCGTTATAGCTATCTTCATTTTGTCTGTTGATGTGGACGCTAATATATTTATCGTTATAGCTATCTTCATTTTGTCTGTTGATGTAGACGCTAATATATTTATCGTTATAGCTATCTTCATTTTGTCTGTTGATGTAGACGCTAATATATTTATCGTTATAGCTATCTTCATTTTATATGTTGATGTAGACGCTAATATATTTATCGTTATAGCTATCTTCATTTTGTCTGTTGATGTGGACGCTAATATATTTATCGTTATAGCTATCTTCATTTTGTCTGTTGATGTGGACGCTAATATATTTATCGTTATAGCTATCTTCATTTTGTCTGTTGATGTAGACGCTAATATATTTATCGTTATAGCTATCTTCATTTTGTCTGTTGATGTGGACGCTAACATATTTATCGTTATAGCTATCTTCATTTTATCCGTTGATGTAGACGTTAATATATTTATCGTTATAGCTATCTTCATTTTGTCTGTTGATGTAGATGCTAATATATTTATCGTTATAGCTATCTTCATTTTGTCTGTTGATGTAGACGCTAATATATTTATCGCTATAGCTAGTTAAAATAATAAATCAAAAACGAAATCAGTCAGAAAGAGAAAGAGAGACAGGTGCTGTACGAAACCTTGAGAGTGGGAGAGGACAAAATAAAACTACTTAGTAAATTGTACGTTTGTGCTAAAGTTGCCCCACATTACATAGATTCCGTTGAACAGATTTTATGAACCGTTTTATGTCAGATATTCCCATTTTGGATGCGTGAATTGTTGCACATGGTTTTTACATTCATACGGAATAATTTCTTACTTGTTCCTTTGTTATCTCTGTAGTACTTTCCAGTGTCTGTCATTCGTTTTTCGCTAAGAAATATGATGCGTTTTTTCATTAAGTTATCAAATGCACATACAGTAGTTCCACCATTGATTTTAATATCTACACAATTACAAAACTACTGGTGATGATATTGAAATATGATTTGTTCTGCCACTTTGGTTTTGTTCACAGCACGTTAATCTGATTTGTTTCTTTAGATTGAGTCTTTATAAGTAATTGAATCTGATCCGTTTTGTTCAGATGGTGCAGACAATTTCCAGTATATCTATCAGTTGCTATTGTAAGGACTTATTGTAAAGGATGATAAAGATTATTTCATCATTTATTCACCCTCGTGTCATTTCAAACCTGTATGACTTTCTTTTTTCTGTAAAACACAAATTAAGATATTTTGAAGAAATTTGATAGCCAAACCACTTTTTGACTTTGATTGTATGCACACGGAACCACAGACACATTTCGCAAAATATCTTCTTTTGTGTTCCACTGAAGAATACATATATATGTATTATCCTGTGGTGAATTATCAGTTTTACACAATGGAAAGGAGCACAATTCTACCTTTAGAGGGTATGCATTGGCGTCACTTTCCCACGTGAACACGCCCTGGGACATATGCATTCAAAATATTAATTGTATCTTTATGAGTGTTCCCTGGGAACCCAAATCTTTCAATGCATTATTAAAGGTGGTTGCCAGGGTGTTGCTATGCAGTTAATGCTATGCAGCTAAGGTATGCAGTTTGCATCCCGCTAACAGGGAATGTTCTCAGAACTTTGGCTCAATAACGTTCTTTAAACATTATATCAACGTTCTCAAAATGTTCTGGCTGTAACGTTATAAAAACATTTTAGATATATAACGTCATTCTCCTCCAACTGTTATGATCATTATCTCATCACAATGTTATAGCACAGACATTATAAATTCTACAATACTTGTGTGTATCTTCATTCTAATAGTATCTAAAATGGTTATGTTATGATCTTAATAAATGCTGACATGTCCGAGGCAACATGTCGTAGCTTTAGGCTAAAGATTTTCGGAATAAATGAATACAAATCTAATCACGTCATAATAATCATTGCTATCCCCCTACAAATTGTTGTATATTTAGGCTATAAAACTGTACTTGTACAGATGCTGTACAAATGTTGTTTTCAGAAAACTTTCTAGATGTCCAAAGTCACATAAAGAGTTTGGAGAATGTGCACCAAAAATTATGCAGATCTATTGTTGCTTCATACGGCCTGTGATGCTGCATGAAACAATGTTTTACTGCTTTTGTTTCTCTGCCTGGTTCCTTTCAAACACAAAGTCAATTTCCTGAAAAAAATCCTTTCGTTTCAGCAGTTACACCAAAACATTCGAAGATAATTTCCCCCGTCACGTATAATTACTGATTAAAATAATACAGCCCAAAGGCTACCACAACCCAAAATAAAATAAAAGTTCTCACTAGATTCATTCGGTTTGGAGCTGTACTCTAAAGACTGAAGCTGAAGAGCTAAATCCAGGTTTAAAGTGCATGTGGAAATGGGGTTGACAGGCGTCCGTAATTGAAGCGGGTTGTAACGAGCTGAACATCCAACAGCTCGCTCGGATTAAATAAGCCTCAATGCCGCAGATATGAAAACACAAAACATGCTATCCAGCAGACAGCTTTTTTCAGAGTGATGATTTATGACTTGGATTCTCATTACCTGTACAGACACCAATGAGGTGGGAAATGATGTGCCAGGTTCATTCTGAACTGATGCACAGGAACTACTGAGTCAAACTAACACTTGAATCTACATGTATGTATATGCCAATAATAAATGACAAACTCTTTACATTTATATTTATGCATTAGAAAGGCACTTTAACACCGCTTTCAAGATATTCATTTGATCTGTATGAGTGTTCCTTCTTCTCCCACATCTTTTAATGCATTATTGAACGTGGTTGGGTGCCAGGGTGTTGCTATGCAGTTAAGGTTATGCAGCTATGGTGTTCTCAGCAGTTTACATCCAGCTAACAGGGCATGTTCTTGAACTTCGGCTAGAGAACATTCTCTAAATGTTATATCAACGTTATAAAAAATGTTCTTGCAGTAACATTAGTAAAACATTTTAGCTACATATGTCATTGTCCTCCAACTGTGCATTTTTGTTAGCAGGGCAGTGTGTTGCTCTGTGGTTGCTTGCATGCTCTGGGTTGTTGCTTACTGGGTGCAGGATTGTCCACGATCGACCATTGCTATGACCTCAGCGTACTTTTGTCCATTCCTTAATCCTTACCACAGCTATCTAGTATGTCTGCATGCGAAACAGTAAACGCAAATCGAGCTTTTTATTGGTCTAGTTTCCGCTATCTTCATCTTGAATGCTCCCAAATCAGCACTTAGCCCTGTCTTTTAGCCTCGCTGCCTGCCAGTCAACACTATTTCATTTGCATCATCCAAAGCGCTTGTCTGCAGAACCCTCTCCATCTGTGGGCGCCAGACGCTTGTGAATAATTCAGCGTGATGCACGATTCCTTGCCAGCGCTTGAATGTGCTTTTTCCCCACTGCAGGTTCCATCTTTAGCCTCACAGCCCCGCCGCCACAGGAGGTCTCTACAACACAGATAACCAATGAGCTCACAGCGTGTAGGCAACACCTGTGCTTTTAATAAGCATGGAGGTCTAAACCAGCTGGCACATATTGACCATAGCAAGTGCGCAAGGTGTGAAAAATGTAAAAATTGCTTTCCAAGCAGATACTTATTTGCATTCGGGTGTAAACTGAAATGGCATGTAGGAGCATGTTTTAAAACCGAAAGACCCTAGGATTGACCTTGATGGCTTATTTATTTTACATTTATGCATTTGGCAGATGCTTTTATCTACAAAGTGACTTACAGCTTTTTATCAGTATGTGTTTCCTGGGATTTAAGCTTATTGACCTTTATTCTGCTAATGCAAATACCAGTAGAACTACAGGACCACCTTTCCAATAAATTACGCTTTTATTAAATCAAACTTTTTAGTATTTGATCGAACGGTCATATAATTAAAGACCTAGAAAGTCTGTTCACAGCTGAATTAGATCTACGAGGAGCTGCCAAAACCATTGAGAACCTCAGAAAGGGCATGTAAGTAGTGTACAGGGCGCTTAACTGAGCCGTACAAATGCAAAATCGCATTTGACCCAACCAGGAGTTAAGAAAGAGTAAGAGTTGCCATTTTGAAGGCTTGGCCTTTAAAGCTTGGCTTTTATTTGCTGCTTATAGTGCTTTGCTGGAAACTAATTGACAGAAATCTGCATATTCAGCAGAATCACGCTGCACATAAGAGGACAGCTACAGGACTTTTAATGGATGGGTTTGGCTATTTTAGCAAGGCCCCTTTCTAGATGGTCATTGTGACGGACGTCTGAGGAGCAGTTTGCCATCATGTAATGTGATAACTGTGTCTATTGTAATATATTTGTGAATTATTTGGATGACTTTGACTAAATAATTAATAAAAAAAGAAAGGTAAATAAGCACAGTATAGATAGGAATAGTGTTGTTTAAAAAGCATCTCAGGATCACAAGTGGTCGTAATGAATGGAACTCTGGAATAAAAGATCTTCACTGGCTTTTTTTAACACTTCTAACACAAAAATATTATTTATGTTTAAAAAAGGAATTGGAATGTCTTTGTAGTATTCCGTGTCAGAAAACATTGCATCCTTTTAGTCATTTTGACCAGTGTGTTCCTTTTTAATTAAATTTTACAGTAAAAACATATATTTTGAAATGTCTTGTCATTATAAACACAAACATATAAACTGTATATATATATGAAAATTATTTTGTAGTGGGCTCCTAATTTGAGCTTTATATAAAAACAAGTAACTTTACATAGGATGAGGGTGAATAAATTATGTGAGACTTTTTGTGCTAACTATTTCATTAAATGAGTTCTTTCTAATTTATTTTTGCCTGAAGGCCACCTAAGTTAAATCCATCACATCTTGGTCCCTGCGCTGAAAGCCGAGAGTTTCAGCACCATCCATTTGCATGACTCCTAATTGCCTAACCTGGCCCGCTTTACCAGGCTGAATGTCATTAAGCAGATTCCCAACGACTTTATTCTTATCTCATGAAACACATGAGGCAGAGAAGTAAATCTGCTTGTTTAAAGGTGGATCGGCCTGACGTCCATCCAAACGGAATGGCTGATGGTCACAATTTCAACTAGTCAGGTGAGAACTCGTACTGCTTGTGCAACTCTTGACTGCCGAACAGTGTGAGCTGACCGAGTCACAAACATGCGTCAAACCTGAATTCATTTGGCTGATGTCTGATGTTGGCAGTGAGCCGTTGACTCACAGCCGACCCCTCTGCAGGTGCACTGTTGCTAAAAAGCCTTTTCGGGAGATTACAGTGTTTTGAATTTTATTTTTAAAAAGCCAGAAGGAAAAAACATTATGCTCAAGAGAGTTGTATAATAAGGGACAGTTCACTCAAAAATGAAAATTCTGTCATCATTTACTCACCCCCAACTAAATCTGTATAAATGTTTTGTTCTGATAAACACAAAGGAAGATATTTGGAAGAATGCTTGTAACCAAACAGATCTCATCCCCCATTTACTGCCATAGGAGGGAAAATAAATACTATGGGCGTCAATTGGGGATGAGATCCGTTTGGTTACCAGCATTCTTCCAAATATCTAAGTCTACAGACTAAGTCTGTATAGGTATTACCTAAAGTGAGAGTGAGCCCAAGGAAAATGAAAAGTAGCGGTTGGTTCTCCAGGAGAACTGTGATGAATGTCCTGTGAGTCGCTTTAGAGGAAAAGCTGCAGTAGTGCGACAGATTCATATCCATGTTAAAACATTTCGCATTCTTCAACTCCATTTCATAAAAAATATTATATATGAAAATTATTATTACATAAATAACTCGTTAAGTTGACAAAACTTTGTTGAGTTGACTAATATTTTTAAGTTGAATTAACTCAAAATGTTTAGGCAACCACGTAAAATTTTTTTGAAAGTCGAACCAATTATTTTTTCAGTGACCGAATAATCGGTATCGGTTGAGAAATGTAGTATCGGTGCATCTCTGACAACGGTGTTCTGGTTTCTGTGTGAACAAGGCAAATCTGGTAAATCTTTATACTAACTTGAAAACAAATCGACTTATATATAAGTATAAAGTATAAATCTCAAGAAAATATAAAATTATTTTAGGGGAAAAATCCATATTCATTAAAAACACATATTTTGTCGTGGAATTTTTATCTGAATTAATTTTGATTAGAAAAATACTTTTTGATATTCCAAAAACTAAACCAGGATGCAATAACACATTTGATTCATATTTAATTTCTCTCAAGCTGAAACCCTATCAACATATTCATGACGAATCTGTTGTTTTATTAAACACAAAGCTCTGTTATCTTGTAACTTTTCCCAAGTGAACAATAACAGTGTGTCTTTGTTTACACATTATGCTCTGCAGTCATGAATAATTTGTTCCGCGTTCCTCATCGCTGTGACTAGAGCTGCGAGTCCAGAGTTTCGAAACGTATGTTGGACGATGTAACGTGAAAGTGCGCTAATGTCAGCTTTACACGGATCACCTGAGATGTTTAATGCATCGACCTGCCACAGAGATCAAACATTATACTGTCAGTTTGATATCTGACCGAATTCTCACAGTCTGGGCCAATAGAGCTGTTCGGTTTGTAGTCAATGAACCATTTTCGCACTATACGTTCCCTCTGAAATGTACTATTGGTTTTTAGAATACTAGATTTTGTTTTCTGAGTAAAATAAGAGACTGTTGACAGTTCAAAATGACAGAACATACAATCAAATGCAACTGTGTTCCCTAGATACACTGGCATCAGAAGCTTCTTAAATGCTTTTTGGGGCCAGAAAACAGTCATTTTCTGTAATTTGAAGCATTTTTAACTGTATTTCAAAGATTGACTGTAAAACAATCCTGTTAAACAACATGAAATTTTTTGGCAGCTGGGGCGCCAAAGATGTACCATAAAAATTACGGTTTTCCTGTAAAATTACATGTTTTACCTTTTCTAGTAAATTTGCAGTCTTAAATTGACAGTTTTTGACCGTATTTAAAAAATAACGTAATTTTTTTTGGCATTGTATGTGAATTAAAAAAAAGAATAACAGTAAAATTATAACTAATTTCTGTAAAAAAATAATTTTTGCTGTGCACAATATTAAATATTAAGATGCATTTAAAGCACTCAGAAAATAATACCAGTTCAGATGCCTCACAGAAGAATTAATCTCACCATACAAGAGCTGAAAATAAGCACGCATTAATAATCGTTTAGTATAGCCTAGTTGGAGATTTGACACTCTGAATGAGTCTTTTACTGAGAGGCACACAAAACAATTTGTCACATGAATGATTTTATAGTAGTGGCAGAAATGAATGTGGGGAGGAAAAAGAGGCAAAGCAGCACAGCAGTCAGTTAGAATGCAATCACACTCCACTAATGGCATAATTGCAAGACTGATGTTAGAATACATAAGGGTTAATATCACTTATTTTTATAGACTGTATCACTATAACTGGCACCCAGCTGGCTGTGGTCTGATCGGAAGGATTTGGTAAGGTCTTTCACATGGGGAGAACAGATAGCTTGTAATATTTATGAATCTGAATATACGTTGAAACGTTTTTTTATAATAGCTATAAGGTCTATAATAACTCGGGAATACTATTTAGCATTAGCATTAGGTATTTAGCATTACCATTCATCACAATGGCAGTTGCCCGGCTTGTTTGGGACTCCCGGGACGTACAGGGTACTTGCTATTGTTCTAGCAATTTCACATTTTCAAGACCCCTCCCAAAGATATGACTGAATGATAGATTGGGCATCTACTACAAAATAACGAACGCTCTTAATCTATAATGCTGTTTTTAGAAAAAGTGAAATCTATAATGCACTTTAAAGACATAGTTTACAGGAATATTTATTATTATGTAAAATATTGGATAACGGCTATGGGATATCCGATGCGTTTCAGTGCATTATAGTATGGTGAGGTTCAGGACGACAAACCCGGATCTGGCTTGTGTTTCCACTACCAGCAGTATCCTAGATAGGCGTGATCTATGCCAGAAAATAGCAATCGGGCTTCTATGTAAAATGGCGCCTGTAGCATGGGCAAGTGACGATTCTCTGTCAACCAATCAACATTCTGCATTCTGGTACCATCACACTGTGCTAGGGACCCCAACAAAAGGGTCCAAAAATATGGTACGGCACGTTTTGGGACCATTCACAATATCTAACAATGGAAATGAAAATACAGTAATTGAATATCGTACTGTACCGTACCGTTGGTGGAAATGAGCCATAAAAGTGATGTCCAAGGCATTGCTGCAATATTACTTTAGGTCGCATGGGTTAGATCAAACTATATGAGGGGTATTGTGGACAAAATTGTTTGGAAAAAAGGAAAACTACAGAGTGTCGGGAATGTTGGTTTTATTTGAATATCCCCAAAAAGCTGGGCTTTCACTGTTTGTGAATGTGTTGTGTGCAATTTGTCCTAAGACTAAGCTTTTGTTTGCATTACAAAAACAAAGCAGCATGCATACTAAATTTTTAATATACCTTTAATAATATATTTGAAAGAAGCAGCAACACATTTTTTCAAAGTTGGACATAACTTTTGCCAACTTTATGACTTTCTTTCACAGATATTAAATAAAATCCTGTCTCTTCTTTGCTTTGTAGTGTGGTTTGTGTTTAATTATTATTATTAATAGTAATAAATAATCATATTAATAGTAATAAATAATCATATTAAAAGTAATAATCAATTTGTATTACTATTATTAGTGGTAGTAGAAGTATGAAGCTCCTTAAAGCAGTGGATCTCAAAAAATGTAATTGTAATTCCCCCTCTGTGTAGAGTGCGGCTTTTAATAAATAAATAAAAACAAAAAATTATCCTCTACTTAGAATTTTGATTAAACCACTCTTAAAACTGTTATGCTGGAACATCAATACGGCTGGTTGGTGGACTTATTTTTCTGATGTTTGATTGCATAAAGTGTATAAATATAATTTAATGCAACAGAATCTGTGGCCCCCCTGGATCCATCTTGGGGCCCCCAGTTTGAGAGCCACTACCTTAAAGTAAATCCATCCAACGTAAAAGTGATTTAAATGACTTCAGTGGGTTAATGCATTAAATATTTTTTGAGGCACAACAATTTCTTAGTGTGAGAAAAATACTTTTCAAACTATAAACATTGGATCTGGACATCCACATAAAGAAATACAAGTTGCTTTGGATGAAAGCACCTGCCAAGTCTATCAAGGTAAATACAAATGTAAAATAGGTCACCAAATTTAATTTAAAATTATGTTTGTGTCAAATGCAAGTTGACATATTTCTAAACTACTTCAGAATGCGTATTGTATCAAACTTATATATTGTGACAAATATACCACAAACAAACATTTAGTTACAAATGTTTAAAACATTATTTTCAGTTTCCTCCTCCCATTTATGAAGGATGAGAAGAAAATAAAGAAGAACTTTATTTTATAAAGTATGGTAGTAAACTTTTCTTATCAAATGGACATTGATATTCATCACAGGTGACACAAAGGCAGTCCTTACACCTGCTTCTGTCCTTCAGCGTCATTACTTGATGAAACCGTGAGGTCTCAGTTTCCATCTCTCCTGTTGCACACACAATCTCCTCCTCAATTATTCATCAAGCCTACAGAAAGCAGCTGGACAGTCCCAACCCTTCCGAAATACTATGTTCTTACACCTTCAGCAGAAAAGAACCATGGAGGAGCTCCAGTCAGGCTCCAGGATCGATGGCAAACCCAGGAAGGTGCGGTTCAAGCTGGCTTCGTCGTACAGCGGCCGAGTGCTGAAGCACGTGTACGAGGATGGACAGGAGCTGGACAGTCCTGAAGAGCAGTACCCTCACAGTTTTATCAACGCTAAGCTGGAGATGGGACCGTTGTGTGGCATAGACGACATGCAGGACCCTCCTACAGGACTGATCGCTCAGAGGATAAATGTCTATCGAGGAGTTGGCGGATGTCCCCTGACCTGTGGCGATCTTCCAGAGGGGGATAATAAAGTAAGAACATCCAGCAGGAAACTTTCATAATTACTTTAAATAATTGCTCAAAAACCTCAAATTGTAACATGTATCTAAAACACATTTCTTGTGTGAACCACTTGTTAGTGGGGGAACGTTAATGTCCAAATGAGGGAAAGCATGACACAAATCTCCCAATTTCACATTTAGGCAGCTTAAGGCCTAGTCCGCCGTTTAAAAAAAATCTCTGTCAACATGAGAACGCAAAAACACCCTATAAATATGGCTGCCAAACCCACAGGTGGAAATATAACCCAGAGCCATTGTGAGAGGGAGTCGCGTTCACTCCATAGACGGCAATGGAACAATGGCCGTTTCTCAATTCCAAGAACGCAAAGAACGGACGTGTGTTCTCATGGTCCAGCGAGGCAGTGACTTCTGGGAGTTCAAAGGGGCTCCGCACGTGCACAAGGCTGCATTCAATGCATCCATGATTTGATACTGGAACAGGACTTTGACTGTTATTGATGACGTAGAGCGAGAACACAAGGACACACGACCGCTGAAGAACGCATATTGAGAAACTGACAATTTTTTAACAGCAATGGCGGTCAACTTCCGCTGTCGCGACTCTCTCTCTCAATGGCTCTGATATAACCCTAACCGTAAAGCTATGGTAGCCAATCAAAAGCCTGAAAAAACGTCATTACAGGTCTCGGTAGGATATCAACAAAAGAGATGATATAGCACGCATGGTGACGTCATAACCAAAATCTCTGGTCTGACAATCTTCACCCTGGCAGGAGTTTTCAATAAAGTTTGGTTTTGGACGAAATGATCAAACCCCATATAAAAAAGCTTGTGAAAATACCCCTGCTTGAGTGGACAAGGCCTAATACACATTGATTCGCGAGGGAGCTAAACGAAACACAGGAGAAAATCACAAGTAACCATGGAAACAAGTTATAATTAGAGGTGATGATTAACTAAATGAGCGGGAAATGAGGTGGAAAACAAAGAACAGAAACACAGAGAACGCACTAAAAGTACTTAAAGAACGTAAACCTGGCTTGTGTAAGGTTACCAGGACTATAATCCCCAAAATAACTTTATTTGAAAGTAAAATTACAGTCCAGATCTTCAGTTGAGCTCCTGCAGATGGTTGTTTTGTGAAAACTCTAGTTTTGCCTCTTAGTTTAGTTTAGTTTATGTACGCTGGCCTTTAAAGTCTCAAGGCAGTGAAACATTTAATTCCAATCTTTTCTTTGTTCCAGTCCAAGGTCAAAGTGTTTTATTCTGAATTATTCTTTTTTTGTGCCCAGCCGTAACTAATTCATACTGTAGTTTCCACTTCTATTATTAGACCGGCTCTAAACATAGGCATGCAATTACATCCCACCGGCACAGTTGACATTCTCAGCTTTCCTCCATTGTGAACTGTGTTGTATTTCCTACCTCTGATATGACTGTAAGATCTATAGAACCCAGAATGGATTCATCCAGGCGAGGATTATAATGTATAAACAACCACGATAAGACAATGTGGACCTTTAAAAAGATTCAAAGCTTTGCTGCTTTGTAGAGTTTTTCAAATGTCACCTGTGACGATCTGCTTAAAGGGATACTTAACCCAAAACTGAAAATTCTGTTTTCCTCACCTTTGAGTTATTCCAAATCTGTATAATGAATTTGTTTTGATGAACACAGAGAAAATACAATGGCTGTCAAAAGTGCCCCAGGACTGTTTGCTGCCCTACATTCTTGAAAATATCTTCTTTTGTGTTCCACAGAACAAAAGTAATTTTTCCTACTAGTCAATGGTGGCTAAGAACTGTTTGGTTCCTTTTAAGTTTTGGTAAACAAAATCACAACCACATTTTTATCACATAGCTCATATTATACTAAATTACATTACATTATATTACCTTACTACGAATGTGACCTAGAAAGGGATATTTATTCACAGACTGCAGGTGCAGTGTTCCCAAAAAACATGTTTTTCCCTTAAACTATATATAAAACAAAATCATACTTTGATATGAAGTACACCATGAAAAAAATCTGGAAACATTATAAATGATAAATTTTTTAATTGTATTTACATTTAGTGATTTAGCAGACGCTTTTATCCAAAGCGACATACAGAGAGTTAAAAGAGCAATAAGCAATAAGTCATACAGGAGCAATAATACAATAGATGCTAATACAAAGTTACTAGTTTCAACAAAAGTCAGTCCAATACCTGTTGAGAGAGGTTTTTTTCTCTATTGTCTGTCAAGTATTCACAGAAGAGATGGGTTTTAAGTAGTGTTCTGAATGTGAGAGATGTGGTATTTCAAAGAAACCCTTGGTAGTACTGTGATAGATGCCCGAACCACCATGGTTAGTTATGTGCACGTCTGTGTTTGTGGCTGTACAGGCACCAGTTTTAGATTTTGGAAAGATCATTATCTACACCAGCAACCTGAAGATTGTTCGGGCTCCACACAGAAAAAGAGAATCTGGGAGGAGTCCTCACCGCAGTCGGGACAGGAAAGAGAGTTCACCACACCGCACATCCCGGAGCAAAGAGAGGAACAGGACAGCATGTTCTCATGCAGAGGAACCAGATGAAACGACTGCACAAAAGGTATCCGCAGTATAATGTTCTGTAGACTGCAAACAGTTCTTACTGCTCTCTTTTGTGGTTTTTACCATAACCGTTACTCATCATTGTAGTAGCTAAAAATGATATCACAGCACATTGAAGGGGTTGAAAACGGTTTGTAGTCTTTAGTCAAAGTTTGGATTCAGAAGCAGTATGCGAACGTTTCAAAAACACTAAACTTCAAAAACATTTAAAATAGAAACCCTACATTGTCTTAAAAATACATAAATTGGCTTTACAGCTTCGTCATAAAACTTCATAACTAATAACATATTCACAGAGCAATGATTAAGACGTTTGCAACATGAAACACGATTTGTCGTGAATAATGATGTTCGCCGTGCACACCGTTGAAAATAATGAGCCGTGTCATGAATGCTTTACGCTACACTGTCATAACTCTTTCTGTCATTCTTGTCAATTTGTGTCTTCATTGTCGAAACGTAATATAGGTCCTTAGAAGTACGGCATGTAAGTTGTTGATCATTCTTGTTTGTTCAGCAGGAAGCAGGCTCCTGTGGACAGTGCGGAGGTTCTGGTTCCGCTCCGTGCTCTCTGTGTCACGGCAGTAAACTGTCCATGCTGGCTAACCGCTTCAATGAGTCGATCAGAGAACTACGTTGTCCAGCGTGCAACCCCCACGGCCTTGAGCGATGCCAGTCCTGCACACACTAACATTATCTGCAGATCAGAACCTTTGAGCTGTGAAAGAAAGTGGATCCGAGATTAAATCTTACATTTACAGGCTTAAGGGGCTTCTGGGAAATACTGCAGTGAGAGTTCATACAGACGACGGTTTAACAGGTCATATAAAATAAGGAGGAAAATAGACTCAAATTTCAAGAAGGGTTTTATATGTTTGTCTATTTGTTTCTTCAAATTTCCATGATCTCAATTCATAACCATTCATCCCATTTTCAACACGTTCGTGTGTTTTCTTACAAGCTTTATCGTACCGGTGGTGGTGTTTAGTGTGGGCATTCGTGTTTGCTTTATCTAATAATCATACATTTTTGTGTGATGCACCTCATTCAGATTTATAGTAAATCCACCACCTCATACAAAAGGTTTTTTTCCTGTGAGATCAGGTTGCCGGAATCATCGATGAACATGCACGAATGAGATTTGGTGAATATCTCCTCACCCATTTTTTTCAATTCAAATGAACATGTTTTTTTCTATAGTCTTTTTTCTTTGGTCTTCTGTAGTCTCTGGTAACCTACATTCTCTTGCGCTTGTGAATATACACTATACTTGAATGACCTCTTTCCACACAAGGGTTCAGTGACTACTGATGTATTCCATTCCACAGACCTTAAGATGTGCAATGAATTATAAATGTAAAAATGTATGTATTTTGCAAAAACATGTGCTATGTATTTCTTTAATAAATTATCCCCCAATCACAGAAGATGCCTACCTGACGAATCCAGTGAAACCTCAGATCTTCTTTCCATATTCCCTTGTCATGCATAAAGTGTGGGAAATGTCCTATTGGGTAATTCAACTGTGCTGAAATAGTGGGATTATAACACCAAATCCTATTAAGCGAATCTTTTTGTATATACTGAATACCTTTCAAAATGTGAGTAAAATGTATTTTGCCGACTTTAAAGTGTTACTGTAAAAGGTCTTACAAATTTCCCAAAGACAAAGGACAAAAAAGCAGCAAGATAATAATCTGAACATTAAACCGATGATAGAGGGAGGCTCGCAAGCAACATGAAGTAAAACGTACAAAAAAGAAAAGACCTGGCAAAATAAAAGACCCTATTGAACATTAAAACTACATTTTTAATAAGATTTTTTTATTCAAGAGTGTCTGAGTGTCTTCAAAAACTGGATTCATGTATAGGACATATAATTACCTTTAAACAATCAATCTTTAAAGTTAAAAAGGTAATAAATGGTCTGAAATGAAGATATGCACATTTTAGAATTTTTAAGAAATGCACCATTATAGTTTTCCACGTCATCCATCATTTCTGCGTGCTTGTAATTTTTTAACCTAAAATGCGTTTGCCTAAAATAGAATGTTTTTGTTTTGCGATTCAAGAAATCCATTAAATGTATGCATTTCGCAATACTGTATATATATTCATCCTTAGACATTTAAAGTCTAGAGGTTGTCAAACAAACATCTTTCTCAGGACATGAATGGCAGTATTGTAGTTAACACGCTGCTGAGAAGACAACTGTATGTTGTGTTTTGGATGCTGTTGTCACAGACCTTATGAAATCACATAGGTCTCACAGTCATGACCATGCTGGTTGACCACCACAAATAACAAGTTTTACCCATGCACATAATAGTTGTTCTCTTCCAGCTGGTCTAAGCTACTGTTTCCAGAAGGCTTGAATTGTCAGACCTGTAACTTCTGCAAACAATAAAACCTTAAAAACAGACAATGTGACAATGAAATGGTAGGTTTGTGTACAAGAATGTTCAGCATCACCTCCACACGCTCGAGAAACAAGAGTGACATCGATAAATATAAGCCTGCCAGAATTCTCTTTGTTTGAAGTGAAACCAACCAAGCCAAACTTTAGTCTAGTTAAGGAGCATTGGAGTTTGTAAAATGTAAACAGTGGGGAGGCTGTGAGAGCAAGTCTGCAACTAATGTTTTGACAGGTTTCTGCAATGTCAGATTTGCAGGGTGTCTGGGATCTGATGCTACTCCATTTTCCACGTAATTGTTTGGGCTTGACAGAGCAGACACGGTCATATTTGCGTGGTTGTTGCTTTATGGACCCTTATTCATTTCTAGAACTGCATAGCTGCAGATTAACATATCAGATTGGTTAATCATATAAATAGAATCAGCAGTGAAAATGATTTCTGTTTACCATAAAAATATTTCTTTCTTTGTCATGATTCTTCCCAGAAAATGTGTAAAGACAAATAAAACAGGTATCTGGATATTTTCAGAAATAATGCTAAAAGACAGAGCAAAAGAAACAAATACTGTAAAACATTATTTAAAATACACAAAGAATGTAGATCGCAGAGGTAAAGATAATCTGGATTTTAGTCTGGATCAGAGCACCAGGGCAAAGCCGGCAGCAGTGCATGTAGCTTTGGTAGTCAAAGCGGCACAGGCAGGGCTAGGAGCGAGGGAGGTGCAGGCATGGCCGGACGCCAGGGAGTCACATGCAGGGCCAGATGCCAATGAAGCGCAGGCAGGACCATCTCGTCAGTGGGCTCAGGTGAAGCATCCATCTTGTGAGCGGGCTGTGGTGAGGCGGCCATCTTGGCAGTGGGCTCTGGTGAGGGGCCAACTTGCGGAGAGGCTCCTGACTTATGCCCTCCTCAGCCCACCCACAGCGAAGGCAGAATTCGCCAGTGCATAGTCCAAAAACTGTTGTGGTGACTCTCGAGGACCATAACAGGTGAGATGATTCTTGATGGGTTGACTGAGTCCATATCAAAATTTGATATTAATGCAAACTCTGGAAAATCAGTGGAATGAGCTACCTCCAAAAAGTCATGAATGTGGTCCTCGAGAGTTCACTTGCACTGGATCATTTAGAAAAAAATGACTAATGGATGCATTCTTTGGTCAATCGTTCTGTAATTAGTAATCAGGCAGGTAAGACAGCGGATCCAAATACAGTAAAAACTTTTATATAACATAATAACATAAAACAAAGATACAAATAAACAAAGAAACAGGGAACCAAGTTAACCCAGCTAAGAACATGAAACCAGAACTCTAACAACAACCGGCACAAATGGAAACACAAAGTTTTAAATGCACAGGATAACAATAAAACAAAACACACATGGGGAAGCCTAATCAAAAAGAAAAAATACAAAAGACTACAAAACACAGGTGAACACAGACTGAATTGTGATCAATTTCATTATTGTTTACGTAAGTGTTAAGAGAAGGTAAATGCAGCAAGATCACATATTTACACTATAAAACAGTTTACTTTCTCATAAATAACATTTTACAGTTGAGATACCCATTCATGATGCTCTAAAAATCTCTTGGAATATATTACATAATGTGGACTACATTTCTCATCTGATATGCTTGGTGTATTTACTTATTTACTTACGCCTACCGCCCAACTTTGGGCATAGGCCACGAACAAGGGCTCTCCAGTCGTCCCGGTCCTGGGCCAACTTCTCTAACTGTCCCCATGTGTGGCCAGACCTCTTCACATCTGCATCCATTCTCCAGGTCTCTAGTAGAACACAGTTTAACAGTTATCCTGATCTTGGCGTTCCTGGGCAACTCAGAGGATGCCCAGACTTTCTTCAGCTGGTGGAAAGCTACCCTTGCCTTTCCAATCCCCACCTTCACATCTGCCTCTGTCCCTCCCAACTTGTCGATTACACTGCCAAGATAGGTGAAGCTTTTCACCTTCTCTAGTGCTTCTCCTTCTAGCCTGATGGGGGCTGTGTTGTTATTGTCTACTTTGAGGATCTTGCTCTTCCCTTTGTGTATAATGACTCCAAGGCTTGCTGAATGAGTAACGATGATATTGGTCTTCTCCTGCATTTGTTGCTGGGTGTGGGAAAGAAGTGCCAGGTCATCAGCAAAATCGAGGTCATCCAATTGTGTCCAAGGTGTCCATTGGATTCCATTCATCTTCTGGGCAATTGATGTCTTTATTACCCAATCTATTGCCAACAGGATATGCTTGGTGTTTAGTAGGTATATCTTCCACTTATCGTCTTTAAAATGTAAAAAGGCAGCTATATCGTGCAATCTTTAGTATAATGTTTATCAGATTAATGGCCAGAGATGGTATGTGCACGCAGCCTGTGCAACCCTTTGCAGTTCACTTTAAAATACAAAAGAATATGTAAATATGTCCGAAAGGTAACTTTATTCGTTGACTCCAACTGATTGCAAGACATCACTGAGATTGAATCATCGCCACAGATCACCTTCATCGACTTGGTTGGATTCAGACCCGATATCACGATGAGATTAAAAGGTTTGATTACATCAATGACTGTCGGCCTATAATGTCATGGGCTAACTTTGTGTGGGGTGACGAAGATGGGGTGTCTGTACTGGTGTTGAGAAATGCACCCCTGCCAGATTAACATAAAACTAACATAAAACAACTTTTAATATAACAAACAAACAGTAAAACAAACTTAAAAAGCAAAACACACACAAACATAATAAAACACAACATAAACTCCAGGCCTGGTCCTCTCTCATCGTACACTCCTGTCGCTCGTCCATTTATGCTCCTGGAGCTCCTCCGTTAGATTTGAGACCGGTGCAATGCACAGCCGACACTAATTATCACTCGGCCGTTCCCCCGCGGCTCTCGTCCCGCCTTCCTCGTTACAAGTGAGTTATATGTTTATTATTTATGTTTTTGACCAACTCTATCAATGCTCTTTAATTTGTGACCCTGTCTGTGAAAAGCCAGTTAAAGGAGTGAATTTGTTATTAACTGTTTGCTACATAGGTCATTCTGTTTACATATCATTCATATCTTTAATATTGAGTGAGGAAGGCCAGGTCATTGAAGTCAATGTTAAGAAAGCCCACTTTATTTATTTACAGTATGTGTAAAATATATGTATGGCTAAATTATAAAAAAAAACTTCACACTTGCCACACTAAGTAGAAAAGTATTAAAAAAGTTAAAAAGATACCAAAGGCATGCAAGTATACATGATACAATAGCTTTTCATTTCATCACTGTTCAGGAGTAATGAAGCATTATTTCAATGAGCTGTAAGGGTACCAACAAATTTGAGCATGTCTGTATCTACTCTGATTCTCAACAGCTTTTCTCAAGAAGGTGTCTGAGAAGGAGGAGACGAGGAGCTCTGACTTGAGTATTGAGGATCTTTGCAGGATGCTGGATGAAATGAATCTGTCGAGTCTAGTTCCATACCGAAGGCCCAGACGGTCTAGGTGCCGAAGCACAAGGTCCCAGTGCAGCTTTTTACATTATAGATAATGCTGTTTCAATAAATCGACTACTGAACTACTGTATGTTGTCATTAGTAAACTAACTGCCTACACATGATTTTGCAGCATAAGTCGACCTGAGCAGAAGCAAACATTTGTCAAATTGTGTCTTTTTTAACATCACACATCAGCAGCCTGTACCTTAATAAGCTTGTCTTATTTTCTTGTATCATCTTCTGGAAATTTGAGTCTGAGAGAACCAGCTCCGGTTTGACCCGAAGGTAATGAGAGTCTGCAAGGAGTCAAGTGATGAAGTGATGCCAGAAGAGATAGGTAAGCAGAGGTCTAAAAACCTCCTGTTAAATGATTGACAGGATGATCAATCTCCTCCCAAACTTATGTTAAATCATTTTTCTGTACCTTAAACCCAGAGGTTGGTGGTTTGAGAATTTCTCAACATTCAGCAGTGAGACACCATCATAACCTTGTAAAGCGTCACTGTTTTCAGCATAGATCAACACGACTTACATTCACTTAATGAGAGGCCTTTAGCTTCAGAAACCAGCTGGAGGTCCAGTCATTAAAATAAATGACAGAGCCCTCCAGTACAGTAAAACTCTCTATTGTTGAGAACAATCTGTTGAAACAGATGTAGGGATCTAATCTAAAACGTTAATCAGTATACTAGGAAAATACTATCAACTAATTTAGCTGATATAGAACTAAATGAAAATAATTTAACGCCGAAATACAGTATATAAACATAACAAATGTTCATTGGTTACAGTTATGTTTACTCAACATAATTGATCTGCTCTTGATGTGTCACAGTAAGTTTCTGTTTTCACAGACTTTAAGGTACCTATCGATACTTCACTCGTACTGCGTAGCAGGACACCCCTTGTCAGCGGACTTCACTGTTCTTCCCAAAAGTTCATGATGAACTCACCAGGTCTCCCCTAGATGAGTCGGTAGGCGCACATCTGTGTCCACCCATGACCATCGGATGGACGTGAAAGCGGCTCATCCCTCTAAGCCATGCAGAACCACCTCTGCCCTTGCTGGACCTGCATTCTCACCTGCCGGCCAAACGACTTCAGTGCTGCATTCCATAGCAGTGCTTCAGGTATAACAGACCAAACCGACCTCGTGCCCTTTAGAGATCTGTGGAGCATAACGGATTTTGCACTATGTGCTGCCACAGAAAGCTATAGGTAGATCTATGGCCAGTCTCGTGGTGCTCAGCGCAATCTGCTGCTGACGCACACAGAGATCAAGGAGACTGACAAGGTCCCCTCCCTTGATGCGCCGTTTTCTGCTACCTGCCTCTTCGGCCCGGCAGTGGAGGGGTTCGCAGAATGCTCCACAGCAGCGCAGAAATCCTCGCAGGCCATGAAACATTTCCTGCCCAAGAGCCCCGGATCCAGACTTGTGGCAACTCGCCCCAAGCCAGCTCCGACTCAGCAGGCGGTAAAAGCCCCTGCTGCTCAGAAGGCTACGCTGTGCCTCAGGCTCCTTCCTGAGACCAATGTGAGGAAGTGGAAGGGACAAGGTCTCGCTACGGCTGGACCTCCTTCAAATAAGGCTCTTGTGTGAACCCAGTTACCCCGTTCAGTTCCGGGTGCTGGCGAAAATGTGTTTTGGTACCATGTTGTGAATGCCAGGTCTTTTCTAACGCCCACACAACCTACCGCTGTTTTAGTGAATATTCTATAAAACACAAACATTTTCAGGAAAAGAGTAACCTTCCTTTTCCACTCCACGGAAGTCAGTTCTGTGTTCTGGAGATGATATCTCTAGGATATTCACTCCTGTTCGCTCTCGGACCCCCGAGATTCCGCACGGTGATCCCCACCCAAGTGCAGAGCACGAATTCACATGTTCTGCTCACTGAGTTGGAGAACTTACTGGACAAAGGAGCAATAGAACGGGCTCCACCAGACCAAACCGAGTCTGGTTTCTACAGCTGCTACTTCCTTGTACCCAAGAAGGAAGGCGCCTCCGCCCCGTCCTCGATCTCAGACATCTAAACCGCCCCCTTATGAAACTGCGTTTCAGAATGATTACTCTAGAAACCGATCCTCTCCCAATAATCCCCAGAAGAGGCGTGCTTCCACATCCAGGTAGCCCCCCATCACAGAAGATTCTTGAGATTCGCTTATCAATGCATATCAATACATGCATATCAAAACATGATGCTTCCATTCGGACTATCTCTGGCTCCCCGCACTTTCACAGTGCATGGACCCAGCTCTATCCCCTCTCAGGTAGACGTTAATCCGCATTCAGAACGACCTCGAACGACTGGCTTGTTCTAGCACAGTAAGAAAACGAGCTAAGGACCCACAGGTCCCTCTTCCTCAGCCATCTGGAATGCCTGGGGCTCAGGATCAACTGTCTCAGCTGCTCATAGCAGTCCCGTGGCCTATTGCCCTGAGACGGGACCTCCTCTCTCAGGCAGGCAACAGGATCTGGCACCCCCAGCCAGCGCTGTGGGCTTTGCACCTTTGGCCTCTTGATGGAAGCCTACTGTCCTCCCCAAGGTTGTCATGGACACTATATCTCAGGCTAGAGCTCTGTCTACTAGACGGCTCCATACCCTCAAATGGTCCATCTTCTTCACCTAGTGTACAACACGCAGCGCAGACCCGGTGTCCTGTGATAAAATTTGTTTTTCCCCATAGCCTCCTGCTATGCAGTACTCGTTCCCGTATCTCAGGGAACCGAGGTCACGTCAGTAACCGAGTACATTTGTTTTCATTAGTTTCATGTTTCCTTTGTTCTGTTTTCCCGCCCCTCATCTGTTGTCATGGTAACTCATCTGCTTTCCCCTTGTGTTTAATATTTTACGGTTTAGTTCTCTATTATCTTCTTGTAGTTGTTTGTGTTTTGCACATTGTTTTCCACTGCAAGTTAGTTCTTGGATATACAGTAGTTTAACTAAGCTAAAATTCTATTGTATTTTTTATGGTTTTTCTTTATTTTCAAACCCTTAAAGTCACAATAAAATGGAAGTTGCAATTGACTTCTTTTCTGTATCGTGACACATATCCGAGTGAAAAAATGTAGGGCGGGGCTTTATTTAGCATTTGCCTGGCCATTGGACAGTCAGTGTTGTCCCACCTCTTTTTGTTGCTGTCGTTATGTGGTGGAGAGTTTTTGTTGAGGGGGAGAGGAGCTTTATGTTTATGATTAAAGTGCAAATAGGTTTTGAAAAAATTAGGGTTTGCACGGATAAATAATGTATAACAATCACTGCAACACTGTGTAAAACACGTTGAATTTTCATATTTGATTTCACTGTGACTTTAATATTACAATTATTATGTTTAGAAAAAAGGAGCATGTTTAGCCTCTCAATTTAAACATTTCATTTATATTTTCCAAGATATTCTAACACATTAACAAATAATAACTTTATGTGGCTTAACAGACATTTAAAGTTGAAAATGTAATGTCACACAGCCTAAGCAAAGGTTCCAATCTTATGGACAGTGGTAACCAAATATATAACTATGGCTTGTAAATCCCAAAGATAAATGAACATTAAATAATAAAAAATAAAAAAACACAAAATAACTATTAAGAAAATCATTTTCCTCTTTTATGCTCAGCATGCTGGGAACTGGAAATACTCTACTAAGTTTTAACAATTCTGTTTGAACAAAATGCTAATCATCTTTGTAGTTTCAAATTTGAATGGATGTGAAATGGTGTTGAATTACCTTGCTTTAATTAAGTAAACTGAACAAGTAGCATTAGAAACATGGGACAAATTTATTTTATTCAGAAAATGTCAATAGAGTGGAAGATGCTAAATTTATGTGCCCCAGAACTGTTTGCTTTCCTACATTCTTTAGAATGACTTCTTTCGTGTTCAACAGAACAAAGACATTTATAAAGCAATTTACCCTACTATTGTAGTCAATGGTGGCCAAGAACTGTTTGGTTCTTGGTTCTTTGAGGGTAAGTGAACACAGAATTTTCATTGGGTGAACTGCTCTAAGAATATAATACTATATATCTTTGGGGCATTAAATCAGAGCTATGGCAAAATTCTTTACACTACAGAATTAAAATTCTCTATTCAAGCTTTTGGATATCCAGAGAGTGATTTTGAAACATTGGATTGCAATCTTGTTCCTTGGTTTTGCATTTGAGTCTGATGAAGTTTGCTGGTTCTTGGACCTGCTGTCACCATGGTTACATGAAGATCAGGGTGCTTTGTCTCTGGTATTGCCGTCGAGTCAAATTGGCTATGTTAGTGCCCTCTATCAGCTTTGATTAGAAAAACAAATCAGCAATAAATTAACAGCAAATTGCAAAAAATACTTAGATGAGTGTGTAGAACAAATAAATGTAACATTTCCATTATCACATTTTCTAACATTTTCAAATTTCTTCAAGCTCATTCATTTTTCTGTTCTTAAACTAGCGTTGCCGATTGGATAAAAAATTGTTTTGCCTTTTATTTTAACTCACACACACACACAAACTGTTTAAAATGTACTGGGCACTTTTGTCCCTAAAAATGTTTAATTTTCAGGAAATGCGCTCACATTCTCTATTTCTCAAAACCTTCCACAAACTAATGTTCTGAAATTCTCATTGTGCCACTAACACATCCGTATCAATGTGCCTGCATTTTAGGATCTATGAATACTAAAATATACGGCCTGTTCAGCCGTGCATGATACTGAATGATAAAGCTGACACGTTCTGTATGTGTGGATCCTAGCGGCTGTGAATATGAATCTTTGCTGGAGATGATGACAGCATGGTTACTGTGAAACTAATTATATGATCTATTATTGAACTCAAATGAGTGTGCGTTATGACAATGGCATTTATGACAATCTATACTGTCTGATGTTAAATACTTTTCTTCATTGCCATTGTGTGCCGTGGAAATGTTAGAGGAGGCGTCTGAAGCGCTTGATTGATGAACTTATTAAACATGCATGTCTGCAAAACAATGATGCCTGACCAGGAAAATAGTGTTTTTATCTTAAAGGGATAGTTCAACCAAAAATGAAAAATCTGTGATCATTTATTCCCCCTTAGGTTGTTTCAAACCTGTATAAATTTATTTGTTCCAGTGAACACAGAGAAAGATATTCGGAAGAATGTTAGCCATTTTCAGTGCATTATGTAAGGTCTTTATACACCTCTGAACACATTGTTACGTATAGTATATTGCATTTCTTTCTATAGATCATCCAAAAAATGAAACATCGGACATTTATTTAATAATATAGAATGAATCATTCACAAATAATATAATATAATATATAAATAGATAAATAAATGACTTATAACTCATTCATTTTTGTTACTAGAAGTGAACCACTAAACCAAATAAACTTTGCCACGTACAGTGTTCCCCGTTTCTGCAAAAACGTATGATGGATCTGGTCTTCGAGATGTGCTTTTTCTTGAGTATATGGATTAGTTAATACAGCATTTATCAGGCCAACACTGGTGGTGCTGAGTTTTACTCACATCATCTTCCAAAGATTACAGACAGACTCATCCGTAGTACAGAAGCCCTCAGAGCAGAGAGCTGTTTCTATGTATGTGCGCTCTGTCTCTCTTCCCCAATGACTCCTGCTATGTCACTCTGGAGCTCTCTGTGTGTGTGTGTGTGGTCAATCATTCTGTGTATAGAGAGGCGAACCCAGGGCTTCTCGGCTCTGAATTACTTAACTGCCCCTAAACCAGCTAAATATCGCTTGGTGTTGTGCCCACATTTCATTTAGTATTCCATAACCTCTAACATATCCATTACTGTGCGTTCACACTGCCATGTCAGTCATTTTAATGGAGAGCTGGAGACACAAACCACAGTGACCATTGGCGACAGGTAGTGGGTGTGTCTAGTGGCACGACAAAGTTTACTTTTTTTGCAATTGCACGTGTCTAAAACATGCATGGGCAACTTTTAACACACCAAAGACACATATTCCCCTTTAAAAACCTGAAAGTAAAATATGTTGGTACTACCGTAGCGCCGATTCTACAAAACACTGTGGCATCGTAAGTATTTTGAAGCTTTAGCATCTAGATCCAACCCAGGCACCGTTTCTCAAATTAACATAGCTATTGGAGGCTATTGGGTAGATAAAAGATGGAACTTGATGTCCGATTCCTCCTTGAAATTCACTCCCTGTGCCCTCATATCCAGCCCTGATGCATCTTAACATTTAACAGAATTTTCATGAGCAATTTTACCAATTACAAACAATGTCTATATGAAATGTACCACAAGCAATTTTTTCCATCGGAAAAACTACACATATCACTGTTAAATAATATCACTAAATAATTTGCCTTCTATAGATCATTGTGTTCCAGTCTTAATGGACATTTTAATGGATTTCATTAGAACGTTCCAGAGATAAATGTAGACCAATCGTGACACAGTTGGACATGATATACTGCAAGCCTGTCAAGCAGTGGGGTTTCTTTGCAGAAGTTTCATCCAAACGTTTTTATCCTTTTTTATCCTAATCATTGAGGTTCCCTCAGATTTATGGAGGCGGATATTAGTAGAGACAGGCTGTACAAGGCATAGTTGATCTTTTCCTCAATTTGATGGGGAGAACAAGCTGCGTGTAACAAAATGTTTCATCATCCAAAAACCGCCCTGTTGCACCCCACACACTTTTTTTCGGTTGAATTAATTTCCGCTTCTCCTTGTGTCTCATGCATACAGCTTGGTCTGAAATCCAAATGGTGAAGAACAGACTTAGCAAGCAATTCTTTAACTGTTGTTAAATTGTAGATTATTTGGTGAGATATTTGGTGGTCTTCCTCAAGTTGTACCACATATCAGTTGTTTATAGTGGCGCTTGAGACTCCCGCTTTTGATTTCATTAACTTTCATGACTGACAGTAAGTAAGCTATGTCCTTAAGCCAAACCACTGGTGGGCAGCTGTCTGATCAAACTAAATTTACCTCTTGTAAAAGATGCTGTCTGCAGAATTCACAAGCCTTTTAGCAGTACCATCAACAGACACCATCCTGACAGACCGTCTTTAATCGCACCGAAACAAATTAGCCATGGCTTCATCTAAACTCTGCCACACTTAAGCAAAAGTTATTGGTTTCGCTTTACACAGACTCCATAAGGGAATTAAATATTGAGCCGGTAGCTGCCGATGGCAGGATGTGTAAGATAGCTAAAGATTTGTGCCGCGATAACAGCAAGCAATAACTTCAGGAGATAGCCCACCCATAAAACAAATCATTTTTTGAAAACCAAGAATTTAAGCATTTGTAGCCAATGAACCTGATCTAACACAAATTTTACTCATTACATTTTTTTTAACATTTTGACTGAATTCATACCCTATAAATCGTACACAAAAGCATGAAGCCCCGCCCCTAACCCTGCCCCTAAACTTAACACCAAGGGGGTAAAAAAATTAATAAACTTGAAGGGACAGTTCACCCCAAAATTAAAATCTGTCATCATTTACTCAACCTCAGATTGTTTCAAACCTATATCAATAAATGTTTTCTGCTTAACACAAAGGAAGATATTTTTAAGAATGCCAGTAACCGAACAGATCTTGTCCCCCATTCACTGCCATACTGGGGAAAATAAATGCAATGGGAGTCAAAGGGGGACAAGATCTGCTCGGTTACTGACATTCTTCCAAATATCTTCCTTTGTGATTAGCAGAACAAAGACATTTATATAGGTTTGAAACAATCCGAGGTTGAGTAAATGATGGTTGAACTATCCCTTAAAATCTTGTTGCAATGACTTTCACAGTCTTTGTTAACCACAAATTGACCGAAAATAGACCTTCACCTGTACTGAACGGCCTCACAGATATCTTACAAACTATTGTTTCTGTGTACGTTTTAATATTCTCCTAAAGACTCAAGAAGGATTTGGTTTAAATATTGTTCATGATGCAAACGCTGTGATATTTATTTTATTGTAATACGACATGCCCGTAGGCCTTTTTAATGCCGCTCTGCTTTGAATGCCATCTAAGAGTAATCACTTTGCGATTAGCATACATTAGGTGTTTCAATACTCCCAACCTCATAAAAATGGAGTGCTAGAGGATCTTACGCACTGTAGGTTTTTGTTTGGGTGAGCGATTGAAAACACCTTCGGATTTTGTGTGTTTTGTCTTAGCACACCTACATTGTGGCTTAAATGTATTGGTATTCAAGGGCGTGGGCTTGAAGATGGCAATGTGTAAAATAGGATCAGCCATACAATGAAAGAAGGGGTAAATCATGGGAAAGCAAATAGAAAAATTATTCAAGATTATACACTAAAGAATTTTTCTTACTTAAAAACATTTTTCAACTAGTGGCCTAAAAAACGTCTCGGTTACGTCTGTAACCTCCGTTCCCTGATGGAGGGAACGAGACGTTGTGAGAGACTGACTGGGGTTTGATCTTGAGAACCTACCTTCTCCGAGATAATTAATTATAAAACGCCAATGGGCTTGGCGAATGGCACGCGCACGCCAGTCTCCGCCCCGTACATACGGGTATAAAGGAAGATGGCGGCGGTCATTCACTCACCCTTTGTACTGAGGAACCTGAGAGAGCACTCCCGGTCACTGCAGTGATTCGGCGCAGCGTTGTGGCATGAAGTCATCGGTTGTTGTGAGAGACTGACTGGGGATCTATCTTCTGACTGGGGATCTATCAGCGCTTGCACCGATATCACGACCTCTAGCGGAGCGACCCTGACTAGGCTAGCGAGTCACAAGAGTGCTACCGCGTGATGTAATCTTCCAGTCACATAGCATTGGTCATACTGAGAAGCCTGTACTGACGGCCTCACGGACAGTGGCGTACGCCTCTAGTAGCGAGGAGCTGTCCGGAGCCGAACACTGGGGAAACACTGCTCTCCTCTTAGAAGAGTGTGTTACAGAGGCAACATCCTACCCGGAGGGGAGGTTACATGTGGAGACACTAACATGGTCTCACCGGCGGGGAGAACAACATGCGCAAAAAGGTGTCAGCCCGAGTAGGGGGACAAATCCAGATGGGATTACCACCGGCGGGAAGGTCACAGATTCACCAATCGGGAAATCATGAGTGAGGAATTCAACACACGGGACGACCCAGAGGTCACTACGTATGGGGCACTAGTCCTAGTACAGGGGTCTACCTGAGCAGGGATGACTCTACCTATACCGGACCTGGTTCCAACAGACGGCTCCGCTCCGTCTGTTACCAAATGCCAATGCTTAGTGATGGATGGAATGCCTATACTTCGCCACGAGAGGGGAAAGCAGGGAGGCTAAAATAGCACACTAGTCTCACCTGGTGAGGGGAGAAGGCGCTTTCGCAGGAGTACGCCCAAACCAGGAGTCCGTCCTACACGCCGGGGGCATTAAGGACATAGGCTGCAACTGGTTCCACGCGGAGATTGTAAAATCTTGCGAAGGTACTGGGCGTAGCCCAACCCGCAGCACTGCAGATGTCTGCCAGAGAGGCGCCCTGTGCCAGTGCCCACGAGGAGGCCACACTCCGAGTGGAGTGGGCCCTCACTGCAAGCGGGCACGGGCGATCTTGGGACTGGTATGCCACCGTGATGGCATCCACAATCCATTGCGCCCATCTCTGTTTGGAGACAGCCCTCCCCGGGTGCTGTCCTCCGTAACAGACAAAGTGCTGCTCGGAGCTTCTTAGGCTCTGTGTGCGGTCCAGATAGAGTACTGGACACAACACATTAGAGGCTGGGTCTTCCTCCCCTGAGGGGAGTGCCTGCAGGTTCACCACCTGGTCCCGGAAGGGAGTGGTGGGAACCCTGGGCACGTAACCGGGACGGGGTCTCAAGACAACGTGAGAATCGCCGGGCCCGAACTCTAGGCAGCCTTGGGACACGGAGAATGCCTGTAGGTCCCCCACCCTCTTGATGGAGGCGTGTGCCGTCAGGAGTGCAGCTTTCATCGACAGATGAGGAAGACTAGCAACTCTGAGGGGCTCAAACGGGGCCGTACCAAGGCCCTGCAGGACCGCGTTAAGGTCCCAAGAGGGTACGGAACGCGGTCGAGGTGGATTCACATAGCTATGAGCTAGGGCATCCGTGCCGAGGGGACCCTCGGTCAGGGAGTACCAGAGCGGGCAATGGGTGGAGTTCGGGCAGGCAAACACCTGTGCTTGGCCGAACCGCTCCCATATGAGCTGGACTGCACGGGGATGGAGCCGCCACTCTCCGCGGGGAGTGCCCTGACGAGAAAGCACGTCGGCTGTCTGGTTAGGTAGCCCAGGAGAAACGTGGCTCGCAGGGACTTGGTCACCTGCTGACTCCCTGGTGATTGATGTTCCGACCGGACTAGCACGTGTTTGTCCTGCACGAGGGGCTGGAGCCTCCTCAGTGCCAGATGGACTGGTAGCAACTCTAGGCAGGGGGACCCCCGCTCGGAGAAAGGTCAAGTCTGACCAGGGTAATAGAGTGCGAAGACACTGAGTCGTTATTGTAATCCGCCTGGTGCCGGTGTGCCACGCCGTCCAGGGAACCCGACTCTGTAGCCAGTGCTGAAGCGGCTGCATGTGCATCAACCCGAGAGGGATTACCCCTGTCGAGGACGCCTTGTGCCCCAGGAGCCACTGAAAGTTATTCAGCAGCGTCAAGGGATTCTGCCTGATCAACCTCAGACAGCACAGCACTGACTGTGCACGCTCGTTGGTGAGCAGAGGCGGCTCTTCCAGCAGCACTGTAAGCCTTCGACACGAGTGTCGAAGAGAGCTTACATGCTCTGGACGGAAGTCTAGGTCGACCCCTCCAAGTGGCAGCCGTCTGCGGGCACAAGTGGCCTGTGACCGCACGCTCCACCTGGGGGACGTCAACATAGCCTCTAGCCACTCTGCCATCCAGGGAAGTCACAGCCGTGGAGCCTTCCTGCCTGACACGCGCCGAAAAGGGCGCATTCCAGGACTTGGAGAGCTCTTCATGCACCTCCGGAAAGAACGGCACCGGGGCGGGGCACGGTTTTTGGCCGCGCCCTGACCCCAGAAACCATGCATCCAGCCGCGAGCGTTTCGGGGAGGGTGGTGCCACACACTGCAACCCGATGCACGCGGCTGCGGAGAGAGCATGGCCGACATCACAGCGTCAGTCTCCTCCGGCACTCAACTGTCTGATTACAGGAGATCAGAGGAGTCTTCCACATCCGATGCCAGCAGGCAGCTGTCCGATGCAGCGACAGAAATGGAGTCATCATCCCTATAGGAAGTCTTGCCACTCTGAGACGGCCGTCTGTCGCTCATAGGGGACGAACCAGGTGAGTTTACAGGGGTATGGACGGTCCGCGAGCATGAAGCTGACGGAGCGACATCCATAGGAGTCCCCAAATCACCCCCAAAGCTATCAACCGCACCGAAACAGCGGCTGAAGACGCCTGGGAAGCAGACGGGGTGGTGGCCGCTCTCGCAAAGAACGTAGCCAACCTTGACCGCAACACCCTGATTGCCATGTCCACACGCACGGGACATGCCGAATCAGTGAAACCTGCCTCAGCATGCTTGATGCCCAAGCAAGTGACGCAGGTATCATGGCCGTCAGGCTCTGGGATGAGTCTGTCGCATCCTAGGACACATCCTAGGACAAGACATGCTCGTAGCCGGAGGGACTTACCTCTTAAGCCTTCTGCCGAAACGCCCAGGGGAAGTCCACCGAAAGGAGAAGTCCGCTGCTCCGCATCGTAAATCCAGCAGGTTTAAAAGAGTCTCGAAGTCGAGTAACGCGTGTCACATGTAGCAAACACACAGGTTCCGAAGAACAAAGGATGAGTGAATGACCGCCGCCATCTTCCTTTATACCCGTATGTACGGGGCGGAGACTGGCGTGCGTGTGCCATTTGCCAAGCCCATTGGCGTTTTATAATTAATTATCTCGGAGAAGGTAGGTTCTCAAAATCAAACCCCAGTCAGTCTCTCACAACGTCGAGAGACCGACTGAAGGGAAACCTTATTTATTCATGGGCATAAATAGGTTTGGTAATTTCGCATATGCCAATCGGATGATCAGATAAATAGTGTTTATGGAGTATCCCTACCCTTTCAGTTTGGATGTACATTAGTAAATTGGATTACAAATATGAATGCAAACATTGTACAATGTTGTTTTGTTATTGCGTTTATAACATCCTTGCATCAGTATAATGTCCAAGACACGTTTTATTAACCCTCTTCAAGGGATTCAGTCAAAAACAGGTGTGTGCAAAAAGCTGCATTTATGAAATGATGGAAGATTTTTTAGACCTTTTTAATGTCTCAACCATTTCTGCTAGACAGGAATGAGATGCACTGGAGAACCAGTTAAGATTGATCAGGATTGCATATAATTACTGTGGATAACAGCTCAGATTATAAGAATCTAGTTTTTTTTTGTACCGAATGGTATATTATCCAGATATGATTTCTCTGTCTTGTTGATGTATGAGTTAAACCCAACTAAGATATCCATTATGTCTACTTTACTTAAGAATTAACATTCTTTGCACTAATATTCCCTTTGGGTTGTCCCTACAGCATCTCTTTTAAATCTGTCACGTGTCTTCTAGAGAGTAATTGTGGTGCAACTCTTGGAGCAACTTTATGTACTGACGGACAAACCAGATGGGCTGCTGATATGCTTCATTTAACATAATTGCATATGTTTCAAAACATTCGGTAGAACATCAAAGCCTGGGCTTTGATGTTGGAAGAACAGCATATACTTTAAGACAAATTTATAAAAAGGCTTGTTTTACTTCGCTTAAATGGGGGGTAAGCAATGACTGGTAACCGACATTGATGTTTCCTAGCCTTGTGGCAGGGTCATGGCAGTCCCCACGTGTTTTATGTGAGACACATTGCATTGCTGGTTTTGACGTGCCATGTGTCTTTGTCCCCACCCCCTCATTTCTTCATTATTGATTGTTAATGATTTCATGCCCTGAAATCTTGACGTTGTTTATTTGAGTCTTGTCGTAGTTTATTTGAGTCTTGTCGTGGTTTAGTTGAGTCTTGCCGTAGTTAAGTTGAGTCTTGCCGTAGTTTAGTTGAGTCTTGTCGTAGTTTAGTTGAGTCTTGCCATAGTTTAGTTGAGTCTTGCCGTTGTTTATTTGAGTCTTGTCGTAGTTTAGTTGAATCTTTAGTTGAGATTTAAGTTAGGCTTAAAACACATAACTCAAAACAGTTCATTTAACATGTCTGCTAGTTCACATTTACTAGAAAAATGTGGGGAAACTGATAACCTTAAATTTCTCAGCAAGTTGTACTCAAAGCTCTAAGCTGTTAATACAAAGAAAGACAACAGATTGTTGGTAAAACAACAGGGTCATTTATTTGTATAAAATGTTAATTGAAGTCGTCACTTGAGGCATGACATATCATCAAAAATACACATACTGTACTACACTGCAAAATAGATCAGTGTCCCCTTTTTCCATATTTAACTTTTTATAAAGAGGTATAATACAAAATTGGAGAACACCAAAGACTACTCTATAATTAAAATTGGTACAGTGTGTTCTCTTTCTCAAACAAAAATATTACACTTATCCTTGTTTAAAAGACTTTAAAAGAACACAAAACAATGAATGAACTTAAAATAAACTTACTTGTGCAATATAATCCAAGTGTTCTTGCGTTTAAGGCAAATGAATGGGTCTGTCGAGAAATTACAGTTCCATTACAAAATCTCAGACAAATTAGCATCTGGATCTCCTGTGTACATGGAAGCAGCCATTTCCAAATGTTAAGAAATAATTAATTTCATTTAAATGTATTTCTCAACAAACCCACAGATCTGCAATCACAATGCTTGAAATATAAAGTTGAATGAAACAATTCAATGATGGTTCTGTGTCCTCCTGAAGCTTGAGGGAAATGCCTGCTATCGTCTGACATAGTACAGGACATATTTCAAAATATGAAAAAAACATTAGAGAGTAAATCATGAAAGTTTGCAAAGTTTCTGAATTTACATGCGTCATCCATTCAGCACAAGATATAATGTAATTGAATGTAATGTATGTCCTGCACCTAAGTCTATAGGCTGGCAAAGGAAATGGGTCATTCAGATCTGAGGGTTTGGTAACTGACGGTGAGAGCACAGTTCAAAAGCATGTAGGTGCTCAATGTACCAGCATGTCACATCTCTTCATATAAACAGAACATCACTGATGACAACACTTTTGAAACAATCTGTCTGAAGTCAGGTAGTCCGGAACAAGTGCCAACAGGTACAACCATATCTGAATTATACTGGATTCCCTTAATGGTCACAGAGATGATGCTGAGAGGACAGTGTTCTCTACTGCATATTTCTGTCTCAGGAATTCAAAGTTGAAATCAAAGTACCCATCACCTTCTCCGTCTGGATGGCTTGAAAAAGGATGGGTAGTCAACATAGTAAGTCATCAGTCTTTGATGCTGGACAGCCAGCGTTTGTGTAACATTTTTGAAGTTTTTGGTGTTGCAAATTACCTGTCTTTACCCTCAAAGCCCATTGTCCGCACATCTCTAAGTGGTCCATACATTCTTAGTAGTGGTGCTTAGGGCGCAATGTGAAATGAGGAAACACTGTTAAAAGTAAATGTATTTTTTCTGCAATCTTTGCAGTAAGGAAATCAAGAGAATCCTCAGTGAACTTGAATACCACAGCCATTTCTAAAATATCTTTTATTTTTGATCATTTTCGGGGATGTTAAAGCCAATCAGCCAGCAGTCGAATTAGTGCCCAGTTTTCGTGGGTGTTATTGGTACCTCTAGAGGCAAATGTGGCTGGGATGACCTGAGGCTGATCAACTTTGTGTGAGAATTCGTAAGGAAACTCCTTGATAGCTTGAGTCATGGATTCAAGAGATACATTTTCTCAACACCAAATCTTTAATGCACAAGGACATCTCAATGGGGATGACACCCTCCATAAGCGTTAACAACGCCAAGGTCGTGGGTTCGATCCCAGGGGATTGCACATACTTAGAAACAAATGTAGAGGATAATTCAATGTAAGTCGCTTTGGATAAAAGCGTCTGCCAAATGCATAAATGTAAATGTAAGATCCTGCATTAGGTCAGGTGGAAAACCACCAACTGTGTGAAAGTGTTCCAATCTTTCACTTAAAACACAGCCATCTTTAACACCATACTGCTTTACCAAACGTGCATCATTCCACACTTCAGCCACTCGCCTGTCATAGTCCTGCATGGTTCTTGGTTCGAATGCTCCCAGGCGGACCTGGTTTTCACTTCTCTTAGCAAGGCAGAACCAACAAGGATGCTCAACAGTAAAACTCTCCTGCAAACCAGCCAAAGAGATGAGCAACTAGATTATCAGATGAAACAAAAAGCACAGTTCCTTTCACACAGTCTCCTAACTGTTCAATGTACACACCATGCTTTTCAAGGGTTTCAAGGGTTTCAAAAAGTCATTTTCTTGATAGGGACTGCCATCTCTGTAGGTGTTAAATTCATTAACTTAGCGGTTATTACAAAGGACATTATTTAGAATGTCAGTCCTGTTTAGAAGTTTTGCAACATTTGCAGAACTGGTACATGAGAGACTGATTGAGAATCAAGACTGTACTTAAGTGGCATGACAATCGGGAATTCACTCTGAAAATATGATGCTCTTCTTCTTGCCAGCTTTGGCCATTGTAAAAATTGGGTTATTGTCTTTTGCTGCATTGACTGTTTTTCTCACTAATGAATCACAGTCATGTACTCCATGTTTAGGGAGAATTTGCTGAATAGCATGATAAACAAGGGGCTCTGACAGCAGTAAATCTAAGTTATTTGTTGCATTCTTTCCTGTGCAGTAAAATCATAAATATGTAAATTAGCCAGCATTTTTAGAAAAAGCGAGGCTAGATTATGCTCTAGTTGATGCTGCAAATCATCAAGATTTTCATTCTCTGCATCATTTTCCTCCAAGTGTTCATCTACAGTATACCCAAACACGAAAACATAAAAGCAACCAGGGGTTGTAACACAAGTGAGTCCGGAGAGAGTGAATGGAAGGCCATAAGGGCCATAATTCTCTCCACATAAAACATGAGGTTCTGTCATTATCCTGCCTCTCCTTGTCTAGATTTTGTAGTCTAGTGGTAGAACCATGACAGAACCTATTATGCACAATACAATGATGAATGTACACACAGATATGTGTAAAGTGAGATTTATGAGTAGGTCATCAACATACCTAGTTGTGCTGCCAGATGCAAAACACGATTTGAAGTTCTTCGTCTCTGCCTCACACTGTCTTTCCTAAATGTATTATGTGTGTGTTTATGTCTGTGTTTGTGCGTGTGTGTGTGTGTGCTTGCGTGCAGAGAGAGAGAAAATATTAAGAGTTTTTAATAACACTGTTGGCGCCATGATATTTGCAAAAATGGCCTTTAGTACAACTCACTTCATGCTCTTAAGTTCAGTGTATTTAGGTTGTTTAACTATTGCATCCAACTAAAAGTTCACTCAACAAAGCATAATCAAGTAAAACCAACAAATTTGATGAAATCAGTTAAATATACTAGGCTTTGAAGTAGATTCAGTTATTACTTTTTATATTGAAGAAACAAAGCAACCTCGGCTTCCGTTCGCAGGCCTTCCCGCTCCTTGAGTTCTCTCCTGCACTAGAAAGCTAATATTAACACGGATCCTACTTCATGTCTGATCATCAGCCTTCTTTTGTTCCGCAGACGTTTTCCTCTTTTGTTTTTTATCTGCCATCTTTCTCTTTCTGTTGTCGCTTAGCTCAGCTAATATCCGTCCTGTGCACGGAGCTCTCCTCCCAATTATTCACGAGTTCACCTTGCAGATAATAAGGTGGGATGGATACCTTGCGTATTTGGCGTGCTATCCCGGGGTGAGGGCTCCGAGCTTGTTGATTCCCCCCGAACTCGGAGCACCCGCCCCTTGACCGGGGAGAGGGGCCGAACCCGGAGCATACTCGCCGGTGCTGAGGTGAAATGGGCTAGTGGTGTGGGGTCGGGATGAAGGAGGGATGTTGCAATACATTCTGGAGAATGGAGGCAAGGCGGCTTGACTGCTGTGATTGCTAATGGAAAGCCAGCCGAGTTAGTTATCTGCATGTGCTCCTCCCGAACCTTGTTCATAAAACATGCCCCTTAAACGCTTATTGGCTACAAATTTGTTTCGGTACCTGGCACGAAAAAATACTAACCCCACCTTGAACAATGAAATGCACTGTCGTTTTTATGTTCTTAGGTGTTCGTTTGTTAATGTCTTGTCTATTCATGCATATCACTTAGCGATAAGATGCTAAATTTCTCTGCTGATATCTGCCGATACCGATTCTGAAGATTCAATAAGAATTTCTTAACTTTCTTAATTGTATTAGTTCATATAATAACTATTAATATTGAAATCCTACTGGTGATGTTTTAGATTCATTGAATTTCATTAGGTATGTACGATAAATTTGGGTAAATGATAAATGGTCATTTTAATGTTATCGGTCGATATCAACAAAACCAAACAAAACCAAACAATAATCCAGAGAGGGCGAGTGTGCGACAACTCCGTCTGGTAGAAGGAGTAGCCGAATGGGAGAGAAAAATAAGGAGATTGGTAATGGGGAACAGGTGTGAGTAATGACAATGATAATTAGCTAAAACAGAGACCAGGTGGGAGGGGAGAAGGGAATTGAAAAGTTAATGAATTAAGACAATATATAAATAATACATAATAAAAAATAAAAGAGTGAAACAAACGTCACAATTATATGAACAAAAGCATATTGTTTGATTCAGACCGCTGTCTGAATGCTTTCTGTATTGAGACCTGTTAGACATGCTGCTATTAAGAACATGTTTCTGGACGAACATCTGTAATTTGTTTATTAAATAAAAATGATGCCAGAACAGTTTAAAGAATCTTTAACTAGTGTAAAGTAAGCTTAGTACACGATTCTCATGCAGGAACTGATGGTTACCTTTTTTTCTTCAGGCAATGTTTTCAAATAAAATCCCCTGCCCACTTTTTACCTTTTGTTTCAGTCACAGAAAAGTTTATAATAATATCGGCCAATATGTGTGCTATCGGCTTCCAATGTTAAAGAATTACCGGTTATCGTTATTGGCCAAAATCTACATATCGGTGCATCCTTTTGACGTCACCGCACATATAAATCTCACAAATAATTCAACATGGGCACACATGTCTAAAATCATTGTTGGGGATTCCTTTAATTAATTAAATTTTTTACCAGGGCATTATTATCCCATTTGTATATAACAATGTCATAAATAAATCAAATCAAACTGCACTTAAACACATAAACAAGACACAAATAAAAAAAGAAAACCCAAGCAAAACAGTCTGGTGCAACTACTTCACTTTTTCCTATGTTGTCATTGCATTCATTGATACATTAAAGTAATACTAATCCAAACTCTTTGTTTATTTGACCTTTATTACAGTGTACCGTATGTAGCAACTTTTTTATGTTACCACGTGTTATTTTGCATTTGTTTGTTGTTGCGGTCTAATTAACATGAATTAATCCATTGAACAGTCCGTTCCACTGCTAAATACAGCTTTTTAAAACATCCCACATCCACACGTCCGATGGTGTTTCGCACCGTAATTAATGTGTAATTATAGGAGGTAATTAAAGGGCTTGACTTCGCACAGACAACGTTTCTACTGGGAAATTCACAACTCAAAGACAAATAGGAAATACTAACAATTATCTTTTCAATGACACGCAGGACCCAGAACACATCTGGAGCTCACTGCACTCAACTCTATAGAGAATAATGCTGACTTCATCTCCCATAAGGCCGTGCTGTAATATTGGGCTAACTACACACATCCAAAGTAGCAAGGCAAACTCTGCCCTGTTAATAAAAAGTTAAAATGTGCTCATTACTGCTCATTGGTTTTCCTGTTGGCAAAAACAGCATGCATACTATTGTTACATCTAAATATATGCAAATGTATTCTCTAAGGTTTTAGTTATAAGATGTTATTAAAGAGGGGCGTGGCAATATTCTGCATTTACAATTGAGGAATTTGGGCTGGACCTAGATATCGCTGCAATATGTCAGTGGCGATGAATGTCCTCCATCTATTTCTACATTATATGGTGTAACCTGTCTGCATGCACAGGTAACTGATAAAAATATTACGCAATGTAAACTTGAATAGCTGCATTCTGTTATTTTAATGGAAGATACACTGAACAATTAAAAAGAAAACACAATTAAATGAAAATTGATTTTTACCATATGTATTCTTTAACATCCTGTCGTCTTTCTCTCTCTCTTCTACTCATTCTGGCTGCAGCAGTGTGAAAAATAAGAAGGCGCTTTGATCATATCGTTAGACTCCGCTGTGGATATGCACGGTTTTCCCTGCAGCGCTGAAAGGAAAGATTTTGTGATTGCCTCCCTTGGAGTCACATTCTAAAAAAATGGATATGAAGTTAAACCTCATATATTTGCCTGAACATTTTTATTTCACAACATAACCACAGTTTGAAAACATGACAGTTTTACACAAATGAAAGCATTTGCCTTTGACCATAGCCATTTGCGTTTGAACATACATTTTGATAATGACTATCATGTAAACAATTCCGTGGCAAATGAAACTCGTTTTTGCCATGCGAATGGGAACTTAGTGGAGTTTGTGCCGATTCACATGGGAATCCTTCCATGTGCCTGACCTCAAGCCTACAGTTTATGTCTATTTATTCAAGCATCATGATACTAATAAAAGGCTTTTGGCAAAGTCATTCATCTTATTTGTATTGGAGATATTTTGTTCATAACTTAAGAAAATGAAAACAAATGTTGCTAAGTTTTACAATATATACGTATATTATCAATTGTAGCTGAACATGATGAATCTGGAACTGTGCCGTGTTATTGCAGAATACATTTGCGCTATATAGTGCACACAATGACATGCATTCGGAATTGTGCAGTAACCCTGCATGATTGCACCTTTAGGGACAGTACAGTTTGTAAAAATGTCCTTATGCTGAAATTGGACTCTTCTTTTAGCATTTAATATAACTATTTAAAATGATATGAAAAGGTGCAAAGCCCAAGATTCAAATAGAAGTAAAAGTCCTAATTTACAGTAAAACTAAATGAAAATAAAAAGACTATTCAAGTAGCCAGTTACTAGTTACTTTGTATGACATTGTAATAACATTGTTTGTATTTATTATTATTATTAATAGTATCATCACAATGAGATGTACAGTATATGCAACATACAAAGAGACCTAAATTGTAAACAAATGAAAAGTGAATCATGTGTATTTATTTGAATCCCAACATCAATCTATACGGTTTATAAAAGGAGCCAATATCAAAATAAATTAATTCTCCAATGTTTCGTGTTCACAATGCGTCGATTGCAAACAACAGAACGCTTCTGGCGATTCAGTTCATGCAGCGATTCAGAGAACTGATCAAACTGATTCTGGAATCAATTCAGACGGGTTTGATGAGAATCAACTCAAAAGATTCCCTCCTTCACAGATGCCTCAGATAAAAGAGAATCTTGGGGTAAAAAAATGCATTTTGTAATGCAGTTAAAATAAGGTAACAAAGGTCCGTTGCGGTCAGGGATTGGACGAGGAGAGAACCCAAGTGCAGGCAGGCTTGACATGAAACATTGATTTATGAAACAAAAACCCACCGGGGTAAAACAACAAGGAATGAGCGAGTAATATAATAAACAGAACATAGACTAGACTAGAATAGACTAGACTGGACTTTACAGACCAGGAACAAGACGTGAAGCCTTTACAGACATGGCACAAACCAACTCGCACAGGACAGAAGAGACAAGGACATAATAAAGGAAACCAAATCATCCATTTTTAGTGGTGTCCAAATTCGTAGTGGACATTATTGAATGCACTCATTCAATCCCAAATCATCTTCTAACATTATCATCGTCAGCGCTATACATTAGCTAATATCTGAAACAATCCTTTCAATCTTTTTAAATTGAGATCCTTTACTTTTGTTTATAAATATGCAGCAGCTTGCTTTATGATTTCATACATATTCTGACGTGTGCTCATAGAATCCACTGCAATAATGATCACATGGCTTGTTTAGTTGCTTAATTACATTTTGGTGCTAATGTCACAGGTATTAGTACCAGAGGAAAGGGTATAGACATTTGATTTGTGCGCTGTGGAGCTGAAATGGGTTGTCCTTCTTGAGCTAGTGCGGACAGTGGTAGTGCATGGCTCACGGATCCTTTAGGGAATGTTTATTGGCTAAATCAAGAGGTCACGCTTTGGCTGGTTATCCAAATCCCAACCGCAGTAGGAGTTGCTTACAGCTTTTGTCTGTTAAATTTGCAACGCTTTTAAACCAGCTTGACATTTACATTTAGTCATTTAGCAGATGCTTTTATCCAAAGCGACTTACAGATGAGGAAATATTGGAAGCAATTATTACAACATAGGCAACAAAATACATAAGTGCACCAAAACTAGTCCATTAAAGCCTAGCACAGTATACAAAAATAAAAATAGTGAGTATTTTTTTCGAATAAGAAGAAAGAAAGGGAAAAGAATAATGTTAAAATCAATCTGCGGCATGTTGACGGAAGAGATACGTTTTCGGGAGTTTTTTAAAGATGGCAACAGAGTCTGCTGATCTTGTGACATCAATGGAGAGGTCTCAAAGCTCCCTTTTAAAATATCTTGACACACATTTAAAGAAATGTGGCACACATGGCACAATGCATTACTGTATTTGTTGTGGTCAGGTCAAAGAGAAAATGTGTTCATAGAGAAGGCATTGATGTCTTGGTGTGGAGGCAGTTGTGTGCCAATTTTTCATTCTTTTTGACATCACAAACTATGGAGATGGAAGCAAGCTCTTTTTGCAGATTAATTGTTTTCTAAAATAAAACGTGCACTCGTAAGTTCTATGGATGTGATCCAGCTCGATGCTCAACAGCACGTGATCGTCCACCTACAGTGCCCCCCCTTCCCGTCCACCCACAACATCCCACCTTCTCCAACTCAAGGTTTGCGAATAATGTTCTAATAAATAAAACAAATGGTAATTTTAGGTTTTGCCAATCGTTTTGTTTTTATGTTTCCAAATATGCACAATTAATTGTAACACTTACAATACAGTATAAGTACAATATAGACTCACAATGATAATAAGTATATACTTCCTCATGATCTAGATCATTTATGTAAATCAAAACTAACCTTTATTTTTAGAACAAATATTCAGTTTATAAAAGTCAGTTTATACATGTGCTTTTCAAAACTGAAGCGGTATTTGCATTCAGCACACAGTAAATGCTTTCTCAGTTTGAAAAATAAATGGTTTCTGGGTCAAATATTATACCAGAAATGAAGTCTAAGGCAGTATTTTTCCCCTTTCCTCAACAATAATTACACAGCGAAGCTGCTGATTGGACAGATTTAACATTTCTCTGGAAATTCTTGTACGGAATGCAAAGCTTTCTCCTGCATTATCTTGTCAGGATAACAGAACACTCCTCCGCATGTCATTACTGTCATCCATATGACATTATGTAAATGTGGAGTGACTTTTCGCAGCAATGCAGGAATTGAAGCACAAGGTGAATTGGCATATTCTCTCTATATTATGTTTATTCTTTATTATTTAGCAGTCGTGGCCTAATGGTTAGAGAGTGGGACTTGTTTTCAGAAGTTTGCTGGTTCAATCCTGGGTAACGACTGAGGTGCCCTTGAGCAAGGCACTTTACCCCTACTTGCTCACCGATGTAATTCGGAAGTGAAGCTCACATGATCGGTCTCCAGCGATGGATAGCCCCACCCCACAAAGAGTTTCATGGATTTCAGTACATGGAAAGCTTGTATGGATGAGTCTCATATGTGTCACAGCTGAACCGGTGCTCATTTATCTTGGAGTGATTCTATAATCCTGACCCCTAGAAAACAGAACTGCAATTTAAAGTTTAAAAGACATGAAGGTAAAATCGAGTAACAACTATTACTGGGTGTTTTTTCTTTTCAGATATGGGCACTTTTGTCCCAGTATGGACTTCAGTTTCACACTGCATCATTTGTCATTAATTATATCCAACAGTATGAAAATCCAGCAGTGGAACTGAACTAGAGATGTGTCATGAAACATACATGAGTCAGATGCAGAATGAAACAGGCAACCTCTTTGTAGAGCCGCTCTCGGCACTTCTGCCCCCTGCTCCTCCCCCTCGGGCGGACGGACCCAGGCTCCGGCCCCTGGCAGGCGCTAGCCGCTCTCGGCTCTGCCGCCCCCCAGTCGTCCCCTCTTGGGCTGACAAAACAGGCTCCGGCCTCGGGTGGACAGTGGCGACCCGCCCCGCTCCCTGTGGGGAGGTAGCCATCCCGCCACGACCCAGGTCCTTGGCGGCGAGGTCTCCTCTGCTACAGAACCGAACTCTCCAGCACCGCGAGGCCACTTGGAGGAGAGAACTCTTTGACAGCATGTCTCTCCTTCCTCCCGGGTTTCGGCACCACTGTAACAAGATCCATTAAAGGAAGGAAGGAGATAGGAACCGGCGAACATAAAATATATTTTCATTAATAAAATCAAAGTAAATAAACACACACAAACCACAACATAAAATCCAGGCCTGGTCCTCTCTCACTGACGGTCTGGTAGCTTGTCCTCTTATGCTCCCAATCTCCTCCGTGATACGAGACCTGACACTCGTAATCACTCGTCCCGGCTCTCGTCCCGCCTACCTCACTACACTCTTTATTGAGTACAGCGTAAGCTTGTCCGCCGTAGCGGAGAATCCACACTGTCAAAAAGCAAACAAGAGACTCGAGTGTTCAACCAGTACACAGCCACCAGGGTATTGGGATCAGAATATTGAAAAAACCAACAGAGAGTCAATGAAGACTACCGTCTATAGTCCCGGGACTAGAATCAAAGTTCATATAAGTAATTCCAGTGGCTGAACAGAAAGTCTCAATGTCAAAAGACCCAGAGGCGGAAGCGCTCCAGGAAAAAGTCCTCACGTTACTTAGGTAATCCACACAGGAAAGTGTCACGCTGAATAGTTATCCATACAATAGAGGTGCTTGCCATCAGGGAAAATCCTCTGGAACTTCACTGGCGAACAGGAAGAGTAGTGCAAGGCTCTGTGTTCCTCGAACCGTAGATTTCTCCGGAATCGACACACCCACGAATTATCTAGGGCAAAAACATCTCAGAGAAGATCCAGAAGCATACGGGAGTTTGGGCAGCGGTCACTGGATAACAGGAGTAAGAGAGATTAACACACCCGGAATTATTCTAGACACTGGAGTCAAGACAAGACAAACAGGTGAGCGAAATGATAGCACTACTCAAACTAGTTATGCCCGAAGGCCAAATCAAACTGGGCAAGTATATTCTAGACAAGACTATGTTACGGTCTAAACAACAAAGGTCTGACAACGGACAAGGGAGAACACACGGTATATAAGGGTAATGAAACTAATGAGGGAAGGAGAAACCAGCCGTGTACAACAGAAAGGATAGGGAGTGCTAGACCCGAGACCTGACAGAGATGCACCAATATACAGTATCAGCCAATGGCCGGTATAGGTAGATAAAACCATTTTTTACCCTATCTGGCCGATGGTTTAAAAACAGCAGATGATCAGTGCCGATATATCCTGTCAATGAAAAGAGGACAGGAAAATACAATGAATTTGTGATCTGTCTATAGAAAATGTTTAGAAAAATCCCCAGCTTGATGTTCAATATTAATAGTCATTATATGAATTAAAAACAAATTCAGGAACATTAATATAATCTTTAGTATCGCTATCGCCGGCTATCAGTTTCAATGAAGAAATCTTATCTTAAAATCTTAAAAGAAATGTCACAGCCGAAAAACCTTTTATTCTGAAGAAGCAACCTGATTTTTACGTGTAAGCATGATTTATTATCTAGCATTTTATGTCCCATAAATATACACAATTGAAACACTTTTTTTCATATTACAGTTTTTATAGGTACATTATGTTTGATGAAAATAATAGTTGAGTGAAAATGTGTTTTTAAATATGCTTCCGTTTTTTATTGTTTTTTAATTCATTCTTTAGTTTAAAAGTTTAAGATTGAAACATTGATATAAACTGACTCACCATGCTAGAAAAGAGATTGTCAGCTCCTTATTTATTTAATTTAGTATACACGTCGTAACTGTAAAGAATGACTTTTATCTGAAAATCTATCTCCATGTGTCCAGTGTTCCTTTGCAAACATCTCTGCCAAATAAAAATGATGGATGACTTGTCAAGGAATTAATATCTTGAGGTCAGAATGTTTCTTCGCTTGTGCTTTTAATATAATGCATCACGGTCTTCCAGAAAATGATTAGTACTGTCTTTTGTTTTGAAGGGATTTTTCTCCTTCTTTCCCTTGTTTTACCCCGTTGTACCAAATTCAGTTTTCTTACCTTCTTCTTTTGTCCATGCGTATCATTTTGAGACACAAGACTTGTGCTAGGTGCTTAAAAGGTTCTTCACAGCGATGTCATTAAAGAACCATTTTTGGTTCCACGAAACCATCTCTTTCTCACCTTTTCATTATCCAAAGAACGTTATTTCGCCACAGAGAACCTTTTGTGAAACTCAAAGGTTCTTGGGATGTTAAAGGTTCATTCTCCAACCATTTAAGAACATTTGATCTCAAATGCAACAAAGGCATCAAAGAACCTTTCGAAGGAGTGTATAGAGACTTTAAAGAAGTGGTTATTTCTGATGCCAAACAGAACAACATCCCTATCTGCTATTGGTCAAGCAACCCGTACCACTAAAAGAGGCCACAAATGAACCTACCAAAGGATTACTCATAGATGTCTCTATTAAGTCAAAATAGACTAAAGTATTTCAGCAATGCCTATTAATCATTTAGGAAAACTACTAAAAAGTCTTATTCGTTATTAGATGTTCCTTCCTACCATGATCCACCATTTTTCAATTGCTGACATCCGTTGTGTGATTTCCTGGATGACCCTAATGTGTCTGTCAATAGGAATATGCAGCAGGGCATATTGATCTGACCCCAGCTGTGAAATGACAATCAAGAAGAGAAAAAATCATTACTGTCATAGCATGGAGTAGTAATAAAAAACGAATGTGAGCTGTTGTAAACGGGCAAACATGAGAAAAGCCTTGTCAAACCGATAAAACATGTTTTCAGGCGCCGCAACATTTTCTGTGAGCAATTCCTCAAAGTGCATGAAAGCTTGTCCATAAATCTGAGGTTTGTACATTTTCCATTGTACAGGTGATTCTGCAATTAAACAATTTCTAGTGCTTTATGCAATTGCTTTCATTTATTCACAGTTTTAACTATCCGCATGCAGCCTTGTGCGAAATCATATTCTTGGCTTTGCTTATCCTATTATGTTTGTATTTCACATATATTTCAGTCTGTTAACCTGCGTCAGTTTTGTTTCAATAACAAATATTTTGTCTCACAGACACGTTTACTCTTCTTTTAAATGAATACATTGCATAGACTTCTATTGTTTTAACACAGCTTAACACTGTAACCCAACCACCACACACAAATACAATGTGCACAAAAACAAGATTACAATGCAAAAGCGTCAAAATAGTATTCACATTTGTTATGCAATACATATACTGCATATATCATATAACACTTGCCCACCTCATTAAAGGTAGATTGGAGGCCCCATTCGTGTCATGTTTTAAAGTAGGTCATTTACAGTAATATTTTTCACATAAAGCCTCTAATTCAATCCCACTTCTGTGACTTAGTCAGGACAGTCTGTTCCTCTGGGACTCATGGAGGCCTTGAGCTATGAGAATATGTGACTTTAAAATGAAACAAGCGAGCAAATTAGGCATGAATAAATCATTTTTCGATCTCGATAAGCCGCAGTGACACAGAGAGGATGGAGCCGTGGTCATTAGTTCGTCTGCTGTTAAATCAGTGGAGACGTTGATGAACGGAGATCATTTTCTTTCACCTGTTCAGCCTGTTACTTTTATTCTTGACCCTGTTATCAAAGACGTACAAATGAGCTCTTGGTGGAACCGACTACTCAGTGATTTATAGATTTATTAAAGGCTCCTTAATTTCTACAGTGAGTCATATGCATGTCAGTTATTTTAACCATTACAATTTTCAGCCAGATCTTCGCAGTGAGCACAGCCGCTGTGTTCCTGAAGTGTAAATCATGCTCATTTTGACATGTTTTGCTAGACTGAAGAAACCACTGTAGTAACTTCATCTTTATATACATTTGCATTTTATCTTAGGCTAGAAACAGCACTATTTGATTTACCCATAATCCTGAGAAAAAAGCCACCAATCACCAAACATTTATTCATTTTTAATCATAGAACGACTGTACGACTCACTAGCAACCTTTTACTCCCCTGGAGTATTACGAATTAAGATTTTGTGTACATTCAATTTTAGTTATATTTATTCAATACGGACAATTTAATGTTTAATATAAAATGTAGCGTATTTTAAAATATATTTAAAATTATAATAAATTATTACATTAAATACTAATGTGCAGTGCACTTAAACAATGTGATAGTTCCATTACACCTTCTTTTATGAAAAAATATGTATCAGTAATGCATCATTAATTGGTTAATGGTTTTCTGAATATATTATGGTTATTTTATTACTGGTTAAAATATTGTGTACACTTAAAGTGTTCATTCGTAAACAAATGGTCAGTTTTAGATTCATAGTATTCACGTAAAGTTTAGTTTAAGCAATAGTTGTGTATGCTTTTGTCATTTTATAAATGATTTGTAAAATTTTTATATTGCTATATAAGATTGCTATATCATTAATTTTGATTAAATTTTTTGTTTATTTTTCATTTTAGAGCTTTAAACTTATTTCAGTTTATTAAGTCAATATTTTATGTCATTTCAATCAACAGAAACATTTTCAAAATTGTAATTTTAGTAAACTAAACTAACCTTGGTTATCTGCAGTCAATAGTTTTATATTTGTAGATTTTTTTAGAGCTGGTTGGTTTGACTCAAAGGTTCTAGTGCTTTAGATTTTTTAATAAAAATAATGGGAAAAATACAGAACTTGAAAGTTGAACTTGTGTGGACGCTGTTGTGCTCTATGAGGATCATATATTATAAATCTGTTATTCATTTCAACTGCTTATTGATGCAAAGCTTTTTGAAAACATGTTTATCATAGTTTACCAAAATTTAAGGACATACTGTACATTTCAGACATCATCTGATTCAAATTGGAAACATTGGAAATTGCTGGAGACAACACAATTAAATAAGTTTTCCTGTTAAATATGTTTTTTCTCTGCTCTTTTTTCTCGTCTTGCCAGCAGGCAAGCGCCACTGCAAAGCTTCCATTCATGTTGAATGTGAAGCTCTCGCTGGTGCAATAATCATAAGCCACAGCAGCTTATAACACTCCAAATCTGCCTGCCCGGCTGGCATGAAGTAAAGTGGCGCCTGGTAGGATGCTAATTGCCATTTCCTACATCTCAAGCTTCTTGATTGCACTCCGGCTGTTAGAGATGAAGACCTCCTGTGCGGGAATAACATGCCCAGACCAAGCTGGATCACAGAGAGCAAACATCACTAAAGTGAAGATCCGCTGTCGGCCTGTGGAGAAGCCTTCCAGAGGTTTTTTTCAGTAATCAGACATTTCTTCTGCAGAACACAAAAGAAGATATTTTGAAGAATGTTGGTAACCGAACAACGGCGGTACCCATTGACATATATTGTAGGGAAATAGATGCCTAGTCCATGGGAACCACTTGTTGTGCGTTTACCAACATCCTCCAAAATCTTCTTTTGTGTTCTGCAGAAGAAAGAGTCTTGAAGTGACGGTTCACCCAAACATTTTTATTGTGACACCATTTACTCGCCCTCTTGTCATTTCAAACCTTTATGACTTTCTTTCTTTCACAGAACACAAATGAAGATATTTGAAAGAATATTGGTAACCGATCAACACTGGCCCTGTTCACTGAATCCAGTTAATGTCTTTCTTCTAAATAACTTCGTTTGTGTTCTGAATGGTGACAGAATATTTATTTTTGGGTGAACTATCACTTTAAGTCTTATTTGGAGCTAAAAGAAAACATTTGGTGGACATTGTGGCTGCAAAATGACATTAAATTATGAAATGAAAACCTCAAACCTTTGAAACTGATTCAATGTCATCCTTAAAAAAATGGAAATGTACTGTTAGTGTGCTTCAAGTTAGTTTCAAAGTGACTTACTCTAGATGAAGATTAGAGTAGCAACATGGAAATCTAGACACTTCCAATGAATTGAAAACATTTTTCTACCTGCTACAGTTCACAGCCGATTCAATAGTTCTTTATGAGTTATGCATTTATAGATTTAGAGTCATGTGATAGATTTCCAAGACACAGTAAATGCCATTACTACCCACAAGACAATATACTCAAATTGTCAAAATTATGTTGAGAAATACTGGCAATGCTGCAGAAATTTCAGGCTGATGCGTTGATCTCAAGCTCAGATTCACATGTAAGTGGTCCTCCTCCATTAGGATGTCAATTTTTCACGGTTTTCTCTTAGAAATTGCTGGCAGAAGTAGGTCAACAGCGCCTCATCCAAACCCAACTGCTCACTGTCGGGCCATGCAGGCCCAGAGACTCATGACTGAACTCTAACTAGTGCTTATTCTCAACTTCTGAGGATTCTTGTGATTTATAAAACAAATGACTTACAGTAACGTCAAACTGTATTTCCTCTGGATTATTGAGGCTTTTATTTTGACACATTTAATCACAAGACATAAAAGAACCATTATAGATGCTATAGATGTTCCTTTTCTGAGTGTTTAATGTGTTTTGCTTTGATTTTTTAAATTGCTTTTGATTTCAAATCTGACTTAAAAGAAGTAAAAGAACAGCTTCTTAAAAATACAATTCTTAGTATGGTAGGGAAACATCTTTATTTAATAAATATGCTTATATTACCTTAATCTGAGAATTTGCATGTTGGTTGGGGGCACAGTTAAAGTGCATTCATATCTCATTGTGTTTATTTTTCTATTAACACTGAATAAACGTCTTAAATGTAATATATTTGTAGTATTGAGTTATGGTTTGGGGACATTTGGTTTTATGGGTAGCATATTTTATTAGTGTCATCTAAATATTATAAACTGAATAAAGAAAAGAGAAGATCGTCTCTGGTTAACTTGTAAATGGTTAACAGATGCATTGAATCATAACAGATGCTTTGACAGTAACACATAAGATGCATCTTGTATTTTATCTGAATTAAAATCCACTTGATTCATGCTAATGCATCGTACCGCTTTATGAAAGAGCCATGTAAATCTTTAAAGACTTATAAGGAAATCATGAAACACAACTTTGCTAATATCATGAAGGAATATTTATAGTTTTACTTGAAATCCTCCAGGCTAGTGGCTCTTTGTTAAAGCTCTTTGTAATTCTAAATGGTGTGCCACTACTGCTGATACCTTATACCACTGGAATGAATTATTTTATCTTAAATCCGTGTATTTAAGCATATTTAGCTTCATAGCAAAAATAAAAGATCAGTCCAAATTCAACCTTTCTAGATGCCTTGTGGTCATCCAGTCCAGTGTCACAAAAATCTAACCTGCGACAAAGTCATCCAACAGCAATGTGAAATACTGACATGACAGGACACTGAAAACTGACAAAAATCTAAGTTATCACATGAAAAAGTGCCCGTAGTACATGTACAAATATCACTGTTGTATTGCAAATGGTACTTTAAAGACATAACCGAGCTTTGATTTGTTTTCTTTAGTCATATAATTCTTATCACATTGTTTTGATGAATTTTTATTATTCTGCAATCTTAAAAAATATATTAAAAAGGAATATATAATTGATCCTAAACTTCTCAACGGTAGTGTATGTCTGTTAGAATCCCATTGGTTTCTTATTTCTAAATGTATTTTTGTTAGATGTTTGAGGCTTTGTGTTTGCTTCCAGAACTGTCAAACCATTACGTTCTTTACACCATAAGCGAAAAGGATCATAAATGTAGTTTGATGTCGATGAAGGGACACTTAAGCCCTACTGATGGGTCTGTGGGGAAACAAACAAGAAAGCTACTGTACATTAGGAAAAATCTGACCTACAACACTGAAAAACTGCTACACTCTTCTCAGCAGGAGCAAGAGGCTACTAGACAGTTCAAAACAGGGAAAAAGATTGTAGAGAATCTGGATTTGTGCTGTGAGCGCAGATGGTAGGGTCAGAATTCGGTTTGTTGATCATGCCTTCTGTCAACAGCACGGGCTGCTGGTGGTTGTGTTGGTGTAATGGTGTGGATAATGGTTTCTTGGCTTCTAGGAGGTCAAAGAGCCAGTGGTGATTGGGTGCTCGATAAACATACCTCATAAATCGTCAGACCAATGTATTTTTTTTTATTTTTGAACAATGTACACTGAGTAATATGCACACGAAAATATGTCTGTTTGGCGTCAGTCAAGAGGGAAAACAGAGCAAAGTAAAAAACAAATAAAGCCCAGTGGGCATCTTACTGTGAATATCATTAAAGCTTCGGAGCTGATGATAGAAAAAAAATGTTTTTCTCACCATGTGTCTGTAAGGCTAGAAAGATTTTAGAGGGAGGGGTTTAGTTCTGTGGGCAGCAAATTAAAAGTCTATATAGAGATGTGGCCATTAAATGCTTTTACGCTTGAGCTAAATGAGCTAAAGGTTAGTTATCATTTGTTATCACTAAAATAAAGTGTTATGTTACAATATTGCGAAAAGTAATTAATTAAATGACACAAGGGATGTGTACATGGAAACAATTACTTTGGCAATTATAATTACCTCTGACAATATTTACTTCTAATGTTGCTAATTGAAATATCTACATAGACCACATGATAAGCTAATTACAAAAGCATTTGTTCACACTTAATCGTTCTTGATATTAAAAACCTTTTTAACAGCTCGGCACGCTACATGCGTCACTTGCATAAACGACTCTCAAACAATGTTGTACAGATGCTTTATAGTTATGCAGCTTTAGTTCAACAGCAGCCTACACAACATCTCTATATCCACACTCTCTAATAAATAAACATTTTAACCCAAAGCAATTCGATCGCCCCCTGGTGGCTGCCTACAGTACGGGTCATAAACCCCACCCTCTCCATGTTAACAAACCGGACATACCTACAAAATAAATACAGTCCAATAACAATTTGACACCAATTACACATATTTGCATTTACATATATTCCGCCCAAAGATAGATGGTAATTTTAGTTAGAAAAATACATCAGTGTTATAAGAACTAATACGTTTGGTTTTAGTTATATAAAAAGGGGGCGTGTCAACATGATTTGTTGACACGTCATCGGATGTAAATACTAAATGTCAGCGACCATATCTGGGAAGTTTTAGCTTCATTTCTTTCAGCGGAAGTTAATGGGGAAGCGTCGTCCTTCTTTTTATGGTCTTTGGTTTCAACCAACAATTACATTTATTTTACGCCAAATTTGTAAATTTGCAACTGAGTTCTGTAATTTTACATTTTTTACTGCATTTCAAAGAAAACAGTAAAGTTTTGTAAAATCAAATGTTTTTTTACAGTGCATGGTTTTGGATTAACATTTTCCAAGATTTTTCTATCCTGTGGTTGGGTCAAATATGGACATTTTCGAGGTTCATTTTAAACCAACATGATTTTAAACAACACTTTACGCTTTAGTACATTTTTCAGCAAACCATTACCATCTCAGATACCCAACCAGTTTCTCATGTCAGTGGTCTAACAACCATTTAACACCTGTTTTCAAAAAGCATCAAATCCCACATATCCAGCCACAGCTGCTGCAGGGGAGTCAGATAAATGCCTTTAACTCTGTATTAGCCCAAACGTCACAGAGTGCTGCACATGAATCAGCGGCGGTTAACAAGAGACCTGGGAAGACACGTTTATTCAAAACACTTTAATGAGGACAATGATTTTTCTAGAGCTTTAAGAATACAGATCGCCTCAGTGAGAATCCTGCGCTTACGTTTAGGGACAGAAGGGAATGAGAAAGAAAGATTGAGAGAAAGCCTTAATGTGACAGAGAGAGAAAGATAGCCTTATTTCAAAGTCAGTTTGCTGAAAATGCCCAAAGCGGAGGCCAGATGTTTTCAGAGACGTGCTGTCTTTCTCCCAGAATCAAAAGAAGCTCTCTGCTATTGTTGATGTTTAATGCAACCGTAAACCACTGAATTGCCAGAATGCTTGAAATATCCCCACATAATCCTTCCCAAAAAGGCCTAGAAATCCTGTTTGCCTGTAATTCAATTAACTCAGAAACTGCAGCACGCATGTGTGCTTTGATAGGAGAAATGTACTGTGAAAGCAAATACAGGTTGCTGCTTGTCAATTTTCATGTTTGTAAATTACTTTATATCTGAAAACAAATCTGTTACCTAAACGATGCATAATTTAACAAGGGAAAGCAAAGGTTTATATCCACAGAATGAGTGTCACGAAATGGCTTTGGACAGAACCCAGATGCAGGCAGACGAGGGGTTAAATATAAATGTTTATTAAATCAAACACCCGCAATGGGGAAAAACAAGAACAAAAACACACCTGAAAACAAACACTAGAAACAAAACACTTCACAAAACCGAAACAGGGTAGTCCAACACGACAAGAAACTGTGATACTACCGTGAGACAATAGCCATAAGACAAAAGATAAAGACAATGCACCAACACTGAACAGATTGAAACTGAGACCATATAAAGGGAGACACTAACGAGGAGTGATTACATGGGGAGAGTGGTGACAGCTGATGGGAATGAAACCCTAACGAGGTGAATTACAAAACAGACGATGGGAATGAAACCCTAATATAATTACAGGAGATAGGAGGGTGGGGCTGAGAGACATCACAGGAAGACACGTGGCATTAAGTAACAACATAAAGCCACATGTCTCCACACATAACACAACAGAAACACGAAAGACGTGGCAATGTCATGACTCTGCCCAGGGAGCTAGAAAGCTCGAGACAGGAAGGACAGAGTCCTAACATTACCCCCGCCCCCAGAAACGCCCCATGGCGTCTCAAGGGAGAAACTTCAGCGGGCCAAAACACCAAAGCACAAAGACAAACACCACAAGCACAACACAGAACAAACTAAGGGGAACATAAGGGAGGCCATGAAGGGGTTCGGGTGGGTCAACAAAAACAACAAACATGGGAGGGGGGGTGGGGGAATGGGAGGCCAAACCTTGGGGACACCAGAAAAGGGTGGGACAGGTTGAGGAGACTTGAAGCAACCGGACGAGACCGGCGGGGACTTGAAGCAACCGGACGAGACCGGCGGGGACTTGAAGCAACCGGACGAGACCGGCGGGGACTTGAAGCAACCGGACGAGACCGGTGGGGACTTGAAGCAACCGGACGAGACCGGCGGGGACTTGAAGGGGCTAGGGAGAGGTGTGTGTCCAAGGGGGAAAAAAGTTTGAGGTGATGCCGGCCGGAGGACTGGCTGAGGCACCGGCTGGAAGGCCGGCTGAGGCACCGGCTGGAAGGCCGCCTGCGGAAGGGCAGGTCCGGCCGCCTGCGGAGGGGCAGGTCCTGATGCTTGCGGAAAGGCAGGTCCTGATGCCTGCGGAAAGGCAGGTCCTGATGCCTGCGGAAAGGCAGGTCCTGATGCCTGCGGAAAGGCAGGTCCTGATGCCTGCGGAAAGGCAGGTCCTGACGCCTGCGGAAAGGCAGGTCCTGACGCCTGCGGAAAGGCAGGTCCTGACGCCTGCGGAAAGGCAGGTCCTGACGCCTGCGGAAAGGCAGGTCCTGACGCCTGCGGAAAGGCAGGTCCTGATGCCTGCGGAAAGGCAGGTCCTGACGCCTGCGGAGAGGCAGGTCCTGACGCCTGCGGAGAGGCAGGTCCTGACGCCAGCGGAGAGGCAGGTCCTGACGCCTGCGGAGAGGCAGGTCCTGACGCCTGCGGAAAGGCAGGTCCTGACGCCTGCGGAGAGGCAGGTCTGGACGCCTGCTGGATCGCTGGCTGTGAACCCGGCTGGAGAACCGGCAGGAGCGCCGGCTGGGCTAGGTTACGTGCCCCCCTCCGTTGCCTCTTCCTCTTCTGCCGAGCCAATCTCCTGGTAGTCGGCTGGAGGAAGGAGGTGAAGGACGGGGCTGGCTCCGCGTTGGAGGCCTCCGAAGAGGACCCCCAGGACTCTCTCCTTCCACGCTTGCCCTGAAGACTGGTAGGTGGTGAAGAGGTTGCAGGGTCCGAGGCTGATGGTGCGGTGGTGGTCACCACCCCAAGCTCCAGGGTGTGATCCTCGGGGATGGGGCCCAACGGAGAAGACAACCTCGGACAGACAGAGACACTGGGCTCCGGTCGGCTCATGGCGAACTGGAGCACACCCTCGAAGCCAAGCGGTCTCAGCCTCATCATCTCCGCAGGCGATAGGGGGACCCTCAGTCCGCTGTTGAACGCCGCCGTCACCTCTTCCTCCCCGAAGAGCTCCTCCACTGCGGCTTCCAGGAACCTGTCCAGGTACTCGTCCCGGTCCAAGTTCCCCTGGCGAATGCTGGAGAGGGGACCAGGCTGGCGAGGCCTTGCAGGGAAAATCGCCACCTGCTGGGTTCTTATGGGTTGGTGCATTCTGTCACGAAATGGCTTTGGACAGAACCCAGATGCAGGCAGACGAGGGGTTAAATATAAATGTTTATTAAATCAAACACCCGCAATGGGGAAAAACAAGAACAAAAACACACCTGAAAACAAACACTAGAAACAAAACACTTCACAAAACCGAAACAGGGTAGTCCAACACGACAAGAAACTGTGATACTACCGTGAGACAATAGCCATAAGACAAAAGATAAAGACAATGCACCAACACTGAACAGATTGAAACTGAGACCATATAAAGGGAGACACTAACGAGGAGTGATTACATGGGGAGAGTGGTGACAGCTGATGGGAATGAAACCCTAACGAGGTGAATTACAAAACAGACGATGGGAATGAAACCCTAATATAATTACAGGAGATAGGAGGGTGGGGCTGAGAGACATCACAGGAAGACACGTGGCATTAAGTAACAACATAAAGCCACATGTCTCCACACATAACACAACAGAAACACGAAAGACGTGGCAATGTCATGACTCTGCCCAGGGAGCTAGAAAGCTCGAGACAGGAAGGACAGAGTCCTAACAATGAGAATGAATCAACACAATTTAAGCATTTCTGGCTGTGCAAGTGCATGCCAATGACTGCAAATTCATCTTGGTGTAGAGCGACAGCGTGTAGATCTTAGCGCTATATTGAGACACTTCTCATACATTATGCAGGAGATGGCAAGTTCATTTTTCACCTCCATTAGAATGAAGTGCGGAAGCGCTAAGGAAGAGTATTAGTGCATCTGTCCGTTATTGTTTCCCTGGGGCGCACAGTTTGCATGTTCGGAACGTTGCGGCGCTAATGCAATACAAAGATTTGCATTTGTCTAGTTGAGTTGGGTCGAACACAGTTGTTTTGTGCCAAATGTCTTCTGTGCCAAAACACAACGGATATCAAATTGGAATACTTTTGTATTTCTGTATGTAGATCAGACTTTCAGAGAGCTTTTGTCATGGTTCTGCATCCTTTTGTCTTGATTTTCTGGTCTAGGGGCAGAGTCATGACAGAGCCATGTGTTTTGTGCGGAGAGAAACATATTATTGTCAATCATGACATAATATGCGTTCTCTCCGCCCCTCCCGTTCCTAGTTTAGCTTTCCATCTGTGTCTCATTACCCACACCTGCCCCTTGTTAGTTACCCATATAATGCCCTCATGTCTATTTCCTGTACCTGTTCGTTGCCCAGGCTTTCCCCAATTGTGTTTGTTTGACGTTGTGTCATGTTTTAATTTAGTCTTAGTTTATTTTTGTCCCCGATTGGGAAGTGTTTTGTTTTGGATTCTTGTTTTGTTATACGTGTTTCTGGTTCGTGTTTTATTATTGTCCTCATCGTGGGTCTTTGTTTTAAATCATTTTGTTTACCCCTTCACTGTTTTCTTTGGTGACTGCAGTATTTCTGTAAAAAAAAATTGCATTACTTTTTGTTTTATTTCATGGTGACTTAAAATAATGTCCATAATTAGTTTAGAAAACACGAATTCTACCTTTGAAGTATGAAGGTGCGGCATAAATGACTTCATTTGTGAAGTTGATTTTTGACGGCTTTCTCAATATTTATAATAATGAATTTGTGGTAAAATACTGGTGTTCAATAATGTTTTTAATGGTTGAATCTTTGAAATGCTAAAATATTTTGTATAGCTTCTACTTTATATTTTCTAAAAATGTCATTATTCACTGACATACAGTATTTATATTGAACGCTAAACTCTCCTGTGGTACTGTGATACCATTGTTGGTCATTGTTGGTCATTGTTAGTCCATGTTGCAAACTTGTAAGAGCGTGAAAAAAATGTATTTAGAAAATTTTATGTCCACAGAGCCCGAAGCAAAGAAAAACACCAAATTACACAACACTGTCTGTCTTTCAAAGGCCTTGTACTATTCACACCTAAGCAATACTTCACATCTCACCAGAGCTCACATGGTGTGGAAATGCTGTCAATCCTCTGTTGTTTTTCCAGTACATCACATTTTGTTCTTCCGTCTGGATAAATAATTCTGAGCTTATCAAATATTCGTCTTGTTTTGTTAAACCCCTGCTGTACAGATCAGCAGGGAAACACATTTTCTCACCTGGTGTGGAGAACATCACCTGTCACACCAGGATATTTCAGATCTTCATTAGGCAATCTATGGCCCGGCTGACATGATATAAGACTTCAAAACTTTGATTTGTAAGAACAAGTCAGAATTACACCTCGAATGAAGAAATTAATTCACTTTGAAATGGTGTCAAAGGAAAGATGTTACCTGTTTAAACATAAACGTTATTCATAACCTTGCGTTGCTTTCACAGATTCACAATTTTACATTCTTTCAATAACAAAACAGTAGCCTATACTTGATGTATTTACTGTGTAGGGTTCTGTAATACTGTATATCAAATTGTTTTTACTAGGTCTGGTCTGTCCCTTTAAATGATAAAGTTGCTGGCAGATTTAGGAACATTTGTAATTTCTAAATTTGGATTTGCTGACATGCTTAAAACTGAATGTAGGTCGGATCACCAAGGGCTGTTGATGGTCCTCATTCTGTCCCACACCTGATCTACCTGGTTTGCTCTTGTGTTTGGACTGTTTTTGTTCCCATATATACAGCAATCTTATGTTTGTAGTTTTTCCAGAACATTTGTAGTTCATCAGAACTGAATGATTTATGGAATGCTGGGACATGCAGGTCTTTTGTAATTCATTCATTCAGAGAAAAAACTGTGGCTATAAAAATGGCTATTTGTGTCTAGCATAAAATGAGATTTCGCAGAAAATCTACACACATGAACTGTATATTTAGAAAGATAGACATAATGCGAAACACGGTTCGAGTATTTTCTCCTGCAAAGACTCTTTAGGCACCATTTCTAAAATGTTTCTACTTAGCTAAATAACATGTTTAAATAACATGCATCTGAGCTGTAAGGGCAATGTGTTTTATAGCTGGCAGGATGCGAGTAAGGTAAGAAGGGTTTCTATTTGGGCTCACCCTCAAAATGAGAATGTCAGTGCAACAAAAGTGTAACACCAGAACATCTGGCCCTGAATGTTCCAGTCTCTGATGACTTTAGCAGCTCTACAAAAGAAGTGTACAAGCAGCCCTCTCTCCCGGTGGGGTGGTAAAGCAGAGCCAACTGAGCCGACTGCCATGAACAGAAACTGAAAAAGAACAGTTTAATTTTGGCTGTTTAATGCCGCCGCCACGCAATGCGGGAATCATGGTAAGCCGCTTCGAAATGCTCAACAAATCATTCTGAGGTTGTTTATTGTAGCTGTCAGAAGGCGATTGAAAACAATTGATTGCAGGTGTCCTTTTGTGTGATATATCACAGAATTCAAAATCATACTAGCCGCCTACTGAAAAAGCAACTGGGGCTTCTAAATGAGCATTAGAAACAATTTAGCACTACCTATATGATAAAAAAATACCGTGCCACTGAATAAAATATTTGTAAAAAGGGTTTGTTATAAAATATCATATGGGTAGGATTGCACAAAGGTATAGTTCAAACAAAAATTAAAATGTTGTCATCATTTATCCACCCTCAAGTTGTTTCAAACCCGTATACATTTTGCTGTTCTGTTGAACACAAAAGAAGATATTTTCTTTTAGAATGTGGCAAACCAAACAGTTCTGGGGCACTATAGTATTGTTTTATACTGTTAAAAATAAAAATATTTTGGCAGCTGTGGAACAAATTTTCAAATAAAACTAAAGGTTTTCATGTTATTTTACACCATACTTTGTAAATTTGCAATTCTGTTTTCCTTTTTTACAGCATAAAAATGGTAAAATAGAACAGTATTGAACAGTATTATTTTTTTACAGCAAACTATTGTAGTCAGTAGCGTCTCAGAACCGGTTGACTACAAACATTCTTTGAAATATTCAAATTTTGCAGCAGCACAAAAACAATATGCATATTTGGAACTTTAATGTGAGTAAATTATGACAGAGTCTTTTTTGTGAACTATGCCTTTAGGGCCAGTTCACATCAAGCATGATAACTAGAATTCCAATCATAGCTACAGTATATCAATAAAAACAGATCAATTATATTGTTGTGATCAATTTTATTTCCACGTGATGAATGATAAAACAATGACAGCAAAAAAAAAGAATTATCAATACGAAAATGTTGCATATAAACCTACACTCTTAAAGGTAAAGATGCTTAATAGGGTCTTCACAGCGATGCCATAGAAGAACCATTTTGGGTTCCACAAAGAACCATTTAGTTAAAGGTTCTTTAAAGAATCATCTCTTTCTTACTTTTTTCGCCACAAAGAACTTTTTGTAAAGCAGGAAGGTTCTTTAGATATTAAAGGTTCTTATGGCATCGGAGAACCTTTTGAAGCACATTTTTAAGAGTGTACCTTATAAACAATGTCATCATGTATTGTCTCCTTTAAAAGTTGAAACATTAAAAGAGATGTTGATCAAAGAACGGATGTCACCCTCAGTGGAAGATGTTCTTACTTAAAATTGTTTCTTTTTTACCGTGCGCAAGGAAAGTACACTTCATTCCCTTCACAGAAGGCAGCAAAAAAACTAATAAAATTGTTGAAATTTGTTGAAAATTTAATTATAGTGTGCTTGACAAATAGATTCATGTCTTAGGATCACCTTGAAAGGTTCTGATAAAGAAAAAAATTCTGATGCCCAATACTGTAGGTGTAGTTGGAATCCTCTCATGTTTAAACCAATTTTAGAAACATTGCTTTGCTAAATTTAGATCCAATGTCTGGCTACAAAAGCCAGATGGGAGTGAATCCTTAACTTCTCAGACAAAGCTAACACAGATGAGCTTTACTCGTATCGTTTTATTCAGATTTGTTTATTTAGTCAGTGATGTTCAGCCTCACAGCAAAGTTCTATTAACCGAAAAAGGCTGCAAATTTAAAAGAAAAACATATTTGACGATAAATTTTTACGTTATATATATTTTAAATAATTTTGGTGTTCTACTTTTGAAATGCAGTCAAACAAGTAAAATTACAGAAAAAGACTGACAATTCACAAATAAAGTGTAATTTTATAGGAATAAAATATTTTGCTAAACTTTTAAAAAGTTAAAAATACAGTTTCAAATGGCTTTAAACAATAGCAGACGATGAATAAGGGTCTTATTTAGCAAAACGATCGGTCATTTAAAAAAAATTATATGCTTTATAAACACAAATGCTTGCCTTGCTATGTTCTGTGAAGCGCGCTCACAACTTCATTTAATACGTAATTACGTTGAAAAGGTCACGCTTGATGTAGGCGGAAGTACCGAATCAGTGTTTACAAGTTTAACAAGTCAAACGCCATTTACAAAGATAGGAAGTTAAAAAGTAAAACAACGATGTCGGATGATTTTGAATTAGGAGGAGAAGATGAGATGGATTTTTTCGCCCTGCCCTACCAAAGTCAAGCGGGACCTTTTCAACGTTATTACATGAAGTCCTGAGCGTGCTTTGCAGAACAGAGCAAGGCGAGTATTTGTGTTTATAAAGCATATTCATTTCTTTTTTTTTTTAAATGACCGATCGTTTTACTAGATAAGACCCTTATTCATTGTCTGGTATCGTTTAAAGCCCTTTGAAGCTGCACTGAAACTGTAATTTTGACCTTGAACCATTTGGAGTCCATTGAAGTCCACTATATGGAGAATAATTCTTGAATGTTTTCATCAAAAACCTTAATTTATTTTCAACAAAAGAAAGAAATACACAAACATATAGGATGACAACAGGGGTGAGTAAATTATCATGAAAATGTATGTTGAAAGTTAACAATTCCTTTAATGCACATCCCTTCACCTGCATTCATGCACTGTAAGAAATTTCATTTAGGTCTTAAGTGTCCTACGCAAATGTACAAAATTGATCCCCCATCTGTGCAATGGAAATTCAATTAGACCTAAAGCAGGTTCCCAGCAGGTTGCTTTTAATATATATTCATATTGAATTTACTGTAAGTTTTCATCTAGGGCATTGACGCAACATTCAGAGAAGACAATGATTTTTGCTGTGCTATTAAATTGAACAACATTAAAAGTCGAGTCACCTCTACAAAACAGCAGTTTCTCCAGTCAGCACTATAAAGGCTGTGAGTACAAAAGCAGGGGCATTACAGAGCATTCTCTGTTACGAGCATTAAGGTCCTAAAATGCTTGTATCCGAACTGACCTACGGCATATGAAAATATAGTGATAAAACCTCTCATCACTGCATTTACACATTTAGTTTAACATTTAAAGTGTTAATTTGCCCAATTTTATTATTTACTTAACCTCATGTCATTACATACATGTATGACTTTCTTCTACAGAACACACACAACAAAAGATATTAACCATTTGATAGGAATCCGCAGAGCTACACAAACCAAACACTTCTCTGATATTCAGAAGATGGAAATGTGTAGAGATGCATATGTATTCATTCATGACTGGCTTCAAGTTTATTGTGTGTGATTTCCAAAAAACCCACAGGTTTTATTATAGTTTCTGGCATTTCTCTTAAACCTGGAATTTGATTTTATATTTTTAAAATACTTTTGATGACTGGATTGTTTCTTCGGCCACAGATCTCTGCAACTCTGTTGGGGTTGTTACTGACCTGCTGGCTAGACAATTATCCTTGTCTCCGGCTAATCTAAGTATCATGGCTGGCATCATGTGCAAAGCTTGTGACAATAATTCTTTTGCATACCTCTTAAATTGTAGACATTTGCATGAAGGATGATCTTGGTTTGATTTATGATGAATCTCTCAAGTCATTACAGATGAAATCCAGATCATCCCGACTTTCTCTTTCACCATCCACTTGGATTCTGGGTCATCTGCCAGCTGAGCAACTGCATTTTAAATGTATAGGAATGATGGTAGAGGCTTTTCTCTAGGTATTATAGATCTCTGTGGGTCTATAATGAATGCCGGCACATTATTTATCATGCCTGGAATAGGGCACATATGAATTATCTCTGAATTATCTTGAATATGCACATAACTCTCTTATGAAATATGTAGCTGCCAGTGAAATTCAGGTGTGAAACTCTGAGGCTTGTTTTGGCAGACTGTTTAACATTTATCAATTTATATTTTGAAATCTCCAGCATGGCAATAATAGATAAACCCTCTTGCAAGAATACTAAAAAAGATCTTATCTATATACTATGTATATGGCATTGGCAAGATGGAATATGTCAATGTTTCAAATGTACCATTTCAACTAATATTAGGATGCAAATTTACTGTAACTTATTAAATGTTAATTATTTTATTTTAACTTTGTTAAAGTAATTCTTTAGTCACTATATTATTGCTGTTTTTTTATAACATGTTGCTTTGTCTTTCCAAAATCAAAACATAATCAACTATAAAAAATTTATGATAAAGTAGTCTGCCATTCACAGATGTTTGACAGGTCGTGCCATAGAGGCATGCGGTTTTTAGTATATTTATCTTTGTTTCTATTTGTTAGAGTGCCTGACTTGTGAAAAAACAATTTTAAAGGTCCGGTGTGTCATTTTTGGAGGATCTATTGAAAGAAATGCAATATAATATACATAACTATGTGTTCAGAGGTGTATAAAAGACCTTACACAATGAAGCGTTAAGTTTTTATTATCTTAGAATGAGCTATTTCTATCAACAGAGGAGTGGAGCCATTGGTTGCAATTCGTAACCTCACCCCTAGATGCCGCTACAATCTACACATTGCTCCTTTCATGTGAATATTGTTCTATTACAAAATTAGCACTCAGCAATGACCGACACATAATCCATTCTTTGTATTCTGCTGTTTTCTTAGCGAATATTTCAGAAAACGTTTTATTGAAGATTGTTAAACTCCTTAGAGCCAAACCAAGCATCTCTGAGATGACACAAAACAACACTGAGAGGCAAAATTGTGTTAAACAAAACAAAGAGAGCAAGATGTGTATTTATGAAGTAATAATAAAAATCACAAACTCATTTCGACTTCCATAAATAATTAAATCAGAGACGGCGTTTGTGTTTTTTTATCAGTAAAGAGCACTGTGTTTTAATTCTTAAGCATCCCACAATAACGTTAAATAAGAGGCTGGCTAACATTAGCAGGCATTACCTTTCTGACCTCTGCCAGAAAACCCTCAGATGGACTGATGTAAAGTGATTTCTTAAAATGTATATTTACATGATATGAGTGGTTTTTCTAATTGGTTGATTTTGCTGTAGATAATGATAAATGATCTACTGTATGAATAATAATTGCACTGTTGGTGCGGTGTGTTTATCTGCTAACACTATATTAATAAAATCAATATTTTTGATACCCAAAAATGAAAATTCTGTCATCATTTACTTGCCCCCTTGTAATTTCAAACCTTTATGACTTTTGTTCATCCGCAAAACACAAAAGGAATATAAAAATATTTCGAAGAGCGTTGGTAACCGAGCAGCGCCAGCAGCCATTCGCTTTTATTTTATAGACACAAAATCAATGGAAGTCAGTGGGTGCCGTCGCTGTGTAGTCACCAACATTCTTCAAAATATCTTCTTTTGTGTTCTGCAAAAGAAAGAAACTCATACAGGTTTGAAATGAAAAGTAAATGATGACATTATTTTCATTTTTGGGTAACTGTGGTGAGGAAGGCGGGACGAGAGCCGTGACGCGGGGCATCTCTCACGGAGGAGATTGGGAGCTTAAAAGGACGACCGGCAGGACTGTTGACGAGAGAGGACCGAGCCGAACATATGTTTAGTTTGTGTGTATGTTTTATGGCTGCCGGTCTTTACTTCCGTGTTTATTGTTTGTTTATGTTTAATTAAAGTTTTATTATTTGATAATCCGCTTCCCGCCTCCTTCCTTCCCTTTTATGGAACTTTGCTACAGTAACCCTTTCATTTTAAATTCTTTGTATTCATGATAAAAACACCATTAATCACACTTTTTTTCATTTAGTGGTGGTGTAACGGTGTGTCATGCATTCTGACTTCTTTACAATGTTAAATGTGCTGTCTTCTCATGCTTAACATGGTCAACTTGTCAAAAGATGAGTTGAACGTATGACGCAGTATTTGTGTGCTCGATACACTCCCCCAGTGTACGTACAGGTTTGGGAAAGTTTTTTTCGAACATAAAAAATACGTAACAACTTTTCAAGAAGAACTTTTACTTGGCTAATCTTGTCTCTCCAATATTTTGTATTTAGACTGTGATACCGAGCTCAACCTCTAGATGTCAATGAATACGGTTTGTTTAAATGCATCAAAGCTAAAGGACCCATTCAACAAATTGTTTATTTAATCAAATGAACATACAACAAAATTCTACAAATCGTTTATTTAATACAGTCATTATACAGTATAATTATAATAGAAATTAATATAAACATATACGAAATACAATATAAATAGTTATATTATTAGACACTAGCCAAACACAAACTGGAAGTTAACTGGGGGTCAGGCGAGGGCGTGTCCGATTTAATGCTCTGTTCATTTGACCATGCTCATCCATTTAGAATAAATAAATGTATTAAAAAGTCTGGTAAATTTGAAAGCCGCTAGTGATGTATTGAGTTTTACGAGAAAGTTAGATAACAAAAGAGTTCTTCAAAGAGCATTGCTGAGACTTTCTGATCTGAAATTAATTTCCCCATCATTCTCTGTCATTTCTTTGAGACGGTCTGTCATCAATTAATTAAGATTAAAAGGCTTTCGGTTCGTTCAAAAGCCAAAAAAAGGAAAAAGGCTCAAACTAATATGATGGACCAAAGGGAAAAAGATGAACGATGTTTCGCAAGAAGCGCAAGCAAAGTTGTGTGTCTTGTGTGCCAGGAAGCTTTTGCTTATTTGTTAGTACCTGCACTTCACACGTCTTTATTTCCCCAAAAGAGACTCCCTTGCGTTGTGAGGTATGAATAAAATAAGTCAAAGTAGACAGTGAAGGGACGGACATGCTGACACAGCAAAACAGAGACATATACCAAAGAGCTTTAGTCTGGAGAGAAACACTTATCCTCCACACAAATAAACAGCTATGGGGAGTCATATTTTCTTTATCAGGTTACACACGTGTTTTTCTTCAGTTATTTTTGTGAGGCGTTGGTGTTATATATCTCTAAAGTCAATGTGTTCCTTGATAAAAACATAAGCAGTCAAACACAGATCTGAACATCTTGTATTGTAGTCTGTTTGGTTCAACATTGCTTATTCCAAGTACTCAAGAATCAGTTTATTATTATTCTTATATTCATGTGACATGAAAATTTGCTTATAAAGCTCAGCTGGAAAAATGAAAACTACCTTCAACCCATGGCTGTTTTCTGTTCTTACATTGAATCAGTTCAGCCCGACGCAACAGTCCACGTACGTGATTTATGATTCATGCTTATCACCAGCGTTAATATTAAAGCCCAAATGTGTGATCCCACATTGTTCGCTCTGCTTGACAAAATATCTCATCACTGATGTGCTGCTGTTATACGAAGGCAGGAAGGCAGAATTGAAAGGAAAAACGCTTCAGTGTTTTATGACAGAATTTCTATTTCCAACAGGAGCGCGTTCGCTTCTCCGGCGTCTTCCTGATCATATGTTAGAGAGAGAGAAGGAAAGAAAGAGAGCAAATGGTGAATGTAATGGTTTCATAAGTCTGGTTCTTTAACCAGAGCAGGAATATGGTGGTCCAACGCTGTTCTTTATCATCAGATGTGCCCAGAGCATGACTTCACTGAATCATATTTTTTGTGATTATTTTGACATTGTTATGTGTCGTTATTACAGCTTGTACTATAATGTCGTATTGACCTTTACATACTGCGATAACCTTATTCTCAAGGTTGAGGTAATTGAGACAGATGAGCCTGAAGTTTTATGGGAACATTGCAATAAACACTTGCACGAGCACAAACACGTGCAAGACTTAGATTTAAAGAAAAACATTATGTGACCGAACTGTCTGAGTTAGGGCCGCTTTAATAAACAGTTTAATTATTAATATTCACGTTAAAATAAATAATTTGTCTGCCAGATACTAAAGTTTGTTTATCTACTTGTGGGCTGTGACTGGGGACAGAATGAATGTATAGTCATTTTATTGTAGACGGTTTCATCTTAACAATATAAACAAACGTGTGACCGAACACTATGTGACCGAATTATAAGACATTTTATTTAGTGAGGACCAGTAAAATGTCCTCGGTTGTAATGACAATTCACTGTATTACTGACGATCGGCCCTCACAAATATATCTAAAGCTGCACACTTACAGTATAATAAAGTTTTAAGTGCAAACATGCATCTTTAGAGAAACATGTGACATACATTTCTTACATACCGTAAATAAAATTCCAGCTAACAATACATGTAGTAAATGTTTACATATTCGCAAGCATGGCACATGCACAGTATTTCATCTGTGAACCCCCTGTATGCACATAAATGGAAATTTCTTTATAGGACACATCTCTGCATCCGTTGTGGTTCATAAGCCGTCTTCCAGCGATCATCTGATCTCATCTCCAGCTGAAACACGCTCATCCATTACGCTGAGAAACAGACGATTTCTGCGTTCTTATCAGTGTATTACTGACAGATCTGCAGCAGCCGCTCCCAGCTGGATGAAGGGAAGCCGGGCCGGCACACAGATGAGCCAGATTGCTTTACTCTCTCGTGCTAAATGTCGTCCTGGAAAAACAGGCTTAATAAGGGTTTGTGCGTGTTGTCCCGTTCCTTTTTTCAGATAAGGGCTAAAGATGTGGTTAGTTATATATAAGTTGCACTGTATATGCATCTGGACTGATGATGGATAAAATGTCATTTCTTTGAACCCAGTACAGTATACATTATTTACAAAGTTCTGTCAGTCTAACTCAATCTGACATAATACATGATTACCGCATGGCATGGCAGCTGATTGGTTCTTTCTGTGTCAGCAGCCAATGAGCTTGCTGCTCAACATTTAAATCTTGGCTGATGCTTGCTGTCGCAGTTGTCACAATCGCAATTGCAACTAAAGGTCTGTTTTAAGGCTTCGACAATATAACTATTAATGACAATTTATTTATTGAATGAAGAAAATATATAGAGAAGAATTGAGAATATATATACACGGAGAAGAATTGAGTCTTGAGCGCTTAAATATGAGGGTCTTGCTGTGTAGATGCAGCTAGTCTGAAAACAAAAATCACAAAGCTAACACAACTCAAATTATGTAGATTTATTGATCACATCGTTTTAAACATTCTAGGAAAAACTCCCAGCCTGCCTGAATCATCGAACCCAACATCATTTGTTTCGCATTCGCACCAATAAAACCATCATGTCTGCGCCTGAAAGATTTTACTGAGATATATCTGCATGTCATTCACTCAATATTCCAGCACCACAGGAGAAACTGAGTTTATATAGAACTTTATTTCATGTTCTCATACATTTTGAAATCTCGTATCTAAAGACATCTCGGATGGAGTTGCATGTTGTACATAACAGTATACATTTGTGGCAAAACAATAGCGAACACAACCCATACTTTGTGCTTTTCCTTTTTTCCCTGTATTTTTGGTACGTCTAATTGTTTTAACATAGTCACAAAAACAGACAAAGAGTTTGCAATATTTCTTACACCGGCATGCGCACAATGATCTGGACCTTGTTGAAAATCAGAACAACACCAGACAACATCCTGTTTGTTTATTTGTGGTACTTGAGCATATTAATGCACGTCTGTTATTCTTGTTTTTTCAAGTGTGGTTGCGCCTGTCCTCTGTAGTTTCATACGGGTTAAAAAAGTCAGAACAAGGGGACGTTGTTGTTGATACACCAGGCAACATTTTAAGCAGGATTTGTGCTTCCGAGAAAGCACTAACAGACTAAGTGTTTCACAAATTTCTGCCAGGCGTCTCTTCCTGCTGTCCTATTTTCAAAAAGTTGCTCTGTATACTGTATTCAGCTTTACTTTCTGACTTTGAAACCGGCATTTACGCTTTACACTGACTTGATATAACAATTTACATGCAAGTCACCGTATTGTCATGAACAAATGAGCCAAATGTCTACGGCTTTTTCAGACACAGACAATCTAACATTCAAAGCCTTGTACCGTGATTCATAGCTCAGTGTGCTTGTGATAATACAAAGAAAATAAACCATGATAAATATATTTTGTTTACATACACCACACATTCCTTAATGGGCACAATGATATATAATCTTTCTATATTTACAGTGTATTTTGTATGCATAATTTCATTCTCATAGTTCACTTTTACAATATAAAAAAACAAGGTCTCGATAAAAACTACATACACACTTTTGAGGTTTTTGTGTATACTATTTTTGAAGTCTTTGAACTATTTATTTGATGCATGTGGAAAAACAAAACTGTGTGGCATCATACAGTGATGTGTCCCGTGGGCCTTTCTTACGAAGTCCCAGTTTATGTCAGGATAAATGAATAAAATAAATCAAACATTGACTACAGGAATTGACAACAGTAACATTTTATCCCCACTTTTTTATTTACTATGGATTTTTACACAAAGGGCTTGTTTAGTTTCTTATCCTGGCTCGTTGTATTTTCTTGTAGTTTGCACTGAAAACTGGAGGCAAATAAATCAGTCGAACCATCTGTGTAAATGCATGAATACTTGCTATTTATTCAGATGATTATTTTAAACGACGGCAGTCCATTAGAATATAATATATGCATTTATAAGCCATGAGAAAAATAACCTTTGAACATGTCAAACTCAGAAGTGATAGCGTAACACTGTGATCTCAAGCGAAAGCTCATTATGGATTGGATGCTGTTCGGATTTTTGTTAGTAATTCTCTTAGAATAAGACGGAGACACACCTTACAGAGACATGATCATTTTAGAAAACATGATATTGGCCCTTTTCTCATTATTATATTGACAGAACATTGAGGAACAAAGATTACTGCAGAATATTGAAAAATGTGCAGTTGTGAAACTGCTGAGAGTTGTATATTTGTTGTAAGCTTGTATTTTGTGCACAGAAGTCTAAATATCTACAAAGTTTCATGGTTAAAAGGTTCATGGTTGCCATAGTAGAACATTTTGGTTACACAAAAAACCTTCAACATCTGAATAACCTTTCTGTTTCACAAACGGTTCTTTGTGGCGAAAAAAGGTTCTCCAGATTATAATAAATAAGAGAGATTCTTTAAAGAACCTTTGGCTGAATGGTTCTTTGTGGAACCAAAAATGGTTCTTCTATGGCATCGCTGTGAACAACCTTTTAAGCACCTTAAAGTGTTAGCCAGCCAATGCTTGTTTGTGTGAACAAATGATAATATGCTGGACATTTGGATTCATCATCAAAAAGACATTTGGTTCTTATAAAGCAGTGGTTGTCAATCTGGATCCAGGGGACGCACAGATTTTGAGAATATAGATATCATAGATTTTATGTTATCAAACATCAGAAACATAAGACCAGCAACCAAATGTTTTGATGTACCAGCATTGTATAACAGAAATTGTTGTTTGTTTAATACAAATTCTAAGTTAAAGATTATACGTTTTTATGGGGGGGCAGTCTATATAAAGGGGGCAGTACAACGGAAAAGTTTGAGTACCACTGTTCTGAAGGTCTTGGGTTAAATTTGTTATATTTGTATTGAATAAAAGGATAAAATACCCTGATTACATGATCGTGACCATCAATGTGTTGTGCCTGCACAGCACTGCATCAATGCAACCAAAACTTCCAGCTGAAGTTTATGTGATTATGAATTTGTGCTTTAGGCGAGTTGTGCTCATGTTTGACAAACAGAATTTTCACAATAAGCTCTCTTTCTCTTCTGTTACTTCATGATACTTTATTATATAAATATGATAAAAACACTTCATTATTGTTTCGTTAATCTTTCTCCGTGCAACTATTGTAAAAGACTGTGTTATTTTATGTTATTTACAAGTGACACTACTATGGCCAGTGTTTGGAAATGTGCAAGAACTAATAAGTAAAGTCTTCAAAGCTTCCGGATGATTCATGTTATATCCTTTTATACATGCCATTGTCTCTGTCTGCAGTCATGTAATATCATTTTTTCCAGTAAGTAGAGTTCATGATGAGAGGCTGGAGGCCAGATTTTCATTAGTGCTCACAGTATATTCATTTATATTCTAATTCAAAAGGATTCTTTGTAAAAGGCCCATCATTACCCATCTAACTGTACCTGACCTTTGATTTTATCTTCACAATTAGTTTTTAACGTATCGCTAGTGTTCATCTGGCGAATAACTACCTCACAAGAATATCCAGCTTTTCTCCTTTTACATCAGCACATTCATGCTATTATCAGAGGCTCTAGAAAATATATAAAATGTCACTGCAAGTTTATTGAGGTTTCCATAAAATTTGACTTGTTAAAACATAAAAATTTGGAATTTTTTACACTTGCAAATTTGAGAAGCTGCTTTCGCCCCAGTGGTTGTGTTAAGGGAAGACCTTCATGTTCGTTTTGTCTAATAATCTAACAATTTTTGTAAGACTCACACGGCACTGAATTATTATTATTGTTATTTTTTTATTACATTTAGGAAAGTAGGAAACATCATAATAGAACACAAAACGAACAATTAAGAGGCAGATCATGTTTTCCCACTTTCATTATTAGTTGTAATCTGAACTTGGCATCAGTTGCTTAAAAATAGTATTTATAGTATAATTATTCTTCTTTTACAATAAAAGAGTATGCTATTACGCCCGGCCACACTGAGGTCTGACTAAAATGGTTTATAGTAAATACATTTCAATAGCAGCAAGTTACGGCACGTTTTTTTCCAAAAACAAAACGAGACTTAAATTTAAAGCTGCAATCTGTAACGTTTGCATCTCTATCGCCATCCCTGTTTGAAACATGAAATAGCAGGTTACTTGACGTACTTATCATTAAGTGGGCTGAAGTCAATTGATATCAATCTGATGTCAACAAACCTGCCCACTTTATTATGTTTTTAAAGGGTTACAGATTGGCGCTTTAAAAAAGTTAACATAAAATATATCTAAGCTGCTTGGAATTGGTTTGTCGGACATTGACAGAGCATCATTTCTGATATGAATGAGATCCTTCATAAACCACTACACACAATAAACCATAAATTACCATTTGAATTATTATCAAGTATGTACTTCATCCGAATCAGCAAATATTACTCTGTTTTCATTGTCAACATATCATCAGAAGCCATTCATTTTTATCATCTACACATACATTGCACAACCCTATAAACTGTGTGTTTGTATACTTCAGTGTATTGTATTTCTTTTCCTGTTAATTGCTTTTCCCAAACATACCATACTCAACATTTGACCTCTTCCCAAGTGTAAGCCATCGCACATTTCCCTGTGAAATATCATATTTTAATCAATAAGTTTCAGGAAACAAGTGGCCAAATGAGATGCTATCGGGTTTCCGCCCGCGACGTCACGTCTATATCTAGTGGGATCTGAAGGGGTCACTGATCGTATGTAAATGGAGCGTGCAAAATCCAAAAAGGGAAAGCGGATTTGGCTTTGTGGTCTCCTGTGCTTCTGCAAGTGTTGAAATGGAAACCCTTTCTCTCGTCCACCAGGGCAGTGGCTATTCTTAGAGAGGGCACGGTGAGGAGCGCATGCATTATTTATGAGCTGGATACACATTCATCGTTCAACCTCTGGGCCACCTCAACTCAATCTCTGTGTCACTAACATAGGGATGTCAAAAGTTCACTTGTAACACGCACACAGAGGAGCACAAATGTGAGTTCACCTGTGCCAGCTCGAGCAAAACCGAAGGGACGGGTCGCCGTGCGTCCCTCGCGTCTCTACAAAAATGTGTGTTTACAAGTAATGGAAACAGAAGAAGAGCTGGTCACCAGCATATGTTGGGTTTTAGATGTTGGTCTGCTGGTATGAGATGCTTCTTGACTAGTTCAACCAGCAAGACTAGTCTGGTCAACCCATTTGACCTGCTTTGATGGTTGATCAAGCAAACCAGCATAAACCAGCTTGGAACAGTACACGCTGGTTTAAAATGGCATTTTCCAGAGGGGTTAAACTGTTAACCCTGGTCATCGACCAAGACTGAAAACAAATATATTGTCGGAGGCAGTAGGCTTGTAATAGTAGCAATAGTGGTAGTGATAGTTTGAACACGTACATTTTCATCAATTTAGTTTTGAAAACAGTTTGCAAGTTCCCCCCGTCCCTCAAAGACGATATTTGCGCAGGAGGTCGGCCTGCCACATGTACTTGCGTTCCGGAAAGTGTTCAGGGATCTTAATCTTGCGAAAATCCTGGACGCACTTCTCCAGCTCCTCCTCCACAGTCAGCTTTTCTTTCGCCGGACGCTTCTTGCACGTACTGGTGTCCCGCGAACTGGCTGTGAGCGTCCGCAGAAGGTCACTCTTGCGACGTTGCTCGGACTGTTGCTGCTGGAGGAGATGCTGGACGGGACCTCTCTTGGGAGGTCGGTCCAACGTCTGCACTTGCGTCTGCCGGGTCACTGGGCCGCGGATCACCGTACCTTGCGGTGAGCTGGCCTCGGAATGACTCTCAGAGCTGGAGGTGGAGAGCTCATTGAAGGAGGTTCCACTTTCACCTTCGCCCTCACCTTTGTGACCTTTACAGCAGCAGTCGCAAGGCAGAGATGACCAGCGGGAAGGGCCACCTGGAACACAAAGGAGGAGGATGGGTTCACATGAGACTGAAGAACATATTATACCTTTGGACACGTATGCAAATCCATGATGTCACTATGTTGCATGTTCTCGAGGATTCAGAATTCATGCTAAGTAGAGCAAGGGAAACCTGCTATGACAATATTATATACATTTACAAAATATCATCTTCATATACATGTATAGGGTTATCCAAAAGCAATGTTGTGATAACAATGCTAATCTTTGCAGCAGTTCGATAAGCCTTCTTCACAAAAACACTGTACACTTGTGTCAAGTACAAAGCTCTGCATTCAGGAGTGCGAGGCAGAGAAATTCAGCCTTATTACCTAACCCAGTATTTGGAAATGAAGCAAATTACACAGGCTGTGTTTTCTGAGGCCCGTCACTGATGAAGTGCGTCTGTTATTCTCCACCACGCTGATTCGTGCTATTTCACAACACTGATCCATGTCAGATTTTTAATTATGCAACCTCAATACATTTGCATTTAATTATGCAAATGAGAGTCGGGTGTCAGAAATGATTCACGGCGAGAGAGGCTGCACTTGATCAAGCCCATTAGGCGTCTATATGGATGTTTGTGCACAAAGTCAGGGCCACACAGCAATAATTAAACATAATAAAAAACGATAATTGTGCAGTTGTGTCCACGTTTAGCAAAGATACATTGGAGAGATAAACATTTCTGTCTATTTGTTTTGTAGGACGACGATCTTTCAAATGCAATGCATTGATTGTACATATAACTGTGGGTCAATAGTGTCCAAATGTCCTTGGATGAAAGAAGCTGAAACAAACAAAGATGCATATGGTATATGCATAAAAGTTATCCAGTATGTTTTCCAATTCTGCATTATGGCTTAACTTTACATTTATCATTAAAACTACATATTCAATATTTCTATACGCAAACAAGATATATTTGCTTGACAAGCAAATGTTACATTTACGTATTTTGTGATGTTTTTGCCTCAAAGCTGTTTGCCAATGTGGTAAATAGCTAAAAATACAAATATTTTTCAGGCAAACAGCTTTTTCATGTTTTGCAAAAACATCAACAAATTTTGTGATGATATGAATCTTTTTTATTTTGCTTCCTAAGAAAAACATCTTGTCAAACACAACAGGGGTAAGAATGTGCTTTCTTTTCCGTGTACACAAACGTTTTGAGAATTAGTCACCACGTCCTTACTGAAATTTTACATTTTAGCCTTGTTTGAGATAACAGTTTTGCACATTCTGTGCATTCGCTAAAACTACTTTCAATGTGCCACCTTGCAAAACTTTGAAACGGCATTGAAAAAAACGTTTAAGATTATTAAAACAAAAGTTAGACAAATGTGTTAGACTTATTCATGTGTTTGCAGTTTGTCCACGAAAATCAAACAACTTGCGATTTAATTTTAAGACACATCTTTATATTTGCATTTAACTCTCAACCACATTTTGTAAGCGGCCGAGAATGTATTGAATAATAATGTAACTGTTGTGACTCCAAGTCCATTAAAGATGAATCAGAGTAAATGAAAACAAGTGCATAATCAAGCGAAGCTATAAGAGGAAGTCAAATATGAGTTCTTCATTCGCTGCAGAGGAACTACTTGGCAATAACAGTATTGATCCGACCTTGTACAAAATTGCCTATCTGTGCAATAAAATAAATGTAGTTTGTTGCAAAAGTGCAGTGCTGCAAAAGTGACCAATCATAATAAAGTACCTTTAAGGAAACTGACTACTCAGTTAGTGTGAGAAAGATCTTATAAATATAAGCATTAAAGTTTTACTACTTTAAAATGAATCTTCCTAAGTGAATGACAAACAATAATATAAGCTATAATATTTAAGCCCATCTATTTGAGAAATATGACAGGATGGTGAACTCTATATTAGTGTACCTTTCGTGTGCATGTTTCGTCATGAGACATGCAAGAACCACTGAGATTTGAAGTCGTCATTGTATTTGGATGTAGTGCTCTGATCCATTCAGACTGACTGTGAACAAACATAAAACGAACCTTAACATATTGTTATTGTGATTCGTTATAGAAACAGTTCTGTCATCATTTACTCACCATTAAGTTGTTTCAAATCTGTATACATTTTGATGTTCTGCTGAACACAAAGATGTATTTGTAAATGTTTGTATACGAACAGTTCTGGGGCACTATTGACTTTTATAGAAGGAAACAACTACTACTATGGAAGTCAATGGTGCCCCAGAACTGTTTGGTTTCCCATATTCTTCTAAATATCTTCTTTTATGACGTAAAAAAAAACGTATACATGTTTGGAATAACTTGAGGGTGAGTAAATCATGACATTACATTATTCGTGACATTTTTGAGTGAAACATCATTTAACAAAGGACATGTGCAGGCTTCGGCTGTTCATTCAGACAATGATGTTTAAAAATTATAAGAAATTTATTGTTTATATTTTTTGCTTTATTATTAAATGTATTCATTTGTTTTATTTATTATACTATTTATCTATTATATATTATTCGTTTAAGGAAAAATAAACAGTTCTCAGAGAAGAATTTTGCTACATTATAAGGTTTTATCACACTTTACTTTTTATAATCCATTTTGGTGCAACCACAACCTGAACCACAAAAATGTCTTGAACTTGCTTTTATACAGTGCCCTTCACTATTATTGGCAGCCTTCATAAATAAGAGCAAAGAAGGCTGTAAAAATAAATCGTTTTGATCTTTTATTTAAAAAAATCTACAAATATCCAACAATAAACCACGGTAAACAATTTGAAGTCGGGGGAATATCACATTTTGAATTTTTTTATCTTTTACACCCTGGGCACAATTATTGGAAACCCTAGAAATATTAGGGGTAGTAATATATCTGCCATGTATATTCCCATTAATATTTACATTTTCTGAGCACACCAAGGTGACTTGAAACATGATGTTGTCAAGTCATGGCTTGTTGTTGTTTGTGGATAAAAGCAAAGAATAGTTCTGATGAGCAGCCAAAGATTGTTTAGCTACACACAATAGAAACTGGATTTGAAAGGAAATGGTTTAAACAATAAAAATTCCAATTTCCAACATCAACAAATAGGAATTGTCTTAATGCACAGCAAAGAGAATATTTTGAGTTGCCAAATACTTTTCAAAGATCACAGATGGAGAATTGCAATAATAAGTTGAAATTAAGTGTCAGAAAAAAACAAGAAAAATAAAAGAAACCTGCACCTCCATCACCACAAGTGGTTTGGGACACAACATCTTCAAAACTCCACCATATTAATCTGCCGTACTGGAGCTTCAAGCAGGACTGTGTTCTATGGCCAAATGAAATGAAAAATAGTTTTTTTTGGCAGCAATAACACAAGATTTGGTGCACACAGGGATAAAAAAGTGCCCCAAAGTGCACCACCAGATCTTCATTGTTGTGAACCTACTTTTATACCAGAGGTTCTGAACATCTTGATCAGATACATGTCATAATGTAGTAGATCAAATACCAACAGATATAGAATTCAAAACCTGACTAGCAGAGTTAGGTCGAGGTTAGATCCAGAGAAATTCATAATGGAGGAATGGACTCGGATGAATCTTAATCTATTCTTAAACTCTCTTCATATAATCTGAAAAGAAAACACAATTTTTCTTATAAATTGAGGTTGTGGAGTGGATTAAATACAAGGGTGCCAATAATTGTGGCCAAAATGTATGGAAGACATTTTTTTTACAATGTGATATCCCCCCTACTTCAAATTGTTTTCCTTCAATGAAATGTTGGAATTTTGTCGATTTGTTCAATAAAAGATCAAAACGAGAAACAATGCAGATTCATTTTCACAGCCTTCTTTGCTCATATTTACCAAGGGTGCCAATAATAGTGGAGAGCACTGTAATTATGTGGCAAAGATGGAATGCATTTGTGTCACTTGGTTTAAAAAGGGACCTTTGATCGATGAGTCTGGCCCTCATAATTGGTGTTTTGAGGAATGAGCCCTGACTTGGCAACACAGCTAAATCAGCCGGTGGCCAATTTTCTTGTCCAAATGGAATTACATGATGCACCAAAGTAGTGTTGACAAACGGCATACATTTGAAAACATCCAGATGAATAATAAGGTCATGGGTAGTTTTGTTATTGTAGCAGGGTACACCAACCCTCCTAATCAGGAATCTTAGTAAGAAGAACCCTTTATAGCCACACTTCAGTGGTAATCGTATTCTTTAAGAGAGCTCTGCTGTCCCTGTGGACTGTGCACTTATCCTCTGACGTCTGCTTCAGAGCACATGAAGAGATGTCCGCAGCTAATAAAAGCCATGATTGTGTATCCTATACATATATCAACATATGTACTTGTATGGGAAGGTTGCTTTTTCCAAAGCAGACAGGTTCAAACGGATAAAAAGGCAACAGTAACTCAACTCAAATGCACATTAGTTACGACTGACATGTGTAGAGGAGCATCTCTAAACACGTCAAACATGGAAGCAGATGGGCTACAGCTGCAGAAGAACATCCTCGGTGTCACTCCTGTGGTGAAACAGGTGTTTGACATCATGAATGTGCAGACGAAAAAATCTACAGCAAATGCCAACATGTTAAAATCTCGACCAAAATTTGTATGACTTTCACTCGTCTGTGGAACACAAAAGAAGATATTTTGAGAAATGTCTCAGTGGTTTTGTGTCCATACAACGCCTGGAGGGGTCCAATGTTGTTTGCTTACCAACACATAAACTGGACTGGATTCAAACATAATAAGTTAAGTCAGTTTTTAAATCTGATCCAAGAAATGAATTCATTGCTCAGTGTAAACACCTAGCGTCTCCTGCCACCACTGAATATTGAGTCGCCACAATCACCACAACATTTAAGCCTGTCTGGGATGGCAGGAGCTCTCTCTACAACATCTGACGGGAGCACAACCCCCTGTCACAGCCTGCCGCCCTCCACGAGCCCACCGCCGAGACCCGATCAATCCGCTGTTTCAACACACACCGGCTCGATCTGTCCGCACGACCGCACGCCCATCCATCTTCACTCACGCTCCAGCCGTATCAATACATCACACAGCTGGTGGAGGTGTCTGAGCTTTTGGCCCCCTATCGATTCCTGTCATATAGCGTGGCGATACGCTGAAAATGCCAAGGAAAGATAAACGTAAGCGCTGCCATGCGAGCGAAAAGTCTCTCTCATTGGCATTTGTTTTGCTTGGTGGTGTCACATCAGTGATTCATGTAGTTTTAATGAATCAGGACGGTGTACTTTGCACCGGTGCCCCTGCACAGATGCCAGTCTGTGTACTCAGGACTTAGAAGGAGCGATTGGCAATACATTTGTTAATGTATTGTCCATATTGTAACTCATTCTGGCCAAAAATCAAGAATTTATCATATCCAAAGAGGTCTATGATACTATATGATTCTCATTCATCTCAATGGCAGTGACTTGGCTGGCTTGAACTGTGATGTAAAAGCCAGCACACAGAAGTCCATTTTACACTTTAAAAAGCTGGTAAAAATGTTATTTTGTCAGAATACTTGGAGATTTTTAAATGAATGTCGAGGCATACATCCAATTTAACCAATGGTGTACACATAGCATGGATCATGGCAATCCTGACACCCTGACATTAAAGGGATGGTATATCCAAAAATGAAAACTCATAAATTTCATTTATTTACCTTCAAGACATTTGATATTTTGAAAAATGTTTGTAACCAACATTGACCACCATTGACTTCCATTGTTTAGACACAAAACCACTAAGACATTTCTCAGAATATCTTCTTTTGTGTTCTGCAGAAGAGTCATGCACAGGATTTGACCGACATGACGTTGAATGACCTAATCTTTATTTTTGAGTGAATATCCCTTTATTACTACACATGAATTCATCTGTCCTTGGTGTTAGAATAATGCGGTGTATTAAACAAGTATTTCCGATGTTTTGTCTGTGAGTCAGGGGGTGACAACTTTGATATCCACTAGATCTTCATGCATAACAGTATTCTTGCATCAGGCGTCTCCTTAAAACTCAACATAGCTCCTCTTGATGTGCCAGAACCTGTTTGTGTGTCAGCATGCTCGTCCATGTGTCTTATTTTATCCCTACCGAGCATCAAGACACTCTCCGTGCAGACTTGAAGCAAGACTGCTTCAACTGCTGAGCAATATGCCAGCTGTCAGCCGGGCCTGCTGTGTTCTCTCTCTTGTGATGGAGTTGTCTTAATTAGGCCCATCTTTTACTGGCCATGGAAGCAACGACATATTTTCCATTTATACTTTCACGGTTTCATACTTTTGAATTATTGTTTGAGACTCCTTGACTTAAAAAAAGTCTGGAATGACTGTCCTTGAAGTCAACATGAAGACGAAAGTTTACTTTCATAATGTGTTTCTGCTCGTTCTGCATGTCTTCGCATTGCATGTTATTGCAAAATAAATATATGTTTTTGTAAATTGTTATAAGCATTTGTGAATTGACTTTTTCATGGTCATCAACCAAGTTTTGAACACTTTTAATGTTTCATTCAAAATTCAAAGGATAAAATCACGTACCACACTATAACTTTCCATTAATTATTCTCTTTTACTATGAAAAATAGCAAATAACAAGTATGGTCCGTTTCACAAGAAAAAAGGGGCTTTAAAAGCTTTGCATTTACTCTTTTCAAGTCCATTTTGTTCTACAGATAAAGAGACGCATTACACAGCGGCAATTACGTGAGTTTGCATCATGAATCTTTTCACATTCTTTTTAACAATTATGTCAAAACATTTCGTTTTGCTCCATCGAGGTCCTCTTATGTATTAGAGGATTTATGTGAACCAAATCATGACTATCAGGGCCTGGGAGAGGGTGTAATCTTCAAGAATCCTATTTTATCTCCAAAACTACAAAATGACAGAAGTAAATCCTGCCATTTGCATAGGATTTTCTTCCTGCTGTTAAGATGACAAGAGGACTTCGTTTCACAAAATAACATGCAACATTTCGAAAAAGACAGGGCTTTATAGATTAAAATGCTGAAATTTTACAATTGCTATTCCTACTATGGTAGTCAATGGTGGGCAAAATTGGTCTGGTTACAAGCATTCTTACAAATATCTTTCTCTGTGTTCATAAGAACTGAGACATTTTTACAGATTGGAACAACTGGAAGGTGAGAAAATGACACAGAATTTTCATTTCTGTACCACAACACACTGCTTTGCCTGCTGACTTCTCTCTAATAGTCTCTATGGCTCTCTAGATGTGAACAAACTAAGAACAAACATATACGAAGGGCTTATTCCTCCAACTAACCACCAGCAGAAAGTGTTGATGCTGCATTTACAGCCGCACCTGGAGACAGATCGAGTCTGCCGATAAACAATGGTGAAGAAAACTACAGCAGCCTTGAGATCGCATTCCCCCTCTCACTGAACTGAACAAGTGTGTGATGAGATCAGACTCAGCAAATAAGGAAAAAGACACGCTTGCTTGTTTAATAACTGAAGCAAAGTGAAGGTGGTGTGATGGATGTTAGTAAAGAGCCGATACAGTAGATGCTGCATCAATATGGTGCATCAGGAATGAATGCTCTTAAAGACTTTTATCTTTAAGCTTCTGTGTGTTAACTAAATTAAAACTACTTAAACATTTCTGTTAATCCATTAAAATAGAGGCCTACAGTGAATATTATTGAAAAATGTAACTATGCAAATGGTCGCATTTTGCGACTATTTTAACTGCCACTGCGACAAGTTTTTCCTAGTGGTCGTACCGGTGCGACTGCTAAACTGATCAACAAATAATATTTGCGTATAATAAATGTAATACGCAGAAATGTTACATTGCACAAGCGGCACATTCAGCCACTCCTTTTCGTCTCCCCTCCTTCAACCATTCTCTCATGTATCAGTGCCCCCGTCTCCGAAGATGTAGCGTATGCCAGCGCCATTGAGAGAGAGAGTTCTGCCAACGGAAGTCCAAAATGCTGGAGCGTCACGTGATTGGTGCCTTGAGATAGTTAAAAATTCAAAACATTCAATTGATTCAAGTCTTTAAGTAAAATTTAATCGAATATTACTTGAAGAACTTGAGCTTTTAGAAGTCCCTTATGTTTAGTGTGTTAATTATTATTATTATTCATTTTGTACTTTATCTGTACTTCACTCTGTTATGTTGTTTGTCTTGTTCTAGGTTTGTGTATGTGCTCTGATTTTCTTATTTAAGTTTGATACGCCTTATTGTAATTGTTTGCTAAAGCATAATAAACAAATAAAAAAGATAGTTCCAGGAAGTTATGTTTTCTCTTTAAATGCTTTATTTCTTTAATTTTTTATTCCTTAAATGGATTTTATCTTTAAATGGGTTAGAAGTTTACCTAAGACAGTTGGTCTGTCGCAGCTCCATGCGTTACTAGTAACTTCCGGAAGCTATTGAGAGCCTCTATTGCTGTGAAAAAACTGTTCTATTGGAGTCATTGGAGTTGACCCGACTCTCTCTCTCTCTCTCTCTCTCTCTCTCTCTCTCTCTCAATGGCTCTGGCGTATGCTATGCTATTCTATGATGAAGTGGAAGGACCGACAGAGCAAACGAGTGAAGCGCTTAATCTTCCAACTGAAATACATATGTTTTGCCGCCTGCAGAATACAAGAATTTCCCCGGCTACACCAGCGAAGATAACCAAAATGTTGCGTGTCTTTTAGGCATGTGAAGCTAATGCTTGATATGTGTTTAAACTTTTAAACACTATACTCAATGCACAAAATATTAAACTGAGTTCTCTTTCATGTCTTCTTTCTCTAAAACTGACATATAAACAGATACATAAAATTCCCATATTAGCAAGAGTCCTTTTTAAGGTAGTCCGTTTCAGTTGGGAAACAAAACGCATGTGTGTTACAGTATAGTGCACTGGCTCTTAAAGGGGCAGCAGCATAATAAAGATCCCTGTTTATAATGTTCATCAAACAACAAAGGATGGGCCCCAAAACACCCACTGATATTAAAGGAACTGTGTTCTCTTATAAGTTGTTCACAACTAATAAAAGAAGAAAGTAGCTTTAAGAAACGTGTGCTATGAATAATTGATCTATTAATCTATTAAACACAAGCTTTGTGATTCATTTTTCTTACCTCACCCCATGACTCTGGTGCGACCAAAGGGCTGGTGCCACCAACTGAATAACTCGGTAGAACCAGTGCCACCTCTCTCAAATGTAAGTCTAAAGCCATGTAATGATAAAATGACAAAACCACAAAATTGCATAACACAAGCTATTTATTTTGCTGGGACTTAAAGGCTAAAGAGATTTACAACTTTGTTATGTACACTGCATCACTGATTTTATTTGCATTATTTTATTTTTTCTGCAGGAACAATTCATCTGGATATTCTGTCAGTATTTTCCCACCCACAGTTGACTGAGAGAGAATTTTAATGTAGTCTTGTTTGAAAAGAATCCGATACTCTTTAGGCTAATACTATTAGCTGTGTTTTAAATGATTGTAAGGCTGTTTTGCAGAGTTCTGTATTGCAGTGTTGCCATGTCCACGGATTATAAAAATTTTTGGGCTTGTTTGGGCCCAGCTTACGTTTATGGAGTTATTAAACATGATTATCAAAGTAGGTTTTGATTTTAATATAAATCATTTGGGTTTATTTCAGTTTGTTATGGGCTTGTTCTTGTTCCCAGTTTTTTCTTGCACAATCTGGCAACATAAGCAAACGCTCAAACACTTTCCCTGTGATTTAACATGTCCTTGGAGTACGTTTAAAATTTTCATTAACAACTAGCAGTTCAGTTTCGCACACACTGTAGATTGTCACTACATGTATTTTCAAGAGTTAATTCGGTTGTAGAATGCTGTTGTCACGCCTGTAAATGATTGAATAGTGTGTGTACAAAAACGCACTAAAAGGTGATTTTCATCCTGGTATCAGCAGGAATAGGATTCCAGTCGTCTTCTCTTTACATGCTTTCCAAAAACTGTCTCTCTAGAAACTATGGGGAAACTAATGAAGACTGATACAAGTACCATTGAAGGTCTTAAAACATGGCAGTAGTTAAATCATCTTATAAGCAATGTGCCTATCAGAGCAAATAAACGGTCACGGTGCAATGAAGTTTGTAAGTCTGAAAATAAATGTCATATTGCATGAGGAAAATTTAAGGCAATAGTGACTTTAGAAAAGATAACTTGCCCCATTTACAAAAATGCAATTACGCTTTTGCTGCTAAAGCACATAAGCTATACTTTCCCAGACATATTTTCTCACGCCTGTAAGGCTTTATGACTTTTTTTGTATACTAAAAGCATTTCTCAGACACAATCTTGCACAAATGGCCTTTTGGGAGGCCTTATTGCTCCTATCCCTCATTTTACTTTCTAGAAGATATCAAAACTATCATAATTTACATTATTTTAATGCTTCAGGAGTTAACGTGTTCTGTGTCTATAGAATATAAACTAAGCGATGTGCATTTCAATACTATAGATTGCAAGACATAATACACAGCTGGATATTTATTGCCATGACATACTTTTGTTTTGAGGGATGTTTTTGTCCTCTGTGCAACACACACAGATTTCGAACCCTGCTTGACCAATATTTCAAACATGAATGCAACATGTGAAAACCCATACTGTACATGACTTAGTACAGTCATAAACTCAAGAGGCTGATTCGCCAGCCAATCCACCAGCCAATCAGCTCAAACATCAGCGTGAATCAATCTGACAAGAAAAGTCATTTGTAGCCAGAATGATTGCATGTTTCTTCTTCATGTGGTAGTGCGGTGTATGCCGTAGCACACTATGGGAGCTCAAACAATCACCCACCTCCACCCCCAGCTTCACTTGTCTAGATCTGTTTACAGGTTATTGTGACCAACATTGCAACAGCATCACTTGCATGCTCACTGCAAGAAGTGTATTAGCTATGTCTTCATATTTGCTCTGCAGCAGCAGTGTAAGCAGATCTAGTTCCTCCATACTAAATGCGTTGACATGAAATTGACATTGACATAAACGTTAAGATGCCAAAATTGATTTCGGGAGTTTTCATGACTGAGCTACTGGTTATGATGTTACACATGCAACACAGGGCAAATATGGGCGTGGCAAGAAAATCATAATGCAAATAAATAAAAAAAGTAAGACTTCGATGTTAGATGCTATAACACCATCTCCAGATGAACGATGAAACTTAAAATTGTTTTGATAGTTCAGCCAATATTACAGCAATGCATATCTGAGAAACAGTGGAACCAGTGTTTTCGCATATCTAGCAGAATCAAAGTAGACGTTTTCAGGCCTTCCCAATGTCTAATGTCTCTGTTTTCTCTCTTATTGTATTTACACATTTAGGACTTTTCATTACATACAAACTAGACGCCTACCAAATATTCCCAAAATAGTTTGTTTCGGTGTTGATTTAAATATTCAGCTGTGTTTCTTGGAAACCACTTATTGCAACTTGCAACTTTAAGGCAAACTTTCCCTGTAAAAAGTTGGACGGGAAAAAATGTCCCAAACGCTAATAAACCCAGTTTTCTGAAAATAATAGAATATACATCGGCTACCGATTAAGATGTGCTATTTCCTCTTTGATAAACCTCATCTGCTCCTCCATATCTTCAGTTGTTTAGCTCCAGCAGACCCAGCGTGTGGTAGGTCATTAGGTCCAACAGATTCTGGCTCTTCTTGAATTCTCCACTCAGAGATGAACAGACTTCCTCACAATGTGACAGCTTTTCACACAACTGCTCTTTTGTCAGGCTTCAGGGCTGCTGACTTCTGCCATGCTGGATTGCTCTCACTATGGCTTGGCAGCTGAGATCTTCATGTAGTCACAACATGCTCTGTTATGCCTGGACATGCTTTGTACTTGCTGAAGAATCTGTTACATTGTGTATATTTTAATTAACCCCGCTGATAACACATGTGATATCTAGTCATACTAAACGTATTCCTTAGGATACAAGTGCTTTCCAAGAAATATGTACGTAGGTCTTGCAGAATTAAACAAACCGTACATATAAAATTGTAGCATAACTTATCTTGCTTGTGTTATATTGTGTGGTCATAAATGATCTCAAACCATGCAGCTACTGCAGCTAAGACATGTTTTACCCATAGTTCTTTTTAAGATCAGTTATGTTTTTACCCGATGGACAGTAAAACTGGCAAACAATTCTATAGATTGACATCAAAGGGGAGGTGTCCCATTGTGGCTTGGACAAGCAAGCATCCTCCCAAAACAACCTAGTAACCACCCAGAAAACCCTAGTAACCATGCACAATACCCTAGTAACCACCCACAACAACCCTGTAACCCCTCACAGCACCCAGGTAACCAGCGAAACATCATAGTAACCCCTTGAAACACCCTAGGAACCACCCACAGCACCCCCGTACCACCGACCGCACTCCAGTATCCACTCACAACATTCAGGAATCAAACAAAACACCCTAGTTTACAACTTCAAACCGCATAGGAACCACCCAAAACACCCTAGTAACCCCTCACAACACCCAATTAACCACTCACAACTGTGTGTGGCCATATAAAACATTCTAGTACCCACCTGGAACACCCTAGTTACCAAAAATTTCCATTACCTTGGTAACCACTCATAAAGCCCTAGTATAACTATAAAACAACCTAGTAATCACTGCAACCAACAAATAACCAACAACAACCTACTAACTACCCACACCACTCCTGAGGCTACCCGAAAAAACCTTATTACTATTCAGTACAGCCCAGTAACCACCCACAACACAATAAAAGCACTTACAGTATACGTTTTGAAAACCAGAACAACTACACACAGCAGAAGTAACCCGAGTACCGCATGAGCAAGCAGATTGTCTTTGGAAAATGCTAAAATATCTCCTTTTGTGGTGCAGTATTATTTCTTTATGGCATTATTATTTAGTAAGTCATTACAAAATAGGGTTAATCAGAGCTGACAAAGGCACCGTCGAGGATCAAGTGTTGCTCTTTGGCATATCATAAAATCAGCAATTCCACTATTCATCTTATTATACAGCTATTGCTGTCTGTCATCTGGCAAGGGCACAATCCAATGTGCTCTGCTAAGAAGTGCTTAGATATTCACTGCATCTTTTACTGGCCCTCTTCACTCTACTCTGTACTTACCAGGTCCTTACCAGCAAAGAGATGCCAATATATGTTTCACCCTCATTCAAAATGCAATGCATTTACAGTCCTTGGGCAGCACTGTGGTAAATGGTGACAAGTATTAGCTAAATGATCTGCAGGCAGTTAAAGGTGACGTATTTTAAAGATTGTGTACGTGAACTGCTTTGAAGCTATCTTTACCAGAGTAATGGAAAATTGGTAAGTTCAGGCAGTGTTTTGGAAACCTGTCTGTAAATAATTTTTTTTTTTCAGTTTTCACTGGTGATGCGATAGACCCCTTTTGAGCCGACATCACGATTACGTGACGGCATTAGCTGGAGGCAAAACTGGAGGCAGCCAATACAAATCAGCACAGTTGGCTACATGAGAAGTTTAAAATACCATCTTGCTGTGTTTTTGAGTGCCAGAATCGACAGAGTGAAGGCTCTAACTTGACATTCTAACACATATCATCAACAGTTGTAGTTAAACACAAAACTAATGTTAGCGGACTTCATAGAAAAGATCATCAAAGATGCTTGCATTTCCAGCGCACACATTATATCACTTAATAAACTATTGTCTTTTGTTGGTATGGATTATATTTTTGGTATGCGTCTAAAAACCTCTCATATATCCACACCTAAACCTTTTCAGGTAACCTTTTTTAGCGCATATACTCTACAAGCTAACTTTGTTAGTTGTACAACTAGCAGTTGGCCAAACCAACGGAGATTAATCAAAGAAAACTGTTTGTCGTTGCTGTTTCTACAGCATCCATAAGAGTATTACTGTGGTAGAAATGCAGAAGTTTGTTCAAGCTGTATTTGCTTATGCTTGCCACTGTTAGTTTTGACTATACAAGGTTGGCTTCTTTCTCTATATGGTATGTGGGGATCAGTGGTGTGCGGTGGACTTAAAAAATGAGGAGGCAGATTTCTATCCATGTCATTTTTGTTAATCTCTGCACTATTAACAAGTGCGTTTGTCAGAAAACCAGTGTCATTTCAGTCTTTATGTTTGAAAAATTCCTTTTAATTACTACAAGTTCATTACAGTATGTACTTCTGATTTTTTTAGTTTTTTTTTCCCTGCTTTGGGAAAAGGTACATCAACACCACCTTCATCTTCTTCTGGAACATTTGGGATTTCCTATATAAGAATAACATCATTACCAATACCATCAATTTAATTATTAGCAGTCCCAGAAATACTCAAAGCATTTAAGAGATCAAATCAAATAGATATGACCAGGGCCGCTGCTAGCCATTTTGGTGCCCTAAGCATAATTCCATTATGATGCCCCCCCCCCCCCCCCCCCTTAAAGGTGCAAACTTTTCTTCAGTAAACAGAATAGCAAAACAAAAAACTATCAATATTTGACAGTAAAATCTCAATTCAGATCGCAAGCTGCACCGAAATTAAAATTGCTCGCCCCGCTCTGCACGGGCTTCGAACCTACGTCGATCCGAATGACGAGCGCTCTAACGATGAGGCTAAAGCGTCTCGCGTGGTAGGAGCGACGGCGCTGGATGTGACTTACTTTAGCCTTGCTGCTATCCTGAGCAAGCCTGATCACAAGCAAAAGTTTTTGAACAAATCTGAACCACGTAATATTCTGTCAACAATCGATAACTCCTCGGCCTCCGCCATCTCCGACACGAATCCTAAACTCCGATTAATACAACTAATAAAACAATTTAATTAACGTTCAATCTAATTTAGCGCCCGCAGTTTAAAATGAATGACGAAGACGAACAGGAAGGCGGGATCTCGCTGTTGAGTTAATCCAATCATAGCCCGTTGGAGGCTTGCCTCCTCTCACGTGACTTTTCTCCATTCTTTTCAATTACCCCCACTCAAACTCACGGCACGCTTTAGCGGGTATATGTAAAGTCAATGTGCTTAGAGGAGGCAAGAGAAACGCTGTCTCCCTTTGGAATTCTTTCGAGCGGCGGCGCTGTTTCACACTGTTCTACACGCTGATTTATCTCATATTTAGCTCAATACGTTATATCCGCAGTCCTATTTTATTTCTGAACTGTTAATAATATTCTCATTCGATTATTTTCGAGGGGGAGGGGAGACACTGCCTCCCTTGCCTCCTCGGAGGAAACGCCCCTGGTGGGGATGTCAGACTACTAAACTGGAGGTAACGAAATCCTGACAGTTCGTCCATCCATTGAGTGAGCGTGTACAGTTTGGCCAGTAGTTGAAAAGTTGACTTTTTCAACAACAATTACAGTCCCGGCTGTAACTGACCTTACATATTCAAATAAAATCCAAATCTCTACAGTCATTGTCAAAAAACAAGCTATGAAAACGTGCTTGATAGCGTGAGTAAAGTGGCCATAGGAATCTTTCCAAATCCACCTATGCTCTACCCACGAAAAGGCGACACAATGTTTACTAACAAAAAAGGGGTCTATAGGAAATCTATTTAATTTCAAGTCTTATGGAGGATTTTGAGTTAACAGCAGTCAGACAGTACATTTTCCATACTTGTGCAAAGTAAGTCAGCTTTGACTGGCGTCAAACACGTTCATGCCGGATTTACAAGTGTATAGCTGCCTTTGCTTTTTTTTGTGCGCTTCTATTTGCCTACATAAAAGGCCCAGAAAGGCTTTTCAACTTCTCATTAAGATTTTCAGCACTGCTGACAGATGTTTCCACATAATATAGATGCAGTGTATAGACAGTCCTGAGAAACAAATTGCCCGGAGCGGGTGACACTCTGTTAATTGAGGTTTTAGTCAGGACAGATTTCTGAAAACTTTCCAAGCAGAGGTTTATGCTCGCCACTAGACGCTCTGGCACTCTGCGCGCATGACTCCCTTGACAATTTAGGCTGCTAAAAGGTGCCCAGCAGCTAAAGATCTTTATTCTTGTAATTGGCAACTGGCCATTGCCATTACCAGACTGATGGGACAGAGAATCAATAATGAAGGACTGCTAAATTGTGCGCTACTCTCTTCATTTTATGTGAAGAAACTGCTGCTGCATCTATCCCCTGGTGATATGAAAAAATTACAAATAAAGTAATTGCAATCATTTTAAATACATAACATCTATTAAACTTTTGCTTGTTTTTTTCTGGTCCCACCAAACATTTGATCTTAACACTAAGAGCTCTCCTAAACAGCAGTAAAAGTTTTTAGTTAAGAGTTCACATTCGAGTTACGCTCCATGGATCATCAGTACTGTTAAGCGTTCTTGTTACGTTTTATTGCTATCGATCGTCATCTTGTTATGGTCTATTGCAATGGATTTGAATTATTTATATCTTATGCTGTATTGTTCTCAATGGTACGTGTGATTTAAGAATCATACCAAAAAAACATTGTTTTCAATGTGAACATCATAATTGATGTCTTGTCTTTTTTGTCAAAGGTGGGTTTAATGTAAACTCCGCTTAGGAATTTCACCATTCAATGTGAATGTATCCTAGAATATTCTTAAAGAAATATATTCTGTGACTGGTGTCACGAACGTGGTAGTAGAAGAACCCAATTGCAAGGCAGCGGAGATGAAGGGGTTAACAAGACTTTAATAAATAATAAAACAGGAACAAAACAAAAACCCACGAGGGAGTAACAAAACAGTACACAATAACAAATATGATAAACTGATTACTAAACACTCAACAAGAACTCAATATTAAAGACTGATAAACTGATTACTAAACACTCAACAAGAACTCAATATTAAAGACTGATAAACTGATTACTAAACACTCAACAAGAACTCAATATTAAAGACTGATAGACTTGACTTGACTTGACTTGACTTGACTTGACTTGACTTGACTTGACTTGACTTGACTTGACTTGACTTGACTTGACTTGACTTGACTTGACTTGACTTGACTTGACTTGACTTGACTTGACTTGACTTGACTTGACTTGACTTGACTTGACTTGACTTGACTTGACTTGACTTGACTTGACTTGACTTGACTTGACTTGACTTGACTTGACTTGACAAGGCTTCAAGGACACAGTAAGGAGTACAAGCAAGGGATCATGTACAACCAACGAGCCCAAGACAATAGACAAGAGGGTATTATATAGGGAGACGAACAAAGGGGATAACGATGGGCAGGTGTGGGTAATGCGACACAGGAGGAGAGCTATACTAGAAACGAGAGGGGCAGGGCCAAATGACGAGACAGGAGAGAACGCATATTATGTCCTGATTGACCATAATATGTTCCTCTCCACATAAAACACGTGGGTCTGTCCCTAGACCAGAAAATCAAGACAAGAGCAGGCAGAATCATGACAACTGGTCCATGGCAATGCCGTCATCCAAAATCCTGTTTGCAGTACAGCAAAGTATTGCATATCATCTCTAGGCCAGAAATGTAAGATTTAGTCATACACTTCACTTAAATGATCACTGAGCTGCTTTACAACTGACTTTTAAGAGCAGCTTTGAGCCGAGAATGTTTTACTCTTTAGTCAATTCGTTGCAATGTTCTTGTGATTCATTCTCAGAAGCTTGGTAAATACAGGCCATGGTCTTGGTCAGCCTGAAGCCAGAACTGAATTTGCCACTATTGACAAACTTTTTCCTGAGTTCATGAGCTAGTGCTGGTGTTTTGAAGCATGCTGTACTTAACAAAGATATGAAAATTCTGGGATTATTTTGTCCTTTTTAATTCTCCTGTTGTTCCAAATCTGCAAACTTTTATACAAATCTCATGGGCTATGAAAGAGCAACTATTGTTCTCTGAAGCCAAGGACAAACAGACCTATGTTGATTTAAGTTTTGGCCTACTCCTCACACAAAGTATATGGTTTCAGAAATATAGTGTGACATTTTAAGCTTCATTAATGTATTTGGAGCGTGGTAGTTGTGCTCACTATATGAAGTGTATTACTGTACTGGCTTTAATAGACCTCCACAGTAGACACAAAATGAATGGGGAAAGGGGATATCTAGTCATAATAAATCTATTCCCAAGGACACAGGTGCTTTCTATGAAATATGTAGGTCTTGCAGAATTAAAAAAACCTTACATAAACAATTTTAGCATAACTAATCTAGCTTGTTTTAGCATTTGTTTTATGATGTCATGTTTTTACCTGATGGACAGTAAAACATTCAAACAATACTACAGATTGACATTCAACAGGATTTAGGTGTCCCCATGTGGCTTAGACAAACAAGCATTCTCCCAAAACACCCTAGTAACCACCCAGAACACCCTAGTAACCATGCACAACACCCTAGTAACTACCCAGAACACCACAATAACCACTCACAACACCCAGTTAACCAGTAACCAATTCAAACACCCTAGAAACCCCAGTTACCACCCATAGCACTTCAGTATCCACTCACAATATCCAGACAACAACGATAGATCACGATGAACAATCTAAAATCATTAGATCATCTAAATCGACTGCATGCATGCTAGACCCGATACCTACAAATCTACTGAAAGAGATGCTCCCAGAAATTATAGATCCTCTACTTAGCATTATTAACTCATCTCTGACATTAGGACATGTGCCTAAAGCATATAAGTTGGCTGTTATAAGGCCCCTTGTCAAAAAAAACCATCTGGACCCTGGAGAACTAGTTAACTACAGACCTATTTCGAATCTACCTTTCTTATCTAAAGTTCTGTAAAAAGTAGTCTCAACTCAAATATGTTCCTTCCTCCAAAGGAATGAGATTAATGAAGATTTCCAGTCTGGAATTAGAGCACATCACAGTACAGAGACTGCTCTGATTAGAGTTACAAATGATCTGCTTATGGCGTCTGACCGAGGTTATATCTCCTTATTGGTACTGCTAAATCTTAGTGCTGCATTCAACACCATTGACCACAGCATGCTCCTACATAGACTCAAAAATGATGTCTGTATTAAGGAAATAGCTTTGAAATGGCTTAGATCTTATTTATGCGACCGTTTTCAATATGTAGCAATAAACAATGAGGTATCACGCAAATCGCACGGTGTACCACAGGGCTCAGTCTTAGGGCCTATGCTCTTCGCATCATACATGCTACCTCTAGGAGATATAATAAAGTGACACGGAGTTAGCTTTCACTGTTATGCTGATGATACTGTCACGAAATGGTTTGGACAGAACCCAGATGCAGGCAGACGAAGGGTAAATGTAAATGTTTATTAAATAAAAGACCCACAATGGGGAAAAACAAGAACAAAAACACACTAGAAAACAAACACTAGAAACAAAATGTTCACAAAACTGAAACAGGAAACAGGGTAGTCCAACAAGACGAGAAACGGGGATACTACCGTGAGCGTTGATAACAAACACTAACATCAGACAAAAGATAATGCACCAACACTGAACAGAGAGAAGCTGAGACTATATAAAGGGAGACACTAACGAGGAGTGATTACATGGGGAGAGTGGTGACAGGTGATTGAAATTAGATTAGATTCAACTTTATTGTCATTACACATATACAAGTACAGTGTAACGAAATGTAGTAAATGAAATGGAATGAAACCATAACGAGTGAAACAACTAATCAGGTGATGGGACTAAAATCCTAACGAAGGTGGAACATAAAACAGACGATGGGAATGAAACCCTCATGAAATAACAGGAGATAGGAGGGTGGGGCTGAGAGACATAACAGAAAGACACGTGGCATCAAGTAACCACATAAAGCCACATGTCTCCACACATAACACAACAGAAACCCGAAAGACGTGGCAATGTCATGACTCTGCCCAGGGAGCTTGAAAGCTCGAGACAGGAAGGACAGAATCCTAACAGATACACAACTTCATATTTCCTCGAAGCCTCATGAAACACAGCAAATGTGGTGGAATGCATAGTCGTTATAAAAAAGTGGATGAGTAGCAATTTTTTATTACTGAACTCGGACAAAACTGAAGTGTTACTTATCGGACCGAAAACCACCCTACGTAACAACCAAGAATACTGCTAAACTATTGATGGATGTTCCATAAAACCCTCAGCTTCAGCTAAGAATCTTGGCTTTATATTCAATAGTACTCTGTCATTTGAGAACCAGGTGGCCAACACCTGTAAAATTGCGTTTTTCCATCTTAAAAATGTATCTAAACTACGTCATATGCTGTCACCATCAGATGCAGAGAAGCTTATATATGCCTTTATGACATCAAGACTAGGTTACTGTAATGCACTATAAGGTGGTTGCCCTGCAGGCCTATTACAAAAACTCAAACTGGTCCAAAATGCGGCAGCTCGAGTTCTTACACGAACAAAAAAGTATGAGCATGTTAGCCCGGTTCTATCAACCTTGCACTGGTTACAAATAAAGCATCGCATAAACTTTAAAATCTTGCTTATTACCTATAAAGCCTTGCATGGTTTAGCTCCTCACTACTTGAGAGAACTTCTCACGTATTACAGTCCATCACGTGCACTTCGCTCTCAGGCGTCAGGTCAGTTGGTAATACCTAGAATTTCAAAATCAAGTGCAGGCGGCAGATCCTTTCCCTATCTAGCGCCTAAACTTTGGAACAGTCTTCCCTGCACTGTCCGGGAGGCAGACACTAAAGACGCATCTTTTTAATCTTGCATACACTAGACTATCATAATATATATAAATATATTTCAAAGATTTAGGCTGCACTAGTTAGATCAACTGGAACCAGGAACACTTCCAATAACAACTGATGCATTTGTTGCATCAAAGAGTGCAGAACAGTACTCTACTGTCAGCCAGTCTTGTCTCATTGTTCCAAGGTTACTAGAGCGGGCAGGATGCAGTCCAAGGTTACCGGAGCGGGCAGGGCGCAATCCATTCCCAGACCTGACAAATGCTAGACGAAAGACGTGGCGACTCTACAAAACTTCAGCCGCTATTAGATTATTAATGATAATTTTTAATCTAACTTTTTTTATTTTGCCTTGTTGTGCGCGCACTGTCGAGCTTGTGCAGAGGCTGCAGTTTTTGCCAGAGGGGAATTGGAATCCCCTGATTAGGCCTGGTATTTTTTCCCCCCCAATTTTTCTCCGAGTTTTGGCTTCCTCGCCACCGTTTGCATACTGTTTTGCACTGTTTGCCTGGCAGGGGGGGCTGCTAGAATTTGATAGTTTTATTTAATTAACACTGCATATAGGAATTTATCCTGTGTCTGATATTTGACCTGTGTTTTGACTTCCATAACCTTTTATGTTTTACTTAGTCAATGTTTCCTTGTACAGCTGCTTTGTAACAATGAAAATTGTAAAAAGCACTATATAAATAAAGTTGACTTGACTTGACAACCAAAACACCCTAGTAACAACTTCAAACAGACTAGGAACCACCTACAGCACCCTAGTAACCCCTCACAACGCCCTATTAACTACCCACGCACCCTAGTCACCAGTCACTACATTCGAGTATCCACTCATTAAACCCTAGCAACCAGTCACAACATCCGAGTATTCACTCATTAAACCCTAGCAAACACCCAAAACACCCAGATGTGCTCATTATATGAAGTGTAACTGTATGGAAGTGAAAGTGACCTATTTGTCAGATATGGTGACCCATGCCTGAAATGTGACCTCTGCATTTAACCCATCTAGAGATTAGTGATAAGGTGCCTTGCTCAAGGGCACCTCAGTTGGTACCCTCCGGCCCTGAGAATCGACTTTCTGGTCACGAGTCCAACTCTCTAACAATTAGGCCACCAGGTGCTGTCAAGATTCTTCAATGTTTCACTTTTGTATTAAATGGAAGGCAGAGCAGCATGCGAGTTGAACGATGTGGCTTTGAGTAAATAACTCAAGTTTTATTTCTGGCCGAGCTTTAATGGACCTCCACAGTAGACAGTAAATGAATGGTGACTCAAACTGAGCAAAGGTCCAGACAGAATTCATTTGGTGAGGAATCTTGAAATAGAAACTGGGATGTCAGAGCTGTTAAATAATTGAATGAGTGCAGACATTGTTATATTAGCTATATTCTCTACGGTAGAATCATCTGGCCTATGGCAAGAACAGAAGTAGAATGAGATGATTCTGTTTATGTCCTTGTTATGGCCTGTCTTGGGAGAGTCTCAAAGTCGCTGGCAGAATGTGTGTGCGTCACTAAACTTAATTCATTTTTCTTATGTGCTGAGAAATAGACAGCGATGAGAGGCACAAGCACTACAAAATATACAATTACAGCTGTGTTTTTCACCCAAAGATCCTCTAATGGCCTTTCAAAAGAAGAATACATTTTCCACAGTTATTATTTTAATCTATGGCTACAGTCAATGGTTAAAAGTGTGTGAATTGCCCATGAGCAGAGAAGGCAGATTTTACATTGTCTGTGAGATGAATGGGAACGCTACATGCCTTTACTGTATACTGTAGGTTTAACACATCTTCAGATTGTAAGCAAATCTTAAAAGAGCAAATATTTTCACAGAGAGCAAATAATTGACACAAATATATGAATTAATGGTTGGTTTTATATGGCATGGCATGCTGGTTTTAAATGGGTTAAGCTCAGGCTAGTGTTAGCTAACGCTAAAAGTTTTACATTTTCTTAGAGTTAGTGAACATTCATTTATTTGTGAAGATAAACATTGAAAGGAATAACAGTGACAATATGGTTTAATTCTGGGATATATTCCTATATCATTCAAGTAATTAAAGCAACTGACATATGAATAGAAATCTAAAGGGCTGTCTCGCAAATGAAATCTCTATTGTCAGATGGGTTTTATCTGGATTAGTCAGTGAACGATCAAAAAGCTTTTATGTTCCCTTTCTGTCGGTCTCTCGACGTTGTGTCGAGACTGACAGAGTGGGGTTTGACTTTGAGAACCTATCATCTCCGATTCTACTTTGAAAAGGCCAATGAAGTTGGCAAATGGGACGACACGCCAGACTCCGCCACGTACATACGGGTATAAAAGGTGCCCATTCATTCACCTTTTTGTTCTTCGGAACCTGTAAGGCTTATGCTGAGAGATCTTCGATTCTTCTGGATCTACGACGCAGAGCAGCGGAACTCGTCCTGGCATGTGCCATTCCCCTGGGCATTTCAGTAGCTGGTCGGAGGTATCTTCAAAGAGCATATTTCTAAAAGAGCAAATTCTCCTGCAGCGTGCACATATCGACCTGAAGGATGCGTACTTCATGCCCCTGTTTCTTAGGTTTTACCCTCAAGGGTCGAGCATACCAGTACAGCCTCCTCCCCCTCGGTCTGGCCCTGCCTCCCTGTGCCTTCACGAAGGTCATGGAGGCTGCCCTCACAGGAGCAGGGCGTGCATATGCTAACTATTTTGACGACTGACTTATCTTGGCACTCGTGGGTGCTGTGGCCTACGCACGCAGACAGACAGGTCCTGTTCCCCCCCTGCACAACTCCCATTGCCCGCTTGGGTACTCCCTAACCGAGACCTTCTCCGTACGGATGCCTTTGCGCACAGCTGGCTGCGGTACAAGCGGGAGTACATCTTTACCCCCCCAGTGAGCCTCCCCGTACAGGTACTTTGCGGAGCCAGGGTAGAGGAGCATCTAAGTCTGCACCACCACTAGGCGACTGTCGCTATTAGTGGCCGGTTAGTGTCGTTCCGCTGGAAACCGTGACACGGCGCAGCACCATAGCGTTTTCAACAGGGACCTATTCTGTCAGTCTCGAAACAACGCAGAGAGACTGACAGAAAGGGAACGTCTCGTTACGTATGTAACCTCGGTTCCCTGATGGAGGGAACGAGACATTGTGCCCATCATGCCACCAGCGCTGCGCCACGAGCCAGCAGATAGGAAAATATAAGTCCACACTTTTGAGAGCCCTGAAAATGTCCCTTGCATATGGCTGCCAACGGAAAAAGATGCAATTTACCAACAGGGGCAAAATAGTCAATGTTATATTTGATTTCTTGGAGAGAAAAAAATTTTATATGCTGATCAATGTATTGACCAGGAAGTAGATGTATAAAGTAATTTATTTACACTCATGTCATTCTCACCCTGTATGACTTTCTTCTGTGGAACACAATGGAAGTCAATGGGGGCCAAATATGTTAAGTTATCAATGTTCTTCAAAATATCTTCTTTTATGTTCTACATATGAAACGATCCACATAGGTGTGGATTGACGAGAGTGAGCAAATGTAAAAACATTTAATAACAGAGCCAGCTCTCCAAGATGGTAAACTTACAGAAACTGATATCACACAACACTAGTAACAGCCACGTATCTGTCTGGACAAGTGTTATTCAATACATAAAATTTGCATTATAATGTTAATTCCAAAATCTATATAGATTCTGCAAACGATAGAAACCAATACAAATGTTTCCAGGTAATATTACCATATGCATTGTTTTAGGCTAATACTTTTTGAGACGGTGGTAATGTTTCAACCTGCCAAGCCTGGAAGTACATTAAAAATAGCTCATGAGAAAAAGGAGAACACTCTTAACGTCTTAGGATGTTTGTTCAGCCGCCTGCACTACAGTTTGTTCTTACAAATATGGTTTATACTGTCATTAGCATTCTCTGACAAAAGTAAAAGCTATAAATTACATTTATTTTGCATACACTTTTATTGAAAACGCATAAAGTGCATTCAAGATGTTATCAGTACTTGAAAATCAAACCCACAACCTTTACAATTGTAAAGCAAGGCTTTACCAAACAAGCTACACGAACAAAGCTATTTACTACTAAGTTAACTAAATTAAGATTCTGTTTTAAACCATCGACCAAAACAAATCCAACATCTCATCATTCCTGAAAGAATCAATCGTTGTCACTAAAGCCTGTTGTACCCACTTCATTAGAGGGTTGGCTTTTATCTGCCCCTTCTCTACAACATGAGAGGTGAGTGCATTTCCATATTTTATGATGCCACAGTCAAAACTGCCATGTTGAGTCACTCCAGAGGCACCAGACTGTCTGGAGAAACCAGCAGATTCCAGGAGAAGGCAATGAGGCATAAACCCCACTGCCTAAGCCTAGCTAACATATTCACAGATCTCAGAGGAGAATTACTTATTCACATGAAGCTTCATAAATCATGGATACGAACAGAAGCACAGCAGGGCCTCGAACATTCCAAGTATACAAATTGCTCAAAATAATGTCAAAATAAAGAAGCTTAATGATGGTCATTATTGGTCAACTAAAGTCAAAATAAAATGAATCCTGAGACCTTATATCATTGTCACAGTGCATGCTGTTTCACAGAAGACTGAGTTTGTTCTTGTGAAATTTCATAAAATCTGCCTTAGAAAAATAAATCTCTAATGCACCAAGCTCAACTGAATTTGCCATGTAAGTGATGCTCTTAGGTTAGCAGTGTTTGTAGACCCTATATAAAATGCTGTGTTATTTTCAACTCATGGTTGGGTCAAAAAGGGATGAACTCAACTGTCCATACCCTGATAGCACACATACATTTGGGTGACGTCTATTTGATGTCTGCATTTACATCTGCAAGACAATTGTTTGGATTGTTTGCTCATCGCCAATACGTCTGTGAGATGTCTCTTGTCAGATGTCATATAGACATCTAGACGATGTCTGTAAGTTGTTTATCATTTAGAATATGTAAAACTGCTTTTTCTAAGACGTTTATCAGATGTTTTACACACCAAATGTGTTCCAGATCATTGGCAGACATCCTACAGATGTACCTGTGATATCTAGGGAATTGTATTTTTTAGTGTGGAACAACATTTCTGTTTAAAAACCATACTCTTAGCGCAAACCCCAACCATAACATTTCTGTAAAATAAGAACCGTTATAGGCACATAAAAATGCTGGGTTAGTTTCAACACAGCATTGGGTCAGAAGGGAACAAACAAAAAGGGACAAATCCACCCAATGGGTAAACACAGAAAACGTTTATTTTCAAACACAATAATGGGTTAGTTTTCGATCAAACAATTGGGTTCATCCCTTTTTCACACAGTCGTTGAAAATAACCCAGCATTTTTTCCTTTGAGCCTAAACTTCATAGTAAACGTTCATCAAACCTCATTGGTTGATTGGAATATTGTCCCTGTCATGATTCCGCTATCATGTCATGTTTATTCTTGGTCTTGCAGCGGAGTCATGGCATAGACTTAGGTTTTGTGTGAGAAAGACATGTCTTTGTTTTGATTCTCAACGCTGGTCTCTTGGTCGGAGATGAGGGCAATGAGGCCGTTGGACTTCGACGCTGTGTGGCTAACTGCCGCAGCTCGTTCGGAGTCCGCGACCTCATTGAACACCTTTGACTCATCTCCGCTGGTTTCGATACCCGAGAGTGGTCCTCTGCAGATCGGTGTTGTGGGCATCGCCACGCACCACTCTCCAGCCTCTCCACAACCGCCCAGTCTCACTGGCAAGCGGGGAAGACGGGAATCCTGGGGGTCCTCTTCGGAGGCCTCCAATCCGTAGCCGGACCTGCCCTTCATCTCCTTCCTTCTGCCAGCTACCGGACGGGTGGCGAGACTGAGAAGGAAAAGGCAAAGGAGGAGGGCAGAGAAGCAAACCCAGACGATGCTGCAGCCTGTGTCCAATGCCGTCCCGTCAAGTCCGGTGGTCCCTCAGCCAGCGCCAAGTCCGGTGGTCCCTCAGCCGGCGCCAAGTCAGGTGGTCCCTCCCAGATCCTCTGGGACTCCGCGCTCTCGAGCGCCGGGGACCAAGACTGTTCTCCCTTGTCCCAATCCCTTTGGACTTCCCCCCTTTGACTCATTTGTTCCCCCCATGAACTTTGTTGTTCCCCCTCCCCCCTCCCTTGTTTGTTATTTTTATTATGTCACCCCAACCCTGTTGTTATGTATTCTTGTCTGCCCTCAATCTTGTTTAGTATGTTTTGCCTTGTCTTGTCGTTGTCCCAGTCTGCCTTGTCTTGTCAGTCTACCCCTTGATGAACACCTGGAGGTGTTCATTTAAGGGGGGGCTTATGTCATGATTCCGCTATCATGTCATGTTTATTCTTGGTCTTGCAGTGGAGTCATGGCATAGCCTTAGGTTTTGTGTGAGAAAGACATGGCTTTGTTTTGATTCTGACTTGCCATGTGCTTTCTCGTGTCTCGTCAGTGTTTCCCCCCCTTCTGTCTCGTTAACCTTCCCTGAGTGTTTCAGTACCCACACCTGCCCATTGTTATCTCCTTTGTTAGTTTTCCTATAAGATGCCCTCATGTCTATTGTCTTGTGCTCGTTCGTTGTACATGATTCCTGACATGTTCCCTGGTAAAGTTCATGTTCTTGTACCCAGTTTGTATAGTTCTTAGTATTATTCCTAGTTGTTTCTTTTTGCCCCCCTTGTGGGAAGTCTTTGTTTTCAGTTTTGAATTTTAGTTTGGTCAGTGTTTTCCCCATCGTTGGGTGTTTTTGTTCTAGTGTGATTATTAAAGTCTTGTGTTAACCCCTTCATCCCCGTGTCTGCCTGCACTTGGGTTCTCCCCTGAGATCTCTCCTCGAGATCCGTGACAGTCCCAGGGTCACCAATGACAACCACCTGGTTCCATTCTTGTTTCTAACAATCACATCCAATGAATCAATGACAAATGTGACTGAAAGTCTTATAAAGCTTGATATATAGTTTGCATGGCCAGGATGGTGTTAGTGCATAAGGAACAAAATGTCTTGTTGCCATTTCAATAAGCACTAAAGAACAAAGGAGGCACAATTAAACCGATAAAAAATTTATGGTTGAGCGGCCGAATATCTAAGAGGCTTAGGCTGTTGACTCACGATCTCCACTCGCTCTCAAAGATGCTGATGTAGTAAACATAAAAACATGAGTGATGCGCTTGTAACTACTTACACACCCATCTTAAGGGCCTAATTACTTTTCTGAAGCAATGTTGCGTAATGACGCGAACCACATCTGCTAATAAGACCAAAGAGCTTGATGACCTCCTGGCGTAAACCAGATGACTTAAACAGATTTGCTTAGGACACAGGGCCTCCAACGAAATTCATCCCACGGGGTGCCTTCTCATTTGTAATATTAGCCTCGTATCATTCATTATTTTTGTCTGAGTGTGATGAGGTAATACCAGATAAGATGCATATGACAAAAATGCTCATTTGTGAAAAACGATCAAGAGACGGATCAACAGGATATACGTGGATCCTTAAGATGCCGTACATTTAATTATTTAGGAATCTATGTAAGTCATGTGTGTTTTGTTGTCAAATATCGCTCTTAAATATATTTTAGAATGTATTTATTTCACATTGATTGATGGCGTTGCAAAATGTATAATTGCCTCTTTTTAACACCATTAGTCTTGTATTCAAATGTGACACTATTTCAGCAGTAATAAGAAGCTTTGAATTTAAAATGACACATCTGATGAAGAAAATGGAAATGGGGTTCAACCTCATAGTTTTATTTTTTCTATTTTTCCAACTACAAACACTTCTTCATCTAATTCAACTAAAAGGACGGTGGACATCTTGACATCGCGCATTAACTCCTATGAGAGCGAGCCATTTGCGTTTCTGTTTACACAATCCCTGCGTCCCCCTCTTCAATTACAGCCAAGTGCCTCTCCAAGCACTTTTTTATTATAGATGCAAATGATCTTTTGTAGGCGCCGGTGGCAGGATGGCCCTCGCAGTAAGTCAGGGCCTTTACTTAATTTCTCCATTCCGCTTTTAAAGTGTAAGGCTGAAAGAGCCTGATCCCAGGGCCTTTACAGGCAGACCGTAACCGGGCACTGAAATTGTGCATTTAGCGTGGTGGATTTGCCTGCGAGAGGCAGAAATGTCATTAACGTGGAGGATGGCAAGAATGATGAAAACATTTGGACTTTGGAGATCTGAAGATTGTTTATGTCATGTATATTCAACCGGTTAGGGAAACAGGTGTGTGAGACAGAGCCTGAAGCTTACGGTTAACCTCATAACAAATAATTGAACGGAAAATGAAGTGTGTGTTTGTGTGTGTTTTAAGTACTATGTTGTATTATACATTAAAACGAACAATGCTAGTTGCAGTCATGTTCAGAGCTTTGGAACAGAACTTACTGTAGGACCACGGTATTATTGAAATGATAGATGTATCATCTCTTGAAGGATGGAAATAGTTCTTTAATAATTATTAACCAGAATCTGCCCTCTACAGTTGTAGGGTTGACCTCCTCCATAACCCCATCAAATACCTATTTAACAGCTGTCAGAGATGCTGAATACACGATGCTTATGTTCAGAAATACCAATGATAATCAACCGCTCATCTGCACAAAGCTTTTCAGCATGTCGGAGGAAAATGCCAGAGGGCAAACTGTGAGCCTCTCTTAATTTCTTCTGGACCTTTGAGTGAAGCCATTAATCTCCTGAATAAAGCGTTTAATGAAAATTCACAGACAAGGACTGTTCACTGTAAACCACTAATATTTGATACGAGCTGAAGGTGGTAATGTTTGCTAAGGCAAACCTCCCAATTAATATTGCGCATATTTAGATATATGGTTTTCAACAAACCCTTAAATGGACAGTTCACCCAAAAAAAGAAAATAGTTGTTCCAAGTATACATTTCGTTGTTTGATTTAACACAGAGAAATATATTTGGTCGAATGCTTGTAACCAAACAGTTCTTGGACCCCATTGACAACCATAGAAGGAAAAATGACAAATGGTAGTCAAAAGTGCCCCAGAACGGTTTGCTGTACACATTCTTTAAAATAATTTTAACTTTCCTTCAACAGAAAAGAAAAATAGTATTTTTTCCTTCTATGGTAGACAATGGGGTCCAAGGACTATCTGGTTATAAGCATTCTTCCATATAACTTTCTCTGTGATCGTCAGAACAAATAAATCTACAGATTTGGAACAACTCGAAGGTGAATAAATTATGACAGAATTTAAAATTTTAAACTATCCCTTTAACCTAGTTTTATAAAAAATATAATTACATTAGATTTTATTTTATTTTAAAAGGCTTACATACAATCTTTAACTTTAACTTAAATTGTCTTTTAAAATCACCATTAAATCAAAATTACAAAACAATTTTTAAATATTATATTGAAGTGTTTAATATAAATAATTCATCAATTATAAAATATTTAGTTATTTCTAAAAGAACGATATTTTAAAGCTGCAATTCGCCACTTTTGTCTCTCTATCGCCACCTCTGTTTGATGATTGAAATCGTTATTTTATGCCTTTTGTTAATAATTAATTTCATTATATTGCCAGTTTCCCGGAAAACTATGGGTTGAGCCCTACTAAATTCAATGGAAAATCTGGCTTTTTTACTGTTGTCTCGTCTTACGTTGATGTGGAAAACACAAACATCAAGGCAGTTGCGGATCAATAAAGACAGCATTTAGAGTGTAACGAAGAAGGTTTGTCTCGTAGCACATTAAAAGTTGTGAGTGAAGGCTTTTATGGCCACCTGTGACGTCTTGGGGGGACAACAGTGGAGGTTGTCTGAATCAAGTTATCGACTTAATTCAGGTCTGACTGAACTTGACACCATGATCCTGCGGCCCTGGAGCAGCCAAAGACCATAACTCAAACTCAATGATCTTCAAAGATTGAAATTCCAGAAGGACCCTGAAGGAAGCTTTCTGCCAGACACCTGCTAGGTGGAAATCTCTCAGGAATGAGAGGAATATTGAAGGAAAGTGGGGAATATTGCCAACTTTTCCGCTTGGCAGGGTGAGAAAATGAAATGAGCGACAGCGGTGGCTCCCGTGTCACAAAGCCGCCGGCAAAAAATGGGCAGGGAATTATCGTTCAACCTCTTAATTTCCTGTCAGGAAAGGCAATTACCGTGGAACGCTAAAACAGAAATGACAGCTGATGAGCTTCTGCCATTCTTTCATTAGGCAATTATATGACTGTGAATGTGCATTACAAGACATTTGTGATGTAATATGTGTCGATTATAAAATTTGAATAATTTAATGGTTAAATAAACCTCGAAAGTGAAATAAATTTTAACGGAATGTTGTGCATAAAATTTTATTTGGAGGTGAAATGTGACATTTCTGGGGCACCAAAGAAAATTGCAAAAAGAATTCATGTTTACATACAGGTTTCAGGAACACATCATTGAGAAGACAAACAGATAGTCCCCACCGATATCACATTATTGGTTGGTTCACTGTTATCAGGCCATTCAAACAAATGCTTCTCAATTCCAAGAACACAAAGTTATGTTCTCGCGGAGACCGGTCTTGCAAGGCAGTCTCGGAAGAACGAACTCGGATGGTTACGCCTCAATGACTTATGGGACTTCAAGCGGGTTTGGTGCACGCAAATCTGCATTCAATATTTCCTTGATATCAGGAACACATCCGGGTAGTTTCACGCATTCTTTGTTCTTGAGAATTGGAACCGGACTTTGAACCGGTTATTGAAGACGACCATGAGGACACAAGACCGCTAAAGAACGCATATTGAGAAAAGGAAAAAGTAATGTTGAAGGTGTCAGTTTGCATTGGGCTGCATCAGCTAATTTTTATAAGTCTTACCGTTAAAACTTTATAGATGGAACGTTTTTGTACTTCACACAGATCATAAACCACAGAAAGCGAAATTAAAATGTTTATTGTGCTTTTTAATCAGAAAAATAACAGTTCCGCTGCTTGTATGTGTTTATTTGGCTTGCCAATGTCTTGCCCTCTCCAATATGGCGTCACCATCGACTCACAAACTGTGTTTGTGTCTATGACAATATCTTAAATGCCAAATAACATTTTTATTTGCAAACATCTACAATGAACCCAAACCCTTGAATCAACCCAGTTGTTCCCTTCAAACAAGAATGTTTGAATCTCTGTCGAAATATTTATACACTCTCATAAACTAGTTTTAGTGGCCAGCTCACCTACTGTGTGTAAAGATTTATCTGGAAACCACGCATGTGTATCTGCACTTGACATCTAGACTGCTGTGTTTATTGTTTAGTGTGAGGAATAGAGGAGTCGGCAGCGATTCTCTATCAAAGTTTTAGACACTGACTGCTCGCTTTGAAAAGCTGCACTGTTGCAGATCTCAGCACAGTGATACTGGGCCTTTGGGTAAAGCCGGTGTACCTTCACTGAATCAGCACTTACATTATACGGCTAAAAACAGAATTGTTGTTACTGCGATGTAGAAATAAAACGGTTGAAACAGCACATTTTTTTATAAATGAATGCAAGTCAATGGATTCCACTGCTGTCCGGTTACAAACTCTCTTCAAAATATCTTATTTTGTGTTCTGCTAAAGAAACTGGAAACTAAAGAAACTCAAACTGGTTTCAAATGACAAGAGGGTAAGTGAATGAAAACAGGATTCATCACTTTAAGGGTATGAAAGCCTTAGTAGCAGAGCATTTGGGGTGGGTCTTCCTGTTTGTCCAACCAATAAGAGACAAGTGTTTGGAAAACCCACAAGAAAATTAGGTTATGACAGTTTGGTGATTTTGTTTTTTATATACAGGGTAAGTACACAAAAAGTGTCCCCATAGAATCCATCTTTAAAGTTGTTTACTTTTCATATCAACAAATCCTTCAGAACACTGACAAATTCACATTCACAAAATTCACACCTGTCACTTCTGCAAATACATATCAATGGTTTTTATGACATCATTCTGCACTTCAGCTTATCATCTGAGTCTGAGCTAAACTAAACACTATTAGCTTGCGTTGAAAGAAAGAAGAGCTCTAACTTTCTGTTTCAGTGTGAATTAAAAAATCACAAAGCTGCGCATTTCAATGAACTTCAGTGGATCTTTAAATCAGAAAGAAACGTAATTTTAATCTTCAACGAACTGGATGCAAGTGGAACTGAAATCAGAAGAAATTCCCATCCCTGGCAAACAGAGAATCTTAATGCGAGTCTGACAGGCTTTTATCGTGGCTAATGCACAAACTCTGGCAAGAACAAAATCCAACAGGCACCACTCTCCTCCACCTTAACACACACATAATGAAGGCAACCTCTGATGGAGAGGCTATTCAAGGTATTCTAATCATATTGCCATTGAATGTGGCTGAAGCGGGGGACTAAATGCCTGCTGCGAGCCGATCAGGCCAGACAGTTTATTTATTTATTTCAACTTCACTGTTTAGCATCTTGGATGCATCGATTTAACTGTAGCCAACTGGATTCTTTCATTATTCATAGCCTGAATTTGGAGAAAATGGGCTGCAGGCACCTAAAGTACAAATCTCTTAAACACAAGACAGTGTTCAGTGCTAATGGAGTAATCTGGGCACACACATCTTTCTGCCATCAACACAATTTTAGCCTTGTGTGCTTTGAATGCCTTGCTGAGGCTTTGGGGCTTTCTGGTAAATGCTGCTGATTGCTGTAATGCATTCTGTGCACTTCCTGTCTGGATGTCTGTGGCGTCCAGCTACAGTATGGGCCGTACAATCATCAAAGCCTGTTTAAAACAGTGTTACCATTGAAAAAATTATGACTTATATAATGAATAATGGACACCGATGTTGAGTAAATATTTACATATTTTAAGATTTCTCATTATTGGTAGTCTTTATAAGATTCCTGTAGCTCAGCGAGAACAAAAAGGTTCAATTTCCAGTGAAGACACAACATTTATAATGGTTGCCAAATAAAATAGTAATTTGAGAAATTACTGTCAAATGTGCGGCCATCGACATTATTATTAATGCACTGAAATAAAAATTCTGAGTTGAAACCGAAAATAGCGATTCACTTGGCTTTAACCGAACATCACTTTTTAAAAACTATTTAAAACAGTTTTTTGCTATAATTGTTCATAAAGTTTAGCAGGTTGAGACATCAAGAAGCTGAATGATAAAAGGCCAAGTGTCCCGATTTTGCAACATTCAGAAGCAAAGCATGCTGGGAACTAGAAATCTGCTTAAACTCATTTCTAAATGTGTGTATATATGTGTGTTCAAACATTCAGATTTACATGGGAACATCTATGTGCAATATATACTCAATAAAGCATTAAACATTATCAATATGAATGCTTATTTTTCTCTTTATTTCTAAATATATTTGTTTATATCAAAATATAGCCATATATCACAATGCATATGTAATAATAAAAATATAAGAGCTAGTTTCCAATTTATGGAAATGTACGTATTATGTAATACATTGCATTATATTTGGCTTTAATACTTTAAGCAAATTAACATTGTTTCAAACAATGAGAAAAAGCTTGGAGACATTATTTCAGTTGGGTTTGTTTTTCATTTTGATCCTAGAGAGCAAAAGCACCAGACTACTCAGATCACCTCTACTGAAGCAGTGACTCTCAGCTAAGCTAATTTGGTCAGCAGTGTCACTATATGCCCCCAAACCCTGTTCACGCCGGATGAGCTCTGGCAACAGAGCAGAGCACTACTGCAATACGGTCTTCTCTTCCTCTGAAGCTCTGAAACCTCTATGAGCTTTGATGTAGTGAAGTGCCATGGAAAATTTCAGCCGTCTCTCATGACTTAAAACAAGATTACGCAGAGGAAGCTGTTTGATGCTGGGATGCAAACCTTCCTAATGACGTGTGGATAAACTCGCGGGGAAATAAAAGATGGAGCCTCACCATTTCATAGCGATAGTTAGGAGAATTTGGAATGTGTTTGCTTGGTTAAAATATGTTTACCTTTTTTAAACGCTGCCTTAAGATGTTTTGAGTGCTGAAGAGCATCTGTGCCTGAAGTAGGCGGTACTCACCTGTGTGGAGTGAATTCTTTGCAGAAAGTAAATGCTGCTTATAAGACTTAATAAAGTATTAAATTTAGCAAGCCTATGTTTTTGGCGGTATATTACTCTTTTTGTTCTGTGGAACACAAACGAAGATATTCTAACAAATGTCTCAGCGGTTTTATGTCCATACAATGGAGGTCAATGGGGTCCAATGTTGTTTGGTTACCAGTGCTCTTTAAAATATCTTCTTTTGTTTTCTGCAGAAAAGAAAAAGTCACACATGGTTCAGAATGATAAGATGGTTCGGGTTTCAAATATTTCAAATTCAGCTACAAACATTACATTAAAAAACTTTAAGAGAAGATTTATTTAGCAAAACATGAAAGTTATAAAAGTAAAAACGAAAATAAAGTGAACACAGGTTCATACACACCCACATGCATAAAACACGGACACACAACTCCACTCGCACAGAACACAGAATACACACACGTACAACCCTCCCTTTTTTCCCAGGATTCTCCCGTATTTTACCTTGCTATGCCGCTATCATCCCGTTTAAATATTTTCCTGTATTTCTCCCGTATTTTTTATATTTCTATAAAAATTAAAATATAATAGAGATGGCATTGGAGTACCTGCAAAAAGCCGAAAACTTTCTGCAAGTATCTTAACAAATGGGAGAGGGAGGCTTCACACTTAACAAAGAGCAACATCCGGCAAAGTCATGCTTTTTGTAAAATTTGCTGCACGCATTTTAGTGTATCACACAGAGGGAAAAGTGATGTGGACCAACATTAAAAATCTGCAAAGCACAAACGGGCCCAAGAGGCGCAAAAACATGCCCAGCCAATGACTGCATTTGTAACTACAAACGTTTCTGAGGCTGTTCAAGTGACCAAAATAATAAATGTAATAAATAAACTTGTGCTGAATTTATATTCTGTTTTGTCTTCATTTATATAATGCAGGGTTGGGGGGGTGTCGTTGGGCCGGCCCTGAAAATGTCCTTTATTTTAAAATCTCAATGTTGACAGGTATGGTTCTGACACACACGCAGGTAAGCACACACACACACACAACGTGGTTATCACAAAGAAGCACACATAAAAGATTTAGGAATGAGAGAAACACGGGTCGAATATCATACAGACTATAAATTCCTATATAAGCAGAATTTCACATTTAAAGTGATATTAATAAATAAACATACTTTAAATTCTAAAGCTGATGTTGGCAGTACCCCTCCACCCACGGTCAGGCAAACAGTGGCGTGGAACTATAATCAATATCGGTCAGCACTATTGGCTATCCGCCGATAGCATAAAAGCAGCCCATGATCAGGGCCAAATATTCTGTCAATCAAAAGAGGACAGGAAAATGCTATGAATTTGTGCTCTGTGTATAGAAATTTAAAAAACATCACTAGTTTTAATTTGAATAGTCATTATATGAATAAATAACATTCAGACGTCAAGAAATATTCATTTTATCCGCAGAATCTGTATCAGCAGATATCACTTACTCTCACACATTTCACCAACACCACAGTTCACTGTTTCATTTAACTGTATGAGCAGCGTGAAAAGGTTTTCAGTGTGTTGCTATGTGGTTGCTAGGCTGTCCTGTGTGAACGCCCACTGGCCCAAGGGATAATCAGGTCCCTAGATATGGCTTGTTGCCATTTGTAGTCCGCCAGCCAAAGATTACAGGTCTAGATTAGACGAGAAAAGCATTAGCACACCATTCCAAGCCGAGCTTTACAATGTGAGGGTTTCATTTGTAACAGCAGCACAACCAGCCCTTTAGCCATCACCTATAATGAGCAAATCCACCAACCATATAGTTCATTATCCCATCTGTAGGTGAATTAGTATATCATTCAAAGGCTGTATGGTCACAGGTGTGTGTCCGTGTCTCAAGCAATCAGATTTCACTGACTGTAAAATGAAGAAATTCAGTTACGTGCCACTCTGTCTTACTCTTTCTCTTCAGCTTAAATGAAAATTTGGAGAGGTTCTAGTAATAGTGTCTTTGCAACCGTGCCGGGAGATGAAGGTCAGCTGTGACACCCCGTGCTCCACATCTCACTTTATTCCTATACAGCAGGAAATTGTGTGTAGAGAATGAAATAAAGGTGATGATTTAGAGAATCGCTTCAGTTACTGAAGTTTCTCTTCTCTCGGTTTTTATTAGCTCTGATTCACTTTAACAGCTTCTAGCATACACTTACGGCCACAGATGGAGGCCTGTAATTAAAGGAAAATGACTGTTCAATGCAAAATGAACTCTCAGAATAATGTGCTCTGTAAAAACAGCATATTGTTAAGGCCTGGCGTTCCATAGTGATGTTAATAATGTTGATCGAGCAATGACTCTTCACTCTAAATTTGCATTATTTCACATAACAGTTTGTTGTTCTTTTTGCAAGCGATAGCTAAGATTTCCAACCTGATCTCACAAGAAAATATAACTTATTTGTGAGGTTTGTACTGAGTTGTACAAAGCATTTGATGTAATCATTTGCACGAATCAAACCCAACAATAATGTGTTTCACCCCACAATAATGTCACTGGGGTGAAAGCAGATCATACTAAAACATACAAATGAGATTGTACAAATTCATACTAAATAGCTCAGTGGTTCTAAAGTCCAAGGCGGGCTTGGCAAGGGGGCCTCAAGATGACTAATATTTTGAAACTGGACAAAATGAGCACTGAAATACATAAAAAAACAAGGATAAATGAAAAAACTAAGAGTCGTATTATTTGCCTATTTTTCAAATGATTAAAGGCTTTTACAGCTAATGTGAAGCTCTGAAATACTTTATCGGTTAGAAAGTTTGAGTTTTTGTGAGAGGGAGGGGGCCTTTGAATTAGGGATGTGCCGGTAATGACATTTTCCCACCAGTTTATAGACGTGTAAAAACACCGGGACCGGTGACACCGGGGGTGGTCGAAAATGCGGCCGTGTGCATGACGCATTTTACTTTCAGTTTTGAATTAGGGGCCGTTCGGGAACGGTAATTGCTTGAATTAAGGGTGGGTTCAATGTCTTTCGTAATAAAAACACACAAAACTACATTAAAGTACAATGGCGGCGTAACTTTAAGGTCACCTATATAGTAAATAAGTACTGAAATCTTGCTCTTCTGCATCGGAATGAAAAAATGCAATGTTTCAATGTCTTTCCTTGAACATATCGAAAACGAACTGGTCAATGACTGTTTATTCTTATGCCTTTATACTCGTAAAATGTGTTTTGTGTAAAGCTGCTTTGCAACAATGCAAAATTGTGCAAAGCTTTATAAATCATTTTTAATTGAATTAAATCTAAGCATCTATCACATTTATCACATTTTTTTTCATACCATACTGAGTGACAGTATTTGGCAGTTTTAATGTAACAGAGTGACACATTAACAAGGTTTAACCACACTGTGAGAGATAACCGCTTACAGTTTCTCTAATGAACATTGCGACCGTAATATAAGACACCATTAGAGCTAAAGTCTCTGGATGCCTGGCGTTTTAAAACTAAGCAGCTGTTACTGAAACGGGGAATCAGAAGTCTGGTATATTTTGGGACCATTGCGATGCTTTCTTTCCTGTTTCATGTGTGGCGAGCGTTAGTGTGTCTATGGTGGCGTTAGGTTTGTCAGTAGGGGAGTAAAGCTAAAGTGACAGGCCATACAAAACAAGAAAATTGAATGCCAATCATCGCCGTTCCTAAGCAATGCCCCGACCGGGGTTGACATGCTGAGAGCGGCATTCTCCTAAATTCTACCAGGCTTTAATAACCAGCTTACGAAGAAACCTCTTTGTGTTGAAGGAAAACCCCTCTGTGTATTCAAATGCTTAACAGCTTATTTTGTAATAGGCTTAAAAACTGCCCACTTAGACTTAAATGAACAAAACAAAGGTTAATATTTACATGATTTTGGGGGAAATAAGTTCCTGTTCTTCTCTCTATGTGCCTGTGGTTCACTTATTCAATTCAATTTGATTACTATAGCGCTTCTCCAATATGCGTTGTTGCAAAACCGCTTGATAGGAAACATATTTTTAGCCGTAAGCAAACTAAATGCGACAATTAGAATGAATAGTCACTAATGGCATTTATTTACACATGTATGCGGCCATTATGTATATTTTGCACCTGTATAACTAAAGGCGCAAGATAATCGCAAAAACACACCCAACAGTAAACTTACGATTCCGTTCATTTGTGTGAACGCAAATATATATTGTTATAGTTTGTTGCAGGGACAGATTATGACTTTGATGTGCCCTAAGCATGGACGTTTTAAAGCCCCCCTTGCATCACATATTTTACGAGAACAGTGTTGCACCGATGTCCAAATGCACAGGACTTAGCAGTGGTTCACATAGAACACATTATTGCTTCTAAAATCGCACGACACAGCGCTCAGGAATGGTTTGAAAAAGCACTGTGCAAACCGAGAGGGTCTCGTGAAACTATTTTGATAACAGAAATTGCCATATGCCAGCTTGATAGTTTTAAATGCTGTGTTTTAAAATTGAAAGATTTCAACGTATTAAAATCATGGTGCTTATGTGAGAGACGCTGCAAACGGCACGAGACGCAGGCATACAATTAAACACGTCTGTCTAGAGTGTGTTTACAAAGAAAAACTATAGAAAAGTAGTTTAGCAGAATAGAAAAACGTCTTCTGTGTAAAATGCACAAAATGCAAAAAAACAAACAAATTGGCCTATTCATATTTCGCAGCACTCAACACCTTAAAAACTCATACTACGTGGGAATAGGCTTATTTTTTGCATAATTTACATTTCTGCATTAAGAAGAGCATTTAACGGTCCACGCAATACAAATTATGTAATATCAATCACCAAAGCATTTAACGTTATCTTAATAAAAAACTTGGTTTTAACTTAGCTGAGAGGTATCTTTAGTGATTTCCTCAGAGAAAACTCTTCCACAACGTTGGTCTAATCCAAATCCAGCTGTCTCACAAGACTGCATTCAATAGCCATTAAAGACAACATACTGAGATGTCTTTGTCACATGTCCGTGATTTTTAACTCATTTTGTTATTTAGCCTTCAACTGTCTTCTACATGTGACTTCTGCATGCTTATATTACACAGTGTTTTTTAAACTAAATTGTGGATGGTTAAGATCCAAAATATGTAATTTATTTGTGCTAAAATACAAAAAAGCCTTGCAACTCTTTAGTGAATTCAGCTTCAAAATATCCATCAGATATGGGTGAGACACTCATATATTCATTATTTGACAGCGGATATGCTTCACGAGAGGTAAAGTCTCTCTATAAAATTGTACACTTTAGGGCTTTTTCATTCTGACATGAATTTGCCTGTGAAAGGTCGTCAAACCTGTGGTGTCTGGGGCTTATACACCCCTTAGCCATCAAAAAAGCGCCAGTGGAATCAAAAGATGAACCAGGAACGCTTCGCAAGTAAAAAGAATCTACGACAACAACTTAAGCAAAGGATTTTATATGTCCCTAGTGGTTCTTTGTGTTTACTGGATATCCTTCATATTGGTTTTCGTGTATCTGAGTTCCCGCTGGGCTTGCTGAGGCAATTTGCCAGACATCCTCCTAAACTGTCAGTGCTGCAGCTTTGATGTGACAAATTTAACTGTGAAGGCGACAAGCAAGCCTGCCTCAAGAGAAATGTAGTTTGATAATGGTAGATGATTGGTTATTTAGACATCATGTGACTTAAGTCCAAGTGTAACGATGATTAGAACAGAACGATGTTGCTCTAAAGAGGCATTTGAGCACACGATGGTGTGTATTGATCGATGTATTGGAAGCAAATATGTACCCTGATAGCACACATACATCTGGGAGGCGTCTATTTGATTTACATCTGCAAGACGTTTTTTTTTTTTAATTGCACATCTGCAATACGTCTCTGGGACATTTCCTGTCAGATGTCATATATCAGAATCATAAAGAGCTTTATAGCCAAATAAGTTTGCACATACAAAGAATTTGTTTTGGTGACAGGAGCATCCAGTACACAGAAACAGCAACAACAGTATACAGAGACCATAACACAATATAATACAGTACACAGATGATTTAAATAAGGGCCTATAGGTATAAAAATACAATACAATAAACATAAGATAAATATAAAGAGAGTAAAGCTATGTGTGTATGTAAATATGTACAAGTATAAAAATAAGAATGGTCTATTGTAGTACAAGGTATATACAGCAGAATGAAATATAATTTACAGAAAAAGTTGTATAAAAATAGATAATGTATTATCTGGAAGATTATAATTAATATATATTAATTAATATTGCACTTTATTATTAATTGCAGTGGGTAAAAAAACATTGAACTGTTCAGGAGGTAATTGGCCTGAGGGAAGAAGCTGTTTTGTGTCTGGTTGTTTTGGTGCTCAGTGCTCTGTAGCGCCGACCATACGGGAGCATTGTGAAGAGATGATGGCTTGCATTTGAGAGGGCCTGGGTGATTCTCTAAATCCTTTTCCTCACTCTGGATGTATACCGTTCTTGGAGGGAGGGCTGGGGAGCACCAATGATCTTCTCAGAAGTCCTAACAGTCCTCTGTAGTCTTCTGATTTCTGACTTTGTGGCTAAGCCACAGTGATGGATGTGTAGAGGACAAACTCTATGACTGCTGAGTAAAACTGTTTTAACAAAGTTTGTGGTAGGTTGAACTTCTTCAGCTGATGTAAAAAGTACAACCTCTGCTGGGCTTTTTTAACAATGGAGCCAATATGATTGCCCCACTTCAGTTCCTGAGAGATGGGGTGCCCTGGAACCTGAATGAATCCACTGCTGCCACAGTGCTTTTCATGATGGTGAGAGGGTGGAAGGCAGGGGTGTTTCTCCCTGAGGTTCATAATCGTCTCCACTGTATTAAGCATGTTCAGCTCCAAGGTTTTATGACTGCACCAGGCACCCAGCTGCTCAACCTTCTGTCTGTACGCTGACTTATCACTATCCTGGATGAGGCCAATGAGTGTGGTGTCATCTGTGAACTTCAGAAGTCTGACAGAAGGGTCCTGGGCAGTGCAGTCATTTGTGTACAGGGAGAAGAGCAGTGGGGCGAAGAGAACGCACACCTGGGGGGTGCCAGTACTGGATGTGCGTTTCCTCATTCTCAGTAGCTGTAGCCTGTCTGTTAGAAAGCTGGTGATCCACTGACAGATAAAGCCAGGAACAGATAGCTGGGTTAACTTTTCTGGAGCAGTGATGGGATGATGGTGTTGAGAGCGGAGCTGAAGTCCACAAACAGGATCCTTACATAGGTCCCTGGTCTAGCCAGATGTTTCAGGACAAAATGCAGCCCCATGTTAACTGCATCCTCAACAGACCTGTTTGCTATGTAGGAAAATTGCAGGGGCTCAAGTAAGGGTTCTGTGATGTCCTTCAGATATGCCAGTACCAGTCTCTCGAATTACTTCATGACCACTGATGTGAGACATCTTAAAGATTTTTGTAGGATGTTAATAATTTTAAAGGAATAAATACCGCCCTTTCTAAGATGTTTATCAGATGTACACCGCAGATGTTTTCCAGATCTTTAACAGACATCATACAGACGTACTGTACCTGTGCTATCGGGGTACTGTAAAGCTTTATAATTACTGTACCAAAAGTTTTGTTTTCCATGTTTTGGTGTATAGCATACCTAAATGATACAAAAATTGTGTCAATACTAGGCTTAACGGATTATTATACAGACGGAAAATACAGATGTTTACACAGTGTTTAGTGCGCGTGTCTCAAAGAGACAGACTTTATTTGCTCCGTGTAACAGCACAAGTTTAAAATAAAGAAATAATCTAACAACAGCTACAAAGAAAGTCACATTAAGCTTATGCAACTGTTTCTATGCGACTTTATGGATGATCGCATGACTGTTTACTCCAGCAAGACTTGTATTACCAAATTGTGGTCCATTTTAAAACCAATAATAACTTAATAGAACTACTAATAATTGGTTCGGAACAAAGGAAACGGTGTCAGGTCTCGGTTCTGAGCACTAGCTTGTTTTATCCATTTATCACTTTTTTTCAGGCACAAGGCATTGTTTGACAGCTCTCCATATGCCACGGAATCCGCCCCCTCGTTCCCTTGTTGTTCTTTCATCATTGACTCTTCTCACCTGGGTTTGCACATTATCTTTTCTCTCACCCCTTCTGTTCCTCGTTGGCTTTCTGATTTTCTTCCCTTTATATTCCCTGTGTATCTTTTGTCTAATTTCAGATCGTTAATCATGTCAATTTTTCTGATCCCCTAGTCTAGTGGTCTTGTCATGTCAATTATGGTTCTTTTAGTAATCACATTAGTAATCACAAGAGTCACGGTGTCTGACTCTTGTGTACTCATAGTTGCTGCTCCGGCATCTTCACGAGTGTCATTCTGCCACACTGGGGCCATTTACTCCACAGGCTCTTGTCCTCATCTCTCCAACAGAGCATTCCTACCATCATGTGGACTGCTCTCTGGGATTACTCTTGGCCGAGCGGACATTTTCCCTGTGGATTATCGTGCCCTTCTAGTGGACTGTTCGGTGCGGACTGTTTGTGCTTTACCAGCAGTCTACCTCTTATGTGGACTCTGTTGCTCGTATGCACCACCCTTAATGGAGGCCTCTGGTCTTTATAGTGGACCCCCCTCACGGAGCTCTTCTCTCTCAATAACGAGCTGGGACTGCCACCATCCCCCTGGTCACTTATCTCCCCCAGTCACTTCCCCTGATATCTACATCTGAGCCAGAACCTCATGCCGAAAACAAGCCCCCTGTCTACAACGGCGACCCTAACTCCTGCCTTCCTATCACAATGTGTTCACTCTCCAACTCCGTCGTTATGCCTCCGAGAAAGCCAAAGAAGCTTCTCTTTGGATCTGCTCGCAAGTGAGCGGTGGCAGTATGAAATGCCAAGGTGCCTTGCTGTGCTACTTTCGAGGATTTTCGGCAAGTGATGATCAGTTTTTTTTTACCGTACGGCCCAAGGGGACAATACATCATCTGCCCAGTTAGGCTGGCTGACTCAGAAGGGAGGCTTGGTAATAGATTACGCCTTTTGCCTTAAGACCCGCGCTGCGACTGGAATGAGTGCGTGTTACGCGCTCGTTTCCCTGATGGGCTGGATCATTCGGCCATCTCTGACAAACTGGACCTGCCTAGCGATCTCGAGTCCCTGATTAGTCTCTCTCTATGGGTGGAGAGCCGCATCTCATGTTGCAGCCAGCGTCACCTCTAGTCCCCTCTGGCACCCTCAACTCCCATCTCCCTCGAGCCCTTCCTCGGATTCCGAGCCTATGCAGCTGGGATTACTGCCCCTCATCCCCCATCAGAAACAGTTACGCCTAGCTCAGGGCAAGGCTGGCCACTTCACCCTCCCTTGCTTGCTAAAATACCAAGGCTCACAGACCGAGACAGACCGAGAACCAGCTATACGTTAAGGCGAATAAGTGTGAATTCCATGCAGAATCAGTTAAGTTCCTTGGCCACATCATTTTTTCGAAAGATAAAGGCTGTCGTCGAATAGCCCACCCCCGACCTCTCGCAATGCACTTCGGCGGTTCCTGGGCTTCGGATTTCATCAGGAATGCCACTAAGGTGACATTCGGGTGGAATCATGACACTCCAGTAGCCTTTGAAACTTTAAACACATTTTGTCTCTGCACCTGTCTTGTCTGTTCCAGACCCTGCACTCCAGTTCATTGTTGAGGTTCACACGTCGGATGTCAGGGTCGGTGCAGTGTGCCCCACTGCCTCAGCCCTGCAGAACGTAATTACAACATCGGCAACCAGGAGCTGTTAGTGGTGAGACTTGCCTTGAGGGAGTGGCATCACTGGTTGATGCGCCGTCTCATGTCAGTTTGAGGCCCCAGATTGGGAACTTTCAGGCAGAGGCCATCCTCCCTCAGTGGGTGGTGGTCGCGGCTCTCTCCTGGGGTGTCGAGTGGCGGAGGCCACCCGAGGTTGCAAGTGCCGGCAGAGTGTCCAGAGGGCACATTGTCGGCTGCGCTTAGTCCTGATTTCCTTCAGTGGGGTCATTTGTCCGGACTGGTCTGCCATCCAGGAATTCGTGGACCACAGATTACATACTCTACTGTAATCTGAGTTCTTGGTGCTCTCTTGAGTAGAGTACGCCCACAATTCCAACCCTGCGTCTGACTCCTGAGTCGTTCCTAACATATGATCTACAGGTCTGAAAGCTGTTGTGACCTGAACTTGTTGGAATACAATTAAGATTTTAGTAAATGCTTTTTACTTATAGTGGATTTGGATAATGTTGTAATTAAGTTGTGCAGTCACATCACCCATAGGGACAAGTATACTGAATCAGGTCACTGGATTGCATTGTGGTTGCAAAGCAATTTACTAAATCTGCAGTAAATTACTTTATTTCCCTCGAAAAACAGGTCAAATTAATTGAAAAAGCAAAAGTTTCATGTGTATTTATTAACCTGCACCAATATTAAGGTCTGAAACAGGCAATGATTATTATTCTGCTCCATTAACTACTACATTAGCCATTAAATTAACACTGTGGAAAGAAATAATCAACACAAAAAGCTACATTTAAATATCACAGACATACCTAAAAGCATTAGTTAATGAAAAAAATTATATCATCCCAAAATTTAATGTTAAAATGCAATCATGTTTTTACAATACTAAAGCAATTAATCCTAGCAATAAAAAAATACATTGACTCCAGTGGGTTAACAAATGTCTTTCAAAATGGAATGTTGTTTGGAAGAGAAATCAATAATACTTTATGCTTAGTAAAATGGAAATAAACAGATCAGAGCTAAACATTCAAAAACGGCAGCACTTCAATAACTTTAAATCTTTTTTGTACATCTCGGGTACATCTGTTTGTTAATTTTAATTTAGCTAAATTTTGTCTACATATCATATTAGTCCAAATTTTACGAAAATCTGATCTGTTAAAAGGATGTGCAAACAGACAACTACGAATCGTGCAAATGCATTTGGTATTTGAGTTCAACGCAGCTGTGATGTGCTTTGTGCGGCTTCTTTGCATTGGATCAGCAAACCACCACTGACAAAAGCTTATAAACGTTCACGTTATTATGGAAAACCAGAACTAAAACCAATTTCATACAGTACAACTAGTGAAGGAGAGGTAGGTAAACATTAACCCTACCTCTCTTTCTTCACATCAGAAGCACCAAGTGAAAATGTGTATGGCAGGGGCAAAAATGAACATCACAAAGTCTTCCAGCATGTATAAAGTGGCAAAAGGCTTTTGCCACCCACTATCTCTCCCTTTTCCACATTGCCAGTCTGACCATTAGGAGAGATAAGGCAGGGGCGACCAAGAACACTTCCCTCAGGAGTCTCTTCTTGAATCTCTTTGGCCACTCAGCAATTCAGCTACAGCTGGAGATTGAGGCCAGTAAAGCGTGTCAACCCATTCTGACCCGCCAATCAGGGTGGTGTGTATACTGGAGAGTAAGCTCTTTATAAGTGGTGCTCATAGGTGTAGAGGGCATGGAAATGTAAAAGAACCAATCAACACAAGCATCATCAAGATCATTCAGCTGCCTTGATTGAAGCTGTACCTTCAGATGAGGAGGTCATATAGTACAAACCCTGAAGTACTGTAATTGTGCTGAATACTTAAAGGAATAGTTCATCTAAATATAAAAATTCTGTCATTATTTCCTCATGATTACATCTAGAAATGCTTTTACCTATTTACTTTCTTAAGTTAAACATTTTAGTAAATTTCTTGCAATAGTCACATCTGCCAACCTAAAAAAACACCCTTAAAGAGGCTATATGTAAGACATGTTCTTTTTTATTGATGGTCAACAGATGGTCGAATTTCATCAAACTGATTAGAATGCTGATGGGTGTGCCTCTATTCGTACCTGAGGACAATGGCCCCTCTGACTGCGGCGCTTCTCCGGCCTCCTCCGCTGGCCTCCTCCGCTGGCCTCCCTGCATTGTGTTTGGTCGATATTAATCAACGTTTCATTTCGACAAATACAAATATCCTAAATGTAATGCCTGAAAAATTGTCTGCATGTACATGGGACTGTTTAACGTGGTATTGTAAATGGACTGGCTGCACCTAAGCTAATGCGGTTGCTAATGTGACGTAATAATCTCAAGGGTCATGATCGAGGGGGACGAATTTCCTAATGCTGATTGGCTTTTCATTTTATAAATTTTTATATTTTGTTACACTTATTGATTTCATAAGCTTTTTTTTCAAACTATTGAGTTGCAAACTTAGAAAGAATTACTATATTATTTTACAACTTACAACATACAATTTTATTATGGTTATTTAAACGAGACATCAATATGGCTCACAAATGCGACATCCGGAGGACGCAACCTCTGAAACGAGCTGCTGATTCAATTATATTTGAAAACAACAAAACCACTGCTACCTCAGATAAACCAGTGGAGCAGTCCCTGTATAGAGTGAATCATTGATTGTCGAATGATCAATATCCAATAATTCAGCTCCACCGCCATGGACAACGTAAGAAAGTAACATCCTAAGGTATAGTTCAGGAGATACATCTAGAAAAGGCATAACTGTAGTTAAGGCGTACCTTTAGAGTCTATGTGGCGCGCTTAGAAACAACGTAAGAAAAAAGTAACATCGTAAGGTATAGTTCTGGAGATACATCTAGAAAAGGCATAACTGTGTTAAGGCGTACCTTTAGAGTCTATGTAGTGCGCTTAGAAACAACATAAGAAAGTAACATCGTAAGGTATAGTTCAGGAGATACATCTAGAAAAGGCATAACTGTGTTAAGGCGTACCTTTAGAGTCGATGTACTGCGCTTAGTAACAACGTAAGAAAGTAATATCCTAAGGTATAGTTTAGGAGATACATTTAGAAAAGGTATAATTTTAGTTAAGGCGTACTTGTAGAGTCTATGTAAGGCGCTTTGAAACAACGCAAGAAAGTAACATCCTAATGTATAGTTTAGGAGATACATCTAGAAAAGGTATAACTGTGTTAAGGCGTACCTGTAGAGTCTATGTAAGGTGCTTAGAAACAACGTAAGAAAGTAACATCCTAAGGTATAGTTTAGGAGATACATCTAGAAAAGGTATAACTGTGTTAAGGCGTACCTTTAGAGTCTATGTAAGGTGCTTAGAAACAACGTAAGAAAGTAACATCCTAAGGTATAGTTTAGGAGATACATCTAGAAAAGGCATAACTGTGTTAAGGCGTAGCTTTAGAGTCCATGTAGCGCGCTTAGAAACAACGTAAGAAAGTAACATCCTAAGGTATAGTTTGGAGATACATCTAGAAAAGGCATAACTGTGTTAAGGCGTAGCTTTAGAGTCCATGTAGCGCGCTTAGAAACAACGTAAGAAAGTAACATCCTAAGGGATAGTTTAGGAGATACATCTAGAAAAGGCATAACTGTGTTAAGGCGTACCTTTAGAGTCTATGTAGCGTGCTTAGAAACAACGTAAGAAAGTAACATCCTAAGGGATAGTTTAGGAGATACATCTAGAAAAGGCATAACTGTGTTAAGGCGTACCTTTAGAGTCTATGTAGCGTGCTTAGAAATAACGTAAGAAAGTAACATCCTAAGGGATAGTTTAGGAGATACATCTAGAAAAGGTATAACTGTAGTTAAGGCGTACCTTTAGAGTCCATGTAGCGCGCTTAGAAACAACGTAAGAAAGTAACATCCTAAGGGATAGTTTAGGAGATACATCTAGAAAAGGTATAACTGTAGTTAAGGCGTACCTTTAGAGTCCATGTAGCGCGCTTAGAAACAACGTAAGAAAGTAACATCCTAAGGGATAGTTTAGGAGATACATCTAGAAAAGGTATAACTGTAGTTAAGGCGTACCTTTAGAGTCTATGTAGCGCGCTTAGAAACAACGTAAGAAATTTACTTACTATGGTTGTCATTGGGGCCCAATAACTGTTTTCTAACAAGCATTCTTCCAAATATCTTTCTGATAGATATCGTATCTATCTTTTGGAACAACTCGAAGGTGTGTAAATGATAACCACATTTTTTGGGGGGGGTAAAAATCTCTTTAAATTGATATGTATAATTATTAATAATACGATATCGTTTTCACTCAGATTTAAACTTGTACATTTTGTAAGGTGATGATCAAAGTCTGTCTCTCTTCCGTTTCTTTTAGATGCACATTTTTACTGTTGTGGTTTTTCTCATTGTAGAAAAAGTAGATCGCTTATAAGATAATATAATTTGCGAGTTGAATTATCCCTTTACATCTAAACACCTTTCAACAGCTTTAAACAGCGTTAAATTTTAGTTTACTTAAACAATATTCATTATTTTGTGTTCATATAGCCCCTTTAAAGTAATGTTGCACAGTTTACACTGCATTTTTCATTGCTGTGTAAGGTGAGTAAATATCACAATGTTCATATTTGAAGATTTTTCCAGTAATGTTAATTGACTGGGAAATACTTGAAATAAATGGGACCACAGAAGGTGACCTTATTCACACGGGGAACCTGCTTCTTGGCAGAGCAATGTTTAAAAAGCACACCTGATCCTTCAATGACCTTCATTTATTGATTTTGTAAGAGCTGTGCACTTCCTGACTCTGAACACAAAACTTCTTCACCTCCTTCTGACTGAATCTAGCAGATGAAAGAGCTCAACGTTTCAAACAAAGCCTCTAAACTCAAAAAATGCTACAACCAGGAAAACCAGCAAGCTACTTTCTGGTTATGAACAGAATGAACGGAAAACGTCAAATAATTTAACTATTCCCTCTAGTTACTGTAATTTGTGTTTTATCACCTATGGAACAAAGGAATTTTCTGTAATTGACAACATGTCACACAACATCCAAACTGACCTTATTTTCATTTCTTAACACATACGATTCACCAGTTCACATTATTTAAAATCATATTTTGAATTAATATCCTTTAATTCCTATTCCTTCATCAGCCTCTGAAATAATTTCTTATACCACAAGACATTTCATAATTTTTTTCTTTTTCTTTTCCAACCACCTGGCTTCACTTTTTGGAATTCAGTCAATTTTCAAACAACAAATTAAATTCCATCTTTTTGTTATTGTTTATACAGATTCACTCCGAAATATGTGAGATTGAATAAATACCTTCACATATTTCTTGTTCTTTTAATGACTAGTTGTCGAAATATGGGTGACAGGGTCTACGGGATGTTATTGAATAATATCAAGGGTTCTGATTGTTCAAGTATAAAAAGTTCAACATGACTGTCCGCTGAAAGTCCCAGACGAACTGATGTGAACTTCAGAAATCAATAAAAATGCTCATTTACCTTGAAACCTCAGACAACCAAAAGCTGATGCAGTTTCTTACATTTTAAACATTTGGCAGAAGTTATCCAAAGCAACTTATACTGAAACATATCATCAGGACATGGATTCCCTCAGGTTCGAACCCATGACCTTGCCATTGCTTGCAGCATGCTCTACCACTTAACATGCAATTCTTACATAAACATGCGTTTCTTACTCCTAATGTTCTCTTATGATTGCCATTCATATATTCAGACAACACTGAATGTTTGTGCTTGGCTGCTATTTTTAGGCCATGCAACTGAATTAGGCAACAAAAACCTTGTCTGAACAGCAAACACAGCTCCCGCAGAGCCAGGAGCACTTCCTCTGAATTCACAAGCCTAAGAAAACAGTTGGCTCTCTGAAGCAGTTCAATAAGAACGAGACACATGCCTGGATAGATACGGGGGTGGAATCAAGCGACAACGGAGCTGTAAAAAATCATCGAGGGCTCAGAAAAGCAAGCAGCATAAAACAGTCCTTCGCAGTTTATCCGTCATATTTCAAAACACAAAGTATGTAGAACCAAAGACATGATTTAAAATGTATAGCAATGGTGTTCAGGGATGAGTACCATCATGGTGCAGGTTATAATAACCTTAGCTGCAATGACGTGTTAAAGCATATCTATGCAACAAACAAGTGGACACAGACCACTTGTTGTAAATGTCAGAATGTTAGAAATGTATCACTTATAGCAAATAATATACTTAAAGGGTGGGTTCAACAGTGTTCCATGAATTCTGACTTCTGTATAATGTTAAACGTGCTGGCTTCTCAAGCTTAACATGGTAAATTTGTCAAAAACGAGTTGGGCATATGACAGCAAGAGCGAGAGAAAGAGCACGCCCATCAGTGTCCTTTGTTCAGCTGTATTTGTTTGTTCACTGCATGTCGTTGATCAATGTTAAATAAACGGTGGAAATAACGCTTGATTTGCAGATCGTTTGAAACTTATAGATGGAACGGTCCCAGCGCGGTGCATAAGATACACCACACTTCGTTTTTATGAATCAACAGTTATGCAGGGAAAATGGGATGATGTGTGCTCGTGCATTAGTCCTGCCCCCCCCCCTACACGCCTCCAGGGCTCGCCTGTTATCGGAAATAATCGTAAAGCTGTATCCGTCTTTTATAAATGTGATCAAACTAAAGACTCTTCGAAGATATGAAGTATGCAGTCCTACTCTATAGCTACTCAAGATTAAAATGAGATTGGCAGAAACTGTGTATAACCTCCGCTTTAAATGTACAAATATATGAGTATAATTAAAATATTATGGATTTTATAGTCTTAGCCAATCAGAACGATCTCTCTCACTGAGAAACTCCAGACATTAGGGCATAATACAGTAAATCAAAAAACTAGGCCAACCAACAGTCAAAAACAGTCCAACAATCCTTGGTACTGTATGTCCTGGCCTTTAAACAGACTCTGATGTGAACAGAAAATTCTTCTTGACATTTTCTGAGCTATTTAAGCAACAAATTAGGACGTAAACTCTGTCCTTTTTAGTTCTGTTAGAGCAGTGACATGCATGTTTCCATCGTTTTCCATATTAATGAGTTGGATCGGGCATTTTAGACACACCAAACCCCACCTCACCAGGGTCCTAGCGTTCTGTCTTGCATATTAAGCTAAAGACCTCCACTTAACATCTGACAGGCACAGACTTTACAATTATCTCTCTACCTATAAGGCATGTTAATCAATTCTGAAGTTTATCAAATCACCTACTGTTTCCAGGGGACTAATAGGAGACAGGAAAGGCCTGGTTTTGACAGGAAGGGGTTTGAAGTCTCAACGACCTCACCACCACCAAGGTAAGGGGTTTCTTATCACACCCCAAGGTTTCTGAACTTGACCTTCATGTTGAATGGGGCAGTATTATAAAAAATGAATGCAGCCGGAGAGGTGGACATTCCTGCTACCTCCAGTGTGGCACATACTGTATGTCAGCAATATTTTGTTCACAACTACGAATCAAAGAGTTCAAAAGTTCAAAGGGGTCTGACAAAGCAGTTAGAAAAGCAGAAGGGTAATGGACAGCTATTCTGAAACATGGTTTGGAAAGCAAACTCACCTAGTTTGTTGCTAAATGGAGAATTCCCCAAAATACAGTACGCATTGTGTTCTCTTCTCCTTTATGCTGTTTATTTACATATTTTGGATTTGCATGCTTAATGTATCTCAGATTCATCTGAGATAGTATTGTAATAAAAATAATTCAGAGGGAAAGCTTTGGGTATTGGGTCTTGAAAGAAAAGTGCATCTTGTATTCTAAAGGACTTTCTGAAGAGCCTGTTTTGGGTGCAGAGCCGTCTGCGTGATCCAACGAAGAAATCAATAACAATAACATCAAGTCCAACCTCCAGATCCTTATCAAGGAGAGATTAGCAGATCAGATGGTCTCCTTCTTCAATCTATATTTCAGCCAATGTTCGTCTAATTGCTAAGCATCGCTTAGGTTATTCCCATCAGTAGATGTAGGTATAAAAGAATTGACAGGCGGTGTAAAATCTGTTCAAATAAGACTCACCTTTGATTATAAGGCCTACAAAAAATCCCAGTACATTAGTATGTTTCTGTTAACTTAACACCTCAGTTAAAAATGGTACTACTTTGTCTGTTTTGTTTTGGTATAGATGCCATTAAAGTCCATTTAAGGGAAGTCATCCCACTTGGTTGTCAACTATATTTTTGATGCATCTGGGAAGATTCTTCAGTCATATGAAACCAAGATGTATTGGATAATATGGATATTTTCCTTAAATCACTGGTTGAGGTAATAATACAACAAAGCATTTTTGACCAACAACTGACATCAACAGTACCATCAATGTACAGGTTGATGACGTACTTCCGCTACATACAGCCGGCATCATAGGGAACAATGGCGTTTCACTTAAGGATGCACATAGGATTACGATCAATAACGCGAGTCTAATTATTCAAACACTTCGCCATATGTTGACAACCAAAAAGGAGAATCTTTTCAGGCTATGCGTTTCAAGGTACATCAACAAATATGAAAAAAGCAAAGTGAACTTTTGCCCTTTTCTAGAGGCAGGATCACAGAGGCACATCAAATTGCAGATCTGTAGTGCTGTCCGTTCGCCAAAATTTGAACGTTTTCTTACTAAACACATCATTATCACTTGGTGAAAAATGCCCTTCGTGCAATGAGAATGGAAGTGACCTAGCTGGCTGAGATTTTAACCCTCATTGTGTTTCATATAGGCTACTGTATATGTGCAAATATTTACGCTGGAGCAGTTGCGTTTTTATACATATTCGTATAAGAAATGACATGATGACATATTCACTTAATTCATAGTATTAAATTAATTGACTCGATTGACTGTATTTTACTAAATGACATTTCTGTGAGTTAGGCTAATAGTGTTACGGTATTAAAACCTTATTTATTTAACCTTAAGGTTACACAAGTAGAACACAAACTAATAACTAGACAATATTATTTATTTATTACTTTTTTGTGGACGAATGAATGCATAATAACCGTCATAATCGTGAAAACGTGATTATTCCTCAGACTATAATCGTAACAACAAAATCTATAATCGTCGCATCCCTAATGCAAATGCATCAGACGGGAAAACATAATTTTTATTTCATGCTCAAAGTCTAGTGTGACCGCACCCTAAATGTGTCTGTGCTCATAGGTGTGGCCCATCTGACTATGAGCAAAAGAGATTTGTTCTCACAAGGTTTACATTTACCCTGCAGTAACCAGCTCTACATCTGCAACTATAGTCTATTTCCCTAACAAGCTCTCTCTCTCCCTCTCTCTCCCTCTCTCTCTCTCTCAGTCTGGTAGTGAATAATGCAGTTGCTAGATTCAGTGTTAGGTCTCTTGATGGACTGCACAGGGGAGCAGCTGCACCTAACAAGTGGAGCATCAAAGCTGTCATGGCTCATCCTCTAGCAAGAAAAATGAGTTTAGGCAGGACAACATCACTCCACCCACCCCCACCCTTGCTTTTTTAACCAACAACCCTTCTGTCGTTCCAGTCTCTTACTAAACACGTTCATCTATGGTTTGTACAGCATGGCAAACCAACTGGTGTACACATACTGCATGAGTCCATATATGTGCTTATCCGTGTCGTACGGCGGATTTCGTTTGGATTCAATAACATTCATCATACAAACCTGTTTAATTTAATATTTAATGCAAGATTACATCCAATTATTTGAAATATGTTTGTAGCAAGGTTCAAAGGAAGGAAGGAGCGGGAACCGGAGAACATAAAACAACTTTTAATATAATAAACATTCCCTGTTGTCGCTCCTCTCTTATGTTTCCGGAGCTCCTCTGTGAGGCCTCGCACCGTTCCTTCACGGTTCTCGTCACGCCCACAATGTTATATTAATAAATGGAAGAAAATTTTGAAAACTACATGTATGTCTACAACATGATCTGGGCATTTTTTCTTTTTACAATACAATGCTTATATTGAGGTTTTTACTACCCATTTTCTCATTAGCTACCTCTGTTCACATCTGACTGCAATGCAGACATTTGGTCCCACATGTACTTTACTGCAGACCTCTACAACATGGTATCCTGGCAAACAAAATGTACTCTTCATTTGTCCCTTAAACAGCTGCTGTTTTATTAAAGAATGTACTATTCAAACTTCAAAAATCACGAAAATGAATCTTGATGTTCAAGTTTACTTTCTTCAAAAGACATTACAGAAAAAAAGAGGAAATATCCGGTCCAAGCGTGTGGGGGGCTTAGAAACATAGAATATCATTTTTGAAAATACGTTAGCCTGAAAAACATGATGACCACTGATCTTAGACACATTTACTTGAATGATCTGTGTCGACACGTTTCCCAATATAATCTTGATGTTTATGTGAGTCTAGAATGATAATCTTGTTTTTGAGAAAAGGTGACATTGTCACCACAGGAGTTGATGACATGATTCACAGCACTGTAGGCAGACTGCAGAAAGTCCTCGACCTGTCACTGCCGATGATTGATTGTCAATCACTCAAACCATGCAACAAATGGGTAAATAAATTTGCCTGCGAGGCATTGCACTCTGGGAAGAGTTTGCATCGGAGCGCTGAAGCCTAAAAATAGCAACTGGTGCGCTCTGCCAGAGGCAAAGCAAACTCGACAGGCTTGGTGGGGTGTGTAGGAGGCTAGGTACAAACTCCAAAAATACTCCTTGAAACTTTACCAAACTCTTTCCCGCATGCCGTTTTCAATAGTTTGGGATGGTGAATCGACAGACTGGCAATATCACATTCTGCATTATTGTATTGTAGAAGTGAGTACACCCCTCACGTCTATTATACCTGTACCAAGCATCCCACCTTGCATACTCATGGGAAATAAATGTTGCATGCATTTATTACTTTACCTTTGTAGATTCAACATAAAATGATTGCATGGCATTGTATTGATGTACACTGAACAAAGGCTATTGACTCTGGCTCAGTTTTGTGGTTTTATTGCTGAAACCGTCCATGAACTCCAACAAAATTACTGTTGCATTACCTTTTGCGAGATTGCAAGGTAATAAAATGAATAACATTGTCCATGCAAAGACTGGCCAATGATATCTGCAAACATTTAGAATACGGCAGCTGTTATCTCTTTAATTTGCAGAGAAATCCGTCCATTATGTACTTCCTCCATTTTGGTTTGTGGCAGGTCCACGGCTGGACAGCACATTAGCCACCAGCAGCCTGAAGTGGGCGGTGTTTTGTTACATCATAAAATTATGTTAGAGCCATTAGAGAAAGCCATCATCCTCTGCCACTCCACGGGGACTCTCTTTAAAAGAGAAAGCATCACTTACCAGGTAAGAGTCTTACATGAAGAAAATCACTGTATACATTAGCACACATACAAGTAGACCCTTGAAAGTAAAGGTAATGGAAGGTTGATGCAGCACCAGTGTTGCCACAGAAGAGACATTTTTGGTTCGCCAGAGAACCTTTCTTACCTTCATAATCTACTACAAATAACCTTTTGTGCAATAAGGTTCAAAGTTCTTTATGGAAGCAGTTGCCCGACAAAGAAACTTTTAGGGACGTACAGTATACAGTTACCATAGTTTAACCATGATATTTTATGAAAACCATGCAAGTTCTGCACTTTTACGATACAGTATGCAACCACAGTAAAAAATCTCAATGGTGTTGTCATATAAAAAGTATTTAATTGTGTCTTAAAATAAGCTGCTTTATCTTGTAACATATTGAATAAACTCATATTTAAACACATCTATACCTATACATTTATATCTAAAATGTAAAAAATTGCACCGTGAGACGTAGGCCTACTGCAAACCGAGAGCGCCGTCTAGCGGGGATTCGGGGAAATGACAGCGTCCCTCGGAGCAGCCCTTACGGGAAAGCCTCGTGAATTTCAGAATAAAACATGAAGAATATTTCGCATTTTAAATTTTGCGTGTCTGCCGTGAAAATTCATGTGTTTTTCCGTGAGTGAAAGCAACAGCGAGAACTGGAAGGGCATGCAAATATCGCGTAATCTGACGAAACACACATTTTGACAGGACACTAGAGGAGAAACTTACGGTAAAAGACGTACTCTGTGTAATTTGACCACGTCTTGTCGTCAGTGTGCTGGTTGACGACCGATGCCGTCACCGACGAGTTACACGCCACCATCTGGAAGCCGCATTCCGACAGCATGTCAAACGCGCGCTCCAGGTGTTTGAATCTGAGGTAAAAGCGGGACGTGTACCTGTCAGGTGTCCTATCCGGGTCCCTGCTCTCATTCAAGGTCTCGCCAAAAACTTCTTTGGCCAACGCAATCCTCCCGCATATCATAATCCTCGGCACCCTCCTGAATTTGGCGTCGCTTTGACTCTCCCTGCCCATTGTGCAAGACCCGCGATATCCGACCGTTATGAAGCCGCTCTTTCTGTCGGCGGGAACGAGCGACGGCGGCGGGCACGTTCCTTGGGACCCGTCCTCGTAATCGCTGTGAATGCATTCGTCCGGGCTGGGTTTTGAGTCGTCCGGGGTTAGAAGTTTGACTAAGTCGGGCAATTGAAAGTACTCCGCTTCTTTCCTCAGCCGCCCCTTCTCGGGGAAATGGTCGGGGAGGACGACTTGCTTGTCTCTGAGGTAGTCCAAAACATAGCGGAATAAAAAGCCGTCCCGGTCGATAAAGTAGCGACCTTTGGGGTCTCTAGCGAGATCGTTGCACGCGTTATTTTTCTGAGAGAAGATTTTCCCCAGAAGAGAGCCGGCGTTGCTGGTTAACGTGCCGTGTCGGGTGTAATACACTTGCCCCCCGACGTTGAGTTCAATAACGTCTGGAAAAGTGTTGTGAACGGAGCCTTGATCTTTGGCGGCAGGCTGAGCTCTGGAGTTTCCGCTTAAAGCCATGATTTCGGTCATGGGTGCCGAGAAATCCTCGTATTCACGCCGATTAAACGATTGAAAAGTTCGCTCTAGAGCTTGGAGAGCGAGTTAGTCGCTATGACCAATATTATGTGAGCAGTAACAGCGGATAAAAACATCATTTTAACGAAATAAACAGATCCGGTAGCTTCACCTTATTGTAAAAATACACGAGCATCGAACCGTACGGCGAAACATCCGAGAACGAGCTATGCGCGCACACAGGAGAGTCGCGCAGTGCGTGAGAGTGTCGGTTGTTCGGCATCCTCTGCCGCCCAAATCAAGCAGCAGCGGACGGGGATGGAAAAGCGCATGGTCGATGGTTCAATCCCATGAAAGCTTCACGTTTGCATAAAAAATTAACAGCTACGGTTCCAATATTAGTCTTTAAATATCAATATTCAAACAAAACGTTTGTTTTTCCACCCACCAGTATAGTGGACATCATTTAGTCCGTAAATCAGCTCCGAAAGTTCTCAACAACTTAATCTGGGTTTTAAATTTGACTTTTGATGTCGGATAAGTGTTTTCCTGTTGTCCCGGTGCAAGTTAAAAACAAGCTCCAAATAGCAAAAGATATAGTGATTGTAATGTTGGTTGATAATTCCAGCTGTTTACAGAGATTCCGTTGTATTTTCTGGTAAAATGTCAATCCGGTTTTGCGCGCTGGTGGTGTTTGGGAGGAAATAAGATCCAGATATCTCCTCCCGGTACCCGCGCGATCAGGGCTGTGTCGCTTTGTTGCCTCAGCGGTGCGGGCGGGGAAAAAAAAGAAAAACATAATGGGTTATAAAGAATTACATCATCTTAAAGGAGCACGCGCGCGGTGCTGTGGCGTTGCTCTTATTCGCCACGGTCTGTACTGTAAACCAGCTGTGTAATACTTTACGCAGTATTAATGTATTGTCAGCCTAATATTTAAAATAAAGCTGTTATAAAACGACAAAAAAGAATAGTTGAAGATATTTCAGTCGCTGGCCATGTTTATTTGTATTGTATATCTCACATTGGCAGGCGTTGTAAGTGAATTTCAGCACCGCGGACAGCAAACATTGACAACTATACCGCCAACTGTTCAAAGACATGATGCACATTTAGGGTTCCGTGACTCTGCTCCTCCGCTCTTTTGGGTAACATACAACATGTTGTGAGAGAAATTAATTATATTTCTTATTAAACTTTAATGTATACAGGCATCTTGTAAAGAATGCATGCAGCAATATGGGATTGATTATCTCCTAAAGGCTTAAAGGGGTGCATGATCAAAAACGTCTAAGAAGCACTGCAGTGGATAGATAGAGTGGATAGGTTTTGCAGTGGGTCCTCTTTTGATGAAATTGTAATAAGCAATAATAACATTTTTATTAAACTAAGTTTTAAAAGTTAAAACAAGTTTTATAAAGTAAGCGTGCAGGAACTGGATTGTTTCAACCTATCGAATATTGACCCAACCAACAATCCAGCATTTTAACTGAGTCGCTTTTGAGCATTTCTCGAATCATTCTTAAAATGAGCTAAATAATATGTGCATTTCTAAGATTAATTTGTACAAACTGCACAGCATCATGGATATCCTGGAAAAGCGTGTAACCTGTTCAAGATCCGTAGTTAGTAACATTTTTACATCAGTGTGTCATAGTTCTCGAGTGGTGAGACAAGGACAGAGGACCCAGGTGCAGACAGCGGGTAAGGGGTTAACATATTTTAATAATAAATAATAAAACATAGACCCACGGGGGTAACAGAACAAAACAGGGATACAATAACAGGACAGGACTAAAACTAACTACACTTAAACAAGACTTAAATTAACTTTTGACATGACCTACAAATAACTAAACTAGAGTACAAGAACTCACCACACAAACCACAATGAACCAGCACAAGACAGAGACACGAGGGCATTAAATAAGGGAGCAAATCAAGAGGGAAACAGGTGAAGGGCATTAATCAATAACGAGGGTAACAAGAGGATGGGAACAAAGACGAGACCGGAGAGAGCGTATGGAAGGCCATAAGAACAATAATTGTCTGTCTCCACATTTAACATGAGGTTCTGTCATGATCCTGCCACTAAACCAAGAGAAACATGACATGATGCGGCAGAATCATGACAAAGTGAACATGTCAGTCACATGAAAATGACAAGTCCTTGTGTCATTGTTCGTGAACAAGACAGTCAAAATGTTTAGCCGTGTTGTCAATATAACAAGAGTACACAATTATATGTATCAGTATTTTCTGATGTGTATAGATATGGCTGCAGTTTTGATAGTGATGATTGTAAGTTTATGTAAACATAAAATGTAAATATATAGTGGTGGTCAAAAGTGCAAGAAGTATAAAAAGATGAATCTCAACATCATAGTCACAATTTGCAAAGGATGCTGAAAAATAAAATACTGTGTATGATCTGGACGACTGTAACTTTTGATCACTCCTGTACATACATTATACAGTAAAATGCAAGTGTACTCACCAGTTATCACTATGAAATGTTTGAATGATTGAGGACACAGTTGATCTCCTAACATTTGGGTGCCCCCTTCGACCAGCCTAAGCCATTGAAAGGTCGTGATTGAGAACATGGTCCACAAAAATGGCCCTACTTTAATCAGAAATGGACCTACGTCCTCTTCTACCTCTTCCTCTGGTTTGCCTTCCTACCCTTCCAACACACATTTGTACACCTCTTCTTCCAGAATGTTGACCCTGTACATTTTCTTGTCATGCTTCCATTGTAAGAAATAGTACAGTAACAATTGTGTTGTGCTGTGTCTACTGTAAATATTCATGCTAGTTGAAGGTTCATGAGATGCACCCAATGAGCTATTGTAGAGAATGGCCTGATGATTGGTCGATCTAACACTTCACACATGCCCCTTCATTAGTGAAAATCAAGATTCACTTGAGAGCAATTTATCAGTTCAGTTCACAATTAGAAAAGTCTAAATCTATAGAAAACATGCTTATGAGTTTAAGGTCAACCATTTTGCATTTAATAGTTTAGGCAATTAACTAATTCCTAAACGTATTGAGGTGAAATGCTCCAAAGCAACTGAGAAAAACATTTAAATTTTTATCCAAAGTGACTTACAGAGAGTTCAGGGAGCAATAAAGCTATATGTCATACAGGAGCAATAATACAATAGGTGCTAATACCAAGTTACTAGTTTCAACAAAAGCCAGTCCAGAACCTGTTGAGAGATTTTCTTCATTTGTCTGTCAATTATTCACAGAAGAGGTGGGTTTTAAGTAGTTTTTTGAAGGTTGTGAGAGATGGTGGTTGACCGGTAAGGAAGAATTTTCCACCAGGAAGGAGTTTTTAAGGAGAAATAGTGGCAAAGCGATTTAGTGCCCTTATAAGAAGACATTACAAGACGCCACTAGTTTGCTTAACATAGGGTTCTTGATGGGGTTTAGGAGTGTAGTAGGGTGTGTAGTAGTATGCCGTTGCAGATCTAATGATAGTCCTGTAGGCAAACATCAGTGACTTGAATCTGATACAGGCTTCCACTGGTAGCCACTGGAGAGAGATGAAAAGGGGTGTCACATGAGCCCTTTTGGGCTGTTGGAAGACGAGGCTTGCTGCTTCAGACAGATAGACAGACAGACAGACAGACAGACAGACAGACAGACAGACAGACAGACAGACAGACAGACAGACAGACAGACAGACAGACAGACAGACAGACAGACAGACAGACAGACAGATAGATAGATAGATAGATAGAGCAACAGTGCATTCATTTGTAAGTAGGCCAGAGTTGTATTCATAAATGCATGCATGCCTTCACCTCTCGTGTGCTGCTTACTCAAAGATATGGGAGTGTAGCAGTTGACTGACTTACTTTAAATAGCTCAAACCCAACTCATGGCTGCCAGTGTCCCTGTAGATATTTCATAACTGTACACTACGCATCTGAAAGCATTGGCATTTTTAATTTTTAAAAAGCTTTCTTTTCATTTGAAGATTCTCCACGGACTCCCAGCAGGTAGCCGGATTTATCAGCGGCTGGTCTCTTCTACCGAACCTTTCTCTCAAATGTGTTCTCAGAAGAATCCTCCTGCTGCATGGAAAATGCATTTAGATGTAATAATGGAAGGACTTTGGCATCTGATCATCTTTCTCCGTAGTGTCAGTTTTATTGGAATGCTTTTGATTCCTTTTTCATCAGTGCATTATGCTTTCTTCCCACTCAAGTCTTAGGTTTAATGGATAACAACATTACATCACATTTTTACTGAGATGTAAGATTTTAACACTGGATTGCGAGCACCGTTATATCAAGCTCATTTGTTGCTGTACAAAAGATTTCAAACTGAACTTTGTTTAGGGAGTATGTTTAGACAGCTTGTTTGTCTTCCTCTTTAAGAATAGATGATCCTCTTTAAAGTTATCCCTGGAAAAGCAATTGCTCTTCAATGTTCTCCACCTGAACACCCAATTCTTAAGTAATGTTGTCCCAGAACTCAAATGAAGGTCACTCTTTTTAGGTTGTAATTGATAACATGCATGACTTCACATAAACAGCAGCTGAAAGGTCCAATTTACCTTCTTTCCATGTCAGTTGACCTTTATTCCGCTGTAATTTATTCACAAAATGCTGCAAATGCTGCAAAGCAAAAACAGAGAGGGATCATACCTGTTGTATAAGACAAACTCCGGGAATGTGATTTTTGAACAAGTTTTCCAAACTAAATCATATTCGAATTTTAAGTAACATAGTGCTTTAGTGTTTTAGCGTCATCGGACAAGCACAAAGACAATATGATTCACAGAATAACATTATTGCTGTCAAAAATAGGCTGAAGCCTGTCATTGTTATTTGTTTTTCACAACTGATGGTTATTGGAACACAATAAACCTTGTACACTGTAAAAAACTAGAAAGATTTACTTTTTTGTTTTCATTTGCACACAGTTTTCTAAAGTAATTACAGAAAAATGTAATTACTTAAATAACTAATAATAATAAACTTCACACAAAAATTAAGTAAAATGTACTTTTTTAATGAAAATTTACTCAAATGTTTTTATAGATCCTAAAGTTGTTTTTGACAGTGTTAAATATGCTAATCGTCATTAAAGATACAATGTTTATCCACTCTAAGCCCAGGACAACCTTTGCACTGACTTACATAGGCCTATTCCGTTTTTTAATATGCAATTTTACAGCTTCCCTGGATTCACACGCTCACAATCCCCGGACTTTTAACCCCATGGACTACACCTCCCATAGTCCCCTGCACACCACACCATCTATGACTGTACCCACACATGCAGCCTATCACTGGAGACTCTATATAAAGAGTTTGGTTACAAAATGACTCTGTTTCTTAAAGTTTTCAATGTTCATGTTTTTTTTACTGTGTAGCCAATTGATAGCAATCAAACTGCACTTGGTTGGTTTTTATTTAAGCCATGATACTAACTTACACAATAAAACACAACAAAAACATGATTTTTGAAAATTCTTAAAAATGGATTTATCTAAATTTGGAACCAAACTCTTCATATATAATCTCCTTTAGTCTGTGTTTTTGTCAGGTCTTATTGTTGAATGTGTCTTCATAGTGCTGACCCAGTGGTTATTAACCTGTTGATTATTCGCCTTGTTTACCTGTGGAATTTTATAATTTGTTTTATACCTGTCATGATTCTGCTGCATCATGTCATGTTTCTCTTGGTTTAGTGGCAGGATCATGACAGAACCTCATGTTAAATGTGGAGAGAGACAATTATTGTTCTTATGGCCTTCCATACTCTCTCCGGTCTCGTCATTGTTCCCATCCTCTTGTTACCTCGTTATTGATTAATGCCTACACCTGTTTCCCTCTTGATTTGCTCCCTTATTTAATGCCCTTGTGTCTTCTGTCTTGTGCTGGTTCATTGTGGTTTGTGTGGTGAGTTCCTGTGTTATGTTAGTTTAGTCATGTGTAGTTTATGTCAAAGAGTTAATTTAAGTTTTGTTTCAGTGTAGTTAGTCTTAGTCCTGTCATGTTATGTATCCATGTTTTGTTCTGTTACCCCCTCGTGGGTCTTTGTTTTATTATTTATTAAATTATTTGTTAACCCCTTACCCGCTGTCTGCACCTGGGTCCTCTCTCTGTGTCTCACCACGAGAACCATGACAGAATGAACCAGCCATAATCGGACCCAGCAGACAGAGGGATCGTTGTGGCAGCAGTTGAGGCTGCCGGATTCCCCTCCAGGGTTAGAGGTTGCCGGACTCCCTTCCAGGGTCGAGAACGCCGGACTCCCTCCTGAGTCGGGGCTGCCGGACTCCCTACCAGGGTTGAGACTGCCGGATTTCCGCTCCGGGCCGAGACCGCCGGACTGCCTTCCAGGGTTGAGACCGCCGGTCTTCCCTCCAGGGTCGAAGCTGCCGGAATCCTGTTGCCTGCAACCGATCCCCAGCCGGGCATTCCAGGTCGGTGCAGCCGGGCATTCCAGGTCGGTGCAGCCGGGCATTCCCGCCTGGTGGAGCCGGGCATTCCCGCCTGGTGGAGCCGGGCATTCCCGCCCGGCGGAGCCGGGCATTTCCGCCCGGTGCATGCGGCCATTCCAGCCCGGTGCATGCGGCCATTCCAGCCCGGTGCATGCCTGTTCCGTGTCTGCCGGCTACCCTGTTTCGTGTCTGCCTGCTGTCCCGTTCGTGTTTGCCGGATATCCTGTTTGTGTCTGGTACCTGTCATGCCGGCTATCGTGTCCGTGTCAGCCCTTGTTTGGACTTCCCTTTGGACTCTTGTGTGCCCCTTCCCTTGGACTCTTGTGCTTGCCCGTTTTGATTTATTGTATTGTCATGTTGTATTATGTTGCCATTGTCACAGTCTGTCTTGTCTTGTTTGTGCCTTGAGGAGCATCAGGTTGCTGCTCCTTTAGGAGAGGCTTATGTCATGATTCTGCTGCATCATGTCATGTTTCTCTTGGTTTAGTGGCAGGATCATGACAGAACCTCATGTTAAATGTGGAGAGAGACAATTATTGTTCTTATGGCCTTCCATACTCTCTCCGGTCTCGTCATTGTTCCCATCCTCTTGTTACCTCGTTATTGATTAATGCCTACACCTGTTTCCCTCTTGATTTGCTCCCTTATTTAATGCCCTTGTGTCTTCTGTCTTGTGCTGGTTCATTGTGGTTTGTGTGGTGAGTTCCTGTGTTATGTTAGTTTAGTCATGTGTAGTTTATGTCAAAGAGTTAATTTAAGTTTTGTTTCAGTGTAGTTAGTCTTAGTCCTGTCATGTTATGTATCCATGTTTTGTTCTGTTACCCCCTCGTGGGTCTTTGTTTTATTATTTATTAAATTATTTGTTAACCCCTTACCCGCTGTCTGCACCTGGGTCCTCTCTCTGTGTCTCACCACGAGAACCATGACAATACCAGCGGATTACCTGATTTGTTTGCGGACTGTTCCTGTGGTTCCCTATCGATACTTCACTCGTACTGCGTAGCAGGACGCTATGGGGAAAACTCCTTTATCTCCGATGACTGAAGCAATTCAATAGCGCAGTGAAAACTGCACGCTCATTGGTTGGAAAAAAGTAAAACTTTAAACCAATGGTAGCGGAGCTGCCGGACCAATGGCGATGGTACCCGCCAGAAGGGGCGGGGCTTACGGCTATATAAGCCGACGCATCGCCGTAGGGTCCTCAGATATCTTCTCCTTCAGCGACGACTCTTCTTCGCTTCCCGAGACTGACTGACTTCGCCGTCGAGAGAGCACCTGCAGCGGATTCGACCTTCTGCTCAGCGGCTTCACTTCAACGGTTTCGTTCAGCGGCTTCGCTTCCGGCGGATTCTGTTGGCGGCTTCGCTAGCAGCTTCGCTAGCGAGCGGTTTTCGCTACTCAGGTACGGTCTTTTCCCTGCCGCTATCCGGCGACGCTTAAAGAGCAATTTTGCGGCGTTGTTTCAAATGCCGCGTCGTCCCTGTCACTCATGTGGGATCTTCCTGCAAGCCGCTGACGGGCACGACGAGTGCGTCTCATGCTTGGGTCTCTCCCATGCTGAGGACGCGCTCAAAGAGACGGAATGCTCACACTGCGAGAGTATGAGTCTCTCCTTTCTGCGCTCACGGATAGCTTTCTTTTCAGAAGGTGACTCCGCCCCTCGATCCCCCCTGCCTCTGCCCGCACAGGCCGCTGTGCGAATGAAGCAGCGGGGTAGAGGAACTAAGCGCTCAGGGAAGCGCGAACTCACGCCTGCTCGGCGTGCCTCGCCTTCTCCAGAGAGAGAGCTTTCCCCGGTTTGCTTCACCCAAACAGATCAGCGTCCACTGGCGGTGACATGATCTCGTTCGGTGGAAACGAACTCGAGGATGACGACACCATGTCGTTGCGGCTTCGGACGGGGAGGAGTTAGCAGGCTCAGTAGATGACCCCGCCCCCTCTCCGTATCTGGAACCCAGCGGACACGGGCCAAGTGCGGACTCCGAGCTCTTCCGGGTCCTCACAAAGGTATGCAACGAGCTGGGTTTAGAGTGGTCTCCCCAGAGGAACCAGCTTGCAGCCGCCTGGATGAATGGTTCCTGCCGGGGCGCCGTCAGGCCCCTCGTCAGCGGACTTCGCCGTTCTTCCCGGAAGTTCAGGGCGAACTCAACAAGTCTTGGCGCGCCCCTTACTCGGCCCGTCTAAGACCGTCTTGTTCCTCCGCTCCCACCTCGGTAGACGGCGTAGAGGAACAAGGGTATGAGTAACTGTCCCCCCTAGATGACTCGGTGGCCGCACATCTCTGTCCGCCCACTGCCATCTGATGGAAGGCAAAGGCAACTCATCCATCTAAGCCGTGCAGAACCACCTCGGCCCTCGCTGGACGCGCATTCTCGTCCTCCGGCCAGGCGGCTTCAGCACTACACTCCATGGCAGTGCTCCAGGTCTACCAGGCCAAACTCCTCCGAGGTATGGACGAGTCCAGCTCGGACCCCGCGCTCTTCAGGCAGCTTAGCAGGCCATGAAGCACTTTCTGCTGAAAAGACCCGGATCCAGCTCTCATGTCTGCCCAGTCACCCCGTTCAGTTCCGGGCGCCGGCAAAGTGTTGATAATGTGCAAGGTTGTAAGTGCGGGGCCTGTTCTAATGCCCACACAACATACCGCAAAATGTTTAATAAAACACAAACATTGTCAAAAAAAGAGCAATCTTCCTCTTCCATTGTCTTTGGGAGTCATGCCCCCAAGAGGCGGCGTACCTCCCCATTGCACCCAACCCCTTGCCACGCGGGCAAAGGCCTTCCCACGCGGGCCAAGGCCTGGCGAGCCATCCCTGGTGTGTCAGATTGGGTTCTGGGTATAATATCTCGAGGATATTCACTCCAGTTTGCTCATCGACCCCCGCGCTTCCGCGGGGTCGTCCCCACCCGAGTACAGAACTCAAATTCATACGTTCTGCGCACGGAGTTGAGGAACTTACTGGACAAAGGAGCCATAGAAATGGTTTCTCCAGACCAAATCGAGTCAGGCTTCTACAGCCGATACTTCCTCGTACCAAAGAAGGACGGCGGCCTCCGCCCCATCCTCGATCTCAGACATCTGAATCGCGCTCTTATGAAACGGCGCTTCAGAATGATCACGATGAAGCAGATCCTCTCGCAAATACGCCCAGAGGACTGGTTCTTCTCTCCGGACCTGGAAAACGCATACTTCCACATCCAGATAGCCCCCCGTCACAGACGATTTTTGAGATTCGCCTACGAGGGGGTTGCATATTAGTACATGGTCCTTCCATTCGGACTCTCTCTAGCTCCCCGTACTTTCACAAAGTGCATGGATATGGCTCTTTCCCCTCTCAGACAGAAGGGAATCCGCATTCTGAACTACCTCGACAACTGGCTTGTTCTAGCCCAGTCGGAGGACGAGCTACGGTCCCACAGATCCCTCCGCCTCAGCCATTTGAAATGCCTGGGCCTCAGGATCAACCTTGCCAAGAGTGCACTGTCCCCCAGCCAACGTATATCGTTCCTGGGGGCAGTCTTCGGCTCATGACTGCCAGAATATCGCCAGAACCAGCTCTGGCTATTCGACGGCTTGCGGCCTCATTCACACCCGGGGTTTCACGCCCCCTCAGGGTTTCTCAGAAAATGCTGGGCCTTATGGCCTCTGCATCTCAGGTGCTGAGTCTGGGCATCCTCCGGATGCGCCCCCTCCAGTACTGGCTGAAGCCGAGAGTTCCTCCACACGTTTGGCGTCTTGGACGTCTACGTGTTTTGATGAACCAAGCCTGCATAACCGCCCTAGCCTCGTGGAAAGATCCCACGTGCAGCCGGAAAGTGGTCACGACAGACGCCTCCAACACGGGTTGGGGGGCTCTGTGCAACGGCGAACCTGCCTTCGGCCTCTGGTCGAACCAGGAAAGAAGCCTCCACATCAACTACCTGGAAATGCAGGCAGTATGGTTGGCTCTTCGCTACTTCCTGCAGGTGCTAAAGGATCGCCACGTCTTAGTCCGATCAGACAGCATGACGGTGGTATCTTACATAAATCACCAGGGAGGCCTCTCCTCAAGACGCCTTTTTTCCCTGGTACTACGCCTCTTGGAATGGGCCCAGTCCAATCTGCGCTGACTGAGGGCAACTCACGTTCCAGGCAGACTGAACCGGGGGGCAGATATGCTATCTCTGAGCAACGTTCCTTCGGAAGAATGGACGCTCCACCCCATGTCGGTTCAGCGAATCTGGCAAATCTTCGGCAAGGCAGAAGTCGAGCTTTTGTCCTCAGAAGACAATACTCATTGCCCAACGTACTTTTCGAAGGGCAGGGATGCCTTGGCCCACACTCTTACAGCAGCCGATCAGGAGGATCAGGGATCAAGCGCACCGAGTGCTATTGGTAGCCCCTCTGTGGAAAAACCAGCCTTGGGTCGCAGATCTCTCTCAGCTGCTAGTAGCAGCCCTGTGGCCCATTCCCCTGAGGCGGGACCTCCTCTCTCAGGCAGGGAACACGATATGGCACCCCCAGCCAGAGCTGTGGGCTCTACACCTTTGGCCTCTCGACGGGAGCCTACGGACCTCCCCGAGGGCGTCCTGAACACCATATCCCAGGCTAGAGCCCCGTCCACTAGACGTCTCTATGCCCTCAAATGGACTGTCTTCGCCTCCTGGTGTACACCACGCGGCGCTGACCCGGTGTCCTGTGACATATCGCTGATACTGTCATTCTTGCAAGAGTTGTTGGATAACGGCCGTGCCCCTTCCACGCTCAGTCTATGTGGCAGCTATACGAGTGAAGTATCGATAGGGAACGTACTCGGTTACTAATGTAACCTCGGTTCCCTGAGATACGGGAACGAGTACTGCGTTCCATGCCGTGCTACGAGTTGCATTGTCGTCGCTTCAGTCGAAGTAACCTGAGGACCCTACGGCGATGCGTCGGCTTATATAGCCGTAAGCCCCGCCCCTTCTGGCGGGTACCATCGCCATTGGTCCAGCAGCTCTGCTACCATTGGTTTAAAGTTTTACTTTCTTCCAACCAATGAGCGTGCAGTTTTCACTGCGCTATTGAATTGCTTCAGTCATCGGAGAAAAAGGAGTTTTCCCCATAGCGTCCTGCTACGCATTACTCGTTCCCGTATCTCAGGGAACTGAGGCTACATTAGTAACCGAGTACGTTTTCCATTAAACTGTGATACGGAAGTTTTTTGTGGTGTGGCTCATTCTGTCCTCTGCGAGTGTGGTGACAATATGTTAAAAAGAATCACACTAGAAGTGAGTCATGTGACTCAAGAGTGATGTCATGTTATGCAATGAAACTATGATGAAACTTTTATGACATCACATGGAAGACGGCACAGAGCAAATGAAATAGAAGTACAGGTAGGAAATCTTAAGCGTTTCTTGCCCTGCCTCACAACTGTTGCATACAGTACATGTGCACGCACGCACATGCATAAACACAGCTAATGCAGCTCAGCAAATGCACAAGAGACAGGTTGCCTCACACTTAACATTAAAGGCAGGTAGTTTACCACAACAGAGAAAAAGCCAGTGCACGATGAGCTTTGTTGAGTTTTAAATCCTTCCTCATTCCCTCTCGTCTTGGTACAGTAGATTGAACAATGTTTGAATAAAGAGCAAAGACATCAACTAGGAAGACGTCACCTTTTATGAACATGAAAAACAACAGCATGATAAAGATATAACTATAAAAGTACTGTAGAAGTGATTTCCTTCATTCCAAAAATGAAAAGTATGTCATGATTTAATCACGCTCTTGTCATTTCAAACCTTTATGACTTTCTTTAGCCTGCAGAACACAAAAGAAGATATTTTGAAGAATGTTGTTAACTTACCCCCATTCACTTGCACTGGTTTTGTGTCCGTCCAATAGAAGTGAACTTGTGCTGTTCGGTTACCAACTTTCAAAATATCTTCTCTTGTGTTCTGCGGAAGAAAGAAAGTCATACAGGTTTGAAATGACGAGAGGGCGAGTGAATGTTGACACGATGTTCATTTTGGGGTGAACTATCACTTTAATATATCGCGATGAAGTGGGGCAGTGCAGTTTGGGAATTTGATCTAGAAACCTCTACAGATTTCTCATAATTACATCTTCCATCATTCACAGATTTACACATTCCACAGCCAAAACCAAACAGTTTGTTAATTTGTTTATACTGTCAGCTGCCAGCATCACTGTTGTACTCGCTGCTATTTATAACACATTTTGGCTGCGACCGAAAGTTGAAAATGCTGTCTTTAGGGGCTGCATTCCAACGCAGGAAGGCATCAAGGCATGTCCTGAAATACTTTCATCTAATTGAATTTTGAAAGCAACATGAATGTATTCTTATCTGCCTTCGATGTCCTATAATCCTGTGCGTGTGCATCAGCGGAAAGGTGATTGGTCAAGCGGTGTCAAGCTCAAAAATGTAAAAGAATTTAAAAAGCTTTTCACTATTTTCCCCCAAAAATGTGTAGTATTGTAGTTTTAAAATATCAAATTGTTATTGCTCTATATTTAGAATATATACTAATATGAAGCTTGTTCAAAAATGTTTTTCAAATGTGCTTTTGCATGAAAAAAGTCACGTGCTTTTATCTTTAACTCCACTTAGAATTCTGCAGGTTTGTCTCCTAAAAATGCAGTCGACAGGTTAAATCTGCATGGGCTCACAAGAAGGCTGCAGCTCTACTCACCCACAAGATAAAAGGGAAAGTGCTCGGAACACACAAGGCCTTTATTTGTTTAATCTTTTATTTATTTAAATTACATTTTAAAGAGCCACAGAGAATCAGGATGGTTTTATTTAATGGGATCAGACCGTTGCACAGGAGGGACATCCCTGGAATAACAATCTGATGAGACAACGCATCATGCATTACATACAGTTTTGCTATCAGATTGGAAAACCTTCTCTTAGCGACTTATAAATTCAATAAAGGGTCTTTGCGGGTGCCAGTTGTGTTTTGCAAACGCTGTGGGCGGTTCTCTCAGATGAGATGTTGCCAAGCAACGGTTTGGCTTGGGAGGGCGATGCCACTTTTCCTTTGAAACACCAGAGGGACTTCCAGTAATCAGGCGTGTGCCTTGTTTTCATTTTCCTCCATGTGCATATTATTATTCTTTACAAGGCAAGGTTGAAGTGACCTTTGAAGTTTGCTTTTCTGTGGAAAATCCAGTTGCTTAGATGCTGCCCTTTAATAGCTAAAGACCAAATGAGGTTATGTTCTTTCGAAACATTGTTTGTCTTTCTAAATTACTTTGGAGAACAAGAAATTGGCCCAAATTTGACAATTGTTGAGAACGGCAAAGCTCGGACAATTTGACATGAGATTTTGAAGGCTACAAATCCAGTTTTGTTCCTATATTGAATGACAAATCTATAATTCACAAATCTCAGAAAGACAATAAAGATGTATTATCATAAATTAATAAAAGATGATGCAATTGAGCTGTAAATATAAATGTGTGGGAATGCAGAGCTATAGAAATCATTCAAACTAAAACGGATTTTGCTTACTCTGGTTTCATATCCTCAGTATCTCATTAAGCCCGGGCATAGTTTGCCACCGGTCGCATGTTCTGCCTTTAGAGTCTTGAAGCTAAATGCATGATTCACACAGGTTTTTTCAGACTTTTTAACATTTGTCAGGCTGCAGATTTTCAGCGTGGAGTGGAGCTGATGATGAATTATTTGTTCGGGATTATTGGTTCGGGAAGGTTTTAACGAGGCCTGCTTGCTGCATGGGCCGACTCTAGAATTGAGACAGAGTTGCAGCCACAGAGGGATCCAGTGTTTGCCAGCTGAGATTCCATTAGACGCTGCCATGCCCGTGTTGTGTACTGTCCTTGCATTTCGCTGGTTTTCCCATCGCACCCCTCAGTCCTGAAAGCCGGGATGTCTGCCATACAGCAGCGTAGCATCGTATAGAATTTTTCGTACGGATTCGCACTTGAAGGGTTGTTGATGTTTCATGCCCTTGGCTACTGGATCTTGGCACCTGACTTTATGTGGGAGATAATTGTTTGGGGTAGCAAGGTAGTGTATCGGTATCGTGCATTAACAAACACACGTACACACATTCAAAATCCAGTTTAAGGTGGGGGGGCTAGTGCATCACCCTCCAGATTTTTCCTGGGCCCCTCACAAAATATTCAAAATATGACAATTAAAATAAGTAAAACAATTTAATAGTTATTAAATACTTACAATATGCTTATTTGTATAGGACCCGTCACTTTAATCACAGAACTTTCATGATTCTGCCTGCTCTTGTCTTGATTTTCTGGTCTAGGGGCAGAATCATGACAGACCCACGTGTTTTATGTGGAGAGAAACATATTATTGTCAATCAGGACATAATATACGTTCTCTCCTGTCTCGTCATTTGGCCCCGCCCCTCTCGTTCCTAGTATAGCTTTCCTCCTGTGTCTCATTACCCACACCTGCCCATTGTTATCTCCTTTGTTAGTTTTCCTATAAGATGCCCTCATGTCTATTGTCTTGTGCTCGTTCGTTTTACTTGTATCCTGTTCCTGTACGCCATGTGTGATGTTTCGCTGCCTTGTATATAGAGTGCCTTGTTCATGTTCTGGTCCACTGTAGGTGTATTTGTTTTGAGAGTTAGTTTGGTTAGTGTTTTCCCCATTGAGGGTGTTTGTTTTGTATTTTGTTAATAAAGTCCTTGTTAACCCCTTCATCCCCGTGTCTGCCTGCACTTGGGTTCTTCTCCTCACACATCACGACAGAACGAACGAGCCCAAGACAATAGACATGAGGGCATCTTATAGGAAAACTAACAAAGGAGATAACAATGGGCAGGTGTGGGTAATGAGACACAGGAGGAAAGCTATACTAGGAGCGAGAGGGGCGGGGCCAAATGACGAGACAGGAGAGAACGCATATTATGTCCTGATTGACAATAATATGTTTCTCTCCACATAAAACACGTGGGTCTGTCATGATTCTGCCCCTAGACCAGAAAATCAAGACAAGAACGATTATGCCTGAAGTTTGAATATGTATCTGCCTATCTTGTGTTTTGAAACATTATAGCTGGTTTTTAACTGGACTAAGCTGGTTGCAAAAAACAGGCTTCCAGTGTTTTCTAGACCAGCTTGGACCAACTAGATGCACGCAGCAATGAAAACACAGCCACCAGCTTGATTTTCCAGAAGGGAGTCTTTTGGTTTATTTATTGCCTTTAACCGCACATCAAAAAAAGCTTTAAAATATAAATGAATGAGGAGGTAGCGGCAAACACAAATGCGTAAGGCTTTCCTATCTGTTCATTTCAAAGTTTGCTTCTTCATATTTTTAAGACACGCTCCCACTAACAGACCTGATGAAAAATTATGTGTGTGGATACAAACATGCCCTATTTTCACAGGTCTCTGATGCGTTTATAAGAGTGAAGGGGAAGTGATGAGGAATGTTTGTGTCTGTGTGTGTTTGTGTGTTGTTGTAATCTGCACATTCAGCCTGGCAATGGCACAGGATTAAAAAAACACATTAACAGAAGGTAATTACGCCAGAATAGTGATTCACTGACCTAGATTTGTGTTCGCACCATCTGACGGTTTTCAATTTTCTTTCATTTAGGAGAGTCATGTTGTGGAACTTTTGAAATAAAATGCAATAATAAGAAGGATTAAGGCCTTTCCAGTTACATGACATTGTGTCAGTGTATTGTACTCGTTCATCATAGTTATTAAGTGTAAGGGAAACTCATTTCCAATTACTAAAATACTGAAAAAACCTTATATGTTGACTGTTCAGTTAACCCCTGACTCTCAACAGGGGGGGCACAAGGGGGCCAAAGCTGACATCCAAGGGGTGCTCAAGATGACTAACATTTTAAAATGAGCAATGAAAAACATTTTTAAAACAAAAAATCAACATATTTCTAATTATTTTGATAAACATGTGTTCTAAAATATTCCAACATGCTGTGTTGGGTAGAAATTTTGAGGGTGTGGGGGCCATTTAAATATTGTTAAAAAGCTTAATATGGGGTGGGGGGACTTAAAGTCAAACATGCTGAGAACTCCTGTATGAATTTGATTCTCCACAGAAATACACATGAAATGAATTTTTGACCCATACTGTCAGAAGTTTAAACACACCTTGGACAATCTGGAAATTGTTGAAAAATTTACGAAAAGGTCTCAAGGAAAAGGTTCAAATTTACCAGTGCCCTGAACATTTTATTTCACATATCAGACGTTACATATAGTTAACATCACATAATAATTAGACTTGTAAAAAAATATGCAGTTCATAGTTTTACACACACCTGATTATAATACTGTGCGATGTTAACTGAACAATCAATGATAGTTTTTATGTTTTTCGATAGTTTTGTCCTGAGTCAATAAACTGTCCGGTGGTCTCCAAATAGTCCTCTAGATCCTCCACAGTCTTTGTTTATTCAGCATCTTCTGCATTTGACCCTTGTTTACAAGTGACTGTATGATACTGGTTTTGGTCTTTTTACACTGAGGACAATCATACACAACTAATACAAAAGACACAAACCTTCCCTTGTATTTAACGAATCATGTCTTCATTTGTTTAGATTCATCTGGCACGACGGAGTCAACACGTGAACCACTCGCTGAGCGTCTGTGCTCGCCTTTCAGCAAAGCTAATGGACTAGTCTATTACCCACTGACCGTGATACATTTAAGACATGACTGGTGCTCTCCCCACCATGTGAATAAAAATGGTGTTCACAGATGAATGCTTCAGTATGATGAATAAAAAAACATAGACAGAACGCTGATTTTGCATGCTATTATCATTCATCATTGTTTTCTGGACTGTAACCTTATGTGTTTAATGAGTGCGCTGCATAAATTTCTTAACACTATGAAATATTATCAAGCATTACTCTTGATATTTATATTTCTTTCTAAAACAAAGCTTTTCAGGCTGGTTCTGGTGTGTTTGACTAGGATTGGAGCTAAGCTGGAGGACCAGCCTAACTTTAATTTTGCTCAAACTATTTGAGGCACCTCATCAATGAAAGAGTTTTTTAAAACTCAAAACTAATTGGACGGGGCGTTTCATCGCAGGGCGACGGTCGGACATTGCTTTCTCGCGGCGCTGTGAAATGCTTCATGGAGACATATCGTTTTTATTCCAAAGCGCCACAATCGCGTCGCTCTGTCGAGTGCAGTCTGAAAACTCTCTTACTGTGTGTTCACCCAGCGGAAAAGCGTGCCAATGTCATTTATTTCAATGGAGTGCCGGTGACACGAGCGACAGTGACCATTGGCGACAGGAAGTCTAACGACGCGACAAAGTTGAGATTTGCTCAACTTTACGCAAATGATGAACTTTCGGGGCGACTACCAATAGGAGTACAGCAGTGGAGCTCCCGTCATCCATCTCTCGTCAGTTACTTGTTTATAAATGTTACTAGAGCATCCAAAGCTAGGAACACCTTCTAATGACCTCGGCTCGTAGCAAGAGACTAGCGGCAGAGTCTCAGTTGTACACTTACACCGTGTCTGCACTGGACGCGACCGGCGCGACGCGACATGACACACGGCTTGTTCTAATGGGATTACCAATTTGGACAAAAACGTGAATTATAATTGGGTCTAATCCGTTCTATTGTCTCTTGTCACGATGCAAAAAAATAAAAAATAAAGCTCTGTATAGTGTGGTAGGCTATGAAACCTGTTTGTGATTGAACTTATGCTTTTTGTTGTCCTTTGGTTGTTCCAACTGCTTCCATTGTTTACCTTATCTATAAGTCGCTTTGGATAAAAGCGTCTGCTAAATGACTAAATGTAAATGCATCGTGCCGCCCCGCATCCGGTGTAGACACGGTGTTACAGTGAAGAAGTGCCTCAAATATTTGTAATTGTGTGTTTTTTGTCGCCATTCATTTTCTTGAAGCGACCAGACTTTTCTCAATTAGTGAAAATTCTTATTCATTCCATTTGAAGAGGGTCATATCTGGAGCCAAATACGATTAAGAGGGTGGATTTTGACAGTAGTTGTGGTCATGCATTGTTTTAGAAAAGCAGTTATAACAGTTCAGGAGGCATTCATATAAAATAGTGCTGAATTTGCTGCTTGTTATCTGTTTTATGCTAACTTGACGTTTTTTGCGCGTGCTTCATCCCACTGGAGCTCACCCTGGAACTGAGGGCACAATGCAACAGTGAATTTCAGTAATGACATTACATAAACAAGATGGAACCTGTAAACAACATTATCTCTCCATCCAGCCTAATGTTCTACCTGCACCATTATGTCACGCTTGTTGTGTGAACCATCCAATACATCCAGCCTTTCCCGGTCTCTCCTGAAACAAAACAGGCACCCCTCACACATAACGTCCATTAAATATCTCCTCAGAATAATAAGGATGATTTCCCATGCAGCAGAGATTTATTTTTAGTGCCTCTTGACACAAAAACATCCATGTCTAGTTTGGGTAACTGTCCCTGTATGCTGGAGAAGATGATTAATGATTCATATACGCCTACAGATACTTACAGATCATGTGCACATTAGTGATTTAACATACAAATTTGCCTATAGTAATTATTTGCACAATAAGGCTTACTGGTACCTGTGTAGTCACATATGAAAATACGAATGAAAGATTCATGACATTTCAAGCTCTTTAAATCCGTGTTACTTCTAAATAGCCTTTAATCATGTTAGTTAATGAAAATTATAATGTTTTTGTTATTTACAATGTGAAAAATAGGGGACTAGTGCCCTATCAGGTTCACTGTGCTCCAAGAGCTATATTTTAACATGTTGATTGTTGAGTGTTGAGTGTTGAAATTCAATTCTGTTTTCATGTGATTGAACTTGTTAAGAATCTTGTACAGATATGATGAGGAAATAGAAATGTGACCCAATAAATGTGAGTGTTTATTATGTTATGATGCACAGTAAAATCGTCGGTGTTACTCAGTGTGGATTGTATATACACTGTGAGTGTTAATTTGACCTATTGTAAGGGTTCAGTCAGTGGCGGCAAGGTTGCAAATTGCACCCCTCCCTTCGGAACACTACGGCGGCTGACAGAACATGGCGAATTAGACGCAAGGGGACCTGCGGTGTATGTAGATAGAAATACATCATTCTAAGGTAATAAAAACATTAAGATTTATTGTGTATGCGCTTTATACAACCCTGAAGACATAGCTATGTGTATTATATTGCATTTTTATAGATCATCCTAAAAATGACACACTGGACCTTTCACACTGGAGATTAGGCTGTGTGTGAATTTGATGTTGCTTTTATGTTAGTGGTGACAGAACTAATTGTTCAATTGTTTTTATAATAAAATAAAATATGTAATATTACTGAGTAATATATATCATATTTTATGTATAGTATTTATTTTTTGAACATTTATATATCTTTCAAAGCAATTATTTAATACTATTATTGTTATTATTCCATTATATATTATATTATAGTTATAATATTATCTTTTTATACGTATATAACTATAAAAACATAAATAATTGTAGGTTTAGTTGAATTATTTAGATGAATTGATGGCATGCTTTACGTTTGAAAACATTCTGTTTTATTTCCTTATTTATATATGAAAATGTTCATTTGCAAAAACGGATATTCATGTGTATTGTGAATTCCAATATCAATAATAACTCTGACTTACACAATGAAAACATGACAACACGATAAAAACATGTGTTTATTGAGGAATGATCTGTTTTTGCAAATGAACTCTTCCTATATAAAACAGCTGGGTGCAGTAAGTGTGTCGTCCTGTAGCGGGGGTGCGTGAGCTCTCAACACGATAAAAACATGACAACACGATAAAAACATGACAACACGATAAAAACATGACAACACGATAAAAACATGACAACACGATGAAAACATGTGTTTATTGAGGAATGATCTGTTTTTGCAAATGAACTCTTCCTATATAAAACAGCTGGGTGCAGTAAGTGTGTCGTCCTGTAGCGGGGGTGCGTGAGCTCTCAACACGATAAAAACATGACAACACGATAAAAACATGACAACACGATGAAAACATGTGTTTATTGAGGAATGATCTGTTTTTGCAAATGAACTCTTCCTATATAAAACAGCTGGGTGCAGTAAGTGTGTCGTCCTGTAGCGGGGGTGCGTGAGCTCTCAACACGATAAAAACATGACAACACGATAAAAACATGACAACACGATGAAAACATGTGTTTATTGAGGAATGATCTGTTTTTGCAAATGAACTCTTCCTATATAAAACAGCTGGGTGCAGTAAGTGTGTCGTCCTGTAGCGGGGGCGCGTGAGCTCTCAACACGATAAAAACATGACAACACGATAAAAACATGACAACACGATGAAAACATGTGTTTATTGAGGAATGATCTGTTTTTGCAAATGAACTCTTCCTATATAAAACAGCTGGGTGCAGTAAGTGTGTCGTCCTGTAGCGGGGGCGCGTGAGCTCTCAACACGATAAAAACATGACAACACGATGAAAACATGTGTTTATTGAGGAATGATCTGTTTTTGCAAATGAACTCTTCCTATATAAAACAGCTGGGTGCAGTAAGTGTGTCGTCCTGTAGCGGGGGTGCGTGAGCTCTCAACACGATAAAAACATGACAACACGATAAAAACATGACAACACGATGAAAACATGTGTTTATTGAGGAATGATCTGTTTTTGCAAATGAACTCTTCCTATATAAAACAGCTGGGTGCAGTAAGTGTGTCGTCCTGTAGCGGGGGCGCGTGAGCTCTCAACACGATAAAAACATGACAACACGATAAAAACATGACAACACGATGAAAACATGTGTTTATTGAGGAATGATCTGTTTTTGCAAATGAACTCTTCCTATATAAAACAGCTGGGTGCAGTAAGTGTGTCGTCCTGTAGCGGGGGCGCGTGAGCTCTCAACACGATAAAAACATGACAACACGATGAAAACATGTGTTTATTGAGGAATGATCTGTTTTTGCAAATGAACTCTTCCTATATAAAACAGCTGGGTGCAGTAAGTGTGTCGTCCTGTAGCGGGGGTGCGTGAGCTCTCAACACGATAAAAACATGACAACACGATAAAAACATGACAACACGATGAAAACATGTGTTTATTGAGGAATGATCTGTTTTTGCAAATGAACTCTTCCTATATAAAACAGCTGGGTGCAGTAAGTGTGTCGTCCTGTAGCGGGGGTGCGTGAGCTCTCAACACGATAAAAACATGACAACACGATAAAAACATGACAACACGATAAAAACATGACAACACGATAAAAACATGACAACACGATGAAAACATGTGTTTATTGAGGAATGATCTGTTTTTGCAAATGAACTCTTCCTATATAAAACAGCTGGGTGCAGTAAGTGTGTCGTCCTGTAGCGGGGGTGCGTGAGCTCTCAACACGATAAAAACATGACAACACGATAAAAACATGACAACACGATGAAAACATGTGTTTATTGAGGAATGATCTGTTTTTGCAAATGAACTCTTCCTATATAAAACAGCTGGGTGCAGTAAGTGTGTCGTCCTGTAGCGGGGGTGCGTGAGCTCTCAACACGATAAAAACATGACAACACGATAAAAACATGACAACACGATGAAAACATGTGTTTATTGAGGAATGATCTGTTTTTGCAAATGAACTCTTCCTATATAAAACAGCTGGGTGCAGTAAGTGTGTCGTCCTGTAGCGGGGGCGCGTGAGCTCTCAACACGATAAAAACATGACAACACGATGAAAACATGTGTTTATTGAGGAATGATCTGTTTTTGCAAATGAACTCTTCCTATATAAAACAGCTGGGTGCAGTAAGTGTGTCGTCCTGTAGCGGGGGTGCGTGAGCTCTCAACACGATAAAAACATGACAACACGATAAAAACATGACAACACGATGAAAACATGTGTTTATTGAGGAATGATCTGTTTTTGCAAATGAACTCTTCCTATATAAAACAGCTGGGTGCAGTAAGTGTGTCGTCCTGTAGCGGGGGTGCGTGAGCTCTCAACACGATAAAAACATGACAACACGATAAAAACATGACAACACGATAAAAACATGACAACACGATAAAAACATGACAACACGATGAAAACATGTGTTTATTGAGGAATGATCTGTTTTTGCAAATGAACTCTTCCTATATAAAACAGCTGGGTGCAGTAAGTGTGTCGTCCTGTAGCGGGGGTGCGTGAGCTCTCAACACGATAAAAACATGACAACACGATAAAAACATGACAACACGATGAAAACATGTGTTTATTGAGGAATGATCTGTTTTTGCAAATGAACTCTTCCTATATAAAACAGCTGGGTGCAGTAAGTGTGTCGTCCTGTAGCGGGGGCGCGTGAGCTCTCCGCTGTCTGCGCGTTCCGTCATCACGCCGTGACCCGGAAGTTCCTCTGTTATATCTTGACACGTAGCGAGAGCGGCGTTGGCGGAGTCTCTAGCGGTTACCAGTGTGAGTAAAACACAAACATTTACTGCGTCGCATCTTTCTGTTTACACCTTATTATGTTGTAACCGAGGTCCGTGATATAATGTTAAAATACCGCAGACGTTAAGCGGATGTTGCGTTGAATTTGTCATATGTTGAATGAGCTGTGCTAACTAAAAAGAGAAACGAGCATTGTGGTTAAAGATCCCTTTAAACGTGTCTGACTTTAACACTCATACATGTCATCGATGTCTACGTGCCGGACTACATACTACTACTACTACTAATAATAATAATAATATTAATAACAATAACACGCATAACGTTCATGGTTTTAATCTGTTTTGTTTTACTGATAAAGCAAATCATGGCAATACCACAGTATTTGGCGAATTTACAATAGTAATACTGTACTGCAGTACTTAAGGCTTAGTAGAAGTGCATTGCATTTCAGTCTCTTCAAACCTGTGCAATGGTGTTATCATGTCGGTCGCATGTTTAAGTCTGGTGCCATGTATTGTTTGTGTACGTGTACGTGCACGTGCCATTGTTTTTTTGTTGTGTATGTGGATATGTGCAGTTATGCCATTATGTTTGGAAACATGTTATCAAACGTACTTGAGAATATAACATAAAGGCAATTATAAACCGAAAGCTCTGGTTGACTCCAAAGCACATGCAGAAGAATGAACTCATTTGTATTCTGTAACATAATAAGTGCTGACCACTGCTTTTCTTTTGTCTCTCAGGCTGCTTGCAATGTCAGGGTTTGACAATTTCAACACAGACTTTTATGCGTCTAGTTACAGTGTAGATGATCAGAATCAAGAAGGAAATGCCTACGGTAACCAAGATGAGCCCTACAACAGGTACACATCTGCACTTCTACCTGGCAACCTTGAAGTTCTGTTCCTGTTTATATTATTATTTAGTAAAGTTTCAAACTGATCAGCATCGGAAATGTATGAAAATTTGCATTTCCTGAAGAACCGCTATTTCGGACATTCAAGGTCCTCTTACATGATATAAAGACTCGAGTCATAGCCATACCCATACTGTACACTTTATTTCAGCCTTCTTTTATCCTCTAGGTTCTTCATGTTGATTGAGATTACGCAAGTGATCTTATCTTGACTTTACACCTGTTCTCCGTCGTGTTTAACAGGCAGTATGGTCAGTACGATTACTCGCAGCCCATGGGTTACTCGCCGGGTCCAGGAATAATGCTGCCCCAGCAGACATACATGGGGCAGATCTTTCAGCCCACGCCAGCCTTCGCACCCGCCGCCTCACAGTCCATGTACGGCAGCAGCTTTGAAGACGAGCCCCCTTTACTGGAGGGTAAGAGATGCATTTCAGAATACGACAATAACATGGCAGTCTAGATGGGTGTGTTTTTTAGTTCACACAAATGTAAACCGCCCGGCATCATTTATTCAACCCGTATGTGACGCTTCCTTCTGTGGAACACCAAAGAAGATATTTTGAGAAATGTCTCTGTGTGTCCATACAAAATGAAGTCAATGGGAGTCAATGGTGTATGGTTATCAACTTTCTTTTAAATATCTTCTTTTGTGTTGAAAGTCATAGTGGTTTGGAATGACACTGTTGAATAAATGACGAAATAGTTTTTGGGTGAAATGTCCCTTTAAAAGACTAAGAAAGGCATTTCTTCAATGTGAACACAATGACCAGAAGCAAAGCTTCTTTTATGGCTAAGTTGTTTATCAGTCACCAGAGACCTTTGTATCTGTTCAGTTAACATCAGGATGTGTTTTATTTTGTTTCCTGTCACGAGTCAACAAGTATGTTGAGATAAATAAATAATGCATTAGATCAAATTTTCCAAAGCCAAACGAATCATTGTTTTAAAAACGTAAAAGTGCCTCCTGGGGTCATGTTTTATATAAGCCGTGTCCTCGTGTGGTGATGTTCAATAGTCTTTGTAAAGCCAGCTTTCTCCAGTTATTCAGAGCTGTGCAGAATCATCCTGCATCGGCAGTGCATGCGGCGAGCATCATCCAGCCTCTTGAGGTCTCAACCTGGGAAGCTGAAGGAATTTCCATCTATGCTGGGCTCTTATTGGCAGCTTTTTATTTATTATTCGGTCCAAATAATACTTTTTTGAAAAACAAATTAGGTTTCTAATCAAATAAATTGATATGTCGGCACATAAAATTTTTGTCTACAAAAGTGATTTCAAACGCACACTTTCAGATTAATAGATTTTAAGATCCAGAGAAACGTTGTTTTGAAGTGATCGGCACAACACCGAATACAATAAAAGCCTATAAAACATGGACCTATTTGGGCGGACACTCCAAAAGATAAAATTTTAAAATCAAACCGTAATGAATGCATGCGCTGTAAACATACAGACTCATTGGCTGGTGGACTTTTTGGCCTGAAAGAAACACGCTGGCGATCGGCCTCGACATCCCTGCATCGCTGCGGTGAGTTCAAACGCAGCTCCTGGTTTCATCAACAAACACAAAAATGCTGTTTTTGGTTGCAGAGTTGGGGATAAACTTCGACCACATCTGGCAGAAGACGCTGACCGTCCTGCACCCATTAAAAGCAGCAGATGGCAGTATAATGAATGAAACAGACCTGGCTGGTCCCATGGTGTTCTGTCTAGCTTTTGGAGCAACGCTGCTTTTGGTAAAATCCCTGATCTGTTAACCTGATGTAGTTCACATTTTCAAACAACATTTTTGTGTTTCCTAAAAAGCTCTATTGATTTATATTCTGGTAGTGTTACGCAGAGTGTTTTGTTTGTTGATGGTGTTTTTTTACTCTCGTTTCAGACGGGTAAGATTCAGTTTGGTTATGTGTACGGCATCAGTGCCATCGGGTGTTTGGGTATGTTCTGCCTGCTCAACCTCATGAGCATGACGGGCGTCTCATTCGGCTGTGTGGCCAGTGTGCTCGGTTACTGCCTGCTGCCCATGATCATCCTGTCCAGCTTCGGAGTCCTGTTGTCTTTACAGTAAGTCATCCCACACACCAAAACAAGATCTAAATAACGCTTGTATTTATTACTAACCTGCTGCTTTGACTCCTTTCACTAATGTTGAACAAAGAAAAAAGGAAAAAATGTAAATGTGTGTTGTAGCTTTAATGTAAATTCTTCTGTATTTAGTGTAAAATTTAGCGTCTGTGTATGTGCAAATACAACTATGAAAAATGCGACTTGGACTCGAGTCGCACTTAAGTCGCAAAAACAGTAGCATGTAACATGTAGCCAAGTCGTACTTTAGTAGCTCCTGTCTGGACCATTTAAGTTGAGCAGATATGATAATGGTTGATTCGCTTTAAATGGTTTACAGTTCAGTGTTAATTCTGTCGACGAAACCTGTAACGGAAATTATTTGTGACCAACATGTTTTCACTGACGAAAACAAGACGATAACTAAATAAAAATGAATGCATGATAACGAAAATGATTCAGATCGCTTAAATTTACTGACATTTTCGTCAACTTTTTAAAACGAGATGTAAATATTCTTGTCCGACCTGGCGGACATCATCTTGCACGCATGTGCTACTTATCTCACATATGCGTTAGAGCAGTCTCTGGGTGAAGAGGAAGCACTGACATGTATTCTGTGTCTCCACCCGATCTACAAATTGTCTTATTTTCCACGGGTAAAATGCTGCAAACTTAAAGCACGACTGCAGGCGAGTCGTCCTGAAACGCATTTCAAAGGCAAGCACGGACATTTAACAGGCCTACAGTTAACTTTTCCGCTAATGCAAGCTGCTGCACGACGTGAAATGCAACATAACCTAACAGTTAACCCAAAAAGAAGCCAGCGCTGTCCTGTACCGATTAGCAAAGTGAAGTCGAATTGTACATTAAAAGATTGAATGACATGCTAAAGATCAAAGCAAGTATGTAACATTTTTGCATAATTGAAGAAATGTAAGACTGTTATATATGTTTTTGAAAGCTATTTCTCATTCAGTCTCAAGCAAAGAGTCACTCACTCGCTTCTCCACATGTGCTTTTTTCGGTTTCTTTTTAATAAATTTGCAAAGATTTCTAACAAACTTCTTTCACATTGTCATTATGAGGAAAATAATGAATTGAACAAAATGTGGAAAAAGTGAAGCGATCTTAACACTTTCCGGATGCACTGTATATATAACAAAATAGCCCTAATCTAGTGTATGTCTCTTTCAGGGGCATGATTGGTATTATTTTAACAGCCGCCATCATCGGTTGGTGCAGTCTTTCAGCCTCAAAGATTTTCATCTCTGCTTTGGCCATGGACGGACAGCAGCTGCTGGTGGCGTACCCCTGCGCTCTGCTCTACGGGGTCTTTGCTCTCATCTCTGTGTTTTGAACTCTGGACCTCTTTTAATGGACAACATTACCACCTGTACACACACAAACATCCCTTTATTCAAGGACTGCATTTTGTGTAAATTCACACCACATACCTCTCCTAACGGAGTGCGTTTTTTCACCATCTGAGAGAATGTGGCATTAATTTAGTCTGCTTTGTTTTTTCTGGCCCACCTACTCTGAGAATTGTTTGTGCTTAACACAAGTTAATACTCTGCTCTGCGAGGTTTATGCGTTTTCTGTTCTGTTGTTCGCTGCAAAATAGGCGCGTTCGGGCAAAGCCAGAAAACGACTTTAAATGAAGTGTGCGTGTCAAAGAAAAGAACGTGTAATCCGTGTGAAGGCCACAGCTCTCTTCCCACACAATGACTTGAGCGCTTTTGTGTTTTTCCCTGCAAATATCTCACTCCAGAACATCCTTTGCAAGGTACACTTGCTGTACTGTAGTTTAATTTCTTGAGTTCAATTTTTTCTTCACATTCCTGAATTACTTGTTGGGTCTGTGCTCTTTCTACGCTTGGGTCAGTAAAGTGCCTACATGGAGATCTCACATTATGTATCAGAAAGAGGGAACAAAAATAAAGCTTTTGTCCATAACTTATTTTAATTTGATAACTATTCATTTAAATTGAACTGTAATATTGTGCATCGTTTGTAATAGATTTGATTCTAAACGCATTTACCCCGTCACACAATCTCACGGCTGTTCTTCTCTCATGATTGAATAGTGTCTTGATGTTGTGATATTTTCATTCGCTTGTTTATCTTTTGACAGGATGCAAAGTTTTAAGTTTAGTATCATTTTAAATCTCTTTCCGGGTCTTGGACTTGTCTGACGTACGGCTCCCTTTGAAAATGTCCAGGAGCTGCAACGATCCTCTTAGGCATTCAAGTGTATTTATATGCCATAAAACTTGTTTTGTATATCCAGAAGAGTACAAATGTTTATATCAGTTCGGTCTTGTGCAAAATCTGTGACAAACCGGTGGGGAGTTACAATAGTGCTGTTTCGCAGGCTGTTTTAAACAAATTAAAATGCATTCTGTAAGAATATACTTCAAATGTCCTTTTTTATTTCTCAAAAACCAACATGAAAATGGAATTTAGTCTTGTATACATATTCCTTATGGTGCACGAATCCTCTCAAGACATCTTTGGTTTCATAATTTGACATGAAAATCGAATGACCTGCCTTTAAAGGCCTTTGTTATTTAAAGGTGAATACGGTAATATTTTCCTAATGTTTTATAGGTATATGAAAAAAATATTTCCACAACAAAGTCACGTGAGCTAAAGTAATTCGATTTAATTTGATATGGTGCTTTCTGCAATGTTTGTGATGCAGCAGCTTTACATAGATATTTACATTAGAATCACATGTTTAGTAACCGGATCAAAATGTTTATTTGATAAGGAGCAGGTGCTCAAAACATCAGGCAACTTTCTTTAGGGGTCCTTATAGCTCAAGAAAACAATGAATAATAATCCCTTTATTATTATAATCCCAATAAAGGGATAATTCACCACAAAATACAAGTTCAGTTATTTATTCCCTGTGTTATTTAAAACCTGTACGACTCTTTGTAACGCAAAAGATTTTGAGAAATGTCTCAAAGTCACAGTGGAAGTCCATTTCTTTAAAATATCTTCCTGAAGAAAGTCAAACCGTTTTGAAATGACAGGGTCAGTAAATGATGTTTGATTAAGTGAAAAAGATCCCTTTTTAGGTGAACTATCCCTTTAAGCGTTTTAACGTGTTACTATTTGTGTATTTAAATGAAAAGTGAGTGAGGACCCCCTTCCTAAAATGTCTAAGACAACGTATTAAATAATTGGCTATAATAAGAGCGATCTTGAATCTATAAAACCAAAGAAAAACATTTTCAATTCAAATGCATTTGTAATGTAACGATTTTCATAACACCTTCCAAAAGTAACTTTACAAACCCCAGTGAGTGAAAGATAAGAAAAGTATGTAAAGTATATTGTATGTAACAAGCAAGAAGAGGTACACAAATAATGTTCAGCGGACTTTTACCATTTTTGCGTTGTCTTTTAATTTCGCTGAGAATTTTTCCCTAGAAACGTCTGGAGACCATACCCCCCCCCCCCCATGGTCCAAAGAGCCCAGTTTTGATACCCCTGGTCTAAAAATGTTCCTCTTTTTACATCGCATTTCATTCCCGGCGCATCAAATTAAGTCCCAAACTTGTTTTGTTGCATTTTGTTTCACTTGACGGAAGTGAAACTGTCTGCAAACGACATTCTAGAGTTGACGTTAGTTCCTTTTATTATGATGAAGGTCTTTTGCACATTCATTTATTAAGACAGATGTCTATTTTGGGTAGTGGACCCTGTGTATAAACTTTTGCAAAGATGACATAAGCAGCAGCTGTCTGTATTTTACAAGCTTACATCCATTCAGATGTTTCGATGCGCCAACGAAACGTTCTTCTTACATCCTAGAACACTTTGTTATGAATTTGAGACATGAAGGCCGACTGTGGATCTATCCGTAAAAGGACAGACTCCACCAAAGCAGCGGAGGCCAGATGTGATCAGTGTACATTTCAATTAGCCTTACTAAAATCTGCCAGAAGAAATAAGCCCTGAAAACAAACAATCTTTACTCCGCTTTACCATCATATGAGGGCAAATGCCAAAGATTCAAAGCATCGGTTCTTAATCTAAACACACTCGCCTTAGTTCCTCCGAGTCATCAGAGCCTCATACGGTACAGGCTTTAAATAACATCAGGGTGAATAAATGATGACACAATTTGTTTTTTTCGTTGAACTCTCCATATAAAAGAAGAAATATTAAAATTGCTCTAAGCACACAAAGACAAACCAGCTGTGATGGCTTAAGCAACACTAGCTTCCCTTATTCGTTTTCGATTGCCTTGCGTGGAAGAACGTTTGCTTAACGTGACTATTGCCAAGCAGTATTTTGCAGTGCATGGTTACAGTGGATCTTAAGAAAGCCTGATGTGAGGAAAGTGATGGGTTTTCCAGACTGACATGCTTTACACATGTACAGGTGTTGAGTCAGCTGGTTTCTGCCCTCGCTGAAGGAAATTCCAGCAGATGTCACAACCGTGGGCTTTCTGCACATGACCTCGGCCATTTCCTTTTGCAGAAGCAGCCGAGGGAGCTTTGAGACAGCAGATGGCAGTGTTATGTAAGTAATCCGTCTTTTGGCAAGATCTTACTAGCGCTTCTGACTCCAGCTGAGGTTGCATAAGGTAACCCCAGCTGGTGTCATAGAAAGAGTAGATCAGTATTGCAGCATTGCGCAGATTGGTGCTATTATTATTTATCTCGTTTTATATTAGCCGTAAGTTTAGCCTAGCATATACTGCGTAGGCTTATAGTTTACAATTTTGGAGCGCAATGGTTATAGTTTCCAATGGGGTTTGAACCTGCAGACTTACAGTTAGCAGCCTTGCGTATACACTATACATCCCCCCACACGTCTTCATTGCTATGAGTGAAGTGAAATGCTGAAAAACTTCACAGCTCTTAGTCACTCGACATTGACGTCAGCTCCAATCTCCGAATCAAGATGTGTGGAATGTTATATCATAACCTATGCGGCAATCATTTGCATGTATTTATCATACTATATTTATACAAGGCTTCTTGACTTTGATCCAATTTGTTTTATAGTATCACAAATTCATTTACAGTACTTCGACCTTAAAGGAGTAGTTCACTATAAAATTACGATTTCACGATCATTCGTGTCATAGCGTCTGTGCGTTTATTTCTTCTATGGAAAACGAATTGAGGCTTTGAAGGAAAGCTTTTCGGGTTTCTTATCCATATAATGAACTTGAACGGGGTGTGTCGGTTAAAGGTCCAAATATCAGTTTCATCGCAGCTTCAAAAGGCTCTATACGACATCAGCCGATGGATAAGGGTGTTTTCAAGCATAACGATGATATGCTTTTTCAACATAAATGCACAGCCGAACGCACAGCCTTGCAAATTGTACTGCTTTCGACTCGTATGCGCAGACACGGGTATTGACGCATGCGCATTGCCACATATTGCAATACCTCTACGGGGTTCACGTTTTCGACTATTACCTTGAATCGATGCTCCAAGGACACTGTTGCCACCTGGTGGTTAAAATAATTGCCGCGAGTAATGGAATGCGCATGCGCGACCTGCACAAGTTTTCCAGATATGTGATTGAACGTTACGTTAAATGTCTCAAGGAGTCTGAAATGATGGAATACTGTGGGTTTTGTAGTCAGCGCTCCACTGAACTGTGACTATATATCACCGTTCTTTCATGTACAATTGGCATTCCAGATGGTAATGGGCTATTAGATTCCTTTTAATTTTTTAGCAACAGCAAGCAATAGGACAAAGGCAATGTACTGTGGTTTTTATTGTGGTAAATGAAAGGTTCTTTTATTCTCATTACATTTACATTTATTCATTTCGCAGACGCTTTTATCCAACGCGACTTACAGTACATGTAGGAGAGCATTTAAACATTTTGTCAACACGTTAAACACTACTGTTAGTTTACAAGGCCATGCTACTAGGAGGATTAAAGCAGGAGTAAGCAATGGAGAGAATGAACGACAAATTATTTTTTAAGACACAAGACATAGACCGTTTTATTATTGGTTAGTCAAATAAAGGCAGAACAGGTATGTTTTGAGCTGTTTTTTGAAAGGTGTTGGCTTTCCTGTGGCTCAGCGGTTAGAGCATGGCGCCAGCAACGTCAAGGTAATGGTTTGATCCCAGGGGATTGCACATTCTCGGAGACAATGTATAGTATAATGCAATGTAAGTCGCGTTTGGATAAAAGCATCTGCCAAATGCCTAAAGTAAATGTAAATAATCGTGAAGGATGCTGCAGTTTGGGTGGAGGTTGGCAGTTCATTCCACCACAGGGGAACCGAATGTGTAAAGGTTTTTGCAAACGATTTGGTGCCTCTCTGTGATGGAACACCCAGGCGTCGCTAATTTTCAGACCGAGGATGACGGGAGGGGATGTAGACCTGGGGCAGTGAGTTAAGGTAAAGGGGCGAATTTGCCCGTAATCATACTGAAAGGGGTCATATGGCGCGGATACGTGTTTTTCTGTATTTGGTGTGTAAAAAGTTGCCCATGCATGTTTTAGACATTTCAAAATTGCAAAACTTTAAGTGTCGGACCAAAAGATGCCTTCTATCTAAAAGCGTGTGTCTTTGTTTTCTCTCTTGTGTTGATGTTTTGTTTCATGTGAGCACATCCGGCTGGTGTCATTTAGCCTTAAATGATAAAGCCTTACTCATATTCTCTCCTTAGAAAACAATCTCAGGAATCACAAATGTGTCGTCTCACAGATCTCCACAATCCCTCAAACTTGGCTCAAATACTAAAGAAACAATCAAAAGTTAGAGACTCATGCAGTCCCAGATGTATATATCTTTTCTTGAGGTGAACACAAATTGAGTTATTAATATATATTTTGTAGCTTTAGACAGGACAAATCCAAGCTGAAAGTAATAGAAATGACTAGTAGGTTATTTAAATGTCTTCTGAAGTAAAACGATGGGTTTGTGAAAGAAAAATATTTCTATTTTCAGATTTTTTCATTATAAAAAAGTCATGTATATCTGAGATGGCATGAGGATGAGCAAATTATAAAGAGTCTTCATTTTTAGTTGAACGATTTGGTTGAACTATGACTCAAAAGATCTTTCCAAGGTCAAATTCTCTGAGATAAGTTTTCCACATTAATATATTTGAGAGCTTGGTAGTCTGTGCTATGTCAAAAATGACATAATTTGTTTCTATTTTGATCTCTGCCAAGGAATTTCTGGAGAATCCTCTCAGACAATGTTGATGCTCAGATGATACATGAGAACCCCATTAAGACTCCTGAGGTAGAAAATAGTCTTGAAATGTCCTTTTAACTTGTTGTTGTTTTGGAAAAAGACAAGGTTTGCTTTTTGCCTTTCAAAATGACAGATGTTATGTCTGTAAGCACAGTGGTCCAAAAATAATGAGCTCAACGAGTGTGTGTGTGTTCGCACAGGGTGAGATCGCGTTTGGCGGAAAATGCGGCTATTGGTATTCATATGAGTGATGAATCTGTGAGCTGCCAGGACATGAATATGCAAACCGCCACTGTTACTTGAGCACTAAGTGTGCCTTCCTAAAACGTCCCATCTTCATTAAGCTAATTGTTCCACTCGTTGGGCGAACTCTAAGTTGATATGGAACTTGATGAGATGCGGCCTTAGATGCCGTGTCTAAGATCTAAAGTGTTAAAAGAATAATACAACCAGTACTTGTGTGATAAAATAGGACAGTTCTACAAATTGAAACAGACAATGAAGAATAATAATACTGTTGTCAGGGTCCCTGTCTAGCGTGTTTTGTTTCTCTTTTGTAGTAATGTTTTGTTTCATGTGAGCACATGGTCTGGTTGACAGCCTGCCATGTGCTTTCTTGTCATTGTGGTGTAACCCCCACTCCCTCATTACCCTGTTAATCTTCTCGTTAATGTTTCACTCTCCTCACCTGGTTCTGGTCTTCGTCTTCCCAATCTCCTCTCCTGTTTCTCGTGTTCTGATTTTAACCCGTTTCTGCTCATTGTTTTCTCTCTCTCCCCTCCTGTTCCTCATTTTGATTTCCTTTCCTTAATACTTCTCTTGTCCAGTGTCAGATCGTTATTTTTGTTTTTCTTCTCCGACTCCCCTGTGACGTTTACTACTGCCTTGGACTGACTGCCTTAGTTCTAGCCCAGTTTATAGTTTATTTTTTGTATCTACCCTGTCTGTCTTGTCTTCAAAGCCATGTCTAGTTTTTTGGTAGATTCCCCCAGTTTATTTCCTTGTCCTGTTTGGCCCCGCTGCTGTGTCCATCCCTTCTTTGCCCTTAGTCCGAAACTCCGACTATCACGCCTCTCGAGTCATCAACGGGTCGAGTTTCCCTCCCTGTGGTTTGATCTCCCCCAGTGGATCCAATGTCCCCTGTGTCTGTCTGATTCTTGTTTTGTTTTTTCATTTGTCGCTGCTTTTTTTTGTTTTTTAATAAACCTCTCTGATACCCGCAGCTGAATCCAGACTCCCATTCCTGACTAAACGATCTGACCCAAAATATGGATTCAGCGGGGTTGGATCTCCCCGTACTACACCAGAGGAGGTGTTGCTCCAGTCCTGGGATACCTAACTGCAGGCTCAGCTGAGGGAGTTTCATTTCACAGCCGCCACTGGTCCTTCTCTCTCATCTACCGACCACCCTGAGACTACACCCGAGCGCAGAATGCTCAAGCTCCAGCTCCAGCTCATGTCCATGCCTGCTTCAGAATCAGATCCAGCATCCCCCGAGCAGGCCGCCGATCCTGCAGCTACTCCCTCTCAGCCGGAACCAGAGTCAGCTGCAGCCGCCCCAGTCCCCTTGTCTGAGTCTGCTACAGCCTTCCCCGAACCGTCTACCAGGTCAGCTGCAGGCATCCCAGAGCCATCCACCGTGACAGCAACAGCTACCTTCACTCCCTTGTCCTTTTCCCTTCTTGTGGCCACCCAGTCCTTGCCATGCCCCCTCTGCATCACCACAGGCTAGTGCCCCTACCGGTCCTTCTGCTGGGTGGGGGTACTGTCAGGGTCGCTAGTGTGTCTTTGTTTTCTCTCTTGTGTTGATGTTTTGTTTCATGTGAGCACATGGTCTGCCATGTGTTTTCTTATCATTGTGGTGTGACCCTACCCTGTTAATCTTCACGTTAATGTTTCACTCTCCTTACCGGGTACTGGTCTTCGTCTTCCCAATCTCCCCTCTTGTTCTTCGTGTTCTTATTTTCACCTGTTTCTTCTCATTGTTTTCTCTCTCTCCACTCCTTCACTCGTTTGTCTTTTGGTTTCCTTTTCTTTATATTCATTGTGTTTCTCTTGTCCTCTGTCAGATCGCTTTTGATATTTTTATTCTCTGAATCCCCTGAAACATTGCAATGACTGACTTAGTTCTAGCCCAGTTTATTGTTTAGTTTTTGTACCTCCCCTGTCTGCCTAATCGTGGGAGCCGTGTCTTTGTTTTTTGTTAGATTCCCCAAGTTTATTCCCTTGTCCTCTTTTGGCCCCGTAGCTGTTAGCCACCTGCCTTGTCCTGCCCCTTCTTTGCCCTTAGTCCGCAGCTCCGATTATCACGACTCTCTAGTCAGCAACGAGTCGAGTTTCACTTCCACGTGGAATGTTCTTCCCCCATGAATCCATCTCTGTTCACGCAGCGGCAACAGGAGTTTCCTTCCCCACGGATTGTCCCCATTCAAGATTTATAGGCAAGAGTTATCATCAAGATTGTTTGTCAAGAATTATCGCCAAGATTTATCATTAAGATTTATAGCCAAGAGTTAGCAACACGATTTATTAAACTATATTTATGTTCATAAATGTTAACAAATACAACCTTGCTGTATAGTGTTATAGTTATACATGATATTTATCATGTGTGTGTAATTCCTTGTTGGTACTGTAGGTTTTTCTGTGCTCTTCCCTGTGTCATACGTAAATCTCAACGTTCTTGACTGTCATCTGTTTAATAGATTAACCTGAATACTGAATGCACCGTTCAGTTTCTCTTAATCTGCATTTTTAATAATGAGATTAATTACCATCTAAACAGACACGGTGAAATTACACATTCATAAAAGCCCTTCTGAGAAATCAGGAGAAATCCTTCTGAAGTGTTTTAACACCTTCAGATTAAGGTTTCCCATTTCACATTATAAGGTCACATAAAGTGAGTCATCAATGTGTAATCTTGCAGTGTAAAGTAAATTAAAACCCTTTAACAAAATGTGCCTTATATTTTTATCCTTTGGCTGGACAACAACGATCTTATAATTAATTCACAACATAAATGATCTATTTACCTTGTTGCTATCCCATTATTAAATTCAATTCAAATTTATTTCTACAGCGCTTTGTACAATTTAGCATTCTTGCAAAGCAGCATGAAAACACATTTTAGAACAAATGAGAAATAAAAGTAAAGAAATAAGAAAAACCTGTAAAAATTACGATTACTTTCAGGCTGTTATATTTTCATCCAGTAGTAAATATATTTGTCTTAATAGAGTGATGCAGGGATCACATATTTTTGTAATCCAGTCTGGCAGTTAGCACCGCAATAGTCCTTTTAATCTTTTTTTTCTTTTGGAATATCACAAAAACGTAAGCTCTGTGATTAACTGAGGTTTATGAGACATGTCAAGTCTATAAAGATAATCTTTACAATTTAATAAAACATTTATGAATTCTTAAACCCCAAAACAGTTGCTGTATGTAAGAAGCTAGCATGAAGCTAACATCAATGTCACTATTAAGCCTTGACAGCTCCTTCAAAATGTGTTTATCAAACCTTATATCAAACCATTGACTTTAAAGCAATGGAACCAGAAGAGCTAAAATGCAGGTTGGATCCGATGGCAGGAGAGGAAGCTGGACTGACTCGGCAGACCCAAACGTACTGTAAGGGTCTGCTGGGAACGCCTGGCCGAGTCTCCTGTCAGAGAGATCTTTAACTCCCACCTCCGGCAGAGCTTCAACCAGATCCCGAGGGAGGCTGGAGACATTGAGTCCGAGTGGACCATGTTCTCCGCCTCCACTGTCGAAGCGGCCACTCGGAGCTGTGGCCGTAAGGTCTCTGGTGCCTGTCGAGGCGGGAAATCCCCAAACCCGGTGGTGGACACCGGAAGTAAGGGAAACCGTCAAGCTGAAGAAGGAGTCTTATCGTGGCCTGGTTGGCTTGTGGGACTCCTGAGGCAGCTGACAGGTACCGGCAGGCCAAGCGGACTGCTGCCCTGGTGGTTGTGGAGGCAAAAACTCGGGCCTGGGAGGAGTTTGGTGAGGCCATTAGGGCTGTCAACTTTAGTCGTTTAGTCGACTAATCGGTCGATGCCGTCTTGGTCGACTGACATTCTCATTGGTCGACCAGTTGCCTATTTTTTTTAGCCTATGTTTCATCCCCAACTTTAAATACTTTAATTTCGGCTATTTAAAAAAAATCACTTAATTTTCAAAGAATTGTATTATTATTATAGTTGTATGTATTATTGATGTCTTTTCGTTGTTGTTTTATAAATGTTCTATGACGATTGTTTAATAAATGTTCAATCAAAATGCAAAACATCGCGTCTTTTTTTTTTTTTTTTTTTTTAGTCGACTGATCGCTGCGCAGGACAGGACTTTGGTCGACTAAGCATTTCTTTGGTTGACTACAGCCCTAGAGGCCATGGAGAAGGACTATCGACTGGCCTCGAAGAGATTCTGGCAAACCGTCCAGCGCTCGTCCATCACCCAAGCCGAAGTCACTGAGGTAGTCAAGAAACTCCTCAGTGGCAAGGCACCGGGGGTGGATGAGATTCGCCCTGAGTACCTCAAGTCTCTGGATGTTGTGGGGCTGTCTTGGCTGACACGCCTCTGCAGCATCTGTGGCGGTCGGGGACAGTGCCTCTGGGATGGCAGACCGGGGTGGTGGTCCCTCTTTTTAAGAAGGGGGGCCGGAGGGTGTGTTCCAACTACAGGGGGATCACACTTCTCAGCCTTCCCGGGAAAGTCTATGCCAGGGTACTGGAGAGGAGAATACGGCCGATAGTAGAACCTCGGATTCAGGAGGAACAGTGTGGTTTTCGTCCAGGCCGTGGAACGTTGGACCAGCTCTACACCCTCTACAGGGTGCTTGTTCAACCAATCCACATGTGTTTTGTGGATTTGGAGAAGGCATTTTCCTTCTCCAAATTGTGGATTTTTGTCCCTCGTGGCATCCTGTGGAGGGTGCTTCGGGAGTATGGGGTCTGTGGTCCTTTGCTAAGGGCTGTCAGGACCCTGTACGGCCGAAGCAGGAGCTTGGTTCGCATTGCCGGCAGTAAGTTGGACTTGTTCCCAGTGCATGTCGGACTCCGGCAGGGCTGCCCTTTGTCACCGGTTCTGTTCGTAATTTTTATGGAGGGTGTCAGGTTTGGGGACCACACGATCTTGTCTCTGCTATTTGCAGATGATTAAAACTGTCCTCCAGCTGAACACTTCCAAAACTGAAGCCATACAAATCGGCACCCCTCATCAGGTCCAGTCATCCCTCATAACCACTCTCTCTTTCTCCGGTCAAGACATCCCCCTCTCAACTACTGTCACCAACCTTGGTGTGAAGCTGGACCCACAACTGACCTTTGCAAATCACATCAATTATCTGTACAAAACCTGCTTTTTTCATATCAGAAACATTTCAAAACTCCGCCCCTTCCTGAGTTTTTCTGACGCAGAAAAACTCATCTACGCACTAATCTCCTCCAGGCTGGACTACTGTAACAGCCTGCTCATCGGTATCCCAAATAAACACCTTCAGAAACTTCAATTCATTCAGAACTGTGCTGCCCGAACTCTGATGAAAATTCGCAAATACGTACACATCACTCCCATTTTTCAGACCCTTCATTGGCTCCCCATAACCTCAAGAATTCAATACAAGATTGCCCTCATCACCCACTATTGCATCTACAACAACGCCCCGCAATACCTCAAAGACCTCATTAGCGCGCATTCATCTACCCATAACCTCCGGTCCCAAAGCACAAACCTCCTCCATCAGCCCCGCTCAAGACTCCGCACCATGGGAGATCGAGCTTTCTCCGTCACTGCCCCTCATATCTGGAACTCCCTCCCTGAACATCTCAGAAAACCACAGTCTGTGGACAGTTTTAAAAAACAGCTAAAAACTGTTCTGTTCAGGCAGGTGTTCTTAAGTTGTTCGTAGCCTTTGCGGTTTTTAAATTTGTTCTCCACTGCTCGTTTAGCTGTTTTTCTTTTCGACTGCATTTTTTTTTCTGTATGTATTTTATTGATTGTAAATGTTTTCTGTTGTTTTCTATTATCCATGTGTTTTGATGTGGTTTCTGTAGCACTTTGAGATTTTCTTATGAAAAGTGCTCTACAAATAAAATTTATTATTATTATTATTATTATGTTGTCGTGTTGGCCCCTTCAAACCAGGACCTTCAGCATGCACTGGGACGGTTTACAGCAGAGTGTGAAGCGGCTGGAATGAAAATCAGTACCTCCAAATCCGAGGCCATGGTCCTCAGTCGGAAAAGGGTGGCTTGCCCACTTCAGGTTGGTGGAGAGTTCCTTCCTCAAGGGGAGGAGTTTAAGTATCTCGGGGTCTTGTTCACGAGTGAGGGAAGGATGGAACGGGAGATTGACAGAGGGATCGGTGCAGCTTCTGCAGTAATGCTCAATTTACCGGTCAATCTACGTTCCTACTCTCACCTATGGTCATGAGCTTTGGGTCATGACCGAAAGGACAAGATCCCGGATACAGGCGGCTGAAATGAGCTTCCTCCGCAGGGTGGCTGGGCGATCCCTTAGAGATAGGATGAGAAGCTCGGTCACCCGGGAGGAGCTCGGAGTAGAGCCGCTGCTCCTCCACATCGAGAGGGGCCAGCTGAGGTGGCTTGGGCATCTGCTACGCATGCCTACTGGACGCCTTCCCCGGAAGGTGTTCCGGGCCCGTCCAACCGGGAGGAGACCCCGGGGAAGACCTAGGACACGCTGGTGGGACTATGTCTCCCGGCTGGCCTGGGAACGCCTCGGTGTCCCCCCGGAAGAGCTGGAGGAAGTGTCTAGGGTGAGGGATGTCTGGGCATCTCTGCTTAGACTGCTGCCCCCGCGACCCGGCCCCGGATAAGCGGTAGAAAATGGATGGATGGACACCTTTCATAAAGGTGTAGTGTGTAATTTACGCAGCTAGAGTGTGCACATTCAAAACAGATACGTTCAAAACAACAATAACAGAGTAGTGTGATAATGCTGTTAATGGGCGTTGAATAATGGGAACTGTCGTCTTCAACTCCACCGCTAATTCAATTCAATTTTATGTATACAGTGCTTTTCGCAACGTGCATTATTTAAAAGTAGCTTAACAGGAGAAAATAAGAAAAAAATGAAAACACTGAAAAGGTAAAACACAGTACAATGCATGGTGTTTGTAGAACAGGTAAAATCGTTCTAATAAAGCAATGCTAACATAATTTAAAGTATATTTAAGATAATCTAATATCAGGCCCTGTGGAACTCTATTCCAGAGTTTAGGTGCTACATGTAACCGTGTTATCGTGACAGCCTTGCTAACCATATGATACATGACAAGTTTCATAAAATACCAACTGTGAAATGCAGACACATTTTAAGTATGGACGGTTTCACTGGCAACAACATAAAGAAATAAACGTTATGTGGCCCAAAGTTACTACCGGTAGACCTCCGCAAAGAATATAACTGTTGAGTAGTTTTAATGTGATTAAAAACAATTAAAATACAATAAGATATTAATATCAATAAAACATACAATCAATTGGCCTTCGGGCCAGCGCGTCCATTACAAACACAATAAACAATAAAAGTTCCAATTTCCTTCACTTGACATATTTTCATGACTTTGACAAAAAGATACTAATGATAAAGTCCAGTAACTTGCAGCAACTGTTTCTAATTGTGAAGACCCAGAAGGTAGTAAACAAGAGCATTTATCAGGCCTGCAAATTAAGAAGCGTTACCACTTACTTTATTTAAACTTCTTCCACGTTCTTTAACTCAGTCATGTAGTTTAACATCTTCACAAAGCAGAGAGTTTTTCATTTCAGCTTTCATTTTCAAATTCTGTGAAAGGCTAAAAAGCAATCTTCTGTTTCACTTTTTCTGTACTTAAAAAAGTGAAATCAATAATATACTTTCCAAAATGTTGCTGATTGATTTTTGTTTTTTAAAGAACAGTTTATTGTATGTGCAAGAGCAACAGGACAAAACATATTTTCTGCTATACGCACACAAAATAAATGTATGACGTTTGGGTTTGGAGCAACAGAGCACATAATGACGTTCTTAAGTGTTTTAATGTTAACTTTACAGCAAGCAATTTACTTTCTCATTCTGTTCATCAAAATGTAAAACTGGAGGGTCAGTCGTAGATAAAAACACTTTTAGAAGAGTGGAAATGTTTATTAATGTGCGGTTGTTTGATTCGTGAGTCACTTTGTCAGTAAGGATAACATCTTATCATTGGTGAGCGCTAATCTACTGTTAGAGGGACGTAACTTGTGCAAGTGCACTTTAACAGAAGAATTATCTCTTTTCTCCCTCTTTTCGCCAACCACATTAATCACAGGAGTCATTGCTGGAAAATTGTCAAATGCGCTATATAAATAAAGCTGACTTGACTTGAAATCCTACTTTGGCATTTTTTGTATTGTTAAAAGGCTCTTACTAAACCCTTTTTGACCATACGCTGCTTAATGTGCATCCAGACAAAGAAGAAATGTTTAATTGACATTAGCGATACAGATGCTTAAATGAAATTCGACATACCCAGACTTCCTGAAAGAATAGTGTTGTGACTGGTGCAATGTATTTTTAAAGGCATGAAAGAATAAACGTGGTAGGAGTCTTTTGTGTTCTTCACAGATACAGAAAGAAAGTCACACAGGTTTGAAATGAAATGAGGGCGAGTTAATGATGAACAACATATAATTTTGGGTGATCTGTCCCTTTAACACAAGATGAAAAGAAGAGAAATTATGTCATAGACGAATCTAAAAAATATATACAATTGAGATTTGAAAGAAGTAAATATATTTTAAATAAAAGTATCTTTTCATATATTTTCCCGCTAAACCACATTACTGAACTGCATTCAGACATTTTATTAATTTTATACTTTTTACCTTACTACAGTAAAACACAATACAGGGATATAACGTCTGTTAAAATAATAAGGCAGTTCAACAAACACTATCACTTATATACTAAAAATAATATTACGTATAAATGAAAATCAATAAAATGTATTACATAATGGAGGGTTAGTTGTCAATGTAAAAAAACACAGACAGGGACCTTTGTGTTTTATCACCTATCATACTATTGCTCTTGTATGACATATCGCTTATTGCTCTCTGATCTCTTTGTAAGTCGCTTTGGGTAAAAGCATCTGCTAAATGACAAAAAATATTTTTTTTCTTTAATTTGGTGTAATAACACCTGTGCTGCGTTTCCTGATAACCTTGTCTCTTAGCGTGATAAGAAGACTCTAAAGGTTCACTTCAGTTCTTCAGTTTTACCTTTGCTAGGTGTGTCTCCCGAACTAATACCTTAGGAGGTTACTTTCTTACGTTCCATGTTACCAGGTGCTGTCCACGGCGGTGGTGCTGAATTAATGGATATCGATCGTTCAACAATCAATTATTCACGCTATACGGTGACTGCTTCACTGGGTTATGGTGGATTCACACGGTACGCGGCAGTCGAGTTTGTCCAGTTCATTTTCAAAGGGAAACTTACGTTGAGAGCAAAACGTTGAGTTTGTCTTGATAAAGTTAGACCATCAAGATCCAAAAGCTGCTGAATTTGTTGCCGTGGCAGGTTAACTTTTCTATAATTATAATTGCAGCATAAATTGTAGCCAGGTTTTCACGGGTAAAATGTACTAAGACGCTCCCCGGAGGGCCCCGTTTTTTATTTTTCCCCTAAATTTGCTGTATCGCAGCAGTTTGACCAAACTTCCTACCACATTCTTTCTCTTTAAATATACTCGAAATTCTTTGGTTTGCAGCGGATGCACCTTCGGATAATAACATTAAAAAGCTAACAACCATCAGTGTAAAGACAATGATATTATTTGCATCAAAACACGTCAATGTACTGGTATGTTTAACTTTTTAATTTTATTTGTATAGACTGTGATGTAAAGAAGCTTTTTTGAGAAGGTATAACTCTGAGCACTCCAGACCAACCTTCCGAACGTATGAGTTGCAGAAGGTTTACATAACTAAGAACGTTTCGGGAAACACATTTTAACAATTTACTGTGGGAACAGACTTGACTTTAAGCATGCGAAGATCGTTCAGACGGTGGTATGAAAATGTGCGTGTGCGATTCCTCAATTTTTTTAATTTCTGTACCGAGAGGTCATGATGTGACGCACTCATGTGAAGCGAATTCGTAGGTCAGAGTTCACCAAACTTGAATTTTGCTACGCAGCAAAATGCTAAATATCGTTGGACGGACTTGGGTTTCCGGTCCGTCGCATTGGCATGCATATGGATGGAAGTCAATGGAGGGAAAAGCCAAGTCTGACCGCGGCTTAAAGTCTAATTTAAGAACGACGTAGCATTAAGAAGGTTTTGGGACAGCCGTGAACATTCTCCTGAGATGTAGTAAATCGGTTAAAAGCAGCATATTAGCCCGGCTCTCCTGATGTCTTTATTCTTCTGAACACGCCTGGAAGTAATTGGCACTGTGGTGGCATGGGGGGCCGCGGTATGGACGCAGTACAGTACACGGAGCGCTCGGCTGTGTAATGAGCTGTGACAGTGCCTTACATGAACTCTCCGCTCTACATTATTTAATGAGTGACCCTCCGTCACTCTGACCACCCAGGCGAGGATGGGATGCGGGGGCCAGCGAGCTCCCCGGTGAGATGAAATACAGCATAGCAATGCGAGGGAACCCCTTGGCACAGGTTAACATTGGCAGACTAAATTTCTCTCATTCTGCGTGTTGAAATATGTAAAGTGCATGTATTAGAACCACACCTGCTTTTAAATGTATCATTATATCTAATATGCCTCACATGGCAGACATGGCCTGTCAGAGCTCATACACGGCACTGAAATAAGAGATGATAAAACAAGACGATGGACTGTGATTGTGGACAGTTCTGTTGTATAGTGTTTAATGCAGTGTAGTGTTTTATAGAAATGTGTTTTCTAAAACTGCAGATCGGTCCAGTAGATCAACAGGTTATGGTTTGTGCAACTGTGGCAGTTTTCATATTACACTCAACTGCGGTTGTTAACTGCTTGCAGCTTCGCTGATCAGCTTTTTGGGGGTCTGGCTTTTTTGTAGTATAGATTATGTTGTGTAGCTGTTGGTCAACTTTACCTGACACTTTTCACAAACAGGTCATCGTCATCATCAAGGTCAGGAGGTGAAGTAAATGTTAAATGAGCTCAACAGGGTTTTCAATGTGATGAATTCTTCCACATTTGTCTAAAGACCAACAAAAACCCTTCCAGAGAAAAACTGTATTGCTAAGTGGTTGCAGTTTCATAGCACAGAAGATTTCTCATCATTTTATTTAAATGTTAACTCAGTCTCAGAAATCCCAACTAAAATTGCTTAAAGGTGCAGTGTGCCTCCTCTAGAGAGTGCATTTTCGTAAAAACGTTAGCTCCATCGGCAAAAAAGCGAAAATGTGACAACATCGTAGTTCTGTGTCAGCCACCATAGTGCTACGAAAAGGAGGAGTGAGCTGTTGGTTGCAATTCGCAACCTGACCACTAGATGCCGCTAAAGGTCATACATTGGACCTTTAAATTGTTGAAGATGAATGCACTTAGCGCACTGCAGTGTGTGTGAACAGTGAAAAAAATGGAATTGGAAAGGTTTTTAGGGTCACACATTTCTTGTAATGAGATAAAATCACGTGGCGACAGGTCTGCACATGAAACTCTGAGATGATGCAAAAACGGAAAATTAAAAAAAGACCGTTGGGTAAAATATTCCACTATTAAACACAATTAAAAAAACTTTGAGTGTTCATTATGGCAAAGGCGTGCGCTAGCAACACCTAAGCTGTGGGTTTCATTGCCAGTGAACGCAATACTCTACACTGTCATTTGATTTGTACAAAAGTTTCACCAAACGTGTTACAAAACTGAAACCAAAAGTTAAAATCGCACTGGCTTGGTTTCTTCAGAAGGATATACAGCATGTACATTCATCTGAAAGCTCCTGGCAGTTCTGTATTAAACAGTTTGTATGAAACATCAAGAACACTGCTCTGTCTTCTGGATGTGGGCGTTACAGAAGGTCATGCACTCTAAATGCGTACAATTATTTTATTATGTATATGGAACGGAATAAATTAAAGCTGAAGAGGCATGCTGTCTGAGATGTTTCTGGCATTTCACTTTTCTTATTGATTGATTTATATGTTGCCAACGGCAACTCAAACCACCAAGAACCCTGTTAACCTAAACCTGTGCATTTGCCTTCTTAACGTTCTAACATGTTTGTCTTATATGTTTCTTAAACAAAATGTTACATGCTCTTCCATTTAGAAGTAGCTTTGAATAAAATTGTCTACTAACTGAATGCTAATGTTTGGCACATAGCTCATTAACTTCCTAAGTTCTGTAAGTGCATTACTGTACACGGTTTTCCTTGTTTTTACCAAACTATTCGATGATCTAAAATGATTTTCTGCAAGCCACAGATGCTGTCCAGAGAGGTCATATTTTGCCCAGAGCGCGCGTATAAAAGTTCACGGCTGTATTCAGAAACCTAATCATTTAATGATGCATAACAAGGCACATTGTTCAAGTTCAGCCAACCATCAGAGGAAAGTCAGACTGGATCAGAACAAACTTTTGACTTTCATGATCTAATATTGGGTTGGGAATCAGATGCAATTTACAAACAAAAAACAGTGTTGGCAGAAATGTAACTTTAGTTAGTTTTTAAGAGGGATGTGCGAGTTTAACAAGTAATGTGTCATTTAAGATCACATAACTTTTATGTGGGCACAACTGGCACAACCGAAGAGTGCTGTGTTGATACAGTGTGGGACGAGTTCACCAGGCTTGAAACCACAATCTTCCATTTCCATTCAGTTTTAAAGAAGGTGGTATTTTCTCAGACAGAATAAAGTAGGTTGTGAGATGAAGGGGGTGGTCTGACTCTGAATCAGCCACACACAGTAATAGACATGGAGGAGGTTATGGAAAGATGTGCCCGCCTGTATCTATCAAACATTATTTGTGTGTGAATGCAGAGACATGCAGGGGAACTTTCAAAGACATTTCTATAAATTAACTTTACAGGAACTAGTTTAAAGGGACCAGATTGCCAAATGATAACTCATCCTAGAGAATTTGAAATGAAAATGAACGTTTTCATAATAGTGTATTTTTTATACTTTTTGTGAAATGTATGTATACTGTTGTTTAAAAGATCTCTTATTCACATTTTCCCTTTCTTTCATACCTTTTTATTGTCATGATTCTTCCCCCTCTTGTCATGCTTTTTGAGTCTCATGAACAGAACCATGACAGACCCATGTGTTTTAAGTGGGGAGAGACATTTATTGTTATTGTGGCTTGCCATACTCTCTCTCGGTCTCATCTTTGTTCCCGCCCCTCTCGTCCCCTCATTATTGATTGTTAATTATATCTTGCCCTACACCTGTTCCCCTCTTGATATGGTTCCCTATTTAATGCCCTTGTGTCGGCTGTCTTGTGCTAGATCATTTTGCCTGGTTTCCCTCCCGGTTTGTGTTGTTATCTAGTTGACTTATTTGTAGTTTATGTATTTAGTCTTGTCTAGTGTAGTTAGTCCGTTTACACTTCATGTTATGCCTTTGTTATGTTGTTCACCCCCCCCCTGGGGTTTTTGTTTTGTATGTTTATTAAAAAGTCTTGTTAACACCTTACCCGCTGTTTGTGCCTGGGTACTCTGTCCTTGTTACCTCACCGTTCGTGACATTTGTAGTCTGTAGAGCATTTTTCCACTAAAGAACCTTTTGTTCAACAATAAGATTCTGCGACAAAACTGGTTTAGTTTAGCACCTTAATAATACATAAATCAAGAATGCTTTATTTTATCATCTTCAGTGTTGTCACTATTTTCCTTTTTGTAAAAAACATAATTTTTTTGTCATTTTCATAAGCAGCTTGATGTCTATTAGAGGACTTTCTGATCAAAATGAACGTGTATAAAAATGATACGTTAACCCATATATCCTTAATAGCCCAATCCCTAAAATAATGCTGATTTACAATATATGTATTGATAGGATATCTAGAAGTTCGATAATACAAAAATAAAAACTAACATTAATAAACATCACTGTGGCTTTTTCTGTGTGCTGTCTGAATATTCTCTTATATTTGAAGTTGAATACGTCCATTTACTTTCTTTTAAATTGTTTGATTTTAATGGAGAAAATAATCACAGAAATAAGAATCAGAACATGATATGTGATATTATTAGTAATGAGGTCTAACAGTTAGTCGTAATACTTCAATATAATTGGATGAGACTCATGCCAAGGATCCCAAAACATGAACTGGGACGCCTGACTGCTTTGGTATCACTCCGCCACAGTAACCGCTAAAGCGATGATATGACCAGTGGACATGTTACAGCAGGCGGAGATAATCTCTCTCTCTCTCTCTCTCTCTCTCTCTCTCTCTCTCTCTCTCTCTCATGCAGCCAGGGACAGACTGGGAGTAAAAATGGCCCTCGAATTCTTCAGCAGGAGCGCAGCTCGCAAAATAACATAACGCATTTACATTAATGCACTTGGCAGACGCTTTTATCCAAAGCGACTTACATTGCATCGTACTATACATTTGTCTAGCGCCATGCTCTATCCACTGAGCCGCAGGAAAGCTAAACAAGAACACAGCGACGCACTGATGCACAAACCATTCTATAGCACTAGAATGTATAAATGTAAATGTTTTTCAAGACCTTTCATGTCACCTGGCAAAGTCAATAAAACGTTCAACAGTAAATTTCAGTACAGTCTACGAAACAAACAGAAATCAAAATGACATAAAAGCCTGCCTAAACATGTACATTTGATATGAAATATATGTATTGTAATATAAGGTAATGTATTTATACTGACCGTGACATGGTGTGACTAGACTTTGCTAACAAATATTGTTTTACATCAGCTATTATACATCAGCTAAAATAAATTGACGTTTTCATCCGCCAGACTGTCAGGAAGCTAAACTCCAACCTGCTCATCTGTATTTATCTGTTTCTTTTTTATATATTTTGATTCTGTGTTAGTGTTATTTGTATGCACCGTGGGTCTCGAAGAGTAACGCAATTTCAATCCTCTATATGTACATGTGGCAGAATTGACAAAAAGCAGACTTTGACGTTTGACTATAAAGTCCAAAATCAACATTGAAGTTGACGTTTGACTATAAAGTCCAAAATCAACACTGAAGTCATAAAAAGTTAGTGTTTAGGAATTATAAATCGAGAAAAGAGGAGAGAAAAGAGTCATACTTAATAAGCTTTTTAAAACGATACATTGCAAACAAATTTGACAGAACATACGTACTTTCATTTCCTGTGATGATATGCCTGCAGTCTATTGAATACTTCCCTGCTAATAAAAGTATAGGATAATGCAATGCAAGTCGCTTTGGATAAAGACGTCTGCCAAATGCCTAAATGTAAATGTAATAAAATGGACTATATACACACAGTCATACCTTATGCCTCATATGCTATAATCATATCTGTCTTCTGTTTATTAGACATGTTAACTCAAACACACGTCTTCAGTTAAGTGACAAACCATTTTTCATTTTTCAAAGTTTTCAACAACAAAACTCTAGTTTGCATTTCTGTATCTTACCATTTAACATTTTTATTGTGAAACCGTTGGCTTTGTTATGTTGGCCTTCTTACTGTACATCTTTAAATAACACATTTGCCAGCGGCTCGCCGAGAAAACTCCTGATGCTCCAGAAGGCCAGTCCGCCAAAATGTCCATATATTCCCTTTATTCTCAATCCCATGACCAGCTGCAGGGAAGTAAAGCCCTAGTTGTATCCGTGACAGACTGAACAGAATCTCTTAGACACACCACTGGGTTTTCACCCACAGCTGCCTCATATTTGTGCTATGGGAGACCAAAAGAAGGACGTTGTTCTACACTGTAAAAGAATTGTTGAGTCAACTTAAAATAACAAGGCAACCTTTCACAAGCATGTTTTTGAGTTAAAGTCCACCCAACTTTAAAAACAATAATTTGACTCCTTAAACTAAAAATGATATGTTCAACTTATTTATCTTTGTAGAAAGCACATTTCAAAAGTTGGATGCAAGTTGAAAATCTAATCCTTGCTACTGTTTGTTAAAGCAGTTGATTCTTTTAGCTGTGAACTTGGTTTCTCTTAAAGTCAATGTGAAAACCAGTTGGAACCCGCATTCTGCTATGAGGATGTATTGTGAAATATTAAAACAAGATATTCAGTGACTAGTTTTATCCACCCGGAATGGATTGGCTCATTAAAAGTGATGGTCACACATCAGCGTGGGACAGTGTTGTGTGTTGAAAAGTAAAAGGTGTTTGTCAACCTGAAGGAATTCTAGTTTCAGTTATTACAGTTTGATGAAAGCACAGAAAGATCAGGAATGTAAACAGCGGCCATTTTGATTTCAAGGTTCGAGGAACATTTAGAAATAAAAGGCACGGCGGCGACCTCTCCAGGCAAATATTCCAGGCAAAAGTTCACTCCATTGTCTCATGACAATTCATGACTATTGTGTTTAGGTCGGATAATGGTATGCTTGCTTTTTCTAAAAATCATATGTTATGAATTCATACTAAATTGTTTCCTCGTACAATATCGATGTTTTCCCGTGAGATCGGGTTGGTTAGTGAGATGGTGAGAACAGGATTTGGAGGGAAACACGGCTCAAAGCAGACGATGGATAAAGGGGAGATGTTGAAACATGCCTCACTGTTTTCCTCTTGTGCTGTCAAATTAACACCAGCAGAAGGGAAACGTCTTTTCAGAAGCATTACTGGTTACATTTTATTAAAAATTGTGAGAACAGACATATTTTCTTTGGAACAGTCGGCACTGGTGATTCAGTCGCAGTAAGACCAGGAGTGTAAATTCCTGTAAGATTGGGTTGTAAATTCAGGTATTTGGTTGTAAATCCACATTGCACTGGTTTCTAGTAGATCATTAAAGGACCCGTCAGTGAAATGTAGCTACATCTAGGGGTGAGGTTGCAAATTGCAACCAATGGCTCACTCCACTCCTCCCTTTTTTGAAGCACTAAGGACGCTACAAAGATGTCGTCACATTTCACTTCTTTCCCGAAGGAGATACTGTATTTACAAAATGAGTTTCGTAGCACAGTTTGTTTTGTTAGGGCCACTTTGTTAGAAACAACATGGCGAATTCCATGTAAGGGGACCCTCGGTGTATGTTGATAGCAATAGCTCATTCTCAGATAATACAAACATAACGCTTCCTTATATACGGTCTTTTTACACCTCTGAAGACATGGTTATGTATATTATATTGCAATTCTGCCAATAGATCCTCCAAAAAAACACATACTGGACCTTTAAATAAGATTGTGTTACCTTTGTTCATTTTTGACACGTTGTCAATATGCCATAAGAGCCACAACCATCACTGAACAGATCCAAAAGATAATGCCCCATCTTTATATTTCCAGTCCTAATTCTTGGAGAAGGTTCACCTTCACGTACTGGTTGCTTTCTCTAATGAAGGTTTAATGCAGCTCCTTACTCTCCTGTTTTCACATCTGTTAATATTTGCTTGTGTCAACGGCCGCAGACTCAGCCGCAGCAATGTGTTCGCAGCATTGTGTAAATGAGAGAAAATTGCTGATTTGAACATGGGTTTGTGAACAGCTGTGTCCATCGGAGAGTGGGGAAGGGAACATCGGCCACACCGCATTCTAATAGCTCATTAACACGGCCGTTCTAATAGACCATAATAACAGCATCAAATTGCCTCAACAAATAAACAAGAATTATGTTAGGAGACTATTAGGAGACCAAAGAACACAGTTAATGAAATGCCTGTATGTATACATACAGACAGTATGAGCGGATGTCTGTCACCTGTTGAGTTGTTCATTCAAGTGGAAATGTGTTCACATTTTTATTGTCGTTTATAATCATTTTATAAAGTAATGGACAATATGAAGGCAAGTTTGCATTTGAAAGGAGTCAGAAATATGCCAGCAATGATTTCATTTAGTTGAAATTCATATTAAAATTGTTATGGTTGTGGACAGAACCCAAGCGCAGGCAGACATGTGTCGAACAACAAGACTTTATTTCAAAACAAAGCCCCTGATGGGGAAAACATGAACACAAACAAGACTGAAAACTAAAACTTCCCACAAGGGGGACAAAACAAACAAGGTCTTAAGAATAACAAACTAAGTCCACAAACTTGAGTCCAGGGAACAGGAACACGGGTAATCCAGACAGACGAAGGGTAAATGTGCAAAGTGTGCAAAATGAACCGACAAGAGACAGAGGGAAACTGGGGCTTGATAAAGGGAAACACTTACAAGGACTGAAGACACAGGGAGAGTGGCGGCAGGTGACATGGATGAAACACTAAGGGAAAGCTAACAGGAGGATTGCACTAGGCAGGTGAGGGAACTGAAACACTAAGGGAAAGATGGACCAGGGCTGGAGACAAGACTAACACTAATGGACCGCTAACCCGGGGAAACAAGGGGGCGGGACTAAAGGACGTGACACCGGAGAGAGAGCATGGCTTCTCAAACCAAAACAATGCTCTTTCTCCACACAAAACACATGGGACTGACATGATCCTGCCACAAGACTCGAAAACCAAGACAAGGAGAGGCAGGATCATGACAAAAATATTATTTCATTGTATTGTCTAAACTTGGTTACGCGTAATGTTTGATCATAATTTTTAAGGCCTGTATGATTTCCGCTTATCACTTGTGTGAAATACTGAAGCTACAGTTTTATTATGATAGCATTTATTATGATAGAGTTATGTACCTAAGGCTGATATTTATTATGATATATTTTCTTTACATATGTGCATTTATGTGTGTTTTTAAAATAGAAAATAAATATGCAAAGTATACAGACATATATTTATCATTTGACAGCATTATTTAGAATAGCATAGCATAGCATAACAAACATAACATAATTTTAACATAAAAATACAATCTCACATTTATTTTGTTGTTTTATTAAAGAGATTACTAGATAAGATTTGATCATACAAACATATTTAAAAATGTATATTACAATAGTAGTATTTGTTTTATAATAATATGATATGGACAGTTTTGCATGACATCAACTTTCCAAATGGCTGCTTGCTAGGTTCTGTCCTTTTTTATTAGAAATAACTGCGGCTTTCAGCCTTCAGGCTTGACAGACACACATCTCAAGAGTGAAAATACAATAATTAAAACCATGGTTGTGACTCATGCTTCACTGTCAGCCAGACATGCACATTTTACAACTCTAGATTCTTTCCTCTTCTGTCATAGTACACTCATGCAATTAGATAATAAAGGATTAATTCTTTAACAAAGCCTTGACCTTTACGTGGGACGCAACGCACTGTTTGAGCTACTGTTGTGAATGCATTTCTTCGTAAAGGAACATTCCACATTAGGTCATTCGATAAAATTGTGTCGGCCACAATTGCACCTCATTGCATCACCAATGTTGCTTATGTGACAGCACAGTTTAATACCTTACGTGACATATTTGAGTTGTCTGACTTTTAACGTCTCTCACAAAAATGTGTATATTTTATATTAACGTTTCAAAGAGAAAATACAGTATAGCAAAATACAGTATATATTCAAACAGCTTGTGTTACTCGATAAAAAAGAATAGAACATATTGAAGAGTTTGAATAAGAAAATAACGCTGGAAAGAAAATCAGCATATGAAGCAATTACATGGCATCTTTATCTGTCTAGGAAGCAGACTGACGTGTATTAATTCATTGACAATTTGATTTGAAATATTATTCAGAAATAAACAAAAATGCACGACCAACACCTGAGAAACGCATTTAAATATAAAAAGCTCTCTCTGTGGAAAGACAGGAAAAATTACCACAGACATTATGGCTGGGATTTATAGAATTGCATGGGGTTGCCATGGCAGAAGCTGCTGTTGTCCTAGAAGCATACCTGAGATGCTTAATGAGACCTTTTGGTTATATGTATGTGTGTGTGTGTGTGTGTGTGTGTGCGTGTGTGTGTGTGTGTGTGTGTGTGTGTGTGTGTGTGTGTGTGTGTGTGTGTGTGTGTGTTTGTGTTTGCGTGCGTGCGTGCGTTCGCACACTTGTATATGCACACTTACATCATTCCTTAATTCATTCATTCATTCATTCATTCCACATCTGTTACTGTACATCCAGAATAGACAATAAAGAAGCTGTTGTCATGTAGTCACAAAATAATACGAATTATAGTAATAATAATAGTAATGAATAGTAACGTTAAAAATGATATGTGCTGAGCCAAGACACCATATACCTACAATAAATATAATTATTAATATTGTGAAATATATACTATGCCATGTTATAACATCCCAACTTATGTATTCATATATTATTATAATACCTTTATGTATTATATCATTTTATAATGATATATTTTGACCCAGAACTACAGTATATACCGTAATATATATTAAAATGACATAATTATTATATAATACAAATCACCACAGATCTCCAATAAATATAATAAATGATGTACATTACGATGACAATGATACAAAAAATATATATTTTAACAGTTAGGTATTTTGACACAGGATGTATATTCAAATCACTTTATTATTATATTATAAAATCACCATAGATCTTCAAAAATATATATAGACTATATACTGTATATTATAAAGTATACGCCATGCCATGATATACTGTAACATTACATTCCAAATGAATATGATTAAAGATATCCGCACCCATTTGTCATCTGTCAGTAAAATCTGATTTCTTAAAAAAAGTAATAACAAAAAAATCTATCATAGATGCTGTGAGCAGTTCTGAATGCTTCATGCTTCAATGCTTATACATGACCTGTCCTTCCAAATCTCTGCCCGACAAATACACTGTTGAGACTGTTGACCCTCTCAAGTGTTGTAAAAGCTAACAGGCAACAGTGCTTCACTAAAAGCTGCTTCTGAAGCTGAATATTGCATTAAAATCGAATGATCCGCTGTGTGCTTCACATATACATGAGCTGGTCTGTGAACAAACAAACCCATTGACAGGCAGAAACCACTTCAAAGTCTTGACTCTGACTGTGGTCTGTTTCTACGCTCTTGTTTGTTGTTTACAGACCCCAGGATGTCATAGACAGGTGGGATATTTCTGAAAGACCTAATTCAGTGACACATATCAGCTAATAGGGAAATTGTCTACACATAATGGAAATGTCATTAGAGATAAGGCTAGTAAAGCAATAATACCTACAAGAAGAAGGACTGTGACTCAAACCAGGTCCAATAAAAAGTGACATTCTGTTCTTTCTCTACGGTGGTTTGCTGGCCCCGCCCACATTGAAATCTCATTGGCCCAAACTCCCTCTACTTAACATACATTTTGCGTTCGACACACACACACACACACGAGTCTTCCTCAAATACAGCTTTGCACCAGAGCTTTTCATCACTAACATGAGCTCAGAGCAAATGATCTTTACCAGGTTTGATTTTCACGATTCCGTTCGGATGATGAAGTGGTTTGGCCAGTAATTCTTTTGACATCGCTCGAATCCATCAAGAGAAATTTCCTTAAACTTTTGCAGACCGGTGAAGCATTAGCCAAATATTTCAGCTGTTATCGTCACATGCAAAAGTCTGCCGCACATCATCTGGATCAATCATCTGTTTTCAGTTTTTCATTGGAATGAGTTTGGCTCAAGTTTGTTTTCATTTGTAAAAAAGCTCAAATACTGTATAACGCGTGGCCTCTGTTTTTCTGCAATCTGTAACATTTTTATGTTAAAAATAAACCAAAAGCACTTACTGAGCAAGTACATAAGAAAACTGTGTTCAAAGGTGCCCCCTTACCTTACCCCAATTCACAAGGGTTAGCTTACCAGATAGACTACACCCGTCTGTCCTCGGCCGAATGTCAGCTGACCCAGGGTCTCTGCATCTACTGGGTTTCTCGGGACATATTCTGCGCAAAATGTTTCTATTGCATCACACCCTCTCCTGACTGCATTGTTATTTGTAATATATAGGCTGTATGGGGTGTGTGCATGGCAGTGATCATTTAAAAACTATATATTGTTGAATATTTCATCAATGTTATCCTTCGTTATTAGAAAATCCAGAGTGCTTTGCAAAATGGTTACTTACACAGACTTGTAACATGTATGTTAAAGAAGTATAATATTCGTTAATGTCAAATATTACACATTACACGCTTATGTAAGAACGCTAGTCGCGAGGTGCTTGTTACACAAAAAAAATTGACAAAGTCTGCCCTTCTTTTCTTAGAAAATAAGTTTATTAGAAACATTTGAGAATTACACTAAGAATATTCGTAATAACGTCCTATAATTTATCTTAATAAAGTTCTTATATTTTCTCTTGAGAACAGTTTTTGCGTGTTTGTGTGTGAATGATGGAAGAATCTGATAGAACTGAGTTAATAGGTAGAGGTGAGGCTGTGTGTGCTTGCATGTGCCAGTGAGTTACAGTATGCAGGGAAATGTCTTAAAGGGGTGGTGCAACTGACTTTTCATGCTAAACATAGTCAACAACTAGACAAAAAACCAGTTGGACGTATGACGTAGTATTTCTGTGCTCAATACACTCCCCCAGTGTTTGTACAGGTTTCTGAAAGTTTTTTTCAAACATGAAAAATCTTTTCTTAGTCCCTTATTGGACAATTCTCCCAGAAAAGCACACGGCACGCACACGCATCAACCTTTGAGAGCGGGAGAAGAAGCATGTGCGCAAGTCACTTTCACTTGTGTGCAGGAGAGAGAGAGCGCTACGTTCGCGAACTTCGGCTGTGTTGTTTGTTTGCTGCATTTGGGCGATGAATGTTATATAAACGGTGGATATAAGACTGGATTTGCAGATCGTTTGAAACTAATAGCTGAAGCGGCGTTCCCAGTGCTAAAAAACTCCGGACATGAACCGCACGCGGTGAGTTTTCTTGGTAATGTGTGCGCACGTGCTTTAGTTCCGCCCCCCAGACGTCACATGTTTTCAGAAATAATCGTACAGCTGTATCTTTTTTTTGGTAGTCAAAGGTGCCCGAGATCCCCTTGTTTTCCTAAATTCTTCCACAGTGTTCCACCGAAACATGGTAGTAGATGATGTCCCAGAACTGAATATTGTCTAACATTTTTACAGATATCTTTCTCTGTGTTCATTGGAACAAATACATTTAGACAGGTTTGAACCAACCTGATGGTGAGTAAATGATCACAGATCTTTCATTTTTGGGTGAACTATAAAGGTAAAAAGTGAAAAGTCTTTATTAACCGTCCTTAATTTAGGTGATAGCTTTTATTTTTGTGTCTTTAGATCATCTGCAGTATTAATATCAGTACGTTAACACTGGGCATGTGACTAAACAAGGGCTTGTGGTGTGTGGCTTTGATTTGTTCTTCCAGTCAATATGTACAGTGCAAGGCTAATTATGCCACCCACTACTGAATGAATCAATAAATGAATAAATCTCAATAAAAGCATCTCCTGAGATGCAGGACGCCAATATGTTTTCCAAAACCCCTCAAATTTTCTAAGGGATTCAGCATTTTCTCCACTGGTTGATGGCAGTCCAGTTTTAAAGCCCAGAGACAAGCATCAAACCCCATCTTACAGGAATAAACAAACTCTTTGTTTGTCCGGACAATTCTGGAAATATGATAAGATTCAGTATTCAGAAACCATCAGGTCATTGTTAAGGCTGTGGAGTGAAGCGTTACGATGCTCCATGTCATACTTTATGGTCAAGTCTCCAATTCACAAGCCTTCTTTTTTTACATTTATGCATTTGGCATATGCTTTTATCCAAAGCGACTTAGATTGCATTGTACTTGACATTTTTGTTTCTGACTTTGTGCAATACCCTTGGATCGAACCCATGACCTTGGCGCTGCTAGCTACAGATGACACTGAGCTACAGGAAAGCTGTTCTATTCTCTCTACGGACGTAAAAAGGACTAGAGATTGGCGGACACACCGCCACTTTATTACTCATTCTGCTTTATGCTGTGGTTTTAAATAGCCAAAGCATTTCACAACACAATAGTTTTCGGCAATGATCTGCACACTGTATTAGGAACATTCCCAATCTCGCTTTGCCTGTGTTTGTGTGTGTGTGTTTCTCATGTGTATTACAATAATAGCAAACACAAATTTGGTGATTCACCCTTAGAATGTAATTTTGAAGGAGAAATGTTGATTCCCTTTTAGTTCAATGCGACAGTGGTTCAGTAATTCATGAAAACGTCTACTCTCCTAAATCGTGCACACGATTTCTTTCTTTTTTCTGTGTTTACTTCATCCACCTCTTCCTCCACACCTGAGTCATAGACTCACCCAAGGATAGTTCACCCAAAAAATGAAAAATTCTGTCATGCGCTCACCCTCGGATTGTTCCAAATCTGTTTACATTACGTTGTTCTGCTAAACACAAAGGAAGATATTTGGAAGAATGTCAGTAACCGAGCAGATCTCGCCACCCACTTACTGCCATAGTGGGGAAAATAAAAACTATGGATGTCAATGGGGGGCAAGATCTGCTCGGTTACTGCGGTCTCAGTCTTAAAGCCATTCAGACCTAGTATCTACTAGCAGAAACTCACTGAGCTCCCTGAATACATAATGAAAATGTCAGGCTGACTGTATCACATGAACTGTTACGGTCAGTATCTAAGAGAGCTGCAACAAGCACTATCTCCTGAGAGCACCATGTACTGACCTTGACTGTTGAGTGTTTACCTACACGAGAGATTTGAAATTATTATTAAACCTACATCCCTCTGTAGATTTAAAACCTTCGTATACTGTGGTAGGCTAACTGAGAACAGTTTTACCGCACCTACCTATGAATTGTTGTTCACTGGTTTCACATTTATGCATTTGGCAGATGCTTTTATCCAAAGCGACTTACATTGCGTTATACTATAATCCCCTGGGATCGAACCCACGACCTTGGCATTGGTAGTAAGCGAAAAAGAACATCGTAAATTAGGATGACAGGGTCTCCATGTCCCTCCCGTTGCTATTGCCAAGTTCTCTACAAAATGGGCCATCTTCAGGCAGACAGCTTTTCCGAGGACCTATTGGTGCTTCTGTCTGTACTAGCAATGAGCTAGACATCATTTGTCTGATCATTTAAACTTGTGTTTTTCAGTATTGCAACATATTTCGTTCTACATCACACTGGAATGTCTTCACATGGCATTTTACCAGACCCTTGTTCATTCTTGCGTAACGTCAAGATATTCTTCGGGTTTAGAAAAAAAACAAGTTTGGATTTCACTGGGGCTTTAATGTTGAAATGTCAAGCTGGGACTGAATTAACCCTGTGAAAACGGGAGGAATGGACAGCTTTGAAAATCTGGCTGTACTGTAGTTTACAATAGTGTTTAATATTCTCCTCATTCTTTTATCCCAATAAAAAAATCGCTTCGTGTCCCTCTTACCACATTAAATGAGCACAGTTTTCCTTTCTGTTTCCTGTTTTAAAATAGGGAATAGGCTTTGGTTTACCGTGATTCGCTACTGGTCAGATGTACGGAAACGCCCATTTTCCATAAAGGGATAGTTCACCCGAAAATGAAACGTCTTTCAGCATTTATTCAGCCTCATGTCATTCCAAAGCAGTTTGACTTTCTATCTTCTGCGGCGCACAAGTGAACAACAATTGATTTCCATTGTATGGACACCCAAAATATTTCTCAAAATAACTTCCTTTGTGTTACACAGGTGTAATACAGGTTTCAAATGACATGACAGCGAATGTAAGATGAGAGAATTTTTATTTATTTTAGCAATCAAATGTATTTATACAGTGTCATTTAAGAGTACTCAGGAATCAAAACGATCCTGTTACAACACCTAAAATATACTTTCTCTTACATATTATCTCATGAAACCTAAGTTTCACATGAACATGTGCACTACCCATATACTTCACATGATATACACGGTGTAAAACATTTATTTTGCAGACATGACCTGTTTTATGACACTTCCAACAGTTCCTTGGGTCTTGTATTGACCTGCTTGTGAAAATGTGTTGTGTTGCACGGCTTTTGTGCTCGTAAAATACGATTGTGAGTCAACCTGATTCATTTATCTCAAGGAATAAACAGCGCCCGAGGGCTTCGCATCATCTCGCCAAGCTGCGTGCAGGAACACATCCATTCTAATAGAAGGATGCTAAGTAAAACTAATGCCAAATAGGCCTATGTCTAGCGTTAATCTTGCTTTGCAGCTGCTATAAAGGTTTGGCTGAGTTCATTCGTCTGGCCTATTTCCCTCACTGACTCCTATTAAAAGCTCCAACTGATAAAGCTTTGCATTGATGGGCTACAGGTCTGTTCGCACAGCAGGGAAAAAACGATGCTTAATGTATATAATCAGGGCTGTAGGTGATTCGGTGATGGGAATGATTTTAAGGGCCTGCAGGTCAAGGGCACCAAAAAAGCATTCCCTCTTGTCATTTTACATTTCTAGCTACAGCCCTGTAAATAATCAACTTAAGATAAACACTTTCTCTTATATTCAGCAGTTTAAGGGGCTTTTTTTAGATTCAATATTATGTTCACAAACAGCTATTCTCTGTGTGGTGGAATGGAACAGGAACAGAATGCAGATCTTCAGACTTTTTATACATAAAGGTGCAAAACAACCTTTTCTTTTGTTTTGAACAAACAGAATTTGGTTATTCAACTAAAATGATATATAATTTGAGCTATCGGGAAACATTAGTTTTCGCAAGAAACATCCATTTTAAACCCATCTTATAGTGTGTAGAGTAACCTGCAATTTTGTGTTTTAAACAGAGATGGCGATAGAGAGGCAAACATTACGAATTGCAGCTTTAAAGTCCTCATGAAACAAGGTCAAGATTTTCTTTACTTCCAAATTCTGAAGCATTTACCAGTAAAATAGTATATTGAATGAGAAAATTAATGGCCGTGGTATTTGTTTTCCACTGCAAATTGATTGGATCTAGAAAAGCTGGTTTTAAAATGAAACTCGCAGCTGACAAAAGACCACGACACAAAAGACATTAGAGACGCATTAGAGCCCTTTATAATTGTACACGGTGTTAGCCGTTAAACTGACGGCATTGGAAATGGGTCGCCAATAGAGGGCATAAGTGCAAATTTCTGATTTTGATTAAATATCATGAGGGCACATACATTTTTAAACAGAATGAAACACTGCAGTTTTTCCTAAAATAAGAATTTAAATCTTTTATGAATGGTGACCTTTAGTTTAATAGTGTAATAACTCTTATTTAAATAAGCTTGTCAGGACCTTAACACTGCCTTTCTAGAGTGAGATACATTGATATGACTGAATGTTCTCTTGTCCAATTTTATAAAGGCCAACGACTAAAAATCACAAAGAAAATAGCTTTCTATGTATTGTGTACCCATTGTATCCCCATTTTATGAACTTATCGTGGAATGTTGTCATGCTTTTTGTTTAAAAAATAGCATTGCTTGTTGAATGGTGGTAATCTGGTGGACCTCACCATGTTTCATCATCAGTTTAACCGGCAAGCTTTTCTTGGTCCAGCTTCATCAGCAACATCATGCTGATTGACCAACATGGCTGTGCTGGTCCAACAGCTTGGCCCAATATGGAAAAAAATGACGTCAGTCTAAGCTTGTTTTTCAACAGGGTTGGTGTTCTTCGTAGAAATTTCACATTTAAATTGTTGTATTTAGTCTGTAGCCTATACAGTAGTATGTCCCAATCATTTTTTATGTAGTTCATCATTATATTAAAACATTCTGTAATCTGCTACTTTGTTTTGCTCACCTTTTGCTCGTCTAGTTGAAAACACCAGGGCTCGTGTTCCTAAAGCTTCTAAGAATCCTCTAATAAAACTCTTCATTTAGCTTAAAACCTTCTACATAGGAGTCTTCCCTTAAAAGCAATTCAGGACCAATCTGAGTGCAACTTTGAGCAGGGAAAAGACAAAAGCTTTTATCTTAGTGAGGAGGCGGGGCTGACCTCATTGCCATGTATGACACAGTCTTTTAAAGAGTGTGATTGTTTGTTGGCCAAGAAGGAAAATTAGTTTCAAATCATTAGTATGAAAATGGATAAGTAATTTTTTTCAGTTTCATCATATATATTATATTCTTAATTTTTTTCCATGCTGTTAATGTCAACGTATAGAAAATGAACAGTGACACAGCTTACTGCAGTAATTGTTTGTGTGATCAGATTGTGGCTGTTGTGACAGAGCCAAATCATCTCTGCTGCATTTCTCCATTTGCCAAATATGTTAATGTAGTGATCACTTCTATTGCTGGCGCTATGGCATTTCTGCGCTGTCTTGGAGATGTTAGCGTGTCTCTAATAGGATCGGTCACAAACATGAACCCTGCACGATCTAATGTGTTGTGTCTTATTTAAAAAAAACGGAGCAAGGAAACAAGTTCATTGCGGCCCGGGGCAAGGAAAAGACAAAAACTTTTATCTTAGTGAGGAGGCGGGGCTGACCCTGTTGCTATGTATGACACAGTCTGTGATTGGTTGGTTGAAGACGAAAACAAACGTTTTTTTAAGGATAGGGTCAAAGTATATATCATGTTTCAAATTACAGGTGTCATTTTTCCTGTTTTACAACACTGTATGTGTGTGTGTGTGATGCTAATATATATTCTTAATTTGTATTTACCGTGCTGTTAATGTCATATTTTTTGTATTTGATAGGAATTGAACAGCAATACAATAATGTTCTGAAAGTGCCTTAATTCTTCGTTTGATCACTTTACAGAAGATCGAGACGGAACAAGATGATCTCTGCTGTGTAGTTTGCATTTTGTAGAGATTACACAAACACGATCACTTCAAAATCTAATGTGTTTTGTCCATTTTCTCTGCTGCTAAAGAAACTCTTTAGCCTTTTAAAAGTAATTCTCGCTTCTCCTAAAAATGTTGAGAGCCATTAGACTTTGACAGCTCTTTTAAGGGTTAAGGATGGCTTTTTTCTTTACAAAGATCTTTTCCGTAATTTTAAGGGGAAACGCCCACATTTCTAAGAGGGGAGCAATTATTTTGCACTAAGTTTTGGCCTGTATTCACGAAACATGTTATCTTATCACTAAGAGCTCTCTTAAACGGCAGTAAAGTTTTTAGTCAAATGTTTCCAGCCTCTTCACAACGCTGCTGAAAGCAACTTAGACTAAGGACTAACTTAGACCACAGTGATTGGCTGATAGAGGATTGGTCTCTGTCGGTAATTTAATCATAGAAATATAGAATGAGGTCTCATGCCGACATATTTAAATTAAGATCTTAAAATAAAAATGTAGTCATATTCAAATTAAATATTGTAAAATATAACTGTTGCCATATTCAAATTAAGTTACCAATTCAACAACTGAAGAGTTTATTTACATAAACAGATAACAGTTTTTAATGTGCATTCCAATTAATATCAATCAAAACATTAGTTTTTTATTAAGTAACAATAACTTTAAAAATAAAACACCGTAAACCACAATAAAAAACATGGTTTTTGAATTATTTAAAAAAAAGAGTTATCATTCGAAAACAAACTATATGTTAATACAAAGTATATAATGTATATGTTTAGCTAATTGTAAACATTTTGCCTGTCTCATAAACAGTAAGCAGATATTATTAGTCTTTATGGTTAATCTCATTGCCATCTTTCTAAAATGTTTACGTTTCAAGCAGACTGCCGGTGTAACAGCCATTGATTGTTGTGAGTTTAGGAGCTAGTTATAGCGCTAAAACACTTATACTCTTAGCACAAACATTTACGAGTCCTAAAATTAGGACAGATGGGCCCATTCTTTTTAAGTTTCTCCTAAATCAGCAAATTAAGAGATACTTTTAGCCTTAAGATGTTTTGTGAATACGGGCCCTGATCCACAGGGCGCTGTTGACAAACCAGGCCAACAGCTCGATTATTTGGGTCAGCTGAGTTCCTGACATTTTTTGGGAACGCCTCCTTGTCAGATCATATTCACGCTTAGCAGCTGCTGCTTGGAGGACCTTCTCTAGTCCCAATAAAAAAAACTATAAGAAAAGATCAACAGTCGATCCCAAGCAGCGATGTATTTTTTAACAGTTTTTCCTAAAGCAATGATAATTTTATATTTTTCCCTCTACGGCAAGATTTCACTTTAACTCACCGGCAAAAATGGCCTCTGCTTCATTGCTACTAACTGCTAAGAAAACACACACAAACATGACTTCCTTAAATTTTTTCTTGTTTTCCAGAAAGTATTTTCTTGATGAGCAAACTGACTTAAGAAAATAAGTCTTGTTTTTAGTCAAAAAATATGAGATTACAGTGAATTTGTGCTTAAAACAAGCAAATAAATCTGCCAATGGGGTAAGAAAAATTATGTTGAATTAAGGTTTACCTTTTTCTTTGTCACTCAATTCAAGATTATTTTTCTTACCCCATTGGCAGATTTATTTGCTTGTTTTATGCAAAAATTCACTGAAAGGCTTATTTTCTTTAGTCTTATTTTCTTTTTGATTTCGAGAATGTTTAGACTTTTTTCCTGGGAAACAAGAAAAAAAGACTAAGTAAGTAAGTCATTTTTTGCAGTGCACATAGCCTGTACTGTGAGATTCAGGCAATCATGGCTCATCGCTTAACATTTACATTTAGTCATTTAGCAGACGCTTTTATCCAAAGCGACTTACAGATGAGGAAACATTGGAAACAATTGTAACAACATAGGCAACAAAATACATAAGTGCATCAAAACTAGTCCATTAAAGCCTAGCACAGTATACAAAGCTAAGTATAGTGAGGTTAGTAAGTGTTATTTTTTATTTTTTAAAGAAGGAAAGCGAAGAGAATTAGGATAAATCAATCAGCGACGTGTTGACGGAAGAGATGCGTTTTCAGGCGTTTTTTAAAGATGGCAACCGAGTCTGCTGATCTTGTAGCAGCAGGTAGATCATTCCACCAATGTGGAACAGATCCAGAGAAGGTACTTTTTTCCTTTTTGGGATGGTACCACTAGTCGTTGTTCATTTGCAGACCGCAGTGATCTGGCAGGAACATAGATCTGCATTAGCGAGTGGAGATACGATGGTGCAGATCCGGTGTTGGTCTTGTAGGCCAGGAGCATAGCTTTGAACTTTATGCGGGCGGCAACAGGGAGCCAGTGTAACCTGATGAAGAGCGGAGTTACATGCGCTCTCTTCGGTTCATTGAAGACCACTCTTACCGCCGCATTCTGGATCATCTGGAGAGGTTTGATTGTGCTTAAATAAGCCAAAACTTGTCGTTTTAATAAAACTGGCACACAGAAGCTATTTTTCAAACGTTCTGAAAAGGGCATAACGCCAAAAATAATAATTATAATTATGTATCTTTACAGCTGAAACTGAAAGAGTAGCTTATTGGGCCTAGCGTGGGAATAATTCTTCATAAGGGCGGTGAATCAAGAACAGGTTTCTATTCAGAACTGGTTTAATTATATTTATACCGGACCCAATCACTTTCATGATGTCAAGTTTTGTAAATGTAAGTGATGAAATGGATTTGAACATTGATGGATTTAGTAAAGCATGCTATCTTTGAATACACTCCAACAAAGAAAGCAAAATGTTCAGAGTCGCTACAAGCTGTCTGGGAGTGACCCTTGATGGCGGTTAAAAACGTGGGGGAATGGGTGTTGGTGCATCCGTAATGACCCAATTGCACACAACAACCTAGAGTCTCTGTGTTCCCTGTTACTGCTTCACAGAGTCAAAGAACAGTGCGATTTCTTCTAGCTGGCCCCTGGAGATGGTTTGTATGCTTTTCTTCTCCGCTGGCATAATGAGACATCCACATGCCCACGCCACACCCGTCACCCCGTAATGAACTTGTTTGCATGGGGGAGTGAATCTGCCTAGTCCCTTCACTCGCACAGCTTAGAACACCTTCCCAGTTCCTCAACACGCTTCCAGCTAACCCATCTATCATTTATGCTTTTGTATATTAGTAGAGCATTGCATTATGAGTGTACAGGTGGTGGGTTTGAATGATAAAAAGGTATAGCGTGAATGCACTGTATACGTCTCATTGGAGGAAAGCATCTGCCGAATGCGTAAATGTAATTGTGATTGAAGGCACATGAATAGTTGTGCAAAATAAATGCTTCCTACATCCTATGTCATGAATACTTGTTGTGTAATTGTATTGGGAGAAAAATTCTCATAATTTTCTCTATATCTTATTTTGAATTAGAACTTTTATGTTTACTTAATTAATATTGCATATAGGAATTTAAAGTCTGTTTAATATTTGACGTGTTTCTCTCTCCTTTATCTTAAATGTGTAATTCTCAGTTATAACCACTGTGCGTGTGTGTGTATGTGTGTGCGCGTGCGCATACATCTGTGTGTGTGTGTGTGTGTGTGGAATGTTTTGTATGTGGGTGTGTTTGAATCGGTGTGTGTGTGTCTGTTTTCACCTTTTTTTTGTACTTGTACAACCTTGTATGTTTTTCTTATAGTCAATATGTTTCTTGCACAGCTGCTTTGTGACGATGAAAATTGTAAAAAGCGCTATATACATAAAGTTGACTATACTAGACTAGATTTGTTGTTTTATTGCATTTAGCATCCTTTTAAAGGTATAGTTCACCCCAAAACGAAAATTCTTCAACGTTTAAATGTATTTGTTCGGTTCAACACAAAAGAAGATATTTGGAAGAATGTCGGTAACCAAACAGATCCCATCCCCCATTTACTTCCATAGTAGAGAAAAGAAATACTATGGGAGTCAATGGAGGATGAGATCTGTCTTGTCACTAACATACTTCTAAATATCTATAAATATATTCAATTCAGTCAGTAAATAGTTAAATTTCGTTCTAACGTGTTACAAACTGAACCACGTAGTGCTCCTGGACCAGGTTTGTTTGTCTATAGCGTTTTGGGCATCACAGTGGCTGAAAGGTTTGCGAGTCCTGCTCGAAGGTTATGTTCTCCCCGTCACCGTGGGTTTCCTCCAGGTACTCGGGTTACCCCCACAGTCCCAAGTGATGCAGATCAGGTGAACTCCAGTCACTCAAATTGCCCTTGTGCGTAGTTTTAAGTGGGCTGCTTTGTAAGTCACTTTGGATGAAAGCATCACTTACATGGCTAAAATATAAGATGCTGGGATAGACTCCAGCCCCACAGCAGAGGATAAGCAGGCTTAAATGCGTTTTAATGACGCATTGCCAAACAACTACATAACAATGTATAATCATGACAGATATAAAAGCACGACTTTTGTTTATGTATCTCCATAGATATGTTAGGACATATGTTACGTTCGAGCTTCGCCTCGCTGGGTGTAAATCAACATGACGTCAGCGCAATAGTTTAAATGTAAAGTTCGTCTAACATGCGCATCTATAACACTACGTTAAAGTAGATCCCCCAGTGCGCATGTCTCTTACCTCAGTCTAAAGTCTCAAACATTTTGTTTATGTTTATTGAGCAGATGGGGAATAATTGCCGGACATGGTGCAACGGGGGGAAGTTGCTACCGACGATAAAGACGTTCGCGGGCGCGTTTGTTATCCGTGAGGTTTTATTTGGCGTTTGAGCTCCGTTTCGCGCGTATGTGCCCTTTGCCCCTCCACGGACTGTACTGCGCCATCGAAGCCCTGAATGTCTGTTCCGTCGTGTTTCCTGTGCGCACCCGTGGATAGTTACCTGACATCAAACGCGCACATCTCGCTTGTTTATGTCGCCGTGGGCCGGATACAAAACTTGCGTTACACCGGGCGAAAGTTGCAGCGCGCGCGACCTGCGCTAACTGGCATTAGCTACTAGATCGGTTCAACCGAACTAATCGCTCTGGATCTCTTTTGACAGTGTTCGTGCGATGCCCGAGGACTGAAACGACACCCGCAGAATGACATTCGCCGGTAAACGACGCGCTTGACAGTTTTAATCTTCTCCCACAGCCGCGCTGGCATTATCACGCGCGTACACACTTTGGGCATTTACAGACGCGTCAGCGCGATCGTATGTGGTTTATATGTTGCGTCGCGTTCGTATTGGCAGGGCTGAAGGGTAGCTTGTGACCCACACTTGCTCGAGTTTGTGTCTGAGGGGCGTGCACCGCGAAGCAGAAGCTGTTTGACGGGCAGATCGCGGGCTGTCGGGAGTTTGACAAGCGGCTTATGTAACGCTGGAGATTCTGCGCTCGAGCGTCAGCAAAATAACGATTATTCCTGCGGCGCAAAGTTTATTCGCCGACATGTTTTGCGCGCGTCGACCCCGCGCCGCGTCGATTTCTGCGTGAGTTGTTTGTCGAGGCTCGCTTGTGTCGAAGCTGCAACGCGTCCTGGCAACATCTTACAACGCTTATCGGCCATGCTGGAAGTTCCTCGAGCAAGTGTCGCGGATGTGATCTGAACGTATAGAAATATGCACTTTTCGACGGAAAGCTTATAAAGGTAAGTGTGGACTTGAGGTCATTTGCGCTGCGTAGCGAGTGCGTTGCGCGTTTTGGCCAAAAACGCAATTCGGACAAAGATTTTGCCTTTTTGGTGAAGGCGAATTTATATTCTTGGCATTTGAAATAAAACACTTCGCACGGCAGTATATGTTTTACACGTCTCCGGCTGCCTCAAAACGCTTGCGTCATGTGGAGGTCATTTTTCGGATTACACCGCGCTGTTTTGTTTCTTTCCGATTATTGCTGGTAATCTAAAGCTGTTGCGTTATTTCCTGTTTACAGGATCTATGTTTGTCAATCTTTAATAAACATTAAGCGGTTTGCTCGCTTGGTTCTGGGCGCAGTAGCGGAGCTCGGCCGACAGCTGGCGGCACTGCGGCGCCTCCGCCGAATATGCGTTTGTAGGGTTTTTATGAGTGATAACGTCGCTGCGTGCCTCGAGCCTTCGTTATCTGAAAAAACAGCCTCCCCATCAAACTCCATGTTGTGGTGTTAGTTTGAATGCTTTGTGTTAGTTTAATCAACTTTAGGGAACAGGATTTAATAGCACCGCGATGTTGCTTATGGATTCACGAGAGACAGGGACTTGTGTGCAAGGGTCAAAGGCTACAGTTAGGCTACAGGTTTATTTACAGTCAATATAGTATAACATTTTAGAAATGAAATCAAATCCGAGGAGATGAACGGCCTTTTTTCTTGCACTGGTATTCTGGAAGTCTAAGACGGACAGGCACCATTGAAAGTCTAAATGTGAAACATTCCTTACGAAAATAAATATTTTGTTATTAATATAGTTTAACTATGGCATTTAGAGTTAAACCGCAGTAAGCAGAACTGTGTGATGGTATCATCACAATAAAAATAGTTAAAATGGGATATTTGTATTAAAACCAATGGAATACAAATAATAATTTGTCAAGAAACCCATGTTTACTACTTTTACTAATACATCCATACTTCATTTTTCTTTAGTGCAAAAGCCAGTTTCATTTATACATATTTGCTTATACTTATGTGAACGGTATTGCAATGCAACCGATGTCGTTTTATATAAATGTATTCCTGCCAACCACCGGTTTTGTTGATGGTAATAACTTGTTGATCTGTTTGTTTGACAGGATCAAGCTATGGAACGCGGAGTGAAACGCAGCAGTAGTGAAGCTGAGGGTTTGACTTTTGGGGACTGCATTGAGAGAGGCCTGGTCCCTGATGTTTCCGATTTCTCGAATGGACTGAACGCTGATGACGTTCACAGGAATCTATCCATGGCCGAGCCTTCTTCGATAGGACACAACAATGAGGAACCAGATCTTAAGATATTGAAACCCTTCAGAATGCACCGCCAGCAAAAGGTTAAGGAGCCGCTTAGTCTGAGCATTGGGGAGAACTTTTCTCTCTTGGACGAGAGCATCACAGAATTAAACCGCAGTTCTGGCATGCATGCCACGGACACTTTCGCTTTGAAAATGGAGGAGTTCTCCCCTGTGGAGAAAGATCGGCTGGACTTTCCGTCCTACGGCTACCAGGATAAAGATACAGATATTAGCGAGAGACTTATCGGAGACAACGCGCTGGACATCCTGAAGGATCTGGACCTTCCCGGCTCTCTTTCAGACCTGGATGAGTTTTACGTTGCCGACGAGACTGCCTTCCTCTCATCCCTGGCAGTGGACGAGGCCCTGCTCGTAGAGAGCAACTTGCTGAAGGAAACCAGCCCTGTTGTCACTGGCAACAGCGCAACCTGTACAAATGTGAACGGCGCGGGGAGACGGCAGCAGATGGTGGAGGCCAATGTCAACATGCCGGTCATAAAGACGGAGAAAGACACAGATTTTATCCAGCTGTGTACACCGGGTGTCATCAAACAGGAGAATGAAAGGCGGAGCTTCTGTCAGATGTCAGGAATGGGTGGGTCTCACGGTGGGCCCGCCGCTGTGGGAGATCTGGGCGGACAGGGGTTCCACTACGGAACCGGTAATGTCGGGAGTTTACCCGATCAGAAACCTGTTTTCGGCTTGTTTCCGCCCCTGCATACCATCAATGATGGCTGGAATCGAGGAAATGGATACGGAGATGGGATGCAGAGAGCCAATGAGAATGTACTTCCGTCAAACTACCCCTACAGCAGGTAGGACAAAGGGCTTTTGAATGAGATTATTAGAATCATTTATGCAATTACCTTATTTTCCACAGAATTAAATAAACTGAGGTGATATATTTGCAGGGTTCCCACGGATATGAAATTATAAAGACATTTTAAAACTGGAATAGTCATAGAAACGAATAACATCCTTAGTCTCTTGAAAATTGTTATAGTTAATATTTTTATTTAGTTCTTCTCAACGATTAATCGCATCCAGAATAAAAGTTAGCGTTCTGTGTCACAAGTGTACTGTGTGAGCAAATTCATTTTTGTATTTACATCACAAACACATACACATGTGTATATATATATATATATATATATATATATATATATATATATATATATATATATATATATATATATATTTAGGAAAAATATAATATAAAAGTGTAATTTAAATGAAACATGCGTGTATTGCAAATATTTCCTAAATATATACATGTTTGTGTACGTGTATGTGTTTATAAATACAAAATAAACACGCACAGGGCACAGATGTATATTATGTAAACGCAAACTTTTATTCTGGATGCGATTAATCGATGAACAAGCATTATTAATGTAAATCTATTATCGTGTTTAATATCATTCTATAACATCTATTAATATAAATATATATTTTTAAAGCTTTTGTCCAAAAAATGACTTTTAGTACATTCGGACATTTTATCAGTATTTGTGTTCTCTGAGATTAAACCCATAACCTTTGTGCTGCTCCTGCAATGTTTTACTATTTGAGCAACAGAAACACTTTTTATGTGTTTTAACAGCAATCACAAATGCCTCGTGAAGTCATAGAAATGGCAAAAGCTCTCATATGCCTTGTGTTTGATAAAGTTGTTGATTTCAACTTTAATTAGTTTGAAAAGATCATGTGCCGAGCAGCGCGGCGTCCCATGAGGCCGCGTGTGCTGATCTGTATAGGTGCTGTGCCTGCCGGCACAAACACATGGGCCTGGTGGAGCTCCCCTCGGCCCAGAACAGCACACACGCCGCGCTCGTCTCCGAGTCTGACTCCGAAAGCCTTCAAGTGCTAATAGTGCTCGGCTGATATTTCACTGTATTTTAGACTTTGGGATATTGTTTTTCACGGAGTGGACTACAAGCTGCGACTCAATATAGCTGAAAAGTCCCCCAGTTCTGGAAATAATAAAGAAGGGAGTCTTTTGGTCTTTGGAAATATGACTTTGCGACTTGGGGCCAGACTTTCAGATGAACTGAATAAATGGTTGGGCGTGGGCCTGCAATGGGAAGTTTAAATGCACATTTATACACTCTGGGAGATTTTGTAAGATGTGAACTTGCTTGTTGTGTATTACAAGAGGTTGAAGTCATGGGTTTACTTAGGTGCATGTTTCGAATTTGTATGTTTAGTACCGCTCTGTTTATTGGTCTATCATGGTGAAGCATGAAACTGCGGTGTTGTTATTTTCTTCAACTGGTGCTTCGTGTCAGACTTTCTGAACGATGGTATTGAATATCAGTCTTGAAGTCGACAACATTAGATTATTTGTTGACCGTAGTAAATGCATCAGCTAACAATGAACAATTTCGTTTTTCAGCATTTATTGTTAGTTCATGTTAACTAATGCATTAATCGGTAACATGTACATCCTTCTTGTTAAGTGTTACTATCAGATATTTGGTTTCTTGCCACAGTTGCCTTTGGCTTGCTCACAGGACTGCCGACATTAACACACATACTTTCTTATTATCGCTATGAACAGTTTACAATGTAAAACAATGTAAAATTTGGGAAATTATCACACTGCATTAGAGAGAGCGAGCTTTATTAAGGCAGTAAACATGTCGGCAGTAGGGCTGTGTATTGGCAAGGGCCTCACGATACGATACATATCACGATAGATGGGTCCCGATACAATATATCACAATAAATTCGATACGATACAAACGTTCGATATATTGCAATAATTTGTTTCAAATAAAAATTAAGAGTGACCTAAAAATACATGTTGGTGTGTACAATCTATGGTATTTTGTTTTGTTCATCACATTATAGTGATAACTCTACACACACAAAAGATTCCATTCAATTTTATTAACAAAGCTATTTATTTTTATTTGTCATCTTGCTTGCACAGTGTTACTGAACAGCGAACATATACTGAAGTGTTTAAAGTGCATATTTTGTCAGTAAACACTTGAATGCAAATGCCACAAAAAACGGCATTAAGTGAACATTTATGAAACTCGCTGTCAGACAGAATGTTGTAAATAAAAAACAAAGTACATTAAAATTAATTCATGAAACTGAAATAGTGAGTATGCTTTACTATGCTGTAAACAATAACAAACTGCAGTTTTGCAACAAACTTATTTGTTGTTTTTAACTTATAATTCATAAAAAGTATCCAATGTGAATAACTTTAGCGGTCCTCTGAGTAACTTTAGGCCCACCTGAAGTGAACTGAACCAACTTTCCAACAAGGATACAAATACAGTGTTAGTTTATCTTTCGATTTTTGTTCAGGAACAGAATTTGATCAACATGTCCTGGGCTAAGTGCACTCCTCTGTGCTGTGATTATATCCCCTGAAGTAGAGAACACTCTTTCTGAGGAGACACTTGTGCCCGGGATACACGGGTATCTTTTTTGCGAGGTGTGACAAGAGTGGATACTAAGAGTTAGATAACCCTAACCCTAATCTTGTCATCTCCTCCTTTGACTGGTCGTGTGTGGTTTTCCTGTGTGAGGGTCTCACTGCACTGTACGTTTGCCCAAGTGGGTCAGCTAGAGTGAAAGAAACCCTTGGTCTCTTGGATGGACCTGCAGAGATGTCTTCTTGCACAGGACCTTGATAGCCCTCCTCTGGCACTACATCAGTCTTTCCTGTCTCCACACTAGTCTCTCTCTGCTGAAAAAAACATCAATAATTGTTTTAATCTATGGGATTGATTTAGTGCATCAGTAAATAGTCCCAAATACAAACAATGACTAGTGCATTAATTGTAATGTTAAATAATTATATTGGTGTAATTCTTTTTTAAATATAATTAAATAAAGTATTTATGGTTTTCAAATTTTTTTAATGTTAGCATTTATTTCATGCTTTTTCAACTTAAAATCCAATTGGTGGCATTGATTGTTTCTATGTGAAAAATGTAAATGGGATATCTCATAATATTGACAGAGCATTCTAATTTTTATTGGCAGAGCTTACCTGGCTCTTCGCAGCTTCTGCAATGACTTTCTCATTGATGTCCTGGCGTTTGTCCTCAGACAGAAAGGGCAAAGCCTTAAATCTGGGATCCATAGTAGATGCCACATAAAGAACGGCCTTCTCTTCATCATCCAAGTACCTCTTGTTAAGATCTAGGCATATGGCAGATTTGATTTCTTTTGTAATAGTGGAATCAGTGGGGCTTTCTTGTAGATCATGGATAAGCTGGGCATGGAGCGGTGCCACAACTGATACCGTTGGTGTGCTCTCCTCTGACATCACAAGTGTAGCTACCTTCATGGGTTTCAGCGCGATGACAATTTCCTCAGCCGATGTTATGTCTGACTCACTGAGGGTACAACCTTCCTTCTCAGTCTTCCTCACTTCACCTGAGAGGAGGGCAGCATGGATGGCTGGCTGCTGCTCCAGAAATCGTTGCAGCATGTCGAAAGCACTATTCCATCTGGTAACGACGTCAGTCATCAGTTTGTGTTCAGGCAGCTGTTGTAGTTTTTGTTTCTCCCGTAGTACATGGCTAGCTGTAGTGCTTCGTCTGAAAAAGCTGGTTATGCGTCTCGCTCTTCCCAGTAAGCGTGCGACTGATGTGAGCTTCAGTGCACGCTGTGAAGCTAAATTGATAGTATGCGCGAAACATTTCACATGTGTCATACCGGCCAGTTGCGCTGCTATGGCCGTGTTTGATGCGTTGTCTGTTACAATGGCTGGGTCTTTGTCTTTTATGTCCCACTCCACCAGTGCAGTTTTCAGTAAATCCGCAATGTTTATGCCTGTATGGCTCTCGTGCATTGCGCGTGTCTGTAAAACATTTGAAACGAGTTCCCACTCCTCAGACATGTGGTGTGATGTAATCATAATGTACGACTCCGTCACTCGAGAGGTCCATGCATCGCAAGTCAGGGCCACTCGCTCTGCCGAGCTAAGGGATGATTTGACCCTTGTTTTTACCTCTTCGTAAATCCTGGGTACTTCTACGTCCGTTATGTACCTCCGAGTCGGAATCACGTAACGAGGCTCCATAGTGTTCACCATTTGCCTGAAGCCGGGGTTTTCAACCACAGACTGTACGGTCGTAAATCTTTACAAATAAAATGTACCACCGACTCCGTTATTTTCTTTGCGCGAGCTGAGGTAGACGGAAGTTTGTTAGTGATATTATCTAATGTAGTTTGCCTTAAATCGACAGGTTTCGGCTGAGGTAGCTGTGCCGCCACTGCTCCTGAGTGATGTTTTGTTAGATGATAGCGCAAGTTGGTTGTGTTGCCTGGATATTTTAGTGTAGCCTGGCAAATCTTGCAAACAACATTTGTTTTGTCTAATTCGTTACTACCAGATTTATTTTTAAAGCCGAAGTGCGCCCACACGTCTGCCCTGCAAGCTGCAGGCACTCTAATACTTTCCGCCATTTGCTTTCTCGCACCCGCTTCATTTTGAGACATTGGCCGTATCTCAGCAAATCAGCGACATCAACAGGAACGGGAAAAATGGTCATGTGATGAAATTTTAACGTAATTTTAAATCCGTTCAAAACATGACTTATTTAAGGTATCGATACTATAGGTCGGACTATCGATACACTATCGTGAAAAAAAATATCGCAATAGTTAGCTGTATCGATAGTATTGCACAGCCCTAGTCGGCAGTGTGTGGAGCATTTTAAAGTGTCAGAGAAAGACACAGCAGGGAACTCGCCGCGCCGGAGTACATTTCTGAATGAAAGCATCTTTAACTTGTGTACTTTTTTTCTTCAAATCATTTTGCAATGTAGCCTATAATAATCCTACAGTTTATTCATATTTTGATCTAATAGTGTTGAATGACACTTTTTAATGAAGTGTCTTGTTGTAGGGGTACAGAGTACAGTGCATTCTTTCAGCAGTTATAGGCCTGATATAGGCCTATTCAAAAAGGGAGAGGGCTCTTTTTTTGTTTTAATTTAGCCCACTTGTTTTGCTCAATGTTCAATTTATATTCAAGACAAAAAATAAGAAGCATTTTGACCGTTCAGTTTATTCAATGGTGAAAAAGTTGGTTAAATAAATAGAAATACGAAAAAGCCACGTTCTGTGTTTCATTTTTATCCGGCTTCAGCCAAGAATTCTTTCGTTTTGGTGCATCGCTAGTATTTATAATCGAACCGTGATAACATTGAAATAGTGACAGTTGTTTCAAACTTAATGGTGTTTTTCTTGCCTTGGTTTAATCTGGATAGTTTAAACTGCACATAATCTGTTTGTTGATTCTTGTTCGCGGCCGAGTGAAAACATGTCCTTTGCCTCACCAGCGCTGGTGTTTCGTCCAGAAAATGCTGATCTCTTTTATGCTATGAAATTTCAGTCATTCTAAAACTAGATTTTAAACTTTTGTTCAGGACTTATTTCTTGGATATGTGTCATGATGAAAATATGCTTTTTGTTTCGCTGGGGATTTATGAGTGAAAATTTGCCGAAGGCTGGGACTGTCATCTCGGCTATAAAAGGGACGATGAATCATATCGAAATATTGACACTTCTTATAAACCTGTAAAAGATGAGAGTCAGAAAAGGGACACGTCAGTACTGATTCATGGTGATGTTGTAAATAGTTAGTCTCAAAAGGCTCATGTCAGTATATATATATAATTACATACAGATTGTCATGATGACTAAAGAATTATTGTTTTAATATTAATATGTTTAGGATGTCTGCATTAACTTTTAACATATAAGCTTTGGACCTCACAATTAACTTTACATTTTTGCATTTGCACAACTAGTAAAACTGTACTGGGTCGTGAGAGACCAGGGTCTGCTATGGTGCAGTGTAGTTTACTTGTCCATCACATTTTATTTTCAAGCCCCATGTGTTGAAGTGATGGCTAGGGCTAATCTCACGATTAGGGCTGAACGATTAAATGCATTTGCGATTAAATCGCGATGTGGTGAAACGCGATTTTCTAATCGCAAAGACTGCGATTAATTATGGGGATGCACTGTGTGATGCGACCCTGCTTGGAGCTGACCAGTACCATCTCAAAAGCATTAAAAATGCATGGAAAATGCGTGGCATTTTCTCCTTTTCCCCAAAGTGCTCGGGGCGGAAGCTTGCTCTCCTGTGGAGGAGAGAAGACACGTAAGCGCTGTTCGTCCACTAGTTATTCCATCACAGAGACAGTAATTAGCACAGATGGATAAAATAAATGTGATGGCCATAAATATACCTAAAGTAAATGCATTGTATGGGGATCGCTGGACATTGTTTAAGTGCAATCTACATGTTTATTACAGTGACTGCATTATTAGATTTATGTCATTTGCACTTTTGTTTTTGTGATTAATGACTTTCTTGTTACACCAAGTTTATTTGTCAGCGCTTTATGTCATGATAATAATAACATGGCTAGAAATGTATCAAATTATTCAATATATTAGAATGATTGAGGTACAAGTATAAAACGTTTGTAATCGACTTTAAAAAGCATCACCGGAATACACTTTTTAAGGACAAAGGAGATTAATTTTATATACAAATGGATCCATTAAGGCCATACAATATTTTGTTTATTTTTATTGTTCTGTGTTGTCCATTTTTTTAACTATACAATAGTAATATATTTGGCCACATAAAAATACTGTAGTAGCCTATACTATTGTATATACTAGGCCTATAGGAAACTGCAGCAGATAATATAGTGTTTTTGAACCTTTCCATAGTACATATTAAAGTACACAACAGTTGATCAATTTACAACAAGAATGCAACAATTTGCTGTATCAAATACTATATAACGCAACGGTATTGTTTCATTCATGTGTTGAGGTTAACCTGTGTTTTTTTTGGACATGAAACTCTGGACATGAGTCCGCATTACAGAAACACATCAAGGACCTTGCAGCATGGCGAGAGCGATTCGATAGCACACAGAGATCTTTACTCTCGCCGTGCTTCAACGTCGACTCGTACCCCGATGGGTCTGTTCAGCGCTGAATGTTGTCCAACACACCTCTTGTTTTAGACAACCGACAAGATCACCATCCTCGCGATTCCGTTGAAAAGTGGATCGAGGACGCCTTCAAGATCAGTTGAGATTTAAGATCGTCAGACATCTTGTTTTGTTGATTTGTTTGAACTTGTTGTTGAATCGGAGAAACAAGCTCATGGAATTTCCTACAGCAGGCCTGAATTCCAGCAGTTCTCTCATACTTCACTGAAGAGAAATATCTTGTCCATATCGGTCCAGTCGGTTCTGCGCTCCGTCCTGTGGGCAACATATCAAAATATGCTCATTTGCTTCACATTGATAGTAATTTGGTCATTCTTACAAAACAGATGGTCATTTAATTATGAAACATAATTGGATGACACAAAATGATCGTAATGAAAGTAATTGTGTTTTCAACCTTACACAAAGCATAATTTACCATGCGAATGAATTATGTATTTTATTGCTTTTTCTGCTGAAATTTTCATTAACCGTAACACATCCCGATTTGTCTAAATGTGCGTTATACATTCTAATTTAAACCGATTATGATACATCGCTTATTGCTCCCTGAACTCTCTGTAAGTAGCTTTGGATAAAAGCGTCTGCTTAATGACTAAATGTAAAATTATAGTATTCTGGATGTTGGATGTTCTTCTAGAATCTAGACGTTCTCAAATGGCAAAAGAAATTTGACTGAACATTCATGTATAATAAAAACGAGGAAATAGTAGAAAAAAGAAACATTTTCAAAGACTGTTTAAACACACACAAATATATTTACATTAAGTTTGATTTTATGCGAAGGAACACGTGTACAAGGATTAACAGATTACTTGATATTTTTGTAGTTAAAGGCTTAAAAGGAATTGTTCACTTTCGACATACAGTTTCATGATAATTCACTCACCCCGTAGTCATCAAAGATGTTTGTATTTTTTTCTTTAGTCGAAAAGAAATTAATTTTTTGATGAAAAGCACGCTCAGGACTTCACGTAATACGTAATTACGTTGAAAAGGTCACGCGTGATGTAGGCGGTACTGAGTCAGTGTTTACATGTTGAACATGCCAATGTCAAAGGCCGTTTACAAAAAAAATGGAGTTAAAAGGTAAAACAACGATGTCGGATGATTTTGAATTTGGGGGAGAAGATGAGAAGGATTTTTTCGCCCTGTCCTACCGACGTCAAGTGTGACCTTGTCAACATAGTTACGTATTACGTGAAGTCCTGAGCGCGCTTTGCAGAACAGAGCAAGGCGAGCATTTGTGTTTATAAAGCATATTGATTTAAATCTTTTGAGAAAATGACAGATTATTTTGCTAGATAAGACCCTTATTCATCGTCTGGTATCGTATAAAGCCCTTTGAAGCTGCACTGAAACTAATTTTGACCTTCAACCGTTTGGAGTCCATTGAAGTCCACTATTGGAGAATAATCCTTGAATGTTTTATAATTTACTCTGTTTCATTAAAACTTGATGAGGCATAAATGCTTTCCCTTTTTTTAACAAAACATGCGGTGGGATTGACGTTTTAATTGGTTACTGTAAAGTCCATTTTAAAGCCTTTTTAATTTTTTTATAACACATTTGATCTGGGTGGGACTTTAATCAGTTGCGCTTGTTGTAAAAGATTCTTTGTGTTTATCTTGAATGCACCACAATCGGTTTTGGACCAGCCTAAGTGTCTGCACAATGTGTGTAAATGTAAAATGCAATTAATTTAAATGTTTTCTATTCTCTGTTTCATGATTTACCAAAACTCCAGGGATTATATCAATATAATCCTCTCCTAAATCCAGTTCATGTCGTGGAATGACATAAGAGGTTTTGCTGGTGTTTCTAGGCGAGCAGATGTCAGCACAAATAGAAGAATATTCCTCCATGAAAATGAAACTCATTCCACTGGACGGTGCCCAAACGCTGAGTGCATTTGTCAGCCGAACAGTTGTGTGACTTTGAATAATTGGTGTCTCTTCTGAAGTTGCGATCTTACACCTTCCTTAAGGAGACTCTCACGTTTCTCGCAGTGGGACTTATCATAAGATAAACATTAGTTTGCCTCGCAAGTGAAGTTATATAACAGATTTCCTGTTTGGTTTCCAGTGATCCACTCTGTCGACAGTAGTGCTGGTTTTTATTTTATAACTTTATCTTATTGGAAAGACACATTGGGGAGTATCGCTGGAAATGAAGGGGGCGAGATTGTGAAATCCACTAGATTTGAACCCACTATCATTTTTAACTCCTGACTCATCTAGTGCACAGAATCAACAGTGTCGTGGCACAGCATTTGGAGAATATTCCTTTCCGAATCAAAACTCTGATATAAAAATCCTTTTGAAATATTCAGATATTTCATTTTTTATTCAGTGAATACTCATTAATTACCCATGTTGCATCGCGTGACACATTTTACAGCCTAGTATAAAAAAAACGTGTTAACTGGTCACACTGTCTAAATACACTTCTGGTGCTTTTTAAATGTTCAGTGTTACATGTTTTTCTTGTATTTGCTGTTATTGAATAATGACATGCTGTTATACGCATACATAGAATACAGTGAATTTTCATTTGTAAGGGATAGGGCTGAGGATGATGTATCGCTATTCACTCTTATTATACAAATCTATGCTTTATCCTCCATGAATAATGGATCTTGATCAGTTGGAAGTACCACCAATGTGCAAATGTATAGTATAATGCAATCTAGGTAGCTTTGGATAAAAGTGTCTGCCAAATCCATAAATGTAAAGTAAATTTAGCAATTGCAAGCATTACATTATATTAAATGCACTCACGAGCAAACATCTTAAAATGCAGGTGTGTTCGTCTCATACCTGCTAAATATAAGCATATAACATGATGTGTTTTTAGTTTTAATTGATTCTCTGTGTGCTATGATGAGAAATAAGGGTCAGTATAGGAAGGAGGATTGACAGCGTGATGCGATCGCTTTCCTCTCACATATCTAATTTAAGATTTAAAAATATGATTTCCGGAAATCATGAAGCCTTTGACTATGTAAAACACAGCAAACATCACATGCATGCTTTTAATGTTAAAATTGTCAGTATTTTGTATTCAAGTATTCAGACAGACCATGGTATTAAAATTCAGGTCCACCAGTGCTACCAAGCAGAAAAGTTAATTTCGACACACATCGTACATTTATTAGTGTGAATGTTATTGCTACAACTATCCACTTTTTTATTTTTACAACGTGTGGATGTTACAACAGGGCAGAGGTTGTGCTACGTCACTTTGGTGCGATGTGATATTCGTGCCAATTTGACGCACATGTGTTCTTTACACTTACTGTATTTTAATACCACTTAATACCACATTTTAACCACTGGTTTGTGCGCGCCTGTGTGTGTGTGTATGAGAGACTGCGACGAGAGGCAGATGAATGACAGATGTAACGTTATGCTTGCAGAATCAGATCCAGAAACAACACCACAAACAACGTTAGTTATTATAAAAAGTGCAAAAAAAAATTCTGTTTGTTTTGAAACTTTGGCGAAACAAATTAGACTGTGGTGGGCCGTCATAGTTGTCTTGATTATAAACGCCCCTGGCTCATATGGCTCTGCACCGCGAGTCTCCGCTGATCCGCGAGGGTTTTCCTGAATGGACGAGGCGTTTATGAGTAATGAATGGGAAACGTACACGTCCCTACGATCACGTTCTAATGAAAGGAAATGATAGGATGCTACCAACTCGACAAAAAGGGGCCTTACGAACTGCCCTCATTGTAATCCATCAAAAAGAAGGAGGGCCTTCAGAATTGTCAGTTAACACGACCTCTGCAACAGGGAGCATATCGTTCATTCATTGCTTCATTAGCATGGCGGATGTGGGTGTGTTGTCGAATTGAACATAACCTTCATATAAAAGGCAGAGGTGATCACAACCCCTCGTATCTGCTAATTTGGGGAAATTTAGTTTGTTATACTGCAACTTAAATGTAAAATAACCTGTTGTGTTTCAACATACCCAAGTACAAACTTGTATTGCGATTCATTTTACATCTCAACCGACTTGAATTGTCACGTTTTAATCGATTTTCAACGGGCTCGCGGTGAATCGTTACGGCTAGAGTTTGTCGTGGTGTCACTGGCTTTTGTTTTTATATTTAAATACAGTTGCGTGGGCTTGATTTCGATTCGCTCTGATTATTGTGCCACTGGCTGCCAGCCCTGATCATTTGTAATCTGCCGATGGCCATCTGGTTAGAGTAAAATCCCCATCTTTCTTAAAGAAATGGTTTTCTTCTTTTCAAGTTCAGAGGAAGGAAGGCTATGCCTCGGTACACATTTTATGTGACGGTGCATGTCCTGCTTAAAGCTGAACATTGCTGTAGAAATTGGACATGGCCCTGCGTAATAGGGGTTAAAACGCAACAGATGTGCTCTCTGTGTTTCCTTCTCTTGCAATCCTTTGCTGGCATTCCTCAAAACCATTTCTTAAGACTCCTGACCATTTAAGACCATTAGTATTTAAATTGCTCAACTTCTACGTATCCCCATTTTCTTAGGGGTAAATGTGGCAAAGAAACCCTCACACAGTCTTAACTGTAAGATTATTTAGTCCCACAAGAAGGATTTCCTCCCCAGAAAACACGTCAGCTTTTCTGTGGTGCGTGCTCCTTGGAGTGGATTGATTGATGTGTACTGTAGCATTCTGCTTTGTACAGTAGAAAACTGTACAGGAAATGCTAGAGTTTTTCGAGCTGTGGAATGTGGGTCACAACGATGCCACCGACAGACTTGCATCCGTTTCGCAACTTTTTTTTTTGCTCTTTATGCAATGCAGTCTTAAGCAAAAATCACTATCGTCGCAAACCAATGTGCACCATATGACCTGTCAAACTTCGACACGAATGAAGTCTTTTAGTTCTGAAGCTTAAAATAAAATATTGACCCAAAAATGAACATTGTCGTTATTTAAGCGCCTTTAAATGTTTAATGCAATTTTAACCTTAGATCTCGAATCAGATATGGTTGTGTCGATGTTAAAGGGACAGTTCCCCCCAAAATGAAAATAAAACAAGAATGTTTGGGTGAACTATCCCTTTAATGATTTTTGGTCATGTTACAATCATTTTAGGCTTTATAGGAGTGTTCCCCATTCACTATTTTTGTGTTTGAAACCACACATAAGCGAATGGATGCAAAGGTATATAAGAAATGTGATATTTTTGAGTGAACGGTCCCTTTAAGAAACGAAGTTCTTGCTTTGGTGTTCGAGTGGGAGCTCTTGGCCTGTTTCCTGGCTTCTGCAAAAGCGTCTGCCCTCCCCTGACTATCATGAGAGGAGGAGTCGAGCTGTACTGTAAGTGGGCCTGACGCCAGCTGGACTAAAGTTTCAACTTCACCCTCAAGCTTGGTGAATTCCTCACTGTTTATTTTGACATTTCCAGGAGCTTTGCTTGGATTCGCTCTCGGGTGCTGGGGGGTTATTGCAGTGGTCGGAATGCAGTACCTGAATCACGCAGAAATCTCACTGCAGACCTTTTTTACCGCCATTGTGTGTTTTTTCAGCTGTTCACACGTTGAATTGTGGGTATATTTGATATACACAAGCTGTGCTTTTTTCCAGACTGAAAGCCCAATTTTAAGATTAGTGCGTAGACAGATGTCCTGTGCTCTTAGTTAGGAAATGGTCATGGGGAAATGGTTAGATCTGCGCTGGATTGAACACCTTATACTGAAAATGGACAAATAATACCTTTTGAGATTGCGACGATCAAACCCTCTAAGAAAACCCATCTAACTCTTTCTACTGTGAAATTTCTACTGTAAACCGTTTCAAAATCAACCCAAATATAAATTCATGTTTTTATGGTTGAAAGTGCACAAATAGCATAACAAAAAATCATTTTAAATAAAAATAATTGAAATGTAACTGACGAAAACAAGCACCAAAACACTTCATGTAATGCGTTTTCTTTCTTTCATGCAAATCTGTTTCAGATTTACAGTAGCTTTCAGTGGACGCTGAATTGACTAGATGTAAATTCGGGTTTAATCCGGGTGTTATTTAATGAATGCTGGGCTAATTCGCTTAACCCGACCACTTCATTCTCTGTCTGCAAGCGACGACAGGATAGTTGGTAAGGACACGCTCTGAATGCGGTTTTTCTTTTCATCCATTAACTAAAAGCTGATGCTGAATCTAGGCTGTATAAGTAAAGATACGCTGGATATTCAGATCGAAGCAAAGCCCTGTCGTCGTCTCAAGTGGTGCACTTGAAGTCACTTGGGTTTAAAAGCATCTGTTAATTGCCAACTAACCAAATCTTTCGCACGCATTTGCATGACGTGTCTTTTTATTCGAATGCATTCGAAATGCAGATTTTTGGCACGTTCATTTCTTGTCTCCTGTCCTATGGCAACAGAGGAATCGCATGGATTTCCTCGTGCCTTCGCCCTTTCGGACCGTGTCTTCTGTGTGCTTGACCTCTGACCGCAAAAATCAACATTTCAGTCCCCCAATTACACTTGTTTTTTTCTCGGCACCTAATGAGAGGCGTTTTTCTCGGCAAAATTAGTTCACCATTTTCAGCGGATGCGGAAACTAAATTGCCTGCCGTCTCGAAAGGCACATCTTTAAATGGAAAACGAAAGATATAGGACGTGAAATGGAAATGCAAAAAAATACATGCAGGTCTCTGCTCTTGAGAAAGACACAATCTAGACCACAAACAAATGCCTCACAGCTGGTTTCCGTTGGTGAGGCTTGTCTGGTTTGGTGAGTTTAAGGGGGCTTGCCCCCCCCCGTAGCAGAAATAAGGTTTTAGCCTAGCACAACACATTTGGTTGCAGGACTGTATGTGTAAAAGCAGCAGTCATTGATTTTATTGCAGGTCTCCACTAATGCATCAGTTGCCATGGTGAGAATTTCAGGGTCTTGTTCATGTTTACCTTTGATGACTTCCTGTCTGCTGTCGGCTTTCATTTGGTCATTGCTCTAGCTGGTGCGATGCTCCCACGAATGCCACGACACCACCCTTATCTTTTTCACACCACAACAACTACCTACGTGGAACTTTCTGTTCTTTGATAAGGGTGCAATTTTTTATCTTGTTTTTTTGAGGCTGAATGGATTTTTGTTCACATGCAGGCTCGCTGCAGTCTGATTTGCGATTCCCATGAGTTTGTTTATCTGTTATTCAATATTTCTGGGCTGGTAACCGAAGGGTCGTAGGTTCAAATCCAAAAGTATTGGTCAAAGGAAATGTCTTTTGATGAGATCAATGGTACTTTTGTTTACGGTCAGATAATATGTCTGTGGTATTCTAGTGGTCCGTATTTTTTGTATAGATATGGCAGGTTGTTCCCTAATGGTAGCTAGAGAATTCTGGGCTTATATTCTTATAAATGTTTTATGAACTTATGAAACGTTGTCTTAAATAAGTGCATGAAGACTTTGAACAAACTAATAAAAGACAGTACATTATTAAATTGAATTAATGTAATAATGACCATCATACTGTATAATAGTCTTTTCAATCAGTTTGTTATCAAATAACGAAAGTTAAAATTAAAAATGTAAATAAATAAAAATACCACTTAAATGTTAAAAAAGTCTTGATGTTTGATGAAAATAATTTGGTTTTGCATAATATATAATCAAATAAAGCCAATAAATATATTTATTAAAAAGCGTGCAGAACCCTGTTTAAATTCCATTGTTTTCTCTAAAAGTATTTTTTGCTAGAATACTATTGTATATAGTTGAACTATACTATACTATACTATAACATCACTATGGTATACTTATAGTAACCAATACAGTTTATGCAACAAGTGTACTAATGTGTATTAGGCCCCTGGGCATTTGGGGCCCCTAGAGTTGTCACCACCTTTCACCCTGGTGCCGGTTGACATGTTAGAATCACATAAACCAGCCAGTTTTGCAGTTAATAAACACAAACCAGTGCTAGAGTGAGTGGTTGCCAGCACGTTGTAATGTGGTTGCTGTGATGTTGCGAGTTGTCTTTGGCATTGTGCTATAGGGTTTGCTGAGTGGTTTCTTACTGGACCAAATCTAACAGGGCAAACCTACCTTATTTATTTCATTACTGCTGAGAAGAACTGTCACTTTAGATAACACAAAACATAAATTAAAAGGATAAACTAAAACGAACCCTTTGATGAATAAATCAATGAAAACAAATGACATGATTCTGTACTCTATAAAGACTCTATGAAAAGCCGTCTATGGGGAGCTCCGAGTTTAGAGTTGAGTGTGAGTTTATCTGATGAATGATGTAGATACGTCATATCGGCTGATATCTTTCCACCGTGTATTTTCTTCCATCTTCTTCCTCATCAGCAGAGGCCTCGGTGGAAAAAGAAAACCACTTTTGCACTTGTTCATTTTGGCCAACGTTTTACAAGTCCCTTTCCACCTCTTCACCGGCTCTTCGACTAAAATTGAAAGACTGAGATCAGTTAATTGAGTTTCTCTAAGCTTAGACGCTCAGCCTTGCAGCCTGTTAAACTCAAATCACCCCGTGTATCAGACAGAAATTCTACTAAATTCAGAGGAAACATGGTCGGTATGACCGTATCATGCCCAGACCATGAACCGTTTTTACTGTGGATAAACTGGTCGAGCATGGCGCCTGCAAGGTTAATGCGAAAATGCAAATAAGAATTGAAAGCATAGATTGAATGCACTGCAAGTCAGATAAAAACGCATACGATGGAATGAAAACAAGAGAGCGCGATGTACAGACTTGTACATTTGCTTGTAATTTACATGTCTGTTAGGATTTAGTTTTTTTCATTATCAAAGAAGAACGTTAGCAGTTATGCAAAAGAAAAACGGATAAAAATTCAACGCGTTTCAAGAAAACATTGTTCTACTATTACTTTAATATTTTGAGTAGTATATGAATACAAATTTCAATACTTTTCTTTTTTGGTCTTTATTATTTTAAAAATCATGTATATAGCAGAGGATGTGATAGATTTTTTTATTGGAACGGCTCTTGTCCGTCACAATCTATTATTATGCAAGGTGGCGTTACGTGGTAATTAGCATGTTCGTGACATCATCACGCTATATTTTACTGCGGTTTACTCTCCGAACTTGCTGTATTTTAATACAACTGACTGCACAATAAAGCCGTTGTTGTTTATATTCATTTATATATCAAATGTTTATGTTCATATGTCTTGTAGGTAACCATGACAGGTGCTTGTAAATAGTGTAAATGAATGTGAACAGAGATGATTCCGACATTTTTCCGCTCGCTGAAAGTTGAGGTTTATCCAAAAAGAAGCTAGTCGTTTTCTGAACGAAAAAACTCTCTAAACACTACACCAATGCGCGCCTGTATGCTTGCATGCGACGCAGGGGTCTGTGACATATGCATCTGCACCGCTGACCGCGCGCGCGCGCACGTTCCTAAGTGGCATTGTAAGTAAGGTAATGAATGGGAAACACACATCCCTTCTCAATCATGATCAAGGCCGTAGTAGTAGCCTGTGATCGTGCTCTAATGAAGGGAAATGACAAAACGGGAGTCACAAATTGCCCTTATTGTAATCCGTCAAAATGACAGAGAACTTTCGGTTAATGTGACCTTTTGTATATATTCCAAAATGTTTTGATTAACTAGCAAGACTAACACGTGTTTTCCGGCACATTTTGGCACGCTACAGTTATTTTCCTACTGTGCTATAAGTGACATGGAGTGCAATGAACACATGACCTCGACATAAACCACATGTCACACATTAACCTATGACCTTGATGTTACTAGCCTCATGCGCATTCATCTAAGTTACATGGAAATACCTATCATTGCATACAAACTGTACATACATATACAATTTGTGTGGGCTGGAAGAATCGCATGTTTTTGACGTGTTGCATGATTCTGGGTATTTCCTGAACCTTATTTTAACTTTCAAGGGTTTCATTGAACTGAGGCAATGTAATTTGGAAAACAGTCAAACTAGGCCTCAGAAATCTGCAGGTGTAGCCAGACAGCAGTCATGACGACAAGTATGACGACACAATAGAGCGACACCGTACTCTCACTCTTTTTAAAGCGGGGGTAACGCGCAGTCTCTGCCAATCTCATATTAACCTCGAGAACCTATATAGTAGTATTGCATACTTCGTATCTTCACATTTACATTTATGCATTTAACAGACTCTTTTATCCAAAGCGACCTATATTGCATTTAGGGATGCACCGATTTTAAGGATCGAGTACGAGTCCTGGTACTCGCCGATACCGACGCCGATGCTAGTTTTTTTTTGTTTGCGGCAATTTTCTAAGACCAACACAATGAGACTAATGAACATATCAGCATCTTTATTTTTAACAACTTCAACTCATATTATGAAAAAATAAATCAATCTTATCTGCTTATCAACAATTTCAAAGCCCAAAATTCACAGTGTCCAATAACCTCCAAAGGGCAAAACCAAGGACATAAGCATGCAGATTGCCATGCGTGGGTCGTCATCATTGATTTGGAAAGATTTCCACACTGCAAAGCGCGAATGAAGCGTTAACAGAGAGTGATTTACATGTTAAGTCAATGCAAAGACGCGATAGACCTACTTGCGGTAGGAATGAGGCGGCGCGAATTGAGCGTTCGCGTTATTCGCGCGAGTTAAAAAATCTGAACTTTGGTGAAAATTTGCGCTGGGATCGTGCCATCTATCAAATTCAAACGACCTGCAAATCCAGCGTTATTTCCACCGTTTATATAACATTCATCACCCAAATGCACTGAACTAACAAACACACTTTGTTACGTAACAGAAATCCTTTTAGAAAAAAAACTTGCCAGCGTGTATATGGCGCGCGTTCATAAGTGCACTTCGTCGTCGTCTTGGACGAGAGCACTTTGCCTCATAGCGTATTAGGTTTGCGCGCTGAACGCCACTTGGGTCTTGCCCTTATTGTATGCGCTCTGATTCACAATGCGAAAGTGCTCTCGTCCAAGAATGAGAAGACCAAGAAGAAGTGCTCTCGTGAACATGCGCCATACACTGACAAGACATAGGAGAATATATCAATTACAGTCAGTATTTTGGTTTGTTTTTCGCACATAAAGCATTCTCATCACTTCTAAGAAAATGTACTGCGCCACCATGCACGGATGGACCAATTTAACCATGTCTTTAGTACTTTTCCGACATGATGATGTCTACGGGGAGGCCTGTAAATCTCTCGGATGTCACCTAAATAACATGTTTAGCGTCATCTGTTGGTTTCCTTCAGATGCTCCAACACGATGTGACTTAAAACACATCATTTAACCCACATTTTCCTCTGAACTGTGCTGAATTACAAACAAACTGCTCTATTAGTCTGCACCAGATTACTTCAAATTGTGACAATTCACCGATACACCAACTGCTTTGTAAGCGTGTTTCAGCGTCATCTTCACTCTCGGTCTGTCTTTTCCTTACTTTGGGTTTCCTGGGGCCTTGCGACACATAAGTACAGCTCCATATGGGCAGAGGTGGTGGGTGGGTATGACGCATACAACACTTGCAGGTGCGGTGCGGCTCGGCATCATCCAAAGGACTGACCTCTTTTTTGATGTCCCCTAGTCAAAATATCTTTCTCGGGTTGATCTTGAAATGGGGATGTTGAAATCCTTCAGTTGTCTGCACAAACACATGTTGATTACAGGTGTAGAAATGCTATTTCAGGACAGATGAGGGCGCAAACTTCCTGCATTTTATTGCACTTCCTGAGGGCTGCCAGGTGGGCCGCTTGGCTCCTTTTATACTCCTCACATGTTGTTCACAACAGGCAAAACAACAAATGGATATTTCCATTGAAAAGCACAAAGTAACCGCACACGTTAAAGTTAAATTTAAAGTGAACCAACTTTTATTAAAAACAGATTGGAGTTTTGCAATAAGAGATAAATGCGTCAGGATTCTTATTTATCATTATGTAGTACTAGTTTAAACCTTTAGTTTTTATGTTTAGTTTTGGTTTTAACAGTTTCTGTGTTCAGCATAGAATGGCTTTTACTTTTTTGAGCATTTGTGGTTCTGCAAATTTAACTGAATAGCTTCATGTCTACAGTAGTGGACCACACCGGAGAACAATGATCACTGATTTCAAAGATTTGCCTGATGGCATCAAATCTTTAAAATCTATTCAAGAGTTTTGGCCATTTGTCTCTACTAAATGAGTCCTGTTTATTCACCGATGTTTTACAGGCACTGCGGCTCGATTATTTGATTAAGATTTCACACACTTAGCCTCATGCTGATTTGTTTTTGTGTAATTATAGTAAAGTGGTCTCCTAAAGTAAACCTGAAAAGGATGTTTTACATTTCTTTCATACGCCCCCGTTGCCTAATTGGCCATTTTACATCAGTAGTGAGAATTCAGGCTTTGTTCATAGTGTACATTTCTTGTAATGGTTTTCTCATTTATCATCAACTTTTTTTGGTAGTTTACTTAAGTTTAATTTAAATGGTGTAAATATTTTGTGTCCTCTCTCAGTTAGTGGTTTAAACGGTTTATATATGGCGATGTCGATACAATAAATAAAAAAACACTGGCTGATTGGTGGATATAAATCAAATGCAATTACAGGAACCAGAGCCGTTGAGAGAGAGAGTTGCGACATCGGAAGTTCAAATTGTTTGCGATTCACGTGATTCATGGAGCCTTCAGATAGTTCAAGGAAGTTATTTTTAAATGCTTTTTTTCTTTCCTTTTTTATTCATTAAATGACTTGCGGTATTTAAATGGGTTAAAAGTTCGTCACAATCGGTCTGTTTTGTTGCAGCTCTGTGCGTTACTAGTAACCGTGACAAAACTGTTCCATTGACGCAACTCTCTCTCTCAATGGCTCTGACAGAGACATACAGTAAGACACTTCCATGTAAAAACACAAAATGTAAGCACATATATTAGTTTGTAGCTTAGCACACTAGGTGTACACATGGTGGTATGCTAATCTTGGGCAGCTCCATGTGGTTAAATATGAATAAAACATATAGGAATGTATTATTAGTACTTTCCATAAAATATTTGTGTCTTATCCACCTCACATGAGAACCGAAGTGCGCTATGTAGTGGACGAACAGAAAAAATGATCGGCCATTTGTAAAAACGTATAGGCCAATGCAGATCATTTAAAAATCCAGATATCGGCCATGGTGAGATAATTGACTATGACTCTCACAAACGTATAGCAGTAATAAAATGTGCAAGTTTCTTAGTTGCCTCTATATCATCTATTTCTCTGTTTGAAACATGACATTGCAGGATACTTAATGTACTTATCTGTAGGTTAAACGTAGGGGTGTGACGAGACAAGACATGAGACACGACATTTTTGGCATTTTCAATGATGAAATGCTTTTAGTAAAGAGCTGTGGTGGTTTTCTCTATATATTCATGTTACCAGAGGTGGGGATAACAAAGTCGATCCTCCTTCCTCCACTGACTGAACCCTCATAGCCTTCAGAGAAACAGTTAAAACTACATAAACGCATCATGTTTAATGCTTACATTGCACATATGTATGAGACAGATGATCCGATTTTGAAGAAGTTTGCCTGTGTATGTATTTAAAATAAAACAATGTGAACTTTCAGTTGCTATACTGTACTTGTGGTACAGTCAGCTCAGCTGCTGTTCAGCCGCGTGCTGTGCCAAAGCGCTGGCTGTTTATATAGAAACATGGTGGGAAAGTAGCACCACAGGATCGAAAATCGCATCGTCAATGAATGGCCCGGCCGGTCACTATAGCTCACAGCAAGGCACATACTTTGTGCAGGTATAAGCGTGTTCTGTACAGTGATGAAACCACAACAAAACGTGCACTTGGACAAATACACCCAAATATATTTTAAGGTCACACAGGTCAAAGTAAGGGTCGCAACTTCAAGCCAAGGACTCCATCATGCCAATTGCGTGAATAAATTGTGTTTTAGCGAGACCGTCTAGCAAGCCTTATCGGATCTCATGAGATCTCGTGCCAAGAGATCTGGTCACACCCCTAGTTAAAGTCAAAGGACATCAAAATCAAGTAAAATTTTCCCTGAAATTGTACTTGACAGCCCAAATTATTCATTATTGTTGAAAGATTACCGTTGTGATTCTAATCAGTTTTTCTGTTCTTTGCTTCGCTTTTTGATCAAAAATGTTACGTATTGCAGCTTTATTTTCAAATATTTTAGATAAACGGGTACCCTACGTCATGGTTATTATAGATAAGTAAAACCATAGCTATAACAAGTTTCCCCAAAATAACCTGCAAAGGAAAAACAAGAGACTAGAATTTTCCAATTTCCCAACTACATCAGAACTAAAGCAAAATAAAAATGATTCTAAATTATTTTATTTTCAATACTTGTGTACGCATGCATTTTAAGCATGTGCCCCTGTTTTTTTATGATTTTGTTGAAGGGTTTGCTTCAATGTGCGGGCTGTTATCATTTTGGGTTGTGGAACAGGGCCACCACCTCCCAGGATCAAAGAGTGTTCTTTAAAATTAACAAGAAAAATGTGTCTGTTGACTGAGGAAATTTCCATCAACACACAAACACATTTATATCGACTGCAAAGAAGAGTTGTCAACATCACTTTGTTCAGTGCTTGTCAGTTAGTCATTTTCTTCTTCATATGAATCCTCATGCTGGGGCGTGATGCCAGTCTGTTTCAATTCACAGAATCACCGTCCATAAAGTAGATACACGTGATAAAGACAAAATAGGTAAATGATGTGTAAGCCGATGTAGAATGTGAAAACTGTGTCATTTCAAATGAATTCGCCACAGTACTTAAACCAATATTGAAATATATATGTTTACAGCAAAGTCATTTTCTCATCTGTATTAACTTAAATCAAAATAGACTCAAATGGTGTCTGCACTAATATAAACGGAAAACTAATAAACAGAGTAACATAACTGAAAGGAAATAGAGTTTTAAGCTGTAAAAAGCAGGTGTGAGAAGTCCTCACGTGTCCCCCTGTATTTCAGAACTTTTCCGCGGGACCTCACGTGTCCGGAGACAGGAGGGCGGTTGTGTCCGTGAGACGCCACTCCTCTTCGGGTGCACTGCATTTAACTGTGGCAGGTGTCCAAGAATTTATCAATCACAGACTCTTCCATTCATGTGTGTAATTGTTGCTAGGGCTTGAAGCTCTTTCTCATTTCTTCTACCAGATGACATTTAACACAACATGTAAGATCCAGGTCGAGGAACGGCAATTGCACATCAACATGTCAACAACTGTGACATGGTTTTAAATAGTGCGAAGGAAACTTAAAAACAAGCAAACTTATACTAATGCCAGCAAAAGTGTGTGCGCGCGCTTGTTTCTATATCTCGGTGGCGACCTAAACTTGAATGCACACAACACATGGGGACCAAAATTGAGGTCTGCTAAAAAGAGAATACATCGCACCGAATGATATTTTTCAAAAATCTAAAATGCTAAAACGTTTTCTTAGATCTTTAGGTTTAGAGGATAAAATATACAGTTTGTACAGTATAATAATCATTACGTTTATAGACCTTCCCCATGGGGATAATAAACCAGACGTGTGTGCGCTTGCGTGCATTAATGAAATATAACACAAAGGTGTGTTCAAATTCCAAGGATTTCAGGATTGGAAGCTAAAACGCATTGCTTTATTTTTAAGATAGTTTCACAAAATATGTACCGTCATACTGCCAAGACATCCTAAGCAAAAAACTGTTATCTTGTTGTACCGCATCTCTTTTTCTCATGCTAAGAATTACAATTTGCTCCGTAATTTGTCATCCGAATGTTTCCCTTCCACGTGTTTCATTTACCTGATCTGACATGCCCCTGTTGATCCCACTTTTCATCTCTGTTTGCCTAACCCAGTTTGAGAACTTTGTACATTGATTTGTTCTTTAGCCAGGATCTGATGATCACCACAGCTCATTTACTTTCTTTATCCTCCAAGCCAGGAAACAACAGCTCCCAAAGTCCTCAAAACACAGAGAGAATAAAGACAGACGGCTCGAGTCGCTTTAATCTGTCAGCAGTGTGCAAACAATGTGTTATCGTCAGCTTTTCGGCAGCTTTAACGCGCTAAAATGAAGGCTAATCGCATAAATTTGAGCAAGAAACGGCCCGTCTATCGACACCCTGACCATCCGTCTGCTTTAACAGTGAGGATGTGTCAGGAGTTAATCGAATTGCCTTCTCTGGATCCGATCTTTGAATTCTTTTATTGCTGCCCCGTGGTATCGAGAATAAGCGCGTGTGAGCGCTCCCTCCGCGTCGACTCGCTCTTACTGCGGGCTGGAACGACGCAAGAGTCACCACAACCCACAGAAACGACCTTGAAAATGTCAAAGCTTGAATTTTTATTGGAAATGCGCGAAAACAGCTCATCTGCCACTCTCTGTGGGGTTTAACCCACGTACGCGCTTCAAGCTTTCAGTTTTGTCCTGGGAGTCTCTGGCCTGCCCCTTGCCGGCCCGCAGATACTCGTCCCGGTGTCAGGACTCTTAAAATGGAAGCTGAAGCCATTCAGTTGCAAAGCCTCTGCAGTCTGAAGCTCTTGGTTTTCTTGTGCTGCGCTTATTCATAGTTTAGACGTGCTTGAAGATGGAGGAGTCACAACGAACACTGGACTTTCTGAAGTGATAGCAGCGCAGTGTCAGATGTGAGAGAATAGCAATGACATAAGCTCCATGTTGGGACTTCCTACAGAAAAATATGGCTTGTTGCTGAGTGAATATTTCGCTTTTTTACCGTTATAATGTCTTATTTTAATTGTATAATCTCATTTCAGCTTAACAAATACTGACTTTCTAGTCTTTTCTCGTGTATTGTAATGCAGACACAATGCCACATACAAAACCTTGGCGTATGTTGTATCATCTCATTAATAATTGCACAGTACATTATAATTCTTACCTATTTGTGGTTATAAGAGTGATATGATTTATAACACACGGGTAGTTGACAGATAAACCACACATATGTCCGATGGTGTGACATGGAAACATTTTAGAAAAGAAGCTAACAATGAAGATGAATCTCTCTTGTGCTATTTTATATTATAAATATACACATCAATAATAAAATGAAATGTGTTGTTTTCTACATTTGTTTTCTACATTTGTGCTGTCACACCATCAACAGTTTATTTGTCATCTACTCGCATGATAAACTTCACATAGTTACTGTAGTTTAATGTGTTATAAGTATTATAATGTATGCTCTCGACATTGCATTTGGAGTTGTTTTATATAATGTCATCATAACAGACTCATCGTAGTCTTAAAAGTTATAACCACAAACAGAAACCAATTACAAAGCCAAACTGTTGTTTTTATACCAGTATGAATGCAGGTATTTTATTTTCTTATTGTTTTGGTGATGCATTCATGTTTTTAGCACCATTTAAATATTCTTGTATTAAATGCATGTGCCAAATGCATACATGTAGATAAAAGCGTCTGCTAAATGACTAAATGTAAATGTGTAATAGCTCGGAATCGGTCGAATGCATTTTTTCTTAACCAGAAAGTAGTGTTGAACGGCTAAAAAAAGTCAGATTGTTCTATGAATAATGTTATTCAGATGCGGAAAGAGTGACGCGGTTACGTGAACTGCACGTGGGATGCTTGTGGAGCTTTCACATCAATGTCTCAAAACGAGGAAGCGACCGCATCGAAGCTACGGTCAAACACCCTTTGCGGCGACCCGTCAAAATAAAAGTCTGGTTAACTTAAACAAGTAATAACACACACGTTGTACGACACCACCCCGTTGATTTTTTTTATTCAACCAATTAGTATATTATTAACTTTAGTAAATGGAAGTTAATGTGCTAGTAAAATTATTAAAGAAAAATATACCAAAATAGCACATTAAAACAGTACTTAAATTCAGGTAGAGAAAAAGAAAAAAAGAAAATGTACTGGTTAGATGCTGGTTATTGACATAATTGTAAATGATAGACTGGTTTGACATATTTTTCCCTGTGTGGTGCATCTTCTGTAGGTTTTTAAATGCAGATTATAAAGGAATATGTGTGCAGATATATTACTATTTTATAGTAAAACAGGGAACACAGAATCCAGAAAAATTTAAACGGGAAAACCTATTTTCTTTAGAATAAATCTAACATTTCATAGGACCCTATTTGTTTTACATGACAAACACACTAAGCGGGTACATATAGAAACATCTGTAGAACATGCGCAGGGTCTTTTTCTTCGATTACTAATCTTACCATTTGCATTTCTGAGTTAACATCCAAATTATTGAACACAATATCTGACAAAATCCCATGAGCTCTTTCTTGTCCTGTATGCCCGACGTTTTTTAAACAAATATTTGAAGATAGAAAAGGAAAGTTATTAAAGTAAATCTTGAACAACTTTAAAGGTCCAATGCGTGATTTTTTTATAATATCCAAAACATTTCTTATCTATTGACAGAAATGCAAAATAATAGTACATAATAATGTGTTCAGACGTGTGTTCATACCTTACATAATGAAACGTTATGATCTTGTTACCTTAGAATGAACTATTTCTATCTACACACAGCCCAGGTCCCCTAACATGGAATTCACCTTGTAGCCTAAACGGACAAACTGCGCTTTCGTAAATACATTATCTCATTCGGCTAAGAAGCAAATTATTATTATTATTATATCTTTGTCCTGTGTCGGCCACCGTAGTGCTTTAAAAGTGAGCTTTTGGGTGCAATTCGCAACCTCACCGCTATATGTCTCGAAATTTTCTACAATGGACCTTTACTGTTGTCAAAGGTTTTAAATAGGTTATCAACAAAGTGTCAGCACAACACAGGCGTCTTTTCCATTTTTTCTACTTTGCGCTTCATTTTATGGGTGGTCAACACAGGGGGTGTAAAGTACATGTACGGGACACTTGGATGAGTGAGAGACTGATTGATATCCACAGATCGAAGGACACCGCACAAGCCAGTGGGCGATTTAAGCATCCGGCGAGTTTGGTCCCAAAATAGATGAGTGAGTGCAGGATCAGATGCTTGTCGGCGACGAGTCCAAATGATATTCTTGAACATAAAGTCTGTGAAGGAAACAGAGAGCTCATTCATCAGCGTACCAAAAAACTAATCGGCCACACAGAAGAGACACTGTGAACAACTGTTGCTGCGCATTTCCTTAAACCCCGAGCCTGCCAAGGGTGATCTCCCAGCCTTAAAACTTTTAGTCATAGAGATTTAAGAGGCGCATATTTATGAAATGATCGAATAAACTGTGGATTGGGTGACGTAACGCGCCATGGTTTTTAGGTAGCCGTGTGTACCTAATGTCATATAAAGCCGCGAGAACGGCCATTCTTTCTCCGGCATGAAAGCTCGGTGTTCTGCTGGCAGCCTCAGTGGAAATTGGTGGTAATGAGACAACGTGGCAAGTTAAGCTAATCACCCTTTTTGGCCAATGAGAATGAACACAAGCCGTGAACACGAGAGGAAGCCGAAGTTCCTTTCTCTTCACAGTCTCTTGAGGCCGTATGAGCTGCTTTGCGAATGTGAATTCGTTTGGCTAGCTGTCGGCCCCAGTCTGAGCGGACGAGGTGATTAAACGGGCTGTGAGAGATAAAGGGGCGGTCTGTTTAATGACCTGTACCGTGATGGAGTTTGTTATGCATTGTTCAGCTGACAGAACTCATTTTGCAAAAGTTGAATTCTGGAAAACAAACGCTGTGAAGATTTACAACGTGTTCTTTTGTAGAGCTAATGGTTCTCCGCCAACAGAAAAATAAACGGATGATCCTCATGACCTCCTTTACTCTTCGTGTGTGGAGCGGGACGCAGTTGGGCGGCTGAAGGTCCGCAAGCGGCATTCGAGATATTATATGCACCTCCGTGCGGGAGTGAGCGTGCAGAGGCGGAAGAGAAGAAGCCGGAGTTTACAGCTGGAGCAAACCCCAGCACTTCAGCCCGTGAGAAAGTCATGAATTCTCCTGAGGGGAAAGTCAAATGACTGTTTCTGCATCAGTACACATGTGACATCTGTGTGACTTCGACCGGCCTTCAGTGACCAATGCAGATTTGGTTATATCAGTCGGTCAGTCTTGAAGATGATAGTGACAGACGGTATGACACTGGATATCTGCATTTACGGTCATCGGCATTGAATGAGACATTTCGGGAATTATCTGTAGCAACTTTGTGGTTATGAAACTAGTCTTTCCTGTTGGGCGTGAACTCTGTCCTAGCAGACTTTCTGTTTGAGAACTACTACTTATTATGATAGTCATAGGATGCTTTGGAAAAATATAATTTCCTTCATAAGTGTTTTTATGTTGTTTTTCAGTGAAGTTATCTTTTTAACTCACTTAAAGCAAAGTTGCATTAGGTTCATGTAGGAAAGTGGTTCTCTAGGTCTTATTTACTTAGTTTTTCTTCCCAAGTAAAATGATCTTGTTAAGAAGATGGTTAGATGTTTTTACTGTAAAATGAGACCGATTTTGGACCGTTGCTCGCCTAAATGAAATGGGATCTCAATTTGTTTTTGCACATAAGCAGGTTGTTTACGGGACTGTTCAGGTCAGACATTTTGCTTCCGGCAAAAGGCTAATGTGATTATGATTTATTAAACACATGGCTCTTACTGGTATCTAATACTTGAGAGAAATGTGCTTGAGAGGAGTGCCATTACCATGGAGGTGGGGGATTTTTCACGATCTTTCTCACATTGAGATCGGGAACATACCTATGCACTTATTCGCAAAACATCAGCCTTATTAAAATGGTGGGAAGATAGAAAGAAACTGAAACCGCTACTAGACTTGATATATGATGTACTTTAGGATAGATCATAATCTGTACCTTTTGACGATGTAGTAGTCGTGGGCCTCTACAAAAGCAATCATGATACAAAATCGTCCAATCTTCCTGTAAGGATCAGCTCATCTTATCCTTAAAGTCTATATTTCTGCCATCCCAGAGGTATGTGACGAATTTCATTGATCTTAACTGGTTATATGAATAGAAATGTCTGGCATCAGTGCAGAAATGGCTAACTCACACTATATAATAAATACATTACAAAATATAATAACCGCACATCAGTGAATTATATAGTAATGTGCTATATTAATGTCGCACCTTTGCGTTACATTGTGACATAGTCAAAGTGTGTCAACAGATGTTTGTCACGACATGTTGTCCAGTGTTGTTTCCTGTTGTTCTACTGTATAGCGAAACCTCTTCCTGCTGACAGATATATAGCCTCACATTTACACTGTCATACCGCAAAACCCAACAGAAGTCCATGCCGTGCAAACATTATTACAGTGCAATTCAATCTTGTAGCGGTTCACGGTTTTGGACCAATACATTTGCCATTTTTTTCCACCAGACAAAAGCCACAGTGGTAAACTACCCATCAATAGTGCGTATTTAAAGATTAGGCACTTTCAGTTGTAGGTTAGCTTCATATCATCCTTCAAGATCGTAGGAGGCAAAGCATTGCTGAGGTCACCGAACTGAGTTGTCATGATGTGGAGCAGCCGTGTGTTTGTGCAGAGGAGATCCGAGATTGTCAAGAGACACAAGAGACCGTCACACACCACCTGCTGGACTGAGCTTAAATCCCCAAATCCTTCAGGGAAATATAAACCCCGTGAGCAGAACCTCTATGTCTTTCAGCGTCCGAGCTTTACACTGTAGCTAGTGCTGCACGGTTCATTCGAAACGAAAACAAAGTAACGATCACATCTGCCATTGTGACAACACTGTGTAATGTTTGGAGCGTACAAATCGCTTCGAATAAGAGTCAACTAAGTGAATGAAGATATGGAAATATCCCTGGGCGATTTACTAACAAGGCATAATATCTCATTCCCATAAAGACCAATGCAATCTAGCAAAAGCAGTGCCAATAGAGTACCGCAGAGATGACTTGTTGTTGTATGCAAACCCTGGAAACGAGTTGGCATTTTGGCACATCCGGGTGAGTTTTGGTAAATTAAGAGTGTGGTTAACAAACAAACTCCCTAAACGTGTTGGAATCATTCAGAATATAAGAGTATTTAGTTACCAGGGAACACGTTTTTAATAAAGTTCGGAGGCTTGGTGGTGATGATGTTGATATTGAGCAACCCTGGTGAAGTTTGTTTATAGCCTGATGTTAGCTTTTTACTTCTGGGGATTTAATTTAGGCTGCGTAATTTAGGCTGCGTAATACTCTCCTCTGTGTATGCGTCTGATGAGGAAACTCCTACAAATGCAAATGCAGTTAGGTCCACGTCCATGCCTTTCCAGCGCTAGTTTTTACTGCGTGTCTTTAGTAAATACTGACAGTAGCCTATAGCAGCATATTTTCACTGGGTGTAAATATATTCTATTGCTATTTAAACTTGAGGTAAATAGTTTCAACTTGGTTGGTAATAATTTGACTCACAGCAGAATACAAATTTGTCATTTGATCAGAGGGAGAAAACAATTCAAAGACACGATTCGTCACGGTCAACTCGTGAAGGATTTTGGCTGACATCTAATGTCCAGACTGGCGCACTGGTTTATTACCAGTGTGATTTTTCCAGTGACCCCTCTTTTCAACCTAACTTTAGGTCAGACATGTTGGCCGTGTGCCTCGTATCTGAATACAAATATCTGCATACATTCTGGAGAGCGCTTGGTATTACATTATTCTGCAACCCGAACCACTATCCCAATTATTGTAGTTCTTTAAATGGCCGTGAAGGTATTACTCGCACGCAATTACAAATCTGTTTGCTTTGAACGGTGAGTCGATCGGCTGGCAGATGGGAGCTAAATAGGGCAGCGTGTAAGACAGCCTAACCCGTATGAAGGTTCTGGTTACATGAGAAGGTGTTAGCAATCACGCAATACCAAAATCCCATCATCAGAGCGGTAAACCAGAATAAATGAAGCTGGGTGGGGACTGCATAACGGTAGCTGGTTAACATTGTCAACATAGCGGCACTATGCTGATAATGATTATTAGCCGTCATAAGTATTTGTAGCCGACACAGATGGGCAACACATGTGGTATGTTAAGATGTCATTGAGCTTTTGAAATCCACCGTTTAAATCTCCGGCCTTCCTCTATTCTGTTTTTTCCATTGATCATGGGTTTTAAAAGCCACAAGTTATAACGTGGTTCATCTATATCACGTTTTCTTTTTGAAACCTTAAATTGCAGATTATTCATGTACTTATCTGTACATAGAATGAATTTCAATGAGGTCAAACTGACATTCCCCACAAGCCCCTATTCCACAGCTGAAATAATACGTTTTTATTGTAAGATTACTGTCTGTGAATTGGAGACAATTTTACTTTTTATATTTTTGAACCATGAAAGGTGCAGCTGGATTTGTTTGTCAGGTGTTGGGTTTTGAAAGATTGTTTTGCATCAGGTACTAGCAATCAAATCAAATCCTTGACATAGAGTCAGGTCAGTTTTGTTACTGCATGCGACATTTCATTCAGAATGCCGCACCATTAGCTGTTGTTGTCGTGAGCGATCTATCATGGTTTTCTGATGTAACGGTCAGGCAAATAGTTCAGGTTTGTTTTACCTGCCAAAATTCGCCCTCGCCCCACACCGAAATCAAACTCATTTTTTGTAGGAAGGCCTAACACTTTTTTTAAAGCTGGGCATTTAGAGATGTATTGATTTAGAGACCTTTGCGCACGATTGCAACAACATACTGTTCATTATGTTGTTTTAACTTATTTACGGATTTTGGTTACATTCAATGTTTGACTTTAAGAGGCATAGAAAGCATGTACACAATGAAGGAATGTGAGATGCATATATTGTTATAACCAGTGTTTTGGTGTAACTAGTTACGAAAAGTAAAGCAAATGTTTACAGTTACTTCTGATGTAATTTAACTAAATTCTTTGTGTAATTTATGTGTTTGCAATAGTGGAACTGACACGAAAATTCAAAGTCTAACTTTAAAATCTGTGTTTTAATGTTTAATTCTCACATACTTAGGTCAGTAAGTAATACTAGTTAAGTTAGTTTTATATTGTTGTTTGAATGAATTCAGAGGCGTTTCATGTCTATCCTTGAATCACTTAACTATCAAGGTTGATGTAGGATTTAGAAAGTATGTTTTGAAGAGGCTCATTTGTACAGCAATCTAAATAAACGATTGAATATGTAACTAGTAACTTACCCAACACTGGTGATCACGCAGCACAGGTTTGATCAAGAACATGATTCAGAAACACTCTGCACCAGATTTGCATGCTGTCAGAAGTCAAACGTGATGTAGTGGAAACCATTTCACTCATCCAAATGACACCAAAACCTTATTGCCAAATCATCGTGTCATTTTCAATGACACCGACTTTTCTGTCACATCTTCAAACACATTTATAATGGATATTTGCCTGTTTTTGTAGATCCTCTATATCGGCCCAAACAACCTGCTGTAATGGTGCTTTATCTTTTCAGTACAGTGTACAATTGTACTATAGTTGGCTTCCACATCATGTTGTTAAAGACTTCTGAATGCTGTATCGCAAAAATCAACGGGTGAGTCATGACCTAGAATTATTGCGAACAACAGGGTCCAAATGATGCTAAAAAACAAACGATGAAATGTACGCAGGATAAAGCAACCGAACACAGCGTCTCCTAAACCACAGTACAGAAACGGTTAAGATGTAAGCACATCCGACCCCTACTGTAACACATTTATGACACAACGCCTGCCATCCGCAGGAAAAATGATGAGAGCGTTACAAATTCTTTTTATTCAGCATTTCTGGATGTATTGTGGTCATTCAGTCCAGTGTTTGTTGAATTCCTACAAAATCAAACCTCAGGAGTGACACAAAGTCATCCAACAGCAATGACAGGACGACAACACGCATGAAAACCGTTATCAAAATTATGATTTTAACTTTCCCTAAATACCTGTACACTTATTACTGTTATGTTGCTTAAAAGTAAATATGAACTTGTTTCCCCAGTTTTCATTTCCCGCAAGTAAATGCAAATAGAAACAAGATTTTATTAGAAATGTGAATGAAAGAATGAAAAAAATATATCGTTTAACGTAAACACATACCTAAACATAGTAACTTTAGAAAAACTGTAAATCATTTTGAAATAGGCTTTTCATTTGCAACACAAAAAAGTCACGGCACTGGAGAATCGCTAGAAAATAGCACCACAACTGTTAAAATGTAGAGGATTAACAAAGTAGTGATCATATCCGTTTTCCTTTTTTCTTTCCTTTGCTATATGATTTGTCGGTGTTCTACCGTACACCTCATATTTTGATGTATTAACTGAACCGAAAGGGTCATTTCAAGCAAATATTGTACAAATATGCTTCCCACAGACATCGCTCTTGGCCACTTCTCATTTCAATCACAAAGTTTGTCTAAATAAACATACTGCTCTGGAGGTCGGGTTTAGAAGTTGCCGTGTATAAGAGTGTATGGAGGAATAGGAATATAAAGTGACTAGCAGTGTTGGGCAAGAAACTTTCAAAAAGTCTTTAGTTATAGTTACTAGAGCTACTCGGATGAAAACTGCGGCGTCAGTGAGCTCAGTTATAGCAACGCTACATTTTATTGTCGTAACGGCGTTGTAACCGGGCAAACAGTCATTCGTTTGATTCCTCGTACTGGAAAAACGAACGCCGTTTGTTTATAATGCCGTTATTCCCCTCAAGGGTGACTAGCATGTGAAGCATGTAGTTGAATGGGTGAACAGGTTTGGAATGGCTTGTGTTTGGCATTGCTGATCGCCCGGGGGAGAAACTCATGGCTCACAAGCTTCTGAATCTTTTATCAGATGATAGTGGGAGGCGTGAGATGGGTGGAGCCCTTTACGATGCGGTTGCTTTCTTAAAATCGCGCAAAGTAGGAGGGTCTTGTCAACGTGTCTCCACACCTCAGCATTGTAGAAGCAAATTCATATCAATTTAAAAATAGGTACTGTAGGTACTGTACTGACATGCCTTGTGCTTGAAAACTATGAACCGAGTAACTGAAAATTGCATATCAGTACTTGCGTTCCCAATTGAACCCGTGACCTTTGCATTGCGAATGCAAAAACACTGTGCCATATGTGCAATTGATTTGATAAACATGATCAAAAATGTAATCGTGCCACTTTGTTTGTTTCTTTAATGTAGTTCTTTGGGAAGGACTGAGGTCAGCAGCTCCAGTACGTCCGGATCAGTCAAGCCCACCTCAAGCCATAAGATCTGCCTGGTTTGCTCGGACGAAGCCTCAGGGTGCCATTACGGGGTGCTCACCTGTGGCAGCTGCAAGGTTTTCTTCAAAAGAGCTGTGGAGGGTGAGTTCATATCTCACAAACGCACACACACTTTCATTTTCCTTCCACAGCGGGATGACTCAGTAGACAGCATTGGACAGATAATGCTTCATATCTCATTTTATCACGCAGTGAATAACGTCCAAACTGCATATGATGTCACTGTTCTCCTGTTCTCTTGCCTTTTCGATATAATATTTTGATAAGTGGGAAACCGGTAGGGTTTTTTTGCAGGACAGCTGATATAATGCTGATGTACGACTTCAGGAGACCATGGAAATGGGAGTTTTAGTTTATGTCTGTTATCTTGAAGGTCATCTGCAGGCTAGTGTAGAGTTAAATATTGACAAAACTCTCTGTAAGCAAATGTGTGGTTTTAAAGCTGCAAATTGTAACTTTTGCCACTCTGTCGCCATCTCTGTTTGTAAGGGATAGTTTACCCCAAAATACACGTGTCATCATTTATTCACCTTCGTGTTGTTTAAAAACCTGTTAATAACACTTATTTTGTGGAAAAATATTATGAAAACGATTTGTGTGAAAACGATTAAGCGATTCCAAAACAATGTTTGTGTTTATATGTGTGCATATATAAATGCACACACACATACATATTTATATATAACAAATTATTACATTTTATGTCACAGAGACATATTTGTAAACAGAAAAAAACTATTTTGTAACCGATGAATTGATTTGACAGCACTAGAAAAAGATTTTAACATATAATATCGTCTGTGAAAACCAAACTTTTAAATCAATTTTATAAACGTATTGAATCGGGCTAAGGTAAGGACACGATCTTTATGTACTTCTTGAATAACAGATTTGTATTTTATGCATTGAATAATTATACCAGAAAAGTTACAGATAGTAGCTTAAAAATCTGGGAAGATTGCTCAGAAATATTGAGTCATTTCCATTCACATTTTGTATTGCATTGGCTACTAAAGCCAAACTAAAGCAACAAAGTGGCCAAGTTCAGTCAGATGTTGATCATCTCGTGGTCTGACTTACAAAGTTCCCAAAAATCTATTGTTCATTATGTAAATCACGTACTTGTAAAACAAGGGCTGTCCCAGACGAAAGATGACTATCGTGAAACAATGGGCTCCATGCATGTGTGACTTCCGCGTTTCACAGTAAGATCCCTAGCCAGTTTCCAGTTGTGGAGACTTAAAGAGAGAAATAGAAAAAGTTCAATTTAGTAGATGCTATAATGGCGGCACACAGCAGCGTTATATAGAAGTGACGTTCTACCGTATTTGAATGTTATGACGAGATGTTAACTTATGAAAGTAGCAATGAACAGTATCTGCTAAATGTCACTATTTTCTCCTTTTTCCATTTCTTTAAGAGCGCTTTTTCAACATCACGCCGAACCGTTCTAACCACAGCTTAAAACTGTTACAGTTATGTTTTCACGTGAGCCTGGTTTGACACGGCACGATAACAAACGGTTCTCGGCTCTGAATCTGAACGCTTGTCTAACCGTCCTGAATCGTGCTAATGAATGCGCGCAGCGGCGTTGTAGCTAAGTCTCTTGTGTTTACATTCTAAACTTTTTCGTTATCAGCCCTGCGGTGGAGAATGAAACCGTTTATGTACCGAGTTGAAGGATTATGCAACTTGAACGATTCGGCGCGATGGTGGAAAAGCACTCCGTGTGTCCCCTACCGGAAACTGACCGTGAAACGCGGAAGTCACGCATGCATAGATCCCATCGTTGCAATTTCTATGGTTGTGGCTCCTAAACACTCGTCCTATGAGAGAAATTGTCACAGTCTTGTTATCAAAGCTGGTCTTGCGCTATAGCCTGCGATCATCATCATCATCATCATACAGTCTACATACATGACGTACCCAAGTTTCCCAAAAAGGATACATGTAAATATATATTCATAATTTAGTTAAAAAAAAGGAAAGACCATATTTTATACAAATTCTGTGTGTAAAGACAGGTTAGAAGGTCTGTTCCTCACACAGAGCTATTGAGATTCTTGTTGTTTCTTTGGCAGCACCTGGTCTGAGCGGCATAAACATTTAATAAAAATTCATACATTTGTATTCCATGGAAAACATAGCATCGTATGGATTTGGTGTGGTGCTGGGTGAATATATGATGACAGAATTTTCATTTCCCCTTGAAATGTACTTATTAACTTATGCTCAATTGTAGTCGTTTCTAGCTTGGCTTTATAAGATGAAGTTGCTAATTTATGTTTTAATAACATCGCCCACATTCACTCTCCTTCAGAGCGAGACTAATCTATATCCTTTGAGTCATTGCTGTATGATCGGCTCCATCCGTCACAGAGTTTTGCAGACAGACCATCAGGTCTGAAAAAAAATCAATACGCGAATCAGAGTGTGCGGTTTTCTGCGAAGGTGTGAAATGAAAGTTTTCTTCCCAGCTGGAGTGTGACTAGAAAAATAACAAAGATGCCCTCTGACGTGTCCCAATATACAGGCGCGGAAAAAATTAAAAGACCACTCCAAATTTTCATTTATTCGGCATTTCTAGATGTATTGTGGTCATTCCAGTCCAGCATCTGTTCAATTTCAACAAAGCCAAACATCAGGACACTAACTCATCCAACAGCAAAGTGAAAGACTGACAGCATGACGAGATTCACAAAATCAAGATTTTCACATAAATAAAATATGTTTTTTTTACTTTTCCTAAATACATGTAGAAATATTACTGTTGTATTGCTTAAAAGTGATTATGAACTTGTTTTCTTTGCAGTATTTGAGGTCTGCAGCTTCCTTTCTGTTATTTTCACCTGTTTCTCCGGTTTTCATTTTCTGCGAATAAATGCAAATAGACGATGTTTTTATTGAGAAATATTGTTAATAGTTCACACATTTACATATTTACTTAATCACGTGCCGTAATAAGTACATTTACAATCAGAAAAACTGATTTGACCTCTTAAATGTTTGTGCAGCTGTATATACGAAGCGTTTATTTCCGAAAAGAAACAAAAATCATGTTTTTTTGATATGTTATCATGCATTTCTTCTGTTTTGTTGTGTTAGTTAGCTGTATTTATTTGAGTTAATATGGCTTGAATCAAAACAAACCAGCTGCAGTTTGATTGATATTAATTGGAACGCACAATACAAAAACATGATTTTTGAAAAGAATCTTGGAAATAAACTCTTCATAAAGTCTGAGCCGGCACACAAGTGCCTTAGAAACGTCAAACAATCGCTTCTCTGTTTTGCTTCAAGAATACAAATTTTACATCAAGTGCTGTCCACACGCTGCAATAACTGTTTATCATACAGAAGTAAACAAAAACGTCCTTAAAATCAAACATTAAATGTCATATTGCCATGACGTGCAGAGCCAGACAGTTTTCACATGATGGGATAAATAGAAAATATACGTTTTGGGATTTTCAACATCTCTTTGAGTTTAAAGCCCAGTATTCACCACACAAAACACATTGTGGTCTGCACAAACCCTGTTTATACTTTCATATTTAATGTAGTCTGGGTCAGATTTTCTTTTCTTCTCTCCGTCTTTTTTTTCTTTGAGAATTTCATCTCATGCAACCTGTCCGTATTTGCATCTGCCTCATATTTATCATTTGTATCCCTTTTCCAAGTGACCTAAATAGCAGAAGATTTGAGATGTGCTTTCCCCTCCCGCAAAGTCGAAAATCGTATTTAGTATCTTAACTATGCATGACTGTATTAGTCGCATTTAGTGTCGCTCCTTTCCTTTTCCGAGACCCAAACCGCCAATAGATCTTTTTGAGAATCACATCTTCAAAACCAGAACTCCGTTTGGTCTCGTGTACTAGATGAGCATTTGAATTGAAATCCATTAGTTGGGTGAATTTTGAGCTGTGCAAATGACCAGATTTATCATGGTTTAATAGTTAAAATGTGCATGTGTGATAGATTTTATGTTTTGGTCATGAAAGCAAACTATATCTGCTCCCATTAGACATACAGTATATATTATTGAATCTGAGCTGTAAAAATGCCTCATTGAGAAACCTGCATGATCACAACCACTATGACCATACATACGACCATCTGTATATAAACATATATTCATCTTGACTTTGACGTGTCATGTTGACATCTTAAAGGAACAGTAGCAAAAAGTAATAGCGGCCTTAGCTTAACTGCGAGAACTAATATTAATGAATAATCTAAACTGAAGAGAAAAAAAATGATCCTTCACCACAAAAAACAGATATGAATGCGTCCTACAAAGGATCTTTCACATAGAACATTTGATTTCGATTGGATTGGACTTCTCATTTTGTGAACAATGCTACGAACATGAACTGATGTGTTTTTTCAGCATTAAAGCTTCAACATTTCTATCTGTTATTTTTTTTCCTTCTCCTCATTTCTGCGGTTGGAATCGTGAAGGCTGGAGAGCGCGACAAAACACAGATGGTAAATAAATGTACCTTCAATAATGCTTTTGCTTAAAGTCAATAACTCCCCTCACACCCCCCAGTCCCTCCCACCCTGGTGTCAGAAATTAACTTTATTTTAAAGGGCAACGTTTGTCCCCATTTTAATTTTTAAAAGGGTATTTTGACTTTTAAGGGACTGTTTTTATTCCAGCAACATGAACGAAAGACTTCATGATTTATCCTATTAGTTTAATTGTACTGTCTTTTCTCACAGCAGGTTCACATCATTTACAGGTTTTCAGATTTCTAGGGGTGTTTATAAAGGTTACTTTTGTAACACTTAGAAATGACATAATGATCTGCAGTGAAACTATAAAGAGTGAGTGAACTACAGAGTAGTATGAAATATTACTGAAAAATACAGAAAGATTTGTCACCATGCGTGGCACGTTTGCCCCGAGCCCAGGTTAGTTTCTGACCCTTCCCTCACGCATGTTAACTGCACTAGTTGTTAGTCACCAGTCTGCATTCTGACTGCCATCACACTTGTTTTCGCTTGCACCACCATTAGTTCCTCTAAACTGCTGTATGACTGCTTTGCATTGATGTGTATTACAGAAAGACGCTTTGTAGTCGGTGCGCTTCAAGTGTTTGAGCTAAACAATTGGGATGCTTAGCGGTGGTCTGGGGAGCAGAGATACATTCTCATTTGTGCTTTTTATTTGGTGGTTTACTTGCTTAGCTTCACTCAAGCCTAGAATCATTTGTTTAAAGACATTGACAAATGGTTTTCAAAGCTCCATCAAATAAGAACTGCAATAATAGCCAAATACGTTAAAGTTAAGGCTTATTGGCCACTGTCAAAGTGGCATTAATAGTTTAGTAAAAGATTAAAAATGTACTTCTGAAGACTTCTTCTATTTTTTTAAAAGAAAATGTGTTATACAACTAGCTAGGTTATTTATTTTATGTGTGCTAACTCACTATATGACTTCACTAATAGTTCTCACAACAATAACACGTTTTTTATTACTAATGCGACGACTATTCGTTTCATTTGATCGTCCAGTAATATTTAGTAAAGCATCGTAAGTGGAGCCGTGTTTTGTTATCGCATATTAAAACTAGTCAGTTTTGTAGCGGATAGCAATCGCATGCTAGCTTTAAAAGCACAACAGTTGAGAAGTCCCGCCTTCTGTTCAGAGCTCTCTCCAAAGCCACGCCACCTCAATGACCTCATGTCTCACATACCGGTGATTGTATTATTGTTGTAAGCACGTAAAATATAATAAATGTAAACAAGTTAACATAAAAAATAATTGCATCGATCCCTGATAGCACAGATACATCTTGGAGACATATTTTTGGGATTGGTTCATTTCATTTCGATGTCTAGATGATATCTGTAAGATGTTTATCATTTAGACTGTGTGAAACATCATTTCCTAAGATGCTTAGGAGATGTTTTATAAACCAGATCTGTTCCAGATCTTTAGCAGACGTACCTGTGCTATCTGGGATCTTGGACTTTCACAGAAGAAATGCACATTTTATTATTTAGACTGTTAATCGTCAAATACATTTTTTTGATATTAAACATTGCCCTAGCTTTAAGTGACTGCTGTTAAACAGTGTTCTCATGGCCGTATGTAACATAGAGTATGGGTTGCCTTCAGATCACAGACAGACAGAATCTGAGTGTGTAGGTGGCCATCGAATGCTTTGATATGCAAAATGAACAATTATGCAAGTTGGTCAGCACAGACGGTTGGATGGCATGTTCGGAACGCCAAACGGAGGAAGCCTTCAAGGTCTCGTGCCGACCGCTTGGCAGTAGAGTGATCGGGGCTGTGTGATTATTCATCTGCTTTCTCCGTTTGGATGAATCTTCTGAATTCCAAGCATTTTTGACTTGAAAGAGGTTTTCTCAAAGCTTCCGAAGGGTTAGAATTCTCTCGGGAAGTGAAGGTTAATGTGACGGCCCTTCTAGGAGAATATGTAGAGCACAACCTCTTATTAAAGACCAAAGACCATAGTTCACCAAAATATTAAGATTTCTCCCACTGTGTTGTTTTAATGATGTTATTTTGATTTATTCCATACGTGAAACACAACAGTAGAAACGTTGATGTCAGGAAGAATGTTCTTGATGTTTTAAAGGGAGACTTAACTAGCAAATCAGAATTTCTTCATGTTTCCTCACCCTCAAGGCATTCTGACTGAATACGACTTTCTTCTTGAAGAATAATGAATGCAGTCGGAGTTATAACACCACGTGTACTTCGAAGCGGTAGAATGGGAGTGAATGGATGTTGACTTTTGAATCTCCAAAAAGTTAAACCATCGATCAAAGAACGGCTCGATGCAGCTCTGTGGTCTTAACAAAGGTCTTCTGAAGTGAATCGATGTGTTCCCTTAAGAGAAATATCCATAATGACAACGCTATTTACATAAATATCTGGCTTCCGTCCTCTCTCCAATGCGCTTGAACTAGAGGCTTGTTTTTCTGGCAAATTGCGGTGACGAAAGCTCCCGCACAGATGAGATGCTATCCTATTGGAACAAAACGAAAAATGCAGCGTTCGTCACCGGAACTTAAGACACGCCTGTGTCATCTGCCGGAAAAACAAGCCTCAGGTTCACGTGCATTCCAGAGATGATGGAAATTAGACATCAACGTTTATACAATATCAGTCTCGATGTTTCTCTTAAACAAACGCATCCAAGCTGTGTCGAGCAGTTCTTGGATGGATGGATGCACATTTTGGAGCTTCAAAAAGTCAACACCCATTCTTTCCCATTCTACCGCTTGGAAGTAAAATTATACGTGGTGTTATAACTCTGCACTGCATTATTCTTCCAGAAAGTCATATTCAGTTAGGATGCCTTGAGGGTGTGTAAAACGTGGGGAAATTTTGACTTGCTAGTAAAGTATCCCTTTAAGTACAATAAACGTTGGTGTGATTTACGTATGTGCAAAGAATAAAATTATTTTTTCCTACATAAGTACAGAGCATCGCAAGACACCTTATACGAAGCAGATTTAATTGAACTCATTATTCACTGGCTGCCATTGTTGAGTTCACGTGCAAATGAGATTTGCGAGCTCTATTGGAGGATAAGATTATCAATGAATAATCGCTAAAATTTCAGTCTTGTGCTTACAGAAAGAAATTAAAAAACTTCAGATACTTTTCTTAGTCTTTTATATCACCAACAACTCTATGTTTAACAAACAGAAGAACTTGTTTCACAGAATAAAAATAATTTGACAGAATTGGAACAACATGGCGTCAGTGTCATCCGTGATAATTCTGGTGTTAAAGGAACTTTTCACCCATAAATGAAACTTCTGTCTTAAGTTGCTCACCCTCAATCTGTATGAATTAAGTTGCTCACCCTCAATCTGTATGAATGTCTTTGTTCTGATGAACGCAGAGACAGATATGTGGAAGAATGCTCGTAAACCAGACAGTTCTTGGCCACCATTGACTACCATAATTGGAAAAATTGCTTTATATATTCGATCTGTTAAACACAAAAGATATTTTGAAGAATGTTGGAAAGCAAACAGTTGTGGTGCACCATTGACTAATAACATTGTCATGGTAGACCATGGTGGCCAAGAACTGTTTGATTATAAGCATTCTTCCAAATATATTTTATATATAAGGAAATATTTACAGATTCGGAAACAAATCGAGGGCGAGTAAACGGTGTCAGAATTTGGTTTTGGCTGAACTATTCTTTTAAGATGAAAAACAGTAGCTCACACATTTCTAAAGTCAATGTTAGGGTCTACTTGGTGTTTTAGAAGTTTGTAGCATAGCCACGAGATTTCATCAATTGTTATAAACCAATATAATATTTCTTAGATTTTTTCAGCCTAATACATAAATAAAAGCTTTATGAATAATCAGGTTTGTGTTTTCTGTTAAGACAAAAGCTAAACATTCATTAAACCGTTTATTTGTGTCATTGCTAACTTTGTATTTTAAAGACACGTTAAGTAAAATCAACTTCAAGCAGTCTATTATATCAGTCTGATGTTTGCATTTACATCCAAACTCAACCCTCGCCTAAGAGCAACATAACACAGCGCTCACGCCAACATGAACACAGTCCAGAGTGAGTTTAGCTGTCACTATTCTCCTTTGCAAAGCATCAATTATTGAACTTTTTGGGGGTGTTTATGCATTTAACCCCTCAAACTCTGAAAGGGCTTTATTGTAACTGCAGTGTGGGCATGAGTTCAATCCTCTTAGTCTTTCTCGACCTGCAAATAATGACCTCTCTTCCTCTCAGGACAACACAACTATCTGTGCGCCGGAAGAAACGACTGCATCATCGACAAGATCAGGAGGAAAAACTGTCCGGCGTGTCGCTTCCGCAAGTGTCTGCAGGCTGGCATGAACCTGGAAGGTGAGGAAACTGCATGTCAAATGATTTACTGTACATGACCAAGATTCCACTGCCTTATGTTAAGTGCATTCTATAAATGGTTCATATTTACATTTTTCTAGAAGCCCGCCACATAAAACGTAATAGAGGCAAGCGAAGACTTTACGGCACGACAGCAGTGTTTATTGCCATGGGTATAAATCTAGACTTTCAGCATCCATTTATGCAACATAACGTGAATCATTTGACCCTATTCAAAGAGCTACACGCATCAGTGCCGTATACATTTTTTCCTGCGCACCGTCTCACGTAAGCGGTCCAAACGGTGCGACCAAGGACCGTCCGTGCACGTTTCCTTCACGCACAAAAGATGAAAGAGGCTGTGATATACTTCATGCCAGCGGGCCTCATTCATCTATCTAAACGCGAGGCTGTAAAATCCTGGGTGATTTATTTGTGCGACGCACCAAACAGGAGAAAAAGACCTTGATGCGTTAGCAGCAAACTAAATCTGGGGTTCTACCACAGAGGCTTTTAGTTGCCATAGAAACAGTTAAGGCTGAAAATTAAGAAAGTGGGACAAAATTACATCGTGTTTGATGGTCAGCTCTCAATCAGAGAAACGGACGGATGAATTATCCGATAAAGCATCGAGCAGTTTGGCATTTGTAAAAAACAGGAGTACATCTCTGCATATACCTTGTTCATATAGATGATAATGTGTTGTTTCATTTGAAGAATCACTGAGAGAGGAAATCTGTCTGACGGATATTTGGTTTGTAGTTCTCTTAAGCAGCGCCGGCTGTTTATCAAAATGTGGAAGGAAAAGCCGCCTTGCTAAATAATTGCTTGAATTCACAATAAATAACCAGAAAGCGTGTGCTAGTTTGTATCTCGGGGACATAATGCTACGTGAGAACATTGTTTTCAATGTGGAATATTAACGCTGTGTATTTGTTCATTTTGACCGAAGTTGTTCTTTACATTTTAAAAGCGTCCATTAGGTCTGCTGGACCTATTCATGTGGTCAGGAAAAACAAATGTGATGAACACATGTTTAGTTACAAGTCTTTGGTTTAAGAGATGTCAGGGTGATGTTACCATCTTATTGAAAGGTCTTGACTTTTACCTGAGATGCATTTAACTGTTACACCACTAAACATTACATTAAAACCATATTAGTATGATATAAATATCAACCAATAATAAGAAATAAATAGAAAGTACAGCTTATTTATTATTTGTCAGGTGTTTAATTACACCATACTAGATTTTAGTAAGTAAACCCATGTAATGGTGATGAGAAAGCTTAAGATGCCCTCTTTACGTACATACATTTTATGTTACATGTGTATTTGACTATTCGTGGCTTAATATTGAAATGGTCATTTTTACTGACACTTCATTATAAATAATTACCTTCCAGTGTCAGTACAACAATAACGCTTATACATGTTTTTTACGGATAGCTTAATCGACATTTACAAGCAGCACGCTGTGGCCGCCATTATTAACTACATAACTACGATTAGCAGATTACTGTATTTATTTGTTAAATTACGAGATGCAAACTTTAGCGTAGCTAGCGGACCAAGCTAGCTCTTCAAATGGCAATATAATCCATGCAATGGCACGACGGAATGACGGAATGTGCCGTTAGCGCTGAAAAAAATGTCAATTCCGCGGAATGAATATAAGTAGGCGGGGTTAACTCGGCGCACTGCAAATTGGGAGTTTTGATGAAAACATTTTCATTAATGCACCCATAACAAAGTAACAAATCAAATACTCCCTGAACTTCTTTCAGTCTGTAGTTTCGTGATTCGCTTCGAAATGATTTAGTTCGCCGCGGCAACGGCATATTCCATCATTCCGCCCAGCCATAGTTTTCGGTGGATAAAAGTTATTTTTTACACTAACGCCCATAGTTTAAAAAGAGCCTAAAATCAGTGCCGATATATCCTGTCAATCAAACGATTTTTGATGTCCAGCAGTTTGATGTTCAATATCTAAAGTCATAATATGAATTAATAACATTCAGATAGATAATAAATATGATATTTATATCGCTATCGCTCGGAATAATCAGCGATCGGTTCATCTCTCATAAATAAAACTTTTCGATTATTCTTATTTAAGGATGTCTCATTGGGAAAATATATTGTTTAGAAGAAGCCTTTAAAAATGTACGTTTGAAATACAATCTCCTCAAGAATTTAGCACAGGCATTTTAATCTACACTTTTTAGTCCTATTCTAACATTTCTTAAATATCTGTATTCATCATTGACCGATTTACAAACCCAGAGCAGAAGAACTATTAAAAGAAAGCCTGTTTTCATACCATCAGTACTTTGGAAGAGAATCAAGTGCTTTAACTGTAAGCTGCCTACACAGTTTTTATCATTCAGCTTCACGTCCTTTTTTAGTCCTAAATAATTGTTAAATAATGAATGATCACTGAATAATGAATCATCACATATCCTCGTTTATTTAAGCTCGCAAAAACAAGAAGCTGATGCGGATGAGGGGTCAGTCGCCCTTGAGCGAGCCGGCTTCACCTGTGCCCGACGATCGCATGTGCTCTCTGGTGCCCAAGGCCATGCCCCAGCTGGTGCCCACCATGTTGTCCCTGCTCAAAGCCATTGAGCCCGAGATCATATACGCCGGCTACGACAGCACCATCCCGGACACCTCTACTCGTCTCATGACGACGCTCAACCGTCTGGGCGGACGTCAAGTTGTCTCTGCGGTCAAGTGGGCCAAAGCCCTTCCAGGTGAGCAAGCTTCATCTTCATTGTTAACATTGTCAATGTGAAAAGTCTGTAGAACACTGTCGATTTCTAATAACTGACCGGTACCTGATGTGACCAGTGCCGTGAGAAAAGGAGCACATGATTTTGTAATGGCTGTGAGCATAAATGTGATAAGGCAAAATGTCTGAAATGTCGGGGTACACCATTTTCAAAACACAAGCCACAAATAGTCAAATGAACAAGACAATTTCCTTAAACATCACGTTACAAGACTGTGCCACTTACTAGACCAGAAACAATTTTTAAAACGACTATAATAATGAATCATTTTTTACAAACAGGAATTACAAATGAACTACCAAACAAAGTTACGCAGGTTACCATTTTAACAGTCAAAAAGTCCCTTTTGCCCGTCTGCTACGCCACTGCCCGTAAAACCAAAATGGCAAAATCCCCATTGCATAATCTTTGGGCAGGTGCTCTTGACTCTAATTCAGGGCCATTTACAATAGCTACACTTGCCCAATGGTGCAACGAAAAACAATGTTTCTTTATCTGGAATGACTTTTGAGTGGTGTCCCATTCGTGAAGTGCATTTCAAAGGAACAAAAGAAAGTGTGCACTAGCCCTGCTTTTGACACACAGACACAGGGCAGCGCTAACAGAGAGAGCACATTTGGATATATTGTTAATGTCATTCATTTTTATGTAAACAAACGCATATATAAACACTGCAGTGAAATATTGCGTCAACAAAAATGACTGACGTCAAGTTTATACGTGATGTATATCGCGCGATAAGTCAATAAATCGCGACAGGCCTAGTTATTTAATGATTCTCTTTGGTTTAATGAAACTTGGATTACCAAAGTATCTCTTGATCAAGTATGGTTTTAGCTGCACTGTGTCCTTTGCTGGCTACCAGCATAAAAAATGTGGCCTGTCACGAGTATTACAGATTATTTAATAACTACAGTTATTGTATCCTTAAATTCCAGTCACATATTCCCATTCCAATTTGAATATTGTCAGTGAATTTATAAGCAAATGAATGTAAGAAGGAAAGACTAAAGTTTCAATAAGGAATTAACACGCTTTTGTTTCATTGCATTTTAGTATTTACCTTATGGAATAATAATAATAGTTGTAATATACAATATACTATTTAATGTTAAAGCAAGCATGCATTTGATTAAGAATTACCTTAATAATTCATTCTGTCAGGACCATTGTCATCAAATAATTAAACAATAGCAATATTTAAGGGCAAACCTTCTGCATTCACACATGCAGCCTTGCATGGACAGAGCGGATGTGCAGCAATACATGTCCCTCCACTTGGGGAACCAGAACAATTCACGATGCATAACAGGATTCAATTCAAATGAGCCGACAGATACAAGCAGATATGGTGGAGATGGGGATGGAGGTGGGTTTTGAGGGCAGCACGATTAAGCAGCTGTTAAGGAACTATGAAAGGCTACTTAAATAGGACACAGTCTAGTACGTGTTGTATGACTATTGGTTAAAAATGATTAGCTGCACCTGATGTGATCAGCTGATGCAAGCTAGACTCACGTGACCTGCCAGAACTGACGCTACGCTTTACGTGCGATGAAATGGCCAAAGTTTATGTTATGTCCAGACGATACGTGACAAGCAAATGATGATGAATAATTTGTTCATCTTACTTTAACAATTAATTCTCAACCAATGAATGAATATGGAAGCATATTGGTAGCAATGTTCAATTTGAAATTTTGAAAATTGCAATGCAATTAATACATTTTTCAATTGGGTGCAAAATGAAAACTCAATAATACAATTTTACACGTGTCAGTTCCTCCTACACTAGTTTTATTATGTAATTTAAATGGATATTTTAACCATCTTTTAGTTGCAAAGAGCTATTGACTATACATGTAGTAACTGTAGCAGAATGATCATTCAAATGTTATATTCCCTAAACACATTAACACAAACACATTTGAGTGTTGCAATGCATTTCCAGCGTCGCTTGTTACGCGAGTTGTTTGGAGGTGTTGGAAACACATACAGCTGCAGAGCTGATGAAAGCTAGCCACACTCCATAATATGAAAGCCTTACCGTTGATCTTTGAAGAAGGTTGTCTATTGGACTTGTCATTTACAGTAAAGTGTACTGTACACGTGCTGTGGTGTTCATGTGTGTATGTGTGTGTATGTTAAGGCTTCAGAAATCTGCACCTGGATGACCAGATGACGCTGTTGCAGTGCTCGTGGCTCTTCCTCATGTCCTTCGGTCTGGGCTGGAGATCTTACCAGCAGTGTAATGGAGGAATGCTGTGTTTCGCTCCAGATCTCGTCATCAACGAGTGAGTTCAGTTTGACATGCACATTGTTATTGTATTTTATTCTGTGTAGGTAACTATAAATCATTTCAAAAGTTCACCACCCCAAATCCCAGGTCTGGGTCCACGGTTATGTAGTGTATTTCAATTCAATTCGAAATTTAGTAGCACATGGATATGGGTCATTCTTGACTTTCTATATGATGTTTTTTGCAGGTTCTTAAATGTTGTGTATTAAAGCTGCCTGTGTTTGTTTCCAGAGAGAGGATGAAACTGCCCTACATGAATGATCAGTGTAGCCAGATGCTGAAGATCGCCAATGAGCTGGTCAGACTGCAGGTGTCCTACGATGAGTATCTCTGCATGAAGGTGCTTCTGCTTCTCAGCACAGGTACAGCCTCACCTCAATCACTCCTTTATACACCTTTAAGGGCGAGTCACATTTGGCCGCACTGCTTTTTTTCCCAAGGAGCTCTCCTGGCATCTGTCGTCGCTAGGCAACCATGTGCCACGCTAGCCGTTGAGACGAGGAGTTGTAAACAAAGGATATATGGATGATATGCACTGACAATACCTTGTAATAACAAGCTCCTAGATTTATTCATGCTGTGATCCTCCGTCTCCATCGTCACTGAGCTTGTCTATTGGTCGGTTTGTTCTTGTCACACGACCTGCGGGTGCGTGTGCGTCATTCCGACAATTTGAAATGTTTTCTAGAAAAATATGAACTGAAGGCTTGAAATGTAAAACTATAATATGACTTGAGGGTACGGTAATCTGCTCTCATCTGACAAGAAAGGATATAATTCCACTGAGACACTGCTGCGTTTTAAACAGGTTCACTTGAGTCTAAGCGTTGGCCTGGGCTGAGATCCAACGTCCCCGGGTCACAAATCCCAGTCTGATAGAGCCGCCGGGAAGACTGCCATTTACATAAAACACATTCACTTCGCTTTTGCATACTTTCCGACGACTTGGGCGTGCAGCACAGACAGCATCGTATGTAAATCTCTGAACCGGCGTTTGTTACCTCGTTGTACTTAGATGTGCCACACGACGATTTGCTTTTAGAGAGTCACGGCGTCTGCAAACTTGAGGTCACGCCGGGTCAGGGGATGACGTGGTGCGGGCAGGGCTGGGTTTTGCCCACTAGCAGACGTCTCGATTTAAATCTGTCTCGGGCGATCCATTTCACTTTTGTCTCGAGCACCGCACCGCGCCCACAAGCTTAGAATTGATGCAGAGTTCAAGTATTGATGCCAGATCATGAGAAAAATAATTGTGATGCGTCGTTACACGATTCAGAGACAATAAAAAATGTCCGAATTTCATCGCATGGAGTCCTAGCAGAGTAAACACAGGTGTACTTCATCACATTATAAATGTTTCGCTTTTATTGAAAGCTTTTCTTGTGTACTATAATATAATAATCAAACTTTTTGAGGCTTTTGAAATGCGCATCATTCACCACCTCACTTGACTTAAAATTTTGTAATGCAATGCAAAGACAGTTATCCAGTCGCTAGGACAGGGAGGAAAAACGCAACGGTTGCAAAAACTATTACTGCGCTGATGTCCTTTGACCAAATAGAGTTTGACACAACCTGACGTCAACAAGGTCAAGAGCAGTCCGAGCCGCCCAGCTTGCAATTATTCGTTTGACATTAATGATTTTACAAGTCAGAAAAAGGCAGTTACACACATTCCACACGTGACACCAGAGCGGTTTTATGATTAGCGTGATGCATCATTTGTTCATGTCTCTATTACGTGTCATCCTGACCTCATCCGTGGTGTGTTTACAGTACCAAAAGACGGGCTCAAGAGCCAGGCCGTGTTCGATGAGATCCGCATGTCATACATCAAGGAGCTTGGCAAAGCCATTGTGAAACGAGAGGAGAACTCCAGCCAGAACTGGCAGAGGTTTTACCAGCTCACTAAGCTCTTGGACTCCATGCAGGAGGTAAGCTGGGATTTCTTACAATTAGCAGACGGAAACGTTTGACAAACAGGTTGGCACAGACAGACACAAACACTTGGCCGGTGCCGTGCAAGTTTAAGAGGGCGCTAGAGTTCCTTTGTCTGTTTAGCAGAGCTGCATTAAAAAAAAGAAAAATTGCTACGGTTTACATAGTCAGATTTGTGTTTACTGCAACAGTTAAACCTGGCTATTTAATACTAAATTATATTGATGCGTGTAGAAAGGTATGTGGTTTTGTATGTACCGTTAAATACATTTTGATCAAACTTACGTTCAAAATGAAAACTCAGCCATCACACATTTACATCTTCTCATTTCAAACCTGCATGACTCTCTTTCCTCCACAGAACACAAAAGAAGATAGTTTGAAGAACGTTGTTAACAGCCCCCCATTCACCCCACTCATTGGTTGCAATAGAAGTGAACGGGGGGCTGCGCTGTTCTGTCGCCAACATTTCTCAAAATATCTTCTCTTGTGTTCTGCAGAGGGAAGAAAGTCATACAGGTTTGAAATGACGAGAGGGCGTGTTTTCATTTTGAACGTGAACTACTCCTTTAAAGCATAATCATATCTAGGCCCCTGTCCGTTTTCAATAATGCATTTCATCATTACAATAATTTGCAATATTGTTCCCATGAGAAATTCAAAATGATACGAATGATTCCTGAAAAACATACAAACATAATTGTTTACTGTCCACAATTCAAGAATCGAATAACTCTCGCGCTTATGGTCTGTTAAACACATCCATTCTGTACCTCGATAACAGAGCGTATACCAAACACAGCAGGTATATGCAGCCGATAAATGAAAGGACGACAGTTGCATTTGTATGACATTGCTGTTGACAGTAATGCAGAAACGTTGATATGCTGGGCATGTTAAGTTGGCTACAAATCATTTAATTGAATACAAATCATCATTTATTTGTGGATTCATTTACAAAGTTGCAACAAATGACTGTGATAATACCATATACTGCGGTTAAAAGAAGAAGAATGGAGGCCTTTACAGGATCACGGAGCTGGGGTTCTACTATTGTTATTATTGCGTGTTTGACACATCGCAAAACTTAGTTAGTCATTTCTGGCCTTAAAATGATCAAGCTGTGTTTCTATATAAATACAGCTTTTGTTTAGTGTGACATTAGACGCAGAGATCAACATTCAGTAAATTCGTGCGCTCTACAGCACCTCTATCCTGGGGTGATATTGTTGTCGTCATTGTGCCGTGCGTTAAGAAACACCGGTTGAAATGTCCCTTCTGTCCACAGATGGTGGAAGGCCTCCTCAACTTCTGTTTCTACACGTTTGTGAATAAATCCCTGAGCGTGGAGTTTCCCGAGATGTTGGCGGAGATCATCACCCACCAGCTACCAAAATTTAAAGACGGGAGCGTCAAGCCACTTCTGTTTCATCAGAAATGACTGCCTTAGTTCGTAACAATGCCTTAATGATGCCACCCGTCCCTTACCAGCATTAGTCCCACAAGCCCGCCTCCCCCTCCATAACCGTCCCGAATGAAGCAAGGGATCACTTCGATCGAGAAGAAACGGGTGAAAATCATCGACGACGGAGCAGCGGATGTAAACTTTTTAAACGCTTTTCAAACTCTTCAAGCCTTCACGTCCACCCGAAGCAGGCGAAAGACCTCTCTTTAATCTTTTTTTGCATGTACACTGCTGAAATGTTTACATGGGTATATCAAAAAAGGGAAAACGTGCCTTTTTTGCGCTTGGCGAACTGACTGGCAGCCGTTTCTCAGGCTAAGACTTTGCGTTCGTGCTTTTGTGTCGATATATCACACTTGTCGCGCCTGTTTCTGCTCGAATCCGAAGCGGCGGTTCTCTGGAATTGGCAGCTTAAAGGTCCCCCGAGGTGCTAAAGTTTTAACTCGAGAGGCGCTTGTGGAAACCTTCAAGCAGGTCCTTTTGTGTAAGCGTCATCGCACGTATTTGTATGAAACGCCATTAAATGCCACACAGTCTATGTTCCACGACACGGAAAGCGCCATTGAAATTGGAAATATTTGAATTATTCATGCGCTTTTGTTTGTGGAATATTAGCAGGTTCACTTAGAATAATTGACCATCCGTCGCCTCTTACATGCGTTCAGATGCAATTCACAGAGCTGATGGTTGAATTCAGGGTCAGAATTATCGGCCATTCATTGTGACCCCCCCCCCTTGTTTGTGCAAGCTGGAAGGGTTGCTTGTTTTTACCTTCTGCCATATATCAAATGATTCTTATTTCATTTTCCTTGCAAATTATTTCTTCATTGTCGGAATCCTCTCCACAAAATCTGATAACCCATCTGAGACTGAATAAGCATGTTAAGCCACTCTCTTCTGCCTTTTCATGTGTCCCGGCGGTGCCAAGCCACAGATGCTTTCTTTTGTGCTAACTTCAAGAACAAAAGGAACATTTGTTTTCCTGCGCTCGGCCATGTTCGCTCATTGTTACGTGTTCATTTGCCCGCAGATCCGCCGCAGCTGCATTTCGTTTCCGGCTTGAAGCGAAAGGTCACCAGAAATGCCAATTTCTTTCATCATTTACTCATCGTAGGACCACGAAAGGATCATTTAAAAAATATATTTTTGCAGAATTGAAGTGACACGAGTAAATAATGACAGAATTGTGCATTTCGGCTGATGTATAACTACACGCTTCTGATTGATATTATTTTTGGCAACACGCTGCACATTTAACAAAGTGTGGCTTCATTACGATCAGTCGCGACTAATCTTTTGCAAAATAAAAGTTGATCTTACGTAATATATGTGAATGTAGTGTGTGTGATATTATGTATATATAAATACACACACATACACACGCATGTATATATATTTAAGAAATATTTACATCTGTGTATTCATTTTTATATTTATATATCATTCATATTGTATGTAAATCTACATATTTAATTTTCTTAAAATTACACATGCATGCGTGTGCATTTATATGTACATAATTATTGTAAACAAAAACTTTTATTTTGCAAACGATTAGTCGCGATTAATCATTGCGCAGCCCTATAACAAAGCTTCATCTCCAGCTGTCGCTTGAACGTTCGGCTTCACTCTCCTCATTTAGTCAAAAACGGCTCAGTTTAGTTATTGGGAGGGGTCAAGCCGTCCAGTTTTGGCATTGGAAGTCTCCCGTGTCAAATAACATCATCCTGACCCGCTGCGGCCATGTACAGTATTAAATCTCTTGTGATGGTGATCAGAGGGTTCAAGGTTAAATCCCACCAACACTGTTGCTTGTCATCAGCTGTCTGTGTTCCTCACAGTTCTGTAATAGAGTCTGACGTCGGGAACGATGCGCGCTTTAGATTACATTCATAACCAGTGTTACGAGTCGCTGTTTAACATTCATTTCCACACGCTTTATTTAACCCTCATGAAATTGAAATGTACACTGTTCGTGTCCCGCGCCCTTCCCTCGTGTTGCTCGAATATGTTCGCATATTTTCTGAGACTCTTCTCGTTTCCCAATCGTTTCACCGTAGGCCTTTTGCAAAGGGAGTCCGTGAGCCATACGAGTAGGTTGTTTGAATTCAGGAGAACACTGAATTGTGAAAGTCATTGATCATTTTGAAATCTAAGATATATAGTCAAACGAATCCTCTTTGATATACAAATCATTTTACAATAGAATAATTTTAATACCTAAAAAATACTTTTTTGTCAAGATGCGTATTGCAGATGCACTTTTGAAGCAGTGTTCAAATGTTGTATGTAAATGTAAATTCTATAAATCAATAGGAGAAATATACGAGTGATCACGGTTTTAAAGATTGACAGCTTAACGTTATATGCGGAGTATATTTTGTATAGTGCAACAGAGTGACCAAAGCAACGCAGATTTTAAAAAGAAAAAAAAGTATTTAAAGCAGTTACATTTGAAAGTAGCACTTACTACCCAACTTTAGTACTTTATTTTATCCTTTTCTATTTCTTTTATAAAGATTTAGGCTTTGGTCTCATGTATAATGTTGTAAAATTTACTAGTCATTACAAATATATATATATATATATATATAATACATAAAAAGACAGCTGTGTGTTAATGTATCAGAGCCTGAAGATTTGCACTACCCTAAGACTGGCCTGACATAATCTATTCTATTTTGTACAAAATTTCAATTAATACCATCTTTAAAGATTAAGGGCAAATCATATTTCACTGGTATAAGTCTTTTTTTGTTTGTTTGCATTTCAGTTTCATATGTAAAAGTAATCCAATGTAAAAGGATATCTGTTTAAAAATTGTTTTGTAAGACTTCTGTATTACACCTCTACTGTAGTCAATGTCGATCTTTACACCTATTTGATTAAATGTTGGACAAAAGTTGTTCGGAGGGACAATAGTGTGTTTGTTATACTTGTGAAGCTTCATCGTGATTTCTTGTATCTGAATTATGACACTTCTAGACCTGGACACGGTGGCTTATATTTCTCTCGGCTGTCTGTACCGTTCGCTGTCATATTTACGTAAATAAGCTGTCCGGTAGATGAAAAGCTATTTCTCCATGCTTAGTTCGACATTATATTTCATCTGAACCAAATGTACCCGAGACTAAACCAGATCTAAATAGTTGCAGTTTTCTTATTGCAAAAATAAAATGACATCAAAATGCATTTCATTGAAAATCGAGCCATCAACTTTCTTTTATTTAATAGAATAGAAAAAGCTAAACAATTTTACATTTGATTTACTAAAGAATATTAAGGCTCACAAAACGTTACACCATTTTCCCTCTTAAAAATATGTAAGCTCAATTGGGACGTCCAAAAATTAAGTTAGTATGCAACGATAAAAATATTTCATTCACATTTTACAAAAATCAATTATACCTCAAACATGTTTACTTATGTACAAAGTTAATACACTCCAGAACACAGAACTCCTTTGAGAGATGATGCATCATAAATAAGAGTGCTTTACATATGACGTTAATTCACATTAAGAAATACTTTACAAGCTTTTTTACTTACAGACTATAAAAGGAAATTGTAAAAATGAAAACTGCTGCCTCAAATACAAAAGAGTTCAAGCGTTTGTCCCCCGAACTTTTTGTCTTAGTAGTTCTGAACAAAACCGATCAAGACAAGCATCATTCAAGAAACCTCTAGACTGCATAGAAACACATAATAGAGCTGTTGTCCATCATTCGGCCCGGTTATAAAATGTAAAGATTTTGGTCCCAGGGTTTATTTCCCTTTTATCTTGGGTTGAACTGGTTTTATTTAAACCGTGGCACGCTAGGGCAATGCCACATTTGCCAAAACCCATTGTATCACATGGGCACGCTCAGGCATACTAACTCACTTTCTGTGTTTGAGTTCAGGATCATTTTCAAAACGTGACCCCCTCGCCTGTCTCGACTCGAATCCAAAGTCTGTTCCGGCTAGAAAAACTCCACATAGTTCTCCGGGATTAACCCTTTTTTCCCATCCAAAGTGCCTTCCAACCAGCCGGGTTCCCTTGACGGGTGAACTGTAACGCAAGATAAAAACAGAAGTTGAGTTCTGGTTTCACGTTTAGCTCCATCAAGGAAAAATTAAAGCAAAATAGTTTGTTGGCTCGCCCGTTTCAAGGGGTTCAACTGGTCTAAACCATCTTATGTGTTTTAGACCGGAAGAACTACTTTACGAGGTGGATGAACTTGTGAACGGGTCATGCCCCTGAACTCAAATCCCTTCGAGGGATTGGCAGAGCTTTCCTGTAGCTCAGTGGTAAGAGCATTGTGTTAACAACGCAAGGTTGTGGGTTGGATCCCATGGGAATTGCACATACTGTACCTATTTATAAATGTATAGGATCATGCTATGTAATGTCGCTTCTGATAAAAGCGTCTGCTAAATGTAAATGATTTAGTCATGTTCATGTTTTTTATTGTCCCGGCTCATCTACTTCCCTTGTACTTGTGTGACTGTAACCACGACTTTTGCTTTAATGTCTCAACACTATGGATTGGCCTCCCTGTCGCCATCTCTGTTTGTAATGCAAAACTGCAGGTTTACTTACGCACGTTAAGTTTACGTGAGTTTAAGTCAAATGACGTCAAATTGCCATTTTCTGTGGAACCGTAACTGACAGCTCAAGTCATTATTAGATTACTGTAGTAAATCATATGATTCTGGTTCAATGCTACGGATAAACTTACTGTCAATTTTGTGACAATTCCACCTCTAGAACGGCAAAAATAGTGAACATTTTCCAAAACACCCCCTCGTCTGTCATTGGTCAGTCACACATTAGCCCTCGGCCAAATGTGAGTATATGTTTTAGTCGTTTCTAGTGTAGATGCGCTTTACGGCCTCCAAATGATCAAATCTGTTAGAATTTGCTTTAATAGGCGAGTTATTGATGTTAAACGTATCAGTAGAAAGAGGATGTGGAAGCGCTTTCTTACAGTCCGAGTGAAACAAAAGTGACATATTCAAATAAAAGAGATTCAGTGTGCATGAAAACAATGATCGTTCCACAGCTGTATTTGGAAGAACAACGGGGTGAGTACATTTTCATTTGTCATTGAATAAAACTGATGATTGTTTTTGTTGTTTAGTGTCCTTCAGTGTGTGTTGAATGATGCAGTCGAGCTCTAATCTGATCAGGAGGTTCACGAGTCACACAGTGGAAGACTTGTTCTACCTCCTGCCCCGAATGAGAGCTCAAGGAAATATATTGATTTGATGTCTCGCATCGTAGTGCAGACCTGCTAATCTGAGCAGATGTACTCACTAAACCTGCTGACGGTTAAAAACTCACCGTTCTCAAAGACGGTCCCGGCGATAAAGGAAAGCTCCGAGTCATGTTCCGCCTTACAGGCGTACAGGGCACGAGCTCTTCGTAGCGGAGGGCTGAGAACAGAAAACCAGTTAAATATCACCCTAACCAACATTCAACATGCTTTCACTACAGTTCACTGCAGTTACTACAACTATAGTTGCCGTTGTAAAACAACAGTAAACACAGATTTGCTATGGTGTCATTGTAATAAGCATCATTTAACAATGATATCTCTTGGTGTATTGCTCAACTGGATTCACCATTACCACTGCGTTATGATATCTTGAACAAAACCATTCTGAATATAATCGGTTATATTGTAATAGAATTGACATTGACAGAACCGTCTGTAGGTAAATTAATAAACATTTCAAATATATTTGTACTGAACTTGTTTTAACATAAAACTCAAACGAATAAATACATTTAAAAAGCTGAACTCTAAAGCAGTAAACATAAAACATTATATATGTTAACATAGCGTGGTAAACATGGCCACCTCCGTAAACAAACTTTGGATTAAGCGCATGTCAAATTGTAAAACAATTCATTTGATGAATTCAACAATGGCTTCAATTCACTGTAAGTAACACGGTAACATAATCATCGATCAGAAGGCACCATGGTAATACTCCCGGCAATAATATGTGTTATCTTGTCCTGCTTCCGCACTTATTATTCAAAATTCACATTTCCCGGCTCTAATTTTATTTATTAATGACATCATCGACTAGTCGACATCTCATTATTTAATATATAACTGTTTATCTTGAACAATCACACATACAGTATAGTGTGTTGCTTGTAATCCAAATAAAAGAAACATCTGTCAAGTATGTTTTATGCGTCATTGATTTAAAAGCGAATAATGCTGACAGAGTAAAACATCAGGCTGGCAAACACTGACAGAGTAAAACAAGCACGAACACCACACGAGGGTTAAGAAAGCTGACAGGATGATAATATCAGGAGGTTATTAGTACATTAATGCTCATGTGTTTAGTCAGATGTGCAGCGGAGGACACACACCTGATGGGAGAGGATTCACTGGAGGCCAGCTGAGGGCTGGAGGGGGCAGAGAACATCGGCCAGGAGGGCGAGCGTGGAGAGGCAGGGCTGGGTGAAGCTGGACTGACACACACACACACAGCACTATATAACCCCCGGCACCAACACATGGTAGCTTTCACATTATTATCTTGAGATGTACACAGTCTAACGTACAGGAATAATTCATCCTGAAATGATCTAGTGTGGAAGTTATAGTTCTCTTTCTTGGAGTAAACGGGCTAGAACTTCCTGAACTTGAACTTTTTGGGTGAATAATTCCTTAATAAAATAGGATCTAAATAAAGTTAAACATGCAAACTTCGAGGAAACATTAGTAGTCTTTTGTGTTGATCAGTGCTGTCAATCGATTCAGAAAATAATCTGATTAATCGCACATTGCATTGTTTTTATAAATATACTTTTACATTCATTTTGGAGATGAAATGTGAAATGATTAGAATGTAGAAAGAACATATTTCTTTTACAGCATTATTTTTTGAACTAAAAAGCCAACATTCTGACATTAGTACTGCAACTGATGTTAAATGCGTTGAATATTTGAACGTGTTAATCTGAAAAATGAATCTCATGCGTTTACGTTGACCGCCTGCGAAATAACATAAAAGCAACCGAGTTCATGTTTTTGCCTTTATTTGTGTAATAAGACAAGTGCTGGAAATCTTACCTGGTGGAGGAGTTGCTGCGAGCCTTTGGATTTTGACTGAAAGACAGAAAGGAAACTGGTGAATGTGGACTCTTGACAGTTTCATTATTAGAGTTTCCCGAGGACACTACTGTAAAAATGAACGTGGGTGAAACTTCCGGTGAAGCGGCGGTGGTACTCTATTGCACCTTGAATAACTGATAATGACACTGTGATTTATATTTTTAATTGAAGTTCTGTTGGTTTCATGTGAGAATCTATTGAAAAAGAATCTGGAAACTGATGAGCAACGCCTGCTGTTACTGGCTGAATGTACAACCAGGCCGAGCTTATTATGCGTCTTAACTTTCGATCTGTGTGTGAAGCGCTTAAGACAGACTGCTCCTGTGAGGGACTTCAAAATGTGGACCGCTTATCTCAAAGCAAATAGATGACGAACATTAAACTATGAGCACATTTAGTCTTCAGTGATGTTTAAAGAGAGTTCAAATAGATTCATTTAATCGTCACCACACCGTATGATCTTCAATACAAACGCGAGACCCTAAACTGGATTTACAAGGATTCTTACTGTATTTTACAGACGTGTTGTCAAAAATCTGTTGGAATATATGACATCATGTGGACTACAGTTCTCATCTGATATGCTTGATGTAAAGTAGGAATTTCTCCACTTATATAAATACAATTATATAAAAATAAAATATAAATTATATAAAATAAAATGTAAAAAGGCAGTCATGGGGTGTCGAAAACTGGTGGATAACACACACAAAGGCTGTACACACAGACTTCATCTTTTGCATCGCTGCATAAGTCTTGAGGTGACGCACATTATAGTTCATGTTTTCTTATGCAAGTAATACAATATTATGTTTCAACCTTTTGTCTCATTATAATCCTCAACTTTTGCAGGTAGATGCACTTCACTGACAACAGCAGAAGGCCCATGTTTTTAATTTTAAAGGCCCATGTTCTCATGTGAATGTTTTCTTGTGTCTCCAAACCAACAGCTTGAATCCGTAATGAAATGAACATTTTCTCAGGCAATACACAATGAGGAGGTGGACACGACTTTATTTGCACAGCACCGAATGAAGCCGCCGATTGGACGCTGCTGAACGGGCGGTCAAACATTGGCCGAACAACCATCTTGCCGCTAAACTGATGAGCAGCTATTCAGAGAGATAGTCGGGTTGTCATGGGAACGGTATGACCTCATAGGGTGAGTAAAGTGTAATGATCTAAATGTCTGTACATTTAGATGTAACCGACCACCAGATTGAACTCAAATTCTCTGTGATGTTATACAGCTGTGGCAAAAAAGAGAGCATTCAAAATCTTCTAGATGTATTGTGGTCATTCAGTCAAGTGTCTGTTGGATTTCAATGAAATCAAACCTTTGGAGTGACAGGAAGTCATCCAACAACAATATGAAAGACTGACAGCATGAACACTGTGATAAAAAATCAAGGTTATATATACATATAATACACATTCAGACCCTGGATGCTGATTGGTTAATACAGCAATCCAGACTACTTTAAACAGAATTTATATCAATCATTTATAATATTCATGTTTGAGTTTTAAAGTTTTGTATCACAGGCCAAACAGTTGTGACACAACTATACATCTGTTATCATCTTGAAAGAAAACACAAGACCAGGTCATCACATAAATAGACGGGTAACTGAAAAAAGACACTTACGTTATACAAATAGATCGATTAGGGTCATATATAATTTTTAGTTTTTACCAAATTCATAATTTTCCTGTATTTTAAATGCTTTACTATACAGTAAAATACAGTATTTGCTAAAGTAAACTGTAGTAACATTCCTGTGTACGATAGTATATTTGAACCTTACTATAGTAAATAATAAAGTGTTAAAGACCGTTTATAAATTAACTACAAGTTAATTAATTTATCAAATGATTCAAATTAGGCAGACTTTTATTTTGGCGGGTCGTCGCCAAGACGCTTGAGTTTCAGTTTGTTTGACAGTAGCTTCACTCAAACACTGAAAAGCTTGTAAAATAATCTCCGAACAACTCTGTGGATGAAGCTCATGTGATAATGTCCGCGTATAGTAAGGTAAGATACAGACAAATCCACCAGTGTCACGATTGTAACATGTTAAACTGTGCAGCTTATTCACTCATAGACACGCAGAACAAGCCGAGGACATATTTCAATAGTTGAATTGGGCTTTCGTGATTCCTTACGTTTTCCCACATCGCACAGATAATAGAGCTCTAGAGCAATGGACTTGATACAGCTGGAAAACAAGTTTTTATACTGGTGCACCACAAGGTTATTTTAGTTTTCTAAAATTAGAAAAAGTTTGAAAACGTTCCTGTTCATTGAAATCAGATCAAATATTGACCTAAAAATTATTGGAAAAACTTAACTCAAGGAAAAACTGAAATTACAATAATAAACAAAATCTAAAATAAAAATGAATTAATCTTATATAGTAAAAATAAAAAGAAACCAATACATTTTAAAATAACAAAAACATATACCAAAAATGAACAAAATGCCAAAAGAAAGCTAATATAAAATAATAAAACTAAAACTATACTAACTCTGGTGCGCCCGCCATTAGTTAAACTCACACAACGACAAACGCACTTCACACAAACAGCAGCTCTGTCTAATGTGCCTGCAAAACTTGTTTGTATTACATTTATTCATAGCACAGACAGATTTCTACGTAGCATGTTCGACATATATGTTGCACTGAACAGCCCTGAAAAATGGACCTACAGGAACCATAGTTCAACCATGGTATGAGTAGCTAATCTGTACTTACAATCAATTAGTATGATAATGTACTTTTTGTATGTAATAGTACATACATTCCAGAGAATATTGTATGTTTGGCTAGTTTCAGAAACACTTCATGGTTCATTTGGCCTTTTCGTTCAGTTGAATGTTTAGTAAGGCTCTGTCGTGGTCAGTGTAATTCAATTGATGACAGGTTTCCTCAGGTAGTCTATCAGACGTCTGGTCATCATTGATTTACAGCCCGGAGGCTTATAGAGATGAGTATATCATCAGCAGTGACACACTTCATACACGGCTCATCCTCTCCGATACATCAACACACACAGCAACTATTAATCTCCTGATATCATAAACAAGTATCCAGATTAAGCCCCAAAATAAATCGAGCTCGCAACTGTGCTGACTGTGAAAAGGATGGATTTTCAGCTAAATCCATGAAAAGTATTTACAGGAGATGATAAAAGTATCATCACATGTTTAGTTATAATTTATTATCCATGTTACGGTATTTATCTGCAAGCTGTACATTTTATCTTAGTTTCGTTTTGAAATGGAGTTTATTAGACTATTCGAGTATTAGGACAATGACATCATGCATGTCTCTCAAGCTTTACAAAGCACCAGAGGCTCTTCTGAAGCTTTGTGACAAACAGGTGAAAATGTGAGTCATTATTCTCTCCATCAAAGCTCGGACATGCATTAGGAAGAAATCATTTATCATATGGATTGAGAATATGTCATATGGACGACTTTCATTTTTGCTTGCATCTCATGTGTCTCAGAACTTAACTTCTGATTGACCTCCGCAAAGAATCAATAACTGTTGTGTCGTTTTAATGTCATTTAATACAATAAAATATACAAAAAAATGATTCATTTGATATTAAATAAATTGTTATATTATAACCAAACAAAGATCTACTTAATAAATTGTAGTTTATTATCCATTTGCAACAGAGCAAAATACCAATTTAAGAAGATTTGCATAGCGAGTGCGGATCATTTATCTGAAAGGCATGTTACTGATCGATCTACCTGACTAAAACTGAAGTCACAAACTGAGCTCTGCCACTAGAAATCTCTCAGTGTTGGACTGTTCACGGATGTGAATCGAAAAGGGATGAAATGAAGTGCTTGGGTTGTTTACTTTGTAAGGAATCTTTCCACCTGCTTGACCCATTCAGGCCCATATCAACCGACTGTGAATATAATAGCGTGTATTATAGTATTGAGAGGTAATCCTGTACATCCACTATCATCCCTCGCCACATACTTTAATGACATCACAGTGAGTACACGGGAGACATTTCATCCACTACTGGGTCACATTACTTCAGAAAAATAAACCCTTTACAAAATGTTTCAGATGTATCTCCTCTGACCACTATTCTGAAATAGAAAGTTACATGACCTAAGATTAATATTGCTGTAGCGCTATTGTTCACGTTAACTAATGTAGTTCACCAATATTACGAAATGCAACCTTAAAGTTAAGTGTTACAAAAAACAGACACATCCATTAGGTTTGCACGAGGAAGACTGTCCTTTTCCTTGTAAAGTCACACAAAGTGCAGTGTTCACACTACAATCCGATTTTGAACTCACTTTATATCTGTATCTAGAGCTGATAACTTTCACTTTTCACACTGTCAGTTCTGTTAGCATTCATATTCTTTTTGAGTAGACACTGCCAGCCTATCCTCCTCTGAGAAAATGGCCCTGCTAGTCAAACAAACCTTTCTCTGAGAGAAATACAGTTCTTATTACTCGCTGGCTGGCTTCATTTATTTTTTCCATAAATTGAAAATAAAATTGCTTACATTATCACTTTGCATGCTTAATAGAAACCCCTTAACAGAATGTCTGCATTAGATGAATGAAAACTCAATTAAACAGGCCCTTATAATTAGAAAGGAAAAAAAACATCAAATGAATATATTTTGTGTATGTTTGAGCCATGGGAAATCCTGGAGTCTGATTATTTGACGCTGCTGAATCTGAAAGCTTTGACTATTTGCATAGCTTGCAAGAGGTGATGGCTAATCTACCTGGCTTATTTTTGTGACTACCAAGTAAAGGCTGAGCATGTCTCGGCTTGCCTTCAAGTTTGATTAATAGCTTTGTGTATGAAACTGAAGTGGGGGATGTTTCTATGACTGCATTTCATAGAAATGTTTCTGTGTTTGCTAATCTGTTTACTTCACAGGAATGACTTGTTGTTTTATAGAGGACACACTTTTCATATGATGTTAAATATGTGTCTTCTAGTGGAGAGGTGAGAACGGGAGAGTGACACGGACAGAGCCATGGGGCACGCCGGCTATAAGAGGTCATGACCAGATCTCACCAGTCATGGATCAAAACGGTAAATATGTTGGCAGGAAATTGTGAGAATCTGAGGGTTGTTGGGTTTCATCATTTCAAATAATAAAACCTCAAAGCCGACAAAGACTGTACACAGTGCAAGGCACTGAAATGAAACACAGATACTATCAGCAGGCTGTTTGCTCTACACTTTTGACCCCAAAGCAAAATATAGCAAAACACAACCACCAGTATTAAGGTCTGTGCACTTTGATGCAAGCATTACACAAACTTATTCCAACTGAAGAAAATATACACTGTACATATAGGGTTTGGTATTGTTTGGTTTTTTTCTGAGACCGGTGAATGTGATGTGAGCCCGGACACTAACATTGCTTGAAAGATGTTATAGTGTTTACTGTTTACCCTCCAGCTACAACTAAATGCTCGCCATAGTTGTATTAAATATGGGCAAATGTGTTGAATATATCAACGGATTAAGTCCATGTACAGAGAGCCATCTTGGCTACATTATATGTGCATTATTTTAAAATCAGACCGTGTGTATAATGAATGAGTACATGCATATACTGTACATGCAGTCAGAGTAAAAAGCTTGACCGACTGCATGTCTAGAGATCAGACTGACACAAACTGTCAAATGTGTTAAGAACGAGCTCCACAGCATGCAGCACGTGCTTCATTGATTTTAAATGCGTGCAACAGTTTATTGTTATCGCTTGCGTTACAGACGCGTGCGTCATATGCGTTTCGAATTAACGTTACCGGTGTTTGGTACTCAACATGAACTGTATACTAACTTATTTTTCAACATGTAAACATATAACATGATCTTAAAGAGCCCCTTTGCTGTTCTATTTTTAAGGGTCCTAATATTGTATTTAAGTCCCCAACAACAGGTTTAAATGCGTCCGAGATCAAATAACGTGTCATTTCCTCAAAATATGCATTTAATATCACCCCATTTCTCAAAGATCTCCAAACGGTTCCCTCCAAGAAGTTAGAAGATTTTGTTTCTCTAAACCCCTCACTTTTACAAACCCACTGTGCTCCGATTGGTCAGCTACCCCAGTCTGTTGTGATTTGTCTTTCCGAATAAACGCACAACTACATTCAAGCTCTTGGAGGCTTATAAGTAACTACACAAAGATTAATAATACACAGAGATACTGAGGTTACAGAAATGTCATAAGTGTCATTATCTTTATAACACAAATTTATGTTAGTGAAATGACCCACAGCCAAAGAGTACAGTAAAACCATGTTAATGTGCTAGCCGCAATGCTAATGTAACTGACTTATGAAACATTACAGCTTATAAACTAAAACTATCCACATCCTTTATCATGAATCCAATTAATAAAACGACAGACGCTCGACATTAAACTAAACGTTTTTAGACAATACTGGGCTCACATCTGATTATCAGAACTACTTGGTTCTTTACATCACCATCCTTTGGGTTTGGAAGTAAAACAACTACATGCTTGATTTTGCAGCCCACAACACAGCTAAATAATGAGTGCATTTCATTAAATTGGAGATCTTTGGAAAATTGGGCAAAGGTGTCTCAAAATGTACCTCAAGATAATGGTTCCAAAATCTCAATTATTCACCACAGACTGCTAAACAGTAAACAATGTGTCATGTTATCATAATGTTGAGAAGTGTAGAATGTCAGTTCTTTAAAGCATGTTGACTCACAGTGAAGTAGGCCGGCTTTGTTGTTTGGGTAGTGGAAGGCCATCTTGGTCTCCGGTGGTCGAGCTGTCGCGTCGGGTCCGGTTGTGTGTGTTGTTACAGTTGGGCGTCTGAGACTCTGTGCTGGAATTTACCATCACACTGTTCCTCTTCTCCACTGCTGACACAACATTGTTTTTCTTTTAACAAGTTAATGAGATTCTGATTTCTCCAGCCTGAGGCTAAACCAGAGTCTGGTGTACACAAGTCTTTCGTAAGGGGTGGCTGGTATTTTTATAAACCCAAGTTGCACTGCTGCTGGATCAACTATTAACAAAAAGTGATTGAAAAGTACAAACCAGTGGTTCTCAAACTGGGGGCCATGGCCTCTGGGGGGGGGGCTCAAGATGGATTGAAGGGGTCCACACATTTTGTGACATTTTATAATTTATAGACGTTTATCATACATTTTTGCAATCAAACTAGACCACCAACCAAAAGGAATTGGTTTAAGCATTGTATAACTGAATATGTTTTTTGTTTTAATTAAAATTCTTTAATTAAAGTTTAAGATTATAAATCTTTATTTGGGGCAAAGCAATGCACACTTCACAAAGGGCGCCTTACCACAAAAAAGTTTGAGAAGCACTGGTGTAAACTAATGGAGTTAGTTATCTCGCAGCTGTCACCACTGAATGCGTGTTACTGTAGACTGTGCCAACTTGAAACTTTATATTAATATTTAATTCCATTGTTATTTGAAGCACCATCATTTATGGACTTGGAACAGCAGTGTTTCCTTTTGGCCAACCTGATGCCCCCAGCAATACAAAATAGTTTATTGAAAAAAACACCTCAGGAGAATTTAGATTCTCACATAAGTCTGAAGCATACGAATGAACTAAAGCATGAAGTGTACCTTTGTCTTTGTCTGAGAATGATGGGGTGTGAAAGAGAGTGAGGGGTCTCTCGCTGCAGGAAGGGGGCTTGTTGTCAGCACTTCTACGTCTGGCCAGGTTGAGTTGGGAGTTTCCTTGTCCTCCTCCACACACCGGCATGTCTTTAAATATCTGCATAGCGGAGATTCACATCAGCATACAGGGTCACAATAATGGGGTCAGGGTCTCTACAAAAATATCACAGACTCAAATGACTGCTAATCATGTAGGTCGGACAGGACCGCTTTGATGCGTCTGGGCATAGAAAGGTCAATATTGCTGTATCTTAAAATATTTTTCTACACCTGTTCTTAGCATTTAATGTACTGGTTATGGTTTTTCGTGTTGTTTCAAGGGTTTAAAAGATCCCACTAGATCATGTTACGATGCTAAATGTTAATATCAGTTTTATTGGATAACTAGTAGCTCACTTCCGTCTAAACAAAATCTAATAGTTGTCTTAGCGGGGGGGAGTAGTCTTGTGTCAAATGATGCTGGGGTCAGGTCAGGGAATCAGCCTTCAGTCGATTCACACGTTACCATGGCGACGCTTTAAAGTCCCAGCTGGATTTGAAGTTACCTGTTAGAGTAAACACGAGGGTTTCACTGCCGGATAAACACAGGGAATCAGAGCCGTCCCTTTAAACTGAGGACTTACATCTTTCATTCGCACCCTGGTGCAAGCGGCGCGGCTCATAAACGCTCATAAAAGTCACCAGAACCTACAGAGTCATTTCACTGTATGGACATAATGTTTAATTTGTCAATTGCTGGAAAAAAAGTATTCACCATCAGCACAGATGTTGATATCAAAGGTGTTTTCACTTGCATATTTTTTACGTTTAAAGAAAAGTGAATGGTTTAGATTTAGCCTGTGTTCATTGTGAATAGAGATTTTATGTTGTGTTGTTTAAGTCCTTTTTATGGCTACATTCATGTTTTAGCGCTGTCAAATGATTAATTTCATCCAGAATAAAAGTTTCTGTTTACATAATATATGTCCGTGCATAACAATTTTGTAATAATAAACAAATACACACATGTTTAGGAAATATTTACATTGATATTTATCAATAATGTAAATTTTATGTATAAATGGTAGGCTAATTTGTTTATCAATACTAAATATGTACAGTACACAGACACATATTATGTAAACAAACTTTTATTCTGGATGCGATTAATCACGATGAATTGTTTGACAGTCCTAATGTTTTTGTTATTTTATGTATGTTTATGTTATTACGGTTTGCAGCTGCAGTACTATTATCAGAATGTTGGCTTTCATTCATAAAATGATGCTGTTTTTTCTACATTCATTAGAATTTTTTAAGAATGTAAAAGTATATTTATAAAAACATTCACGTTATACATTTTTCTAATCGATTGACAGCACTGCTTTAATACATCTGTCACCCCTGTTTCCATATATTGTGTAAAGTCTGCTGATCTGATTGAATCTGTTTGTCTCATTTGAAGTCGTTTTGGAGAAATGCGTCTGCTAGATGACTAAAATGAAAACAAAGTTGTAATTAATAACGTCAAAGGATCTGAATGACGGTGTGAACACACCTTTAAGCTTTTAAATGACACTTTTGCTCACTTGTCATTTAGTTATTAATAAGGCTGTAATTCAAACACAAAAGTAAAATTGTCCGGCGATGTCTCGAAGCTGTTTAGTGTCAACTATTTGTACATCACCACAAGAATATTAATAATAATAGATGGGCTTGGGGTGCTTTATTTTCCCAGTAAAAGACATAGAATGGTCATTATTTACCCGTTCATGGTTCTCGATCAGGATTTCGATCACGATGTTCTGGAATTTGATGTCCATGATTGCGGCCACAGTCTCCTCCTGGGGTCTCAACAGCGTTGGGCCGAACACCACGCCGAGGTTTGCTACTGTCATCAGATTCTGCTGGTGGTGACTGGCCACTCTGGTGAGAGACAACAGGCTCTTTTAGTGTCAAAAATAGAATAAATTCTTCATTTATTCATCACATGACAGAGCCGGCGTAAGATGTTTCCATGACTTCCAGGTTACATAACACTGTTATATTACAGCAGCCTGTGAAACCCCGTCAGGTGGTGTAACCCGACCGTCATCACTAATACCACATTCAATTAGAGTTTAGTTCATATATTTCACATGACGTGTAGATGAAATGCACATAAACCATATTTTCTGGCAGCAAGAGGAGAGAATGAACTTGAAGCAGGGCGCATCTCACTTTAAAGCTGGTTTTTTTTGGAATGCTGGTTGAACGTTTTCACGTCTGAAGGCGATCGATAATAAGATAATCATCTTCTGTGGAAGCCTCAGGACCGTAAACTGTTCTTCCTGTCATTGCATTCGACAGTTTGGAATACACCCTTCCTGACGCCATACTGACACACCACGACCGCTTGAAGGGTGTCCGCGGGGTCTTAAAAAGTATTTTATAGTTGATCAATAAATGGAGAGAAATAAAGCCATTTTCCAAGGTTTACATTTTGTATTTTTAAACCTTTTCATATTTGTCCATAGAGGTCATATGCTAAAGTTTGCCTGAATTTAATCATTGCGCAAGCGAGTAGTGGGAGGTCCATTTACACCTGGTTGTTAAACAACATCGTTGACTAATGTGGAAATGCAAGTTTCATGCAAATGGTTGGAGGATCAGGTTGGACGCCTCCGTGAGGCGTACTGCTCTGTGTGTCCGAAGGCGATTAGCGTAGCCTCGTTTCTCTTCTAATAAACCTTGTATCGGGTAAGTCGCCTTCAGACAAAAATTGGGTGTTACATTTAGCTCCATGATTTCTGTATATACCCTGGCTTGGCTATAAATAACTAGTGATAATGTTATAAATAACCATCGGTTTCTTGAACAAACCAATCATGTCATGTCCTAGCCTAGCATTAAAGGGATACTTCACCAAAAATTGAAAATTCTTTCATCATTTACTCACCTTCGAGTTGTTCTAAACCTGTGTACATTTCTTTGTTCTGGTGAACACAGAGAAAGATATTTTGAAGAATGTAGGAAAGCAAACAGTTCTGGGGCGCTTTTGACTACCAATGGCGTTTTCCCTATTATGGTAGTGTCAATGGGGTCCAAGAACTGACCAAATATCTTTCTCTGTGTTCAACCAAACAAAGACAGTTACACAGATTTGGAACAACTAGAGAGTGAGTAATTCATGACAGAATTTTCATTTTTGGGTGAACTGTCCTTTTAAGAGCACCGTGGTGAAACTCCAGACCTGTACATCTTTGTCGTCAGTCTAGTACAGCTGTAAAGGGAGTACTTGGGTTGTATGCTGCAGATTTAACCCCAAAAAACATCCAAATGGCCAAATGTTTGGATTTAGTGAGAAAACTAAACAATCCCAAAGATAATTCTGTATCAACAAACATTACACCAAATTACAGCTCTTCACAGCGGATGAATGAACAGAAGATCTGCCAAGCGAAAACCGCTGGTTTACAACTATTATAAATGTATTGGCAAGACCGAATCATCCAGCGTTGATTAACATTTAACGCTGACGACTGCCAAACTCGGAAACTGTGGTTTTTCCAGCTTTACTGGAATCACAGGCTACTGTACATCATTTGTTTCAAAGGCTTCCTGATAAGTTTGTATTACAGCATTGGACCCTGACGCTCTGGCAAATGATGATATGCAGATAAAAAGTTGGTTATAAAAATTCTCTGTGTTCGTATTCTGAATCTTTCGCGTTCATCTGCTTTGTCGATTTTCTTTCCCTTAGGGGTTTGCCTGTGACTCTAAAACAGTCTTGGCTCCATTGAGAGCGGCATCCACGGGCGTCACTCAGGGTGTCAAATTAGACTGGCACAAAAGAAAATGGGAGCTTGTAGAAAGCTGGAGGACAGGTGGAGGAAAACAAGCTGTGCGCTTCAGCCGAGCAAATACAAAGGAGAAGGACCTTTATTGGCATCGGCAGGGTTTCTTTACAATAGCAATCCTCTCAAAGCCTTTGGCGCTGCTGTCTTTGTCAACACTCGAACTTACTTGGCCAAGTGTTTCATAAGCAGTTCCAGCATCTGCCGGTTCTTCTCCGGGAGACGGTGCACTATGGAGTGAATCTCCGCCACCCTCGCTTCAGGATTGTCTAGTTCTGTGGAGAGAAAAAAATGAGTGGCGTCAAGCGAGCACTTTTCATGTGGTTTCGCATAAACTGTAGTAGTTTTATAGTTGTATTTTACTGCAGTGCATTCGCAGCAGGGGTGGAAGTCAGGAGAGACTTTGCATTGTGTGTATCTCCACATTCACACACGCGTATAATACACAAACCATTACACATCTGATATCATCGCTAACTGACCTGATCCGCACCCATTATTCCAATAAAAAGTACATTCATGCTCGAGCTTCTGTGTCCCTTTGGATGCAAAAACACAGGAACAACGCCACCTACTGTATGTTGCATCTCCAACGGTGTCCATTAAGGGCAAAGCTAAGCCACCAGACGTGTGCTCTTAAAGGTCACTGAAATATTAGAGCAATCTTTCCCACTGCCATGATATCCTAATAATCCCCCAGTTACAACGCTACAAAGAGAGAAGTTGTTTTCGACTGGACGGAGGAATAAAATCAGGTTTATTATCAGGAATTGTGTTCTAGTGCGCTTCAAGCAGCTGTAGAGACATGAAATGAGAGAGAGGGCATCGGACTATTTCACTGCCTTAAAAACATACAAGCTGCCTACTGCACTAAAAAATGCATTATTTTCTTGCAAATATCTAGTAAAGGTCTAAAATACATTTACTTGAGTGTTTAAGTTTGTTTAAAAGAAGCAAAACATCTGCCAATGGGATAAAAAGTCAACTTGAACCAACTTTTTAACTAGATAGCGGCCATGCAACGGTATGTCATGCTTTCAAAGTGAAACGTGTTGTCTTCTCGTGTTTAACTTGGTCAACTTGTCAAAAAACGATTACGATCGTTACGTAACAACTTTTCTTAGTCCCTTATTGGACATTCTCCCGGAAGGAGAACGAGGAGCATGCGCACAACTGCTACATTAATAAAAAGATTGTTAAATATAGCCAAACGCCTCGTCTGAAATATTCATGACCCTTATTTTTTCATTTCTCTGAGCAGAAAGTACGGTTTGGACAAGCACTGCTGATATTAAACCCAGAGCAGACAAGAGCTCAAGTCACACACTCATTTTCACACTCTTTACCTTCTCCAGTTACACAAACACATTCACACGTCTCTCTCTCTCTGTGATGATGGGCAAACTCCAGATGGCACCTTGCCCTTTATCACATAAATGCCTCACACAGACAGGAATGAACAAGGGGAGGGCCAGAAAAAAGTGAGTGAGAAAATGAGAAACAGAAAGGGAGGGGTGGACCTCTCCGAAAAGAGTTCACATGAGGACAAGGGCCCAACGTCACCCTAAACCACCCGGTGAGAAAAACACAAAAAGAGAAATACCATACAAAGCGGGATGCGATAAGATGAGAAAAATGATGCTAAATTATTTTTCTTATCCCCGTTTTCAACTTTACAAAACAGATACGCGCAAGCAGATATCGTGCAAGATACTTAAAAACTGTTCAAGTTTATAATAACTTGTCAGTCTTAGATGACTAGCTTATAAAACATTAGGCCTAGTTAATGGACATAATAATACTTAAAAATATATAAACATTACTCTTGATTTAAAAAGAGTTTTCTCTTGTTTAGAAAACGTTTTTTGTTGCGTTTGGCAGTGAAACGGTGGTGTTTGTGGTAAAACCGTATAAAACGCATTCATTAACAATCCAAAGTTAAGCTTGCGAGTGAAATGCAGAAAGTAGGTCTGGAGGAGGGACGACGTCCCCCCGGGGGCTCAAACAACGGCCGCCACACACTGTAAATCCATTTGCTTTCCTCCACGCCCCGATTTCCTGTTTCTCTCGAGCCAGCTAATGTTTCTTATCAAATACTATAACAGTAACACAGTAGTCAAATAGTATCATATAGTCAAAACAGATGAGGGGAAAAGAAGCGTAACCAGACGAACGGAGAGAAACTCACTGGCTGCTTTGATGAAGCTCCTCTGATACTGGTATGTCATCAGTGGCGCTGGCAACATCCTGGTAACATGACAAATAACATGACAAATATAATTATATAAAAGGCACATAAAATCTCTATTGGAAGGAGGAGCTTGCAAAAAATGTGAAGCATTTCAGTAATGGCACCTCTAGGGCCCTTACTATACTAGGTGAACGGATACTTCACCCAAAAACTAATTCTGACACCATTTACTCGCCTTCGAGTTCTTCCAAATGTGTCTACATTTCTTTTTTCTGATGAACACAAAGATATTTGGAACAATGCTTATAACCAAACAGATCTCAACACCCATTGACTCCCATAGAAGGAAAAATACAATGGTGGTCAAAAGTGCTCCAGAACGGTTTGCTGTCGTACATTCTTCAAAATATCTTCTTTTGTGTTCAACTTTACAACTATTGGATGCAATGGAGGGCAAGATCTGTTGATCATGGTAGTTGATCACTGTTACAAGCATTCTTCCAAAAATGAGTAAGAATATAAATGTTTGGTGAAGTATCCCTTTAACGGTGTTACATTTATGCATTTCTCAGATGCTTTTATCCATTATAACTTCGGGGTATGGGTTTCATAAGCATGTCTGCTCCTTGTGTCGTAATGTGAATGTCCTATCCAAATACACAAACAACATTTATACATTTTCGGACAAAATGTGAGTGGTTGCCAAGAAAAAAGCCCACCCCCAATTTGACAATTTTCCAGTTTTAGGGACTGTAGATTTTTTTATTTTAATTTTCTCAAGGTGAGTTGTAACAACAAAATGACGAATACAAATAATTGACTCTGCCAGGGGTATACGACTTCCTTTCCTCAGAACACAAACAAAAACTGTTTGATAAATTAATTAATTTTAATTTATTGGTTAATTGGTTAATTTATTGGTTAATTGGTTAATTTATTGGTTAATTAATTAACCATAACTACTGTTGACTGAATGGTGGAACATTTTCGGGAGATTCCATGGGAAGGAATTTGGGCAATATTCAAACTTGGAAATTTAATGGGATGGGTTCACCCCAACCCCCTGTTCTACGATGTTCTGGTCTCAGATCATTTTTTGCCCACTTGCAATGTCAGTTGTAATAAGTTTTGGAAAGAAACGTGTCTGAAACAAAGTTGAGGCTTTTTTCACTGTTAAATTTAGAAATAAGACCCGGAGACAGGGAGACGTGTTCACACCCTGCGTGACGCCCCGGGCGATCGTGCTATCTCTGCAGGAGCCAATGCAAATGGAGGCAGGTGAAAGCTTTTGACACGCTGCGGTCGGGCGGGTACCTCAGATAGTGCTTTATAGCGCTGGTGATGGTCTTGATCTCCCACTCTGTGCTGTCCACCTCCACATCCGCACAGGTTTTGGGGTCTAAATACAGAATATTATAGTTACAGCAGTTGTTATATGTGTCTATAAGCAGTACTCTGCACATTATATGACTTTAGCATGTGTGATCACTGAACACACTGTAAAGATCTACAGTATCTCTCGTGCATGGAAAAATATATAATATAGGCCGGTAAACTGTACGTATTTCGCAAATGATTTCCTTAAGCAAAACTGTCAAAGTATATCATCATCCTAGAGAGAGACAGTTGAAGGCTGGTGCGTTCCCTTCTGGCGACACAACAACACACACGTCTATTCATCTGCTCTTACCACGAGGTGTGGCAGCATACCTGTCACTCTAGCTTGACGTGAGTATTCAACAGGTTCGAATTATGGATCATTAAAAAAAATACAATAATGCCAAAAATTCTGAATGGTATTTTGTGGTGTGTTGACACTATGCAGAATGGGAGAGGCACGTTTATCAGATACATCATCTTCAGAGAGGTGCCAAACGTTTGAGGTCAATGCGTTCAACTATCACATGACTTGTCAAACATTTTCACATGAACGCTTTTGTCGCCTGAACCTTGTCGATTATTTCTGATTACAAGAAAAATATATATAACACGTAAATGATCTTAGCTAGCAAGTTAAAAGTATGTTGAGCGAGTATTATCTTGGGTGACTAGTCGAAAACCGTTACTTGGCTAATCCTATATGGTAAAGTTACACGACCCATTCAACATATTGTTTATTTAATCGAATGAATCTACTATCCAGTTCAAGAAATTGTTTAGTTAATTAAATTGGAATACAATTAAATATAAATAAAAATCAAGTAAAATTTTATTTATTTTTATTTTATTATTTATAATAATATAGACCGATCAACGAACACAGCCTGGAAGTTAAATTCGGGCCCGGGTTAATGTAATGTTTTTCAAATAAAAGCTCATTTATGTCAAATAAAAAATTACATGCAAAACATAAGCGTAACGTTACAAGTAAAACATTTTAATAGTGAAGCAACACCAATCTTGAGGGGGAAAAGGAAATCACAAGATTACAAAAATCATAATATAATATAAAAAATAATAGGTTGTTGATATTGTATCAGCTTTATTATTTGTAATGTATATCGAGTATAGTTTAATTATATTTTTGGGACATAAGGAATATTATTAGTGGTTACGCTACAGCTTTATTCTTGTATTTTATAAAATAGTATCACAATATTTTCCAATGTGACTTGTCCTACTGGTTCACTGCTGCGCTGCTATCTTTATTGTGTGTTTTAATACTCTTTTATGATCTGTGATAATGCTTTGTGACGGTCTTGAAAGCATCAGTTGGAACGGGTTCAACATAATAAACCCGTAATGTTCTGTATCAATGTACCATCGTTTTGCGGTAAAATTCAGTTTAGAAATTTATAGCCGTCGTAAAGTTGTATGACTCAACCATTACTGCAAATTAAACCTCAATTTTAAGTCAATAAACACATTCCAAAAACCCATATGAAAATCTAAAAATATGATCAAAGTGAACGGTATAACTACATATAATTGTTTAAGAAGTGTATAATTATCATTTTTGGTGGAAAGCGGCTTGAATGAATGCCTCATTTTGTGGTGGGACGAGTGAAAAATTTGCACTTTAAATTTCTAAACTTAAAAAAGTACAAAAATGTCTGTCAAAACTCGATTTCATTTCAATCTCCTGCAGCTAATAGAATTGAATGCCAGCATGATGTCGTCTCTCACCCATTGCCATGCTGATCAGTTTCTGAACTCTGGAGCTAACACCAACGATCCTGTACAGCCCCTGTTCATCAATACCTGTTACATCACAAGAGACCGTCATCAAACGTAATCACATGACCTGCACGCTCTTACAGAAACACCAGACTAGCTTACCTCTCGTTTCCACGGCATAGATGAACTTTGTGATGACGTTGAAGCCGATGACATCCAGCTGAGCCACTACATTGAAGACACATTGTAAGACAAAAAAGCGGTTAGTACAAACAAACACGGTTAAGAGTTACAATGTGTTCATGAAAGTGACAATGAAGGCCACGTGGTACTGAACAAAAATACAGGTGAGGTTGAATATATATAAATGATTTTCGGTGTACTGTTCCTTTAAGAGTCAACCCGCCCACCAAGCAAGAATATGCAATGGCAGATGACTGAATTGGCAGCACACTTACTGGCTTCGTTCTGGCTGTCACGGTTCAAGGTGTAAACCTGTGAGATGAGACATTTTGGTTATGGTTCCGGTTTTTAACACAAAATCAATTTATGTCAAACGAATAAAAAAATGAAAAATTGCCATTTCAGCGTATCGTACTGCGCAGTGTTTTCAGAGCTCGTAGAATTTTACTTATTGCGTTTAGGATGCAATGCAAAAATATTTCTAAGTATTTTATCTGGTTTTTCAGAACAAATATCTGAAAATTCTCGAAGTTGTCATAAAACGAAAATGATGATGACGTTTCTTCCAAAGTGTGACATATAACAGCTTTTGGATTGTTAAAAGTCCAAATTGTCCTTATTTTCTACTTTCCGAAAAAGGACATTCTTAGTTTCGTACTCTGTTGTAGGCTAACTGAGACCAGCTTAACTGCACATATGCATTTGTGTTCTTTTATTGCACATATTGGCCTCTACTTTGGATTAAAGCGTCTGCTAGATGTAAACGTAAACTAGGGTGGGGCTTGCCATTGGACAGTCAGTATAGCCCCGCCCTCAGGCTGTGACATACGTTTGTACGTAAAGATGTCGATCGGAGGGACAGGAATAATTTCTGATTCGGATTAAAGATATGAGGGCACAAAAATGACCCCCGCAAATAAATCATTACAATAAACAGTGCAAATTACATGAAACATAACATTTTTACATTTTGTTTCATGATGACTTTAAATGAAGATACAAAACTAAAAATTAAATGGATGGTACTGTTAAATGACAAACTGTTTGCTTTCAGAATGAAATTCTTGTAGAAAAATTGGTTTATGCTTAAATCCTTGAAAAAAAACCTTGAACTTGAAAAATAATTTCTTACCCTATTGGCAAAAATTGTATTGTTGTAAATATAAACTCACTTTATTTCGTTTCATTCTTTCAATAAACAAAGCTTAATATTAAGATATCTTGTCGTTTCACTTCTGACGTCAACGTATCTTGTTATAATTTGCAACGACGGATAAATCGTGTTATTAATATATTCGTTTATTTATTATTACATCATCGAAATAACTCCAAAACATGATTTTTGAAAGATTTGATTCATTAGAAATACATTGCGGCCAATATCAACTAATTGTTTATTTGCATGCGCTGTCTGTCTTGCACTCGGTTTGAAAAAGAATGCAAATCCTGCCATCACACTTTGCTGAATGCAAAATGTAAGTTAAGGACGCATTCAACAGCCCGCGGGCCGGTAGGTTGCTGATAAAGTATCGCAGTGACGGGATCTGGTGTAATTCACTGGATCAGCATCACTCCAGACATCTTTGCTGGCGTGACGCGACTGAATATCTGCCCGGTTATAAACGCCTCCATCATTTCATTTTAATTTGATAATGATTTAATTATATAATGACAGCTACCATGATCAATAGATGATGAACACCAACATCTCTTTTTAACAAAGCTCGATTTTCCCACCTGTTTTCAGCTTGTGGCAACAGTTGACTGAAACCACCTCTGCGTCATATACTAAGCTTAGACCTCCCGACTTCATCTGAATTATTAGTCATAAAAAAATCCACTCGGGTAAAGTGCTCTATCTAAATTTAGAGGAAAGGGTCTTAACGTGCGTATGTACGAGTCTCATGAATATGCAGTACAAATGAGAATACGGTTTATCAGATGCATTCAGAACGCATGTAAAACGCTCCGTCTATCCGATGCAAGAGCGAAACAAACGTGTGATCTCTGAGATAAAGTACCGGCTCTCTTCCGTCCATGGCTTCCATCCAGAGTCTGCGGTCTTCCTCTGACATAGCCTGCATGGTGATCACGCCGGGCCTGAACACATGCGCACACACACAACAGTTAGTCAATGTGATAAACAACCATAATGCACAAAAAGAATGGTATTTTGAGAACAATAAGCAATTTTAGGATGTTTACAGGTTACTTTTGTTTATTTTTATGCTAACAGATATATCGACTACACTGTGCTTTCTTGTGAAAGTGTCATTTTGTCACATCATGTCAAGAGTGAAAATGTCATTATCAAAACACATCAAATATATTTGTTTGTTTGTTTGTTTAGGCGGCATAATAGCGAGATTGTAAGAGATGTCTAATGTGTCCGTGGTGTATTTGCACCATTGAATATAACCGGTAAACAAATTAAAATATACTTTTGAAAGAGTTAAAAGCGATACAAATGATCTAAACCAAAACGCCAAATTAGACACGCCCCATTTCCAACCCCCTCGCATGGCACAATAACGCCCGTCAGCTTCCGTACATTTTTTGCCAGCGGTGTAAATAGTCACAGAGATGATCATTTAAAACACGGTGTTGTTCCGATCAGTCTGGATGTTAATTCCAACACTTCCTAAAGTCCTCGGGGTCAGCATGCCCACCGATGAAGAAACACCCATAAATCACACTGTAGTCTTATACAAGACTGAGGTTTCTCTCATCACCATCCATAAGAAATCAACATACGAGGTCCACAAAATGCCCACGTTTCTTAGACTGTCATAAATCTAGTGTCTCGTCTATCCACAAACTTAATAAAACGGGTCCACTTCTATTACCACAAGTCTGTGCGAGCTGATGTGGACTAACCTTCAGCCGTCAGCAGGTTAATGGTCTGTGTGCTGATTCACCTGCCATGATGAAATATTAAGAGGTTTTCCAATACAAGGTACAGCGAGCACACTGCCTTATACTTCATGTTCTGCTAAATCACTGTGATATTGACAACAATCGTTCACTGTCTGACTTTCACGAGTCTCTTTGTTCAGACTGCACAGCATTTTCCAAATTGTGAAATCACAAGACAGCGTGATGGTGTTGATCCACATCGGTTGCCTTAGTAATGCTTTAAATGTCAGCGTAATCCCGAGACGCATTAAATTCCCATCATTCACTATATTAGGACAGAACGAGTGAATTCAGACACGGCTCGTGTCAGGTACAGATCCGCCTGCGCGCCAATCGAACATTCACGGCCGTTTTTTAAAGCGAGTGTGAGTCCAGAGGGTCAAAATGCCCAACGGTAAAACACCCATAAATCAAATTGTCGTCTTATGCAAGACTCATCGCAGCCGCAGAATACATATGATGCGTGACATCACACGCAATACCAGACAAAAGTTTGGAAACGCTTGACTGAAATGTTCTGAATGATCTTGAAAATAAATTCATCTCAAATTTACTCTTAAATTGTATACAAATTAAATTAAATTGTGCCACCTTTCCAATTTCCGTCCAAAGAAAACAAAAACAATTATTTAAATATTTAAATGATTATTTAAATGATTATTTGGTCGAAAAATATTAAGGCAACGCAGCCTAATGGAGTCCTGAAAAGAACTCATTCGATACTCCTCAAGAAGATGGATGATAAAATGCCGAGTGTATGATTTTGTCAAATGGTGGCAACTCAATTGTGGCAAACAATATGTTTTTTTACAATGTATGTACATGTATATTTTTACAAACAATGGCGCTACAATTCGCGGCTCGGCGCTTCCACGTCCGGTGTGCGACACCCTTAAGTCAACCTCCAAAGCATCGTCCATTCAGTGTACTACCATTTTTTAACACTTCTGAATCAGATTTGAATGGATTGAGAGACGTGTTTGATATGCACTTATGCAAGAATGAACTGCAAAAGTTTGTGCAAAGCCTGATGTTATCCCAAAGTGGTTTGCGAATGTTCCCAAGAACACACATTGTAGATGTTCCCAAGAACACTGCTTCAACAGCCAGAAAATCTGACCTTTTGTACGAATGAACAATGTCTTGAATATTTCTTTAAATTTAAGCATTGCGAAACTAACTTAAAAATATAGACTTTTTAAGAGTGTACCATCAAATTTTTGTTGCTGCCAAACAGTCCAACATTACGTCACCGGGGCATCATTTGGGAGGGGAACTAATAAATATAAAGGTATTAATGGCCACTCCCCCACCTCGGACCCATTGCGGAACCACTTTTTGCATCTCTTCCTAGTTACTGCGACAGTTCTGACAGCTCAAAGCGATCTGCAGTGTATGCGTCTTTCTGTCCTGCCAGCCCTGTTAACATCCCCCTTCCTGAGCACAAGCCAGGAAGTGCATCCTCCCGCTGTAGGTTACGTGGCCAAAGCGCCACCTGGTGGAGGATACGCGTCCTGCCGCCGACTCACCGGTCTGTGGCTTCGATGTCAAAGCAGAACCTCTTCTCAATCGAGTCCGTTTTCCTCCGGGTGCAGGATTTGAGCGTGAAGCTGTCTTCATCTCCCTGAAAAAAAGACCATAAATCTTAAATTGCATTGAGGGCGACAATAAACGTTCATGTTTACGTAAGCCTGGACCATTGACAGGAAAGTGTGAGCTGATGCTCTATATTTACCCACTACGCTGTCATCACATTGAAGATTATATAAATGTACGACAAAGTGTCAAATTGCTCTATATATGTAACTTCTTAAAAAGGCAGCCAAGGTATGAGGTTCAAATGTGGCGAGCTATTTTTATTCGGACACTTCACAAGTTCTTCACAAACTAGCAGCAGGCCTGACGGATGCCTGTGAAGTCAATTACCAGAACGCTGTCATGCCCTCCCATTCCTCGACCTCTCCGCTTACAGTCTCATCTTATGCATCCATGCACCCTGCTGAGTGACCGCTTTCTAGTGTTCCCTCGCTGCTCATTAGTAGTAATCTGAAGTCATCTTGATCATACCGAAGAGGGTGATGATGTAATGTTAGCGTAACGCTAAGAAACGTAGGGTTCAGAGCTTAAAGCGACAGTTCACCCGAAAATAAAGGCTGCTTCATCATTGACTCATCCGCCAACGTGGTGTTTGTTTGACTTCTTTTGCCAAACACAAAAAACATCAAATATGGACTTAGTGTCCGTGACGTCACCCGCCCTTAGGTTTCTTTTGAAGCTTAAAATGGGCGGAGCCATCTTAGAAACACGGCACTTGCGGATAATCGAAAATGGGCAAAGAGGCGGGCCGTGGTTGAAGCCGAGGCGCCCGGTTGGATGAAACCACTCGTCACTCAAAAAGTTGTAAAACAATTCATCCTCCTCACAGTTGTTATGAGAGGTCAAACTAGTTATATAGGACCAAAATAATATTTTTTGTACCAGGCTGTAAATATGTCTTTTCTGCTGTAAAGTGGGCCATTTTAACACGGGGCTCAATGAGATTCTGCTCTTTTCTGGAGCCCGTCTCTAGTGGCCTTCGAGTTCTTCCAAATCTGTATACACTTCTTTATTCTGATGAACACGGAGTAAGATATTTGGGAGAATGCTTATAACCAGACAGAATTTGCCCCCCATAGTAAGAAAAATTACTCTATCGTTTGTTTTTGTTCTGTTGAACTCAAAGAAGACATTTTGAAGAATGTAGTACAGCAAACCGTTCTGGGGCACTTTTCACGGCCATTGTATTTTCTCCTACCATGGTAGTCAATGGGGAGCAAAATGTACAGTCCATTACTTCCGACGATATGGACAAACACGTTTAGGACATCATTCACACTGTAGCTTCCAGACAGTGAGGATACTTAACACAAGGGGGAGGGGCAACGCAATTATCTGTTTTAATAGAAATTACGACAACGCATCAAACAAAGCTGCTCATTTCAAGACACTTTAGTTTACTGGGTCTTTACACACATATTAATATCCTTCTTGCCCAAAGGAACGGAACATACATCATACAAGGGATGAATTTAGGCCAACACAGCAGCATGAATATCCTCAATCATATGATTGTGTTTCTTATGAAACTTTTCATCCCTTTTGATCCACTTTTTTAGTTTTTTAGTTAAGATTCACCAAACAGTTTTTGTTCAGCAACAGAAAAACGCCAATCACAATATAAACCATTTCCATAATCTGCTGCACTTTACCGATTCGTGTGATCATTGTGTGGTCTGGGCTTTTGTCATCACGTGCGGTGGGATTATAATCAATCCAAATGTAGTCGCTATTAACCCCTCATGTGTGGCATTGGAGAGCCGGGCGGCCACAACACCAGATGCCCACTTGAAAAAAAACAAGCCCTGCCAGCATCCCCTCTCCCATTCAAAGGTCACACACGCTGAGTAGGGGACGTATTTCCGAGACTGCGAGAAATGATAAAAAGATGACACTTACGATTTTGCCCCCAGACTTCTGATCGAAGATCAACAGGGTCATGCGTTTGGGCTCTCGATGGTAGATGCAGTAGTACTTCACCCAGGTGGACACGAAGGAACCTGTAAACAAAACAACACAGAGTTAACTAGTGAATTCTATCACAACAATGAAACAGGCCTTATAATGCACATCGTTTAAAAATAAAAAGTGGTATTACAGCAAGTTTTCCTGTAACCTTGGTTCTCTATAGACTTCCAAATATACTTCAATAAAGAGCTCAAGCCAACAAAACAAAGCAGCTTAACATCACTGATTTAGTTTGAACATAAAATAAATATAAAACGTGGCCTTAAACACAATTATAGTACATGAACTACTCATCCCATGATGCATTGCTGCTTATGTTATATCTTACGGTTTGTAAACATGAAAATAAAACAAGTTTTGTTCAGTAGAAATTCGACGATTTCACACAATTTGAACACACACCATGTATTTGCTACAGAAGAGGTCCGTTTCAAAAGTTTGATGAAAACCGGCTTTTTTTACATCCAGCGCCCTACTGTTGTAAATACATACGTTTCTCTAGCACACACAGGTATCCCTCCATGGTGTGCGGGCTGATGCTCTTGTGTTCGTGCGGGTTTTCTTTCATCTTCTTCATCAGGCATTCCACCTCTGATCTTGTGCTCTCGAACCGGTTCCTTGTCTGCAAGAGAACACAAACACAAGGTCATTCATAGGCTGCACTTACTACCATTACTGATCGGATTTCAAGAGCAGGTGCGGGTCAGAAACAGATGTAAAGATATATGACGTCTGTTGGAGAATGCTTTAAAAACTGGTCAAACCTGCTGTGAATGTAAAATTTCACATGAAAAAAAATCAAGTACATATCATTTATTGCTGTGAGCAATTTTCCCTCATTCCGGAAGAAAACGAAGTTACGAGTTGTGACCTTATGAAACGTAGTGATGTTCGGGTCTATAATATACAGTAGTACAGTTTGCTCGCTCTAAAGTATTGTACAGAGGTTTGAAACAAAGATGGTGTTGTAGACTCACATTTTGAATGCTGATGGTGAGGTCTGTCTTGAAATGGTTGAAGTCTTTGGCCAGTTCGTACCCATGGTGATAATACGTGAAGAGACCCTGTAGAAACGCCAGCAGCTGCAAAACAAAACATTAAACACAGCAGCAGTCAGTGATCAGAAAATGTTTTAAACTGTATTACAAACATTCAATGACTGTTCCACATAAACACGGAAATCCATGTCAATGTCATCTGAATGTGTGATCGTTCATTGCAAAGCTGACAAAAATGTCATTATTGTACTACAGTAACGTTTGTAAGTAAGATACATAGAGATGCTGTCAGAAGTAAAGACCGAGTTGTGTTGAAGATGCGTTACCGGTTCCACAAACTCAAACATCTTCCTCTCCTGAACCTCCTGGACTTTAAAGACGTATTCCAGCGAGACCTCGTAGAAGTGCTGCCTCACGTGATCCACCTGGTTATCTGCCTGAGGAAACAACACATTACAAAACACAAACAGAAAAGGGGATCTTTTGTCCATTTCGGTTCGCTTTAAATATACCATTTATCAGACTTTTAGCAGATATCGCACGCTGTGTGTGAAACGGAGTCATACGTCTATGTGTTTTGTTGGCAATGGGTTGCCACCTGCTTTAGTTCAAAGGACAAACTTCCTTTAGTAAAATGGCACATGCTAAACGTACTTCATGAAGGTGGGCTTCCTTCTTCTTGGCGGACAGGCTCAGGTGTTTCTCCAGCACTGCACAATACTTCTCTGTTTCTTTGTCATATTTCTTTTTCGCCTCCTGCAGCACACGCGAAAAAAAAAACAGAGCGAACTCAAACATAGAACAAAGTGAGGATCTTTTACATTTTTCAACAGGCGTCAATGTGACTTCACAAACAAGATGTTCAGGTCATAAAGTTTTCAGCTGCAAATCCGGTCACGTGTTTTCAGAACACTGTGGATAAACCATTTACATTTGAGTCTTTTTGGAGTATAACATAGTTCCCATGCAGAGAACCTCCTCTTAAGGAATGGAGAAACAACATATTTTGGGAACTATCCCTTTGATGGTCTCTGAACTCCACACGTGTGAATGTCCAATAACCAGATGTGTGGTCACAGTAACGTGGGTGTAAGGATCCGATTCATCGCTTGAGAAGCAAACACTTGAAAGAAGAAAGACTAATTCGCCAAACTAGATATCACAAGTTCGCCTGCGCATCTGAGGTCAACAAAAGTAGACACACTCTTCCCAAATACCTTCTAGCATCGCAGACAAACATCCATTGCGAAATAAGTTTTCTTTATTTGTAACCATTTTCTTTGTCGTTTCAATCTTAAACTGGACGATAAGTGAGTTATGCACAAACTTCAGTTAACTGAAGCAGATTGCCTTTCCATCAGATGAGCTTACAAGTCAGAGCCAACAGATGGCGGTGTTGTCTAACCAGATTTACAGCGGCGTCTCTTAATAAAGAGGGCCTGTGTCCGTCCACAAGGGGCCAATTAAAAGTGTATTATCGGCTTGAAAAGTAACAAATGTTGGGTTATTTGTATTGTCTAGTCACACAGTTTGTTTTACTTCGGACATTTATTAACCCACTGGGGTCATTTGAACGTAACACCAAACATGTCCCATATACTGTAAAAAGATGACATGTCAGCATGAAGAGAGGAAGTCCCACATCTGGGATGACATGAAGACGAGCAAGTGAACTGTTCTCTTATTGACCTTCAGAGCATCTTTATATATAGAGTGGGTACAGAAAGTATTCAGACCCCCTTAAATTTTTCACTCGGTTATATTGCAGCCATTTGCTAAAAAGTGAAGTAAAGTTAATTTTTTTCTCACACACAGCACCCCATATTGACAGAAAAACACCAGAATTGTTGACATTTGTGTGTACATTAATGAGAAAGAAATGAACTTAAATGATTTAAGGGGGTCTGAATACTTTCCGTACCCACTTTATATATATATATATAAGCATAAAACAGCTTTAACAGGAAGTTCTGCACTGACCTTAGCTGCTCCAATCTGGTCCTTCCTGAATCTCTCCAGGGGCAAAATCAACACATCATTTGCGTTTTCAATCTGTCCAGACACAAGAAAAAGGGACAGTTCACCCAAAAGTGAGAATTCTGTCATCACTTATACATGATGACACATGAGAACAGTGCACTCTGATGTCCAGTTGTTTTCAAAAGATTTACAATATAACACACATTGTAAAACAATTATTTTACAGAATTTTCCTGTTATTCTTTTAAAGATTTTCCACGTAAAATAAAAAAATATGTAATTTTACAGATTTTTTTAAGTATTAAAAAATACATTAAAATACCGCAAATTTACAAGAAAAACAGGGAAATGTGATTTTACGGCTCCCCTGCTTTTTTTACAAGATACATTTTTTTAATACGGTTAAAAACTATAAAAATACATTTAAAGAGCGCAAATTTACAAGAAAAACAGGGAAATGTGATTTTACGGCTCCCCTGCTTTTTTTACAAGACACATTTTTTTAATACAGTTAAAAACTATAAAAATACATTTAAAGAGCGCAAATTTACAAGAACAACAGGGAAATGTGATTTTACGGCTCCCCTGCTTTTTTTACAAGACACATTTTTTTAATACGGTTAAAAACTATAAAAATACATTTAAAGAGCGCAAATTTACAAGAACAACAGGGAAATGTGATTTTACGGCTCCCCTGCTTTTTTTACAAGACACATTTTTTTAATACGGTTAAAAACTATAAAAATACATTTAAAGAGCGCAAATTTACAAGAAAAACAGGGAAATGTGATTTTACGGCTCCCCTGCTTTTTTTACAAGACACATTTTTTTAATACGGTAAAAACTATAAAAATACATTTAAAGAGCGCAAATTTACAAGAACAACAGGGAAATGTGATTTTACGGCTCCCCTGCTTTTTTTACAAGACACATTTTTTTAATACGGTAAAAACTATAAAAATACATTTAAAGAGCGCAAATTTACAAGAAAAACAGGGAAATGTGATTTTACGGCTCCCCTGCTTTTTTTACAAGACACATTTTTTTAATACAGTTAAAAACTATAAAAATACATTTAAAGAGCGCAAATTTACAAGAAAAACAGGGAAATGTGATTTTACGGCTCCCCTGCTTTTTTTACAAGACACATTTTTTTAATACGGTTAAAAACTATAAAAATACATTTAAAGAGCGCAAATTTACAAGAAAAACAGGGAAATGTGATTTTACGGCTCCCCTGCTTTTTTTACAAGACACATTTTTTTAATACAGTTAAAAACTATAAAAATACATTTAAAGAGCGCAAATTTACAAGAACAACAGGGAAAACTATTTAATATATATATTAGGGCTGTCAATGTTAATGCTTTATATACAATAAATATTACAATAAATATTTTTCCGATTAAAGTGTCAAAAATATTTAACGCAAATAATGTAGCATCCGTTTGTTTTGTCGTCCTTTGTCTAGCGTTACAATATATAAATAACGCTCTTATTCATAAACAACCTGTCCAGACATGTTTTTTGTCATGTTGGTTGGAAATCTCTTTACATCCTGATACCAATCAAGAAGTATAGCGGTCAGATAATATTTTTATAATTGTATATCATTTGTGAAAGGCGTAGGACCAAAAAACGTTCGCCATATCAAAACGAAAGTCCGTTTTTGTAAAAGCAGAGACGAAAAAACGTCTGGATCATGAAAGAGGAAAAACTCGAATTAACATCGGTTCAGTTTTTACACGATGAAGGTCTGAAAGATGATACCATGGTTGCCTTCTTTCTTTTGGAAGGATATGTACATGCCTTATGAAGAATTTAATGGATTTACTCTGCAATTCGTTACGTGGATTTGCGAAATATGTTCAATGTGTTTGGAGGAGGCGTGGCTTTGGACGGCGAAGCGCATTGAGGGTGGGATTATAATTTCAGTGTTTGCAGGCTAAAGTTAGCACCTTTCCAAATCACCCACCCCACCTTTGAGCACGATTGGAAACAGTTGCTTAGTGAAGATTGACGGCTTGTAGCTGCGCGACGCGGCAAAACGCAACACGAGGTCCAGATTGGTCCTAAAGGCTGCTTAGTGAATCTCTGTCGGACATCGCATCGGTATTAAGTTCTCTTTCGCTCTTGAATGAATTAAACCACACAAGATTTTGCCAGGAAGCCAATAAAATCTTAAACGAATGCAAAGAGTTGTGAAAATGGGCGTCGGATCAACGTAGCGAGACGGCTCTTAAAGGGGCGGCGTTAAAAAAACTGCTGCTGTGACTCCTGTCGATAATCAAAGAACACAAGAAAAGAGGAATTCACTTTAATGAGAATTCTTCTGTATTTCATTTACAATTTAACATTAAAGACCAAAAAGTGTTTGAGGACTTCAATTTCTGTATATATCCTACCTGTTAGATGGCTGTAAATAATGTTTCAATAAAGACAAAATAATCAATGTAATAGAGACATGGGTTGCAGTACTAATATCAGAATGCTGGCCTTCATTCATAAACTGATGCTGTTAAAGTAATCTGTTGTTTCTACATTCATCAAGTAAAGTTTTAAAACATGAATGAATGTGTGATTAATCGTGATAAATATTTTTAATCGATTGACAGCACTAACATATATCCATATCTCCTATAATTTTAGAGGAAACTGTTGTTTTATTATTACGGTATATTTCTGTTTTTTTCCAGTGCATGCATACAATACAGATTGTTCAAAACATCTTCAGACATTATAAAGACACCCGCTCACCATCCGTGTTCTCTCATCCTCCAGGTTCTCCAAGACACCAGCAAACTCCTGCAGCGATTTGGCTATAAAACGAAAACGAAAGTCGATGTTGATGATCATGTGCACATTAACATCACTTCAACTTGAATCTTGATGTCAAACATTCATTTGTCATTGAATAATCCACCATATACACCCTTAAAAACACGGCCTAAAGCTCAGCCAAGATCAACTCTTCTCATTTCACAACTGTGTACAACTGTGCAAAAGTGGTTTTGTGTTTGCCATGCAAAACAAGTTTATGTGACATATCGTTCCTGCTTAGTGCTCTTAACAGAAAACCCCGGCCTGCCAGACAGCGTTTAAAGGAATAGTTCACCCCAAAATGAAAATTCTGTAAATGATAATGATAAATGATGACACAATATTCACTTTTGGGTGAACCGTCACTCTAACACCCAAACAATGAAAAAATCCACAAACATAAAAAATGAGTTTGTGCCCTGTGGAACAAATTGATCCATTCTTACCTTTTCTGAGGAAAAGTGACGGTTATTGGTTCATAAATTGCTAAATTGGGTTGTTCCCGGGCCATTGCCGTCTATGATATCTGGTCTTGATATACGTTTTGTGTTTAGAAATATCTGAGCAAAGTATACAAGCAATAATAAGTGATGTTTGCCTTCCACAGCTAAAGCAAGTAACTAAACCATCAATTTAAAGAAAACTCCAGGAAGGTTACAGTCGGGTTCTGCTGTGGCCTGTTGTTTCTAATGTTGACATTCATGAAGAACACAAAACAAGAGACTGCAGTTGAAGAAGAGATCAGAAGAAAGGCAAGTCAATACTTGCTCCTGAAATCAGCCAAGCAGGATCTGAGCGAGTTTCCATCTGAGGTGCCAGAACTTACAATAAGCCACAAATATTCCCACAGGTTCCAACGCTTAAGACTTTGATGCCACACCATCACGAGGAATTATGGGGAATAAATAAAAGTAAAGCTGAAACTTTAGATTTAGGCATAAGGCATTAAGACACAATAGAAGCGTAATGAAATATGAGTTCAATACGGATGAGCTTCAGTCACTGGACAGTTCACCCAAAAGCCCCAAAACTCTCTAGTTGTTCCAAATCTGTGTAACTGTCTTTGTTTGGCTGAACACAGAGAAAGATATTTGGAAGAATGTCAGTAACCAAATAGTTCTTGGCCACCATTGACTACCATAGTAGGAAACGTGACAATGGTTGCCAAAAGTGCCCCTGAACTGTTTGGTATCCTACGTACTTCAAAATTCGTATTCAATGAAAAAAATGGTAATCTAGACTACGATAGTCAATGGGGTCCAAGATCTGTTTGTTTACAAGCATTCTTCCAAATATGTTTCTCTGTGTTCATCATAAAAAAGAAATGTATACAGATTTGAAACAACACGAAGGTGTGTAAATGTTGAGTGAACTATCCCTTTAAGCTCTTCTTGAACATATTGCGAACCCCTGGACTGGGATCAGATGACAACTAACTCTTTATTAGAAACAACAGTATGGAAATGATATGACAGATTTGTCATTCAAACTGATTTAAGGAACACGTGTTAACTTGTTGTAGTGAAGATCTCGTGTCAAGATGCTCTAGACATGGATTCAATGTTGATAACTTACCAATGCATATCTCATCATCCGTTTCTGCATCACCAATGCACTGAAACTTAAACTCGTTCAGCGACTCTGCAAATTTCCTCTTTGCAGTGGACAAATCTGCAAAAGATGCAAGACGGACGTGTTAAAACAGAGATGTGGGTGATATTTAAAGCAGAGGGTGACAAAACCACACGGTTATCAAGATTTTTTTTGACCGTGCCTAAAACAAGAAAAAGAAAAGGAGAATATGTTTTGGAAATTGTGTAGCGTCTGGGGCAGCTAGAAACATCTTGACTGACAAAGCGAAAGATACAGATGAACAGGAAAAATAATTTGTATTTTATTGTTTTAAGGAATGAGATGTTGGCTGGTCAGACCCTTTGGTTTTCCATCATAACTGGAAAACGTCTTTTTGGAAAGAGCAAACCGAGGAAAACACTGCACACAAATGAGTTAGTGGGGTTATTGAAGTTTTCAAAAATAAAAATACATTTGGGATCATAAAAAGCAGCCAAATTTCATTTGGTTGACTTAAGATAAAGGACCTACATAAGACACTATACACTCTTTTGGATTTTAGGCAACTATAGAAAGATTATTTCAGATCTATATTACCGTGCCCTACATGGCTTAAAGTATTAAAGTTAAAGTTTGACAGGTAGGGGAAATGATCTCCAAGAACAAACTGTTCTTCACCTCAGCGGGAAGAATGGCAAAAGGTTATCATCACATTGCAAAACCTGAACAAGGGTCAATTTTCTGGCTTACTGAATTGCAACTTAGCACTTTAGTAGAGATGCAACCGGCGATATATTCATTCATTTCGAATGCCGGTGTGTTTTTGTTATGATATACATTTTTAATAAACAGCATTACCGGTGAATGTAGCTTAAACAGCGTGATACTGCTTCAGTCGGGTCCCTTTTCACTGTTGCACTGTGACCAGCCATTCACACAGATTGCATCTTTATATGCCGCGGTACTACTGTATCGCAGCAATCACGCAGCCCGATTTGCGCCATTCGCACCGCCTGTCCCGTGTTCGCATCGATGCGAGTCTTTGCATTTACTTTGAATGTAATTTACTCGCGCAAAACGCCTAATTCACGTTTGGTGTGAACCCAGTGTACTCTGTTCGCGATGAACAGCAGATGACTGTAACACATTGTGTTATATTAAATGCACTCATGAGCAAACCGCTTCAAAGAGCGTGTGTGTTCCCCTCATACCTGCTCAATACAAGCATATAACATGATGTGTTTCTAGTTATAACTGATTCTCTGTCTGCTATGATGAGAAAGGGTCAGTAGAGGAAGGAGGATTGATAGCGTGATGCGATCGCTTTCCTCTCACATATCTAATCTTTGTTTTATGATTTAAAAATATGATTTCTGGAATGGATCGCACTGAAGGGGCTTATTTCTGATATGTTGTACATTATCCCGCTTATTACATGGCTACTTGTCATATAAGGAAAAAACTGGACATGAAATGTGAATTTGAAATATTTTATAATATTTATTGGAAAAGCCGTTTACTTACGGTTTTAAGTTAAGAAACGACGTTCAAATGTCACAAACAGGAAATTTGGTTTAATCATTTGTAAAAATATAGTCGTATGTTTTTAAAAGACATTAATATTTCATTTGTCAAAAGAAACGATGTGCTACATCCGGGTGTTATTCGTTTTGAGAGGTTGTTATCTGCGAATAACAAACCTGCAAATGTCGCGACTGGGTGGCCAATCAGAATCAAGCATTCCAACGAGCAAATAATAATCATTCAAATTGTTCCAAAGCAATTTCACAGAAGAATAAAACGCTTCAGAGAAAATGGTCTCAAAATTCAAAAAGAGCTATAGCGAAACATCTCGCAACGTTTAGCTCCATAAACAATACAACAGATATTCACCAACACATCCGAAAACGCACAATTTAGTAATCCAATGATCTGTATTATAGGTTTATAGCATTATTGTGTACTTTGTAATAATTAACAATAACCAAACAACAAAAGTGATCAGATATGCATCAGTACAAAAAAGACACTTAAAGCTTTTTAAACAAAGTCAGAAAGTAATGCAGGTGATTTATATGCCGAGTGAGCGATGGCATTTAACCACAGAGCAGATGCCACACTGTAACACACAAGAATCTGACCCACTTTCTTCAATATTTATCCAATCCAAAAGAAAAGCATCATTCACAGCAACATGAGACAAATATTCTGTATGTGTTTCTCCAAATCAAAAGCACATTTCGAGTCACTGTGTGTAAACTCTCTCCAATATAAATGACACAAGCGATAAAACTGATACACATCAGCACAATGGGTGAGGTCACCAGCACACAAATTCATTACTTCAGGACATGTGTTTGCTTCTTGTGAAGCAAACTGACCCAATTCCTTCACATGGAAAGAAATCTGACTCTGTGTTTTACAAGCCACCATCTTACAAGACGTTTTACAAAACTGCAATGTAGTTAAAACTGCATTACTAACAGCCTACCAAATCAAAACTTTATACATTTACTCGTTTAGCAGACGCTTTTATCCAAAGCGACTTACAAAGAGTTCGGGGAGCAATAAGCGATATGTCATAAAAGAGCAATGCTAATACCTATTTATAGTGAAGTTCTAACAATGAAAAAGCAAGAGACACCTCATTGTTCACATGCAACAGGTGCTAAAAATAAGCAGCTTCTGCTGACATCGACATTATGTCATCCTAATGTCCTCTATGAACGCAGAATCTCCCTTCATTCTTCTCAGTGTCCTGTGCTTCCGGCCTTCTGTCCGGAGACACAATGGTGCCGTTCAATCGCCTGGAATGGACGCAAATCCAAGCTTGTGGAGTATACACACAAATACAAGACAACAAGACAGGAAATCAAAAGAATAATGCTGACAATCCACTGTGACCTCTGATCTCAAAGTGCAGCCAACATGCAGCTCACTTGCCCCAAAACAGTCAAATGATTTCAGTTCAGTCAAGTGAATGGATCGAGGCTTCATATTTGTTCTCATCACTGGTCTTATTTGTATAAAAGTACTTGGAAAAATTCTAATTCTGGTTTCATTTTGTCACCCTCACGCCATTATGTAATGCATGTTTGGATGACATTGAAGCCTTATTGGCATTAAAGGTGCTGTTGCCCATTTCACATGCAAAATAGTGGTTCTTAAGTGGCCAAAATCATCATTTACTTTCCCTCGATACATTTCCAGCATAAATGTCTTGGTTTTGTTACAAGTATTTTTTCCAAAAACCTCTCTTTTTTGTTCATAAAAAACGTTTTTGGACCCCATTGTCTACCATAGTAGGAAAATTACACTGGAATTCAAAAGTGCCCCAGAACTGTTTGCTGTCCTGTACATTCTTCAAAATATATTTTGGTAGTCGGCCAAGGGCAAGTTCTGCCAGGAAGACTTTAATGCTACGTCACTCATGTCCTATAGTTCTAGCCTACCAGCATCAAACACTTTGAGTATATAAGATCCGTTCATACTTAACATGTGTCTTTGCAGATACTGACACCAACATTCACCCCCTCCCCACCACTACACCACAAAAGTGACCTATTTGTCAGTAATGGTGACCCATAACAGAAATGTGACCTCTGCATTTTACCCATCCAGTGAGTAGTGAACACACACACTGGAAGTCGTGAACACACACCGGGAGCATTGTGCAGTTTTCACTGCAGTCCCCAGGTAACAAACAGGGGTTAAGTGCCTTGCTCAAGGGCACGTCGGTCGCTACCTGCCCACCCTGAGAATTGAACCGGTGACCTTCAGGTTACGAGATTGACTGACTAACCACTAAGCCACAACTGCCCCCTGATGAGACGAAACAGATCCAAGAGAAAATTTTAAAAGGAGAATTGAATCGACCGCAACGTACTTGGCTCGATGTTTATTAGTTTATCCAGTCATTGCTTGGGCTGAACATATGGTTTGTGTGTTGCAATGACAGAAGTCTGAAGGGAGTAATAAAGCCTGTGAATTTTATTAAAAAATGTAGGCAAATCTGGGCGAAGCCAAACTTTTGTTTTATACATAAAAGTGTTCATTTAAAAGCCTAAGATCAGCGTATATTATTTATCAGAGATGCGCAAATGAGCTGTAACGTCAAGGAATCTGCAGTTAAAAAACAAATGATCCACTGACATCAAGCTTAAAACTAAAAATTTGAATAATGTGATGATCGGGTGCGGGTCGGGTGTGGATATCTACACCATACAACAATTATAGGTGCAGGTGGGTGGTGGATTTTGTTTGAAACAGCAGATTTGGGCGACATTTGAGCTGATCCGCGCATATCTAGTGACCAGCCCAGCCACTCATAGACAGTGTGATTTTTCATCCCGCAACGCGACCTTCCCACCTTTTCTATGTAAACACGCACTAGACAGACGGGTTTCAACATTCTCTCGCATCTGCAGCGCTTTGCTAGTGTCTTACCGTTATATATGGAAAATGTGTGTGCTTCGCTGTTGCGAAAGAGAACAGGTTTAGGTTGCAACCATTTGACGTCACAGATTTTGACGCAAAAAATCTAAAAAACTTGAACCCAGTATCATGTCTTGTCTCATGGGATAAGTGTCTCGTCACACACCTATGTAATGTATCATATTTGTATTATTGTAATACAGTATTCTGTTGTCAAGTAACGCAAAAATCACAAATGGATTGAGTATGAGGTGCTCTGTATAGTCTCTGGGTTTCATCTTATAATAGTACATTTTATTGAATAATAGTTCAGTAAGTATATTTTAAAGTCAGCTTGTGATTTGAGAAATCTAAGACGCTTTCCAAACTTGCTACACCAAAGTTATTTCATTTTATATTTAATTGACTGTTTGCAGCTTAACCTAGAAGTGTTGTGGAATGCTAATAGAAAGATAAATGACACCACATCCAACAGCAGGGTCATGGCTGAGGTCCAGCAACACATAACTCAGCATCAACCGAGTAAAGGAGTGTAATCTCTTTCTGAAGAGCGTTACAGAAGACATCTAACAGTACAACCCAAAACCTCTGGACTAGGCCGAAATGTTGGAATGACGCTAACATCATTACAGACATTACGCCGCAAAGGAGGCGCTGTTTCGAGTTGAATAAAAGGCGATTTTCCCCTATATATTTTATGATTGAGGATTTCTTTTAAAATGTCTAAAAATCTTGTCTCGTCTCGTGTGATAAGTGTCTTGCACACCCCTACTAACCATATATCACTATTGTTTTCATTATATTGTCACTTCAATTATTTAGAAAGTTTTGAGCCAAGTGTGTATAGACAGCATAATATCATATGATACACTGCAATGGCAAATATCCCGTGTTTATTCTAATACTTGATTCAAGAAGAAGAGGTCGTCACCTCTAATGATGATAAAAGCCTTTTTGACAGCAGCCAGAGAAGATCTGGAAGACATATCACACCAGATGGCCCAAACGGCAGAGCTTTCATTACACACTGAGGTTCAGCAGCAGGGAGCCGCAGCGCAGGGCCACACAGCAAGAGCCCGTCGCAAGCCAAAGCCAATTCAGCAAACCCAACCACATCACTGCCAGACACACACGTTCAAACGTCCGGACTCTTCATATGGACTTGAAGAAGGTAGGGCTGTAAGTTAACTAAGACCTAATTAAAAGAAGATGCAATTATGATGTGCTTTGATAAAACATATATTATTTTGACCATAACGGTTGCATAAAACTGATACGGTTTCTGCTCATTTAGTTTAGTCAGCGGGAGATGAAAGGCGCGGGCGGCTGGGATTTGTGCGGTGGCTGGCAGTCGCAGACGGCAATGTTAGCAACTCGTCGAGCATGAAATGCCATGTCTAACTTTCCAAAAAGGTCTTTGGAATACACTTCCCCTTTTACAGCTCTCAAGGTAAAAATGTCAATGACAGAGCAGCAGCTCTTAAAAAAACAATGAAAAAAGCTTGTGTTTAGCAACGTCCAGGAAGTGGATTTTGATGGACCATGAAAGTGGATTTCCGACTCATATCCTACAGAAAGGAGGATGGTGGTGTGCCACAGGAAAAGGAAATAATTGGGTAGGAGGTGGTTTATCCCTGCACTGTCAGCACTTACATCATCACTCAATAACTTATCTGTGATTCTCCTATTATAGACCAGGGAAATTCACAAGGCCCCAACAATCCTACACTTTCAAAACAGCCACACTGCCCTGAAAAGACGGATGATATAATGAAAAACGTCGTAACCCTTTGAGCAAGTGCAACGTTAGCAACCTTTCATGAACCTTCACTTAACCGTGTATCCAAGAATGTAGCCAGCCTTTGTTAGACAGGCAGCAGAGATCTATTGTTCTTGCCATACCTGACTCATATCTCTTCAGATGTTTGAAGTCTGAAGAGCAAAACCATACGTGTAGTGTTTTTACATGTGGTCTGTAATCAAGTTTCAAGTCACGCAGACGTCAGAACATTTACATTCATGCATTAAAAAAAGCTTTGAGACTGCTTTGAAGTGGGTGGGCCAAAGCATTGCGTCATTCAAAATAATGCGATGGAATAATACGGTTGCCGCAGCAAAATATTTCAAGTGACGGTTCACCCAGAACATTCTGTCAGTATTTACTCGCCCTCTTGTCATCTCAAACCTGTATGACGTCATTTCTTCTGCAAAACACAAGAAGATGTGGTAACCGAAAAGGAAGAATGTTGGTAACCGAACAGCACTGGCCCTGTTCACTTCTATTGTACAGACACAAAACCAATGCAAGCGAATGAAGCCCAGTTAACAACATTCTTCATCAGATCTTCTTTGTCGTTCTGCGAAATAAAGAAAATCGTACAGGTTTGAAATGACAAGAGGGCGAGTAAATGATTACAGAATTTTTATTTTTGGGTGAACGGTCCCTTGTGAGTGTTTGAGATTAAGCTATAAGTGATAGCGCCACCCGATGTCCATTTTCAAATGATTCGACAATTATATGCGACGCTTATATTTTCAATAAATTATATATCACGTGCCACAGTTAAAACACTTCGGATCATACGCTTCCTCTAACTCACGGCACTGTGCGGCTCTGTTGGGAACAACAAAATGGGACAAACAAAACTCTTGCTTTGTATATTCATCAAGAGATAAGTATACATGCAAACACATCATCATGTTTTGATGGTGCTTCACAGACAAACAGTAGAGATCTCATGACATGGATCTGTTTGCAGTCGAGCATGTGCTGGATATGGACACACGCCCTTTGTTTCGGCAACCGCTGCCTTTCATTACATAAGGAAGTGACAGCATGAACACCAGTCAGCAGGTGTTTGTGTGTTGTAATAAAATGAAATATGTATGACATGTCATTTTAATCAATATAATGTCATTACGCTTTCCCCTAACTTCCCCTGGCTAACCCAATGCTCTCCCAACGGAGCCATATGAGCCCTGTATGAGCATCCGCAGCAACATGCCGTGTTTCCCAAGAAAAGCACAAAGAGCTCAAACGTGTCATAAGAATGCACGAAAAGTTGCTCTGAATAAACGTGTCTGCATAAATGTCAATGTAAGCACAGGTTTGGGGACGTCTCGGCAGACACTAAACAGAACTGCCGTGAGCTTGCTCCAATCACAGAAGCCCAAATCTCCACTGAAGCCAAACAGCTGACAAGAGGATGTATTTATGTCTGGTCTGTGTGGCAGCAAAGACAATTTAGCGCTATTAAGAAGACCGAAACAAATAAATAAGTTTGGTCTCACTGGCATCTCATCGCTCTCTCTCCCTCTCTCTTTTGGCCTGTCCCATGCCTATTCTCCAACCGCCCCGCGCTCGGTTGCATAGTTCCCATTACCTAGCAACCCCGACAAAGAAGTTAGCAACAAAGTCAGAGAGAGATTTCTTTCTTTCCTTGTTTAACCCCCACTGACACAATTCTCTTTTGGGGACTCAGGCTTTAGCCACGGCCGATGCTCGCATTGCATCCAGAGAGAAAAGAAAGAGAGGCTGCGCTGAAACAAGACTATAAAATCATTCGCAGGCTTCAGTTTGGTTTTCATTTTGCAACAACGAAACTGTAAATGTTGGTCTGCAACAGGAAAACCAAAAATTGCTCAAGATAGTCTGAAAGACAGACCGAAGAGAAACACGACTCTGAGGTTGAGCGTGGTGAACGCAACATGAACGACATTATTCAAGTAGAAGGCACTTGATATTTCGCACATCCTAAACCTTTTCGATGCCTAGCAGGAAGTGTAATTCCCTCAAGATCAAACATTTCTGTAACGTAAAGATACTCGTCAAATGTAAAAAAAACAAAAGAACAGGATTCTACAGGCCGACACAGACTTTCAGGCCCATCTGGATCCCAAGTCATAACATACTTTTTGAAAAGCCACAGAATCCACTGAAGAGCGCATATTGAGTGCATTTAATATCCCTGCACCTGGCTCACAGCTGCATGACCGTTGAACTGAAAAAAGCATCCATTATTCCGTCTGACAGGTTACCGTGGTGATTCTGTGACCTCGTTCCGTCAGCTTTCATTGTGACTGGGGAAACTCTTAAAGTGAAAGACGACAGAAAGTTGCAGGCCGTATTTCCAGAAGTTAACTCAAAAATGAATGCCTTGTTGGCTCATCCGTCAACTTTATTTTTATCACTGCATTAAATATTGCTACTTGATTATGAAAGAACTGTAGTGTGTCTTTTGTTTCCATTGATGTAGTGGGGTAGACACTTTTCCATGATTGTAGATGAGCTCCTCTTCTTATGCAGCCTATAAATCACACTGTTATTATATACAGTTGAAGTCCTCTTTTAATTTTATTTAAAAGATCTTCTAACATTATTTACTCTTCACTTGCCAGCGCTTGGCTAAAATCAAAAATTATATATCAATATTTACGGGCAAATATTTCTTAAATATATACATATACTGTATGGGCTACACAATAAACGTTAATTGACCGCACACGGTTGGGCGATTTACTATGGTTGTTTTTGCGCAGTGCTTCAGTGATGTACGGTGTGGTGAGGAAGGCGGGACGAGAGCCGTGAGGCGGGGCCGGTGGCGTGAGTGATAGTTGGAATCAGCTGTGCGCACACCGGTCCCGCATCTCTCCCGCAGGAGATTGGGAGCTTAAGAGACGAAGCGGCAGGACTGTTGACGAGAGAGGACCGTGCCCGGACATGTGTTAAGTTTGTTTTTATATTCTGTGGCCGGCAGTCTACCGTGAGGTGGCAGCCCGTCTTTCACTTCCGTGTTATTGCTTGTTTATTTTTATTAAATTTCGTTAAATGTTCGCCGGTTCCCCCCTCCTTCCTTCCCTTTATGGAACATTGTTACATCTGGTTAAATGATGCTGAACCTGAAAGCAAGAGGGCACTCTAGCACAGAAACTCCAAATATGAGCCACATTAAAAGTCACAGACAAGCTGCGCTTAAACACATAATAGTAATCGTCACAATCGATGGGACGATTTACACATTTTTGTGAAAACTACAATTAATCTTGCGGCCATACCCAGTACGCAGACCTATATTATGTTAACCCAAATTTTTATTCTGGATGCGATTAATCACGATTAATCGTTTAACAGGGCTACTCTGCTTTTAAACAAACTACCTTCATTCATTTTTTAACACCACTTCATGTGAAATTCTATAAAAAAGATTATGGATAATGAAAAAAGCTACAAAAAAAGTCTTGCAGATCCAGTCCATCAACACCCCCAATCCTAGCAAAGTCGTTGGTTTGACATTTTATTCGGTAACGCTAGACACATGTAATCATCTTATCACTTTATTCAGGGATGCTGTATTCTTTTAGAAGATGCGTAAGAGCGCCCCTACCCTATAACAGTGACAAAATGTAAAGCCGTCAACCAGTACGTCAAAAAGCTTTTTGAATTGATGTGACAGCACACCGGCTTCTAAGAAGATAATGATACCAAATCTCTATTCATAAAGATCTGCTGTGGGCATATCAGTAGGCACTCTGATCCTTTTCAAGCGTTACTTTTGCAAAGGAGGAATGAATGATTGAAATATTCATGAGATTGAGCGTGCCAACAGGCTGAACATGTGCGGAGTGTGATGTTTGTAGTGGAGGTGAACGCCGAGTGCTTCTGGTGGAGGGGGCAATGGGATCTCCGCTCTGCTCTCCTCGGATTGTTGGTCAGCAGGGAAATCCCATTAAGACGGCGAGCCGTGACGGATAACTTTGAACCTCAATGCATGTGTTCTTGTGCGCGCTTGCATGTTTTTGTGTCATACCAGAATTTGGCAAGCGTGTTTAATTGTGTTTATCGGGGCTGAACGTATGCTTGCATGGGCCGGTGCTGTTAAGATGCGAAAACACCTGCCACTTTTTGTGCTGTCCTACGGGTGTTGAATGGGATAGAGTTCTAGCTCTGTGAGCAGGCGGTTCGGGATTGTTGTTATCTCGATGAGGCAGAAGGGCTGGGGGAGGGTGCACGTCCAAGACTCTGTCGATTATAGACAATGCTAAGAACTGAAACCCAATCTTGGAAACTGTAGCCAACCTACAAGAAACATGTAGTAAAGCTTCAGCTTCAGAACTTCACACATCCAGCTATTTTTCTGCTGTGGACATTAAAAGATAGCGGCCAGATATGAGAAATGTGCTCTTTCTCTTCTTCCAGTAAGAATCTTCAGATTATAACGGGAAGTCACAATATTTTAACTCAGCATTGCAGAGAAGATGTAGATGAGTTGCTACATTTAGTGCTCCAGCTGAAACCATCATAAATTATTTCCCCTTTTTTGTGACTAAATTAGCTTTAAGATCACAGCCACACAACGTACTTCCTCAATTATTATAAACTGCACAGCATCATTTAAGACAATTGTGATCATGTCTCTAGACTGCGAGCAATTGGTCGCATTTCGCGACAATTTTTCCTGCCGATGCAACAGAGTTTTTCTTTATGGTCACACCGGTGTGTCATTAAAATATGACTTTTTCGCAGTATAAATCTGCTCAAGCAGTATTTTCGTCTACACTCCTATCATTCGCTTATCTATCAGTGCCCCCGCCCCAAAAACGTAATGCATGGGTGTAAAAGGCGCATTTAATGCTACGATGAAGCGGAAGGACCGACAGAGCGAACGCGTGTAGCGCTCAGTCTTGCAACTAAAATAAATATGTTAAATAAAAACAGCAAAGATAACCAAATGTGTATTGTATGCTGTTTGAAGATAATGCAGGAAAAATGTGTTTATAACTTTAAGCCCTATACTAATGTATAAAGGGCTCCAACAATACTGGAAAGCATACAAAAAGTTATACATCACGCTAAATACTTTTTATTTGCGTGTGGTTATGGATAAAAGCCAAACTATCAACTTAAAAGCCTTCAGGTATCGCAGGGTTCTTTGAGATATGCGCGTGGCCAGTTAGTCCGAGCATAAAATACATCTTTCATGCCTTCTTTCTCTAAAACTGACATACAAGTACAAAATTACATAAAAATTCCCATATTAGCAAGAATCCATGTAACAGTAGTACGTAAAACAGTAAAACGCATGCGTGTTACAGTATAGTGCACAAGCTCTTAAAGGGGCAGCAACATAAGATCTCTGTTTATAATGTTATCAAACAACAAAGGACGGGCCCAAAAACACACTCTGATATTAAAGGAACTGTGTTGTTAAGTTGTTAAAGATGCTTTAAATATGGTAAAGTGTTGAAATACAAAAGAACCATTAAATCATAAACCATGATTTCTATCAATTTGACTTATTCATGTATTAAACGTTTGGATGTAGTTTTGGTGATCCTTTTTCTTGCCTCGTCCCAAAACAGTGACCAGTGCCACCTCTCTTAAATATTAGTGTAGAGCCCTGGTGATGCTGTCAGCATTATTGGATAATAGAGCAGAAGAGCAACCTCACATGCTCCAGTGAATGAATCGTCTCCTTAAGCCCCCGCGGCTTGAAGATGAAGTGATCTCCTACACTATACCGTACGCTCTTTCAATGCTAAACGCAAAATGTTCCTTTGCACTTTTAACATCCTCTGACCCACGTGAAATGGGCCACGTAGTGATCATGAAAGCACAGATTGCTTGAAAACTCATGACATAATGAAAGAAGACAAGCTTTAGTAGGTCAGCTGCCGTCCTCACCCATCACAGGAGTCCCACGTTGCTTTGGAGAGACAAGGCGGCATATTTACTGTGAGAACAATAAGAATCCCATAACTTGCTTGAAACCTACACAAAAAATGATCTAAATGAGATCTTATCTAAATGATATCAGGTGAAAATCTTATGACGCCATCACGTTATAAACGCTGGCTTTTGTTCGACAGCAAGATTCATATGAGCATAGGCACGTGGTTCACATTTGTGTTACTACACAATAAAACTGCTTTGAAACACCAAAATGAAGCATCTGAAAATGCTACTGTATGAACCATGAAACCTTGGCAGCTAAAGTAGTTGTTCTGTTAAGACTGAGCTTCAGCAAAGGTCTTCGATTTCATCCTTGGCTGCTAACGCTTTGGATCAGCGCACAGGCGCTAATCGGTGATGATCTATAAAAAAAATAAAACCACACGCAGATTGTACCGCAGCTCAATGTTTCCTTCAACAAATCCAATAGGCTTGAATTTTAACAATACATCTGCTCGTCCTCGAACCCTCCCGGGGGCCAGAGGGGTTGTGTGGAGATTAAAAACCGTCGGCAGGGGTTATTTTTGGAGCTGCATGAGGGGAAATGACTCGGGAGTTTGCCTGCGCTCTCCCTCTCACTGGCAGCACGCTGTGGTTTGTTTTGGCCTGTGGAGTGCCAGCAACAGCCTGAGGCCGAACGCTTTCGGTTCAGAGCCATTAGCCGCTTGTAACGCGCACACACACTGAGCTGGGCGGAGAGCTGAGCCCTCCTGCCCGTCCTTTCCAGGGCAGACCACCAAGATCTGTCATTTCCACCATTAGATTGATGTGAAGATAGTCATGTCACACCAGCGCTGATGAGCATTACTTAAAGTCAGAAGACAAAGGGTTAGAACAAGTTCCGTAGCATAAAAATGGCTGGAAGAGAAGATTCAAAGAGTAAACGCTTTACATTTGAATTCAGACAGAAAATAGAAACACAGTTTAACTTGAGATGTAATTTAACTCCGCTAATAATTTGCATGTTCCCAGTCTGATCAAAATGATCCACTATGCAAAACAGTAGGACAGCGACGGATGCATTATGGATTACTGTTTATTCACAAACTGGACTTTACAAAAACAATTGACGCGTGTCTGAATATTACCGTTTAACTGGAATGTTTTACAGTGTATTATAGTAAAGTACACTACATTTTCTTTCATGTGGAGATATATAATAATATTCTAAAAGGAATTAGATTCTTAATAAAAAATAAACAGATACCAAGGAACAGGGCTGTACGTAAACTTTTTTGCTCATAGCACTGGTGATAAAGAAGTTTTATAGTTTTGTAGCACAGGTATATATTAAGTATAAAACGTATCAAAAAATATACAGTTCATCACATGAATAGGCAGGAAACAGACAAATTATATTATTGTTAAATCCAGATGGATAAATTAGAGCCATATCATTTTTGTTTACCTAAATTTATTTTTATTATTTTAAGATCAGTGTTTTTCATTTTTTACTATACAATAGTGGTATATTTGTCCACATAAATAACTGTAGTATACTATAGTAAACTGCAGTAAAATTCCTAGATACTATAGTGTTTTAACCTTACTATAGTATACTACCTTGTTTAATACGGTTTATTCAATTGACTTTTATTTTGACCAACAGGGGTTCAACGACAAATGCACTTCACACAAACAGGTAAGCTCTGTCTAAGGCCCTGTCCACACAAACACGTGTATTTTCAAAACCGTTCGTCAACACGCAAACGCAGTACTTGGTCACTGAAACCAAACTAATTTGAAAACACCGGCCAGGGTGAAGATTTTTTGAAAGAGGAGATTTGGTGAATGACGTTGGAATCTCCTTTTTTTGACGTTAGATTCCAGGCTTCTGATTGGCCAACAAGGTTTTATGGTTAAGGTTATATCGCCCCCTGTTTTTAGTAGTATGTTTTTGCGGTTTCGTGTGGATGCTAGGGCTGTGCTAGCATGCTAAATAATGCGATATCTATATTTCTAAAATACATTTAAATTGTATTAAAATATATTAAAGAAATGATATAACCAACATATATTTCACATTATTTTAGGAAAAAGAAAGCATCACTACAACTTCTGAAAGCCAACAGCCATGTTTTACTGTTGCATTAAACAAATCAGACATTTAGCAAACAAACAAAAATAAATTAAACTAATTTCGCTTAAACATCCGCGTGCCAAATAGATATTATACTATCCGCATCTACCTACAACTTTGACCATACATTACTATTCAAAGAATTAAATAGTTAATTTATCGCAAACCATCGCTATATGCATACTGCGATATGCACATACAACGATAATTGGGATATATTGCACAGCCCTCGTGGACGCAGAGTTTCTTTTTCAAACAAAAGGAAAAAATCTGTTTATAAAAATACCTGTGTATGTGTGGACTAGGCCTAATACACCTGTCAAACTGTACTCATGCTTCATGTGTGTTCTGAAACAGAACATATTGACTTACAGCAAAAACACTTACTGAATGTAAAATCCGTCAAGTGTTTTTAAAGCTAAACGGGTTCAGGTATTCAACCACCAAACCACGTGATGACACAGCGTTTCTGTTAAAACCGATAGCACAGCCAGTGAAAGATAAGAGTCCATGACTTACTCCTGCACCCCAGTCAACCGTCCTTGTTAATTATTCATCTCTTTCACACACAGAATGAACTGCAGAGTGAATTTCTTTTCACAGCGTCTCAGACCATCATGCCCCTCGCTATACAGTAAAAGTCAGATGAGAACAATACCTCCATTATAGAGCTTCCTCAATACAGATAATAGAATGGCAAGATAATTAATCATGTCACGTTTCTCAAGAATTCTTTCATCCACAATAAATCATGTTGAAACATAATATATGTTTTTATTGTCATGTCAGCAAATTGAAATTTCAGTCATTCTCGGGCTTGACTTTTCTATAATAATTGTGATGTAATATAAAAAATGTATCGGTGTGTTGCCATATTTTAATTTAGCAATTATTTGGTACAATATTGATCCACTGGAGAATTTGCATTATTTTAATTATGTATTGAGGTGCTTTGTTGAGTTCAATAAAGCAAATACAATTTTAACATTCAATTATTTGTTGGTTTTCAACGGGGTGATGAATACATGATCTTTTTTGGTAAACTATTCATTTAAGCCTGTCTTATTATGCTGTGTTTGGAGTAATCATTGGTCACATGTCAACTAAAAAACATATAGTTTATTGAGAAGTCCATTATGAAAACTGATCAGGATGTAGTAGGCTGGCAAGACACTTCAAGCTTGGTCTTGTCTGCTAAGAGCCTGGAATATCCCGACCCCAGTAGTCGGTTCTGTGAACACTGGTTTATTGTCTTACTGATCTCCTCCTGGGGACTCACTGGTTCTACACAAGTTAGGACATGATAGAGAGGCCTTGAGCCACAATGACCAGCATTCAGAAAGAGAGAGTAAGAACCAGATGGGACTTCACCCTGAACCCACACGTTTTATGGTTTGGAAGAGATTTGGGACAAAGATTGTAGTGGCTGTGAATATGGGACTGATGAGCAGGATGATGATTACATTAAAGAAAACAAGGATTAGTTCATCCCAAAATAAACATTCTGTCTGAATATACGCATGTACAATCTGCCTTCGCCCCAATGACAATTGTGTTGTATGTTGTACAATGTGGTTTCATTCTTGCTTTTTTTCATAATAATCTTAAATTTTTTAACAATTCCCATTGTACAAATTCTTAAAATAGTAGGTCTGGGACAATATATCGCGACACACACCACCTGTCTAGGGCGACTCTGAAATCGCAAAGGCTTCGATTCTGTGTTTGTACTGCTCAATCTAAAACCACTACGAAATGGAGTCCTTTATCACGTGCATTTGAAAAAGCAAGCATCATCATTATAAATATACTTTATTAAAATAAAAATACCTGAAAAGGTTTGAAGAACAGCAATAGAATATAGAATATGGAATTTCTACGTGTGTAAACGGTACTTCTTCTGTGGCCCATATTTATAGTTTATGCGCGAAAGTTACTTCTGCCTTTCGAATGTGGCGGCAATTATAATTAATTTAGAAACTGAGTATAAGAATAGCAAGATATATTGACCCAGCCCTATAAAATAAATTGTAATGACAGGTCATTTGAGTACTTCACAATAAGGTGGTAGCGGTTAAAGGTGGGTTGTCCGATTTCTCTTAGCCGTTGTTGATGTTCAGACACACCCATCTTTTGCTTTGGTCAGCACACGGCTTGACCAATGTCCTTCCTGTACACCTTACTGCTGATTGGCTACAAGGTTGTATGTCTAAACAAGCGTAATTCGGAAATTGGCCACCCTGCCTTTAACATTAGTACTTATATTAGCTGTAAATGACCAATAACGTTGTTACAGCATTTCTAATGTAAGTTTGTGCCAGTACAAACATTTTGTTGCCAAAACGCTAAAACAATTGAGCTATTTTTTATTTAAAAACATATTGATATCGCATTGAAATTCCAATTAACTAGATGAGCAAATGCTACTGAAGTACAGTTCATTATTTATCAGCTAATGCATCATATAATGTTAACAAATACAACCTTGTTGAGTTACAAAATGTTAACTATTTGGGGATCTAGTGCTTTAAAAATCGATTATCATCAAAAAGATATCATCATGTTTTTTCTATGCGTTCATACATACCAAATTAATACGCACAGCACACAGACATACAAGTAAACACAAATTTATATTCTGCGTATAAAAGCTTCTGAGAGATCTGTTCCCAAATACCAAACAGCTGACAGGAAAGGAAACATTTCTGGGTTTGTCAGAGGGAACAAAAGCCTGTGTTCTAGCAATGACCAGTGTTGCCTCATGATCGAACGCCCACTTCCCTTTTGTTCCTGTCCTGTCAATAGGCCAAATAGAGCTCTTCGGTGCACAACATACAGCGGGCTGAGCATGGAGTAGTCACAGTGATGGTAAAACTGGACTTCGTAAATAGACAACATCTGTCTGACACTCCTACATGACAAAACACCTGCATTTTGGTTTCCTCCAGATGAGATAACTAAGACTGGATAGTACTGAATATGACATGATCAGCTACCAACTATAGAAACCCAACCGTGTGCAACATTTACATCTTACGTACAAGTACTACGGACAACTGATTTAAGAAATCTTAAGTTGAAAATGTGTTAATGATACTATTAGTTACTTTGGTTGCTCTCCACCAAACAAATGAAAATTCAGATGGAACTGAATCGTGTTAACCACCTGAGGCCAAAACCTGGGTTCGTATTTCCATTGTGTTTTGTTCAACGAGACACGTTTTTCAACGTTCTTTTCCAAGTGTAAACATTATGGTGAACCCTTTCCCTTTGAGACAAAGAATTGCTAAAGACTTCTTTAGCATTACAATACACGGAAGCTATATCTCGGTAACATATGATCTGATTATAATGTCTAGAGATCATATTAGATCATGCAAACATATTACTTAAGCTTTTAAACACCATTTGAACTCATTCTGTCTATCAGACAAACACGTTCGTTCCTGTGACGACATGTTTCGTGTTGAAACAGGATCGAAGGTGTGACATTCAAGTTCTTTGCTGTATAAAAAACGGCCTTTATTTTATGAGCAAAATTATGATTTGCTCTTTACGCTAATCTGGCGCCGGTGTTGGTAGTGGGAGGGACATTTTGACATGACAGATTCTAGAAGACAAAAATATGTGTACACCAATCGATATTTGTTTCTATGTTTATCGAAGGAAATTTTTCTTAGCTTTGGATGTATATGCTTCATGATCTATGAATTAATTTAGTATACTCCAGCTCAAAAACTATACACGCATTTGTGTTAGTGTGTAAGCAAAGAGGATCTTTAGAGACTAAAGTCAAGACAAAACACAACATCCAGGCTTAGAATAGATTTAGACTATATACCAATCTCTATGCAAACAGTTAATGGTTAAACATAAACAGTTAACTGAATTTTGGTTAACGGGACTACTTTTGACGTTAGACGTCATTTCTTGTCATTAAATGAAATTGTTGTCTTGCATAACTTCTACATTTTGCATCCCAGGGATTTGCATCTCCGGGAAAGAAGATTATTGATATAAAAATATAACATATGTAAATATATCTTCTTGCTTTTAAATATTACTATGGTATTCATTTAGCACTATGGCTATTCTAATAGTAGATCTTTTTAAACATGTCTCAAGGCCGTTAAACTCAAGTGAGGAGCAGGAATCATATCCTCTGCAGGTATGTCACATGTACAGTATGTCACAGAAGTGAATACACCCCTCACATTTTTGTTGTTTAGACATTAATGGCTGTGTGTTGAGTTATTTTGAGGGGACAGCAAATGTACACTGTTATACAAGCTGTACACTCACTACTTTACAATGTAGCAAAGTGTCATTTCTGCAGTGTTGTCACATGAAAAGATATAATAAAATATTTACAAACATGTGAGGGGTGTACTCACTTCTGTGAGATACTGTATTTCACATCCAGTTGGACAGCACTAAAGATGACATACGTCTTCTATCTGGCCTCCAACTCAATAACTTTTATAGTATCGCAGGAGAATGTTACAATAAAACAATTAATGTTTAACAGAACTTAAGCTCTGGTGCACGCTCACAAAATTTCACACAAACAGGATAGCTTCCAAACCACAGCCGGTTTCTTAACCCTTTTTAATTACCCTTCTGGATCTCCCTGTAATTGAAAAACACTGGAACGGATTACAATGAAACCTGCAGGAGTCCGTGAGTCAACACAGGTCATGTTCAAGCTTAACGTTAATGTAAGTCCACAAACCTTGTTCAAAACAATAAACCTGGAGATCCCTCATCCATCCATCTTTGTGGGGGACCAACGTTCAATCTCCAAATGAAACGAACAATGACCAAGTCCAAAAAGGACAAGAAAACAGTATAAAAGTACAAGAAATGCTACTTCATGCCCCACACCCCAATGGTACATTATGATGAAGTCCTGCTACATACTGCCACAGTAGTGTACCCTAAAAATAAAGATGTCTCTCTGCGTCCCCTATGGACTCATGCAACACTACTAAAAGAACTAAAGTCTAGTCTACCACAACAAACAAAACAGTTTAACTAGATTTTTACATTGTGAGCCCTAGGTGAAGAGAGCTTGGCCATGCAAAAATCACCTCCACAATGCCAGCTTGTTGTGGTACTGCTCTATGGCTGTTTACTGCCCAAAGTCAAGAGCCCAACTCCAAATGTAAGTCAATTGAATTTGCCCTTATTATTGCCCTCCAGAAAATGAATTACGGGATGTAGTATAATCTTAGCAAGTAAATGAAACGCTTTGATTAGAATCCGGGGCGGACACCTAATGCAGTTATAATCTCATGATGTACCTGACTATCATCATTAAAGAGGATATTACGTAATCCAACTAACAATCATTGTTCATCATGAAAGTCAAGTGGAAACTTCAGCTAGTGTAACTCGCCTCCTGCCAGGCTGAGATTTCAAGGGACATTCTGTCATTATTTAGGCTATTTATTTAGAGAAATGTCTCATACAGTGTTAAACAACATTATTCAAATGATTTTGGGTTAACAATCCCTTTAAGAAGCAACCGTTTATCTTCACGCTGCCGAAATTCACAAATCAACACACACACCTCTTTGTTCACTCGACGCATCAATTTAAGGATGTTCCCCATGTTCTCTAGAGACGCACTACTGAATTGTTCATCTCCATTCACAGCTGTGCAGTGTGAGAAAAGCCCAAGGGAGGCATATTCGCTTCCTCCTTGTGCCATGCGTTACTGTCTGCAGTATGAGAGTGACGCAGGAATTTCAATGGGGTCAGCTGGAATGACATGGAATTTTAACAGCTACATTTCTGGAGATCTGTTTTAGTTAACACTATTTTTTACCGCACTTGCAAAACTAAAATATATGGAAAACATTTGTACTGTAATAAAATGTTTTAATGTGGCTGCGCAGACACAAGTTATTTATACAACGTGGGCTACACAGTTATAAAGTAGTCTGTACCGTGCAAGCTTACATGTTCATATTTGTATACAAAGTGATTTGCAGCACAAAAGTGAAACATTTGTTGGTATCACGATGCCGGCTCACCATCGTGATGTCTGTCAGCGATGCCATCGTCTATCGGCCCAACCCTTGTTTTTGTCCATCCGATACCACTCATAACCCGAAAACATCCGAGCCTTGTACTGTTGCTATAGCTACCCCGCAATTCGCATCCTGACAGTCCAGTCAATGTAAACCAACCACTGCCACACATCATCCAAAAAAATCAGATCAAACATAATTGAATACTTACACTGTGAGGTGCAGGACAGTGAACAGCACAGCACAGGTTTATTATGGACTACGGTGGCCCGTCTGAATCCTGATGTTTGGGAATTAGTCACAGCTCAAGAGCTTCTGCGGCTCCCGGCTCATCTATCAAACACATCTGACAGAGGGGACGCGGTGCAGCTATTCATGGGGATGCCAAACGATTAATCGAATCCTGAATGAAGGTTCGTGTTTACATAATATATGTCTGTACTGTGCATATTACTTTTATATTTATAAATACATATATGCATATATTTAAGAAAAGTTCAAATGTATTAACATTTCAATATATTTAAAATGATTGGTAAATATAAAAAAAATCCTAAATATGTACACAATATGTGTTTATAAATACAAAATGTATACGCATGCACCTGTCTTTCATACATAGTACATAATCTGAATATATGAATATTAATTTGATCATTTAAAAGTAGACACTTCAAGCTTTCTTTCGACGTGTGCTTTACGTTTCTATGACGAGTAGTTGGCTTTTAAAATGAACGACGTCGATAAACGAAAAAATGCTTAATATCGATGTCGATAGGCAGCCGGTTCCATAAAAGGTCGACCACTGATTCGGATCATCAGGTTCCTCTCCAATCGCACAGACAGGTACGCCCACCTTACTTGCGTTTACATTTGGGCCCTCTTGGTCGACTCATACCACGAACTGACATGGATTTGTGGGGGTGTGGTCACTTTTAGACATAATGCATAATTTACTCCGACACTTACATTTTGCAATTTTACGTGTCTAATACATGCATGACGTGAGCTACTTCGAACACACCAAAGACACAGAAAAACATGTATTCGCGCCATGTGACCCCTTTAAAGCTCAATTAAACTGAGGACATTCCAGCTATACAATTTCATATCACAAAATTAGACTCGGCACTGCCTTCAACGCCTCGGTTCACAGGAAACTTAGTTTTGATCAGTCTTCATTTATGTCAAAGTGACTGTGATTCCTAGTAAGCTCTCGCTCTGCAGGGGCCAGCGTGTTTGTTTTGAAAGGCAATGGGGTGGAGTGGAAATGTCAGGCAGTGTGTAACCGGAGGTCAATGTGTGACAGATGCTTTTAACTCGGTAGGCACAAGCAGTGGCACCCAGTGCTGTTTGGACACTCCGGCCGAATGTAAAAATGAAAACAAAGCAAGCAGAAAGTGCACATAACATCGACATGTTTGGCATTCTGAGTATGTGGCCGTGGCAAATAACCCTTCAAAACACCCAGTTTTGATCTAACATAGTTTGCCAGCATTTGGTTTGATCATGTAATGTGACGTCCTTCGATGACACTCAAACATGTTTGGGTGTGACTGTCCAAACACTATCTAGGGCCAGTAACGTTACATGCAGCCCAAACTGTCAACTTGTACCTGACTTGTCTTGCACGTGACACATCACTAAAGATTCTTTAACATGACATAGTTACACTTTCAAACACCATCCCAAATAAAACAGTGCATGTCGCCTCTTTAAAAACGCTGAGTGACTCTTTATCAAACTAAATATTAAGCAGAAAGAGTTCACAAACAAAGCAAACGTATCTTACTTTTAAGTGCTTGAATTAGAGCTTTCCCATCCTTGATAAGCTCCTTGATGAACTTGTTTGTCTTCTCCAGTTCCAGTTCATGAGACTTCAGCCTCTCTCGGAACTGCGGGCTGTCCAGATAACAGTCGCTGAACTCGAGCGCAGGCAACCCCATACTTGTGCTTCAAAGCCCCGTGCAGCTCGAACGCAATGTCACGTAACGCGATGCGACGCAGTTGAGCTGACGTTAGACGCAAACAGCCTTCTTGCAACTTATCACCAACGCAACGCAAGTGGAAACTACATAGCTCCCCTCGGAGACGAAAAATCCCGAACGCATCCCTTCCGCGACAGCCCTCCGTACAGATATCGTTGCGTCGATCAAAGCAGAGCGGCGCGCATATCGTCACGCAATGCAATGCACGGATGATGAGACAAAACGCGGTAATCGCCGACTCCTGCTCTGTACTAGCCTACCGCGTAATCCGTTGAGCGACAGCTCCGTCGACCAATGGCGTTGCGGGATTCCGAAGCCAGGCCGAGAACGCCATACGTTCCCTTTGTACGCGGGAGGATGGGATGGGAACGTAATCGGTTGGTCCAAAGCAATGACATCACGCAGATATGGGGATTTCGTGATGGGTGCCTTTAAGAATAGGCGTTCGACGTCATGCGGCGCTGCGCAGACAGTGTGCAGTATGATCTCAAAGTATGGCGAGAATGCAGCATTTCGACTCGCTCTCGCGGTATTTTGATCAAACAGGCTGCGCGGTTGCGCACCGACGCATTTCATTACTTAAACTTTTGTCCTTTAATGAAAATATTCATATTTTACACTTATTGTTTACGTGCGCGTAGCAACATTTGTGATGAATTTCTTGATTTTACGTTGCAGATATTTTATATTAAGTATATAAATAATTTTAAATACGATAAAAAATGTTTTTCTTGCATTAATAACACAATGAATAACATTCTTTATGACAAAGCCTTGTCAAGTCACCTTTATTTGCACAGTGCTTTTTACAACATAGATTTAAATGCAGATGTTGACGTCAATGTAGACATTTTCCTTCACTTTTCAATCTTTGCCACCTAAACTCCATCATAAACAACCTCTTGCACGACTATACTACCAACCATCTTGAATTTCATGTTTTTTCTTCAGGTTAGCTGTTAATATACTTCTCCAGAATCTTGTTCAAACCCGTCAGCATCTCCTAACCTGAGAATTTTATAGTTGTATTTAATTCTCACTGCATATAGGAATTCATAGTAAATCTGATATTTGACCTGTGTTTTGACTTGCATAGCCTTATATATTTTGCTTCGGCTTGAAAATGAATAAATATAAAAAAAACTTCAGTTTGATAGAGAAAGTGAAAGATACCATTGCATTTCTGTGTAGATTCTGTAATTGCAAAATACAAGGGCTACAAAATAAAGCAACAACGTAGAATATAGGCTACTAAATACCTATTCAGTTAATAAACATAATATAACATGCATATCATTGTTCCCCTTTTTGTTGCACATTTGTGTACAATTAGTTCCACAAACAATCCAGATCACGTGACTGCTCAGAGTCAATGAACCTGCAAGTAATCTGAAAACCATTTACCAGTTATTATGGACTTCCTCTAGTAGCTATAGGGGAAACTGTCCTAAAACAAATGGTCCAAACCACTCCAGGTACAGAGTTGGACCCAAACTTACATATACAAACATTCAACTAAATGTTAATAGAGTTTCATACAAAACACGAGGACAAACAAAATGTGTTGATGTTAATGTAACTGGAGAACGCGAATGATTTACGGAAGTGAACCACAAGGTGGCACTATACGATGTCTCACTTCAAAGTGCTTTCCATAAACCTAATATAGTCCAAACGTGTCCTCGCATCGCTTAATAATCGCTTAAGGCTTAATAGCTCATAATAATGTGTTAAAATGACGTCACGCGCAATGTGGTCAGGACGCAGCACGCTGCCGACATCTGCTGGCAAAAACAGTTTAAATGAAACCATTAGATTTACAAAACAGCCGCAGTTGTTTTTCTGCTGTATATAATTCCCAAAGGCATTTATTTGATCATTCAAATGTCAATGAATGTCACAGTAATCATTCAATTTGAAAACTAATTATTACAGCAGTGATTTAAACAAATTCTACGGTTTTCCACGACAGAACCTTATAATTTTAGAATCAGAAGGTTGTTTATGAATTTGACCCGTTCCTCAAATTTGATCAGATTTGGATACAGAATACATTTAGGGTCGTCGTCTTTTTCATGTGTGAAACACCACAAATATTCTGAGGAACAAATGTCGACGTAATACAAAATCTTTGAAGCTCGATATCTCAAAACTGCTCGGAATGCAGATAGAAGCTTATAATCCCAAGACTGTCCCCAATGAAGCGCTCAATGAAATATTACAAAAGGTGCAAACTATAAAACATGAGCCGGGTGTAAAACAACGTTCACTCATCATCCACTACGGGGCACTGTTGCGCAACGACATTTACATTTCTCAACTGATTTCAATAGTTTATGATCTACTTTGGACACAAAACACTTTCGTATCTCAGTTATCTAGAACAAAATCCTTAGGTATGTCATGGCACCTGACGGCCACGTTTGCAGTTATTTCAGTCATACCAAGACCACAGTACTGTACACTTGAACGGGGGAAGAATGATCTCTCTCATATAGAAGACTATAATCACAATGAATATATGTAATAACATTTTCAACCAACAGTTAAACTTAGACCTAAATCTAACTAGTTTTTTCTGCTCTACGTTCACAAATAATGACATTATACTAAAAGTTTTTATTTAGAAAGAAAATACCTTTAAGGGAATTTTTAGTCAAAAGAGGTACAAATTCATTTTAAAGTACATTACAAAAATGCCCATGTTATTTTGTTATTAAAACACAGCAAATACTTGAATAGTTCTGGACATTTCACCATAAATCTTATGATCATAAAGTTACATTCAAAGTTTTTCACAAATAGATGAGATCAAATCAGAAGACATAAGACAGAAAAATCACAGATGAGATTTCTTTCATTTCTCTCAGACACGAATGACACCAAGTGGAAACGTTTAAGTCTCATCTGCGTCTCAGACGTTTCTCCCGAGAAAGATACAGAAATCTCACAAATGTCTCCATTAGAGTTTCAGAAGAGATCTCAACTTAAGAGTTAACACTCAGATCTCATATATACGGTTAAACATGCGTTTTGCTTTTACATTCACTTAGAGGGATTCTGTCATGATTTACTCACCCTACAACCTGTATACATTTCTTTGATCTGTTGAACACAAAGGAAGATATTTGGAAGAATGTTAGCAATGTTAGCATTTTTCTTGTTCTGTTGAAAACAAAATGAGATCGTCACATTTGTAAAAGACAGATACAGCTGCACGATTATTTCCCAAAACATGCGACGCGTGTGGGGGGCGTAACTAAAGCACGTGCGCACACATCGCCAAGAAAACACAGACATCAGTTTACTTACCGCGTGCTGTTAATGTCTGGCATCTTTTAACGCTGGGACCACCGCTCCATACATCAGATTCAAACGATCTCCAAATCCAGCGTTATATCAACCGTTTATTATTATAGTGAAAGTGACTTGTGCGCATGCGCCTTCTCCATGGTTGATGCGTGAGTGTGCCGCGTGCTTTTCTGGGAGAATTGTTCACCTGTACGAACGCTGGCGGAGTGTATCGAGCACAGAAATACTACGTCATACGTCCAACTCATTTTTGGAAAGGTTGACCATGTTAAGCGTGAGAAGACAGCACGTTTAACATTGTAAAAAAGTCAGAATGCAATCATTTAACAGGATGTATTTAAGCAGTAGCTTACCTCTCTCTTCTGGCATCACTTCATCGCTCAGACTCTCATTACCTTCTGGTTGATGCAGACATCAGCTGTGATCATCACGAGACTTGAGCATTCAGTCAAACCGGAGCCGGTTCTGTCAGACTCAGATGTCCCGAGGATGAGGCAAGGAAACAAACTTATTAGCGTACATGTAGCGTACAAACTAAGTTCCTGGAGGGCCGCAGCTCTGCAGAGTTTAGCTCCAACCCATACCTGTTTGAAAGTTTTTACTGTGCATTCCGAATGGGATACATCGCCCTCCAAAGGGCCCTTCGGAGTGAAAACCATCATGGCCGCCATATTGAAGGGCCTTTACAAACTCAAGTGCTCATAACTGGCCACTTCAAAGGGTTCCTGGAGGGGCGCAGCTCTGCACAGTTTAGCTCCAACCCTAACCAAACACACCTGATTCAGTTTATCAACATCTTCAGGATTACTGGCCCTGCATTCCATTTCCAAGGGCTCATCCCTATGCCCTAAGCCCTTCAAAGGGTTTACCCTCCGGAGTGAGAGCTTCAGGAAACAGTTGTTTGGTCCCTTACACCCTTTGAAGTGCCCTTCTGCGTCATCTTCAACGCTGGAGTCTTCAGGCTTCTTCTTCATCTTCTTCGGAGAAGCTGTTGAGAACAAATCAAACAGACAAATGACACTCCTGTTCATCCAATGACTGATATAAAAATGTGTTCGTTTTAAACAGATGCTGTACTCTCTGCTGGAGTGACTATTGGTCCGTCTCGAGGCCTCACAACATTCACTGTTGAGGAGCTTGTGGCCGGAGCTTGATGTCTAAAATTACAAGAAAAAATACTGTAAGTAGTATTTCTGCAAACACTGGAGCATTTATAATGTGACAGAATTATTTTAACTCACTCAGGTTCAGGATCTGGTGTGACCGAGGGTTCTTCAGACAGGTCTGATCTCCTGCATCGGCGGAAAACCTGTTGAGATCAAATCAGAGCAGGTAAATGATACACCTGTTCCTCCAATGACTGAAATCAAAAACTAGAGTTTTCATAGCAAATTGGAAAACTCCAAACTCTCAAGAGTTTGTAAAATAAGAGCATTGATATTGTTGGAATGAAGTAACTTACGGATTCTGTTCTTCTTTTCTGTCTTTCCGTCAGACGCTCCAGGAGATGTAATGGGGACGTCTGAAGCAGGATGTCTATAAACACAAGAAAGAATACTGTAATTACCAATTCTGCTAAAATTCTAGCACTATTAACTTGACAGAATTAGTTTAACTCACTCAGGATCTGGTGTCGGTGTGACCGGCGGTTCGTTGGGCAGCTGCTGTCTTTCCTTCAAAATGCACATGTTTTCAATGTTGGAGTCGACCTCCAGCTCGGTCCTCATCTCCAGCTGCTCTGGTAAACCTGTATAGAGCCAATCAGAGGAGGTAAATGATACACGTGTTCATGGACAATTTGGGATTTTAAAGCAGTTTTGTAAAATAAGGAACACTGATAGTGTTGTGCAGATTGGAGAATAATGTAATAACTTGCAATTTTTATTCCTCCCTCTCCGACTCCTCTCCTTCTTCTTCTTCTTCTTCTTCTTCTTCTTCTCCAAGAGGTGTACTGGACACGTCAGGATCCTCAGGGTTATCCATGGCTGGTTCCCTTAAAATCCAAATATTTTGAGTAGTGTTTTTACAGACATTCAAGCACTTATAGATGGCTGTATATATCAGGAGAATTTTCACAACTCACTCAGATGGAGGTGCTGGGTCCGCTGTGACAGGGGTCTCTATGGACGCCTCCTATTCAACCAGTTGTCTGGTTGTCTGCAAAGGCTGTTGAGAAAAAATCACAGAAGATAAATGACACAACTGTTCATCCAATGATTCATAAATCTATAAAAACTGTTTAACATTTACTATAGAATGTTGTTATAAATTTGACAAACACACTGAGAAACATGCTACCAGAAGTACGATTCTCAGGAGTTGATAAGTGTTGGAAAAAGATTTAGTAACTTACAGACTCTGTTCTTCTTTGGTTCAGACACGACAGGAGATGACGTCCTATACACGTCTAAACTGCCAAACTCCAGCATCATCTCATCTTGTGCAGAGGACCTTATGGTAGAATGATAACAGATATTTTAAGTTAATGTGTCTACAGACATCAAATCCGTGTATACATCAAGAGAATTGCTCGACTCACTCAGATGGAGAAGGTGCTGGAGTCTGCCACACATCCGAGACGGTCTTCTGGGTGAACGCTTCCTTGTGTGATGAAGCTGTTGAGAGCAAATAAGAGCAGGTAAATGAACACCTGTTTATCCAGAATTAGAGTTTTCAAAACAGTTTTGTAAAATAAAATGCATTGATACTGTACTCTCTGGTGGAGGGTTCTTTGGCCCGTCTTGAGGGCTCACTCCATTTGCAGAGGCAGGACCTTGACATCTAAAAATACAAAGAAGACGACCTCAAGTACCATTTGTGAAAATATTCAAGCACTTCTAAATTGACAGAATTGTCAACTCACTCAGGTACAGGAGCTGGTGTCGGCGTCACACGGGGCTTGATGTAAGTATTATGTCCGCCCATCTCCTGGTTTTGTGCAAAACCTGTTGAGAACCAATCAGAGTAGAAAAATGACACAACTGTTCATCCAGAATGAGGGATTTTGAAGCAGTATTGAACAATAAAAAGCAATAAAACTGTACAATTTTCAGGAGTGTTCTTCTGTGTTCTCCATGGATTCCCTCTGTTTATTCCAGAGGGTCTTGTGGCAGGACCTTGACGTCTAAAAATACAAAGAAGACGACCATAAGTACCATTTGTGCAAACATTCGAGCACGTCTACATTGGCAGAATTTGTTGCACTCACTCAGGTACAGGAGCGGGTTCAATCACTTATAGATTGCTGTATAAATCAAGAGCATTTTCAAAACTCACTCAGATGGCGTTGCAGGGTCCGCTGTGACAGGGGCTTCCTGTTTAACCAGCTCCTGCTTTTCAGCAAAAGCTGTTGAGAACAAATCAGAGTAGATAAATGACAAAACTGTTCGTCCAATGATTGACAAAAACTAATTTGTGTGTTGAAAAGAATATAACTTACAAATTTTGTTCTCCTTTGGCAAAGACGCAACAGGACATGACTTCCTGTAGCTGTCCAAACTGGGAAACTCCAGCATCATGTCGACCTGTGGGCTCGGTCTGGATGTTGCAGAAGAGCTTATGATCTGAGACTCTTTTCTGACTGAACTCCTTGTGTGACGAAATTGCTGAGAACAAATAAGAGCAGGTCAATGACAATAAATAACACTATATGCGTTTATGTAGATTTTATGCAAACATTATTACCATTGAAAATGCAGTAGTTAGAGTTAATGCCTAATATAGAGAATGCCTTCAAAATAAAGCGTTTTGTTCTCCTTATTTGATTAAAACAACAACAACAACACAGGAATCGACTGACATTTCATTCTATTACTTTACACATAAATAAATAAAGTTGGTTTTCTAAACATTGACTTCAATGACATTGCCTTCCTCACTCAATATTAAAGATGTCAAAATGTAAACAGAATGACTTCATGTAGCAAACAAATTCATGACTTTAACTGGCTTTTCACGGACAGGGTCACACATGAAAGAGCATTGATAGCGTTGGTCAAAAATATAAGTAATATAACCATATAACTCACCATTCTTCGATCTCTTTGCTCTCTTCTGGACTGGGGTTGATGGCTTCGGATTATTGGCCTTGGCGGCAACATCCGTGTTCGCCCATGATGGTAAAGTTATATCCGGTTCACAGGCCTCATTATTATGGCCTCGTTATTATGTCTTGAATCAAAACAAACCAAATGCAGTTTTAAATGACATTTATTGTAATGCACAATAAAAACATATGATCTCATTTTATCTCACATGTCTCTGTGTGTGTATGTATGTAAGTTGATGTATGTTTATAAATATGTAGATATTATCAGGTTTTAAAATGCTTTTCTGATGTCTGTTTTCGACATTTGATCTTTTGTATAAGGACACTTTTGTTATATTTAGAATGTTCAATAAAAACATTCAAGGGTTAAAGGGCTCCCTTAAAGGGACAGTTCACCCAAAAATGACAATTCTGTCATCATTTACTCACCTTCGAGTTGTTCCAAATCTATATTCATTTCCTTGTTCTGATAAACACATAAATAAATCTGTAAGAATGCTTGTAACCACACAGTTATGGCCACCGCTGACTCGACAATGGTTGTCAAAAGTGCAGAGAACTATTTGCTGTTCTTTAAAACATCTTCTTTTGACTTTTGTGTTTAACAGAACAAAGACATTTATAAGGCAGTTATCCTACTACGGCAGTCAACGGTGACCAGAAACTGTGTGGTTACAAGCATTCTTCCAAGTATTTCTCTCTGTGTATATCAGAACAGAAAGTATATAGACTTGGAACGACTACAGTGTGAGTCAATGAAGACAGAATTTTCATTTTTGGGTGAACTGTTCTTAAGTTCTTTCGTGCGACCGATCATTGACCTCATCCAGCGGAGCTCCAGGAAATGACTACATGTCTCAGTGAACGAACATTGCGTATGTTATCAGAAACCGAATCATAATGTTACACAGTGAGGTCTTCCAAGCACAGCCTGGGCACACGTCGAACACACACACCCGTGTGTAAGCGGTTGTACGGACACCATGTTAACTATTTATCCACTAGGCATTCTTTAGAAAGCAGGAACAGACCCTACACACATCATGAGGCACAAGAGAATACAGTTGACTTTGTTGAAAAACCCTGCTATTTAAACTCAAAGCACTCTGTGCCAGAGCTGAAAAGAGATATGATGGCTCATATGGAAAAATGTGGCTTCTTTGTGTCACAGGTAAGTCTTAACTGCTCTACCCTTTTCATTCGCACCCCGTTGAGGGATGTAATTCACACTAGATGTTGCGCTCGATGTTCTGCGGGACCCGTCTGGCACCAGGGCGCTATTTCCAGTAGTACTGAGGCTGCTTGGAAACACATTCCTTTAGTACTCGTTCTCTCTTTTCCAACAGCCTTGACGGCCTGGAAACCATTTTAGATGTCATATGAAAATAAAACTAGTAGTGAGTGACCACCACTGGACATAGCAGGAATCTTTAACAGCCTCTTTTAGGCCCAATAACATGACCTGAACTTTCATTATGTTGTCTGATCAAACTGGCTGTTAAAATGATGCATTATGGATCATTGTTATTTTATATTGAAATTAAACATTTTAGATTAAGCTTAAAATTAAAGGTCAACTAAATTGAGTTTTTGTTTAGTCTCTTGTTAGTCTTCATAGTACAAAGTCGGGCACATACATATGATAGTTATTGTGATCTATAGCCAGCTGACCCTTCAAATATAACCCATGGTTTTACTAAGGTACTATCTGCAGTATAGAGTAACCACAAATGTTGGCCTCATCGCCATGACCATAGTTTAGCTATTTGTGACCCTGGATCACAAACCAGTCTTCAGTAGCACGGGCATATTTATGCCAAAAGTCATTAGTATATTAAGTAAATAACATGTTCCATGAAGATATTTTGTAAAATTCCTACCACAAATATATCAAAACTTTATCTTTGTGAGTAATATTCTATGCTAAGGACTTCATTTGGATGACTTTAAATGCGATTTTCTCAGTATTTTTCTCAGATTCCAGAGTTTTAAATAGTTGTATCTCAGTCAAATATTGTCCTATCCTAACAAACCATATGTATCAATGGAAATACAAGTGTATTCATGTATATATATATATATACAGATGTATACATTTCAATATTGAAAAAAATGACACACAAGGTTTTGTTGTCCAGGGTCACAATTTGTTGTTAAAGTGATAAAACAAATGATAATCAATCAAGTGTAGCAAAACAAACAACACTTTCACTATAATAAAAGCAATGATTTGTGTATCTGCACATTCCCACAATGCCACAAGCAACCATAAACTTACAAAAACAAACTGTGAAGCAAGCAATGCTGTTACTGCACACTATACCAGCGCTCTGCACGCTCAGCCAATCAGATTAGAGCACCAGAACTATATCTGTAGAATGATAACATAGACCAGATTAAAATAGATTTAAACCCCTTTAAAATACATTCTTGTCATTTTTAGCACTAAAATGATGGCCACTATTATCATGTTTTTTTAAAGCGTCATAAACTTTATGGTTATAATAAGAAGTGTGAAGGAGGTTTAATGACACGCGCTCGTTGTAAGTGGCAGTTGAGTTCTACTGGCGCCTGGTGACGGCGGACTGATCCATTCCCGTCACCGGAGGGGGTGTTCATGGGCACCGTGCGTCCCGATGAAACACTCAGCAGAATGACCGAGGGAGATATCGGCGTTTTTACACTCGGTCCGACGACGATCGGCCAAAAAGATCCGAAACATTCCCCTCTCCAAAAACTGTACTGCAGGAATGGAGGATACCATCTCCGCATCCAACCCAACGGCACCGTGGACGCGAGCCGACAGGATAACGACGTTTACAGTCAGTATCGCGTCAACCTATGCGAACCGTATATGTAACGCGAGGAAATTATATAAATATGTCAAACAAAATGTTAAATTGTACCCCAAAAAAATTGCACCTGTGAAACATGTATTATGTATTTATTTGTTTGATGTTGTTGTTGTATGGAAGCTATTTTAAAGGTAAAAGCAGTAAAGGCAGGAGTGGTGGCCATCAGGGGTCACGGTACCGGACTATACATTGCAATGGACAATTCGGGAAAACTTTATGGCACTGTAAGTTTAAGTTACCTTGTGTTTTATTGTTTAAATGAAGAATTGAATAAAAAACGAAAATGCCGCAGACTAAATGTGAAACATAATATAACGTTTGAATAAAAGCGTCTGCCAAAATGAATAAATGTATTTCTTCAGATCACGTAAACACATGAAATAAGCATCAGACTCGTCTTGTGTTTTCCAGGGCACATTAAATGATGAATGTTACTTCATTGAGAAGATCGAGGAGAACCACTACAACACGTACCGGTCACAGAGGCACCAGGAGAATGGAGACTGGTACATGGGCATCAAGAAGAATGGACGGACAAAACACGGCTCCAAAACACACAAGGGCCAAAATGCAATCTACTTCCTACCAATTCCAGTGGATGGCAGCATTTAGTGGGCTAAGGGACGCCCAGAAACTACTCAAGAACATATAAAGCTACATCTTATTACTGTATCTGGTAGCATGTTTTGATAGCCATGATATCTTAGATGCATTGCCTATATCTACATTGTATGTATATTTGAATTTAGAGAAAAAACATAAAGGCGATTGCATTTATCAGCCAAAGTATTTTGATATCTGATTCAGAAGTATTTGAACTAAAGCATTATATTTTCTTATGTAAATATACTATATATATTATCTGTGCCCTATATTTAACATGGTTAAATATTGAAGCATTGAAATGTTGAAACTAACTTGGTGTTGGCACCTATTGTATTATTGCTCCCTGAACTCACATTTTGTAATTACAAAAATACTATCAAAAGGTCCTTTCTAACAAATTTGCATTTGAATATTTTAGTACTCAATAAAAGAGAAAGAAATTCATCGGACACTGTTGTTAAAAACACACAATAAATGAATGTTAGCACGGTTTATAAAAACAAGACTGCTGTGTTCTAGGGATTTTCTAAACAATTCAAATTTCTTCTAATGTTTGGACTGATATCAATACTAGACTGTTCATGCCAAACAATTCAAGATAAACCAAACCCGGCCCAAAGTAATGCTTTCGTGATCTCTTGACTTGTTTCATTTGTTGGCGACTATTTGTTGATGACTGTAATTCATATAGACAACACTATACTATAGTAATACTATAGTACAGATAATAAAATCAGTACACTTTGTTGGAAATATGAATTTGATTGTTTTTTGTTTATTCATTTATTTGTATTTTGCCACATCTAGCCAGAAATCCCCAGAGTCATGAATGTAAGTTTAACACGGTGGGAAAGAAATGAGTGCTGTACGTATTGATCATTTATACACAGGCAACACACAATTTACAAATCATGCTTTAATATCCACAAATCTAACCTGCTTTTCACGTGGAATCCTTGCATGTTTTGAGCAAACTTCCATAACTCTTAAATTTGTTGTGGAATTTGTACAGTTTGTGATATGAATCATATCTTAAATTGTATAGCATAGCCTTACATTCAATGTAGTATTTTAATGCAAAAATATTTCAGAATTGGAGGTGCGGGACCTTTCATTTAAAATGCAGTGGAAACACCTAAAACCATTTCAAACACTATCAACTATAAAATAATGTCATTATGACGATGTTGAATTTAATAATTCCATTGTTTTGATATAAAAATCCAATTCAATTTACAGTTGAGTGGCTAAATGAGCTTGCTTTTTCTACAGCAGGTGGCAGTAATGCATGCACTTGCATAAAAGTTGTCTTGGACAGAAAATGGCAGAGCTCCACACACAACCCTCGGAATATGATAATGGCGATTCTCTTTTGTCCAGTTTCATTGTAAGGGCCAACATTATTTCCAGGTTGATCATCGAAATGTAGTATATAACAAGGAGATGATGGGCTGAATATAAATGAAAGACAAGTAAAAAACAAACAATGCCCAGAGGTTTGTGAAATATGAAATATATGACCCTGCTGTTTCAATCATGCAAATCCGTTCAACGACAAACACACATTATCAAACAAACAGATGTAGGATTGCATATCCACCCACACAAACACGAGGGAGAAGTCAAGCGCACACACACAGCCCCGCACCCCCGGCCCCCGGGCTTTGGGGCCACGGTCGGAGCAGGAAGGGAGCTATTCACTGTAAACTGAACAAGCAACAGCTTCCTTTGGGACTCCCCCAGCGCAACTCCAGCCAAGATACCAGCATTATAAAACGCTTTGACAGAGCCCTGTCAGAGCGGAAGACAAATTCTCCAAAAATTGTATAAACACTCCTTCATTACCTCAAGCGCACACGCACACCTGCACGCACGCCCCTGCAGGAGTGTTTCGACTTTCATATCAGAACGTCGACGTTCGCGCAAAAGCGTGTGCGTTTCTGCGTGTGTTCTGCTACCTTCATCCACCCAGGATGGAAAGAGAGGATGTGTGTCAGTCAGCTGATTCCTCTGTAATTAAAGACTGCTTTCCATCTGCTCAAGCACTTTGCAATGTCCCGCACGGCTGCAAAAGCTATGAGGTTAAAGGGTTTGGGGGTGAGGATGAGGGGGGTGTATGAAGAGGAGGGGGGGCTGTTCAGGCCGCTGACAGAATGGAGAATTCCTTACAGTGTGCCTCGCATGCTTGCGGTAGGGCCAAGGATAACGGCTTATTGGGGTCCGGGCCTGCTTGCGTTCCCAAACTGCAGATCTGTGCTGTGTGGACACTTGAGGCACAGTTACAGTGGTGCTCATTTTTCATGACAGCAGCTTGCATGATATGAATGATTTCGTTGACTGGCGTATGCTGGATTTTTGCGGTAATGTGATTGGAGCCCGCACCATCACTATTAGGGTATTCTGTGTGGTTGTCTAGCATTGCTATATGTGATCTGAAAAGAAAAGTTCCTCAAAGGTTTTTTGTTGGGTTGTGTGCTTTCATGAGGATCCTCAAAAAGAACATTCAAAGAATCTTTCTGTTGCCTAAAGGTTATTTTGAGTGGATTAAGGTTCTATGGACTGTGAAAATGTAAGAAGGAAATGGTGCTCATAAAACCCTTTGACTGAAATGAAGTTAGTATGACGTTAGAATAAAGCACTGCTGCAAAGAACACTGTTTACAGAAAGTTCTTATGATCTAACGAATTCATACGAATAAGCCACATCGTAAAATTGTAATTTGTGAATCAAACTAAAATTACTATTACTAAAATAGCAATAGTAAAGCCCCACCCCTAATCCCGCCCATATAACAACATACACATACACAGTAAAATAACACGGGAAAACATGCAATCTTACCATACAAAAAGTTCCTTTTTTTGGCACCCTGCTGCTAAAATATAAAAAATTGTACAATATAAAAACAGTGGTTGCATTTGTCTATATTTTACCCAACAATGGGATAAAACAACCTAACATTTATAAGAGTGTAGGCAGTTGCGTACTGTCCCGAGTCAACTGAGTGTTTATATTAATATACAAGTAAAAACTTTTTGTCATTCAGAACCTGCTTCTTTCTTCTGCGGAACACAAAAGGAGATATTTTGAGAAATGTGTCAGTGGTTTTGTGTTCATATAACGGAAGTCCAATGCTTTTTGGTCACCAACATTCTTCAAAATATCTTCTTTTTTGTTCTGCGCAAGAAATAAAGTCATACAGGTTTGAAACTACACAAGGGTGAGTATAAATGAGGACAGAACTTTCATTCTGGGGTGCGCTGTCCCTTTAGATCTTTTGGATTTTGTTATCTACATCCCAATGCTTCACATGGCAAAGTGTTGTGGCACAATGACTTCAATGTGATTTTCAATAATCACATCGGACCATACCGAGTGGCAAAGTCTCCTGGGAAACGATGTCCTTTGTGCTTAGTAACTCATACATTTAGTGCTCAGTGTATTGGTCACCTCTTCCTGTGAGAGGCTGTGAGAAATCTGCGAGATTTCCATAACAACCACAATCCCACCACATTCTCATCTGCCCTGTCAGATCACACCCTGTTCTTAGCCACGTAAAGTGACTGATTTATTCACAGCCAAAGCTAAAAAAAGAAACACATCCTCCGAAGTATCCAAAGAGGAGCGTGGTGTTACGATAACAAATACATGCCAGCTGTACTCTGTCTTCGTGCGTCACATTAAAGCAACAGAGACTCTCGGAAGGACGCGCTTTCCATATTCCCATGATGTGACACAGCACGAGCCATTATAGCCCCATCCAGATATACAGGAAGTTCACCTCCTGTCTTTCGTACTTCCTGATGATAAAACTCTCTTGGCAGTGAAGTGTGAATGGAATATTGCAATCTTTTATCCCTGTCCCATTTCTTTGATGAACTGTAATACATCCTCAGGAAATAGGATATTGACATTAGCTTCAATAATTAAGTGGCCGTCGGGGAGATTCTCATCGAAACTGCCCTCTTGTGGGATGGCGGCTTTATTTTTGCCTTAAAACTAGGTCACAGAGCGCATGTTATGATCTCTCCATCATCGAGGGTTAGAAAACAGCTCCAAAAGAGTGTTACTAGCCTCACGAAAGCTTTCTTTTCGAAAGCAGACGCGCCCACTTTTATCCACATAACAGCACATCCGCCAGTCGTAAAAAGAAGTGGCCTCTAGATGTTGTTGTTTTAACGTCCGTCGTCGTTTCCCTTTTCCCTTTCCAGCCATTCTTTAGATAGAATCCCGTTGGAATTAAAATAGCCCCGTCCGACCAACCAACAAACAAAAACCACTGAGTCTTGGCCTATTTATGGCGAATGTCTCGCATACCAAGTATGACCCAGCCATCTCCTTCCCTTTACGATGTCAGCGTTGCAGGAAACACACACACACTTCTATATGTACACACACAAACACCCACTGTGTTTTGTGTTGCTTTCATTGCCTCTTGTTCCATTGCATCCTTTCTCGTGAAAGAGCAGGAGAGCTCCTGCAATTATTCCCTTATTCACAGGAATGTCCAAACAAATAGGCCCTTTTGAAGTGGGCCATTGTCTCAATGTGGGAGTGGAGCGGGTCGAGGCACGGAGCACCTTCTTGTGGACATCGTGTCCCGAATGAAGCACTCCCCCGATCCTACAAGTCCCTGACGGCCAAACGTGAAATAACCGGACACTTCCTGGGAGGATAGTAAATATTTTTGACATAGCCTAAAATAGACACGTGACACGATGTCACGGAGAAGTGAATGTCAAAAGAGAAGTATAAAGGCAGAGAGGCATGACGACGGAAGAATTTGAAAGCTCAAGTGTTTTGTCATGTTTCGTAATGTCACAATACTTGTCTTGCTTTAGTGTGCTAATGTGTAGTGGCGGTCTGACCTCAGGGGAAAATCGAACTATTTTACAAGCCTGTGATTTTTTTATGCATTTGTGTGATGTGAATCGTACAAAAATGTATGATTATTGAAAAAGTAAGAATGAAACGTATCCCCTAAACACAACAAAGTAGACAAGAGTCTGTAGACAACCCAATGTCTGGGCAGCGTACAAAACTTTGAGTGAATCATCACACCTCGTGTAGTTTTATCGTGAGGCGATATGAGATGTAAGCAGAAGCTGTTTGACAACAGAAATTACGCACTTTAGCTTTGAGAATCATTTTCAGTTCTTCAAATTCCTTTTTTACTAAACACAAAGTCCCACGTGTCTTACTGTATAGATGAGTTGGGTGTGGCAATGTAAAGGCAATTCCGTTTTTTTGTATGAGGAACAAATTGAATTTCAGGTTCTGTTTACAATAGTCACTTAGAGAGCTGCCCACCTAGACGGTATTTAAAGGACACCACAGAGAAGCTCATTTTGGGCTTCCTGCCAAAGACAGTAACTCACTTTAGCAAATTCTAAAGCGACGGATGCAATCCCACACTGTACTGTAAGATAATAAGTAAAAAGAAGTGTATTGTAAACATTCAAATCAATATTCAACTAGCTAAAATGGTTCAATAGTATTAAAAACAATCTACTGTACTTTTACGGTGTCAGGTATGTATACCCTTAGGAGAATAATGTCGTTATCTTAACAAAATGCTGATGCAGGAAAAACAATGCTAGGACAAAGGCACCAGTCTAAATATATTCAAAGGAGCATTGAAAAGGTTAACAAAGCTTGAGCTGTGTATGTAAATGCATCTGTCAGCTGTGTGTTTACAGTAATGGGTTGGTCAGGAAGCGTGCAGGTGTTGTTGGCATTTCATTCAGAGGTAATTTCTGGTAGGACAGGCTGTTGAGAGTGTAATAAAGGTGCCACAGAGCTGCAGTGGGCGTGGTGAGAGGCGGTTAGAGGGGATTTCGAGGCTTACTGGCCGTATTCTGGCAAGAGTCTTTAAGGAGTCGTCAGGGGAGACAAGTCGCTTCCTGTCTGGAAGTGTCTGAGTGCCCTGGACGCAGGTCTGTTTGAGACATGAACTGCCGTGTGTCCTTTTTTCATGTTTGAAGAAACCAAAGTCTTTCTTTTTCTTTGCGAATGGTTGTTTTTATAGTACTTGCAGAGCGACTCTGTTTTGACTTTTATAAACTCTATCATTTTAAAGCGAAAGTATATATTATTTTATTATCGTTCATTGACTTAACTCAACCTCTTAAAATATCCTACATATAACAATATATTTATTTGGAAGAAGTCATACACAGGACGACATCCAAACTTTTGTCATGAAATTCTACAAACCCTCCTCCTTCCCCAGCTCCACCTGTATAGATCTGATCTGGCAAGGTATTTCTTATATGTTACATGATCGCAGCAGCATGTCGTGGATGTATTGGTAGTAGCAGGCCGCAGTACTTCTTCTGCCGCAGCAGCAGCGTAGCAGATCTATTTCACCACACATTAAAATCGTCATAAACATTACCATGTCAACTCTCCGAGAGTTGTCATGACTGCAATGAGTGTGAACAAATGATGGCAGAATGTTACTATCCCTTAAATGAATGCTTCTGTGTAGAAATACACAGCAATGACACCATTGTATTGACATATTTGCATAGTGTCTTTAATATTACAGCTATGCCCACACATTTGAAATTCTCATTGGTTGGTAAACCTTTCACTCTTGGTTGCATGACCGACTTTGAGTCCCTTTCTCAAACGCATGCATTTTCCTTCTCTACCTTCAGTTTATGTTGCTTTACCCAGTACAGGAAGGAAATTGTAAAAGCAGATACTGAATCATCCAAAAAAGCCAATAAAACACGGCCACGGAAGACAAAACTCTGCACCAAACTAAATGTTTGCTTTGACCTTGTTTGAGCTTCTGTTAAGTTGTGTCTTCACAGTGAGGCGAGGACGGGGGGTTCGGCAGCCGAGCAGGATTTCTAATCAGAGGTCCCTTTCGAGCCGGTGAAAGGAGCAGTGCCACGCTAGACTAGAGAAGAACAGCGGCCCTTGGGGCCCAGCCAGCGGAGCCCAGCTCACACATCACTGCTCGCCTGCGTCTTTGTATGCATGCGGAATTGAAAGGATGTGGGTGAAAGTTTGTGAGCAACAGAGGCTGAATTTCTGTCCGTTCACTCTTTAAATCACATTGCAATTGACAACAGAGATATTCTCCGTAGAAAAACGCTGCACAGGCGTTTGACATTCCGCTATGTTTACGTTAAGAGCAAATTTGCTCTCTTTACCCTCGGTGTAAATTACAAGATGGACCACATCCTGGTCTTTTTTAATGTACATAGCAAACATCCAAGACAGTAATCTCTTACAGGAAAGAGATACTTGGCACAGGACAGTCTGCTGACAGATACATGCAGACTCACGTACCATAAATGGGAAAATATCGGTTTACACTCTTAAAAGGACATGGGTTTTCATTCCACAATGACTAAAGGAATTGTTTTCTGTTTAAGAGCTGTCTTGCGCTATTTGTGGAGAGCAAGGAGTTGCTGTCTATGTAAGGTGTCTTAAATCTGAGAGATTATTTCAGTTAGGAAGGTGACTTAGAATACATCAAAGTTACTATTATCATGATACTTTCTAAGATGCCTTTTTGGCCCAAAGGCAGCTTCACATGATGTCACTCATATAGGAAGGAATATTCACCATGGTCAAATTATGGTTAAAGTGATTCATATTTATTGGGAAACTGATTACCGTTTGTGTACCCAAAGGTTTACTTCAAGCTTAACCATGGTACACTACTTTAAAGGGATAGTTCACACGAAAATGAAAATTCTGTTATCATTTACTCACCTTCAGATTGGTTCAAACCTGTATACATTTCTACAGGGAATACATTTAGTCAGTAACAAAACAGATCTCATCCCCTATTGACTCCCATAGTATATATTTTCCCTACTATGGCAGTTAATGGTGGATGAGATCTGTTTGGTTACTGACATTCTTCAAAATGTCTTCCCTTGTGTCAAAAAGAACAAAGAAATCCATACAGGTTTGGATCAATTTGAGGGTGACTAAATGATGACAGAATTTACATCTTTGAGGGATCCATCCCTTTAAGTACGATAAGTTAAAAACACATTCAAAACAGAGGACAAGTTAAATAAATGCTGATTAACTTCAGTCAACAGTAGATATACATTGTAAAATTCTGCAAATATATATTTTTGCCCAGTATAAAGTATATATCTATGTGACATTTTCACTCAAAACTTTGTCAAATATTCTCAGAGAATGTATTTATTACCAACATACTGAACCATGTGTATATATTTGACTTAACCCCTGATGATGATAATTATCATCCATTATTAGTCCATGCAAGAGATTTCTATTCTAAAAGGGAAATATTAATGCATTATGGATGTGACAAAAAAGGCTTTTAAGAAACAAAATACTTTGTAGGAATTCTGCGAGTTAAAATGTACAACCCATAAGCAATAATACACAACACATGGAAAATGACTGGCTCTTTATATACAGTAGTTATTCGATTTTTTTATGTGCCCATTTAAAGCCACAATATGTAAATTTGGATTGCTAGATGGTGCACTTTGGAAAACAAAAGGCTAAATGACGTCATGTAGGAGTGTGGAATTATGGGACATGTCGTTTTCACCATTAAGAGGCGTATGAAGATCGTTCATCATAATCACGGACAAGGTAATGATTGAATTTTATTTGATGTCATCCTTATGAATTAGCTTGCAAGAAATGTGGAATATAATGCTACGTAATAATGATTGTACTTTTTAAAAGGTTATTCAAGTGCTGTCTTACTTTTTTCACTGTGAGATCATGACTCGCACCAGTGCTCACCAGGTCAGGGTCGCGCAGCTTGAGGTTGTGATACGGCGAAGCTCAGTGGCGTTTCATATAGGAACCGCATCTGTCGGTTCGACACATATGATAGACCGACAGAAAGGGAACGCTTTGGTTGTGTTTTGATGTAACCTCAGTTCCCTGATGGAGGGAATGAGACATTGTGTGCCGCGCCATTTGCCAATTCCATTGGTCTTTTAAAAAGTACAATCAGAGTTGATAGGTTTTCAAGATCAAACCCCACCTGTCGGTTCGACAAAATGTCTCGTTCCCTCCATCAGGGAACTGAGGTTACATCCGTTACCAAGACGTTTTACGTGTTTAACACAGTCATACAGTCGTCGTTTAAAAAGTAAACTACATTAACGCTTTTTTGGGTTTCCTGTACTCGCCAAAGAGTAATCGTGATCCATAATAACAGAACAACAGATGCTGTGTCCCAGATGCTGTATAACCATTTCCACATTTGCGTGTTGCCGTAGTGTATCCAACCGGAAACTGAGGGTAGTGCTGAGCTGCGGATATTAAGTCAGTGATATGCGACAAATACAATGGAGACAAGGGACTGGCCATTATGTCAAATAGGAATTTCTCTGGATTTGCACATTCTTGGGAACATTTGGGATAATGTAAGTACACAACTGCATGAAATATATCACACTGTGCAAGTGATTTTTGGATATTTCATAACAAAATTCTTCCATATTGTGGCTTTAAGAGGACTATGGACCATTATGGATGTGACTATAGAACTATAGAAAACTATCCCTAAAAACAAAAGCGCTTTAAAACATTAAAAGAGAATTCACATGGCTATTATGCAGACATTTGACCTGACATTATATTTAAAGGTTGGGTAATAACATAAAGTTGACATTTGCATGGAATTGCCCATTTTGCAAGATGTAAACAACACTGGTCCAGAAGCACTTCATGTTTCAGTTTTTAACACTACACAAAAATAAAACAAAATACAACCAACAGAACACTTTGAAATAAATCAAAATCTTTAAAATGAAAAACTTTAACTAAAATACAGGAAAAGTGCTTCCGAACCAGTGTTGTTTACGTCTTTCCAAATGGTCTATATTGCATCGTAACACACTACCATCAAGTTTTATTGTGAGTCGACATGTGTTTTGTGTGAGCTGTGGTGCGGAAATGAAATAAAATGACTGCGACATAAACTTACACAGTAATATCTGAAGGGAAAGTCTGTGCTGGACTTTGTGTTTGTCCCTTAAAACAAGATGTGGTTTGATTGCGAGCATCAGATGTTCTGCAGAGTTTTGTGATAAACGCAGAATTCACAGGATTGTGTGTGTGTTTGAAGCGCTGGCGCTCTGCTGAGGTTTCCCCAGCGTGGCCCTCAACACAGAATATACAGTTACTCACATCCCCAGGAAGCGGAGGTATGACATCATCCTTATCTGCCTCACTGTGAGGAGGGGAGGGGGGGCAGGAAGACAGGAGAGGCTGCGAGATGGATTACAAGGAGAGGAAGAGAAAAGCTTGAGATTGTTTTACATTTTTTACATTACAAAGGTGTTTTACATTAAGGGGAACAAACATGGATTGAAATCCGGGAAACTGCTGACATTTGTTTAGTGTTGTCAAAAGGTGGATGATAAGAGAAGGTGAGAACATGCCCAGGTCATTTATATTAGCCTACCTCAAAATCAAAAGAGAGAAATACGAATTTAGATTTTGCAGGGAGGGGATGCTCCATTGCTCCTTATCGTCAAATATAAGCTATTAAAGGGACAGTTCACCCAAAAAGGACAATTCTGTCCTCATTTATTCACCCTCATATCATTTCAAACCCGTATGACTTTCTTTCTTCTGCAGAACACAAAAGAAGATATTTTGAAGAAAGCTGGCAACCAAACAACATTGACCCCCGTTGACTTCCATTTAAAAAACAAAACAACTGAAACATTCCTCAAAATATCTTCTTTTGTGTTCCACAGAAGAAAGAGTCAAATACAGGTCTTGGACAACACGAAGGTGAATAAATGATGAGAACATTTTCAATGAACTATGCCTTTAATTCATTTGCAGGGTATTTATTTGTGGTATTTGTAATGAGAAGTACCATTGGGAATTAAGAAAACATAAATAGAGCCTTACATATAATTTACATACGGAAAACAATCCCAGAATGCATTGGAATAAATTGGAGTTCAGATCAAAATTCTGACGTTCAAAAACATTGAAGTCAGAAATTATATATTGTTGTGGTATTATTATAACCAATGGGAATCCAATAAGGATCACCAAAACAATAAAGTCAAATAACAAAGTATTGAGAATTTGGATACAAATGTGCTTAACTGCCATGAAAAACCTCAAACAAGTTTTTAATTGATCTTATGCTAAATAGAATTACGTTGTTTCTCTTTCGGGCGGGACAGTTTCCTTTATTATTAGATTCTAAATCCACAACATATGATACAAGGATAAAGCTACAGTGCTCTACACTGACGTGCAGGTAAAAATGAATTGAAGTTGAACTCAAATGTACCGATTACATAATAAAAAACAAACCGCTCCACCATAAGTACCACCAGATTTGGACAAGAGCGCAGCTCCAATAACAACTTTTCCCCGTACAGCTCTGAGATATCATTAAAATGATGTGCTTTTCGAAAACAACAGGCTCTATTGCATAGTTTGCCTAAGCATGACCTGCACACGAGGCGATTACACAACACGTCGCCCAAAGACCGATTTTGACTTCCCGCCATCACAAAACTGGCTACGTGCCGTCCTGTCAGCATATTTGACTCTCTGAGTCAGATGCAACTGACCAGACATCCTCTCGTAACTTCACGAGGAATTTTCAATGAAATATTGCAGTTGCGAAACAGAGACAGACGATCTGCTCGCACATGTGTTGGATTACCCTTTGTCTTCAGCAGAATCTCTGTATTATCTGCTTTCCGATTCGAGCGCTATAGGTGGACCGTGTGTTCTGTCCCCGGGCCCGGCCATCGGCCGGAGCAAGCTACATCTTTATTTATTCTCCGGGAGCTGAAAGAACTTACTGTTTCTTTATAGTAAATGAGGGAAGAGCTGGAGCAGAACGGATGAGAGAACAGGAAAAGCAGATAGCATCAATTCAATTCACTGCCTGTGTCCTGTAATCAGAGAAGAAGAGAGGACACCAGCAGACAGTTCGGCTCGAGTTAAGGTCTTAAGTTATGGGTGAACTAACTACTGAACTATCGCCTTAAAGGAAAAGTTCACCTTCAAACATACACATTCTGTCTTCCTTTAAAAACCCTGTTGTCATTTATTTCTTCTGCAAAACGAAATATATATTTAGAAAAATGTTTGGCACTCATGGATGGTGGTCCCCTTTGACTTCCATTGTATAGACACAAAACCAATGCAAGGTAATGTTTACCAACATTTTTCAAAATATCTTTTGTGTCCTGCAGAAGAAGGAAAGTCATACAGGTTTGAAATTACAAGAGGGTGAAGAAAAGATGACAGAATTTTCCTTTCGCAAGTGAACTATTGAACTTTAAGGCCTGTTCACATTAAGGACGATAATTATAGTTTCAGAAATCGTTGTAAATAAAAGATGGTTTATTGTAATGATACTGTTGGCATCAATTTCACAACTTTTTTCAAATGATACAAAATGCTATAAAACATTGACAGCCAATCCAAACCCATTCAAATATATAGGGTTCAAATGTGAAAGCAGCATGTGGGTTTATAAGAATAAACATATAATGTTATCATCTGTTTGTCATGTTTATGGTTGATTTCTGTTTAGTTTAGTTTTTCTTGTGTTTTTTCCTAGTTTCTTGGTTCATTGTTCAATTAAATTCTAACATTAGTTCTCATTTCGGTAAATCTTTCCTTCCTTGGTTGTCTCGGTTACCCGATATGTTCTGATCATGTATCTGGTTTTCATTAGCAATGTTTCGGTCCATCTATTTATATGTGCATTTTGGGATATTGAAAAAGAAATGCTGGTTGGAAACGCCAAGGTGTGTCAATAAACTATTAAAAACCTTTTATTCGATATGAAGAAATGCAATGAAATCTCAATGGACTGGAATTGATTGATCAACTGTCTGATCTTGTTGCACAGCAATGAGAGATTGATGTTCTAAAATGCTTTAGCCAACGTCTAATGTGAAATTGGTTTGGTATTACATCTCATTATTGTACACCACTACGTTTCTAAAGAGCAGGTAACCGGCTCCGATAATCACGTTTATTGTGTTTCGTCTGTGCACTCGTAGATGCAATATTCATAATTTTAGAAAATAGTTTTTCATTTTTTTTGTGATATTTGGTGCCAGTTTATCAGGACGATAGTGCTTTTTTGGCAAATATTTTGTGATATTCAAATTTTGTGCAAAAGTTAAATTTGTAACTTAGAAAAAAACGATATTTATATGTTTCCATTCAGTGTATTTAAACCTTACCATCTTGGTCAGTCCTCATTTGAGTTTCTTTTTAGAAATTTTAGTCATTGGTTTGTTACCTGCTTTTCGGATTCCTGGATTGTTTAGTAAACTAATCTGTATCTCTTGTGCTTTGTAGATTACACGCAAACCGTTGGAAACTAATATAGCTTTTGTTATTGTTATCATTCTTGGTGAGTTTGATTGTTCATTGGGCATCCGTATGCAACCCAACAGAGCAAAACAAACATAAAACTAAACCAAACCTTGAAACTTGTTGATACTATATTTTTGTTTTACTATATGTTTTACTATATTTTTTCTGATTTTTCATGTATTTTTTTATATATATAGTTTGTAATAATACGGTCATCAAACGTAAAATTACGGGAAAAGACCACAAATATGCGGAAAACATGCAATTTTACAGGGAAAAGCTGTATTTGATGGTCTATTTCAGGCGCCCCAGCTGCTGGAGATTTTCAGTTTTATACAGGATTTTTTAAAAATAATTTATTCTTTTAAATAAGGGAAACAAAAACGTAGAATTACAGAAAAGGCCGCAAATTTACAATAAAAATAGGGAAAACGTCATTTACAGGATTTTTTTTACAGGATATACAATTCGTTTGGTTTCGTTGCAAGTATACTCATGTAACCTGCTTAAGGTATCTAGTCATTACTGCCAAATGACATGTATTTAGATCATCATACTATAGATTTCTATTGAACACACACTCTCAGGCAAAAACAAAAGATTGGAAAGTCTCTGAGAGACTCTGGAAGTGTAGCGGTACAATCTAGCAGACATTCGAGAGAAACAACATTTGACAAACCAGTATTACTGTACGCTGTGTACAGTGGAACTACTTTCCTTTCTTTTGTCACAAAGAGCTTCCGTCCTCGAGTGTTTTCACTCATAATAGCATGAACTTAGGGAACAAGTCTCGTCAGCTAGTTTTGCCTCCAAGGGACGCACTTGTTTGACTGGTAAACGCATACCGCTACTTTTAAACCCTCTGAAAAGTTGTCTGTGGCTGCTTTGAACTAAATCCCTGACTTCCCCCTACCCAAGGGCTCCTCTCCATCTGAATGAGCAAACCCGCATACACGCTCGGCCTTTCAGCCTCCACTTCCTGATGGTCAGCAACGCTCTCTTTGAAACTCAGGAAGTCCATCGAATAGGCCTGCTGTTCATCACCAGTACGTAACAACAAGACCAGGACAGGGGGCACAAATTTTGCCCTGCCACCGAAAGTGCCTCGTGATCATCTAAAAGGGCCGGAGGGGGCGGGAGCGGGGGTATTATTTGAACCCGGCCATGGCCCTTTTGTGAGCAGCTCATGTTTGAATGGGAACGATCAGCCAACCATAACAGACCATAATGCTTTTTTTTTGCTTCATCCACAAGTCTAGCGGTGCGTCTCTGGTCCGAAGCGGCGGTCAGGGTGCACGGGCGGCTGTGTGTGGAATGTATTGGCTACTCGGTCTACTGACGTCAACAAATCCACATTTTGACACTTTTGTGCTTGTCATGCGGCTTTTGCAAAATGTGATTTTGTAAACAGCACAACATCTTAAGTGAAACTGTTTCCACTATGTTTGCAATCTACTGTATAGTGCATATTTGCTTACTTTTGTTCGAGTGTTTATTTGAACATTGTGCTGCATTGCACATACTAATACTGAGTTCCTTTAGCGCAATTGATAAAGTATTGCATATGTATCTCAAAGGTCATGGGTTTAGTTTCCGGGAACGCAAATCCAGATCAAATGCACCTTGATTGCACTTTGGAGAAAAGCATCTGCTGTAAATATACTTGATAAGACATTGTGCCATGGCTATTTGGACTATCGTTTTAACATGATATTCATTCATAACCCTGAAATTGGTGTGGAAAAACTATCTGTAACACTATACTTGCACAGTATTTAGCAAACTGTAAACAAACCCAGGCCCTCTCGTTAAAACGTGCCATTCAGGTTTGTGTTTTTATAATTACCGGCTTTCCTTCAGTTCAGGCTGATTTCAAGGGCCCACAGTCTTTTCCTCTCGTTTTTCAACAGGATTTGCATCCATCTTTTGGAGAAGGGGGAAATTAAGTTCCTGGATAATTTTACAAGCCGTAGGGAAGAAGGAAAAGAGCCAGACAAATTACTAAATGAGTCAAGTAGGGGGGCACCCAATTTCAGTTACCCAGGTCAGAGGTATTCAGCTCAGGTAAGATAGAATCTGTGCCCCGATCCCCTACACCACAGAGAGGAAACTCGGGACCAGGTGGCCCCATCGGTCACTCTCTATGTTCGCTGTACTGGCTAAACAACACAAGGTAGCATGATTTGCCCTGCAGGCAATCCAATCAAAAGAGAGTTAGCTTAGCCTATCAGAAGTGTAAAATAAACATACACACACATGCAGAATTATTGACATTATTATTATATGTGTAGTATTAACCCAATTTTGAAAAACAGGGTTTTTGGTATACTGATTGTCATTGACACCCGAAAGCATGCATTGATGAATTAGGCACAATTTTGACTTCATGTTCACTTAAAAAAAAATGATAAGCAAAATAAAGGGAAATCTGTGCATGTCCGAATACAGAACCATTTTAGTTCCCAGCCAGACCCAATGATTTCATGCATGACAGCTGTACCTGATTTTTCTTTTACAAATGACCCTGTGTCAGATTCAAGATAAATCAACCCCTTTCTATGTCTTCTTCACCAATTAATTTGCAGTTAAGAAAGTCATTGTGCTGGAGTCTTGGAGGGACTCCTGCGCAGGAATGCTGCTCTTGAAAAGTAGTTATGACTTAATGAGAATTCCACTTGCTGCAGGAAGGAAGGGCTTAGAATGTGTGTCCCACAGCGGATTGAACGAATGTTAATCATGGGCCCGTCCACACACATGGAAAGCTTGAGGCCCGCTTGTTGAAGAAACAGAAGGAAAGAGAGGAATAGATATACAGTAAAGGAGTTAAAGGAGAGATCGATTTTCTCAAGGCGTTGTTGGTATTTTATGTAAACAAGTTGTCTACATGTTTGTTTAAATCAGCTGAACAACTACTTAAAATGTAAATGGATTCATGGACAAGTTTCTAATCCAGTTTTCTGGCTGTATCACAGCACACAGACAGCGCTCATAAAGATAATAAGTGATATTTGCGTAAATGTTGATTCTGCAAAATATCAGTGCTGGTACTGCTAGATCTCAGTGCTGAATTTAACACTGTCGATCATAACATAGTTCAAGAGAGACTAGAAAACTGGGTCGTCTTTCTGGGACGGTCCTCAATTGGTTCAGGTTATACTTAGATGGGAGAGGTTATGATGTGAGTATAGGAGAGCATAAGTCTAAGTGGAGGTGAATGACATGGAGTCCCACAAGGCTAAATTCTTGCGCCCCTAATGTTTAGCCTGTATACACTCCCAGGCTAAACATATTGAGTCAAATAATAAAAAATAACCAAATAGTGATATGCCATTTGGTTCTTTTTGACTATTTTTGATTATTTGACTGATATGCAGATGACACCCAGTTTACCTAGGCTTATCGCCAAATGACTACAGCCCCATTGACTCTCTCTGCCATGCATTGATGAAATTAACAGTTGGATGTGGCAAAACTTTCTTCAGTTAAACAAGGAGAAAACGGAAGTCATTGCATTTGGAAACAAAGATGAAGTTCTCAAGGTGAACTAAAATCAAGTCACAAATCATTGTGTTTCAGTAGTCATGTTAAAGCGGTAACTAATTCAGCATTCTAACTTCTCAAAAACATTGCAAGAATTAGATGTTTTGTTTCCAGTCAAGACTTGGAGAAACTCGTTCATGCCTTTATTATAAGCAGGGTGGATTGATGCAATGGTCTTCTCACCGGCCTTCCCAAGAAGACCATTAGACAACATTTAAATCCAGTCTCAAAACTCATCTGTTTAGCTGTGCATTTACCGAATGAGCACTGTGCTATGTCCGAACTGACTGCACTGTATTTCATGTATAACCATTTTATTCTTAACTGTTTTCATTCACTACATTTCGTTACACTGTACTTGTATATGTGTAATGACAATAAAGTTGAATCTAATCTAATCTAAATCAATTTGTAAATCATTTTAAAAGTTGAAAAGTTCTTTGATTGCATTGTTGTGATTATTTCATGTGATTATTTCAATTATTTTTATGTTAAGCACTTTGAATTACCATTGTGTATGACGTGATATACAAATAAACTTGCCTTGCCTTATGTTTATTTATTAGGATTAACCCCTATGGAGATGAATCATCATATTTTGAAGGGATTCATCATACACAATCACAACATAATATCAAAAACACAAAACAAATGTATTCTAATGTCAAAAACACTAATTGATGGATTCATTTGTAAGGAAACATCAAATATAAACAAACTACAGTAAGTATTGATTTAAAAATTAACCAAGATAAATAGAAATGTGTTTATTACAAATCTCTCCACTAACATCGAAACTGTAAAAACATCCCGTAAAAATATTTTCCCCGTTTTTATTGTAAATTAGCTGTCTTTTTCTGTAATTGTACATTTTTGCCTTTAATTAAAAAAAGAGCGATATCAGAGTGATATCTGCCAATACACACACCGATAATATGTTGGTTATATTAACTCAAATTAAATACATTCTTGAGGTTAAATTAATTCTTCTTATCTTTCTGAATGTTATCAATTCATATAACAACTATTACAAAAACATTTTGGATACACAGAGCACAAATTCATTGTATTTTTCCTATAAAAAAGCTCAGGTGATTTAGCACTGCAAATGTCATGGGTTTGATCTCAGGAAACACACATAGTGATAAAACATATAAGCTACAATTTGAAAAAAAGCGTCTGCCAAAAAACGTAAATCTCAATTGTTGTTACTGAAACAAATAATAATTCTTTTTTTCTCTGTAAATGAATGAAAACTTGATGAATTCAGATTTTTATATACTAAAATGGTCAAATATATAAATTTAAAATACATTGCATGTACTATTGGTTCATATACAAGCGTGTTTATTATCACATATGTTTGAATGGCTGTAAAGCTTTTTGTGTAATACAGTTTTAAGAAAGAAAACAGCTATTTGTTATTTTAAAATGACTTCTCACATATTGAGAAACAAATGTATATAGTATAATGCAATGTAAGTCGCTTTTGGATAAAAGCATCTGCCAAATGCATAAATGTAAATGACTTTTAGTTAGTGCTACTTTTAGTCCTAACAGTGGAGAGGTCTGGCATCTTTTTGACGAACAATTTGAGTTGAATAAAACTTCAGTAGAGTTTTTTCATTGATTGATGTCATTTCCTGATAGCTTGAGTCCAAACAAACAGATGGGCTTCGTTTTCTGGGCCTGTTTTTATTAAGGGCTACATGAGCTCTCCAGACTCTCTGCTCCTACTTGCAACCAATGTGTACTATTCTCTCTCTCTCTCTCTCTCTCTCTCTCTCTCTCTCTCTCTCTCTTTCTCTGTTTTGCTCTCTGAAGGACAAAGATGTGAAGGACACCAGACCTCCGGAGATTCTTTCCCAGAGGAAGCAATGCTTTCTGCCTCTTTTTTTCATAACATATTATTTATGTTTGACAGAGCTCTTTGAGACAAATGGCTGCCATATGGAGAAAAGAAAAAGTCATGGTGCTTTTCCACTGTGAGGGCTGGCCGGTCCACGGCTACCCTGGGGAATTATCCATAGATAAGACCAGAGTAAAGCCATGGGCTTTAGATGGGGTATTTACAGTGAAGGACCTTTTTTGACAATATCCCATTAAGAAACTGCTCAACGTTAAACTAGCTTCACTTTCCAGCTGCACTTTTTCCCTGAAAAATGTATCGGCTCTCATGTGCAGCTGGCTGGGATTCAGACTTCCCATTTTCTCGTATTTGCTTGGTGAAAAAGTCGGTAGATTTACATTCAAGGATGTTTTTAATTTTTAATTTTCACCACACATTTACAAACACACATTGAGAAAAATACTAAAGATGAATGATTACTACAAATATATATGGCTGACGTCCTTCTGAAACCTTATCCATATTTTGTGATTTGTTTTTGCATAAATCATTATTATTAGTCACCCTTTATGTTTGTCACTTGCTTTTGCAAATCCCTATCCAATAATAGTATTAAAAAAAGGCTGGCCAGCTTTGACCACACCGTATTTAAGCCTTTAAAAAGTACAGCAAATTTCTCCTTTTCCTAAAAAACAGCGAATTTGGACAACCGAGGTTTCAGGACGACAGCAACAATATATTTATTTTTATTAACTTTTTTTATTTGTAACCCAACAGACGTAAGCAAAAAGATCATCTCTTAGATGTTGCGTTAAATTGGTTTAAAGATAACAATGTAAGCATTTCCAAGAATCAAGAATTTTCTATTATTGTCTTATCTCTTACATGAAAAGACATGAATATACACCCCTATCTAAATGATCTGACGATTGCAATTTTTTATCTATGGAGTGAAGCTTTATTGAAAGATATAGTCATATCACCAGAACACCATGAAATAACTTCCATAGGAAAGAATTAAAGGAACAAATTTGATTTTTTCTAATAAAAAAAGAAACCATTTCAGATTTTTCTCTTGAAAAACATTGTGTATTATGTTTTTGGCCATAAAACCAAATTCTGCTATCAGATGTAAGAGATCTCAATACGACCATAAACATTTCTTATCAAATTCCATAATCTGACATCTGCTATCCCCATTTATTTGATGTCAAGTCTTTCACAAATGCATGAAACAAAGGTGATACTCAATGTATCAAAGGTAGATACTCATGAAGCATAAGTGAGAACTCCACTGAGTCTCTAAGAGACAAAAATGTTCCTCTGAGGTTTCACTCTTTTTTCCGATTCATCCTCAGTCTGAAATAAAAATGCCTTCTTGCCCCAAAGGGAGCAGCTGGGATAACTAATCCCTCCTGGGGCACCTGATTCCCCCTCCTCCCCAAAGTGACCCTCCCAAATCTCCCTTCCTTCCTTCCTCCATCTCTCTTCTAATGGCTCCCTTGTTCACGCTGGACAAAACTGGCCCTTTGTGGCTGCTCTCGGAGCAACATTAAAAACAGGAATAGGGAAATTGTAAACAGGAGGCTTCTGGCCAACAGGCCGAGGCATACGGCAGGCCTCAGAGGCCTACTTCAAGTCTAAAGCAGAGAAACAGACCCTTGTTTCCGTGGGGATTAAAAGCCGGGGGATTTCAGGAGCACAAAGCCAGTGGGAAGGGAGGGTTCGGTAAGAAGATACCTGCATTATATATCTGCGAGCAGAAATCGTACCTTTATTTATACAATGGCACGGGTGACTCGATACCGAACGAACGGAATGACACCCGCCAAAGCCAAATGTCTGGATGGCCAATCCATCAGCTGGTTGGCGGATCAGCCCGGGGCGCTCGCTCCCGCCCGGCCAACATAAACTCAGACTGCTTTGTAATTAGTGAGGAAGCGTTCGTTTGATTTGCTCCGCTGTTAACGTTTGTTTGGAGATTCAACCGAGACTCTGTGGAGGAAGTTTGTGCTAAACTCTCTTCCGTGCAATTCTAGAAAGAAAACTGAGAACCTTTCCGAGGTGGCTTTATGGTCACTGCCGTTGTGCCGCGAGCATGCTAACATGTCTTGCTTTAAACAGTGCCACAAATAGCGGAACAATAGAATCACCCCTGATGGTTTGCTATACATAGATTTGGGTCATTGCATGTTCTAAGGTTTCTGCTTGTAAACTTGTCTATCTAGTGTGCTCAAAGTCAAAGCTCGCTGCCTGGAAGAGCCAAAGTAACAATGACATGTGCTTTACAGTGATTCAATATGACTCATCGTAAATGAATCCAGCGCCTGCAGAAGGTACAAACTGATACATCATCTGGGCTGATTCACGTCTGACATGCTGATTCACATTCAATTCCAACACCACAATTTTTGGTTCCAAAAAGCTCACGTTACGTCACCAAACTGAGGCTTTGCATCCAAGATGCGTTTCATGTTAGGCATACTGTACGCACATAAATAAAGATGTATACCACAAGTGACATCCATTTTTAATTAAAGAGCTCTCTGTGTTTCTGTAAAGGGAGGGACGAGTCGAGGGCAGGAAACGAAATCATATTTCCCAATTCTTATCTGCGGCAGTCAGGCTACAGCGTACAGTCGCTCACTGCTTCGCCTTAAAAAGACATGCCATATGCGGCCGGAGATACAGCGTGCGCTAGTGAAATTGGTATATTTGGTACAGCGGCAAGGTGGTGTCTACGGGAAAATGATAACCTAATGTCGAAGATTTACTGCCTATGAGAACACAGAGTATGGCAGGTTGGGGGAGGCCTTTCATGAGCAAAATCGAATCCCCTTTGAGGCCCCCCCACCCCCACATCTCTTTGCCTCACTGTATGATTCTGAACTTTCCATCGACTTGCGCTCGCTATGTGCGCTTTGAACTCCCAGCCGCTCTTTGAAGGAAAGTCATAAAAAGACCTTTTATTTGGGCCTGGCTGCTTTGATGGGTTTGTCACTTTGTACAATGCACTAAACCTTTTTAGGGAGACAGACTTGTGCGTTTGACGAGCCAGACGAGCTGGTGGGTTCAGATCGAGCCGCCCAGGGCTTTGGAGGCAACACCTCAAAACTAGCAAACCCGGAGTCGCCGGTACACGTGCCAGCCATGGGTCTCATTGTTGCGGTTAATCGTGGGTTTGCACCCGGATTTGATAACTTTAGTGCTTTAGCAAACATAACGATGCAAAGAAATTAGCATTTCTTCTTTATATGTTTTTTTTAATAGGGCTGTCACGATATTACAGTTTTCTTGCACGATTTTCATGGCAAAAATAATTCGCTATATTAAAATCATGGTATCTATGGTATTTTATTTTCAAGCCATTGTGACTAAAAAAGGGAAAAAAGTTAATATAATGTAAATGTATAAATAATGTAAGTGTTTTAAAACTTTTGAATAGTATGTATATTGATATATAAATATATATGATATATATGTAGTGTATACCTTGACTATGTTATACTATAATGTGTCTAATATGCTAAATATGCTCTCTACTAATTAGAAACTTATTTAATGAACATTAAAGATTTTTTTAATCAAATACACATACTAGTTAAAACTGGTCTGGATCCTACATTAAATTGAATGGATCGATGAACAAATTGGCACTTTTGTCTTCTTTAAGAGTCCTAGGTGCTAAAAAACTATACAATTGAACCCCTGTTCACAACAAGAGGTCCTTGTGCTGACTTTTTGTGCAGAAAATGTAACACTTTGTACCTGATTGTAAGGAAGACATAAAGAGCAGCCATAAAAACAGTGGGACATCAGAAACCCCTTTTCTGAACAATGCCTTCAAATTAATCCTGAAGAAAAGTTTTACATGTACAAGCAACTGTATTCATTGGCCCGATCCCCAAGGCTACAGCAAAGCACGAGTTAGACCCCTCCTTTTGAGTTCACGCTCGCTTTTCACCGGGACCATGCAATTATAGCCTGGATTGAGGCAAAAGGAAACGAGAAGAGTCCAGAGCCAGTCGGGCACAAAGGCAGAGCGGAGAAGAGTGGAGCAATGCATGGGAACCAGCACTGAGGGATAGGTTACTGAGCCCAGGAGCACAAAGGTACCTCGTTGAGGTTGGCACCGGGCCAGCGTCGGAGCGCCTCTGTCCCAGGTGTCAAGTGTCGGGCGCCATTCAGCCCAGGAAGTGTCCCGTGTCGCCCTGTCCCCACGCCCATCAAAGGGGCTGCTGTGTACTCACCATCAACCTCAGCATGGCTCAGTGTCCAGTGGGGAAAGACATGGCCAGTCGCTTCTTTCCCAGGACTGCAGGTACCTGAGCTGGATCAAGGAAGAGAATGGATGTGAAACAGAGCTTCTGAGGATTGGCTGACTTTTCTGTTCCAACCCTCTCCCACGGTTACAAAGGAGTGAGATGATACCCAGCGGTGAGAGGTTTACTGGAAGCGCCGAGGATTATGGGACATCATGAAGTGAATCAAGAACTCCTGTTTGGACATTCCAGGCAGCTTGTGCATCCTGTGTGTCTTCTAAACCTGTGACTCAATGTGGTACATGATGTGTTCGTGTGAAAACGCCTCAAAATAGATTGTGTGGAAAACTAACATACTCCATTTGTAATACAGATCAAATTAAAACATCTGGTCTTGAAACGATGATTTCGTAATACACATGCTAATACAAAATGGCAGTACAAACAGAATGTCACTTCAATCATCCACCAGACCCTTCTTGACCCAACAGACGAATGATCAAATTTAAGGCGGAACTTCGTTTAAATAGACCCAAGTGTCGCCGAGAACGTTCATCCATCAAGCCGCTGGTGTCAACTCTGGCTAGAGCTTCAGTGAATACACTGAGGACAATAGAACCCTGGGTGACTGTAGCCCACCTCTATCTCTAATTATCACAGAGTTCAGTTGGGGGGAAGGGACACTATTGAAGAAAGATGGGGGATGGTCAGGTGGGGAGAAGGCACTTGGAAAGGAAAGAATATGTGTTGTTTCAGGTGGCCTAACTTGCAGGCCTCCAGCTGGTCGCAGGAAGTAACCCTTGAGGGCGGTATTGGCAGCTCATTAGCAAAGATCAAAGCCCCGCACTTCCTCCTGGGTAAACTTGCTCCACGCAGCACCCTCCACCTAGATCCCCCAGCGCTAATCTGATTGATATGTGGACAATAAGGCTAATTAACAAAATGGAAACTGCTAAGACCCTGAACACGTCAGGGATTTCTGAGAGGGTTAAAAAAATACAACAAATACCCATGGAAGCCAATGGCATGGATGCCACCCCGGACGTTATCACTTCGCAATACATAAATTCCTGATCCTCCCTTGCTGCTGCAGCTCGAAGCCCTCCTGCTCATTAATCATTGATGCTGAACAAGTAAATAACTAGGGTAATGTCCGGGACGTGTGCAAGCTTCTCCGTCATTCAGAAAATTGCTGTCTCACAGGAAGCAGGCTGCTGATGGTGGATATGCGTGCCTCCTCCCGGCTGGAGCTTATTTTAGCCGATTGCTTGTCAACAAAGCCTCCTCGCGATGGATAATGCTGATCCACTGTGCTTTGCTCAGGCCGGCATTGCTGATTCAGGTCTCGAATATAACCGCCCGCTGTTAGTGGCTCTGTGATGCACTACTAATGAAGGTCAGGCATTCTCGTGTCACAAGGAGCGCCGAGGACAGCGTGAAGGTTCACCTCCCGCTCTGCCACCCAACTGCATCGACATTTACATTTCTGCATTTGGCAGATGCTTTTATCCAAAGTGACTTACATTGCATTATCTTATACATTTGTTTCTAACTATGTGCAATCCCCTGAGATTGAACCCACAACCTTGGCATTGTTAACACCATGCTCTTACCACCGAGCTACAGGAAAGGAATTTCGAGTCATGAAACTAGCCAGTCAAGTCAGGCAGATCACATACTGTATGTGTATTTTGTAGATGCGTTTATTTATAGTGACCTAAATGTTTATATTTGATCAGTTTATTTGTTCTCTGGGAGTCCAGTTCAGTATATGGGCATTGCTGATGCAGTGTGTGACCACATAAATAACTAAAGGAAAAAAGGTAATGTGGACAGTGGAAGCATCATAGCTCATAGATTATATTGTTCAGAAATAGAAACAACTGACCTACAAACGTTCACTGTAAATCTTTTTTGTAATTTTTCAGTAACTTACTTTAGATTTAATTTACAATTTAGTTTTAAACATAAAATTACCTAGTTCTTATATTTTCTTGTTATGAAAATGCATTGAAATTTAAGACGTTTTCAATATGTTTTCAATATTTTTACTAGAAAACAAGATAAAAATGCTTGGGTAGAATATCTTGTTTTGCAGTGATGCTGTGCTAATGCCTGTGATGAGACCAGTTTCTTTTTGCTCTTTTTTAAGGGTTTTAATTAAAGTAAAGTTGAACTCCAATTGAAAAGAGTACTAATAGGAAAGTAAGTCGTAATTAAGTCTACAGTAAGTTACTGGCAAACCTGCTGCAAATTTTGCATTTTGAAGAATTTATGAAACAAACAGTCCTGGGGAAACTTTGACTCCCATTTAAATATTTCCTTAAATTGTTTTAGAAATGTAATTGCTAACATTTTTCCAAATATATGTAATTATAAACAATAATTAACATCCATGGCTTACAGTACAATATAAATAACTACGAAAATAAATAAGATCACTGGGGATGACCTGTCACAGAGGGCAGGGAGTGTCACTGTTAGATGAACCAAAAACACAGCCTATCAATGCAAACACATGTGTAACCAGACGTAAGACTCATATCTTCTTTTTATTTTTCTTACATAAGGCTGCTGCTTATGCGAAAATGCATTGTGTCTAACATTAATAGTGAGAAACGGAACTTTGTGGTGGGTGGGGAAGTCTTTGTGTTTTGGATATAGTGGGGTACCAGAGCGGGTTCTCATGGGAGGGGGAAGTCAACTATGTAAGGGGAATGGCGCGTGGAATGCCCAGAATGCCTTCGGCCTGAATGGCAGGTCCACGCCCACAGCAACAGGTCACGCTTCATCGCTGGTTTGTCCCATGGGTGAGAGTTCAGGGCCGCTCCTGTCAGTTCTCTGAAAAGGGGTCGAAGGTCACCGTCTCACCAAGAGCTCGGCTTTCCTCTTCCTATCAGGAGGGGAGCAGAAGGGGCCTTCCCCTTCTTCCCACACAGAGCCAGGTCTCCAAAGGCTTGCATTCTCTGCATACACCCCTCACACAAGCTCCTTCCTGTGGCCTCGGCTCGAAGCCGAGGGACCCCCCCAACCTTCCACAGGCTGCTATTTAAATAAGGTCACAGCTTCGGTCTAGTCTAAAGCAATAGCACAATAGCACTGATTTAAAGACTAAACATTTATGAAGCTTAAGGCTTCAGAGGGTATATGTGCACGATATTTGCTTTAAAGGACCCCTCAGGTTTGAGAGACTAATCAAATAGAACGTTTATGGTATAAAACTGAGATAAAACTAAATTCAAGGTATTTATCTGACAAATTATTGGTGGAAAAAGAAAAACTACACTTATCAGGGAATATGGGTTTAATCTAATACACACAGACAATAAAATAAAGCATAAAATGATGATGTTTATTAGTCATTGTGTTATTCTTGTTTTTGGCAAATCCCATTGACTCAATACATTTTGTATCGCTTTTTAATACATCCACAATAACATATTTAAATAAAGGGATGAATATGTCCATTTTCTCATGTATGACTACTGTGTTGAATAGTTTGAATACATTGAATAGAACTAAGTTATATGAATGAAGCAATTATGTGAATAGGCTACTTGTCAAATGACTTAAAGTAATATAGAAATATTCCAAATGTTTCTTGATATTTATTAAATGCATTAATTATGTATATTCATATCAAATGACGCCACAAAAGCTCATCTTTAATCAGACTGGTGATGAAATAAATTAACAAAAATGCTATATGCATTTCCACAGTAAACACCCGTTGTGTATTGAACATGTTAAACTGACCCCTCTGATAATCCTGTTCTAAGGTCATTTGCACCAAACTGAAAACATAACGTTCAAAGAGTGGACGCACTATTTTTAGCCTAATCAATATCAAAGCGCAGCGTTTCTTATTGTTTACATTACATGCGCCTATATCTTCCTCCAGCGGTGTGATAATAAACTCATGAATGAATCAGTTTTCCCCTGACTCTAGTGCATCAAATAATTCGCTTGTATTTATAAACCGAAAGCGGATGTTGTCATGGAAATGTGTGCTAATGTGGCTTGTCCATTAACATTTGACAGCATTAGTCAAGCTGCAAGCTGGGAATGATCCGTGGGGGGAAGGGCAGACAGAAGGATGTTAAATAGGAAATTCACACACGTTTCCTGCTCTCGGGATCGTTACAAATCGACAACATCCTGTTCTTTTGTTGAGCCTGCATGACCTCATGCTGCTGCGTCATAAACGCGCTTCAGTGCGCGCTCCCCCCAACAGCCTTCGTTTAACAAAAACTCTCATTTGTTATTTCGATAAAGTACAAGGCACGTGAATCCCTGTCTAAACCTGTTGACGAAACCCTGAATGGTCGATTCCAATATTTTGACATGTGTATTGCGTCACATAGGCTAAGTATAGCTCTGTCCCACCATTGAATCACGAGCACTTGAACATCCACCTAAATTCCCGTGATGGAATATGTAGCTGCGTTACAGGTGTTGGAGTTTAACGTTAGAATTGGCTTACATATTGCAGGTCAGGACCTCAAGACGACTCGAATAAAACGATGTATAGAAAACATGAATTAAAGCAGTAGTGAACGCCTTTTTCATGTAATCCGCTTTGACATTGCCCTTGTGACGAAAAGCCCCCATTCTTCCATTCATGAAATCTCGAATCGGCGCCTGCGCAGTGATGTCCGGAGCTCTCCCATTCATAAAAGTGTAACCCCCGCATTTGCGCCCTGAGTCGTAATGCCCTCCCATTCACAAAAAAATCCGTCAAAGCATCTGCGCAGTACGTTTCTTACCCTCCCATTCATAAAAAGCCATTTGCCTCATGTAGTTGCAACATCGTATAGAGAAGATCGTGTCCTTACTGCAGTGCACATCGCACGGATAGTCGTCCGGATTTTTTTCCTCCGCGGTTTCGTTTGGATCTAACTTTTTCTACCGCTTGATACTGGAATATACGCAGTACCGTGTTCGTCTGGGAAGGAAATGTTCTGTTTTCTACAGCAAGTGAGTTTCTCATCTATTTTAAAATACAACTGTACAAAGGCTAAATGCAATTCTTCTTAAACCCAATGTTGTTGTTTTTTTGGTAATGCACGACTGCTGTGATCGATATTAATGTTGTGCGGTGGTTTATTTGATCCTTTTCGAGTTGGAGACGGAGGCTTTTCCGTTTGGCTGGCTTATCACTAAACCCCGATACAGATCGTTCTTTTGCAACACGATGCCCCCGTATTTGAGCCCTGTGTAAATATTTAACTACGGTAGGATCGCGGGCGATTTAAGAATGAAATGTACGCGAAGAACAGATGGAAACTAAAGCCGAACCGCACACATTTCCTATGGTGGAACGAGAGCATTTCGTGTTGCGTCGACCGATTCGCTTGCAGCAGGAGCGGGTTTATTCTGTCTAATATCATCGCGTGACGCGCCACTGCAGCTCCCGCATTCGCTCGTCATTCGGTCAGGTGGTCTTGGCATAAAAATATTTTTTTCCGTGGGTTTAAAGCTAAACGGAGAGTTCAACCTACGGCTGTGCTTTATCGGGACGTTTATAGAGTATGGTTGAAGAAATGTTTCAGATACGCAGTTTAGTCACAAAAAATGATCGGGTTCGCAGTTTATAACGAGTCTGAATCAAATATAAATCGTAAGATAAAAGGCAGGTCATCGTAAAGCAGTCGTTCCGACCGACACGCTTCCGAGTCGGCGTGGTTTTCGCTCGCGAGAGAAGCGCAGAGCCCTACGCACGCAACGTCCCGGTCAGGGGCGCTTTAAAATAGCAAACCATCTTACGCAAAAAACACGCAACAGGTTGATATTTTTCACGTTCCGTACCTTTTTCTACAGTTCTCTGCAAACAGACGAAGACACATTTCTGACGCTGAACCTTTTACAAGTTCTTTAATGAACATTTATGAAATAAATGCTACTAACGCTTACAGCCTCGGAGATCATTTTATTCCTGTAATGACTCGTCGTTTGCATGGTTTGCGCTTATAAACACATTTTCGTAAGGTTTGAAACGGCATATTAAGGTTATATGTCATTATTATTTAGAATATACAACTTACAAACTGTACAAATTACAAATAATTTTGAAGTTAACTGCATTTAGCTTGTTTAATATTATTGTTCCATCTATTGTTGCCTTTACTTTATAATATTTTAACATTTTATAGACCTAATAATTGGGGTCAACGTCTATATTCTCCACATCTATTTTGGTCTATGATGTAAGATACTATCTTTTTTACATGTACTTTGTGTTTAGTCACTTTCATGCAAACCTTTGTCCAACGTATCATGTAAAATGTAGATCAGGTCATTTGTATGGATAAATGTACACAAGGGCAGAATGTCCTCGTGTGGTTGTGTGTTTTATATTTATTTATATAAATACTAAGTTGTGCTGTTGCTCTTGCAGGAGTGCTAAATGCTGACCTGAGCTCTGGTATATGAGGAACAAAACCTACAGATGGAGTCAAGGGTTCCTCACCACATTCCTGGAGTCTCCTCCTCCATCATGGTGCAGCCATTGCTGGATAGCCGCGTCCCCTACGGACGACTCCAGCACCCATTAACTATCTATCCCATTGACCAAATGAAATCTTTGCATTTGGAGAATGACTACATTGACACCCCTGCGGTGATCTCGCAACAGCCACCGAGCCACAAGGCCACCACGAGGGGACAGGAAGTCCTGCTGGGAGCCCCACACCATCCTCATCTGTCCCGCTGTGAAGTCCCAGATGCCACTACACACCCCTGGATTTCTTTTAGCGGTCGGCCCAGCTCCATCAGCAGCAGCAGTAGCACCTCCTCTGACCAACGGCTGCTGGACCATGCAGCCCCTACCCCTGTTGTGGATCCGTATACCGCCAGCAGAAGCCTAGGTGCGGAGCAACCGAAGGTGCTGAGCTCTAAGACCCAGAACGTGAAGGCGGTGGCGGCCTTGCCAGCAGAGAAGAAGCACGCGCTGTTGTGCGAGAAGTGCGGCAAATGCCGCTGCACGGAGTGCACTTTGCCCAGGGTCCTGCCCTCTTGTTGGGTTTGCAACCAGGAGTGCCTGTGCTCAGCGCAGAATCTAGTGGACTCCGTGACTTGCATGTGTCTGGTCAAGGCTGTTTTCTACCACTGTACTGAGGATGAGGACGAGGAAGGGTCCTGTGCCGACAAACCGTGCTCCTGCTCACACTCGAACTGTTGCACCCGCTGGTCGTTCATGGCAGCCGTCTCATTGGTGCTGCCCTGCCTGATGTGTTATTTGCCCGCCACCGGATGCGCCAAGCTCTCGCAGAAGTGCTACGACGGTCTCAGCCGCCCGGGGTGCCGTTGCAAAAGCAGCCAGGGCTGCAAGGTGGCGGAGGTCAAGGCCTGTCCGGTGGAAAAACAGGCATCCTGATGGCATGTCAGAAATGGAGAGTACAGCAGAGACTGAGCAAAGTTTGCAGGACCCTCTCCAATCCTAAAATCTTGGTACTTACGGTTCACGCATGGTCGTCACGCATAAATTATTTCACCATGGCGACGTTTGACTGAAAACAGGGCCCGAATCTTTACTTGCCTATAAAGGAGAGACCTGCAATCTCTCCTCCTGGGGATCTCAAGATGGCCGTAGGATCAAAGCGTTCTGCCATTTCAGCCCCCAGCTAAAACAACTCAAACACAGAATGACACATCTGAGCAAAATGTCTGTTCGAAAGAGTCCAATCTCTCTTCTGACGTTTATTTTCTCTTTGGGTGGCTCTACAAAGTCAAAGTAAATATCACCCATTTAAGAACACTCTATACTTTGGCAAACCCTCTCCGGATCTGGTGCTGAGAAAAGGTTGCAGTGAATTCCAAGCTGATAACACGCGTCACAATCAAACTAACCAGACTTCATCTCTGTGCACAATCCATCAAGCTTGTTATAGAGCTTTATTTTCTCTCTTGCTTGACAAAACAACAAGAAGGATGTCTTCTATCTTCTGCGGGAACACATTGTTTGGGGTTTTTAATGGCGAGTAGGGGGATCCAGTCCCTTTGAATGACGACATGCCATAACACACATGAACTTCCATCATGTATCTTCCAAATGTTAGTGGTTCAATTTGATGTAAAAAATAACCTCAGGGATCATCAGTTCATCGGAATTACGTACAGCATGTGAACTCAGCTTGGAACTAAGTTTTAAAAAAAGGAAAGAAGTGACGGGCAATGGTATTTTGTGGAAAGACGTGAAAAGACAGCAATTCAGACACCCAGCATTCATAAGCTACGAGGAGAACTGGACCAGTAGTCGTGGGAAAAAGAGAAACGATACAAACAAAAAACACACGCCAATTGTATCACCATTATAATGAGTTAAAAGCACAGTATTATGTACAGTAGCATGTACAAAGTGTTTCACTGTAGTTGCAAAAATTCCTCTAGTTTAATACGCCACCAAACGTAACGCGCCCTAATATCCGATTGCTTTCTCAACATATATTTTTGTTATATGTATAGTTTAGAGATCTTGCCAAAGGAGTGCACCATAGAGATTTAGCTGACCATTATCATAATAGTTTGTTTTCAAGTGGGCATGCGTTGTTGTACTCTAGCCAATTTGTGCGACAGTAAGCTCTTAAAGGTACGGTGCTCTGCTTCCCGGGACTCCTCGAGTCTTGGAACATTAGGGAATATTGTCTGCCTGCTCGACACAAACCCACGGTTCGCGCATTTAATCCGAATTTACGCCTCGCTCACGTAGTCCCATGTACACAAACGTTCGTACGTGTTGCACAAATCCGAGAAGCAGAAATACACTACTGTTCTTAGTCTTGAATGTATAAGGCTAGGGTTTAAGTCTTTGCAATCTAACCCGTGGATAGGTGCCAGAGTAGTTGCGGACGGGAGGGGGGGATCTCGCATAGCTGCATATAGGGAAGAGTTGCAAATAGCTATCTTAGATTTCGACCTATGCAGGTTCTTGTAAATAGTCTGGAGAAACTAGCTATCTTAAAATTTTATGTTTCAAATGTCCTGAGGAATTGCATGGTACAATTTAATTACAATTCAGTACAAAAGTATATAAATGAATTATTATATTTTTGGGAGAGCTGGGTGCGGGTGGGGTACGTGGATGTGCCGTAGAAGGTAGGGAGCCTAGGTATTTCAATTACAAGCACTTGATTTAGAAAAGTGTGCCAGGCAATAAAAATACCTCTGTTAATGCTAGCCACGTCTCATTAGCACGAGAGAGACAAGGCCAATTTCTTGTCGCCCCCTGAAACTGTAGATTTAATCGAATTCACTGAAATAGTGCCATTTTATTTCGCTACAACAGTAACACCATTTCACCCAAATGTAGCCAAGCATTTTTTTGTGAGTGTATGTGCGTGCATGTTATTTCCTCCTAAAATGGTGCGACATCTTCCGTGATTGACACGTACAGCTGCTGTGTGAACCTGTTTGGTAGGAACAAGGAATCCCTCTCAAGTAACATTCCGTTCCATCTTATTTGGTGTTTTCTTTTTTGCCCCGCCTCCTCTTATGTCATTCATCACCCACAATCTTCTTGACTAGAGAATAACACACTGCTATAATCTACAAACGTCATGGTCGTTTGCGTAATAATCCGGTCAGCACAGAACTGAAAGATCTTCCTTCTCACAACCATTGACTAAAGCTATCTGTTGGCCACTAGGAACACCCATCAGTTTTAACTGCCTTCCAAACTGGGCTTGTGCTCTCTGCGTTTCTTTGGCTTCATTGTTAATGTTGAGGATAAGAGAAATGTGCTTTTGTTTTGTTTAAAAAAGCAAAAAGAGAAAAAAAATCTCTCACACATATGAAAATGTCCCTTTATAGATATATTTATTTTGAAGTTCTATTTTATATAGTATTTATTTAGATGCCTACTTTTGTTTGTGAATAAAAGCTTATGTCAAAACGGAATGTACATTGAAATCGGAAAATATATATTGTTAAATATAAAACTTGTCTCTTGTCTTCAGTGTCCTTACTCGCCATACTTTTACACATTTTGTAACAATTGAACCTTTTGATTGTTTAGGGATCATCTGATATTTTCCTTACTGGTAAACCACAACATTTAGATGATCAAAATGATTTTTAGAATTATAGTTCTTTTGTCTTGGTGTAAACCAGGTGCAGTCAACCATTCATGTATGAAAACACACACCGTTTTTTACTCAGAAACGGATTTATTTTATATTCCATAGTAATATTATTTCAAAGAATAATGTACAGTCATTATTAATAGTCATAATTATTATACAGTCATTTATTTTGGATGTTCACAATGTGAAGTGAATGTAATACATTAAAGGAAATTATTTAGCAAGAATGTAAAAATGGCAAGAATCTCCTAATAAAAAAACATCTAGTAAGAAAAATATTGGAATTAAAAATAACTGTGCAGATTCTTGACACAAAAACTGAACTAAATCCTACTTTTTGTGTCAAGTACTGTTTTTCTTCAGTACCTAAGTTTAAACGACTGTATCATGCTAGAACATGACAGATATGAAGCCAGAATGTGCTTCATATACAAAAAAACAAACATTGGACTGTGAAGTGCAACAACTGACCAATGAGTATCAAGTATTCCAGAGGGCCAAGGTCTACAACCAGGTCCAGTTAACCAATCATGGAAGTGGTTTACTAATGCCAGCATCTCACATAATGAGTACATATATTTATGCGAAATGCATTTTTTATTAATTATCAAACTTCTATTGTACATCCACCTGGAAATATCATGAATCTTGAATGCCGGAGGGCAGATATGAGATGAATTTAGATGGAATCACGTTCTGCAGGTGTGTCCTCATCATAAAACGCTCTATTGCCCTGAAGCACGTTACAGTAGTAGAACAGCTGTACGTCTGCCCTGCAGGGCTGCTGTAGAGCTGTGCACCTGTGGGACGACGGACATTCTACCCGATTCTCAGTCTGGTCTTCTGCACGGGTCTCTGGCTGGGAGTGACTTTAAATGAGATATAGGCACTGGCTGTCAAGACCGAGGGCTGCAGCTCACACGAACATACACGCTACACCCATACAAACACGGATGACTCACACGTCCATGAATCTGTGGACATCCTTCCAAGCCAAACACAGTTACACAAGTATGTTAACCTGTGAACCTATGACCGTATCGCGCACAGAAGCCATACATATCAGAACCCGAACACGACAGATTGCCCTTAAAATTATAGGTCTAAATATGTATTGCTTTAATTTTGTTGCATTAAAGAAAGTCTCCCTATAATTTCTGAGGTAAGGACGCTGGGGTATAATGTATGACTGCAGTCGGAAGTGGTTGCCAGGGCGTTGCTATGTGGTTTAAAGAGAACACCCCCTAAATCTCTAGGATATACGCATCCCCAGATATGAACCAGATCCCTCATCCAATGAAGGTTTTTTTTCACCTGCTTAAACCTCCGCCAGGCGCACATCGTATGTTTTAGAAAAGAACTACAAATGTTTTACAGGATTTGAAATGCCATTCATGTCTGCGTCAGTGTGGGACTTGATATGCAAAACATAATAGTTGGTTGAACGAGCAGTCAAAGTGACCACCAGTATCGGACTTGCTAATTCACTGGTTTTTAAAGACGACACTGTGCAAACGATAAACCGGCTCTAAATCCAAAAGCTTGGGTTTAAACCTATCTAGCGCATGCATCACAGACCCGAACTTTCTCCTAGCTGCTCTATCTGGCATCTGGTCTCGCTAGGTCACGTGACCCAGTCATTTTGTATAATTCAGTCTGCGTTGAGAGCCTGGCTTTCTTGTGCATTTCCGAAGTGAACTCATCCATGCTGTCTTGGTTCAAGAAAACGTCCTCTTGCAAATGACATATTGCAAAACTCATGAGCACATCTGGTGCTGTACTCACCCCCCCCCTCTCTCTCTCTCTCTCTCTCTCATTCACTCCTTCCACCATTCTCAGAAACAAATGCAATGCACCAGAGAGACAAACAACAGTGATGAGGACAGGGAGGTGATATTATTCTGAATCCTGTGTACGTGTGTTGAAATGGAAGTTTGGCATAGATGGGAACAGCAAGTGCTTGTCATTTCGTAACGCCATCTCACCATTTGTGTCAATCAGAAACAAACTGTTCTCGGATTTTCCGAATGAGAGTTTGGGTTTATCCCTTTTGACCCAACGCTGGGTTTGGAGTGTCGTGTAGTTAACTATTGTTTACATAAACAAAACTCCTGATTGTTATTAGTATTATATTATTATTATAGTATTATATACTATAGTATCATTATTTTGAGTATATATACAGCCACGTAAAAAATAAGAGACCATTTCAAAATTGTTCTGAATGTACTATTTTTAGGTATGTGTTTGGGTAAAATGATATTTTTCTTTCGTTCGGTGAACTACTTACAATATTTCTCTCAAACTTCAAATAAAAGTATATTTTTTATTTGCATTTATTTGAAGAAAATAAAAAGTGGAGAAACAGGTCGAAATAACAGATAAGATGCTGTTTATATTTTTAATGTGATTTTCATCACAGTTTTCATGCTTCTTGTCATGCTTTCATTGTTGTTGGATGACTTTATGTCACTCCTGAGGTTTGATTTTGTCGAAATTCAACAGACACTCGACTGAATGACCACAATACATCTAGAGATACTGAATGAAGGAAAAATGTGAAGGGTTTTTTCCGTCACGCAGGTTCACAACAATTTAGTTATGCATGTTTCGAATAAGATTCGTTTTTTAATATAGTTCTTTAACATCAAATCTGAGGTTGGATACATAAAGCTGTATTGAGAAGAAGGGAAAGACGGACAGCGGTGACCCTGCGAATCAGCCAAAAGTTTCAGTGGGAAGTGGCTTGCCACACTCATTTTGCAAACTCCATGGCACGGGCCCAAGCAAGCAACTTTTTAAACAAAGGGCTACTGTCTTGCATCATTTCCCCTCTCCGCCAGCACTCCGGAAAGCACTTCTTATCACCATTTATTGCCAGTCTGTATCAGAGGCCTGGACTGTGCTAACACCCGGTCAGAATGGATTTTTAGTGCTCCAAACGCAGACAGTTGTAAAACGCATAGCAGAGCAGTCTTACAAATACTCCTTTGCTTGTGCCCCATAAATATGCCATGCCCTAATGGAAAGATTCTTTCCTGTCAAGATTGCACGATGAAATACCCCTACCCATATGCCATTGTCCTGTACTGAAAAATTGCAGCAAGCAAACTGAAATACACGCAAATACCTCGGACAGCATGTTACGCATAAACATTCTAGCCTGACGTGTTTTGACATATCAAGTATAAATGTTGCAGGCGCACACACGTGTGCAAACGCACACGCAAACAGGGCTTGCCTATCATCTGCGGGCCCCTTCACTGCCCCCCGAGGCGCCGAAACGGACGAGCCAACCAAACTTGGCTTTCGATATCAGCTCTGCAACACGCCCACTTGGCCTGAGCAGTGGTGCATTCCTAGGGAGCTCATTGTCAAAAGCCAAACACTTCCTCTGGTGTGCAGGCTGACACGACCACAGAGACATTTTATGCACGCATGGATCTCACACTGAGGACAGCTGCAACCCTCGTCCTCACCCCTCCACAGCCTTTATGACACTTTTAAAGGAAGCGAGAGTTTTATGACTTTTTATGAAAAAAACACAACCAAAATGGTTTTAAACTTAATGCTACATTTCAAACTACCAAAATGATAATGTGACACTATTGTTGATAGTACAGTAAAATTGTGAAGTGGCACGTGACGATAAACAATGTAATTATGATGACAAATGAGTCTTCCGCTTACCTTTAAATCTTTATTTCTAGACAAAAACAAGGTGAGACATTGGGGATAACCTCTACTGAGGATATAGCCACCGGACGTCACAACAAAGGTGGTCATACAAGGCCCACAGCTGAGAAACCCCATCCAGCGTCTAGCCCAAAAGCACCAGGTCAGTCCAACAGGAAGCTGGCCCTTATGTAATATGTATGACCTCACAGGAAGCCAGCCGATCAAAGGTTCTGTGGGTTTTTCTTTTTCGAATGCACTAGACTCACAGATAAAGGTCCACTGTGTGTCTGTGATGGGGTTACAAAGACGCTTTGTTGTCACACTTTAGATGGGGGGGACTAAGGGGGGTCAAGCATATGTATCAATTGTCTCCTTCGGTGTCCTGCGTGGGTGACCTGTAAGCATCGGGCCAATCTGATTAAAATGTAAAGCTACACAAAGCAAAAGAACCCGTTTCACCGGAGCTCTCGGAACCGGTGTCCTGGCAATGACAAGAAAGACGAACTTTGACTTTGAGCAAACTGAGCCATGGATTACCACACTTGAGCAAACAGCGGGTGCGATCGCTCTTAGTTTTACAAACATCCTTTGAGCCACACATTGGCTTCCTGATTGCGTGATACAACAAATGTCATGAGATATGACTGGTTGAAAGTGCACAATCTTCCAGGTTTCTTGTGAGAGAGATGAAACATTTGTTAAGAATAAACCCGTAAATTCTGTTCTATTCTATTCTATTCTATTCTTTTCTATTCTATTCTATTCTATTCTATTCTATTCTATTCTATTCTATTCTATTCTATTCTATTCTATTCTATTCTATTCTATTCTATTCTATTCTATTCTATTCTATTAATTCTAAAATTAACTTGCAGTAGCGGAATGCGTAGGTTTGCAACAATTTAAATGATAAAAGCGGAAATATCTAAATCATTTACATGCAGGCATTTAGCAGGTGATTTTATCTAAAGCAACTTACAGAGAAATTTGAAGACATATAATGTAAAGCAATTTGACAGAAAGAAGTTTTTATCCTTCCGTGAACCGCCACCTTAACGTGGTGGAGGGGTTTGAGTACCCGAGTGACCCTAGGAACTATGTTGTCGGGGGCTATATGCCCCTGGTAGGGTCTCCCAAGGCAAACAGGTCCTAGGCGACGAGTCAGACTAAGAGTGGTTCAAAAAACCCATATGATGAAAAAGAACTCAAGGACCGTGACGTCGCCCGGTATGGCGCAACCGGGGCACCACCCTGGAGCCAGGCCCGGGGTCGGTGCTCGTATGCGAGCGCCTGGTGGCCGGGCCTTTCCCCATCGGGGTCCGGCCGGGCTCAGCCCGAAGGAGCGACGTGGGGCCGCCTTCCCGTGGGCTCACCACGTGCGGGAGGGACCATAGGGGGTCGGTGCGAAGTGAATCGGGCGGCAGTCGGAGGAGAGTGCCTCGACAGCCCGATACCTGGACACGGAAGCTAGCTCTAGGGACGTGGAACGTCACCTCGCTGGCAGGGAAGGAGCCTGAGATGGTGCGTGAGGTTGAGAGGTTCCGACTAGAGATAGTCGGGATCACCTCTACGCATGGCTTGGGCTCTGGAACCACACTCCTCGAGAGAGGATGGACACTTCATCACTCTGGAGTTGCCCATGGGGTGAGGCGGCGGGCTGGTGTGGGTCTGCTTATAGCCCCCCAGCTCTACCGCCATGTGTTGGAGTTTACCCCGGTGAACAAGAGGGTCGTTTCCCTGCGCCTACGGGTCTGGGTTAGGTCTCTCACTGTTGTTTGTGCCTACGGGCCGAACGGCAGTGCAGAGTACCCGACCTTCTTGGAGTCTCTGGGAGGGGTGCTGGAAAGTACTCCGACTGGGGACTCCGTCGTCCTACTGGGGGACTTCAACGCCCATATCGGCAACGACAGTGACACCTGGAGGGGCGTGATTGGGAGGAACGGCCCCCCTGATCTGATCCCGAGCGGTGTTCAGTTATTGGACTTCTGTGCTAGTCACAGTTTGTCTATAACGAACACCATGTTCAAGCATAAGGGTGTCCATCAGTGCACGTGGCACCAGGACACCCTAGGCCGCAGGTCAATGATCGACTTTGTGGTCGTTTCATCTGACCTGCGACCATATGTTTTGGACACTCGGGTTAAGAGAGGGGCAGAGCTGTCAACTGATCACCACCTGGTGGTGAGTTGGATCCGATGGCAGGAGAGGAAGCTGGACAGACTCGGCAGACCCAAACGTACTGTAAGGGTCTGCTGGGAACGCCTGGCCGAGTCTCCTGTCAGAGAGATCTTTAACTCCCACCTCCGGCAGAGCTTCAACCAGATCCCGAGGGAGGCTGGAGACATTGAGTCCGAGTGGACCATGTTCTCCGCCTCCATTGTCGAAGCGGCCACTCGGAGCTGTGGCCGTAAGGTCTCTGGTGCCTGTCGAGGCGGGAATCCCCGAACCCGGTGGTGGACACCGGAAGTAAGGGAAACCGTCAAGCTGAAGAAGGAGTCTTATCAGGCCTGGTTGGCTTGTGGGACTCCTGAGGCAGCTGACGGGTACCGGCAGGCCAAGCGGACTGCTGCCCGGGTGGTTGTGGAGGCAAAAACTCGGGCCTGGGAGGAGTTTGGTGAGGCCATGGAGAAGGACTATCGACTGGCCTCGAAGAGATTCTGGCAAACTGTCCGGCGCCTCAGGAGAGGGAAACAGTGCCCTACCAACGCTGTTTACAGTGGAGGTGGGAGGCTGTTGACCTCAACTGGGGATGTCGTCGGACGGTGGAAGGAGTACTTCGAGGATCTCCTCAATCCCACCGTCACGTCCTCCATTGAGGAAGCAGAGGCTGAGGGCTCAGAGGTTGACTCGTCCATCACCCAGGCCGAAGTCACTGAGGTAGTCAAGAAACTCCTCAGTGGCAAGGCACCGGGGGTGGATGAGATTCGCCCTGAGTACCTCAAGTCTCTGGATGTTGTGGGGCTGTCTTGGCTGACACGCCTCTGCAGCATCGCGTGGCGGTCGGGGACAGTGCCTCTGGGATGGCAGACCGGGTTGGTGGTCCCTCTTTTTAAGAAGGGGGACCGGAGGGTGTGTTCCAACTACAGGGGATCACACTTCTCAGCCTTCCCGGGAAAGTCTATGCCAGGGTACTGGAGAGGAGAATACGGCCGATAGTAGAACCTCGGATTCAGGAGGAACAGTGTGGTTTTCGTCCGGGCCGTGGAACGCTGGACCAGCTCTACACCCTCTTCAGGGTGCTGGAGGGTTCATGGGAGTTTGCTCAACCAATCCACATGTGTTTTGTGGATTTGGAGAAGGCATTCGACTGTGTCCCTCGTGGCATCCTGTGGAGGGTGCTTCGGGAGTATGGGGTCTGTGGTCCTTTGCTAAGGGCTGTCAGGTCCCTGTACGGCCGAAGCAGGAGCTTGGTTCGCATTGCCGGCAGTAAGTCGGATTTGTTCCCAGTGCATGTCGGACTCCGGCAGGGCTGCCCTTTGTCAACGGTTCTGTTCGTAATTTTTATGGACAGAATTTCTAGGCGCAGCCAGGGGCCAGAGGGTGTCAGGTTTGGGGATGACACGATCTCGTCTCTGCTATTTGCGGATGATGTTGTCGTGTTGGCCCCTTCAAACCAGGACCTTCAGCATGCACTGGGACGGTTTACAGCAGAGTGTGAAGCGGCTGGAATGAAAATCAGTACCTCCAAATCTGAGGCCATGGTCCTCAGTCGGAAAAGGGTGGCTTGCCCACTTCAGGTTGGTGGAGAGTTCCTTCCTCAAGTGGAGGAGTTTAAGTATCTCGGGGGCTTGTTCACGAGTGAGGGAAGGATGGAACGGGAGATGCAGCTTCTGCAGTAATGCGGTCGATGTACCGGTCCGTCGTGGTGAAGCTCTCAATTTACCGGTCAATCTACGTTCCTACTCTCACCTATGGTCACGAGCTTTGGGTCATGACCGAAAGGACAAGATCCCGGATACAGGCGGCTGAAATGAGCTTCCTCCGCAGGGTGGCTGGGCGATCCCTTAGAGATAGGGTGAGAAGCTCGGTCACCCGGGAGGAGCTCGGAGTAGAGCCGCTGCTCCTCCACATCGAGAGGGGTCAGCTGAGGTGGCTTGGGCATATGTTACTGATGCCTACTGGACGCCTTCCCCGGAAGGTGCTCCGGGCCCGTCCGACCGAGAGGAGACCACGGGGAAGACCTAGGACACGCTGGTGGGACTATGTCTCCCGGCTGGCCTGGGAACGCCTCGGTCCCCCCCCCCCGGAAGAGCTGGAGGAAGTGTCTAGGGTGAGGGATGTCTGGGCATCTCTGCTTAGACTGCTGCCCCCGCGACCCTGCCCCGGATAAGCGGTAGAAAATGAATGAATGAATGAAGTTTTTATACTAATATGCTAGCTTTCACAAAGCCAGAACAATACCTGCTGAGTTAATGTTGAGTAAGTGATTTTTTTTAGTCAAAGTGATCTATTTGACATTTTAAATGAAAATCTGTCATTACTTCCTCAGGGTTTTCCAACCATGTATAACCTTTTTTAAATAACAAAATGAAGATATTTGGAAGAATGTCAGTACCCAAACATATCTCATCCTTCATTTACTGCCATATTAGGTAACATAAATACTACGGGAGTCAATGGATCTGTTTTACTACTGACATTCGTCCAAATGTCTTCCTTTGTGCTAAGCAGAACAGGTTTGTAACAATCTGAGGGTGAGTAAATGACTTCAGAATTGTCATATTTGGGTGAACCGTCCCTTTAAACAGGCCATTTTGTGATGCTGTGCCTTTAAGGCCGTGTAAACACTACCCCTGTCAAAAGATCCTCTGTATTATATGAATAACAGTATAAATTATACTTTCTCCCACTACTGGGCGGGTTCATCCAACATATGATATATAAACACGGGCAGTCAGATTGTTTGACATCCATAAGTTGCAGAAGTTCAGAACAAATATAGAAAGTACAAACAATGCTCTTGTTGGAGCGCGGACGAAGTTTCAAGTCTAGAAAGTTCTGCATATATTCATAGCACACAAACTCTTTAATTTCCCCAAGAAAATTTTTGCCTTCTTCTGCTGTGACCCTTTCAACTCTCTGCCAAGACTTTGAGTAAAGTTGTGGGAAAACACAGGATATCCGTGAGGTTTTTAACACCCAGGAACTAAAGATTTTTGCTGTGTCACACCACAGTACCACATTCCCATTTAACTCTGCTGCAAACGGTGAGAACTCCTCTGCGTTCCGAGTCGTATCGATGTAGTTAGCATTTTCCGCAATGACTTTCAAAGGAACGCTGCGACGGGAACTGCGCTTAAGCGATGACCACAGCTTGAAATATAGTCATTGTGGTATGAAATATGCTTGTGTAACAATTACTCAAGAGCAGTTTTTATTAGTTTAGGAGTGTTGAAGCTAATGATGCTAGACTGTTTAATGACAGAGAGTGCTTTTCCGCCATCGCGCTGAACCGTTCTAAGCACCGTCTGAAACGGTTACACTTATGTTTCCACGTGAGCCTGGTTCGACATGGCACGGTTAAAAATTGTCCTTGGCCTGGAGTCTAACCGTGCTGAATCGTGCTAATGAATGCGCACGGATGCATTATAGCTCAGTCTCTTGTGTTACAAAGGCAGCGCGTGATGCGTTTGTGTTCACCTTCTAAACATTTCCGTTATCAGCCCTGTGCTGGGAAATGAAACCATTTACGTACCGGCTGTCATGGATCGGCACGGTGTGGAACAATTAAGCAACGAGAACGATTCGGCGCGATGGTGAAAAAGGGCTCCGACCACCACATACAATACAAGCTGAGAGGAGCAGTGATTGTAAAGTGCATAGAGTAAAACAATACAGTCATGTTTAAATTGCACCCTACACATGCTCGCACACTCCAAGCACCGCAAGAGTGTCTGTTACAAGTAAATAACTGGGCCGAAACACATTGAATCCATCCAGACCGGAGATAGGCTGTGCCTCGAGGGAACACAGCGAGGTTTATAACCCAGGAATGTGGAGCGGCCGGGCGTGTGTGAAGTGTTGGATTCTAAGTGAGGATGTGGTGTGTCGCAGTACTCTTGCTTTTGAGATTGAAACTCGCCTGGCTGTCCATCATATCAAATATTAGATTAAATAAGTCGTTTACTTTTCTTTTTGGCCCTGTGTCACTTCCCCTTTTGGTCCTCCAAGCCCATTTGCCTTCCCGCTGATAAACAAAGTATTCCACTCTCCCATACAAACCATAGCGCTGTTTAAAATGTGAGATGCTTATGTCCAGGCAGCTCTTTACGATTTCCTACTCATGTGTTTTGAGATTTTCTACGCTTTATGAACACTGTCCCAATGCTGCCTTCTGAGACAACTTAGCATTAATGTTTTTTGTGCAGATGGCAATCGCAGGAGGCAACTTGTCAAAAAACGAGTTGGATGTGTGACAGTATTTCTGCGCTCAATTCAGTCTCGCAAGGTTCGTATAGGTTTCGGAAAGTGTTTTTTTTATTCTCCCAGAAAAGCACATCCATGTGTCAACCAAGCGAGAGCGTGCATTATGTAAATAACAAACTTATAGTGAATCCACAGATATGCAAGAATAATGTGATAATGTAAGGTGTGCTTATGCTTTAGTTCCAAGCCAAACCCCTCTGTGATCAAAGTAAAGACTCTTCGAAGATACGAAGTATGCTATACTACTCTATAAATACTCAAGATTAATATGAGATTGGCAGAAACTGCGCGTTACCGCCGCTTTAATACTAAAAGCGGCAGTTCGTAAATCCTGCCTCGCTATCGCCATCTCTGATAGAAACACAAAATTGCAGGTTGCTTTACGCACTTATATTCAGTTGAATGATGTCAAACTGACAATGTACCAGGCAGCTAAAATGTATAATGTAAAATTATATAAATATTATTTAAAAAAAAAATTGTTAGAAGCTAACCATTGTATATTGAGGTAATGTTTCATGTGCTTAATCATTTTAATCTCAACCAAAGTAAATTAGCTTTAAGTATAGTAAGTAAACTGGTTAAATGTATCTAAAATGTATTATTTTACCCAGTATTTGTGTTGTGTTCATTTTGACATAATTTTAACAAATTGCTACTTTTTGGCTGCAAACTGAAAATTGTTATGCACTATAGCTGTTCATTTCCACATCTGTTTATGATATATTTTTATTTTTCAAATTTTGCATAGTTACTATTATGTAATACAATTAAGCCTGTGAAGAACCATTCAAATGTTCTACAAAGTACATATGAAAATAAAGGCCATTGACTTTATCACTGTCGTGCTAACATACCCATAGCTTTCTATTGAAAGGGTTGCTGCCTATGTAAATGGATTCCAAATTAGCTCTTGAGTCGGTGTCGATGTCGTCCTAGGCAAAACTTACTTAATGTACTTAGCGTACGCTAGCTTTATGAAGTTCAGAATTTACTAATGTCCAATGTGAAAATTATAGCCTTTTTAAGCGGAAAAGAGGTCAATGCATAGCTCTATCCCAACCAGCTGACAGATGTAGACTTTCACATATTTTTATGTGTTCACCCGAGGGGCTGAACACTGGAGACCCATGGGGCATTTAAAAGCACCTGCTAAGCGACGGGTGCATCCAGACAAAGGCATCTCTGTCCAACCCCACAACGGTGTCCAGGGGCCTTTCCTCCATCCTTCTAAAGGCGAATTTACCAACCATACAATGTGCAACTGTTAACCCTTATTTCCACCAAAATAAGGTTGCCAGTGCTGGACCGAGGAATCCGACCCTAATAACGCATTAAGAAATTTCCACCCGTCCAAGGCCCGTCCTTATTTTACAAATCTAGTTCATCTCCAGTCCATTCATCTGTCGTCCAGTTCTTCCTCTACACACACAGACTAATTTCCTCCCCTCTCTCAAAACATCCTAACCAAAATGGTGTTTCCACTGTCATCTGTACAAGGTCCTTCCCTAATACCACAAACTTTCTGGAGAAATGTGTACGCGTGTACGTTTGTGCACCTCCCACCCCGGTGCATTAGCGAATCTACATTAATCTTGGCTGACACGGGCCAGGAAGGGCCTGTGAGCCCCGGGACTGTGCGCACTCGCACTGCCTGCTCAAATATTTATCCAGGATGTTTTTTCACCCGGGAAAAATCTGCATGTCGCAGGTTAACCAGATCAAGATGAAAAAGTCATTCAAGGATGCAGAGGCGCACCAGACGCACGGGGAAGAGCGTGCAGGTGTGGACAGGTATACGCAATATCGGCCATGATACGGTTTAAACAAACAAACAAACTCACAAGTGGAATTTCTCAGAAAGGAGAACTTTACATCGCTCGAGGATCTACATCTATGCATTTGGCAGACCCTTCTATTCAAAGCGTCTTCATATTTTACATTTTGCATATCAATTAAAATTCATAACCCAAGCTAATGCAAGTTTACAACGTTCCCGCTTCACTACCCACGTGTTCACACTTTTCAGATATGCATATGCCCCCCCATTGTTGACTTTCCCACCGATACGTCCCCCACATCTCACGACGCGTCATGTTCGCATAAATTAAAACATGACGGCATCTGTCAGCACATGCCAGATGAAGCGTTTCCTAAAATAGCTGCTTCCAGGAGAGCGGCCCTAAGCACCGCAATCATTCACCTGACTAAACGCACCCAGGGTGGATGAAAGCACAAGGATGTGGGCATCAAGTGGAAATACCAGATGATTGGCCCAAATTAGTGGGAGTGAATTAAGCATGATTGCTAATTGTGCGGTGATTGTTGGACTCGTTTGATCCCGGAGGTTGACTGTGGGCCTGGTGGGATTTTCTTACCAGTGCCTGAAAGAAACACAGAGCGAAACTCCATTTGCACAAGCTTATTGCGTTTGGATGTTTGCTCACGTGTGCCCTTCTGCAGATATATTAAGCGGCACAGCTCCAATTTGCACGCACGATTGCGCAAGCGTTTGTGTAAAAACACAGAGACGACAGAAGCAGTTTGTGTAAATAGAGGCGGCATTGTTAACAAGAAAATGCTTGTTTGTGTTCAAGAGAGTCCCAATGCAGGAAGAGTTTGGATGTGAAAAGGCTTGCAGATAATACGCACTTACTGAGGTTGTGTAAACTTTGCATTCGGCACTCGGGCGGTTGCATTGAAAACAATATCGGAATTTCCAACTCTGATAAGGAAAAACGTATTTCTCAGAAGTTGCTCTTTCATTGCTTCAGACGTGGAGTTCGTAGTTATGTTTCATGTCTGATATTTTTTTCTAAAACTCCTTAGAGGAAAAAACGCACAGTTATTGACATACAGCAGGGTCAGAAAATAAACTGAATTCCATAAAATGGATAAATATGCCCCAAATTTAAATGTATATGTATAATACAGCATTGGTTAAAAGAATTTCCCAGACAATTCATTTTTATTAAGAATTATTATATCATATACAATTATATTTGATGCAGTTTTATCGGACGCACACACCTAGCCCGAAGATAACTTCCGGTCTATATTAATTTTGTTACGTTAAAGTACTCAACAGTTTTGATTCTTGGCGAAGGGTCTACGTCAATACTTTCATGAACTTATAAAGAGCTTTAAAATAAAGATAGGAAGTCTTAGATCACTTGGTTTTGGAAAAATATGATGTTCATACTGAACTCTTTAACTTTTCATTTGGGAAATTCACTTTAATACATTGTGGGAAATCACTCTATTGTGAAAAGCTCGAGAGGAAAAACTAAGAACCGGCAGCAGACGTCTGTTTTTAATTTCATTCCGATAAGAAACGCTAGAGATATTCAAGAGATCTCATTGGTGTTTCTGTCACTATGGCACAGTCTGAAGGTAGTGTACACAGCGCTGTTGAGTAAACTCAGACTTGAAGGGTCCTTCTGTAAGCAAATACAACCACTTCCGTCTCAGACAATGCAGGGAAAATGTCAAAGAGAAAAATTTGACTTTAAGTCTCCCATTTGATAAAACTCTTTTCATAACATCGTCGGCTTTGACAGTTCATTACAATCCTAAAGAAAAAAGCTGCGAATGTCTAAAGGTAATAAACAAAAATGTTCACAGCCAATGAAAACCCTCCAAAGTTCTAAACTTCACAACAAGATTTGTATATAGGGTGCAACCCATCACAAAACTCACGGTTCGGATCATTTTACGGATTTGGGTAACGGATCGGATCATTATTTGGATCAGCTAATGTAAATGCTCATAATAGTTTTATTATTATAATAAAAGCTGTTTAAAGAAGTTAATTTAACTTGTGAAAGTACCCTGAAGATAACAACGGATTCTTTTAAATTATCATTTATCTTCTAGGCTATGTCATACATATGTATTATTTTTCAAAAATGTCAATATGCATAACAAATGAATATGACATAAACATGCAGTCAGAGTAAACAGCTGACCGGTGGATCTCTAGAGATCAGATGACAAATGTGACAGGTGTTATGAGGTGTTAAGCAGTTTCAATTAAGATGTACACCTTAATGGTGCACTCATCCAGATACTAGAGAGACACTTTTTTACTCCATGATGAATACACTTTCAGTTAATCTCCGAACCGTAGAGCAAAGTATTATCAACCACGATCCATTTCACCACAAAAACATACAGTTTTCTCCCATATGTCTCCAGTTGGATCGCCCTCATTTACTTGACAGTCCCTCAGATCTCTTTAATTCAAATGTTTTTCCTTTCGTGTTTAAATTGGGATTTATCTCCACAAAATGTGCTCAGGTTTCCTTTCATTGCAGTGCAGCACGTGGGACGAGAATTCCTCACCTTCCCCTTGTTTTATTTATTACTGTGAACGAGGTATTTGGCGGTTTTGTTTTACACAGCGGAGCAGGATTGGGCTTTCAACAGGAAAACAGGGCCATAATTCAATTATGACTCTACAAAAGCAGTGAACGGTAGCACAGAGGTGCAGGATCATTATTAGCTTAAAGTGTAACCATTACCGGAGCACGATCCGGACATTTGTAAGCCGTTTTCTATTAGAGGATGCAGGAATTTATAACATCACTTTTGTTTATTGCCAATACGGTTTTACTGTCATGTTTAAATAGCTTGCCTTCAACTTTAGATGGACACTTTAGATCTGAATTTTAGGTTCTTTTATGGCATTTTGACCCTTTTTGCCTTCCGTAGTTCATTTTAAAAACTCAAAAAATTAAATAAATGAAAAAACAATTGAATACAAATATAGTAGCCTACTTTACAGTTTTTGTAATGTTTAACTATTATCATGAAATAATTCCTAAATGAACGATCACTATTATTATAGCTATATACATATATATTATTAGTTTGAGGAATACACCGGTCAAGCAGCCTTATTTTTGTCAAAGAGAGCTTGCTTAATGCACCGTTAAACGTTAAACATCTTTTACTCAATAACTGACCACACAAGCAGAATATGTGGCGAATGTGAACCAAACACTGATCCGAATGTGTATTTACAGGACAGCTTAAAATGTTCCACTCCATGTTTTTGTCATCTGGATACTGCACGCATGAAGGAATGCAGGACTCCTTTTCGGAGAAAAGCGTTACGTAGCCAGCGAGCAGTGTTTCTTAGAAACAGAGGGAAGAAATGTGGAGGGGAAGTAGTTGAAGGTTTAAAGAACGTGATTGTGTTTATTTGCGGGCTGTGTGTGGGACGCAGGAAGCCCCGGGGGCCCGGCCCCTCTCTGTTTGTTATAGAGTGAAGAGGAAACTGTTGGCGGTCTCTGTCCCCTTAAACTGTTGTGGATCCGTTGCCCTCTGCTGTGTGAGCCATTGGCTTTTTTTAAAGGACATATACCAGCTCTCTTTCAAAATGTCTCACATTACACATTTTTATCTTAAAAATGCTACATTTAAAGGTCACAGTTACAGATTTTTGTGCCAATTCATGCATGAAATAATACAAATAATGAAAGGTTTCCCAAACCCATTTCCCTCCCATTGGTCAGACAAACAGATAGTCCAGCTCAAACTCACGCTATTGGCTAGGCCCCTCCATGTACCGAAACAATGCCTATTAAAATGGGTTATAATTCTCGGATTAAAATGATCAAAGCTATTGAATCAGATCACCACAACTATAACATGGATTCTCTGTTCACAGACACAGCCCAGAGTGTTGCACAATCCAAACGCTCTAGCTGCTCTCATTCCCCTTGAGGTTTTCCCTTTTGGTAATTTGACATTTTCACCACATCCACTTGGGTTTCTCGCTGGTGTGTTGGCTCGGAGCGGCCACTGCTTTTTCTGGAACGTTCTACCCCCTGCTAGGTCTCTCTTGTGTGGTTTTCCTCCAAAGCACATGGCTTACGTCCCAGAGGGGGATGGAACAGTTTGTGGATCAGGGCAAACATGGTCAGGCCAGCTAAGGCCTCTCTCACGAGGACATAAACAGCAAACAAGAGCCCAAGGGACTTTTTCATTGAGCAATTAGTTCTGTTTTCAAATCTTTTCCGGTATCTCTGCTTGTGGAACGGAGGTAGAAGGTACACAAAATGAGAAGAAATGCGGCCATAACGGGCCGAACAGGTCATCCGTCCCATCCGGCCAACGCAAGAAAAATATGACCGTAAAACCGGAGCTTGTTAATGAATAATTTCCGCAGTTGAATGCTGTCTCTCTAGATTGTTTTACATTACATGCCACAAAAAGGCTGTCCGCAGATCCAGCGCACACAGAAAAATGGATTGTAACAGTGGGATTCTGAAACACATGAGGTATAAAGAGTGGTTTAGCTTGACCTAATTCACTTCAAGGCTAAAATTTGGTCTGTTTTCGACGATTGCACGTTAAATACAAACCCACACAATTCAGAATTTTTTTGCATGTTTACAAAGGTGAGCACTACAGAATTAAAATGAGTGTGTCTAAAAATATATTTACATTTTGCAAACTGACGCTAAATTACATCTATATTTTATTTTAGGTTGTGTATCAATTTAAAATGCCTTTAGAAAGGTAACATTGTTGACGGTAACAGAGTTGACAGCTTTACAGTTTCATTGGACATTACAAGCCTTGTGCTAAAGCTTGTAAAACCACATGGTGCTTTTTAGAAAGAGAGTTTAATGCTCATATTTCTGCAAACATTTTTCCAATAATTAATGGAACTGTTGTAATAAAATCATTATAACAGGGTTGAGAACGAATTTAGGATTATGTTTTAAAGCAGCAACGAGTCAGTTTTCGACCTAAAAATAATCTCTCTAAATTTTTACTCTTCACTGGAAGAATTTTACTGCCGCTGCTACCTAAGCAGCCCTCTATCGGCTGAAATCACACTTGTAATTTTGGAGTGCGGGTTGGTACACAAGCCCCCCCATCACCTGCTTTACGGCATGTGTCACGTTTTACTCATTGCCTGGGTGAAGCTAGCCAACATCTAAAAAGAATACGAGACAATCAACGCAAGTCTCCAAACCATCACCATGGCAGAGACTGCAAAAAATCTAAGAGGCTTTTGTCGGAGGAAGCGAAGAAAAGAAAGAAACTGACACTAGCCCGATCACAAATGAATATAGGACGGGCTAACACTCGGTGGCGCGAGCTGAAAACTGATGGAGGCCTAGCGGTCCTGCTACTGGATTTTAAAGTAATTTTTCTTGCACTCCTGTACTTTTGAGCTTATTTGTTATTAGGATGTGTTCAGGTTGTTCACCATCGGTTCACAATTTATAACCGTTAGGTAGCTGAGAGATACTATATTGCTACCCCGGTGTCGATAGCTAGCATGTTGTTTCTCAACACGAATTTGTTTACATCAGCTTTGTAAACAAATTCACGTGTATAGCTTGACCTAATTCACTTCAAGGCTAAAATTTGGTCTGTTTTCGACGATTGCACGTTAAATACAAACCCACACAATTCAGAATTTTTTTGCATGTTTACAAAGGTGAGCACTACAGAATTAAAATGAGTGGATTAACCGTGATTTCATAAATTACAGTAATTTAGAGACATAAATTACTGTTAATCCACTCAGAGTACCATTTAAAACAGTTGTCTTTCTTTTCAGGATTTACATCTAACTACTGTTGGAACAAAATGTCTAGCTGTAAAGCTCACAGCATTGTTTAGAATAAACCTAATGGCCAGATTCCCTGACAGGTGTTAGCATATGCCAAGACTTAGTTCAATTAGGACATTAAGGTCGTTTTTTGAAATGTGGCTTACAAAAACATTTTAAGAAATAATTAAGTACATTTTTACACAAACAATGCCATGTTCTTAGAACATAGATCAAGATAATTAATTTAATTGATAAGAAGAGTTTCGCATGGATTACATATTTTTAGGCTAACTCGGAAGTTAGCGCCGCAATAGTTCCCTCGACCAAAAGCCTATACATTTTTTCCCCATAGACTTTTGCAAGATCGCAGAAAATAAGCTCTAGAGGTTTATGATACTAATGCTTTTAGTCTATCAAGATCATTCTTACAAATCAACCTTTATGAATTCTAAAGGCCTAAGTACAATACGCAGAAGTCAAAAGCTAACATGAGACTTTAAACAGACTAGCCACCCAACATCAATGTCATCACCAATCTTGCGACAACTCTTTCAACTTATGTTCCCTGATAAGTAACAACTAAGTAAATCTCCATCCATATTTTGTAACCATGCTGCATCATTTGTGACATTTTTATGTGTGATGACTTTTAATGTCCCTGACACCGTCTGCAGTCGTATTTAGCAACTTGTTAGGTGTTTTCAAGATCACGAGCGGGTTATTACTGGTAATTTGCAGAATAAAACATGAAATTGTTTAGAGCTTTTGGTTATCGCAGACCTTATTTCAGCCATTTAACCAAAACATTGACTTTTGAATTGGGGTAAGGCAGGGAAATTGTTTACACAGTACGTGCTCAATAACTACCCTTCGCTTTCCCAATCTCGCTTCATGCAACACAATTTACTGCCTTTTAAAGCATCTATTTTCATCCTGCCCCAAACACCTCGGCCCTTCCCTGCCGCCACACTACCGGGCTGGAGGGAGTTCATTTAGAAGACAGCTGGATAGCTCGCACACAGGGAGTCACAATAACGCCTCCACACAGGGCTACGGGCGACGGAGGAGGAGCAGACAGCATCACTTAGCACTTTATGGATCATACTTCCTTCACACTAACATTCAGATTTATTGGCCCCGGCTGAGCAGCGCCTGAATCCAGGGAGCGCCAGACTCCGCTGGCGGCTGCCCTCTCTGACTCGCATTCTCTTTATCAGACTCCAGCACAAGGAGGTATTATAAAAAAGACAGAGGTGACCCCTGCTCCCAGTCTGAGAGTGAGAGGAGGTAAAATTAACACAGGGAAATAATTAACCTAATCCAGGGCCGGGCAGGCTAGTTTACGGTCACCCAGTAAAGACAGCAGGATGTCTGCCTCTATAGAGAGAGAAAGGCATGTGATATTAGCCTTATCTGTTTGTTTTTAACGGTCTGTATTCAGACAAAGTTGGGCGATGAATGGAACCTCTTTACAATGACTATGGCTCCATTTAGCTAATAAAAATAAAAGCAGTGCACATGAATAAAGTATTAAAAACGACCATACTAGCCACACTTAACTAAGCAGATTGGAATGTATCTGTCAACGTCAAAGTCAGCTGCAAAAACAAGCACCTAATTTGTAAAAAAGTGAAAAGATAAGCTCCAGACTAAAGGATGGATCATCTCTCTGTCAAATACTTTGTCAAAGCTTCCTCAAGTGTGTAAGCAGTTCAGCCTACATCAACTGAGGACCCGCATCCTTTATTCTCGGACGAACATGAAAACAAGTCTGTCTTAAAATAGGTGGCCGTCTTTTTTTACACCAAAATAGAATATAAGAAACAAAATCTAGTAAGTATTTTTGACAATAAAACAAGAATCTGCTATTGTTAGCAACTTATGCAAATATTCCTGTTCGGAAATATTAATTCATTGATATGAATGAATGGGAACGTAAAAAGTCAAACGAATCCGCCTCTTCGTAAAATGGCTACAAATTGCCATTAAATTGCGTGCGATGAAGATGTGATCCATTCGGTTCAATGAAGGGACAGAAATCTAAAGTTACTAATCCAATACAATGAGACGTACTGTAATCGTTTATAAAATACATAAATAAAAAGTAATTGAAATTCAAGTTGATTTGACATTAATGTCAAGAGCTAGTACCTCTACGAATGAATAACCTCTTCAAAGGGGAAGAGATGAAGTCATAGTGGGTTTACAGAAATAAAGAAAGAAAATTACAAATGCAGAGACGTACAAGGCAATGACAACAGCTGAAGTAAATTTGGTGTAATTCCACCAAAAGCGTCATAACAGCACAGGCTGTGTCGACATCACTAAAAAAGATACAGCAGATCGACAGCGATTGCTGTGGACTGAAGGCAAGAATTTAGTCATCTAATTCCTTTTATTCTGTAATTTATGTGATAAAGGCCCATATACACCAGTTATGATAAAAACAGCTAGATCGATTACAATGGACAATCGTTTTATGTTTACTTTGAGCCGCACCGGAGATTCATCTTTTAAAAGTGTAAGTGCTTTAAATCTGAATGTATTTTGATTGGCTGTCAATGTTTTATTCCTCTGTATCACTAGTTATAGTGTGGACTCCGCTATTCTCTTAAATTGACATTTAAAAAAAATCATCTCAACCATATCCTTCTAGATCGGGCCTTTTAAATGTGTACCTGTTTGACAGGCCTACTTAAAATATCATTCGCCTGCTGTTCACTCCATTGTGTTGAATCCGACTGAACATGACCATATAATGACATCAGACACCAGCTCTGGCAGACGGATTTCTCACCGATTTGTCGTGCCAGGCCCGGAGAGCAAAATTCCTCATTAAGGATAAATAAAGCGACGTGCAGCAGGGGACGAACCAGATGAGGTCACCATGACGTGCGTCCCCCCGCCCCAGAGCTTGCTGTGCTCTACCACGTAGATCAATTATCTGTTTGTTTCTGTTAGCTTGACAGCAGGAAAGAGTTGGGATTAACAAGTGCAAGGCTTGAAAGTGGCCGGCCTCAAAATGGTAGTGCAACAAGGCAACTGCTACGAAACATGGACAGACGCACGCTCCCAAAGATTTTGACTGCTGTAGATATATGCCGTTTGTGTATTAGCCCATGTAGCTGTGGCCCAATCGCCTGACCTGAATATTTTAGCTGAGAAAAAACAACATTTTGGGAATTTAAGCAGTCTTATTCATCTTATATTTAAAATACAGACACAACGTTTTAGTATTTTGAAACATGAAGTAAGTTTGTCAAGAAAAACATGATAGTATTTTATGGAGAAACACTGAAACTCTTGCAAGAGCTGAAGGTCTGCAGCACATATGCTAACGTCTTCATCAGGAGGAAGGTCTGCGATTATATTTGCACTGAGCAGACGTAATCAGCCCTGTGCTGAAATGTCCTCACAGAGATTTATTGACCCAAAGGTACCGTTTAGAGCAGCAGAGGCCTGGTAAGGAAGCCAGACGAGGAGGAGTACATTTACAGTGCGATCAGAATCTGATCATGAGTTAAGTATTTGTCTCATTTTTTATCAGACAGGCACATCCAGTAGGATGAAATGTTACCACGGATCACTAAACAGATGAGTAACTGTGTCATTCGATGAAACGGGAACCTTTTCGGGTTTGGAAAGGTAATGTATGAATATGCAAATAATGTGTCTAAAAATATATTTACATTTTGCAAACTGACGCTAAATTACATCTATATTTTATTTTAGGTTGTGTATCAATTTAAAATGCCTTTAGAAAGGTAACATTGTTGACGGTAACAGAGTTGACAGCTTTACAGTTTCATTGGACATTACAAGCCTTGTGCTAAAGCTTGTAAAACCACATGGTGCTTTTTAGAAAGAGAGTTTAATGCTCATATTTCTGCAAACATTTTTCCAATAATTAATGGAACTGTTGTAATAAAATCATTATAACAGGGTTGAGAACGAATTTAGGATTATGTTTTAAAGCAGCAACGAGTCAGTTTTCGACCTAAAAATAATCTCTCTAAATTTTTACTCTTCTCTGGAAGAATTTTACTGCCGCTGCTACCTAAGCAGCCCTCTATCGGCTGAAATCACACTTGTAATTTTGGAGTGCGGGTTGGTACACAAGCCCCCCCATCACCTGCTTTACGGCATGTGTCACGTTTGACTCATTGCCTGGGTGAAGCTAGCCAACATCTAAAAAGAATACGAGACAATCAACGCAAGTCTCCAAACCATCACCATGGCAGAGACTGCAAAAAATCTAAGAGGCTTTTGTCGGAGGAAGCGAAGAAAAGAAAGAAACTGACACTAGCCCGATCACAAATGAATATAGGACGGGCTAACACTCGGTGGCGCGAGCTGAAAACTGATGGAGACCTAGCGGTCCTGCTACTGGATTTTAAAGTCATTTTTCTTGCACTCCTGTACTTTTGAGCTTATTTGTTATTAGGATGTGTTCAGGTTGTTCACCATCGGTTCACAATTTATAACCGTTAGGTAGCTGAGAGATACTATATTGCTACCCCGGTGTCGATAGCTAGCATGTTGTTTCTCAACACGAATTTGTTTACATCAGCTTTGTAAACAAATTCACGTGTATCGCTGACAACGGGGAAACGTTGCGACAGTATTTATGACACACGTGTCAGAAGTGCGTTTATCAACCACATGGGGTAACTAAAGATCAAAACGGCTCGTTGTTGCTTTAAAAACTGATGATTTACTCTGGAGGTTGACCATGTGTTCTTTTTTTCTGAAATAGTTATTTACTTTAGAAAAGAGAAAATTTGTTAACAGGGTTGAACCATAACCCAACGTCACAACTTTTCATAATACACTGTCAACTTGAGAGAGCAAATTAAGACATAATGATAATGTTCCAAACGTTTTGAATGATATTTGTTGACACAGAAAGGAGAAGTTGGCAGAACAAAAAATGCGACAACACAACCTAAAGAAAATGCCTCCTAGGAAATGCACCAAGCAAGCGCCAGGTGAACCCAAAATCAACCAAATTACACAGTGCTTCCTTTAAACTCATTAGTCAAATCCAATTCCAGACCAGGCGTTTTTGAATACACATAGTTTTGCACATCCCAAATTTGGAGGAAGCAGAGTTTTAGGTCACAAGGGCTCCCTGTACAAGATGGTGATGACCAGTCAAGCATAAAAGACCCCCCAGTTAAGCCATCACATAGTATGACCTCTGACCTCCCACCTTCGACCTGATGGAATGGAGCCCTAATGGAGGCCAGACGCCAGCGCGGGGTGGCAGTGTGGCCCAACGGGAAGGACGAGCATCTTTCGAGTTCAAGCACCCACTCCTTTTCCAGCTGTGACAGCCCAATGAGGACGAGGAAGTTTATACAGCCGACTTCGTAGGGCCGCAGGAGCGCAGCTATTTATAAAACCAGCAATCCTTGGCTAAAATTAATAAATACGCACAATTGAAGGCATCCTGTTATTTTGTGGCGAGGACTGAGGAAGTTATTTTGTGGTACACTGATAATTTTGGTTAGAACACCAGGCTATAAATACTGTCAGCACTGCTCCCTCCCAAACTCCAAATGAAAATCCGGTGTTTAGGAAAACAACTGCAAGAGGAAAAGGGAAAAAAAGATGGAGGTGGAACATATTTGAAGTAGATCTCGAAGCAGGAGCACAGCGGACAGAGCATCCACATCTATGCAATCACAGTCAGAGCTGATTGCTGAAGTGAATTTCGCAAAACCAACTTTTTACATGAAACCTTTTTAACGAATGCTATTGTCCGAGCTGCTCTGACAAAAATGCATCTCGCCTTAGGGAAGTTTTCCTTTGGAGGTTGTGCAAAGCAACTACGCAGCATGAGTGGCTGTTAAAAGGAGCTCTTTTTTCAGACGCTTTTGTTTGTTGTTTGACGTAGCTCATTCTACATCCTTGTCAGCCGACCGTAACTCAAGTGAATTTCACTGGGGCGCTCCAGTCAATTATATAGAAGCAGCAGACAGGGTAGTTAGTGTTGGATTGGTGGGAGAAACCTGGGGTCAAGCCCCAATCAACACTCCCCCTCCACGGCTCTGTCAAGTGCCATTTTCTACTGACGCCAGTTCCATAAAACTCAACGATGTTTAGGAAACACAAAATGGCTTTTATGACTCAATAGAAATTGTTTTACAATAACCTCCACCAAAATGTAAGATGGGATCCAAAACCCTATGTGGCCAAAACTAAATGGACCGAAACATTTCTCAGGTAAATAAACGTGATTGCGAGGTAAAAATAAACGCAAACTGCAATGCCGGCCATCCCTGTGTTATTCACTAAAAGTCAACATTAACATTAGGCCATGAACAGCTTCTTTTGGTTCCTGCGGTCTTTTCCATGTTGTCACAGTGTCCTGACCCCCAACGGAGAAGGCGGGTAACTGGGGCCACCATGACCCCAGCCTGTTGCCGCGGGATATGAGCTGGAGCCAGCTTGGCTTGTTTATGGCCTCTGAGAGGCAGGAAGTGCCGCCAGTGATTCCTGTTGGACCTGTCTCCTAGTTAATTTAACAGCCACTTTTTATTTACTGATAGTTACGCTCGGGCCCTCATCATTCATAAGGAAACGAGCTAGGCTTGGGCTTACGACAGACAACCCGACCGCCACATTCCCCCGGACTCCTTCAAATCTTCTTCTACAAAAGAAAGGGTTCCCGGTGCCAATGTGGCAGTATCGTTGCTTTCAATCAGCATGCTGGGCCCCGACAGTTATCCTTGGTCATCAGAGCGGATTGTTTGTTCCTGTCGTAATGTGTTTAATTCTGTGGAGGATGTTTTGATTTGCCACCAGGTCTGTTTTTCATTGGAGAGGAGCTAACCACAACCCATCCGTCGGCCTGCAGATGAGAGCGATAGACTCTGGATCCAAACGGAGACCGAGCAGTGTCCTTCATTAACTGCTGCTGAAAAAAAATGATGCACCAGATGATTTGTGTCTAAAGTCCAATTTAAAATGGAGTTAGCTGAACATCAAATGTTAGTTTTTTGTTTTACAGGGGCAACAACAAACTACCACCGCTCTTAGATCAGATGATCTACCTACTACGCCTAAACATGCACTTTAAGGAATCATAAGTGCTGTCCTTAGGCAAAGTAACTTAATATGCTCGAAAAAGTTTTTAAGATATCTCAACGTTTATAGGAAGCTTCACAATTTTCTCCAAGATTTAAGAAATGCAGTCGAGTTAAGAAATGTTGACTATGAATAATAAAAAAGCATAAATATAACTAAGATGAATACAAATGTGATTATTTAAAGGTCCAGTCAGTTAAATCTAGCAGCGAGGTTGCGAAGACCTTTAACTCTAATTTTTATTGCTGACTTCACATCAATAGTGTAAGCTGAGTCTCTCATGCACTTCTCATTTTGAATTTGTTTTGTTTGATTCACTTGGTTTGTTTTGTCGTACCACATCCAGTGTGGACAAAATGTAAAATGTCATTTTTTTGTGTCACAGTTTTGTTTAGTTTTATTAATATTTTAAATTAGATTTATGTTAAGATTTAAAAAATATATTTTATGCTTTTTTCTCATTTTATTATTTATATTGCTTATATTTAGATTTTTGTTTGTTTGTTTATTATTATAATTTTATTTCTGAGGCAACATTTCAAGTTTTCCTTTAGTTAAGTTCTTCCAATACAATTTAGGCCAATATTTTATATGACTTCAATGAACAGAAACGTTTTCAAAGTTTTACTCCGAGTAAACTGAAATAACCTTGCGTTGTACCACGTCCGGTGTAGCCAAAGTAGCCACCCTTAAAATACTTACAAATCCCCTTGAGATCACGCTTGACTATGAATGCTGCTGCCTGACAAAGTAAAAATAGCAATGTAGTCCACTACATTTTAAAAGAGTTATGTTAGGAGAGTGAACACTTGAAAAGGACTTTACTTGAAACAAAACAATAAACGTGACTGATGTTGGAGAAAGGAAGTTAGCATACGCAAATAAAAATAAATCACGAAATAAACTGTTTGAGATACCGTTTATATATTTAACATCCTAAAAAATGTTTAGTTGGATGCATGAATCTCATGGGAATGATGTATGCACTCGCTCAGCAGAGTCACATGGTGCTCGCAGCTGTCCCAGGATACAGTTCACCAGGAACATGTTTATGTGACCGAACGGCCCTCATGTGACAGATAACGGCAGGCAGAGTAAACAGGAGCTAAGATAACATGCTGATAGAGTGTTCCTGTACTTCCGGTGCTGCTTATTTGCCATCTGATCAAGTGGGCAATGAGTTTGTGTGAGTTTGTGTAGGATGGGGGGGTTAGGATACCATGGTTGTGTGCCATAAAAGTGAATTAACATGCCTTAAAAAAAAATATTAAATAGGATGCGTAATTGTTATTTAAAAGTGCATGTTAAAAAATTAACACTGAATTAAATGCAAAGAAATAATAATCATTCTAAATAATAATGATTGATTTTACAAATTATTTAAATAATGCTCACAATAATAACTAAAACTTAACTGTTATGGACCAAAACGTTATCCACAATGCATGACATCTGTTATGTTGATATATAGAATAAAATAAACAAACTGATAAAATGTCTAAAGCTGTAAAGAAAGCTAAATAAAAGATCACAGATACACATCAAACAATGCACCAGGTATGTAACTGCGACCCATCCTCCTCTCCCAAACGTTTGTTCTGGACAGCAATGTTTCCTCATCCAGCTGGCTCATCAATCACACTTAAAGCAGCGCGGCACTAACTGATCTCAGATCTGCTGTTTCACAGTTAAAAGCTGTAATTATGTGCCTCGGGTTAAACTGTGAACTACAATCCTGACAGTCCACCTGAACAAGCAGCAATAAACCCGACAACAAGTGGATATGAACCACAAAGATGGTGTGAAAAAGGAAACAAGAGGCTGCATTTCAAAGTTTATGCCGTTAAGGGAAGGAGACTAGGGATAAGGGAAGATCTTGTTTGGGGTGGGATGATCTGCAGCTGGAGGGAGTGTTTAAAACATTTGGTGCCATTAGTGGGGCAGAAATTACACACTTAACCTTTAGGCAGGAGGAAGAAGATAAAATGAAGACGAAGAAGAAACAAAGCATGTGCTCAGTATAGCATACTATCATACTAACTATACATCCATAATTAAGTTTACTTTTGAGAAGTACTTAAAAAGTAGACTGAAAGAATACTTTCTTATTTCACACTTGCTCTTAGTATACGTATAGTATAAGAAACGTGTTGCATTGAGCCAAAAACAAATACTCTGTATTTCCTTAAAGACTTTTGCATCTCTATCCATTATTTGTTTGAATCAAATGCCTACTGTAAAGAAAAGTATAAGCAACTAAAATGTATTGTATTTTGTTAATGTATCTTAAACTTATTGTATTTGTCGATGATCCTTTAGCAAGTTGGCAACCCTAAACGTTTCAAGGGGATTCACATTAAATATTTCAATCACATGCACTTCCGTCAGAGTTTAAACATTTCCACAGATACACACGTCTGATTCTGATTGTTGTTTACTTTCAGCCATTGCATTTAAACAACCGTTAAATGATCTGGTTTGTCATTTTGTTGGGATCACTTCCAGGAAAAGGGGGGATGGAGGTCAGGGTTTGAGTTCTCACCCACAGCCACCAGCACCTCCATCATCAAGGTTCTCCCCTTCTCTTCATCCTATCCAGCCTCAGTGAAGTGTGACAGTCAAAGCGTGAAGACTGAGTTCAAAACAACGGCATGTCACAAAATGCCTTCAGATTCAAGAAACAAGAGATAGGGCTTTTGTGTGCCAAAGCCTTCGTGAAGCAAAGCGCCGCTTCTTCTGGGAGTTCTCAAGACATGTTTACCTTCGCAGAGGAGATGACATGCATTTGAGAATAATGTGAAGTCCCGATGCCAATCCCAGCCCATTGAGCTGAATGCATTCTTAAACATTCTTAAAGCGTTTGATGTGGTAACATCGGAAAATTAGCTAAAAAAACAACTAGTAGGATTTACTTATTTTTTGTGTTATTTGTGTAAACTAAATCTTACTTAAAAAAAACTTAGGTTTAATACAGTCTACGTTTTTACATTTAACAGTATCGAAAACAGTTTTGGAAGCGTCTCGTTCGTAATGTTATTTTCTGCTCTTTATAGTGAAAGTTACAGTTTACAGAGTTTGTCGATCGTACGGTCATATGTAAACTCATTCCTATTTTTTGTTTGAACAGCAGCGAGTTCACAACAGAGCCTTGAGGTCCAGCAGGAAGCGCAGCTGAGCCGAATGGAAGGGTGGCGGATCAGTGTGGGAAATTGGGAATGTGCGGTATGCCAGATTAGAGGAAATCTGCTGGTCATTCAGATGAGCGCTGCTACAACCCTGCTCGCAAACAAACGTGCAAACGCTGAAAAAAGAGGCAAAAACACATAGATCCCCCATACCGTAGCGGCGTGTCAGTTACGACATCAAAAATAAGATTACAGCTCTTTGTGTGGTTTGAATATCCTCAACAAACTTCTGGAAAAGCCCCTCTCTTTTCTTTAGCGATGCTGTCAAAATCCACCTCACACAGTTAATCATCGCTATTCTACCTTCGTGATCGTACACACTCGACTCCAGCATGGCACGTTGCACATGTAAGGGCGCTCCGCGCAAACCACACAAAGTCAGCAGGAAGTGGCAACAATACAAGGCTGAAGGGGTTAAATGCCTCATTCATTACTGCTCAAGGGAAAAGGAGAGAGAAGAAAAGGAGGGGTGGAGGGGAGGAAAAAAGAAAAGACAAAGAAGCAGGCACAGCCTAGCCACCTGCCACATTCCCCGACAAGAATCGGGCCAGCGGAAGGAGCCGTTTCTGCAGGAAGCCACGGCAGCTCAGGAGAGCCTCTTAAACCCATTACGGTGGCCAGAGCCAGCACGCCTGACTAGAGGGTTTCAAAGCGGGATGGAGCCTCGGCCATGCCCACTCAGCCCGAAGAAAGAGAACAAGGCTGAACTGATTAAAGAACAAGTATTACCCAGAAGCAGAAGCAAACTTCCTTACAGCTGACTCTACAGAGAGATAGTAGACTCCAGCGGAAGATGTTTCCAGAGAGACTGAGAACTCAAATGGAAAGGAAAAGCACAAGCAGAACGCAAGAATGAGCACAGCAACTGGAAATGACGCTGGATGCGCTCCAACTCATGCATTTTTCAGTTATTAGTGTACAGCTGTTAGACTCTGTACACACTGTCAGATTCGGGAGGCAACGTGTGCATCTGGTCGATTCCGGCACTTGTACTAAAAACAGAATCGTCTGAACAATACGTAAAATCGAAGATTGAAGAGCAATTTATGCTATGTGCGTCCACTAGGGCCCACGCACTCCGACAAGTCAAGGAAGCATATGTCGGTACTCCGCCAGTTGCTCTGTCCCTTTAAATTACTCTGCCCATTCATTGAAACCTCTGCATTACCTCTCCCATTTACAAACCCTCTTCCTTCACCACGCATAGGAAGGTGTTAAACGCTGCAATCTTCCTTCATTTCTACTGGGGTCACTTATCTATAAGCCCCAAGGGCAAACTCCTTAAAGAGGGTGAAAAGAACAAAGTACCATCAGCGTTCCACAGACGTCCAATCCTAAAACTCCCAGAGCTAATGCCGTTTAGCAGGAAAGCTAACTACAATCTTTTTTTACTTCCCTTGGCTTCTCCTCCTCCATTCCCCTGTTCCCCTACTCCGCCTCTAGCACCTGCGTCCCTCCGGAGGGGGAGGTTTTAGAGAGGAAGCCCTGCAGGCGTCTTACAGATGGTTCCCAAATTACACCTTCATTACCCCCCCCCACCCAACCCCACCTTCACGGTTCTTTCCACCCCCCTGTCCGTTCCTCACTACACCACCCCTCCACCACACCTCGCAGTGAGGAAAAGAACCGTGTCTGCCTGGCTTTAGCTGTTTGTCAGCAAAGAGGGGATTGCCTGTGGGCCACCAGGTCAAGCGGTAAGTATTAGCAACACCTATTAATCCTTCAAATTTGCCAGACTAAAAACTTCCAAATGGTCACATACATAACAAAACATATTCCTCATAAATGGGCACATGAAAATAAAATAATGTTCTAGGAAGAGCCATCCCTTCTCCTTTGTTGAGTATTATTGCTTCTGGTTTGTGCGTTTTAATTCACAGAAATCCTACAAAGTATCGGTGTCGGTGCAAGAAAGGGTGTCCTGTTTTATCTTACAGTGGCAAAGTGTTGCAGTTAAGCTGTCAGATAAATAAAACATTTTCCCAAAGGAAAATTTTCCTAACTTTATAGATGCAACAATCTTAATGTGCTGATGCCGAAAGTTTGGTTGATCTCAAACCATCATAGCTTTCAGATTAAGATACAGCTACAAACCAGGATTTGCTTCTTCCTATTGCTTGCCGGACACAGGTGGTATTTGGGTAAAAGGACATTTTCATTTTATGAATGAAAAATGTCAGTAAAGCATGTAGATAAAATATAAAACATAAAAGACGTATACTGGGTAACAAAACTCCCATTTTGAGTGATAATGCATAATGTTGCTTGAAAGAGGTGGTCACGGAAATGTACGTTTTTACGTTTCGTTTACATCCCACTTTACAGTATTTATGGCCTGTGAAGTAATACTTAAGCATCACTGGGACAAGCCATAATATCTTTATCTGCTATCACCTTAGTCAAATGTGCTGCTGTCATAACAGCAAGCATGAATAACTACTTCCCACGATGCATTTGGACAGTTTAAGCTAACAGTTACCACATCCATCCAGGCACTTATCGGGATCCTTGTGTAATGGTTCATAGAACAGGGTTATGTCCCCTACTGAGAATATCGTGCCCTTTGCCGTATGCTGTCTTGTCAGATTAAGGTAACTACCAAGTCATACAACTTCTTTATAAGAGAGGTACAAACGTATCCAATGCTTAACATTGGTGCCATACTCCAACAGATTCTCAAGTTCGGTCACTAGGGCCGTCAAGAGGATGATACAGTCTCTGGTCAGGATGTCATTACAAAGGAATGCATGCAACAAGACCACAAACAAGATCTATAGGTTCCATATGCGATCGCAGCTGGAGGCCAGTTTGTCAGAGAGGAGCCAGAATGCTAATGCTACATAAACAGCCCTCTGTTTCTCCTCCATGCTCATTGGTCATTTCTGTGCTGGAGCTGATATTCTGACATTAAGATGCTGATAGATCATAGGATCTGAATTTCTTAAAAGCAACCTGTTTGTGTGTGTGTGTATTTCCTAAAGATGAATAAATTCTGACTTGAGAGTACAGACATACAGTACATTTTGTTTTGTTTTCAATCTCACATTTCCTTATCCTTTTTATTCTTTATTTTGCTTTATATTTACTTTATTAGTTATAGATTATATTCATGTATACTCTATATTCTACATTACTTTTCTCAATGCTATGTTCTACAATCTGTTGGATGCTGCATTTGTATTGTCGTCACAAGTAAATAAAGTTTGCAGTGGTCTCCGCAAGGTTCTTAATAACGTCACAAGATAATGTTTTATATATCCCTTTAAAGATATGTTAGTATAATACAACCGGCTCAATGTCTTTCTAATGAGACAAAGTCGGACAAAGTAAGACTCTAGACAGTTCTAGGCAAAGTTCATTTTATGATAAAATCACGTTGTCTCCTACCTGCTGTTCTTCGCCTCTGACATCGATGTCTGCAGGATAATTAGATCTATTAGTTTCAACATATCCTCCAACCCATAAGACATACTTATGCCGTTCGTCCCTTCCTCAAATACGACAAACGTGAGCGTTTACAAAAAGAGCGTCTCTCAGCTGCACGCAAAACTATTGCCTACATAAAATTTACATTTTGGGGCATTATTTTGCAATAATAGTGTGTGGTGTGTTGTGGTTTGATATTTTGATTTCAAAATGCCGCGATAACTGTATTTACATTACACATACACATATATTCAGGCATTTTGAGCAAGTAACGTAACACATTTATTTATTAAAAAACACATCATACAAATACAAAACGTGTACCGTGGTCAAGCGATCGTACTTTTACGAATCCAAAAGTAAATGCATCTTTACCTGACTGCAGAAAACGGTCTTTTCATAACAACTGCTAGAGGGCGCTTGAATTAAAAACGTAAACTGTTGATGTAATAAGCTACGTGCACGAATTACCTATAGAGTAGTTTTTATTTGGAGGACAGGCCTATACGTTTTGGCGTATGAACAAGATGGAACAACACTACGGCCTCATTTTGGATTAATAACAAAATAGTAGAATCAGATCTATCAAAGCAAACGTTTGAGTAATCTTATCAGAAGATTGGTTCTTTATGCACTATATATTTATACAGTATTTATATTACATATCGCTGTGATTCTGAAACCTCGTATTTTGTATTTGTATTTTGATCATAAATCTTTATTATTCGTTACCCTTTGTCACTGGGTTTTGCAAATATCTAACCAATCAAAAGTATTAAAAAGTCCTTGTTTACTTTAACAACACAGTATGCAATCTTTTAAAAAGTACAGAGTGTTTTTTTTCCACAAAAATTGTGAATTTGGAGCATTGGAAACGTTGGTAGCCCTCTTATAAAGAAGTTGTACGACTTGGTAGTTACCATAATCTGACAAGACAGCATACGGCAAAGGGCAAGATATTCTCAGTAGGGGACATAACCCTGGTTTCAGAAGGACAGCGACGATACGTACGATAGAGGCTGTCATGTAACTTTTGCCTTCACGTCTAATTTATTTGCCTTTGTGTGAGTTTAGGTCTACAGATGTTTGCCCGACAGCTCAACTTCATTATAAATCATTAGATATTATTGTTTATCTGAAAGCTACAATTGGTAGAATTTTCGGTTAAAGAAGCCACCGAAGTTAGAAAACAAATCAAAAGACAGCTACATTTTTGCGTATGCACGGATGATGTTATCGAATCGTTCTGATATCACAAAAAATTCTTCATGATGGAATTTATTGTTTTATAATGAATCCCAATCTAGATCGTTTTAGATCACACATCTACAACGGTCTGTTCACAGAACAGAAAAGTGGGAAACGGTTTAAGAAATCTATATGGATTGACTCTAAAATATACTTTACTGCTAACCTCAACAACCATCACCTAATCCATTTACCATGCAGATTTATTCCAGTGAACTACACACGCCATGCATCTTTCTCAAAAGACGTTTTTCCTCTCTACGTCCAGGCATCATATATTCTGGAGGATGCACTGATGTCTCCCGCCTGGCCAGTGAGGAGGCAGGAAGAGCCTGACCAGAGATGGGTTAGTCAGGCAAGAATAAGTGAATCCACGGAGATCCCACTCCTGCCAGAGAGGACCAGCAACGGGGGAGTGTATGACTCACCGTCCATCCCGGAGAAGAGATTCCACATGACAGCAAACAGTGATGACGGCAGGAAGAGTTAAGAGATCTCAAAAGCGCACGCACACGCAAAAAGGTTGCCAGGGCATGAGTCAAAACCGCCCAATATTTGCACACTAACAACTTACGTTGCGATTTAATCGACAACCACATCGACTGTGTTTAAATGTATCATTTATAAAGACTACAAACAATCTGCCAATTCGTTTCTAATTCAAATGATTCAATGATATGGCAATTGAAGGTATGCTAGCCAGAATTAGCGCTGACAACGAATGTACTGCTTGCTATATTTACTATTTTATATACGTAGCGATGTATATGTTTGGCAATATTTAGTGCCTAGTGACAAATCTAGGACGTTTTTTGGATAGCCTTATCTCTTCTCGGTGCGTAGATCGCCTCACGTGCTGTTGAACTGCAACATAAAATTGTTGCTTCAAGCTTGGAATTCTGCAAAACGTAAGACACAAGCAGCTCATATTATTACCTCTCTGTTTTCATTGTGCCATTTTACTTATACAATTAATAGGCCTACCGTTAATTCCCCACAAATAAGATGTGATAGCCCACCAAGAACTATGAAACGTCCGTGCCAGACGAATGCACGGAAGTCGGGATTTGATCGCGGTCACCGGAGGTTCCCCGCGAGCGCTTTGTTTGGCGGCCTGCTCTGCTGTTTTGTCTTTGTGAACATCTAAGGGCTTCGGAAAGGCAGAGAGGGGCCTCCTCTCCCACCATGAACTCATCCTAATGACAAGAACACATTTTGTTTTGGAGTGCTTCGGAAGGACGGGTACGGAAACACACGCCAGCGTTTCTAGGCCGTCACAAAATGACATTTCGCGAGACGTTCTCTCTCAGCTTACTCATTAAAGATAGCAGCCCGGCATCCATTCTTCCTCCACTCTCTTCATTTGAACCAGTTCTCTCTCACTCTTGTTCTGAGTGGAACTGTATTCCATTTCCATTTGGTTAGATCGTTCAGAGGCCATAAGTTGTGCAGGCGGCTAATTATAGGACACGCTGTAGACCTGGGGGCCGGATGTGACAGCAGCGTGTGAGAGAGAGAGAGAGAGAGAGAGAGAGAGAGAGAGAGAGGGGGCAGAAATCATGCATGCGAGTACGTTTAACTGGGTTTGCAGCAGGGGATCCAACCTTAGCCCCTCCCACAGAGTACTGCAGCAGTGACTCATTCAGGATCAAGGCAGAGACGGCCAGCGTCTAACACATTTCTCCAGCCCAACACACACTCACACGGCTTCAGCACCATACATACTCCGATTCACACTCTGTTAAGTCATTCACAAAAATGAGATGACGTTTTTAGCACAGATTCATATTGACATTCATGCACTTGAATGGCAAACGCTTTTATGCCATACGACTTGTAATGTAGTCAAGGTATACCACGTTTTGTTACTATGTGTGTTTGCAAAACCGAATAACTTGAATTTGATAACAAATGCGAATATAAAAAGATGGTGCAGGTGAATAAAAAAGATACGGTATAATAGAAGCAGAGGGAACAAACTTTTTCTAGGTGTAAAAAAACATACTAGATCAGAAGAAAGGAAATTATTAATGAGTAGAATATAAAAATATGTGGCCGAGCTTTACCTAAGAGGAAGTCATGCTTCCATAAAAAGAATAAACTTAAAGGGATAGTTCATCCAAAAATACATTTATTTAAATGTCATCATTTATTTACTCTCGTACGACCCTTTCTTCTATGTAAGACAAAAGAAGATATTTTGAGAAATGTCTCGGAGGTCCATACAAGTCAACGGGGGTCATTGTTGTTTGGTTACCAACATTCTTCTGAATATCTTTTGTGTTCTGCAGAAGAAAGTCAGCCAGGTTCGAAATGGCACGAGAGTGAGTAAATTTTGAGTATTTTAATACTTGGGTGAATGCATGCGCCTTTCAATACAATAAGGTGGCAAACACTCTCGGTCACCTGCATGTGTGACAAACAGTGAGCTCAGCCTTCAAACTCATCCGAGCCGCGGCCGAGGAACCAGCCCAGCTTTTTTCTCAATGGAGTGACGTGCCTCTGCCTCGCTCCACCCAAACCCCCTCCCACCAGAAACACAGCGGCCCATTCATACCAGCGCTCGGCCAATCGGCTGCCGGCGGGAAGCGGGGGCGGTCTGTGACGAATAGGTCACCTGCATTACATCACTGGGCTCCAGGAGCATCGAGTGAGAAAGAGGAGAGAATGGGAACGAGGTGCCAGCCCTCCCCAGCTCTGTATTTCTCTCAATTTCTCCGGCGTGAGTCAGAGGCAGTCTGATTCCCTTGATGCACTGCGGAAGCGTAGCATGACGTCTCCTCCATCTTGCCGTGTGTGTGCGATTCTTCGGAGGGCGGGTGCTTGAATCGGTATCTCTGCAGCCAATCCCAGATTCCCAGGGTTCGATAGTGCCTCTTATTCATAAAAATATGAAAAGTGGATGAGGCTATAGATGCTTTATGGCGACACTGCTGCATCTCAAAGGCATCGAAGGGCACTCGCGTTTCTGCGACTGCTCTGGAACAAAGCATTAAAGACACGCTCAGGTCTCTTTCAAGTGTAAAGGAGAATAACCGGAATATTGCCCCTGTTAATATAATCCTGATCAATATCCGATATAATGTGTGTCTGTATCTCAATTTTTAAAGCACTGCATTAGCAACACAAAGGTCATGGGTTCGAATCCGAGGAACAAAAATACATATCAAATGTATGAATTCGTAAACGTAAGGTTATAGTATATTCAGATAAAATACAAAGTTGCAGTTGATGACGCGGTTTATATCATGTTGACGCGATACAAAAGGATCAAAAGAAGAGCTATTTTGAACGACCATCGTTCAGAAACCAAAGGGTGAGATAAACAGCGAGATACGAGGTGCGGAGAGCTAAGTGTGAACAGAATACATTGGACTCATCGCCCTTAGCAGCAGCAGCGGCAGCAACAGACCGTCGATGAGTCACCAAATGCTCGGCCGTCACTCCCGGTTACAGGCCCACCCTCGCCACGGTAACCAGTCAGCGAGAGCCCTCGCGGCGTTCGATTGACTTTATCAGAACAGAGTCAGATACACACACAAACCGACCAAACAGCTATTCCAAATGTGTGTTGTTGGGGAGGGGGCAGAGCTGGATGAGTCATAAGTGACTAATCCCCCCACACACACCCACCCTCACTAAAGTGCTGAGGCAGTGCCATGGTACAATGATGGAATCGAACGATAATGCCATGGCATTATCTATGGTTTTATTCATGTCACGATACTGGACGGTATTCATATATCGTGGTATTTTGAAAGCAATCCCGTGTAATTGTCACTGTGTGGCATGTTCAAAAAACATGGTAGTCCTGTAGTATACTTCTCAAAGGCACGGTATTAAATGGGACACATTCCCAAACATAGCTTTACTTTACTTTAGTATAAGATAAAAAAAATTAGGTTACCACCCTGCGACTTGCCTGAAAACCATGATATCACAATATACTGACAATGATTGTGATATTCACCGTAGTCTGACCGCACTATTTCCGTTCAACTAATATCGCAATATTATCGTTCTTTCAGCTACAATAAAGATGCAGTGACTATATGATGTTTTGACAACACTTCCATCACTATCGAATATTACGTTCATCTAAATTTTTGTATAGAATTGACATTAAACATCCATAAAACATGCTACTGCAATGTGCAAACCCGAACCGTCACAGCCACCCCCCGTAAAAATCAAACGGGACCCCTGGGTCAACTTCTCGGAAACCTATGGTGGATATTTTTAGAGGGCCGTTGTGCGAGCGTGTCTGTGTTTGCGGAGATGATTGTCAGTGGAAGGAGAGTGTTAGGTTATTAAATGCTGTGTGCTTCCCCCAGGAAGTCACACCAGAAGAGGAATGAGAGCTGCTGGCTTCACACCTCAAATGGACGGCACGAACAGGCAATAACAGGAGACAGCCTGTGCCCGCTCGCAACCCCGCCGCATTGACGAGCCATTAGCCAGACATCACTGAATCAAAATATATCTTTGTATTCAAAACCAACTATTTCTTTCTCTTGATGGCACGTGATTCTTGACTTTCATTTCACTGACATTATATATTGTCTGTCGGAACCTCCGGCCAAAACCACAAAAGACATTTACCCTTGTTGACATGATATTCATCCTCTACATCCGACCGTAGAGAAAATCAGGTCAGACGAGTTGAATTGGTTCAGCAACTTCAAGAGAATGACATGATGAAAACAAGCCGTCGGTTACAATAATTTGGGGCATTTATATCCAATGAAACTGATAGATTGTAAGAAACGTTGACAAAGCTTCAAGGGATAGTCGCCCAAAAACTAGATATTCGCCTTCGAGATCCGAATCTGTGTAAATGTATTTGGTTGAACACTGAGAAAGATATTTGGAAGCATGCTTGAAACCAAACAGTTCTTGGACTACCATAATTGGAAAAATCACTTAGCATTTTTTTGTTCTGTTGAACACAAAGGAGATATTTTGAAGAATGTAGGACAGCAAACAGTTCACTTTCTACCAGTCAATGGGGTCCAAGAACTGTTTGGTTACAAGCATTCGTCCAAATATCTTTCTCAGTGTTTAACCAAAGATATTTATAAAGATTGGGATCAAGAGTAATTCACAACAGAATTTTCATTTTTGGGTGAACTATCCCTTTAATGTACTTGTTTAAGATAAATTGTAATTCCATACACTGAATACTGTCCCATTATTGAATATAAATTACATTGTGTTCCCTTTACCGTTACATAGAGGCTCTTAAATGAATGCAGTTTTCATCCAATTTGATTTGAAATGAAAAGCTAAATCTCTTAAAATAACGCACTAGATTTCATTCATGTGTGTAGAACAAAATTTAATACTTGAGAAAATCTGGAGAAATCCATAACATCACACATGAGCAATATTAGCAACAACCAGCAACAGTCATTAAATACATTGACAAGCATATTTATCATGGTTTTGTTACAATTTTTCTAGTTTATTTCTTAAACGACAAGACAAAGACCACAACATCTGCACCCAATGTTCAACATCAGAGACATTTAATAGCAGTATCTTATTTACAAGCAAATACATGTGCACATGGATTGGAATTCGACGGATGACCGCAAAAGCTGCATGGAAAACGGAGCACAAAAGAGTAACTTCCTGCGTCGTGGACGAAACCAAAGGTGACAAGAGCAGACACGCCGCGGCAAAAATCGTGCATGATTAGACAAAGAGATCAAACGGGCCCCTGTTGTGGCCACTGCGCGAGGTGGGGAGAGGCATTCACGCTAAATGTGTATTCAAAAGACGGCACAAATGTACAGTGCCACCAGCCACGCGATACAAAATGAGAGAGATTACAGGAAAACATTATTCCTTCAATCGTAGCAAAAAGCTGTGTGCTGTTTTGTAGCGTACCCACACGTTCGATGGATTATCACACACAAAAAAACATTTACTGATGAGAAATGTCATGCCTTCTGGATACATATAAAAAGCATTCTATGACCTTAATTTGAATTGCGCTTTTAAATAAGCAGTTTGAATTAAAACAGTAACTTTATTTTCATGTCATGAAGAGGAAAAGAGAAAAACAGTCGAAGAAAGAAGCATTGACTGCTTTAGATTCAATTCATCTCGCACCACCATTCACAAAGAGAAAAGCTCTTCATGAATGGAGACCAGCAGTGACTGGTTGCCTTCTTGTCCAACGTCACCACAGAAGAAACGGAGGTGGTTAAAGATGGAAAGAAATGAAAAGCAAGACTTCCCCCTACTGGTTAACAGGGAGTATGGCCATCGCATGCCAGTACTAGACAGGATGTCATACGTAAGGCTTTTGTATACGTTGCAAATAGCACTCAACATCAAATCGCTACAAATGTCTGATCAGTTATAGAGCTGTTAGCATCCACTGGTTTTTTTACACCTAGAAAAATAAAAAGAGCCATCCGACACGCAAAACGGCATGTTCAAAAGCAAAGGGAAGAAAATTCTCCCTCTGTCTTTCTGGAATTCTGCAGTCTTCCTGTCAGATGAGTAGATAGCAGATGGAAGGTTTTTTTTTCTTAAATACACTTTTCCCCGCTGGGTCCACGGCTCGGTGCGGGCCGGTGATTGTGTTTTCATTTCCAGCGAGTGACTGGAGTGGACGAAAAAGTGGATCATTATTCATGCGCTCACTGCTCAGTCATTATTTTCAACTTTGCCATAACTGTTCGCAATGCCGGGTCTATTCATAGCCCTGCTCCTAAACATAATTATACTGCCATCGCTGCATTATTTGACCTAAAACACTGCGGTAAGCAATTTAAAGCCAACATGAGATGGAGTTTGAGCCTGTTGTAGTACTTTAACGTGATTCCAAGTGAAACTGAAGAACAAATATGTCATTTGGGACAGAATATGGACAATATTGTAAAGAAAACTAACTAATTTGTGCCAATAATACAGTCATGATTATTGCTTTGATCTTTATTACATCATTCAAGATTATTGTTTGTTTTTTAAAGAATAGCTTCATAGCCTATTGACTCTTGGTTAAAATTAACTGACACTAAAAAAAAAGTCATTTCATATTTTAAGCTTGAATATTCTGGGACATCGTTGAACCACCATTTTTATTTTGAACGCAAAATGAGAGATTTTGAAGAATGTAGGCGAAAAAACAGTTCTGGGGCACCTTTACCATTTTAATTGACTTTAAAATGTGTTGAACTTTAAACTGTTCTACAAAAGAAATACTCTAAATGTTTGATAGTAAACTTTCCCTAGGCTTCACCACAAAGCAGCATTCAAAATGAACATGCTGTTGATTTTGCACCTTTAATAGATGAAGAGGACTCTGGTCCGTGGAAGAGTGGAAAAGGAGTCTGCCATTTTGCGGATCTTGGCGTAGTTGATGAAGCCTCTGAGGAAAAGCAGAAAGCCTGAAAGACATAAAACACATATTAGTCATGACATCACTTTCTTTGGAGTTGTAGGTTACAATGGCCTTTTAATATAATAAAGTGCATTTCCATTTAATACCGCAATCATTTCACTTTAGCATCTAATCAGAATAATATATAAATGTGTCCTATGATGGAGTTTTATTTACAATGAAGATAAATCTCTCTTATGCTATTTTATATGATAAATACAAGTGTTAATCATATAAAACAAAACAACCATTTGTTTTCTCAATTTTACTGTCACACCATAGGACAGCTACCCTATAAAAGATATTGACGCCAGTAGATGACCAACGTCGATATCTCGAAAGCAATCTGCAATATAAATAAGAATTTAACAAAATGTTGACTAAACATTTGCTATATGGGTGTATATACTGTATCCGCATACAGCTTTAAAACAAAATATTTTGATTTTGGGTAAACTATTCCTCTTTAAATATATTTTGACTTAAGTAACACGAGAAGCAGAGGGTGGGTTTTGTGTTTCTATACTTACCAAGCACCAGGAACACCCACCACAGCCAGTACTGTCCATCAAAGTAGCCCGGGAAATACGTAGAAAACTGAAGATTCAAAGAAGAGGACATAAAACAGAAGCCCAGGCAAGATAGCAGTCATGCCAGGACTTGCTTAGTCAGGAAGAGTATCACAACAACACAGAACGCACACAAAGCCTCATTGCAGCTATTGTGTTGATTCCTAGTGCAGAGTGTGACGGTCTCACGCACCCATCCACACAAAATGTTAGTTCACAGTCAAATGAAATCTACAAAATCAAATGATAAAAACACGAGCTAAGGGTGGTGGCATACCCGTACGATGAGGATCCATTTAATAAGCGACAGACCGAAGCCAGATATAGCACCATACCGGCCGGCTGCTGAGGTGGTCAGACAGAACGACAGAAAGAAGCCGATCCAGTTAAAGAGGAACGCCACTGAGGAAAAAAACAGACCGTTTACAGTAAAATATAATAACAACAAGTTACAATGTAATTAATGACAAACGTTTGAAAGTGAGCAAATGACCAATAGCAGTATCGTTCCTATCGGATCAGCCAACAAAAGAAATCTGTGTGTCCAAAGAGTGTTTTGTCATCACTTATCATCTCTCTTCTTGTGATCCCAAAGGTTTGGTTTTAGTTTTTTCTACTTGCTAAACGTGACTGTTAGAGCTGCACGATTAATCATTAAAAGACCACGATCTCGATTCAAACCCCCACACGATCTCATTCATGAAAAATCGCAGATTCTCCTGCGTCTAAAGTCCTAACGCTCCAATCTGTGTTGGTGCTGCTGCTGAAGCAGAGAAACATAATCATCATTAGATATGAAGCGACATCACAAACAGTCTTTTCAACAACACACTATCGTCATATCTGTGTCACGTTTACAGAAGTACTGGGATTGAAGTAGAGTTGCCGACTCGCATGCATGAGCCAAGTGCGTTTACAAGCTCTCAGTCACACCAAATAACAAACCAACATAAAGTAAATACGGCCTAACAACAAAACTGCTCTTATGATTGTGTTACATTGATGTGATAATGCTTCACATGTTAACTGGACAGGTTTGAAACAAAACTCTAACTCTAACAAATCAGACTGTGTGCTTATATCTGTCACTTTGGTAAAACACGTTGTGAGAGTGTATAGCGCTTATTTGCGCAAATAGAAAAGCGTATGTTTCTTTGTGCATTCCATGTTTTCAGGATCTTTTAAACTGTTTATTGGTAAATAGTGTGGTGGTGTAAATCAGTTGTATCATTCTTTAAAAGACTTCAAGCAATCTGTAGATGTCAGGCATATTTATCAATCTTTCGAAAGACCTTTAATTGCAGGTGTCACCTTATGAATTTGTCTTACTGTAGAAATATTTCATATTTATACAAGTCACTTCAATGCATTAACACTTTTTATAATGTTTAACTTTTACATTTGAAGTAAAACAAAAAAAGGAACCAATATAATTTAAAAAATTCCTTAGTTAATTACTTTTTATTTGTCATTCAGAATCGTAAGAGAATCCGGATTTCAGTTTGAAACAAAAGAATCGTGATTCTCACTTTATCCATCGTGCAGCTCTAGTGACTGTGCGTAACAGCTAAAGCGGTTTTCTTTTATCAAGCGGATATTCATGATCAAGATAAAGGAAGTTTCATCTGGAACCAGCATGATGCCACCTGATCCACAATAGCTTCGACATGACCCTCATAACCAGCATTTCCAATTGTTCCCTTGTGTTTGAAGCATCCATTCTGACGGGGAGGAGATAAAAAAACGAAGCCACCTACATCGGCGGACACTTACTAAAGAATGTCAACATGAAAATGCCGTCGTTGCCTATCCGCAACTGGTCCGCGTCCTCAAAGTCATACCTCGCCACAAAGTCCTCATCCTGCAGCGAAATACATAGAGACGGGTTATAGCTCTGAATACATGGTACGAAGGATTGAAACAAGGCTAAAATACAACACTCCGAAAAAAAAACAATACAGGATCTTTAAAAAGACCAAAGAAGGAGTTACAAAGCGTAATGGCAGGACGGGAACATCAATTGATGTGTCAAAGCCTACACGGTTCACACAGAAACAGAAATCCCACAAATAAAAGCAAAACTGATTTTGCAGACACACAGAAGACGACTGGTCATCAACATGGCGCATTTCTGGTTTGCTTCGAAATAGTTTTAAATACTAAACTTTGTATTATACAAATTTGACATCATGTGCTTCAAACCGTTTTGAAGAACTTTCCCACATTTCACTCTTATCATTAGATCTTCAGGTGTTCAGGAATAATAGTATCTATCCCACTTCCTTATCTCACTGTGACTGGGCGGGCTGAGCTGAATAGATATTTTCAAAAGCGTCATCTGTCTGATGTTTCATGGCATCAAACTGATCATTGAATCAGTCCTACTCGTCAGTCCTAACCTAGTTCAGGCCAGAGAAGCAGAACTCCGGGGCCATCACATTCACACACTGTTACTGTACCTCCAGCGCACACCGGGTTACATCATCAAACGTGTCCAGACGCTCCCTGTGCTGTGTGCAAGCAGCGTGTGGCAGAGAAACACAGCAGTGAACTGGGGAAGCTCACGTTAACACATCATTTCCCATAAAGTGATTTAAGGACTGAAGGGGACAGCCCTGGCTATGTTAGCTGGATGTGTGTGGCACTTACTTGGCCTGACATCAGCGGGACGGTAGTTTCTGCTTTGGTTCTCTCCGCTTCATCGTATGATGGAAGAGAGGTGGCTACGTTGTAGGATGGGGGTTTGGGAAATGATGCGTCGTCTTTGTAATCAAAATAAGCTGCGGGGAAGACCAAATATATATTTTTATGCAGAGATTGCTTATAGACACTTAAAATCAAGCAGGAAATAGATTCATTCAAAAATATGACAGGACACTTTCAATAAAGTTTTGCTTTTAAACCTATGAAATGTCTCACTCCTTAGACGTCCACTGTGCGTTATTCACATTATTAGTTACTTTAGTTTTGGAACATTTAAAGTTTTTTCGTTTCATTTTCAGTTGTTCAAGTACACACAAATCTTACCTTAAAATATTAGAACTTAAAACAGCCTAATAAATATAGTTTAGTCTATATAACAAATCTAGATTAACATAAATATAAAAACATATATTTATATTATATAATATTCATATTACATTAGGGCTGCATAATGATTATTCAATAGCATTCGTTTGAAAATGAAAGGTTTTTGATTACATATTACATACTGTGTATAGCAATTATATATAATTAAGAATTATTTACATGAGTAAATTCATTTTCATATTTATATATCATTTATATTATATTTAGATGAAATTATATTAAAGTTTAATTAAATTAAACTTAATACATTTGCATATATGCATGTGTAATTTTATGTAAACAAAAAGTTTTATTTTGCCAACGATTCATCGTATGCAGCCCTATAATACCTATATATTAAACCAATCACATTTAAATCAAGCTGTCTAAAAACTGATAAACTCATTAAAGGATGAAACATACATTCACTGTCTGCTGTAATACTGCTGTAAGGGGGCGGGGCATCAATGCCCACCTGAAGCCCCTCCTCCGGCTCTTCCTCACTGGGCAGCTGAGGACACAAAAGCTGTTTATTGGCTGAAAACACTGTAAACACTAATGTTCTTTCTCGGTACAGTGCATATGAAGTCAAGCAGGATTTTGACATTTTCACTTTAAAAACCTAGAAAGTCAGTTCCGGTGTAAAAAGTCCCTGAAACGGAGCGTGACACTGTGTAAAAGACCATGACTAATGTAACCCTACCTTTAAAATCACACGAGTTTCCATACTCTGATCACATGCCCATTCACATGTTCCTGGAATGTGTTCACCATTTTATAAATCATGCAAAACTTGTGAAATCCAAACCATCTTTACTGAAGCGACCAGCGCTGCGTTTCCCAAAAGCATCTCAAGCCTACGATGATTGTAGATCCTTTGGTGATAATTCCTAAGATCAACTTAAGGGGAAGTTCACCAAAAAATAAAATGTGTGTGATTTTTAACCCACCCACATGACGTTAAACATGTTTAGAGAACTTCCGGCGTCTTCGGAGCACAAATGAAGATATTTAGGATCCTCATAGACATCATGGTGTCAGTTTGCTGCCAAGGTCCAGAAACGCACTAAAGACATCAATAAATCGGTCCGTCCGCGAATGGTGGCTCAGTTAAATTTTTCTCAAGCAACGACAATGTTTTACGCACAAAAAAAAAATGAAACCAAAATACCAATTTTAATGGATATATTCTCCTCTGCCTTGTCAGTGTATGGCACGCATTTGCGAGAGCACTTCATCTTTTTCTTGGACGAAAGCAATTTTCCGCAAAGTGCTCTCGTCCAAGAAGAAGACGAAGTGCTCGCGTGAACGTGCGCCATACACTGACAACAGAGATCCTATATAAGTCTAAAATGCAACTATTACCAATTTAACCATGTCTTTAGTGCTTTTCTGGACCTTGGCAAAAACGGACACCATGATGTCTATGAGGAGGCCTTGAAATCTCTCGGATCTCTCCTAAATATCTTCATTTGTTCTCCGAAGACACCGGAAGTTCTCTAAACATGTTTAACGTCATGTGGCGAGTAAAAAAATATATATAAATATCACACTAAGTTTATTTTGGAGTGAACTTTCCCTTTAAGGTTACGACGATTTTAGGAAACACGGCCCTGTCGAAACAAAATGTAGTCTACGTTATGGTTACACTGTCATTCAGTGTTACACAATATTTATGTACAAATTCAAACAGCATGCTTATTCTGACTACATATTAAGTCAAGTCAGCTTTATTTATATTTCCATTGTTTCAAAGCAGCTGTACATAAAACATGGACTATAAGAAAAACATGTAAGGTTATGCAAGTCAAAGCACAGGTCAAATATCAGACAGGACTATAAATTCCTATATGCAGTGAGAATTAACTAAAACTATAAAATTCTAGCTATCATATTAAAATATATAAAATAATAAGGGAGCATATGACATTGTATTGTGCTGCAAGTGAGTAAAAACATATTGACAGATGGGATAGTGAAAAATAAACAAACAAGTAGCATTTGTTGTGAAAGAAGTGAATCTTATAATATGTCATACATTATTTTTGTTGTAAATATGCCCGAGAATATTGTTCAACTAAATGACATGTAAGTGCGCGTCTTCTGCAGATCAGGGCAAAATGCAATACATGTCATTTAAAGGCGTATTACACTTTCATGTTATGCTTTATCCCTTTTTCGTCATTGACCCATAAACTACACAAGTCATTTAAAAAAGTGAATTTTAACACACAGTCGCAGTGTCAATAGGACAAACATTGACATACAATCATTCAGTACCACCGCATATATATGACGTCAAATAGCTAACCATACTGTATTACGTTACCACACCAGATGACTTATTCATTTATACGAATGATCAAACACGACTGTTAACATGTTTGAAATAGCACTGTGATGTCTGAGCAGCCTGTCAATACTTCAAACAGGCTTATTCATGCCAAGCAACAATAAGGCGCTTTTAAGTAACTTAACCATGCATTAAACTTTAACAGGCTTGTTTGCTAACGTAAGCAAAAGACACGTCTACACACCGACTTTTATTTTATTTTTATTAATATATTCGTTCAAATCTATGTGTTACTGAATGCCATGTGAGCAGCAGGAGTGTAAATAGCTTCGCTAGTCGTTTGAAAACAGTGCGGCCTGCGTTCCGCAAAAAAGCCTCGGCGTTTCCTGAGAGAACTCCCGCCGAGGGCGCGCCTGACTCCGCGTCGTCACATAGGTTTGTCGAGGCACTTTGGCGCTCACTTACCTGCTGATATCTCCCACTTGACTCAGCCATCGTCGAATAGCTTGACACGGTTCAAAAAGATCCCGAATACAAATGATTTACGATACAAACACTCCGAATTAAATGATATAACAGTAATGGCAAAGCCACGGTCCTCGTCAGATCAGAATCGGACGTGTGTGAGCTTCCTGTGTGAGCTGTCGGCTTTTGATCTCTGGCGCCCCCGCAGCACATAATAAGAATGACAGGCGCTTAAAACGATCTTTCCAGGGCCGCAGCCAGCTTTGCGGAAGGAGTGGTTCATTTTCTCAAAAAGCGGACCTTTTCTGACGTTTCCCCCACTTTTATTATTTAATTTTGAGGTTGAAATACTTGTATGCTCCAACTCTGACACCGTTTATGTGAATGCACCGCTCTCCATACAAGCGGTAACGTAAATACTCAAAGTAACCCTTTGTTCTTTAATTAGGGTCCATTTGGTTAATGTGACTTTGACTGGTTGATCAATACATTAACTAACATACATGCACTAACATGCAGTTAACCCCGGCAGTTTAACGCGTGAATCCTCGTGACGTCACTATTAGCAAAGGTTAGACCTTTCATGGCCATAGCAGGGTTTGAAAAATAGTGAGGTCGTGGTGGGGTGAGATGTCAATAAGGATACCTAATATTACCAATAAATGCTATAAATCATTCAGCTTTAATAAACAATAAAGGTAACAAATTAAAAAGGTATCATTATTATAAAAAAAGGCTTGATACTGTGGCCGAACTTGACCATTTTTTCGAGCGGGCCGCGAACCAGCGACTGTGTCTGCAATGCTGCGTTCACACCATGGCGCGAATTGAGCGTTCGCATGAGCGTTCAGAACTTTGGGGAAAATTCGCGCTGGGTTAACCAATCAGGAGCTTGCTCTAGTAGGGACGCGATTATGACAGAGGCAGAAATCCGAAACAACAATGAAGGACTGCGCCTCCGGAGGATCTGATGGACCCAGACTCGGCGCCGAAGGAGTCTACGCCGTTCTTCAGCCTTCCGTAGCACAGAATGCGCTGCTACCCCGTCAACAACAAAATCCATGTTAGCCGTTTCGCAACGAGACTGTGATGCGAATTTGCGACTGTAGTGAAGCGAATTTCACGCACGAATGATGCGAGTAAACTCAAAATATTCAAGCGTCTAACTACACGCAAATAACGCGATTTACCGCGTTTAGTGTGAACACTCTATAAAGTCAGGTTTAGATAAACAGCTCTGTCTCTCACTGGTTACACTAACCAACCGGCATTTTCACCGTCAACTATTTTATATTTGGGAAAAATGATATTATATGACCAAAGTTGACATGGCATACCCTGAGATCATGCGTCGAGAAAACGCCCCAAATAAAAATTGTTCCTGTGCGTCGTATGATATGCGAAACTGTAGAAGAGTTAGTTCGGGGAAATGCTGATTCGAACCTTATTGATAGTGTCAAAAACGAATAATACTGGTATTACGTTTTACTCACTGCGCCACTGAAGATGTTCGTATCACGTGTGGTTTTTGCACTAATATTTTTATGCTTCCGACGCCCATTATCCTGATTATTGGCAGTCATTTAAAAGGACACAAATATTCACAAATAACAGACTTAAATTCTGGACCTTTGAAAGTGAGGGGTCCACCCGAACCCCGCCGGCTACGGGCCTGCATTCAAGTAAGCCATCATAATCGTCCGTTGGTGTGATCGGGCCTTTATGAAGAAATATTTGGTTTGTAAAAGTCGTGAGTGAATTAGTCGAGTAAATAATCAGTGTACGGTGATAAAATCGCAGTAGAGTGATTACAGTCAGTACTATTTTTACGATTACTATCGATGTTAAGAAAACGTTCATCAGGTAAGATTAAAAAGGAAACTTCTATCCATCGATACATTTAATATCGCCGAATCAACCATACAGTGTGCATGCTCGCGGGCCTTTAATTATTTCTAATTCCCATCTAGTTGTCAATAGCTGCCTGTGATACATTAATCCTGCGCAAAACCTTTGCCAGCTGACATCGTTTCCTTTATCGTTTCATTTATGTCAGCACATCCCCACAAGGATGGATTTCTATCCTTTGGTATGTAAACTAGGTTGTAGACTCCCTAAAAAGTGTTTATTTTCTCAAAGAGTATATATTGTCACTAGACATATTGCGATTAGCGATGATAGTGTTGCGTCAATCTTTATTCAGATTAGTATAAAGAAACTTTTAGTATAAAGAAGATCACGATTTGGACACCTGGGAAGTTGAAATCATTTTATTAAACATGATTTTATTTTGATGAAGAAAAGATAATATTGCGATTATGGGTCTAAATAATTTTCTATCATGAACGTAACATTCTTACTTGAACACACACAGAGTCAGTCGGAGTGTAGAGAGTTTATTCAGTTCATTTAAATGTGCCTTAACGTTATGCCTTGAGGTTAATCCATATATCACTACGAGAAACATTTCAAGACATGACAAAACGTTCTTCCAAATACTGCTTCATGTGATTTCCCCCTGTTCTTAGTATGTTATCATTTTTTATTGTATTTAAGAATAACACCATGGTACAAATAAAACAAAGTTAAACTTTCCGAGAACACCATTCAAAACCAACCAACGAGCGGTAATTTAAAATCACAGTAGAGGTCCTGTTTGCATCACTTACAACGTCATCGCTTGATGCTATAAAGGCATAGTTATAGCGCTCTGTCATTTAATTCGCATATTAAACAAAAAGAACAAACTTATTGCTGTTTCAAACTTCCTGTTAAACACTTATTCATATGTGCAAACTGTCTTGTGTTATCCACGGCGCTGCCGTGTGGGGATCAGTACACCCAGGAGACCGGTACCCACTGTGGGGTCGAGGAGGCTCTCTCGATGGCTTCCTCCACACCCTTAACGCTCTCATCCACATCGTTGTTCACAAGCGTTTCATCAAAGAAGGGGCGGTGTTTGCTTAGAATGCTGTCCGATTCCTTCTGGATAGCCTGTAGTGCCTCGGACTGTCAGGTAGAATGGAAACCATGTCACGAATGCAAATTAAATCGCTATTAAGATGTTCGTAGTATCGTAAACCAGTTCTAACCTGATTGGCGGTGTTGGTAGGAGCGATGAACATCACTAGAGGAGCAAACTCTGCCGTCCTGAGCACTTTGAGAGTCTGGAGAGAAGACACAAATGTTTTAGAAAACAACACATTTTCAGCGTATAGCCTTCAAGAAACGGTTTACCCTCTTCGTCTTGGCACTAGCAAAACATCGAGGTCATAGGTTTGATTCCCACAGAATGCACATTCGTTTCAAAGCGTAAAACTTGAAGTCAATACTAACTTTAACGTCACTCAGACCCTAAAGGGAATAACATTAGACTGTGAGACATAACCTGAGGTTCCACATCCAGCACGGCAATCTTCCCTTGCTCGTGGATCTTGTGAACGGTTTCAATTTTGGTTCCGAACATGTGGCACTGGTAGCTGCCATATTCAAGCAGCTCATTTCCGACGATACATCTGGTCATCTCATCATTAGAAATGAAATAATATTCCTTGCCGTCCTCCTCGTCTTTCTTTGGAGGTCTGGTGGTGTCTGAACGGAGAATGTTAGAACAGATTTGTAGATTAAAAGTGTTCATCTTTCAAAGTTCTTCATCTTTGTATTATAAAAATAAAACTTCTAAAATAATAAGTGACATGATCTGAACCGATGCTTCAAGTTATATTTTATTTAACTCCTTTTTGAGGATCTAAACAAACTTAATAGATGAATCACACAAAAACTTTCAAAAAGTAATAATTCTGTTTCCTTCTGTTATTAATTTAACATATCAAATGTAAGAAAGCACTGAGCTGTACATACGAGGAGCTGGATAGGCAAACTTCTCCGGATATTTGCTCAGCAGGGAATTTTTAATATGGCTCCTTCCAACTCCAGGTGCACCTAAAAAAAAAATATATATATATCTGTATCCTTAAGTACGAATTCTAAATCATGAGCTTGTGTTTGATATTGATGTACACTAGATGTCCTCTAGAACATTCTGCAAAGGCTTCCCCAATGATAATGGATCCGTAATCTATACAGTAAGTATAGATTATTGATTTTTATTGTATGATTGAAGCAGATGGTCATGAAACTAATTTAATTATCCGAAAATACTAATGGTCCCAAATGGTCTGAATTAATAATGGTGCTTAAAATATGATCGGTATTATATTGATAGGTTCTATGGTGCTTACCAATGAGGACGAGAGTTTTTCTATTGAAAGCAGGAAGTCTCACAACCTCCTCATAGGATATTACATCAAGCTGGTCAAAGACTAAAAAAAGGGAACAAAGAGGTCATTAGTTGATGTGTTTTGACCTACAGATCACCACCAAGAGCATAAAACGTAGAGTGTTTTACTAACTTGAGCTGTGTTTGGCGAGGTACTTGTCTTTGCATTTCTTCTTCTTGCCGAAAGGACTGCACGACTGACCGGCTTCCCGTGTTGCTTTGCTCTTGCTTGCTACTCGCCTGAAAATAATAATATTCTATTGGCCTGCAAATAACACTACACCTACAACTTCCTTGTATGAACGTATGAAGGGCGTCGAACGTACCATTCCTGAAGTTCAGGAGAAGGTATGAGTCCTGCAAAGTCTGTGGAGGAGCTGTCCACCTTTCCCTGCCACCAGTTCGGATCTTTCTTATTGATTATTTGAATGATGTCACCCGTTTGGAATTTCAGGCCAGCTTCCTTGCACGGGATGAGGTCGTCTTTGGCCGGGTCATAATCAAACTGTGCTCTCATGTACATCTGGAAAGAATACAGGAAACATTATGAAGATCTATAAATCATTTATAAACAAATTTGATTTATGAACCAATGCACTGCATTCTACGGGCTGGGTTAAGGAGGGTGATGGGACAGAACAACAAAAAAAGGTTGATCCAGAAAGAACATGAGCGAGTGTAAAATAAAGCAAATGTAAAAAGTGACACATTAATTTGAAATGAAAGCATATAAAGTATAAATTAAAGACCACTAAATTTATCTACAGCTAAAAGCTCTGAATTAATCTTCTAGATGAAGCAGTGTGGTAAACCTGTGAAGTTTATTCTCGCAAAAACGGGAAATGCTTTAATTTGAGTGCGGTTTGACATTGTGTGACCAGCAGATGGCAGCAGAAACACACAACTTTTCAAGTTATTAAAGAGCTAGTTCACCCAAAAATGTAATTCATAATTTACTCGCCCTCAGGTCGTTTTAAACCGGTCTTCATTTCTTTGTTCTGCTAAACACAAAGGAAGATATTTGGAAGAATGTCAGTAACCAAACAGATTTCATCCCCCATTTACTGCCATAGTGGGGTTAATAAATACTATTGGAGTCAATGTCAGGAACGCGGAAAGAGAACCCAAGTGCAGGCAGCGAAACAGGGTTTAAACAGGATTTTAATAAATAATAAACAGGAACAAAACAACAACCCACGAGGGGGTAAACAGGGAACACAATAAACTGAAGACTAACACTTGACAAGAACTACAACTACAAAAACACCTAGACTAACAAAACAAAACACTCACACTGACTTGACTTGACTAGACTATCAATGACAATGACAAAGACTCCAAGACATGGCATGGCAAAAAGCATGAAACATGTACAACGAACGAGCACAAGACAATAGACAAGAGGGTATTATATAGGGAGACTAACAAAGGGGATAACGATAGGCAGGTGTGGGTAATGCGACACAGGAGGAGAGCAATACTAGAAACGAGAGGGGCAGGGCCAAATGACGAGACAGGAGAGAAGGCATATTATGTCCTGATTGACCATAATATGATCCTCTCCACATAAAACACGTGGGTCTGTCATGATTCTGCCCCTAGACCAGAAAATCAAGACAAGAGCAGGCAGAATCATGACAGGACCCCCCCCTTTAATGAACGCCCCCTGGCGTTCACCAAAGGAGCAGACTAACGAGACAAGACTGACTGGGAAACGGACAACATCCAACAAAACATGGTAAAAAACAACAAGGGCAGACAGGCAAGAATAATCAATGGGTTGGGGTGACATAATAAAAATAACAAACAGGGGAGGGGGGGTGGGGGAACACAAGAGTTCATTGGGGGAACACAAGAGTCCGGGGGGGTAAATCCGTAGGGATTGGAATAAGGGGGAACAGTTCTTGTCCCTGGCGCTCGGAAGCGCGGAGTCCCAGGGGACTTAGGGGACACCCTGGGGGGCGGCGCTCGAGAGCGCGAAGTCCCAGGGGCTGTAGGAGTCCCCGGCTGAGGAACATGGCTTGAGGCCGGCTGGAAGGCCGGCTGAGGAACATGGCTTGAGGCCGGCTGGAAGGCCGGCTGAGGAACATGGCTTGAGGCCGGTTGGAAGGCCGGCTGAGGAACATGGCTTGAGGCCGGCTGGAAGGCCGGCTGAGGAACATGGCTTGAGGCCGGCTGGAAGGCCGGCTGAGGAACATGGCTTGAGGCCGGCTGGAAGGCCGGCTGAGGAACATGGCTTGAGGCCGGCTGGAAGGCCGGCTGAGGAACATGGCTTGAGGCCGGCTGGAAGGCCGGCTGAGGAACATGGCTTGAGGCCGGCTGGAAGGCCGGCTGAGGAACATGGCTTGAGGCCGGCTGGAAGGCCGGCTAAGGAACATGGCTTGAGGCCGGCTGGAAGGCCGGCTGAGGAACAGGACTGGGCGCCTGCGGGACCACCGGACTCGGGACCACCGGACTCGGGACCACCGGACTCGGGACCACCGGACTCGGGACCACCGGACTCGGGACCACCGGACTCGGGACCACCGGACTCGGGACCACCGGACTTGACGGGACCACCGGACTTGACGGGACCACCGGACTTGACGGGACCACCGGACTTGACGGGACCACCGGACTTGACGGGACCACCGGGACCACCGGACTTGACGGGACCACCTGGACCACCGGACTTGACGGGACCACCGGGACCACCGGACTTGACGGGACCACCGGGACCACCGGACTTGACGGGACCACCGGGACCACCGGACTCCGAGCCGCCCTCCGTTGCCTCTTCTTCTTCTGCCGAGCCACCCGCCTGGTGGTCGGCTGCAGGAACGAAGTGAATGGGATGGGCGGCTCGGGATTGGAGGCCTCGGACGAGGACCCCCAGGATTCCCGTCTCCCCCGCTTGCCAGTGAGACTGGACGGTTGTGGAGAGGCTGCAGAGGCTGGAGAGTGGTGCGTGGCAATGCCCACAACACCCATCTGCAGAGGACCACTCTCGGGTATCGCTACCAGCGGAGATGAGCAAAATGGGTTCGATGAGGTCGCGGACTCCGAACGCTCTGCGGCAGTTACCCACACGGCGTCGAAATCCAACGGCCTCATCGCCCTCATCTCGGAGCGAGAGAGTGGCTCTCTGAGACCGGCGTTGAAAAGCACCGCCAGCTCCCCCTCTCCGAACGCACCTTGTTCCGCGATGTCCAGGAACCTCCCCACATACTCATCCACAGTCTCATTCCCCTGGCGAAGACTGCAGAGGCGACGGGCCAAGCTGGACCGGTCAGTGTCCATGCTGCCGCTGGGTTCTGTAGTGGCTCGTTCGTTCTGTCAAGAACGCGGAAAGAGAACCCAAGTGCAGGCAGCGAAACAGGGTTTAAACAGGATTTTAATAAATAATAAACAGGAACAAAACAACAACCCACGAGGGGGTAAACAGGGGACACAATAAACTGAAGACTAACACTTGACAAGAACTACAACTACAAAAACACCTAGACTAACAAAACAAAACACTCACACTGACTTGACTTGACTAGACTATCAATGACAATGACAAAGACTCCAAGACATGGCATGGCAAAAAGCATGAAACATGTACAACGAACGAGCACAAGACAATAGACAAGAGGGTATTATATAGGGAGACTAACAAAGGGGATAACGATAGGCAGGTGTGGGTAATGCGACACAGGAGGAGAGCAATACTAGAAACGAGAGGGGCAGGGCCAAATGACGAGACAGGAGAGAAGGCATATTATGTCCTGATTGACCATAATATGATCCTCTCCACATAAAACACGTGGGTCTGTCATGATTCTGCCCCTAGACCAGAAAATCAAGACAAGAGCAGGCAGAATCATGACAGTCAATGGGGGATGAGATCTGTCTGGTTACTGACATTCTTCCAAATATCTTCCTTCAGTTCATCTTTATTCATTTCCCGAAGGCAATTTGGTTGCGGCACACAACACAAATCCATTTACTTCCTAGAAAGTTCTTAACCTGAAATAAATAAAATGACAACGAATGATTTGGGATAAAAGAATGATTTGTTTTACTAATCGGGGTTCTATATAACGAATGCCGGAAGGGAGAAGGTTAAACTCATGATACATTGGGTGGGAATCGTCTAACAAAATGCTCTGGGCTTCATCCAGAACCGGTCTATCAAACACTATAACCGGGCCATAGTGTTAAGCTGAACAATGAAATGTATACAGGTTTATAAACAATCTGAGGGTCAGTAAATGATGACAACGTTTTCATTTTTGGGTGAATTTTTAATCCAGAGGTACTCTACAGTTAGTTGTTATCGATGGATAATATTATATTCACCTGTTTTCCTTCACTGAAGATTCCCATGATAAACCACAAACCTTTTTTTAATCAAGAATACAGAATAGAGCGGACAAACACAAGGAAGAAGTAATCAAATCTTAAAAGCTTAAAGCTCACGTTTAAAGGTCAAAGCACAAAGTGAGTCGAGTAGATCACACCAAAAGAAAGAAACTGGTCTGATGTGACAGACTTCCATTGTTCTTCGACTCACCTCACACGGCATAGAGCGACCTTGCTGATTAGGGATGACTTTCAATGTGACAACGCCATTTGTGTCTTTCTGTAATGAGAGACAACGTCCAACATGATTAAACCAGGCGTATAACCTTACAACCGACAGGAAAATACTATGAACTTAAATAATATCATTAAAATAATATGACAATATATAATTGAATCATACAAATAGTAAAAAATATAATATTTTAGCAGTAGATGAATAAAAATGAAACAAAGTATGGAATTAAGTCAAACAAATTCTATAAACAGAGTAATTACACTTGCATAAGACATAAGATGCATTAAGATACATGATATCATTACAGTATTTACAGAGAATATACAGTATAGTAGCACTACATGCAAATGCAATTGTTGTTATATTCATTGTGAAATTATAAAATGTGTTAGTAATAATCTATTAATGACTATATGAATTGAAAGAGTGTGTTTTAATACAAGCATACGAAGTAGCTAGACGCAGTTTTTTATCTAATTCTATTTTTGGGTCACTCTCACAAAGAAATTATTAAGTCATTTGCAAACTCAAAAAATATAAAAAGAAAGCATTATTTACAACCATAACACTGATATTTTTGCATTATGTGTGTGACAATGAAGCACATTCGCACACTGTAAGCAAATGGTGTAAAACTAAATCGTGGACACTATCTTAGCTGTACAGTAAACCGTGTACATTAGGCATATACATATATTGAAGTATCGCATAGCATAATACAAAGACATAAAGATATTTATCGTGGCCCTATTTCAGTGTGTATCATAAAGCTATGGCAATATATTTCAAAATTAAATATATTTTTATGTAAAATTCAGTGTGAGATAGATTTATTTAGTTTACATAAAGATGGTTGAAGTAAACCTTAAATGTTGTCAATCATCTTTTACAAAATAACAAATGTTACAAAAAATTGGTAATGTTTTGGGAACGATCTGAACTTTGAGTGTCAGTCTCTCATTTTGATAAACGTTATGATACAAAGGTATCGTCTATCGTTTCGAATCGTGAACTGAGCGTATTGTTACACCCCTAGTGTGCATTGGAGTTTTACATTTAAAAATGAGGTTAAGTGGCATTGCCATTTGTAATTGAACATAACTAATAGGTTAAGAATGACAGTAAAACTCACCAGAATCTTCTGCAGCTGATCTACACTTTGATTAGAGACGCTTTTGCCATTGATTTCGGCGATTTCATCTCCTTCATGTAAAGAACCTGTCCAGAAATCATTTCAATAGCAGTTATATACTTAGCCGTGTCAACAAAACAGAATATTCACAAAAAAGCTCTACAATGAAATCCACTGTACCTTGTCTGTGTATCATGCCACCGTGTAAAATTCTCGCCACTGTACACCTCTGTTTTTCATTTAGTTTAAGAGTGACACCCTACACGGACACAAAACACATGTAGTATTTAAATTACGTTATATTTTAGATGTTCAGGGACAAGTAAATCATTAAGACATTGTGACATGTATTTCATTTCAAAACAAGGTTATATTTTACATTCTGTCGTCATACTTTGACGGTTTAGCAAGGCGGGACGAGAGCCATGAGGGAATGACAGAGGCCAGTGATCTCGCATCTCTCATGGAGGAGCTCCGGGAGCATAAAAGGAAGAGCGACAAGAGTGTACGACGAGAAAGGACCAGGCCTGGACTTTATGTTATGCGTTATTGTGTTTGTGTGGCCGTCAGTCGACCTTGAGGGAGCTGCTCATGGGCGCCGTATAGGGGGGAAAAGTTAGGACAATTCCAAGGGCCCCTGACTGACAGGGGCCCCAACAAATAGGGAAAAACTAATTAATTTTTTATTATATTATACACTATATAAATCATCATCATGTAGTATATTTCAAATAATAATAAATTAATGATATCTTTTATTTTACTTATTTTGGCAATAAAAGTTAAATATCCCCAATTGACCAAAAGTAAACATCCATATTGACCGAGCACCCCCCTGTGTCTGCATGAAATGGTTCGGTCCTGCCTATATATTTTAATCAGTGCAGGTAAACGTTTAGCAAGATATTCATATTAAATAATTGTCCATGCCCATTTTAGCAGACTTAACAACAGATGAGTCAGCAGCACCCCAGTCTCCCCATAACTGCACCCCTTCCTGTCCCAGTGAAGAAGGTGAGCAACACTGTGTTAATGACTTAACATCATTCCAGGGAGTCTGTGTGGGGTTCTCTGTCTCTCTTGCTCTTTTTTACCATAGCAAAAAAGAAAGTGGAATATTTATGAATGACAGAAATCAAACACAAATTATTTTCTCACATAATGACCATTATGACATAAAAAAGAACCTCTTGTCTGTATTAGATGCATTTAGAAACAATCAACCTGCATGCAAGTTACAGATAATATTAAAATAATCCAGTTTGATGCGTTCATTTAGACTGAATTTTGGCCGTTAAATGACATCTATAGATACAGGCCTTATTACTCCCACCATGAAGGGCAGTGTATTTGAGACGCTTGCACACACACAAATCTATCATATCTAATGTATGCAATCAAGTGATGATAATACAGAACTATAGGTAATTTGGGTTAATGTTCTGTAGTGTCATTTATTGGTATATATTTCCATTGTTCTTATTTGAACCATGTTAACTTACCTTTTAATTTGATGTCACTAGTACTGTTAGTTTTGTTATGACCATATTCCAAACCTAAAAAAACCTATTGATTTAGTGATCACTTGATCTGTTTTGTAGCACTATAATAACCCTGATGTGGAAATTAGTTGTTGGCATATATGTGCAGTTAAGTAAAAAAATCTGCTGTTTTCATTGTTTTGAAATGATGATGTTAATTTAATTTGATTAAAAGCTAATATATATTTAGGTTTTTTCTTTTTTTTTAAATCTGTCAATATTTTTTACAATAAAAATACATTGAGAATGGACATTGTATGGTGGCTTTTAATCTTGCATCAATAGTGAACTCCATACTGTATGCAGACTTGCATTTACAGATCACCAGCAGTAAATATTTTGCTAGTACTAGTATTGAACTACAAGAAGCAAGACAGTTGCAAGCCTTTTAGAGTTATTTAAAACTTTTGATTGGACAGTAAGGGCCTAGAGATGTGGTGCCAACAGCTGCACCAAAGGGGCCCAATTAGATTTTTTTTGTCATGGGGCCCAAAATTCCTGGCAGCGCCCCTGGAGCTGCTTGCCTTTTACTTTCGTTTTATTGTTTGTTTATTCTATTAAAAGTTGTTTTACGTTTGCTGGTTCCCGCCTCCTTCCTCACATGGAATTTTGTTACAAACACTATTGTCAAATAATGCATTAAATGTCCAAATGAAATGTTTCAAAACTATTCACTGATTGATGTGCACAATTCAACAGATTCTGCTGTTGAAAAATATATATACTGTTTTATGTTGGAATAAATGACAATACCAGTGGTTCAGAAGGACTTTTCTCAAAAGCCACCTCACGCATCTTGGTTGTCTCTTTGCCATTGGCGTGCCCTGCGCTGCCGTTGCTGTAGATGTCCTGCCGTTTACTGTCAAATGTCTGCATGGCGGCCTGAGAATGCAAACATTAAACACATAATATATACAGTATTACAGCCTTCCAGATGCCAATAATTAGCATTAGCACGAATTCTAACCAACCACACATTGACATTTAAGTTTTTACAAATGATCTCTTTGTCTAGTCTTTAAAAAAAAAAGAAATGATTGAAGGTGGTGGAGGAGGAGAATTAGACATCTGTTCTGGGTTAACCATTAAACGTTCACATTTGAACACTTCATTTAATTCGTCAATGCTGGGAAATGGAGCCAGATACAACTTACAAGGTTGGCATGGTTATCTTGTCTGATGAGCTTTGTTTTTAAAGAACTTATGCAACGTGATAAAATAAACCTTTAGTATAAACCTTTAATAAAATAAACCTTTAGTATAGCGTCAGCAGTAGCGTCAGCCCTCGTGTGCAGCCCTCCTCGTGGGAAGACCTACAAGTGTAAAGACCTGGGACTTTAGTATATTTAATAAACATTTTCTTTCACTTTCCTTGTATACTAACAACATGCGTTACTCCACCGCAGACCATGTTCTCACTCAAGACGCAAGGCACGACATGCTCACTCTCATGCGCGTCCCATTCATACCTTCCCTTCTACACCTCTGTCTCTCACTGTGGGTCTCTGGAACTGCCAGTCAGCTGTGAACAAGACTGACATCATCCATGCTTTTGCTAGACAGTCTGAAATTCACATTCTAGGTCTTACTGAGACATGGATTCATCCTGAGGACTCAGCCACACCTGCTGCTCTCTCCACCAACTACTCCTTCTCTCACTCTCCCTTCTAAACTGGAAGAGGAGGAAGCACAGGATTGCTTATCAACAATAATTGGAAATATTTCCCACTATCTTCACTATGCAACATCTATTCATTTGAATACCACACTGTGAATATCACTTCTACCCTATGCTTGTGAATTCTACACCGCCCTCAACACCACCCTCAACACTAAGTATGCTCAACATCCTGTCTAGATAACCTTTGTCTTCTGTTCTCCAGACCAGCTTGCGCCATCCCCTCCTGCCCTTGGCTGTCAGACATCCTCCGTGAAAAACGGAGTACACTCGGGGCTGCAGAAAGGAAATGGCCAAGACCAAGAATCCTGCTGACCTAAGTGGCTACTAGTCACTACTCTCCTCTTGTTCTGCTAGTGTTACCAAAGCTAAAACATCTTCCTTTACAACCAAGGTGAGCAATGCACCTATTATTCGGCAGCTCTTCTAGACATTTAACTCTCTACTTTGCCCCCTCCTCCCTCACCCACTACCTCTTTGACTGCAGAGGACTTTGCTGACTTTTTCACTGAAAAAAACATCATCCATCAGCAATAATTCTCAGCACCTCAGACGTCGGTACACACCACCCTCACTTCAGACATTGAACTATCCACATTCAAACAGGCCCAGGTCATGCCCCTACTTAAGAAACCCACATTGGACCCATTTACTACCGACAGTTACAGACTCTCTATTCCCATTTATTGCAAAAACACTTGAAAGGCAGTTTTGAACCAGGTGCCTTCCTACCTATCCCAGAATAAAGTATTGGATGACAAACAGTCCGGCTTCAAAACAAAACAAACCAATCAACTGAGACTGCACTGCTTTCGGTCACAGAAGCACTGTGGCTAGCTAAGGCGGAATCTAAATCCTCGGTCCTGATTTTGCTAGACTTATCTGCAGGGTTTGACACTGTCAATCACCAGATACTGCTAACAACCCTGTCATCACTAGGAATCTCAGGCACTCCTCTCCACAGGTTCAAATCCTACCGCCTTCAGGGTGTCATGGAGAGGCTCACTGTCCACTGCTCACCATCACTGGGGTCCCTCAGGGATCGGTGCTTGGACCACTCCTCTTCTCCATCAACACAACATCCTTGGGACCCATCATATGGGCACACGGCTTCCCCTATCACTGTTATTATGCTGATGACACCCAGATGTTTTTCATCTCTATCCACTGGCTACTGGTTGAAGACTATCACTGGATCTGGACCGGCATACTTTCACACCCTCCTATACTCCTACACCCCATCAAAAACCCTTCAGCAAACAAGCAGAATCTTGTATTGCCTTCTCAAAAGGGCTTTCCCGCTCATTCTCCTTCACAACTTCTTCCTGGTAGAACATTATTCCCAACTCAGTCTGGTCAACCACATCTCTCACAACATTAACGATCGATATCCATTTATTCAGCACCTCCGCCATGGACAGCGCCTGTTAACGTGGGACGTAAGAAAGTAACCTCCTAAGGTATAGTTCGGGAAACAAGCCTAGAAAAGGTATAACTGAAGTTAAGGTGTACATTTAGAGACAACATTATCGGCAAACGCAACCCTGGCTTTTGTTGAAACTAGTAACTTTGTATTAGCACCTATTGTATTATTGCTCCTGTATGACATATCGCTCCCTGAACACTCTGTAAGTCGCTAAATGTAAATTAACTATGTCTACTGCATACATTTGTATAAGGAAAGAGTGAATCATAAAGAGTGGTTTTCACACTGCACGAGATAGAGTGATACGATTGTGAGACACTCGGACTCGTTGAAATAAAAACAGAGAATCAGCAATGCGCTCCCAGTGTAAATGTGTGCACTCCCTGGGGAAATATGACACGCTGATTTCAGACAGGAAGGTCAGTTATATGCATTCAACGGATACATTCAGGATTTGAGATGACTGTAAGCATAATTATACCAATGTTTGTGTCCTCACCAGCAGACGATAACATTACGTTAATTCTAAACTGCACAAGGTTACTATTGTCACACAAATGGATGTATAACTAACCTAAATGTGGTGTGTATTTAGAAAAGTGTTTATATTTAGAATGACAATTTTAGAGAGAGAGTAACTTCGGGCAGAGTTTTAGTTGACCGCGATCCTTCTTTGTGAAAACGAAAGTAAACTTTTAAATATTAGTTCAGTAACAGTTACAGAAACGAACAACAGTCCATCAGTGTCTTAATCTTTATTTGTGATAAATACAACAAACACAGTACAGCTGTTGCTTTACGACTTCATTGCAGAAATTTCTCTCTCTGAAGGCTGAATGTGCACTCATCCCATCACAAGGACGCAAAGGGTCAATAAGGTTTATATGAACATTTTATCATTGAATCAAAATGTAGAAATTATGTCCTCACTTTTATGTCAATCAAACCCTTTACCCCTTTCTCTGGGATTTTTACAACATAAGGGTGAGTAAATAATGTGAAACTGACCCTTCAAGTCGAAGGCTAACAATCCTGTTTGTGGACACCGGCCCTAATACATCAAAGATGGCAGTTATCTCAGGCATCTCAGCAAAATACTGTTTTTTGTCAATGATTTTAGACTCACAGCTGTGGCTGTGAAGGACAATGTTAATCATTTCAGTCACGCTGTAAAGAAATGCCAGATCTCACTTTTACAACCTCATAAGCAGGGATTTGTAATGAGGTGTCATGATGTGCATGCATCATCAAAGCTCAGGACAAAGTTACAACACTCCTATGACATGCATCGCATAACTGGGACTTTGCAGCGTTCAGCTTGAAAACGTGATTTATGATGAGTTGACGGCACAATCTAGTGTCAGCCAGATATTGTGATGAAGTGTGCTGTTTTATTGTGTCGTAAAATCCAATGTGTCTATGAATTTTCAACATAATGTTAAAACCCCATAGAGACGTCAACTGGACCGGCATGCCCAGTTCATTAAGTTCATTTAAAGGGATAGTTTTCCCAAAAATTCTGCCATAATTTACTCAACCTCCAGTTGTTCCAAATCTGTATAAATTTCTTTGTTCTGGTGAACACAAACAGTTCTTGGCCACCGTTGACTATCATAGTAGGAAAAATGACAATGGAAGAAAAAAGGGCTTTCCTGCATTCTTCAAAATGTCTTCTTTCAACAGAATAAAGAAAACTGCTCGGTTACAAGCATTCTTATATCTTTCTCTGATTTGGAACAACTTTAGGGTGAGACTTTTCATTTTTGGGTGAACTGTCCATTTAAACAATACACCTTAGTGGAGGTATGGAGGCATATATTAATAACTTTAACAGGAAACGCATAAAATTCTCAAGCAAAAAATCTTTTTCAATACAATTCAACACAATATATTTGTAATTTCCTTATCATGGCAGGTTGCTCTTGTTACTTTCACAAAACTCAAAACTTTGTTCTTATCCGAAACAACCGAGACCAAAACAGTAAGATGGAAAAACAACTTCTTATACTGCGTAAATCCTCAAAAATGCAATCAGATTAATACTTTTACACATGCATACACGTTTGTAGTGCAAAAATGTGTCCTGCCTATTCACGGTGAGGAGAAGAGAAATAATGCTCAACTTTTCATTACATAGTTCTTAAAATGGCCTATATTCTTATTTTAGAAATCCTTTTACCAAATAAAAAATTGACTCACTCATTTTGACTGTACAGTAAATTGATACCGTGTAACAATATCATGATATATTTTGTTAAAGTGAAATATGATTACTCTTAGCGTCAAAACAATATAAGTACAGTATGAGTCAGGAAAATGGCTATTTAATAAAAACGAATCTTGTCTGTTATGTCCGTTAAACCACATTTCAAGATATCCAGTTCATAATAGTGAGCCCCAATATTTAACTTATTGTCTACACCATAATACCAAAATATGTCTGTGCGAAAAGGAAGAATAACAAAGCCAAGTGCTTTGGATTTCAGGGTGTATAGCCTGTGCTAGCGAAAAGTGAAGTGAGAGGGACAGGGAGGGTAAAAGGGTCCATTAGTGTAAGAAATGAGATAACAAGACCAACTAAGAGTTCCAGCTCTGGGAAAAATCACATTAAGTAAATCCAATCACACAGAGTGCTTTAATGTTTCCTGATCTTATGGATTCTCTGCAGAAGTCCACTTGGACACCAATACGAATGATAATCCTATAAAACGCCTGTTCGCTCAGTTGTGTTTGTGCTTTCTGATCCATTGTAAATACAGCATCTGTCTGGTAGATCAGAGTTATACGTACAGAAAGTAAAATCACATACAATACAACCTCAACTTCTTAAATACAGTCAAGAGTTCCATACAGACGGAGGAATATAGAGTAAATGTCGGTCTCCGTGTCTGCATTGGGTACATACACATTTTATAATATGAAGTACTCTAAATGTTCTCAAATGACTTTAACCTCTTTATCTCTGGTGCATATTTTGTATGTTTTACTCAAATTCAAAAGAGTGCCCAATCCACATGCATTGGAGTAAATTCATCAAATCGAATTTGACATAAAATGCTCAAAATTTTAACAATTTGGCAATAATTTGACTTCTATTCTGTTATGTAACTGTTATATGTTACACAGTAATTTTTTTTGACGTAGAGCTTTAATTTGATACATGACTCATGTATGTGTTTCTGTTATATGAAAAGGAAATTGAATACCATTCGTTTTTTCGGTTTTGGGAAGACAAATTCCTTCATGTAGCATAAATGCAAAATGTATGGGACCTGTAAGAAAGCTGAGACTTTGAGCTTTCATAAGATATAAGTCGAGTTGTATGCTCCACAAACATATAGGCTTGATGATGTGGGACCTGTGGGTAGAGTTTCGGAGATTATAGGATTAGTTCTGTCATCATTTACTCGCCCTCTCGTCATTTCAAACCTGTATGAACCCAAAAGAAGAAATATTGAAGAATGTTGTTAACATCCCCCCCATTCACTTGCATTGGTTTTGTGTCCATACAATGGGTAAATGGTGGGCTGCGCTGTTCTGTTACCGACATTCTTCAAAATATCTTCTGTTGTGTTCTGCCGAAGAAATAAAGTCATACAGGTTTGAAACGACAAGAGGGTGAGTAAATGATGGGAGAATTTTCATTTTGAAGGTGAACTACTCCTTTAATGTGTGCGTATATGAATGACATAATATACTGTATATGTTAAAATGTTGTTCTGTCGTCTACATAGTGAAAGACTACTTGGATACTACTGTTATATGATACAGAAAAGTGAACTGATCCTTTAAGACACAAACAACACATTCATTTCAGTAGCAGAACCACTTGAAATCTTGTGTAATAAGCCAGCTGATATCAAAGCCTAAAGACCGTCGGCAAAATCTCCCGTGAACTCACTTCACACTGCTGACAAAGCCATCTTCATTAGAGGGAAGTCACATGTCCATGGAAACATCCTGAGCAAAGGTTGCGTGCCACGGTTGGGCTGATAAAACCCCAGTGCACGGGTCAGAGAGGTCCATGAGTGTCCAAAGAAACACTCAAAGTCAAAGTACATTTTTTATATACATAAATCCTAAAATGCTTACATGGTAGATGGATATGTACATACTGCAGCTAAATAAGACAGTAATTGTTTATTTATTTAGATTGAACCTGCCTAGTATATATACAGAACAAAACAGAACGTAACACCAACTGGGTTCAACTTGTGGCATCCATGGTTCTTGTTTGCAGCATTGAGCTGCCAAAATATTGCAACCATACAGTTCACTCCATGCAGTTGTCAATCCCTGACGTTTGCAGTGTGGACAAACAAGTGTGCGTGATATGACCACCGCACCTTCCTTAACTCTGTACGCTTCCTACTTTGGAGTTTCACTCAGTCAGAATGCTCATGTGACAAAGCAAAACCCCCACAGATTGAGCGGTTTTACTTGATCTTCAGCACTGAAATCCATAAATTTCAACTTTACAGTTTTGTATAATCCCAAAGTTTGTTTCTTATTTATAGCCAAGGGGGGTTTTCTCGGCATGTGGCTAATGGCTTGCTTACTGGGGGATTTGTTGTGCAATAAGCTGCCTTGAAACAATTTGTATGGTATCTATATTGCATTAGAAATCACTATACAAATACACTTAAAAAACATTTATCCCCCCTCAGGTGGTTGAGGAGATGCGCAGTGCAGTAGACCAAAATAAGCGAGGTCTAATATATTAAAGGCTAGATGGCTCCGGCATAATACTTACACTGCGTCGAGTTTCCAGTCTCATGCCCCGGGGAACAAAGCCTCCTATGAAGAAAGCACTGAGAGAAGACACCGGAAAACAACTACAATGAGTTTTGGGTGTCTCATCTTCAAAATCATGTGTACGTCAAGATGTCTGATGGACCCATGCAGACAAGCCATAACACAGTGTGTTGGGGGACAACTGGTTTGTTGGTGTTATTTGCTATTATAAACTGTTCATTTATTCTTCTGTATGTGACTCTTTCTTTCTTTAAGACATTCTGAGAAATGACTCTGTGGTTTTATTGGAAGTCAATGAGGTTCATTGGAAGTCATAGGGTTTCAATGCTGTTTGGTTATCAACATTCTTCAACATATCTTCTGTATAAGAAAGTCATACAGGTTTAGAATGACATGAGGGTCTTGGCATGGGCTCATTGTGCAAGTAAACAACCACCTAGCAACACCCAGGCAACACCAGGGGCGCAACTCTGGTCTGACAGGCGGGGGGACCAAAATAAAGTGTTGGGCAAAGGTTTTAATTTCAGTTACAGAATAGCCTGATATTTTAATCATAATATGGTGTGTGAAAGCACACTAAACGTCTGTAAACACTGGATCAGAGCCATACACTTACCCCTAACCTTATCCTAAACCAGGGGTATTCAATTAAAGCTTCTGGATTTTCTTTGCAGCGGAGGTCCGGAAAATTTTAATATGTTGTATATGAAAAGTTAACATGTTTTATTATTTACTTTTTATTACGAAACCCACAGTTAGCATGGATCATAGTTCGAAGGCCTGGTAACTGAGAAAATGTGCTGTAGGCTCTGGTGCTTAACATTTTTTATGTTATCATATCGGCCGATAATACAGTTAAGGCTGATTTATTATAGCCGACAGATTATTTCCCCTGGTTAAACTTCTTCAGGAGCACGCTGCTCACAGTTAAAATACGGTACAGTAATGTCTTTCTTTCGTGATCATTCACTTACTGCTAATAGCAAAACATTGTTGATGTAAGTACAGTACTGTATGTTGATACAGTATTTATGAATGTGAAAATTATAAAAACAAAAGCATATTGTTTCAATCGGACTGCTGTCTGAATGCTTTCTCTCTTGAGACCTGTTAGACATGTGGCTATTAAGAAAGAATTTCATGGGTTGTTCTGGAAGAACATCTATCATTTGTTTATTCAATAAAAAATATAGTAGAAAAGTTTGAAGGTTCAAGAATCGTCAACTAGTATAAAGTAGACTTGGTACATGATTTTCAGGGGAAAAAGAGAACTAACGGTTACGTTGCTTTCTGCAGTCAATGTTTTCAAATAATCACAGTTGTCCACTGTTGTGAGGTAGGCGGGACGAGAGCCGGGATTCGATACCGGAGCATGAGTGATTACGAGCGTCAGCTGTATGGTCTCGTATCACGGAGGAGATTGGGAGTATAAGAGGACGAGAGACCGGACTGTCAGTGGGGGAGGACTTTATGTTATGGTTTGTGTGTGTCTCTTTTTACGTTTGATTTTTATAAATTAAAAGTCTATTTTATGTTCGCCGGTTCCCGTCTCCTTCCTTCCCTTTAATTGAACGTGTTACATCCACTTTTTGCCTTTTGATTTAGTCTTAAGGAATTTTATATTAACATAAGATACTTCACATCAGCCAATACACGGTTATCGGCTTCCAATGTAAAATAATTATCGGTTATTTGGCTTAATTTACATATCGGTGCCACCCTATTAGAAGCCATTCAATATTATTCATACACGAACCGATTCTAAATGAAACATTAATTATTCATTATGAAATGCTTGAAACCTGCTGATTATTAATGCTATTAATATGATTAAAGTCGCCATAACTCAGACAGTTTCTGCACATCCCATGTTAATCTTGGGTCCTTACAGAATAGTATCGCGCCCTTCAAAAAGTTGTAGTCTTTAGTTTGATCACATTTATAAAAGACAGACACAGCTGTAGTATTATTTCCTGAAAACGTATGATGCGTGCGGGGGGGGTGGGGGGTTGGAACTAAAGCATGTGCAGAAGACCCATTGCCAACAAAACACAGACATATGACTACGTTTCACTTACGCATGCGGTTCATGTCCGGCATCTTTAAGCTTGGGGACCGCGCCATCTATCATTAACATTTACATTTACATTTTTACATTTAAATTTAGTCATTTAGCAGATGCTTTTTTCCAAAGCGACTTACAGATGAGGCTTTTCCAAAGCGACTTTTTTCCCAAGTGACTATCAGTTTCAATCGATCTCCAAATCCAGCGTTATAAAAACCGCTTATATATAACATCCATCACTTAAATTAGCTTGTAGTTCTTACACTTTCACCATTCCAGTCCGATATTAGTGGGCGGAGTTAGTGTAGAGAGCTTTTACGGGCTATTTGCACTGAGTAGACACTCCGTCAAAATTACGCATTACATTGAAGAGGAAAGTTTCAAAAAGTGAGGGGCGCCTAAATGTCCCCGCCTGCAGAACACTCAATGAACCACATGGCAATGTGTTAATAATACCTGGCAACTATACAGCTACATAGTGATAACTCAATATCTTGATCTTGTGAAAGAGTGAAAAAGAAACATCTGTGTTTTGTAGTGCTGCGATTCTTTTTTTATGGTACAGCCGGTTTCATCTTAACAACATAAACAAACGTTACTACGCATTCGCAATTTTGTGACTCCAACTTAACATCCACAAACATTAAAGTGCCTGTAGAATATTTCTGATAACAATCAAAAGAAACCGAGAAGAACCGTCACTTGGCTAAACTTGTCTCTCCAATATTTTGAATTTAGACTCCGACACCAAGCTAAACTGCTGGATGTCACTGCACTACACGGTTTGTTTTACTGTGACCAAACTGCAGGACCCATTCAACAAATTGTTTATTACATAAAATAAACATACATCAAAATTCAACAAATTGTTTATTTCATCTTCTAATTTAAATTGTCTATTTAATGATGAATATGAATTAATATTAACATAAATTAGATAAAGTTGTATTATTAGATACTGAACAAACATAAACCAGAACTTAAGTCTTACGTTTTCATCTATAATCAGCCTTGTGTGAAAAGGGAAGCTTTAGGTCTCGTGCTTTTTATCTAAAGCAAACAGAATGCCAGGGACACTGTGTGCTACACAAGCAGCTCCAAACAGTTCTCCAGACTTCCCTCTTTAATCTGCAGAGAAAATTACGGCTTCTAAATATAGATCGCTTGTGCGCTTCTGCTTGACTAGTGAAGCGTCATACATACATGACTAAGAAGCCAGCACCCATAATGCTCTGGGCCAATAAACGCTCCCATCAGCAGTATTGATATCACCCAGGGCTGGTATTCCGATGAAGGACTCTGATGCTTTATGAATGATTCCTGCTTATCCTGATGATATCCTGAACATGTTCATTGTTTTATCTTCCTCATAAAAGATCATCTCACCTTGATACACAGCATGAAAATATAAATCATTAATGTTCCTGGCGCAAATAGTTTGGGAAGAATTTAATACTTGGGTTTGTTCAGTTATTGGCCACCACACACACACACACACACACACACACACACACACACATAATAAAAATCAGCTATCATCATCGGCTGGTCTTAAAAACTACAAATTTGTCAACGTTGTTAACTAAGATAAGGGGTAATGAACCTTTCCCGCATGGGAGGCTCAGAGAGAGGCGTGAAAGTGAAATATGTCAATTTATGACTGAAGATGAAACATAGTCCTTTTGTTTTGCGCATGTTTTTCTGCATGCCATGGGATCTTGAGTTCACAAACAAATATAACCTCACTCATGTTAACAAGTCTTTTGTGCTGGCACTAATCCTATCTTCCCTACAGAGCACTATTGTCAGGTCATCAGTGCATTATAAAGTTAATCTTAGGAAACATAATAAAGTGGGAGGGTCGGGGTCATCAACCTTGGAACTGTATAGACCTTAACGTCCCAGCATCACTGGTACACTGGAACTGGTAATTCTGATCACATCAGTCAATAGAGGTGCTACTGATGACGTTATTCACTGTGTACATTACTGATTCAATTATTACATCTGATCGTAACAATTTGCAGAAATAGAGAAATCTTCAATGTTTTCAGAGAACAATGGGAATTTCACTCCAGTCTCCTTCCTCTTGAGAAAGTTTTAATGAAACCTAACTTTTGTCAGACAGTGAGACAGTAACAAAATGTTTACAAACACATTTTACAAACATATGTTACAGGTCGATGCGCAGCCATCGTCGTGACGTCATATTGCATCACATCAAAACAATGATTATATATTAATCATTTATAATGATCGCTTACCACGGTTATTCGTTTATACTATTTACAATCAAAGCACAAACCGGTATAAAGCGGAAAGTTGAGCGCTAGAGCACCAGTGACGCGCGTTCGCAGCTGTCATCGCGACGCGTCAAATCAAAATAACATTTTATTTTGTATGCTTTTATGATTAATGTAATATAATATTTCGGCTATTTCATTTCTGTGTTGAGAAGTTAAACTTAAAATAGCGTAAAGGCTAAAGCTGTGCCGAGCAGCAGCGTGATGCCGATGTCAAACCGGGCTGCACCAGAACAGACCAGAACATCTCCAACCCTCGTCATGTACATCAGCGACTACCGCGATTCAACATCCAAGCTAATAGAAGCAGCGATATACAGTAAACATGCGATTGTAAATGCGGAAATGAGAATAACAGTCATCCTCCGAAAAGATAAAACGTGTCGATTCATTCGCGAAATGACGTCTTACCTTCTCTGCCTTGGGTTGCTGCAGCAGTTGTTCCAAATAGAGATCCGAGAGAGCGGTGCGCGCGCTGTTCACTCGCCCCAGAGTGACCGCTGGTTCGTTTTTATTGCAATTTAATGTCATGCTTCGCACGCAGGGGGTAAAAAACAAGAAAAAAGTAAGAATCCGATCAAGGTCCGAAACGAGTTGATAAAGAGAGCGATACGGAAGATAAAGGTCGAGCCTTAGCTCGAAGTCCGGAGTTTGCGCAAGAGAGGAGACGCGGCTGACAAGTCACATAAACAAGAGTGTGAGGAGCGTGGGGAGCGTGAGGAGCGTGAGGAGGGGGCCGGCACACTGCAGCTTGACACTGATACTCGCGGAGTAAACGTCAGATGAACCTTCAAAACATTTTGATAATACTACTATGGCGAAGACTTGTCTCGTGAATATTAATTACGTAAAGCGACGTTGGCCCAGCTCTCACAGCTAACAAGCCAATCGCGGGGAGCTACTGGAGGAAGGCGTGGCTTGTGAATATCAATCACGGGTTGGGATTGGAAGGAGCAAGAAATATGAATGACATCACTTGTTAGAAACACGACGCACGTCTCGATGGTTTTGATACAGTGTGATCATTTTACTTTTATTTTTATTTGTGTTTTAATATTTGTTACATAAATGACGCACGTCTCGATGGTTTTGATACAGTGTGATCATTTTACTTTTATTTTTATTTGTGTTTTAATATTTGTTACATAAATGACGTCCGTCTCGATGGTTTTGATCCAGTGTGATCATTTTACTTTTATTTTTATTTGTGTTTTAATATTTGTTACATAAATGACGCACGTCTCGATGGTTTTGATCCAGTGTGATCATTTTACTTTTATTTGAATTTGTGTTTTAATATTTATTACATAAATGACGCACGTCTCGATGGTTTTGGTATAGTGTGATAATTTTACTTTTATTTGAATTTGTGTTTTAATATTTATTACATAAATGACGCACGTCTCGATGGTTTTGATCCAGTGTGATCATTTTACTTTTATTTGAATTTGTGTTTTAATATTTATTACATAAATGACGCACGTCTCGATGGTTTTGGTATAGTGTGATAATTTTACTTTTATTTGAATTTGTGTTTTAATATTTATTACATAAATGACGCACGTCTCGATGGTTTTGATCCAGTGTGATCATTTTACTTTTATTTGAATTTGTGTTTTAATATTTATTACATAAATGACGCACGTCTCGATGGTTTTGATCCAGTGTGATCATTTTACTTTTATTTGAATTTGTGTTTTAATATTTATTACATAAATGACGCACGTCTCGATGGTTTTGATCCAGTGTGATCATTTTACTTTTATTTTTATTTGTGTTTTAATATTTATTACATAAATGACTCACGTCTCGATGGTTTTGATCCAGTGTGATCATTTTACTTTTATTTGAATTTGTGTTTTAATATTTATTACATAAATGACGCACGTCTCGATGGTTTTGATATAGTGTGATAATTTTACTTTTATTTGAATTTGTGTTTTAATATTTATTACATAAATGACGCACGTCTCGATGGTGTGATCATTTTACTTTTATTTTTATTTGTGTTTTAATATGTATTACATAAATGACGCACGTCTCGATGGTGTGATCATTTTACTTTTATTTTTATTTTCATTTGTGTTTTAATATCTCTTAAAGCTTCTCCCTGTGAAACATTCCTGCTGGAAAACGAAATTCTGATGGATTTTAATCCTGCTCGTAAGAACTTTACACAAAGGACATTTGTAATGGTTTTATTGGTAAACAGCTAATGGTTTATCATGGTATGCTTTCTTTCTGCAAGGGTGCGTCATAATGAAAGAATTAAGTAATATGAAGAAAGACATATTATATGAATATAACCAAACATCGATAAGATCAAATCTTTACGTCTCCTTTTTAATAGTAATGCAAATAACACTTACGTGTGTTGACTAGCATGTCTAGTCAATGCACTTTCTTTCTATCAGTCAGTTAATAAATCAGTTTCTAGGAGCTTGTGCGCCCCCTTGCGCCACACGGTATACCGTGCATTGCCTTCATATTTTTACAGAGCTGAGAGGTATTAGTACGAAGAAAAAGAGTTTCAAACAGTCTCACAATTAACCGTCATATCTTATGATCTTTAGACAAATCAAGTGTTCTTTAAAAGCAAGCCAATATTTGATAACATATGTTTTGATAATAAATGATAATAAATTTTGTAGGTTGCAGCCCCTCGTGATCAAAAGTGCCGTTCATTTGGAGTTTGTTTCCTCCGGGTATAGACTTTGGCAGGTGGATTGCATTACATGTAAACGATCCTCAACGCAAATTTCATTTGTGTTATCTTAAAGGAATAGTTCATCCGTCATTATTCGTTCACGCCTTTTTTTGTTCATTTGTCTCTTTGGTTTTGTGTCTTTACAGTGGAATGCAGTGGGGGCCAGTGATGTTTGTTTACCAACATTTCTCAAAATTTCGTTTACACGTCTCTATTTGTCATAATGCTTCAAAATATGCTGCAACCAAAAGATGACAACATGTAAAGTTGACATCTTGAACAACGCCACCTGTAATGCTGCACAGAGTTCTAAAGAAGTTGTGGTGTAACCGACCGCGGTCTGAAAGGTTTGGTAAATGCTATTGCAGTGCTGAAGAGGACCACAATAGAAACCTGTCCTTGTTTTAATCCATTTACACCGTGAACACCAAAAGCACAGAGATCACTTACAGCTAGTTTCCTTTCTGGTTTAACCCAAAAAGGTTTGGTTCACTTAAAGTGCACTACATGTACACAAACCACTCTAGTCCCCTCGGTGTGAACCGATGTGAAATGTTGCTCTCGTGGTTACAATGAGTTCAAGGGTTCTCAAAACATGTTACAAAAAAAGCAATAAACATTGCAAATGAAACGACAGGCTTAATCTAACGTTCACATTCATAGAGTCTGTTTAAAATTAGACACTTTGACAAATAGTTTATGAAATAATCTTTATCTGAACACGAGTTGACAAGTAAAGTGGGCACATTTATTTCACGAATCCTTAAATATTTGGTCATTCGGACTTTGTTCGATCGTGTCTAATAAATAATCACCAGCAATTCATGTAACAAGTTTATAATATTTCAAATATTTCCATATTGCCTTTAGACACATTTGTTTGTGTCAGAAGTGAAACTGGGGGAGTTTTGTTGCGTGGGCTCAAGCCTCTTCTGCATTTTCAAGCACTGAGCTGTAGCACCGATAGAGGGTTCAAGACTTCATATGACTGCAGTATGTGGTTTGCCTCATGTGCAAAATAAAGTTTTGATACTGGGCTCTTTTGTCATATCCTGCGGAGGCAGAGATAGCAGACAGAATCTTCTCCATCTTCTTGAATGTGTATGAAATGAATAAGGTGAAAATCATTTCCTTTTAGCATACTTAGTTTATAAGCTTAAATTAAATGTGTATATATGCTTGGACAAAGATCATATTTATGGTAAAAATATCAAGACTCTCTTTACAACTGTGTACTGTGCACATACTATACAACTGTGTCTAAATGTACATATGTTATTTTTCTCTTAATCATTTGAAAAAATAAATACATCAAATTCCCAGTTCACCAAGTGTATTGTTATTTGGAGCAGCATTTCTTTACGTGGCAAAACAACTGGGAAAAAAATCAAACATTATTACACAACCATATTTCAAAAACATAATTTTGCTTTTCAGTTATTTATTCATTAATATATAAAGACATCGGGTATTGCAGTACACTAAAAATAAACTCCAGTTTTTATTTAATGTTACTTCATTCTTTTTGTTAACATTTTTATCTTGCAAATGTTTTTGCTTATGCAGGCAATAGGCCTATTAATATTTCAAGCCCGACTGAATAAATCTGACCACGACACAGTTTATATCATCTTCTGTCTATTGAGTGTATCAGCATGTTTGTTGGCTTTGAAATGTCACTTTTACATTGTAGACTTGCCATGTTTTGAAAACAAGGGTAAAAATTTGAAACTAAAGAATGTCGCAGATTTAATCTTTCTGTTCTGCAAAAAATAAACACTAGCTCAAAACTACATGCACACAAATGCTATTAGAATCACTTATACTTACCTGGCACTAGATTTTGTAACTTCCAAGGGTTCAACTGCAAGTGAGATTTTGTTTATGTTATAACAATATTGCTGATTTTGTTTTAAACTGAGGATTTTCATTCTGAAAACTAAAGTTATTTACTGACCTGTAATAAGTCAGTATCACAAAGTGATACTTTATGCAACTCACTATATGACTCTCCACTATCATTATAGAGGCTTGGTAATGTATAGCCTAAATGTTCTTATAAATGAATCAATGTGTGTCGATGTACAGTAAGATAGCTTCTGCGAGGGATTACAAAATAACACAAAGGTTTACCGTATATGGAATGGTGGTGATGTCAATGGTTCAAGATCCTTATCAGGAATTCAAAAGAAAGGAAAGTTTGGTTGAAAACCCCCTTGGCATCAGACCTTTAATGTTTGATGTGCAACAAAGTTAAACACAGGCAAAAACAAGGGGAAGCACAGATTCTCTGAATCAGTCTTTGAATCAGAGAGATCACGATGATGACAGCTTTCCTGTAGCTCAGTGGTTAGAGTATGATGCTAGAAACGCCAAAGTCGTGGATTCGATCCTATGGGATTGCACATACTCAGAGACAATGTACAGTATAATGCAATGTAAGTCGCTTTGGATAAAATCGTCTGCCAAATGCGTAAATGTAAATGATGACTTTGCATCCAGAATAAACGTTTGTGTTTACATAATATGTGTACTGTGCATGTTCATTTTGTATTTATAAACACATACATGTATACATATTTAGAAAATATTGACATCAATTAAAATGATAAATGTTTATTATAGTCTTCTGAAATATATGTATCTATGTTTATGTTCTTCTAAATACAAAACGAATGTGCACAGTATACTGACATATATCGTGTAACCACAAACTTTTATTCTGGATGCGATACAACCCATACAATGGAAGTCAATGGGGATCAGTGTTGTCGGGTTATCAACATATATATTTTTTGTATTCTGTCGTACAGTCATATAGGTTTGCAATGACATGAGGGTGAATAAATGATGAGAGAAGTTTCATTTCGGGGGGAACGATCCCTTAAAACAGAGGTTCTCAGGGGCCGTGGCCTACAAGGGGACCCGGCGGACTGCAAAGGGGTCTCAGAATGACTAATCATTTTAAATGAGAAAAAATGAGCACAGAAATTCATTTTAAAACAGCTAAAAACCAAGATGTTACGCATATTTACAATTTTCCATTTTGAGAGTGGGAGGGGGGACTTTTAATGTTGTTGGATACGGCCTTGGAGTCAAAAAGGTTGAGAACTACTGCTTTAAAAGTTCTTTATGGGACCACCCAGACATAAAGACTTTAATTAACCTTTATTTTAATCAGGAAGCTTGGAAGCTTCTATTCAAATACAACAGACAACAAATAACAATAAAGACAAAGGAGTAAATACAAAAAAATGTACAAAAAACTAGGGAGCTCCAAACCGAGGCAGCCATCTGAGACTCCATCTAGGAATCCGCTGTCAAAATATGATTCGGCGAAAGACAACTTAAATCCAGTATCTTTAGGAAACTTAAATAACAAAGCTCAGTTCCTGGACTCTGAGAATGGTGAGAAAAGTGAGGTAAGCATTTCAATGTAATGCCTGGCTTGTCTTTGTAGCGCTGTGGTTTATGTGCTTTTTCTGCTGGGGTTTGCATCATTTTCAACCACAGCGAGCAGAATGCCACGTCACACATGAACAGAATTTCCTGCACAGGTGCTATGGAGTTTCTGAGCAGAGAATGCATTTTGTCACATCTTCATTTCTGCTCAAGGGAAAGTCAACCAGTCACACGGGTAAGAACGACATTCGTTTGTCGAGTAAAATGTTTTATCCGTTTTTGAAACAAATCTCTGCCAAACAGCAGAACATGCTTTGATGCTTTCCCTTTTGGTTGTTAGGATCTTCTGTGTCTGGACGTTCAAGGTGGCACGGAAGTGTACTGCAGGTTTTGGCTATCACGATGTCCCACGACGACAATGGTACCACCAACGAAACCTGTCAGATCCATGATGGCACACTGTCTCCCTTCTTGCCCATTGGCTACATCATCATCTGTTGTGTGGGACTTCTCTGCAACACCGTCACCATCTACATATTTTTCCTCCGCCGGCACGCAGATTCTTCCATGGCCGTGTACATGCGTCACCTAGCATTGGCGGACACCCTCCTGGTCCTGTGTTTGCCGCTGCGTGTCTACTACCACAATAAAGAAGGACCCTTTTATCTGTGCAAGGTGGTAGGCACCTTCTTTTACATAAACATGTATTCAAGCATCCTGTTCCTCAGTCTTATCAGCCTGGATCGCTACCTGAAAATCATCAAACCCGTGTGGGTCTACCGTATCCAAAAGACGAGGTGGAGCCAAATGGTGAGTTATTCCATCTGGATGGTCCTCATATTGGGAACGAGCCCCTTCCTTGCAAGCAACGACCAGACACATCCGTGCAACAAGATCTGCTTCCACTTCCACAGGAAGGGGATTGTCGGAGGAGTTGTTAACTTGACCACCGTGCTGCTCTTTTGGTTTTTTTACCTGGCTTTTCTTTGTTTTTATGTGAAGATCACCAATAAACTCAGGACTATGTCGCTCGGAAACGGCGACCCTAAGGGACAAAGTCGAAAAAAGAAGGTCATCATAAAGACTTTCTTGGTGCCGGCCATTTTTACGGTGTGCTTCGTGCCTTATCATATAATACGCATACCGTACGTTCTGGCTCAAATGAACGTGATTGGAGATCTTCAGATACAACAGTTGTTTCACATCTTAAATGAGAGCACCTTGCTTCTATCCACTCTTAATAGCTGCCTAGACCCAGTTATCTATTATTTCCTGTCTGGCACATACAGGAAAACCATTTTGTGTGCCATACAGGGCAAGTTCAAAAACATGTATGCTTTAAACAGAAGACGAATCAGCATAAACCGCTCGCTCACTGAAATTTAGGTTAACAGACCTTTGCAGTAATTTGAGACTTGTGACAACTAAGGATAAACTATTTATCCAACAAAATAAAGTCGCTTAACTGATAGAAAACTACACGTCGACTAGCTTGAAAAAGAAAGATCGTGTCTTGCTTATTTGGTCACCACTTAATTCCTAAATTATTACCATACCCGAATATGATATCACAAAATTATTTGTTGTTCTTTGTTGGTTCAAGTTATGCGGTTGCCTTTAAAGTTTAAAGAGTCAATTTACTTAACTCAATTCATTTCTTATTGAGTCGACTAAACTTGTTGAGTTCATATTTAAGGCAACTGGCTAACTTATTTTCTTTAAGTTGAACCAACAATTTTTGGCCGGCAAAGTTCGGATTGCTTCATTATTATTCTAAAATGTGGAAACATGAATTATGATCTTAATTTGACGTGTGTTGTATGTTTTGAAGCGTCTTTCGTGTTTCTGTAAGTACAGAAAACGTGTATATTGACTGTAGCATTTAGTGTATATTTGTGAATAGATTTATTGAAGCTATATACAAGATTATGTGTATGTACATATTCAAATGTCGTTCATGCTGTTGCTTTTGTTGAAACAGTAGTATTACGTATTATCATGACCTTTTTATGCTAGTTAAGTATGAGACATATAAAATGACCTTTCTAAATGTCGTGGCTCTCTCATAGACGTTATTGTTCCCTTGTGGTATGAGCCCTGTTATATGCATGACCCACTTTATATATATATATATGTGTCTTAGCCACATTAACCATCTGTTTAAACTAAAAGCAATTTGGGGAAAATCAGGTTAATGATGGTTCAAAAATGCTTTTATTCATTTTAGAAACGGATGACAAATACAAATTAAATGGGCAATGAAACAAAAAGGGAAAAGCGTGCAAAATACTCATATGTCTGTGGAAACACTGGTCCATTGATATCATGTTAAGCCAAGCTACACACAGAAAAAGGGACTATTCATTTTCTTTGATTCGATTGAGTTTATTCTATTCTATTTATTTTTTATTGGTTTATGAGTTATCAAAACAGCCGTCATTGAATGTTGTACTGTATTAGTTACTTGAATCGAGATAATATATAAAATCATACATATTTGTGTTGTAAAATGCATTACATTCTAATACATATTATTTGTCTAAATGCCTGTATTCTATTATTATCTGTACAGTTTTTGGAAAGAAATATATTATTTGAAGTTATTTACATTTTCTCATAAATTGTTTCTCTGATTGTTTACCTTTTTACTATTGTTGCATATTTGTTTTTCTTTAAAGACATATTTTTCAATACGTTTTTCATAAGTTTCAAATTTCATGCAAGGACTGCACGTCATGCACCTCAAATCAACACCGGAAAGCCTCTCATCTGGTGTGACGAATTCACAAGTTTAGTAAACTATGCGTTTATTGAACAGCTTATTGAAAAATGAAATTTTAATTTCAATATTTTATTTTAATTTGATAACGTTTATTTTAAATCAACCACAAACTCATGTGCCAAGAAATTTAAGAAATTTTCAAGAAATTTGTGTGCAGTTGTTGTAAGTAAACAAATATACAAGTCACGAGAAATAGGAATCCAAAACGCATTCTCCACCATTAGTGAAACACAAAATATATTATGACAAATGTCAAGGTGCTTATGTGTCCATGCAATGAAAGTCAATGTGATCTAGTGTTCTTTGGTTATCAACGTTCTTCAAAATATCTTCTTTTGTGTCCTGCAGAAGAAAGAAAGTCGTGCAGGTTAATAATGGCATTAGAGTAAGTAAATGATGAAAGAAATTTGTTTTGCCATTGAATAAAACATGAAAATTGTTTAAGCTTTTGTTATAACCACAGACCTTATTATAGTAATTTACATTTTTTTAATGGGCCTAAATCCCATTTTTAAAAAAACATTGACTTTATGGTGATGGAAGCTGAAGTGCTTAAATGCTAACCCTTATTTGCATGCCAAAACATATCATCCTTGCGGCGCTCTATGGACAGTGACGACATTTTTTGTATTTTGGACATTCATATTTGGCACAACAGAAGTCAAGTGAAGTTATTCCTTAACCTTTCTCCTCATTTGGTTTCAAGGCGAAAGCGTCAACGTAGTTTGCAATGCGGGTGCATCAAAATTTGATCTGGCAAAGCAGACGATTTTCTGTGGAAATTCAGGAATACTTTACAATAAGGTTTTATTTGTTCACATTAGACTTCATTAACTAAAAATGTGTCTATTTACATTGACATATCTATATTTAGTCAAATAAACTGTTACTGTAGCTAATGCATTTCTTTGGATAACAAATACGACCTTACAATTCATGTACATTTCCTCCAGTTCATTCCAGAAAGACATTTTATGGCTTCAGAAGACTCGAATTAAAGAGCATGCAGGGTGTGATGTCTGTGAAACTCCTCGAACAATGTGAAAATTTTCAAAACATCACGTTTCAAAAACGGCCAGTGAGTTCACATTACAATATTATAGGCAAATTCCCAATAAAAAAAAGATGTGGATCAACTGTACCACCATATTGGATAGGGCAAGACAGCCTATAAACACATACAATTTTGACCATTTATATCTCATGGTAATTTGTGACGTTGTCACGAAATGTATATTGATTGTTGTTCACAGACGAGAATTTTCTTCTTTTCCACTTCACTCAGCACTTTTTTCATGTCAACCAGTACGATTATCAATTAAACATATTTTAAAATGCGATATATTTGGTATGTAATGTATAAATACAGTATAAAACAAAATCTGATGGGAATTCGTACCTGTTTCAGGAGTTGGCTCGAGATGGCTCATTCCTGTAAATTCCTATATGATCTCATTAGGTTTATATTAGGTTTACAGGCGGGGTTAGGGTGGGCTTCTATCATTGGTTTGCCATCTATAAATTTTGTTTCAGGAATGATAAAAATATGCCCACGTTGTGGAGTAAACATATGTACGGCCCCCTCTGCTGGTAGCTATACAGAAAATCAAACACTCATTCACAAAGACTTATGGGAATAATATGAAATATAAATGAAAAAATATTTTTTAATAGAGGAATTACGCACACAAACAACATGACAAATTGACTCCACTCACAGTCGACATGGCAGAGATTTGACATCACATGAGCTCCTCGAGTTCGATGGGAGTCAATTGTAATCTTACCCACCATTGATAAATGCAAAGGCGCTACTGGCTCTCATTTCAGAGGCTGATTGTGTTACTAAGCAACTGTGTTAACAGTCATATCCTTTCACCATCTGTTGCCAATCCATTTCAGTGCCCACTGATTCAAATGGCAGCCACTTAATGAACACGGTGGGCATGATATCATTCATGAAATGGCTAAGCCACACTAAACCATGCCATATATATACAGTACATTCATCTGCACAATAATTGGAGATTTCCCCGTCCTTTTGTGTCATTTCATTACTCTTTTGCTCCGTTTTTTTGCTCAGAAAAAGAGATGGATTACAAGATCAAGAGGAGCGCAAAGAATGAGAATGAGAATTGTTTGTTTTTTCTCACGCATTATTATCTGAGGGAGCCACGGACATTTTCAGCAGCCGTATTTTATGGGTTTTGTCAATAAGTTTACATGGACATGTGTTAATTTTATGACGTAATATAAAAAACGACTCACTTACCCAATAGTGATCATATCTGTTCAATAAAAGTGAACACAGCAGTAAAAAGTACAGCATCTAAAATACCCTTACAAACACCCTACTAACACATTCAGCGATTCTTTATCCCCATTTCCTTCATTTATGCTAAAACCATCAAAATAATATTTGTTTTAGCGTTTTCTTTACTTTACATCTGATTTGACGTAAATAAACAAAGCAACAAAAATGGTAATACTTTTTTATTTGACGGAGAAATGGCAATAGCTAGGCACAGTTTGTCACAAAAGGAATCTCAAGCGAGCGTCAGCTTTAAGAAAATTCATGAGGTTTAAAGAAATATTTTAGGTGTTTTAGTCAAGTCATTTGCACATTTTATGCAAGGTATTTAAAACTCACAATTGTCCTTTTGAAAACAAGTCAAGATTATTAGTCAACCTTTTTGTCTGTCACTGCCTTTTGCAAATATCAGTATTAAACCATTTCAAAAGTAAAAATGTTTTCCATTTCCTGAAAAATAGCTCATTTTGACATCCGAGGTTTCAACATGCAAACACTTACTTTTGCAAAATAATATATGTCGTCCCTTGAAGCTAAAGCGTGTACATTTTTATGTGAAAAAATCTCATCCTTATATTTAATCATATGCAGTGATATAAAAACAGTAAATATCCCACAAAACTGTGGTGTTAATAAAACAATTGCAACACTGGCTTAACCAACAATGTGAATTTACACATATTTACTGTATAACACGTTTTGGTTTTCTGGGGGAGTGTTCAGAACACCTTGGGGAAAATCAATTATTTTTATGAATTAATAACATCAAAGACATGTTTGCTATAAATGAATGGATGTTAGGCTTCCTCAACTCCATGGTCCTCAATTGGTTTAGCTGGAACAGCCACATATTCCACTGACTTTACACTCTGTTGTTTATTCCTGACAAAAGATATACATGTTTTGTTACACGACCATAACAAGGAAAGACTTGCTATGACAGCAGGCAGAATGGAATGGATTGTGTGTCTGGCGGTGTGATACTGACTCTTTGGACACTTTGTGCTTCTTTTTCTTCAGCTGGTGTGTGATGAACCAAACCAGCAAGACGATTAAAAGGGCTCCCAGAATTGCCCCAATAACCACTCCAGCGATTGCTCCACCGTTCAGCTCTGCGCAAACATAAATTTCAATGATCAGTATGCAGTAATGCTGGCCTACATGTAAATCTGAATCACTGCGGTTAGTATAGACAACACTGCGAGTAGTATAGACGAATAAGTAAGTACCTGTGTGCAGTACAACACTGCAAGTGGCGAAACCTAGAACGTTGGATGCGTTACACTGATATTCGCCGAACTCAAATTCAGAGATGTTTCTGATGTACATGACCCCTGTTGTCACGGCTAGAACAGAGAACAAAACACACACACACAGTAAATTCAGCATTTCTCAGCATATGGTTTGAATGTAATTGGTATTGTACCACAGTAAAGATGCACCTGTTTGGCCAAGCACTCTGCTGCTCCTGCCCTGCTGGAGTTTAGTCCAGGTGTAGTTAGGGCTTGGACTGCCTTTCTCGGAGTGACATGTGAGGGTGACCAAATGACCCATCTCCACAGTGCCGTGGACAGCACAATAGGGAACAGATGGTTTCTCTTTAAAAGAAGACAAAGTCATCATACCTTGATACCAAAAATATGAAAATGGCCCACAAAAATTACCGATTTGATAGGGTCTAGGTTGCAAATATGTAGGGCGCACAAACAACCCGACTATTGTAATTCACTTATAAAGGCAAAGTTCATACAAAAATGTATCATTTACTCAATCTCTTGTCATTTCAAACCTGTGTGAGTTTCTTTCTTCTGCAGAACACAAAAGAAGATATTTTGAAGAATGTCAGTCACCGAACAATGCAGGTACACAATCTTTAGCATTGGTTTTTCTGTAATAGAAGTTAATGGGTAAAGCCATTGTTTGTGTTCTGCAGAAGAAGGAAACTCATACAGGTTTGAAATAAAAACAGGGTAAGTAGCGATGACAGAATTTTCATTTTGGAGTGAACCATCCCTTCAATTCAAATTGTATGTAATTGATTTTGGTGTTGCGGAGACACGTACACAATGTTGCCCTAAAATCTTACTACACCTCATCTTAAAATATCTTAGAAGGCAGCATCTTCTGTTACCTAATGAGGGAGCTTGTGAAGTGTAAACAGAGACTTATATAGAAATGAAAACCCATATTTCCCTTCTGTTCTAATTCTTATAACTGACAATGAAGAGACTAGTCGACAGTAGTTCCCATGGTAACCAGTGTGGTTACTAGCAGAGCCATTGAAAAACAGAGTTACGATAGACGTCTGTTGGAAGAATGCAGAAGTAACTAGTGTCGTGGAGCGACCAATAGTCCCAAACACCGCACTGAAGCCCATTCATTTCAGTGTTAACTAGTTGGTGAAATAGCTGTCTAGTTGGTGAAATAGCGGCATGTTTATATATTTTAACCAGTTGGCGGATATATTACGGTGGCCCACTGACGCAAAACACAACGGAAATTTAAAAGGAAATATAAGTTCACAACACAACGTAAACAAGCAATTGCTAAATGACTAAATGTAAATGTAATTGCATTCGAACGCGCTGTGTAACAATAACTTATTTGATCATATGAAATAGTTTGCCATTGACATTCAGTTTTCCATCAGTAGAGCACACTTTCCTTTTAAATGCTTCAAACAAAAAATGCTACTAAAACCACTAAAACAACAACCAGCAAAATTCGCACCTCCAACCTGGCATGAAGCAGCTTTTTTTCATGCCTAAAGTGCCCCCTAGTGGTCGGGAGCATTTCTCTATTTGCTTTTAAAATTTCCTTGTGTTTTGGAGTAGTGGGCCACCGCACGTATCTTATATTGATAGTTTTTTATTCATAGATTTATATTCATAGATTTTATATTCAGATTACACCCCTGACAAAATGCTGATATAAATGTTGTCAACGTATGTATTTAGTGTACACAATGTGCTACTATATTTAGCAAACATTATAGTTGCTGTTATCTGTCGTGATGAAATCCATTTAAATAGGTTGACATCACGGATATGTTTGGAACAATTGAGGGCTCCATGAACGAGCGGCGAGATCGAGTGTCGTAACTCTCATATTCAACAGCTCTGGTTACTAGGGCCGGTGTGGTTGTCCTGGTAACTGGGTAAATGAGCGTGAGCTACAGTACAGATAGCACTCAGGAATCAAGATCAGTGCAGAATTAATTCCAGACTGTAAATCTGAACAAATCTGTTTATTATGAAGGTACATCACAGTAAAACCCTTTAAATTTTAAATCCTGTTCTGGTCCATAACAAACACTTAAAAATATTGGTTGAAGCACATCTACGAGAGTGTGAATGTTAAACTTAACCTGACCATCTGCAGTACTGTTGAGAAGCTGTGTTCACCGCATCATCATTAAGTCTTAAAAATTAAGTGATATACATTTGGAAGATATTTGGAAGAATGTGAGTAACGGTTACTCACATTCTTCCAAATATCTTCCTTTGTGTTTAGCAGAACATAGACATTTATGCAGATTTGGAACAATCTGATGATTAGATTGTTTGTGATGCCAACAATATCACTTTTGGGTGAACTATCCCTTTAAGGCTGAATACAATTGTTCATGTTTGAAGAGTATGTTGATGTTTTACCAAGCACTTTGACAAGGACAGAAGCAGAAGTGATGCCCTCGATGTCAGGGATGTTGTGAGCTTCACAGGTGTATGATCCAGAATCAGCGGGCTGCATGTTGTTGATGGAGATTGAGGCGTTCATAGTTGTGTTGACTTGATTGAGCATAGTCAGTCTGCCCTTAAACTGAGGACTGATGTATGCGGTTCCAGACTGGTAGAAATATACCTTCATTGCAATGTACAAAAAGCTATAAGTCAATTCATATATTGAATCACATAAAGGTTTTGTAGTTATCGCATTTAATTCCAACGAAACATAATAATATGCATATGTGTATTAGGCAATTTGCGTGGATAACACAGCCTTTTATGTTATGATTGTGACTTTCAAGCACAACTGAATATTGCATACATTGAAAAATACTTTGACAAGAACGACACGTTTGATTCAGCACATATACTGTGTCAGTGTCAAACCACCTGGGAAACGCGACCACGGACAGCCCACACTTTCTCTAAACACTCATCTGGTTGTGTGTGCGCGTGTATACATTGTTAATATATTACAAAAGTACTATATATTATATAAGGAATACAAAATGAATTGGCGTTTTCATGTAGTAAAAGGATATGTGAAAACGAATAATTGAATATATTGCTTTATATTTTTCAGTGTAATGTACCTCTACAAGAATCAATTTGAGGTGATAGGTACATTATTTTCTATGATGCGGATTTAATATTTAATGTTGCACAATGAAATCTTAAAAAACTTTAGGTTTTTAGTGTGAGAATTTCTGACCAACGATAATATACCAACCATATCTAGATTTAATATATATATGCAAATACAGGAAGCCATGGGTGGTAGTGCTGTGTTGACCGTCTAGGGCGTATATACTGTAAGATTGCCGAGGCAATTAATGCATTTCATTCATCTTGACACACCAAAATGTATGTGCACTATTTAATATAGGCCTATAGAAGGCAACATCAGACTATTCAGAAGTAACTATACTTGTTTCAAAATAGCCAAGTTAAAGACAATGTGGAAAAAAATGATTCACATCTAATAAGCCTCTGGGCATTTCCTGGCCACTCGAAACATTTACATTGGATTCCATGAATCACAATGTATCAAAATGACATCTGAAAGTGGTTCACTGAATCTCAATTAGGCATTAATTACAGTTTTATATTCATAATGGAGTGCGATATCACAATTAATAATGGTTCTGAATCAGAAATCGATTTTATTTCCAAGCACTGCAGGATACGAAACAGAGAGGTATTGTACTCCGAAAATCACCAAAGGCCTCTTTCTGTATTCTAACATTAGTTCTTAATTTGTATAGATTTATTCAAAGAACACTCATGTACCAATGATGGGGTTGGCGGGAATCTGGGTGAATACTAAAAATCATCCCAGACCTGCTCACAGGTCACAACAACAAAACAAACCTGTTGAGGACTGATGGAGGATCTGCTGTAGAAGGTCCACTGCACGAGGAGGTTGGTGGTGGGCTGATTGGTGGTGAAGGTGCACTGTAGATAGATGGTTTCACCCACGGTCACATTGATGAAATTCTTAGGGACCTTTACAGTGATGGAGTTTGTGGAGTCTACAACAGAATTTAAGTTTAAGCATTTCTATTCATTAGGTGAGCCATTCTTGAATCATTCAAACCATTATCACACTGAAATAAAAATTCAGAGCCCGGTTTTCTAGTGATCTAAATTTGTCAATGCGCTCAGCTGAGGTTTAATAAATTCATCACTTGGGGTAACAGTTCTTTCAATAGGCACTTAACAAAACTTGAACCAAAAAAAATCAAGATGCAACAAGTTAATAAGACATTTGAGTTGGAGAGGACTGAACATTTTCTACCGTGTTCGAAAATACAACGACACGGAACTAAACTGACCCCTTAATAATGCAATAAGCCCCATAAATAAATTTTTTATAATTGATTTCTTAACACAGTCAGAAAATATCGCGTCAATTAATATCACATTGGAAAGCAGCATTCATTCAAGCAGAACAAATATAAGTGTAGTTACTTACCTATGAAAGCAAGCAAAAGAACAGAAAGCAAAAACATTTTTGAAAATCTGACTTGAACCCGTCGAAAATAAGACGGAGATACAGTATGTGTAAACGGTTCTCAAACTAACAAAGAGGTTTTTTCATAAGCGTAACTTATCTCTTCGATCCCAAAAAGTAAACACCCTCTAACTGACGAATCAAATCATTTAACGCCCATATCTTAGTATTCATGAAACCCATAATCATATTGACCTGGAGCCAAGTGCAACAAACACTCTCTGAGAAAAACTACCCTTACAATTAGAACTAAGCGCTTTCCTAACATTAACGGCTTTGTTGCAGCCATATGACATACCAACAATTGTGATACCGTGACAAAAGTGTAAAAGTGTATCAAAAGGACGCATCACAAATCATCACTGACACTAGCGTTTGCCGAAACGTTCAATTTCATAAACTTATTATGACCTACAGTTTCATGTAATTTGTAAGTTGGAGAAAACAATCCCATCCCTTGTCTCCATGTTCTTTGTCAGAGTATCAAAAGCGGTTTCTGCCTCGTTGCCATTTATAGTACAAATCTGAAAGTGCTTCACATCGAAGAAAATAATAATGACTCAACAATAGAAAAATGTATACTCTACAAAAATAAAACTGCACTGTTCTGAAACTATTCTAAAATGGACATGTGTATTTGAATTTAAACCGGAACAATGACTTGAATGATTCACTCAGCTAGGACTGACCCCAAATATTAATTATTAACCAAAGAAGAAACACTTTTAAATGATTCAATGAATCAGAATCAACCAAAATAGATCTAGTCGATTCAGTAGTGAATGACCAAAATGGGAATGAACCAAAACCCACTTAAATGATTCAGTATCAAGTGTGACAAACCTACATAATTGAATATAAAGTGTGACAGACTAAAATGCTCCAACTAAAATCCATCTAAATGAGTTGCGCACCAAAATGAATCAGAGTCAGATAAAAGGGATTGAAATGATTCAGCATCAAGGTAACAGACTGAAGTCAACCAGAGGGAATCAAACGTGTCGCACCGAAACAAATCAACCACCAAAACAGACATAAATGATTCAGTATCAAGTGATAGACATACATCTACATAATATGATGACATGTCTAGATGAAATACAAACAGACCTAAATGATTCAGTATCAAGCGTGGAAGAATGAAATGAATCAGGATCAATGAAAACAGGCCTAAGTGATTCAGTATCACCCATGACAGACCAAAACGAATCAGAACTAACCTAAATAAATCGAAATGATTAACTTTCTTGTGTGTCAGACCAAACCACATTTAGAACCTATTAGAAAAGATTCAGCATCACTTGTCACAGACCAAAATAAATCAAAATGAACCAAAACGTATCTAAAAGACTCGGAATCAAACACGACGTACCAAAATAAATCAAACAACAAAACAGACATACATGATTCGGTATTACGTGACAGATCTACATAAAATCTAAAATGACAGATCGAAATGATCCAACCAAACAGATCTAAGTGTGGAAGAATAAACTAAACTAAATTAATCTGAAAAATGAATGAGGACCAATCAAAACAAGTGATTCAGTATAAACCACGACAGACCGAAATCACTATCAATTATTATTTAATCAGTATTAAAATTATAAGAGCAAACCAAAAATGGACCAAAAATGTGCTAGCCTACGCCTGAAATGATTTAAGACCAACCAAAACAGACCTATGTGATTCAGTACCGAAATGATTATAAACCAAAAGAAAGCAAAATGATTCAACATTAACCGTTTATGAAACGAAAAAAATCGGAACAAAAAGCTCTTATCAAAATAAACGTCAAACAGCTCACACCCAAACAGGCAGCACATATATTTGCATTGTGAGTAGCGATTCAAGAAAAGTCACAAGATTAATCATCAAACAGGGTAACAGCAACCAAGACCTGTTTGAACTAGTGCACGTTCCCACACAAACTTGACATATTTTGTTGATATAGTGAATAGCAAGTCTTATCACCAAACAACTCTTTGAAAGAAAAGGGCATGGGAGCTGTAATCGACCAACTATTAGTGTCATGAAACGTGGTGGAAGAACCCAATTGCAGACAGCTTTGGTGAAGGGGTTAACAAGACTTATAATAAAACAAAACAACCACCCACAATGGGGGAAAACACTACTCAAACTAAATACAAAAACTGAAACCAAACACTTCCCACATGGGGGGCAAAAACAAAACTACTAGGAATCTTAAACAGGAGTATACATACAACACAACGGGAACTCTGAACATGACCAAGGGAACAAGTACAACGAACGAGCACAAGACAATAGACATGAGGGCATCTTATAGGAAAACTAACAATGGGCAGGTGTGGGTACTGAAACACTCAGGGAAGGTTAACGAGACAAGGGCGGGAAACACTGACGAGACATGAGAAAGCACATGGCAAGTCAGAATCAAAACAAAGCCATGTCTTTCTCACACAAAACCAAAGGCTATGCCATGACTCTGCTGTAAGACCAAGAATAAACATGACATGATAGCGGAATCATGACAATTAGACTAGCATAACACTACATTTAGCATTTAAGAGACGTGTCTGAAGGGTTTAGGTTAACGTGTTGTTGACACTGACGCCAAAAACCAACATCTTGACCCAACCAGATAAAGAACGAGTGTATGTTGTATCTTTATTTTGGCAATAACCTCCCTTCTTCCAAAGTATGGGTGCAAACTGAAACACCTGCAGCGACTTTATTTCAGAAAGAGCATTTTCATCCTGGTTGCTATGGAAATGCGCTGAAGACCGCCCCGCCAAGGTTATCCTTAGTTCAATGAAAACACATGAGACATTCTCCTGGAGCCACATACCGATGCTTTTTAAGTGTCAGATGGCACAAAAACCGTTGACAAAAGGAACGTACGTAATGGTCATTCAATGGTATCATAATCCTTAGGTGTGATCAGAGTGAATACGCCAGATCATTGAATGTAGTGTTTCTTGGCAGGTTGGCATTGGCAGATAAGAAAAATATGTGAATTGTGTTGAACGCAGCAAGCAGACACACGTCGCAGTGTTCGGTAAACCACCACAACGAGGTCACTTTGGATATTTTTTTGGCACTGTTTGAAAGGTTTGTCATGGGTCCAAAAAAGAAACCACAGAATGGATCAATGTCAAATGAATGATCTTGTTAGATCCCACACATTTATCAAGTGGCCCAAGCTAAAGGAGGTTCTTCACTTGCACCCGCTCAAAAAGACAGCCCCGGTGGTTACCAGAACGTAGTATGGTTTTCATTTTTTGGGGGCTGAGATGCGAGAACACCAGCATCCAAAACAGTGTTTAATGAATAGTTTGTGTCCGTGCAACACTGCAAACCAAAAAGTGTGGATATTTGTATGAGGCTAATCTGTAACATTTCCCAAACCTTCAGCACGCAGCGGTATACAAAACTCTCCTTTGACATGACAGCACATGTACCTGTTGCATTCGAGTGTCCCGTATGTTGATGTGCATGATTCAGATTCATGATGTAAACGTAGTTCAAAAATGTAAATGAAGAATTCCTCATTGGAGCCTAGGGACGGCCGAGGAAACTTCTATATCTTGCATCGCATCTTCTCATACGTAAAAGCAAAAAGCATCTTTCCGGCTTATAATCATATACAGTACATGCAAACATGTATGTCTTGTCTGGAAAAGATGATTGGCCACACTCATTTGACATTTTTCAAAATGAATATGGTGGAGAATTGCATTACGACACTTATATATATCAATTGTATTTTCCAGTAGATTTCAATATAATTTTGACTCTTAAGGGGGCAGCATGTGTAAAAAAACTTAACTTAAATGCATCGTAAGTCACTTTGAATGTAAGCATCTGCAAAAAGCATAATGTATATGAATACTGTTCGAATACTGGCCGGTTTGGGGATCATTCGAGAGCGATGGTTGGCTACTTCCATGTATGGATCTGGATGAGGAGATGCATTCCTGTAAAATTTAGACAACCATCACCATTACACTGAAAGATGGAGCTGAGCCATATCTAGAGTCCAATATCAGAGGTTTAACTTTACTTTACTTTACTTTACTTTTATAAACCGACGTATCTTACTTAGCGCATGCGTTTGGCAAAACCCCACATTTTCTGCTTGCAATGAACGTCGATTATTATATTATAATTATTACATACAGACTTTATGGTTTATTGTTAGTTTTAAGAAAAACAACAACCAGTTGCCGTATAAGCCTCAGTACCAATAGAGGGCGGTGTTGATCAAGAAAACACAGTCAAGCATCTGCTGCCCTGAGCTGAAGGGAGTTGGAGCCAAGTGATGACAAAGACGTGTGTGCCTCAGTCAACAAAATGGCTCACATCTCCTCTCCCGTCCTCTAGAGAAAGCAGGCGAGATGTTAGCTGTGATTACATTCCAGCTAGATTCGCTCTCTCTACGCTGTGCCATAGCACGTCTCATACATGGGTCACATGCCAGAGAGATATAAAAAACACTAAATCACAGTCTATCCACAGGATATTTGTGCCAGTACCAGTGCTGAAGCATCTGATGAAACATTGTGCTGCTCATCTGTGGTATAAAGACAAAGACGTGTGCCTGGCTATGTGTAAACCACAAGGGAATGTCTGTTTGTCTGAAACAGACAATGAAATTGCATTGTAATTACTAGTGATAATTTGAGCCAGTCATTAATCTCATTCGAGGCAATCTTGTTTCACGTGAAGCAATTGGCAGATGTTTTTGGAGGGTTGCTTGTGGATGGCAAATAAAACGAGCAAATGCGTGTATTAGAGGACACGGGAGCTAGAAAAAGAAAAATAGAGTCACTAGTGCAGCAATGGTCATATGGTAAAGATAAAAGAGCGCAAAGTCTTAATATTTTATTAGACACATTTCTCATCTTCTATGTTCATCCCTGACTGAACAGTACTATACAGTATGTACATATGTGTCTGCGTGTGCATTTATGCGTGCATATGTGGGACGACCTTAAATGCACATCATTTACATTAAAAACTATAAATCGACTCAGAATTACCATGTCGCAGTATTTTGCTGTGTTAGCATTAGCTGTTGTGAACATTTTGTCAAAAGAGAATCTTAAATGCATGGTCGGTATCTCACAGATCTTGAACGCTAACATTTTGTTCCGTGTAGCCTACATTGGCAGTCAAAATACATAAACGTAACACAATTGAATAAAAATAAAATCACCTTTTTACTGAAGGTATCATATTTATTTACTGTACAGCACACCGTATAAAAATGCAAAAACTACTGTCAGAAAATGACAAGTACATTTTCCCTTTATTTTAACGTACAATTGCGTTAATGCTAAAATGTAATTTAATGCAGTGCAAAATGTAAAATACAGGTACAACAACTGTAAAAAGTGAATAATGAAAATGCTTCAGATGAATACATTATATTGTGCCCTACTTTTACCGCTTTGTTTAGAGTGTATGTAACAAACTAATTGAGATTTGATCTAACTTTGTCACAAAAACGCATCAGTGCATCACACGTGTGATGTGTGTCTTACCTAAGTCCAGGTATTAACAGGAACTGATCTTTTAATTTCACTTGGGCTATAAAAGCCTTATTGTACTTCTAGAATATTTTTGTCCTTTCCATGAATAGGATGATCCTGTCCTCAGACATCTTCTTCCCCACAGCAGATTTCCCAGTCTATTTATAGCTTTAGAGGACACCGTGGAACTGTAGCCTATATGAGATTTTTGTGTAGCCATTTGGCTTTTATCAAAAGCTGATGGTACACTCTTAAAAATAAAGGTGCTATGCAGGGAACATGCCATAGAAGAAACATATTTGGTTCCCTGAAGAATAAGTTATAACCGTTTTTCAGTCATTGGTTGTGTATAAAGGTTTTCTTGTGCAAGAGAATGGTTCTGTGGATAAGTATCTTATACATGTAGAATCATACAGTTTGAGAAAGAGGGTCTTAGGAACCTTAGGAACATGGTATGATTCTACCGGCAGATATGACTACATGCAAGCTGTAATAAGGTTTACAGGTACAGAATAATTTGCAAGGGAATCACAAATTTATATATAATTTCGATTTATAAATATTCTCCAATATTCAGACCATTTTTTATTTATTTATGACTATTTAAAGTGATAGTTCACCCAAATTTTTTTAATTCTGTCATAATTTACTCACCTTCAGATTGTTCCCAATCTGTATACATCTCTTTGTTCTGTTCAATATTGAACAATATTGTTAACCGGTACCCCATTGACTTGAGAAGTGAATGGGGGTCAGTGATGTTCGGTTACCAACTTTCTTCGAAATATCTTCTTGTGTGTTCTGCAGATGCAGAATGTGTTATACCCCCATACTACCAATGGGTCACCCTAACCCTAGGAATGCTGGCTGGACGTCTGATGCATAAGGCTCACTTTTCTGGAAACACTTCACCAAGTTGGAAGTCGTCATCTGATTGAATTCCACAGGATTTCTAAAAGACGTGCGCGTTGTGTTCTTTAAAGCGGAGCTATCATGTTATGTCATGCATTCACTTTACACTGTTCAACATACTGGTTTCTCATGCTTAACATGGTCAACTTGTTAAAAAATGTGTTGGACATATGATGTAGTATTTCTGTACTTGATACACTACCCGTGCACTCCAACTCGTTTCGGAAAGAGTCGTCACAGGGATCCTATTCCTTTTATTAGCCAAAAGCATGGCAAGGCGAAGGTTCATGGCATTTCAGTGATGGATGTTATATAAATGGTGGATATAACGCTGGATTTGGAGATCATTTGAAACTAATAGATAGTGCGGCCCAGCGCTTAAAGATGCCGGACATGAAATGCACAAGGTAAGTCAAACTAAGTCATACGTCTGTGTTGTGTTGGCAATCAGCGTGTACGTGCATAATGGACAGAAAATGTAGGGATTAATGTGACTACGTTTTGCTTGCTCGTGCTATAGTCCCATCCTGGGGCAGCTCGTGTTTTTGCAGAAATAATCGTACAGCTGTATCTCTCATTTATAAATGTGATCAACTGAAATCCTCTTCAAAGATACAACGTATGCAATACTAATGTATAGGCGCTCAAGATTAATATGAGATTGGCAGAAAATGCCTGTTATACACATCCCGAAAGTATGCAAGGTTCACGGTATAAACGCATAAATATTGTTGTTAACTTTTGACATATTCGTGAATGTACACCGCTCTGAGTGACTGTGGGGATATTTCCACGCCTCTAAATGAAACATGGTTGGTTGCTTTACCTCTCAGTCAAATGGCTTCTTGGTTGGGCCTTGGCTCTTCTGTTAGGCTTTGCTAATATCACAGAAATAACAAGAGAAAAGACAACTCACCGTAGGCCTTATTTATTGTTTGGTCAAAGATCAAATCTCGTGGTTGGTACCCTCTTTCAGGTCATGTATATAATAGTGTACTCTTAAAAGATTCACGTGGTACTACACATATTTTCAAATGCCCTCTAAAATAAAATAAAATAAAGTTCTTACCCTTATAACCAATTAGCACGAAGCAAATCACATCTGCGGCGGTGATGCAAATATACCGATTTAAATAAGGGACACTTTGACTCGCGTCCTGTCAAAACAACAAAACAATCAAGTCACATACTAAACAATTTCTTTGGGCCTTACAGAAAGTAAAGTATTCACTAATACGTCTTGTTTTAACATACAAACACTCTTCACCGAGCAAGCCTAAACTCACACAAGGAGGCGGCGGAGTGGAAAAGGCATCTTCCACCTCTTTGACTGTTTTTGCTTCCTTTCCCCTCACCGGAGCAGCCAAGAGCTTCTGGCCCATGTTAATGCAACCTCTCAATATTTTATGTTTTTATATGGAGTGCTGACAATAGAACAAGGAAATGGACGGCACATTTCGCTGATCTAGTTCGGTGCTCTGCTTCCATCCTCCCAGCAGATCTTTGCACTCCCAGCCCCATAAGTGCCTCACCTCCACTGGGAACATTTTCAAAGTTTTCTAAGGCAAGATGGAGTAAAAACAACAACTCGGTATTTCCCCCAAGATTCTATATAGAGCCTTCATTTCTCTGCCTAACACCCCCTTTAATCCATGTGCGCATGTTTATATTTTGCGATTCCATCTCTGATGTCTGATTTAGTCTGTTCCATTGGGGTAAGAATTGTGTTTTGTGCATTGTGCACATTAGTTATGTCCACAGAATCTTCCATCAGAATAAGCAAGAATGGGAGAAAATGTGTTCTGCTCAAGGGCAGAGTGGCAAATTTCCCCTTCGGGAATCCAGGTGGAGGAAACCTCTGTCTGAAGTAAAAGTCTTTGATGGTGAAGCAGTAGTGACATGTGTGCACGGCCTCAGAGATTCACTGGCAATGTCAGCTGGCATCTTACCCAAATTGGGTACAAAATAAGGCCTGATACTCTAGAAGGAAGTGGACTTTTTAACAAGCGACCAATGAAAGGGGTGCCTTTACATGCATAGGGCCCAAGAGCTCATGGAAAAGGCTTTTTTGATCGTGTCTGCATTTATATAACCTTTACATTATTATTCAAAGATCACAAACTATGCATCATTTGAGAGATAAACACTCAACATTTATGTTCTGAACTTGAATTTTCACTCAATAATACACAAAAAACAGAGGCGCATATATATAAGGGCTTAATCATCTAAAGATGTTTATCGTCAACCGCCAGGAGATGAAAGTAAATATATAAAAAGATTGCATTAAATATTAAATGAACATCAAGAAATACAAAAAGGAGAAAAGACAAGGGTGTAGTGGGGTTAAGTAACGTTACATTATTCTGGGCTGGCAGGCTAGTAAGGATACATTTTGTGGTGATAGACCACTTCAGAAGATGTATATAACACTATAGAGAAATATCCTGTTTCATTTTTTACAAAATACAACGCACAGAACACTTTTAACTGAATTAAAATATTAAACAAAAATCTTTCGGATCTAAGAGTTAAAAATAATGAAATAATATACAACATACATGTAAGAATATTTTGTTTTTTTATATTTTCCCTATGTACGTAACACTTTACAAGTGTAAAGTATGTCACATTTATTGAAATGAATCTCCTTTTTTTAGAATGTAAATTTGTTTTCTGTAATAGGTAAGTTGTTACCATGTCGGCAACGACAGTGACACCTGGAGGAGCATGATTGGGAGGAACGGCCCCCCTGATCTGAACCCGAGCGGTGTTCAGTTATTGGACTTCTGTGCTAGTCACAGTTTGTCTATAACGAACACCATGTTCAAGCATAAGGGTGTCCATCAGTGCACGTGGCACCAGGACACCCTAGGCCGCAGGTCGATGATCAACTTTGTGGTCGTTTCTTCTGACCTGCGACCATATGTTTTGGACACTCGGGTTAAGAGAGGGGCGGAGCTGTCAACTCATCACCACCTGGTGGTGAGTTGGATCCGATGGCAGGAGAGGAAGCTGGACAGACTCGGCAGACCCAAACGTACTGTAAGGGTCTGCTGGGAACGCCTGGCCGAGTCTCCTGTCAGAGAGATCTTTAACTCCCACCTCCGGCAGAGCTTCAACCAGATCCCGAGGGAGGCTAGAGACATTGAGTCCGAGTGGACCATGTTCGCCGCCTCCACTGTCGAAGCGGCCACTCGGAGCTGTGGCCGTAAAGTCTCCGGTGCCTTTCGAGGCGGGAATCCCCGAACCCGGTGGTGGACACCGGAAGTAAGGGAAACCGTCAAGCTGAAGAAGGAGTCTTATCGGGCCTGGTTGGCTTGTGGGACTCGTGAGGCAGCTGACAGGTACCGGCAGGCCAAGCGGACTACTGCCTGGATGGTTGTGGAGGCAAAAACTCGGGCCTGGGAGGAGTTTGGTGAGGCCATGGAGAAGGACTATCGACTGGCCTCGAAGAGATTCTGGCAAACCGTCCGGCGCCTCAGGAGAGGGAAACAGTGCCCTACCAATGCTGTTTACAGTGGAGGTGGGAGGCTGTTGACCTCAACTGGGGATGTCGTCGGACGGTGGAAGGAGTACTTCGAGGATCTCCTCAATCCCACCGTCACGTCCTCCATTGAGGAAGCAGAAGCTGAGGGCTCAGAGGTGGACTCGTCCATCACCCAAGCCGAAGTCACTGAGGTAGTCAAGAAACTCCTCAGTGGCAAGGCACCAGGGGTGGATGAGATTCGCCCTGAGTACCTCAAGTCTCTGGATGTTGTGGGGCTGTCTTGGCTGACACGCCTCTGCAGCATCGCGTGGCGGTCGGGGACAGTGCCTCTGGGATGGCAGACCGGGTTGGTGGTCCCTCTTTTTAAGAAGGGGGACCGGAGGGTGTGTTCCAACTACAGGGGGATCACACTTCTCAGCCTTCCCGGGAAAGTCTATGCCAGGGTACTGGAGAGGAGAATACGGCCGATAGTAGAACCTCGGATTCAGGAGGAACAGTGTGGTTTTCGTCCAGGCTGTGGAACGTTGGACCAGCTCTACACCCTCTACAGGGTGCTGGAGGGTTCATGTGAGTTTGCTCAACCAATCCACATGTGTTTTGTGGATTTGGAGAAGGCATTCGACTGTGTCCCTTGTGGCATCCTGTGGAGGGTGCTTCGGGAGTATGGGGTCTGTGGTCCTTTCTCCGCAGGGTGGCTGGGCGATCCCTTAGAGATAGGGTGAGAAGCTCTGTCACCCGGGAGGAGCTCGGAGTAGAGCCGCTGCTCCTCCACATCGAGAGGGGTCAGCTGAGGTGGCTTGGGCATCTGTTACGGATGCCTACTGGACGCCTTCCCCGGAAGGTGCTCGGGGCCCGTCCGACCGGGAGGAGACCCCGGGGAAGACCTAGGACACGCTGGTGGGACTATGTCTCCCGGCTGGCCTGGGAACACCTCGGTGTCCCCCCGGAAGAGCTGGAGGAAGTGTCTAGGGTGAGGGATGTCTGGGCATCTCTGCTTAGACTGCTGCCCCCGCGACCCGGCCCCGGATAAGTGGTAGAAAATGGATGGATGGTAAATTGTTGCATATGATATGTGGGACACTATTATACATTACGTTCTATGTACATTCAAATGTCTTATTACATGAAAAATTATTTTACTATGAATGTAAATATTGCATTGAAATACTTTCACTAAATAGTAAATCATAGTTTTAAATACTCTAATGCCAACTTATCTCACAGAAAAATTTAGCTACTGTACATGGTGGCAATCTCACATGAATTCATACAATAAAAGTCATTCAAAAAAGCAAGATCGAAGCTCCTCCTCTAAACTTAACTGTTACTTAGGTAAAAGTAGATTGTAAAGGAATATGGATGAAACCATACACAATCATGATGTAAATTATATTGTAATATACGTATGAATGGCAAATTGTGTTGCTAATGGATTAATCCAGCTAATCTTATTCATAAAAGGTGTCAAACAGGATACAGAAAAATATATAATATGTAACAAATCACACAGTCCATGTCAAAGAGGGGAAACTTCCTAGATTCTGTTCCTTTCCGATTGAGTTTCATCTCCCAGTTTATTTTGAACGAAATGATGCAAGACTTTCAGTTTCTCTTCACAGCGAGTTAGATTGCTCTTTAAGACATATGGGAGCGCCGATATACATTTTGCAAACACTTTGAGATGTTGGCAAATATGAGCATCCAGACTAATGTTGTTATGGGGCAAAGATTACACTCTTCCAGCAGGGATTCAGATTGTTCTTTATTCAGGACCAATGGTTGGGCGGGATGTATGTCCTATGTATTTTGTCAAGATTATAATCAAATTCAAACTGTTTATACAAGACATTGCTATGGTCTTACGTCTGTTCGCAATCTCAGTTTGCCCTGTTTTCTTTTTGTCTCTGCAGCCCTTTCAAAAAACAGAAAGAAAATGAACTTACAAGGTCAAGACCTGCAGCAGTTTGGTTATATTTCGTTATGAAACAAAAAAGATACGATTTACCATTTGGGGACTAATAAGTTTAAACTTTTCAGGCAAAACAAAGAAACGCAACCATTAGTCCACAAATGGCAAACAAAAAGACGTGCGTTGTCATTCTTTACTGTATAAGCCTTTATTTGTAAAAAGTCAGTTGGTTATTTAGAACCCTTTTTTGTACCACATACTTTAACATCTTGTATTAGTAAAAAACACATTTTGCTCAAACACCTAGAAAAGCTGACCGACACCATTACATTAATTGGCACTGACAAAAAGAAACAAAAGCATATAAACAAACAGAAACCAAAACATAAAAAAGCTAAAGTAACGGAATGAAGAAAATACAACCTTATTTTTACAAATGTTGATTTCATGAAGACAAATCATATCCCCAAATGGATCATCAAAATTCATCACACCTCTACAGTTAAAACCGAGATCTTTATGTGAACGAAACCAGTACAACACAAAAAAAACAGATTGCATTTTACTTTCAGGGCAGGGTGGAAAGTAGAAATATATTTCCCTTCTATGAGAAAACATCAACGCTAAGAGTAACAATTCATTGAAAGAATACAACAAACACAGGCAACTAGAAATGAAACAAAACAGTACTGAATAGCGATTGAATTCTCATCAATCACTTATGGAGTGGGTGCCCTAGACATTTGCCAATTTTTGGAGGATTTTCACTTCAGGTTAGTTAGAAGGTCTGCTCGCATGTGCTGTGTTTATACAGTATGTATCGGGAACATCATCCCTTTGCAAAGAAAACAAGATATCCAACACAGCAAAATCTCCGGGTCATCCATTTGTACAAACTCTGATTTGCTCGGTAAAGGTTTCATAACCAGAGAAGAAGTCTGCCAGTCGAACTCCGGCTCTTCTGTTCGACGAGATGTAAGCAGGTCTAGTCTATTCAAATCTAGGTGTGTTTATCTACTCGAAACCGTATGTGATACATAGAACGCAAGAGAGGATGAAAATGTGCATATTCTTTACTTTTTTTCTCCATTGCTCTCCCGCTGTGGTAGCTTTACAGATTTATCATTATTATAATCGTCATCATTTCTTTTCAAGCTCTTAATTTAAATAAAGGTTTACAGTGTTTGGTTCAATGCCTGTCCATGAAAACAAAAAACCTTTTCTTTGCGTGCGAGGGTGACGTGAATGGCCAGTTCCAGAATAGAAAATTATGAAAATAAACCTTTCCAAAAACGTAAGACATGCAAAACAAAACCGTTATCTTTTGTGATTTTTTTCCTCTTCTTTTTCTTTTTTCAGAGATAGGTTTCGTTATGCCTGTGCTGCAAAAAGCTGTCCATGCCGATAGCATCGAGGCTAGCTGTTATTAGCAACTGCCCTGTTTTGTTCATGCATTAAGAAATATAAGTGAAAGATATCATATTTACAATACAATTCACATGTAATTACACATATACACAAGAGGCAAGAAAAATTCACATTAAAATCAGTTCAACAGTTTTTGTACTTCCTTTTTCTCCTGCTTGGCGGGTGGATGTAGCAAAAGACAAAAACAATGAACTTGAGTAAAAGCTATTCGATGATTTGTCGAGTTATGTTAATGGTATGAAAATGCGGACGTGAGCATATGGGGTGATTTGTGTTTAGTGCGAAGATTATTATGTCCTCCATTGTCATCAGAAAACATTAGCATCATTGAGTTGTGCCAGACCGCACTCCCCCCAACCCCCGAAACAAGTTGTGCAAAACTCTTGTTACAAAGAACAAAAATTATTTTTAAAGCAATATATTAGTCTGAAACCGAAACACAGTGCAAGGCAAAAGAAGAGCGTCCCTATCTCCTAACCGGACACCAGTAAAGACACCAAAGAAATCATACTTTACTATTACGATGAGTCACATTCTCCAAAAAAGGTTGACAATCCCTTCGGTGTTAAAGAGTATGCTACCTGGACATAATGTTATTCTAATTTCTCATTGTGTTATAGTTATAGCAATATCTTTTACAATTGAAACCCATCTGACACATTCCTAATGTACGATAACAAGTCCGACAACCTTCCGATGAATTCATTTCATACAAATCAAAGACGCACAGGATGATGCATTGGCACAAAATAGCTAATCCGTCACAACGTAGCCTTTGTATTTTTGGAAAAACACAAAATTGTCAATAACAACACAAAAGACCAGTAGTGTAATACGGACTTGCCTTACGTCAACCACCATCCCGCTCTCAACCTACTGCTGCTACATTTGTCTGAGTATTTTGGCCGAATGACCCTTGTAAACTGGTAAAGTGGTCTTAATGACAAATTATCTACCCCAGCACTATGATTAAACCATAAACCTTAAAAAAATGGCTAAATGTTTGTATGATTTGCACCAGATATCCCGCAAATATAAGCTCTATCGAGACTGTGTGATTACCCTGACGTCTAAGATTTTATTTTAGAACCAGCAACCTGTGCCATTATAAATAAAAGATATACTGTACAGCTAATACAGCTATCATTGTATTTGTATAGTAGTAGGTTGCAGACTTGGTGAATAGATCAAGCCAGCTAATTACAAACTTATTAGCAATTGACTAAATTGTCAACCCTCCGTTTTCTAGGAAAATGTGTACAGTTAATGTACTGTATACTTCTGAACAAAAATAAAGATTCCCAAATAGGTTATTGATATACAAATTTATGTTAACCTAATCTACATTAGCCACATTTCACTTTTGAAACCAAGTGACCCAGAAAATGAACCGAATATTGTTTTAGAAAATTATTTCTACAGGAGTGCGGATAATAAAGGGATTGTTCTTAGAGGAAATACAATTCCAACATCTGTTTTCTTACTGGACTGAATTTTTAGTCCTGCTTCTATCGTCTGATAACTTGAAAAACCTTTACACCGCATTCTAACCACACATGGTGCAACACACAATAAAATTTATATTTTCCATGTTAATCTATTTGTAACTCGCCATGTACCACCGTCACGACTAAGTAGGACATGGAAAAGATAACTGCTATTGCATGTCACAGCATCAGGTGGTGTCTGGTTAGTACACAGCGGTACTTTAAATCCACAGATTATAATTGGTTCCTTCCATTATAGCGAGACTGCAAGAACAAACTAGTTCTCAAGGATGTACTACGGATGACTAAATTGTCATCGGACTAAATGACAAATGTCCAATGGTCAAATTACAATGCTCTAAAACCAATTTTAAGGCTTGAATTGACTTGAAAGAGTATACCTCCTTCATGAACGTTGTGGTATTTGCATTGTATTGCTCTGAAATGTTTCACAAAATGCTTAGTGATCTTGTTAAGGCAAATCTTGCCGGGACAAATGTCCACAATCCAGAATTCTACCTAATATCGGCTCTAGGTATAAGCTCACTGTGAAATAACAGAGTGCTGGTGCTACATGAACACGATGATCAACCCAATATCTGCTTTAGCAAACATCCAGCATGTCTCAGTGGCACAGTATGGCTGCATTAGCATCTAGCTAATCCTTACTCAACTGAAAAACATAACACTGGACGTTTCTGACACGTGGACCACTAGTGTTTCAGGGTACCCTGTGAACATTAAGCTGACTACTAGCAAGTTAAACTATATAGTGCCAGCAAGTGTTAATGGGTTTGTGTAGTCTAAAATAAGCTACGGAGTAAATGTGTGGTAACTTACGTGCATATACTGTATTCATGAAACACCTTGTACTATCTACTTCTAAGGATTTCTATTTATCCACTAGTCCCATGGATAATATACCAAATCACAGGTTATGAGTAATATATACCATATTGGATTTCTTTGCTCTATCAGTTGCGCAGGAGAAAATAGAGCACTTACATACGTCACACTGATTGATAACTTCATAGAGCACAAATATCTGATAGAAAAATATATAGATATCCTTTAAATTGTGATATTGTGCAGTCTTATCAGTTAATAGTAGCTTGCGCTTAATTAAACAAATGCCACATAGATGTCATGCCTACGCCAATGTCCCCTTCTGTCAAAGGCGATGCAAGCTCTTTCTGTTCACTGCACGTATCCAAGGTTTGCCGCTAACCAACTGAAATCTAAAATACTGCACTAGTGGAGGTGGACTAAAATTGGAGCTTAATAGGTCTACATTATAAATTCAGGTCTAAACCGCATGGGTTAACTTATCCCAAATGTACAGTACTTAATTCTTCTAACTTGGCTAAACCTAATGTTTGCCTTTGAACTTTCCTAGGCAAAGCACTGCAGCATCTTCAATGCCTACTGGGAGTTGTAATCCGGCCAAGGCACCCCCTGTAACACTCATAATACCTCAAGCATGAGAAGCACTCTGACCTCCTGCCTCATTTAGTGCAGATTTGCGCTTAACTTAATTGCTACACTTAAAATCTGTGCATTTCCCTATTTGCACTTGAGAGTACCGACTCCCTTGCACAGGTGTTATGGTCATGCTCACAATAATAAATAAAACACAATAAGTGAAAATCCCTCAAATATGCTTCTGTCGTCATCTGCTGACAAGTAATGTAGGACCTTGCTTGTACCGTGAGGTACAGCCTTTGATATTGATTCCATTCTTCCTTCTATGAGTGACTGATCTGTGGTTTGGTGACTGGTCTTTCTGTTGCCCTCCCTTTTCCCACAGTTGAGAGGTCTAGTGTGGTATGATGCGAGAGCCGGTGGGCTATCTTGAGCTTTGAGGGCTGAGACCTGCTCAGATTGTCCTCCCAGCAATATCCAACTCAACATAGTCCAAGGCTCTCGTGTTCCAGGGCCATCACTGGACCTTCTTTCTAAATGTCTCCTTGCTCAGTTTTCAAGCAATCCTGAAAAGCTGATCCAACATCGCAGTGAAAAGCATCACTCAACCGTTCGCTTCTCCTCAGCTGACCTACTCTGAGCATTGAGACGTCTAGAGACTTTGTGATCGAGGTTCGGATGAAATGGACGGAAGATGAAAGGATGAATGTGGATGTTGACATGGGTGGTTGTGTGTGTACAGATTGAGATCTGATGACCTCAGTGACAGTGTTGAAGGACCCCCCCGTAAAATGTTGAGGTAAATCATAATGAGGCGAACCCCTGGAAAGTGGTGTTGGGTTAATCTGAGGTAAATGGTAAAACGAGAAATGGATTATAGGCCTTTTTGGTTGTCACTTCAGTTCATGGCTTTTATAGTACATGTCATTTTGCCCCGAAATAACTCAGAAGCTTTTTTCCTGATTATGCCGATGTAATTAATCTCCGAGATTCAATCCCAAGATGCAAAACATCAAAGCTGTGGGTGGGTCTGCAGTGCTTAAAGTGAAAGGTCATATATCAAGGATCGTTTGACCCTCTTTCACTGATTGATGAACTGAGGACACATCCTTCAGGTTTCAGACAGGCACATTTTAGAGAAACTTAAAACGTCGGTGCGTACCGTTCTCAGGATGAATCACTACGCTGACTGAATATATACAATATCAGGTCACACTATGGTCGGATCGATCGACTTAAACATGAAACAGATAAAAACTGTGGTCACATCCCCTGTTTAATACACAATAATCTTTTCTTTTCTTTCCTTATTTTGTACATTTTCACATAGTTGATGGACTAACCTCAAATCCAAGTTCTGAAGAAATGTTCCAGCTCACTAAGGGTTTTCCTTCCACTCCCAAACACACAAAGCTCTACAAGATGAACTGTATCAAGAGAACAGATGAAATGCACTAGGAACAAGAGTAAAGAGAGAACAAGAACACTACCTGACCATGTCAATAAGGCTACTGAATGATTGAATGAATGAATGAGTGCACTATCATTTTTTTCTTCGTTTTCTTAAATTCCAGATGAATGAAGAATACCGGTGGCTTATTTAACTACTGATGAACTACCTCCAGAACACTTTAAGGTGACGCCCTCCAAAAACACAGTTAAACCTTTAGACCAAACTGGAAAGAAAAGAGAATTGCCAAAAGAGGGAAGAGAGAAAATCAAAACGTACTGACTCTGGGCAGGGTGCATTGGTTAAACTCAAGATAGCCGTCCAGTGTAAACCATAGACCAGAGCTGAGGTCCAGTAAAGAGAGAACGCTTGTCACTTGCAAATTCAAAGAATGACACATAATCCCAAAAGAGGTTGCTGTACAGTGTCAAAACGGACATTTCCGTGAGTCTATTCCAGGGGGAGGGCAAAGCAGTGGGTCGGGCCTCGGGTTCTGCTTGGTTGACGTCCCAAAAAGCCACTTTCATGAGCAGCGGTTGGGAATGCCTGATTACAGTATCGATAAAAAGCCGATGAGTCGTTCGGTTGTGTCCTTTTTATCTCACAATCTTTTCTTTTAGCAAAAATATCATGCAGTCTTTTGTTCCGTACCCTCGTTGACGTTTGTTTGTATGTTTATTGGTGGTTTGTTTCAGAAGGAAAAGAAATTCAAATACTTGAAATGTTTCTCTCATATTATTCTTAAACATTCAAGTCATTCTATATAATACTTTTTTACACCAGAAAAGTCCTTTAGGTTTTACACACGCATGTGTATATAGAAATATAATATATAGAAATATGCATATACATATGTATCAACTTTTCATATATGTGTACACATATTTTCCAATTGTATCAAAGCCAATTCAATGTGCTCTCAAAATATGGCCCATGTTTCCTAGGGGAACGCATATCAATTCACATAATACAACCAGTAGATAAGGTTGAAGAATCCAAAAGTTATAGGAAAAATGATCCGGGACCACTTGTCAATGGTGCTAACATCCGTCAAGTTGGGGATTTTGAGCTTCAGCTTGGATGAGCGCCTTCTTAGTCGGCAATTGGCGCGACTGCGCATAGCGCTGCGGTCCAACGAGTGGTGGCTGAACCCATCCCGTGAAGCCATGGGCTTGCGAAACTGCACCCCGGAGCTGTCGAAGGACATGACGGAATTTCGTGAGTCGCTGACGCTGCCTCCGACGTCGGACGGCATCACCTCGTTGTTCATCTCCAAAGTGGTGAGAAGAATGTTTCCGTAAGCATCCACCTTGAGAACAGAAAATAAAGAGAGGTGCGGTCAGGGGCAGGCACAGGAAGTGGGCGGTCCTACACTGTATTTATGTCCTGTCAATCTTTCATGCAGATAGAATAATGATGTGAAGTCACAGTTTAAACAAATGTTACTTTAGAGAATTAAAAAAGCTTGGAAAAGTTATCACGTTCTTCACTATTTCAGCTCATATGATTTGTAAATGCATGTACCCCGACTTTCCTTTGTTCCTCGAGATACAGATTTCTTCGCTGTGTATATGACCTGAGGGTGTTGCTTTGAAACGGCGCTGACATGGAGTCCTTGCGTCGTAGAAGAAGAAATGAAGACGACATAAAAACGACCGTAAACTCTCACAATCAAGCAATATTATTTATCTAATAATGTAAACATGCATAAATATGAGAGTCAATACAAAATATTTGATAATTAGATTTTCTAACATGACTGTATTTTTTTACATTGAGATACTATGTCCACACAACTGTCAAATGTAAAAACACGTAAAGAAACTTTTTTGAGGGTGAAAATAAATTGGATCTTATAAAAAAAAAGACAATGTAATTTGTAACGTTCTGAGCAAGATGAACCTCTTATAATAATGAAAAGTAGCTTCAATCAAATGAAATACATCACCGATTAGGATGGTTAATGGACTATCGAACGTTCGTTTTTAGCGGTGATGTGAAGCGATTCATTCAGGCAGTAGTTATTTTGATGAGTGAGGTTGTTCTGCTTACATAGCAAGTGTATCTGTTATAATTCAGACATGCATGAATATTTAAATCGCTTATTAAATTATATTAAATTAGCCTCTGAGTTACACGACAACTACATGTACAAGTGATTTGTGAATCAAAGACGCAAACCTGTTCTCTCAGACGCTTCTCCTCGTAGCGGGGGCGTTCGTTGTTGGCTTTGTTCAGCCTCTCGTTCATCTTTTTCTGCTGCTGGGGTCCCCGTCCAAAGAACACGTAGTTTACAAAGGCATATTCGAGCAGGGCCAGGAACACAAAGACAAAGCAGCCCATGAGGTAGACATCGATGGCTTTCACATAGGGGATCTTTGGGAGGGTCTCCCTCAGGTGGGTGTTGATGGTTGTCATAGTGAGCACCGTAGTTACACCTGCAAGGAAGCCAGGTTGTCTATTAGTCATGTGCTTAAAATGGCATCCATGCTGGTTAGACATATTGGTGTCGGAAACAAATCAGCTTGTAACACCAGCTTAAGCTATTCAAGTTGTTTTTTGGAACATGGTGGCTTGTTAACCAGCCAATGAACTGATTGGACCAGCTCGAAAACAGCTAATAAAGCTGGATTTCCTAGCAGGGAAGGATTTGATCTAACTCTCAACATAACCGTTGCTGATAATGTCTGCCGTAAAATGGTTGACCTGCACGTAGCATTGTAGCTTCAAAGTTTGCTAGTATTGTATTTGGATATGTTGACCATTGGTTGGACAAACAGACGAGAGTTAATGTCACTGTAAGCAATGGTTTGTTGCACAACAGAGCTACAGCGTTAATACATTTTCAACCTATCAACGAAATGGGCAATTCCAATTTAAGCTGAGGTAGAAAAGAGTATTTTACCATCCATAAAACAAAACAGTTTTAATCATGGTTGCGATGTACAGGAAGTTTCGAGGAAGAAGTTCAACACTATTGATATGATCTTTATAGGGGGCAAAAAATCCAAGATGCTCTTGAACAAAACCCTCACCCAGGGCCACACGAGCAGCAGAGGCGTCGTAGTTGATCCAAAAGGAGACCCAGGACAAGATTGTGATCAGGATGGAGGGCATGTAGGTCTGCAAGATGAAGTAGCCGATGTTTCTTTTAATGCGGAAACTCAGCGACAGCCGAGGGTACGAACCTGGAGACGGGGGGAGACACAGCACAAGGAGAACAAAAAAGATGTCAACATGTAAGTGGAAACGCAAAAGAAAAATTGATCTACAATGTCTGCACTTAGACAATGTATATTAATTTCCCCATTTGTTCAGATGGAGCATTTAATTTCCCCAAAGCAATGGATTTCTTCCCAGGGACTAGTTCCATTCCAATTAAACATGGCAGAAAGTCGCAAACATGGCAGATTTTTCTGAAACCCCTCTCTCAGCAGACAGTGTCCATGGCCCTCTGAGAGTTGTCACAAAAGCCTGCAGTGTCTATTTTCCGTTTAGCTTTTTTTACAGGGGAATTTAAGAAAAATGTAACTAAAGAGCATGTCATGTTAATATATGAAGTCTGGTTTACTATACAAGAAAACAGCAGCGTGTTTCGATTGGCCGCTTTAAGATTAGTCTGCACGTGACTGTTCAAAGTCTGCCCAGCTCAATGTCAGGTGTGGCAAGATTAATTGACTCATTCAATGTACTGATTATTCAAATTGCTGCAACGGATATTTATTAACGCAAAAGAAATAGTCTTGTCTATTCCCTGCGGTTCCCATCTCTCTGCACTTGGGCTTAAGTGAACTGTTTTCAACTAAGGATGCAGAACAATTTCCACCGGGAGCCTTTCGGCTTCAATTTTATCAAAGAGAGAGGGAGGTAACTTTGCGAAAGCGATCAGACTGTAATTTAAATGGCAATTGACTGCGAGCGGCACGCGATGTGAGATGACCCAGTCACAGCTCGCTTCCTGTAAATTTGATGAATCAATATACCCCCCTCGTTTTTTTATTCATGTTTATCGGGTTGCGTTCCCATGAATCTGAATAAACAAGAGCACACAAGGGCAAGAGCACTTGAAATGAAAGCTGCATTTATAAATTAATTTAAGTTGAACAGCACATGGCGAAAACCTTAAATCTTCAGTAGATCTCTTGCAATGCACTGCACTGCTGCCAATGAAGCATATACTGGGCCATTAATTTAGTGTCGGTCATGGGGAGTAACTAAACTAAAAGTCTCCAGTTTTTTTTCAGTTTAGCGGTGCTTTCCAGTAAGATGCTACTGTACTTTCGAAAATTTCTAAATAGTTGAAATTGTACATCACTTTTGTTTTGTTTTTAATCTTATTCCTGCCAAACTGAATAGGTATTATTGTCGCTGTTTAGCTCCTTTTATTTTTCCAAATAATTCGATTAATGAATTAATTTCAAAATTGGGGAAGCTTATAGGACATAGATCTAGTAATGCTAATGCTAATGCTATGTCCCGAACACAACAAGGTATTTTAGATTAAGGTGACCAGACATTTACATTTACATTTAGGCATTTGGCAGACGCTTTTATCCAAAGCGACTTACATAGCATTATCCTATACATTTTACATAGGTATCTGCGATCCCCTGGGATCCAACCCACAACCTTGCGTTGTTAACGCAATGCTCTTACCACTCAGCTCTGACAGGAAACAGACGCGTCTGTTCCCGGGGAAACCACCTGTACAGGATATCGGCTGCATCCTCCTGAGGTTGCGTTTCCGGGGATGCAGGAGTGAAAATACATGCCTGGTGCTGACGTGCAAAGGGGTTTATGATAAAAGAGAAGCTCACGTTCAAAAGGTACTCGCAAGACTCACTTAACATTGGACTCGGATTATACATAAGACTAAGCGACCAAGACAAAAGGATCTCTTTCATCATAAACCCGATCGGCACGTATTTTGACATGATGCTCGATGCACAAAGATTCACATGATGAACGAAACACATATTTTGCATTCTGCATCCCCAGAAACACGATATCAGGAGGACGCGTAGCCGAAATCCTGTGCTGTTGGTGTCCCTGGGAACAGTCACTTCTGGCCACCTTATTTTGGATAAAAGTGAAAAGTATGTTTTTATTTATTTCCGCTACATATTTCACAATTGGACCATTTGTAGTTTGATGTGATTCGTTCATACCTGTTGTGAACCTCACTTCTCTGGACACAAGGCGTAGCTCCACAATGGAGAACTGAGGCAATTCTAGTTTGTCCACACCAGTCACAGCGCTGTCCCCTCCTTGCCAGAAGAACACTATATCGTCTGTGGTGTATCCATCTGCATGGAGAAAGCATAAAGGATAAAGAATTCTGATAGTACATTTGAGTCAAACATTGCAGTGAAATATAACAGTTTACATTTAGCCAGCCACAAGGCTCAATGCGAAAACAAGAACAAGTTTTAGTATTGTCTAGTCTGGTACGAACAATATATTTTACCGATCTGAGCTGCCGTGAACGTTAACTCTGCTAATAAATATATTTAATATTGAATATTAGTGTTTCATTCCAGAGTATTGACGTTTTCCTCACCAGTATCAAAATTCCACTGCACTTTCATTTTTAACATCGGGATTTTATAAACAACGCACACAAAGTTTTGTTCTGCTCATATTTCACGAGGGCTATTGTACAGTTAATGACAGCGAAGGCATTTATTTATCGGAACATCAAACAATATTGTTCCAAATGTAAGGAAATGTTGTAAGCATGAAACAATGCGCATACCGTGCAATCATTTAAAACACGAGACTAGCTATTTGTCTGAACCCCACTGATGTGCCTGTGATGGTCAGGGCACAGCATCCTGGTACCACTGTGTGATCAATAGTGCAGGGCGGCTCATTGATAAACTGGCAAACACCTTCAATCTTACCTGCGTCTGTCTATGGTATTGTGCCACGAGGCCTCAGAGTCAGAGCCTTTAAAGAACATTTATCACCAATGACAGAGTGGGCAGGTCTGCAGATATGGGTGATCGCTCTAAATGGGCTTAATGATTACGTTTGCTTACATTAGGTCTCTGTGGAGTGTGACCGAGATAAGAAGCGAAAAGCGAAATTGATGAGTTGGATGAGTTCAAATTCCAGTTGTCTGCAGTTGGACTTTTATTTCAAGTTATGCTGTCAGCAAGTATGATTTGTCAGAAAAATTATGGTTGGCAATGGCCACTGATTTGAAATGACACAGGATTTACGTTTTACACAAAAATTTCAGTTTATGTGCGAAAACATCTCTACTTACATATATAAGAATGAGATCAACACCGAGATGAATAGAAGATCAAATTCACACTACAGATCTAATGACACCGAAATCCGTAATCAATTGTCACTAAGGCTGTCAAACGATGAATCGCGATTTATTGCACCGCAAATCAAAATTTGTGTTCACATAACATATGTCTGTGTACTGTGCATATTAATTTTGTATTTATAAACACATACACATACTGTACATGTATACAATTTACTATATTAGGAAATATGTATTTATTTATATTTACAAATAATTTTAATTACATATAAATGTTTTTGATTTGTCTATTTTTCTAAAATACATGCATATGGATATTTATTATACGTACTAGCTTACTATGCACAGTAAACAGGCATATTTTATGTAAACATAAACTTTTAGTCTGGATTTGATTAATCGTGATTAATCGTTTGACAGCCCTAATTTCCCCTTTTAATTAAAAATGTATTAGATAAATAACATTACTTTATATGACTGTTTAATATACTCTTATAAGTAATTCAAGTCTTTATTTAGGTTAATTTTAGGGGAAACATCTGAGACAAAAGTGGAAAGATACTGACATCATCTTTGAAAAGCATAAAAACAAATGTGTTTATGTAAAAAGGTATTTATACCGTAAAAGCTACCATGATATTGTACCCAAATGCTCAAGTTTCAAAATCATTTGTAAAAATTGTAAAATGTCATTTTAACATCTTACTTGATCTTACTTACATCTTACATCAATATTTATTTTATGACTTGACTGCCAAAAGATAAATTTAAAAAATATTAGTTATTGCACAAAATATGTTTTATTTGTGAGAACTGGACACAACTTGCTGAATTTAACTTGTTTTGGAGGTAGACCAAACAAACGCCAATCCACGACAACCACAGGGCGTACGTTACATCCCCTAATTTATATTCTTTGTTTATTAGGTCAATAATGCATCTCATTAGCTTTCTAGACCATTCCTATACACAGCAAACAGTATATATCCTACAAGATGCAGTGAAATGTACGCTAGTGTTTCATTCCGGAAAAAAAGCTTGTTTGTGTGTGTTGTCAATTCTGCTCACTCAGTGATACTCACAGCTCTCAATTTCCAGGGTGCAGTTCTGCTCATCGAGGGGGTATCGTCTCAGATCCATCATGCAAGCTGCTGTAGTTGTTATTCTGGAAAATGGAAAGCAAGGAGGCGGGTAGAGAAAGGGAGAAGAGAAAATTTGTGCCACCGTTACCTTGGTAACCTTTAGGAAATCATAGTTTAGCCTTGACTGCGCCATGTGGATATCTCAGTCATGAGAAAATGTTTGGCAGCCATTCTCATATTCTTAGAAAAAGAACAAAATTCAATCGTCGGTGATGTTTAGAGAGTCTTGATTCTTACAAATTTAAAATGTTAGTGAATTAAATCCCTTTCAGAGGTATGATAGAGATAATTATCAATAATATATGAAGGAAATATGCTTGATCTGTCTGTCTGTGTATAAATGTATTTTGTTTATAAAAAACATATTCACAAATATTTCTTCCATGTGCAATTCATAACATAGTAAAAAAAACTGTCATCTACAAAGGCTTAGTTTAACCCCCAATGCAGTTGTCTTCTTCCGGAAATGTCTCCTTGTGCAAATCAGCTTCCAAGCCTAAAGATGTCAGGAAAGCTAATAACAGTGAAGTCACATTTGTTCACCGTAATGTCTACATGTCTCAGGTCAATGGAAAAGGCAAATGAAAGTTCTATCACTGAAGCCTCCTTTTGAACATGCAATTTGTGTGTGTTTGCCTGAATTGTGGGCGTGTGCTAATAAAGTACGTCCTTTGTCTGACACGTACTGTGAGGGCGTACTGTGGTGACAAGTACCAGTGTACTTGTCTTGCAAGTTGATTGTGTGCACATGAGTTTCCAAAAATGTATGTTAACTGACCATTCTCTATTACGTTATGTGTAAGATATAGTGTAGGCTCCACTTGTAGTGGTTGTTGCTTAGAAATTACTTAAGTGTTGGTGGCTTTAGGACTCGGGCTTTGTTACTGCGCAACCTCTGAGCTATTTCAGCTCAGTCTGCTGGCCAATGCCACCTCTGACATTCACTTCTGGAGAAAACTGGGACGACCCAGTGACAAGCAACAGGTGAAGTCCATTTTGTGTGTGTTTCATCTGTGTTGGCAATGTTTATTTCATAGCAGTTCTTTCATAACGGTTCTTCTTCTGATTTCTTGGTGCAAATGTTCTGCAGTATATTGCCTGTGTAAACCAGCCACAATGTAAATTAAGAACATCTTGTGACACAAGCTCTGCAAATCTTTAAAACAGTTACATGAATGTTCAGAGTTTCATTCAATGTACGGACAACATCTGCAATCCCTGAGCTTGTAAAAACGTGAAATGCATTTCCAGTAAAATAGTTTCAAAAGAGTTTAAAAGCTGAAACGCGAAGCTCACATGTTTTCATATTCATAAGCACTTTACTTCTTCACAGAAATCTCAGTTGCTAGCATTCTTCTAAATATCTTTCTTCGTGTTTAACAGAACAAAGAAATGTATACAGGTTTAGAACAACTTAAGGTTGAGTAATTCATGAAGGAATTTTCCTTTTAAGACTATCCCTTTAAATGGTGTCCATGGTGTACATCTACTGTATGTGTCATGTAACAGCAACTAGTTTATTTGACACATTTACTTACAAATTCATATAATTAACTAGAACGTTCTTGTTTATTTACCTAACTTCGATTCCCTGAGATACGGGACCGAGTACTGTGTAGCAGGACACTATGGGGAAAACTTATTTTTCTCAGATGTCTGAAGCTTTTTCCAATTACACAGTGAAACTGCACGGCCATTGGTTTGTGAAAAGTAAAACTTTAAACCTATGGCAGCAAATCTGCATGGACCTATGGCGATGGAGCCCGCCAAAGGGGGCGGGGCCTATGGCTATATAAGCAGACACATCAGAACAAGGTTTGGGGGCCAAGCATGAGCAGGGAAGCCCTGCCGAGTGGACAGGGCCAAGTAAAAAGGTGGCTCTTTCCTGTAATCGTCCCAACAACAGTGTGCCTAGTGCCGGCACGGTTTGAGCAACGGTAGGCCGGCAACCTAGTATAAGTCCTTTAGCAGCGAGGACCCGAGCCTGTGAGGCCGAGACATCCAGACTATAGAATCTGGTGAATGTGGACGGCAAAGCAATGAGAGCATTCCGTGACCGGGGACCCCTTGGTGCGATCACCGAAGCAAACAAAGAGCTGTTCCGAGCACCTGAAGGGGGCAGAACGCTCTATATAAACCTTCAGTGCTCTGACAGGGCAGAGCAGGTGTAGCTCCGGGTCCTGCTCGGAGGAGGGTAGTGCAGAGAGTGTCACTACCTGTGCCCTAAACGGGTTAGAGAGCACCTTCGGTACGTAGCCATGTCTCGGTTTGAGGACCACGCTAGAAGCCCAAGTTCAAGACAGGCAGGGCTCACAAAGAGCACCTGTAAACCGCCCATGCATTTAACGGATGCCAGCACTAGCAGCAGAGCGGCCTTATGCGTCATGGAACAAAGGTCCACAGACTGCAAAGGCTTAAAGGGAGAGCTCTTCAGAGCTCCCAACATCGTGGGAAGAAGATCCGATACAGGGATAGTAGAAGGGCGAGAAGGACAGAGCCTCCCGGACCCATTTAAGAAACGAACAACGAGGTTCTTCTTTCCCACCGTTTGACCTGCTATAGGGAAGGGGGAAGCAGAAATGGCTGCCACATAGACCTTGAGTGTGGAAGGGGAACGACCCTTTTCCAAAAACTCCTGCAGGAAGGACAGTATCAATGATACGTCGCAAGATTCGGTGCCAGATTGTGTTACCTGCCTTAGAGAGGAGGTCTCGTCTCAGGGGAATCGGCCACTGGGCTGCCACAAGCAGCTGAGACAGGTCCACGATCCACGGCTGGTTTGCCCAGAGTGGGGCTACGAAAAGCACTTTGTGCGCCTGATCTCGGATCCTCCTGATCATCTAAGATATAAGAGCGATTGGGGGGAAAGTATAGAGGAGCCGATTGGGCCAAACCTGGTCGTGGACGAGCTGAATAGGGGGCGCACCATGACTGGTTAGTTCCTTGTGAACTTCTGGAAAAAATGGTGAATCCGCTGTAGAGGGGCTTGATTGTTGGCACACGCTGGTCTCTCCGTGGAGAAAGCGAGGCACACAGAGACGGCGTGTGCCAACACTCATCCGAGCGCTTAGGTCCTCTGCACAACTTGTTGCGAGAAAGTAGGCGGGAGGGCACGAGGAGCAGATTCGCTCTTTGAAAAGCAATCTGCGAGCGCAGAGAGGAGAGACTCATACTCTCGCAATGAGCGGATTCCATCTCTTTGTGTCCGTCTTCGATGTGGGAAGCCCCCAAACATGAGACGCACTCGCCATGACTATCAGCAGCGTGCAGGAAAACTTGTGTGACAAGTACGGAGCGCCATTTTTAAACAACGGCGTGGAAATTTGCTCAGAAAATAAGCTCTTTTAGAGTAGCCGGATGGCGGCAGGGAAAAGACCGGCGCTGCTGGATAGCGAAGCCGCAGAGCACGAAGTCGAATCCGCTGCAGGTGATTTTCGACGGCAAATCAATCAGGCCCGGGAAGCGAAGGTAGAGTCGTCGCTGAAGGAGAAGAGATCTGAGGACACTGCGGAGATGTGTCTGCTTATATGCTCCATCGCCATAGGTCCATGCAGTTTCGCTGCGATTGGTATAAAGTTTTACTTTTCATAAACCAATGGCCGTGCAGTTTTTCCCTGTGTTATTGGAGAAAGCTTCAGTCATCAGAGTTTCCCCCCATAGCGTCCTGCTACGCAGTACGAGTGAAGTATCGATAGGGAACTAGAAATAACTAAAATAATAAAAAACTGCTTAGATTGTCAAATGTGAGTTTGATGTTCTTTTTGAACCAGTATTCTATTGTCTCTCTGGTAAGGATATGCCATTCCATAAAGGATTTTTTAAGAGCAATACCGTATATTACTGTGTGACATAAATCTTCTATTATCTAATCTTACTTAGCCTGTGTTTACACAAAGCTAAAAATTACTGAGAGTGCAAAGTTCAGAGCACACATTCACACAATGCAATTATGGAGCACATTTTAACAGCTATGCAGAACATTTTGACAACGCTTCAAAACCCGGAGCTCATTTCTCAAGCCTTTCAACAGCTGCCTCTGCACCTTGAGACTAGCACTTTGTGCTAGTCTCAAGGTGCAAAACGTTAGTTTGTTAGAAGTTGCTGATCAGAAATTTATAACTTCACACTTCATCTACGTTTATGTCCAATATCATAGAAACCTACTCAATATGACAGTCTGTGGCTTCTTTCACACCCTCTACTTTCTGTTCATTTAAAAGGATAGCTCTAATAAAAGTAATAATTCAATTAATTTTATAACACCTCAATTATAACATTTATACACCCTTATGTCATTAAAAACCTGTGTATGACTCTTTCTTTTGTGGAATGCAAAAGAAGATATTTTGAGAAATGTGTCCAAAAATCGTCTTTTGTGTTCTGCAGAAGACATGAGGTAATAAACGGTAATTTTTGTACATTCTAGTGGCTAAAAGATAGTCAGTATTATTCCGCGGTCACTGCAAAAATGGGTAGGGGCGATTCCTCTATTTTTTCCATTTCTGTACCGAGAGATCACGTTGGGACGTTTTGATCTTCTATTGGACTCACGCATTCACGTGACGCAAATTCGCAGGTCAGAGTTCACCAAACTCGAATTTTGCTACATAGCGAAATGCAAAATATCTTTCGACGTCCTTACAATCCCGGTTTGATGCATTCGCACGCATATGAATGGAAGTCAATGGAACGAAAAGTCAATTGTGACTGTGGATTTACACTGCAAGTTATGTATTCGGAAGTAGTCAGAATGAATTCTAAAGTACACTGTCAAAATAAAGTGTAACGTTTTATGTAGTTCCCAGTTTTGGGGTAGGTCCTTTTGTCACTGGTGGACTAGTCCTTAAACGATAAATAGAGGATGGCGGCATAGGCATTCAGAGCTTCCACCCCAAACTCCACCCCTAATATAATACACCTACATTTACTGTTTTACTTGGTTCCGGAAACCAATAAATGTCACTACAAAAATCTAAATGAACAGCATCGGCTACAACATGACCAATACTGCTCTGATCTAGGTCAAAAATGCCGTTTATACAGATTCCAGTCCACTTTATTATGATGGCCACTACTGAAAAAAAACTACATTTGATTTCATGGATACCATGATGTAAACCATAACTTATAGGATAAAAAACTGCTGTTTAGGCTACTGGCTACATTTCTTTGTTGGTGGCTTTATTTGCATATATTCAAAAACTTGCTCCTTCATTGATGTCAATTTTTTTTTTGGAAAAAAATAAGTAGCCCTCACATATATATTTATATATTTAAAATCCCTTCAATAACAATGAACATGACAACAGCAAACGCCATACACATGATTGTGGAGTTAAATTAGGTAATGGAGCATAGTAATGTAGCTATTACACTGCCTTCTGTGCATTTAACTGTGGACATCCTATAATTAGCATTTAGAGGCACGTTTGTTTTTAGCTCTGAAACGCTTTGAGTTGAAAACTGCTTCATGTGGCTCGGAAGCAAACAATATCCCTAAAAGCACATTATTTCTTTGTAACATGTGTTTGTTCTCCTTTTAAATCTATTTCGTATCCCCTTCTTAACAGACCGGCCATGATGTCTCGTAAATGTGGTGTAAACAGTCAGCTACAGTAGACGCTCAGTTTAAACATCCTATCGAATCCGATCCCCTTTTACACAGTGGTTAAAACCCTAGACTATGAGCATTAGCCTTTTCTCCTCCAAATCCCAGCACAACCCTATGCATATTTCTAAATCCCTGCGTTTGTGGGTCATATGGAGGATGCTTTGCATACGTACCGTGGCTACGCTAAAGCTGACTAAGGCACATTAGCAAATTCGAAATCCCTTTTTAGACCCAGCAGGCCATGATATGATAATTAAACATTAACAACAGCCCTGACTCATGAATAATTGAAAACCGACAAAGGCCCATTTTGTGACATTATAAAGAGTGGATGTATCGACATTGTAAACATCCACGCTGTGATGCACCTCGTATTTATATTCTCCACGGCATTTAGGTTTGAGGGACCCATGGCTTCACTGCTATTTCTTGATTCCACCTGTGCCAGAGCCTCTTGGAAAGAGGAAGCAGTTTGTCATCTTTCATTATTGATAGTCTGATTGAGTCGGGCACCCAGAGCCTCCAGGTTAATGCATCGCAGAGCAGGCATAGGAAGTGGTTTGTTTTTACGCCTGCGTCTCTGTTTGTCCAAAGGAGGACAACATTTGGTACGACAGTGTTTGGACGTCACAGCATCCGTGTAATTGTTTGTCTGGTACTAGGGAGACACAATGTAAAAATGTTAAGGAGTTATTTCATGGTTCAACATAAGCGAAAGCAACGTTTACAAAGTCCTTCTGAAAAAAGTTTGGCCCTAGTTAAGAGCTGTCAACATCTCCACCAACACGTGCAGACAAAAAAGCACCGCAATGTGCATTGATTGTTTAATTTAGCCTACGTTTTATCATAGCGTTTTAAAATACTACAAAAAATACTGCAAACGTTTAGAGAGAGAGAGGAGCTGTCATGGAGTTTGAACTAGAAATGCATCAAAGGGCAAAGCATCATCCTCATATGATCACATTTTCCACCCAATATCATTAGCGCCTTCATTTTCAACACGGTCTGTCAGTGCTGTGAACCATTAACAGATATCATTCACACACCCCAAATAGAAACCTTCCCATACACAACCTGCCCACCAAGCAGAACGTCAAGAAAGTGTTGGGCAATTTTCTTACAGTTTTCAGGATGTTCCAGAACGTAAAACATTGCAGCTTGAAATACTTGACTCGCTGTGCTAACGTCTTGTTATTTAAATAATGCACATCAACACTTCTATACAAAGCAACTTATAAAATGATACACATTTTATCAGTACGTCTGTTCCCTGGGAATCGACCCCATGACAATTGTACTGTCAACACAATCATACGGGTATTCATCAATAATCAATTGTATGTCTAAAAAATGGCAAATGCTATCTATGTTAGAAAATAATTGTTAAGCAGAACTCACTCCTTTTTGTAAACTCACTCCTTATTTGCTGACAATTGCTGCGTCCCAGTTCGCCTACTTATACTATGCCCTTAAAGTACTCTATGTACTGTTTTTGTAATGGAAAAGTTTATACATTTTAGTGCAAAGCAAAACTGTATGAACTCACTATGGGACATACTAACGCAAAACTGACGTGGCTGCTGTTGCCTAGAAGACACTGTGAATGTTCACAGTTACGATCATCAAAATACAGCTTTTCCTTGCATTTAAGTATTCATTCATTATTTCTGTTGTATCTTATGTTTGCTGTATACTTATATTTGTTAATTTTAGCGAAGCGTCTTTTATTTAATTTTATTAATTTGCGTCACTAATCTCCTCCCTCCCGCGATGACTTGTGGGTAATATCAGCCGTTACGTGTCCATGGATTCACTCTTCAAATTTTCACCGGAATCAGTGGACCATCCGGGTACTTTAAGAAAACTCATTTCAGCATGCTATGATTTGTGACTCACTAATTATATTTTCGAATACTGTTTAGGACGGATAGAAGGCGAATTTGGACGCAGCTAAAGAGTGTGATATCGGGAAAGCAGCCCTCCTGTGTACAACACAACTGGGATCAGTAACTGTGATGCGACTTACCTCAGTCCGTACAGAACAGTGCCATCCGGGTGGAGGCGAATCATCCTGTTCTTCACCGTCACGCCGTGCAGGAAAGACTTCTTGTCATTCAGAAAGTAGGTGTCTGGCAGCCATAACTGATCGGCCACACGGTTGTCCAAAGTGAGGTTCAAAGCCATCTCAGAATAGGCCAACCGCTTGTCCCTCCAGCTCTGCTGGAAATACATGGTGATGGTGTAGTCCTGAAAAACAAAGCAGAGAAACATCAGAATTTAGGATTGTATCAAGTTTGTTGGCTAAATTTAAGGCTACACTCTCTTTTGTTTCAAATAAATAAAAAACAGCTATGGAGCAAATACACAAAAAGTCTGTGTTTTATTACCGCCTAATTCGCAACAGATAGCTTATAATAAACATTTAGAAGTTGAGCTGGCAGGTGCCAGCATAAAGTATGTCAAGTATCCTGCAATGTTACGTTTCAAACAGAGATGGCAACATAGAGTCAAATGTTACAGATCGCAGCCTTAAATATTTGACTGGGCAAATATGTTATTCTTTTACAATGCAAATTATGAATCCAGTTTATACATTTTACGTCATAATGCACATATTTAATATTACGTTTGGCGATTCTTGAATTTTTTTTGAATTCAAGTCTCTGTAACAGTCATGACAGCACATTCCTCATAAACGCTTTCTATTGAACGGGGAGGTAATGCAAACATTACAGACTGGATTAGGATGTGTACCAACGTTGATATTGATTATATAAACAGCACGAAAATGCAGCTTCGATTGGATTAGATCAATCCGAGCAGTGACTTTTGGATGTAGAGCAAACACGACTGGAAGGATCCACTGATATGACTCATCTCTGAGAACTGCCTTAGCATCTTTAATGAAACGGCATTAGGGCACAGCAACAAGCAAGACCAGACTGATGTTTACGTATATTGCATGATTTTAAGCGAAGGGTGGTTTAAGACATGAAGCCATTGGGTCGCACTGACATACTGAGAAGAACAAAGGCCTTGCCAGTGTTCAGGTGCCATGGCAACCAGCTAGTGAATGTATGTGATTTCTTATTGATCCACTTAACAGGAGTTTTACTGCACTAACCGTGGTTAATAGATGAAAAAAACTATAATGCAAGTGACTGTATATTGATGATGGATCATTTATATTTTAGACATACGCTTTACACAAACATGTATACTGTACACTTAATATATTAAAAAATGTCTTCTTAAAATGAGAGAAAAAACAAAGAAAAAAATGATGCACATAAAGCAATCCTAAAATGAACCCATGAATTTGATTTGAGTGGTGGTGATATGTGATGCTTTTGTTATCTTAATGATTTTTGTTTTATTTCAGATATCGTGAGAGTAAGTCATTGACAAGAGAATATTTTGGGGCGCATTTCTTTTTTTATCCAAAACTTTTCGATGAGTTTCTATTAATGGACAGAGACAAGAAGCAATTGAGTATAAAATAAGCTTCATATGATTACATTTCAAGTTTCACACTAGTTGTAATGTGATTTTAATAATAAGAATTGTATATATCTTGTTCTGTTAAAGTAACAGCTGGATCTGTTCCTTAACAGCTGTGAAGAGTTTGGCAATCCCTCGCCTTTCCGATTTCTCTGCATTCTTAAATGTCCAGAGAAGGAGCAGTGCCAGAAAAATCAGATGCGGAATCGTCAAGACAGCCCAGGACAAAGACATTTCAGCAATCACTTCATGAATCAAAAAGTCTAACTCGTTTTTGTAGAAGAAGTAGAAGAGAAAAGAGTGCAGGAAAACCTCTGGTGGTCCCAAATGGGATATTGAATGGAACGCAAAGAATCAGATCTCTCTGACTTTCCGCATCATCTCTCACTGCCTCTCTCTTTCTCTATCGCTTTTTCTCTCAGCCTAATTTAATCAAATCTATCTGCGTGTGAACTATCAGTTTTAACCTCTCATGTCCATTACACTGGACAGATGTTTCAGAGAATGTACTATACACCATGGGGCGGTTTCCCGGACAGGGCTTAGGCCTAGTCCCAGACTAACTTAAATGTTAGAGGTGTCTTAATCGAAAACAACATGCACGGACATATCTTAAAATATATCACTGGGATTGTTTTGTCTCAAGATGCCCACCAGTAATGTTTAATATCCTAATTGAACCAAGGCCTAGTCCTGGTTTAAGATAATCCCTGTCCGGGAAACCGCCCCATGAGTGTGGAGCGGGTGATGTATGACACTGTATATTCTGGTACAGTCTATATCGGGTTTCCAGTAAAAGGAATTATAGTTTTACCGCAGGTACATTATCATTTTCAACAGCAGGTATAGTGAACTGCCAGTTCTCTGTATCACTGTTAGATTTGCTGTTTATAGCAGGAACGACATACTATGCTTTCTAAACAGGGAGTATTTGAACATTTATTCCACAGCAATTTTCTTTGCCCTTACACACTTTGGAAAGCATTTGCGTGAATTATTCCTGTAACCTGGAACGTTACAGGCGCAAAGTATTTTGATCCATCATCCTTGCTTCAGCATGTCTGGAAGAAAATGTCTTAGTTTATGTGCTGCTTGTTTACAAAAGAATGATTTTAACAGGAACCAACAAAACAGTTAAGAAAGACCTTATATATCCGTAGATTTTCTGTTGTTTTAAAATAAAGTGTTTTTGAATTCAGCGTGCTGTCTCTTTAATACCTGGGAGCGATTTCATGCAAAGTTTCATCTAGAAAAAAGCCCAGCTCCCTGTCATTGGATTTTAATTGAATTTCACTTGGCGCTTGATAATGCTGCGACCAGAGCTAATGAACACACCTGCAGCTTAATGCATGTGACACGTGAGAGAGACGACATGCTGGGTGAACACTGTCTGAAACTCAACCAATAATGCTAACTGTACTCAACTAACTGTTTACATTAGTTCAATTCATATTAACATGTACAATACAGCTCCATATACTGAAACAACTGGGTTTTAAAAGAAAAACTGTCATGATGGTAAATGGAATTACAATATTTATTAAAGATCCACCGATATATCGGCCCATAATCGGTATCGGGCGCTAATTTTTTTTCCCCATTTCACAATAAATGTGTACTCTGTGTATAGAAAATGTTAAGAAACATCAGCAGTTTGATGTTCAATATTAATTTTATAAATAAATAACATTCAGAGAGTTAAGAAATATTTATTTAATCACAAGAATCAGCATCGGGAGATGTCTTTGAATAATTGGCTATCGGTGGAAAAATGTTGTATCGGTGCATCTTTACGGTGCAAATGATCGGTCTTTGAATTTAGTGACTTTAACAAATCTTTAAATCACACGCATAATTTTTGGAGGTACAATGTATAATAAAGGCTTGTTTAAATAAACTTTGCGAAGAGAATAACATACAAATACAAAAATGCTAAACTGAGCAACCATTTTATTTCACCCCTCAAGTTCAAACGCAGCACATATTCGTCCAAAGTAACCAATTTTCAGTTCCTTTTTGATTACTTCATCAACCTTATTCTCTGAGGCAACACTGGACGGTGAAAAATGTCAGCACTCTAAAATAAACTATCCCAAAACGTCATTTTCAGAAGAGGCGTAGAGATGTGTCAGGACTTTTTCTGTGTGAAAACGTAAAAGAGTTTGTCAAAAATGAGGAGCTTATGTATTCTGAGCACTGCGTCTTTTCTTCACACGTCGGCTAGGCCTGGTTTATTTTAGTCAGGTGAAGACTGCTTCGTGTGATGACTGTAGAAGGGTCCTCTCTGATGATGAGGTCATGCCGTACCTCTGGGACCCTTGAGAACCACAATCCCCGAAAGCGCAGCAACTTCAGGCATCTAATTTCCTCGGAGGGTCTTAAGGTGGGATCGCACTGTGACTTATTCTCCTGGTGCGTCGCACTCATAAATTTCCCAATAAAATAACTGATCTGGGATCATATTTCCTGCTGTCAAACCATTATTACCCAACAATGCGAACAACCGATCCAGATGCAGCGCTTCCACTCGAATGTGCTTTATGGATTCAGGCCGCAGTCGTTGAAGCAGAGGCCTAATAAAACCTAAGTCCCTGACGCTGCAGGTAGAAATGATGAATGCAGGAGTCTGTGTGGGGTCTTCATGGTAAGTATGTATGGGTAGTAGTCAGCAAAAATGCAGACGACTGCTCTTTAAGTAAACTGCTTTTTAAGGGCCCCAGGGTGATGTTTAACTGAGGTGATGGTCCAAAGCCAAAAAGGTCTACTAGCGCTACATAATTGATCATGATGACCACAGTTATACATTATCATGAATGCTGATCGTTTTTGAATCGAGAGCCCAAAATTTAGAGCTATGGTCAACTTATGATTCTCAGCCTTTCAAATATTGTGAATAACGAAAAATAGGCAACAACAAAATAATTAAAAGCCATATTTCTCAAATCATTGTCACTTACCATGTTGACTTCTGAAATGGAGTCAATGCTGGCTATATTGATGCTCATTCCCACGATGACTGGAGGACCTGGAGCAAAGGGAAAAAGGAAACAAAGAAAGAACATCTGTTTAATAACAATGGTAACTCGTGATAATCCAAAATGTATACGAAATATGTAAAAACAGAACTCTATTTGATATGTTGCATTTGCTTTGGTTATTGAATATTCATTGGCTCCAAATGGTGTCTGAATAAAAAATATATCAAAACAAGTGACATCTCCAATTAAGTTTTGTCAGAACCTTTTCATGTTTAAGCAACAAGGTGTTTTAGTGAATATTTTCAGTTCTGCTCATCAAGTCAAGTCAAATTTATGTGTATAGCGCTTTTTATAATTCCCTTTGCATCAAAGCAGCTGAACCAGTCAGGCCAAAAGCAAAAGAAGGACACACGTGTTCACAGAGTTGTCCCAGCAGAGTAACCAAGGTTATAACTCACTTACTGGAAAATAATCATGTTTAGAAAGTGATCAAAACTTTTTATTTAAAATCTCTATTATTGTATTTGTTGTGTTGAACACAAAAACATATGTTTAGAATAATGTAGGTAACCAAACCGTTGTGGGGCACCATTGACTACCATAGTAGTTTCGTTTCCTACTATTGAAGTCAATGGTGTCCCAAAAATGTTTTCAAAAGTTTCTTCTTTTGTTTTCAGTTGAGGCAGAGGAAAGGATGAAAGAATTTGTAGGTTTTGGGTGAACTTTTCCTTTATTGTCGGATAATTTTAATATTACAGCATGACCAAAAACATCCATTGACAAAAAACACCACATGTCATTGAGTGAAAAGACTGATGATTTCATCCCGATCTGTTTCTGTGTGAATCTGGAGATAAGAAGTAGCAGTAAATGCTAAACTTGCCAGGCGATGCAAGGATTCTTGTTCTATTTTAGACACAGGGTGATCAAACCTCACTAGATCGGTTTGCTATGACATCTGGAGGTTGCTCGGGCTAGTCTCCTGTGGCCACCGAATGAAGACGACGTCAGTTTGATAAAACTGTGCTTTACAGAGGTGAATCTCAACATTGGTAATTCTTTACAATAATGTTCACATCCTGGTTAATGTTAATTCACAGAAAATTCAGATGTTCGTAGTTTAAAGTGGTGATGGTGTAAGAGTCTACTTGTTTCATAATAGTTATTGCACAACCTTGGAAATTGTAAACATGATGAAATATAGGAAATTGTCCTCATTTCAGAATTTTATATTAGATATTTGCACTGGAAAACAAGACAACAATACGGATTAGGAAAAATATTTTTTTTGCAGTGACATCTTTGTTTATCATCCATCTACCCTGCCGTCTTAAAATATCTCCATCCAGAAACGCTGGAAAAAACGGCCAAAATGACATGGTGCTTTTTGAAATATTTACTAACTGAGCACTTGACTGAGAGTGCAGGCCTCCATCTCTCTGTATATCTGCTACATCTTCTTTGTGCATTGCTACTTTTCACCCCCTTCCTTTCACAGCTGACATGTTTGCACGGCATCCCGCCTCACTCTTAAATGCCCGCAGTTTTTTCCCCTGACCCCATCTCTTTCTTTCTCGCTCTCATAAAAACAGATGAGAGAGAAAGAGCAAGAGACTTGCAGTGCTTGTGGAGGCAAGGAAAAAGTGGAGCCATTTTCCAGTGCGCTTTGTGAAGGCAAACAGCAAGTATTTTCCTAGGAGATGTCAAAGTACATCCATTTTTCCGGTTGTGTACAGCGAGGCCTGAGATCTCCCGCACAGTCCTATATTCTACATATTTTTGACCCGGGCTTTTCTATGAAACAGAGGCACGCTGGAGAAAGACACCCACGTACAGGGACACGTTTTTTATCAGCTTTCGGGACAGCTCAAAATAAAATGAAGTCTTGCGTTCGCGTCTCGAAGAGTGAGTTCGACCATTTAAAAAGAGTCTGTAGTGTCATGATGTTCTTGTGAATGTTAGGAACAGTTACTCCAAGGTCCATTTACATCAAGTACGAAATGATAAAATAAGAATAAAATAGGATAAGATAAATGTTATGCAGAGGAATGAAACGGTTGGGCTCACTTGTGTCTTTAAAACGGCGGTTGATAACAAGTTTTTGAAAGCATCTACATCCTTTGGCGGGGATGTTAGGTGTCACCGCGCATATAAATCTCACAAATTGTGCAATATGAGCACAAATCTCTTAAAACATTGTTGGGGGTTCATTCACTGAGTAATGACTTGCCATGGAACACGTTTTTAATAAAGTTTGAAAGAGTTGTCGGAGGCTTGGTGGTGGTGAGCCTCGTTTTAGCTTGCGCCTGTATTTAGGCTTCAAATATAGCAAATATTGTGTTATTCTGTAAAGATCATCTTCATAGACAAAACGTGTAAACATCATAAACACTTGTTCACAGATCTTCATTTTTGAGTCTATGGGAACAATGCATAGGCTTTTGGTCGAGGGAACCATTGTGGCACTAACATCCGGGTTGGCCTACAAGAATACATCATATCTGAGGTACTCTATAGAGTTACGCTACGGTTTTCTTTATAGTTAGTGTTCTTACTGTGAACAGATATTTAGTTTGTATGTGTCAGCTTGAAGGAATGTTCAATACTGCACTAGTCAAAATGTTTTGGGCAGCAATTGACATTTTTTTGCGAATCTGATTTGATTTTGTCACGGATGATGGCGCTTGGCTTGTACTGAACCCAACATGTTTCTTTCAGATGATCATGATGGGGTCATGTGCAATTCATGATTATCACCTCGAAAGGTCTTTCGTGTGACTTTCATGTTGTAAAAAAACAGCAAGTGACCTGATGCTGTTTTTAGACATCACTCCCCTGACCTCAGGCACTTAGTGTAGAGTGTTCTTCCAGCATAGGCAAATAACTCACAGAGAATTGATGGGATACTGTATTAAAGTGTGTGTGTGTGTGTGTCAGGCTCGGCTCCAGTAAAAGATCTCCTGGTCTTTGATTATCTGCCAGTTCCTTCTCAGATTTCAGCTTGGTTTTGATACGTGAGTAGGCAAGACGTTGAGGGCTATTGATGTTTTGACAGTAGATGCTGCCAATTTGTTGAGGTTTTAATTTAAGACCAAACAAAGGGAGGAAACATCAGGCTTAATCTGGGTTACAACTGTCTATATCAATGTCTTTGATACACGCTGGTTCGATATTACCACACAAAAGCTATACTGAGCTCTGGTACTGAGCCTAATAATTTCCTTAGCTATTCATACTATTTCCTGAAAGTTCAACAACACCACACGTGACACTAGATATTCACAAATCCATGAAGGTCCATGTGCTCGGATTATGCCCGCTTTGAATCTCTTTCCCATTTGCAAATTAAGGAAAACATTAACATTCGACAAACTACCCAACGAGAACAAAACATTGATTATGAGCCATTTTCAATTCAATTCTTATTCCAGCCTTGTATGCAAAGATTGTAATACATTCATAGCAAATACAGGGGCACGTTTCAATAAAGAGTTATAATGTGAACTCTGAGTTGATTTACACTAAGATGCGACACTTTGAGTCTTTGGTTTCAGAACAGCAGATTTTAGTTAGTTCTATAAACTCTAGGCATGCACCCCGACAATGCAAAGCCATGATCAATGGAGCTCCGATATTACGATTCACCATGACAACGGCACCAAAAAAAAGCAACATGGCTGCAGAAAGCACTTGAGAGTGAGGCACACTTTCCTCACAGCTCTGTATACAGGGAATTTACTAATGTGGTGAAAATGTAAATAAACGTAACTTTAAATTAATAAATAGATTTACGGATAATCAAATACATTAAGCAGTATATGAATGAATGCAAAAAACTGAAATTGTAACAAAAAATGTTGACACGTCATGGTGTATAGGACACTTGTTAGGGTGTCAGACTCTTGTATCAAAGCCAGACTGATCACAGGTTCGAACCCTACTCGGAGCAGATTTGGGTAGGAGTGGCTACACATCTTAGTTGGTTGTTTATCACTTTTACCTATTCAATTCAGCATTCGTGTCTGCATATATTAATATCTTGATTCATGCACTTTATTTAGTCATTTCAAGGAAATAATCTGCTCTGATGTAATACACGGCAACGATGGCTGATGTTATTGATGCAAGGATGGATGAGATTCACTGTATAATTCACTGTAAAGAAAATGGTACAGTTTTAATAAAAATGAAAATGCACAGGAAAATGATAAATTTCCACTCGGGTCCTAAATTGCATTCTGAAATCAAAGTACATCCCTGTGAATTAATGCAGCCTCTATAAAAGCACATGTGACATTTTAGTCACTGAGATGGTCTCTGTGTGATCAAGAAGTGTTCCATGAATGACTGTATTAAGCCAATGAATGAATGTGGTACACCAGTTGCGCGTCAAAAAGATCGAAAGAAACTCAAAGAAGACCTGCTCCAGAACAGGTTAGGTTCACAGAGTAAGATACCATGGTTACTGACTCTCTTAAAGAAACGGGGTTGAGTTTCCCTGCGTCCTCGGGTTTGACATACCTCGCATTCTGAAAAGTGAAACTTGATGAGAGTTTCCCTCATTTCAGGGTTAATACTAAAACCTTCTTTCTGAAACGGGCCACGGTTTATTTGACTCAACCCATGGCGCCGGAGAAGGGCGGGACTGTCAGTTTTACAAACCAATGACAGGTTAGTGGATGTTTAAAAACATGAAATTTGTGCAGTTCAATTCAATGAAACTATTGGTCATTTCATACTTTATGAATAATAAAGAAACACGGCTACAGGATGACACTGAAAAAAATACAAAGAGCAAATATGCTGTTTCCTCCAAAGACACCGTGACAGCACAAAATGGTAGATCATTTCATGCTGAAGCTGTCAAATTTGCAATATGACTTGGAGATTTGACGGCTTTCTGCTCTTTTGCATACTCTGATACTTTGCATTTATTTGCTCAATGCTCCGGGGCGTCTGTACGCCCCACACTCCCCCAAACCGCAGCACCACCTCAAGAATTCAGCGTGTTTCCACCCATTTTTTTCATCTGCGACTCCACTAGCAGATGGTATCATCATCTGTGTACATATTTAAATGACAAATGTAAGGCAGGTGGCATCTCAAGAGATGCTGACTCCATTCAGACGATCGCTTCGCTCCCCCAACGCCTTTGTTTTCCTAAACTGTGGGCAAACCACGAGGAGCCCGGCCCCGACGCAGCGAAAAAGTGAACAGCAAGTAGAAACAACAAAAATAGCAGTTCTGACAGAGCAGGAGAAGCAAGGATACAGCTTCCCGGGCCGAATTCTCACGGGCCGCTGCTTGTTCCCTAAGCAGGTTTCACTGACACAGCAATGTTTCTTTTCTGCAGGTAATGATGATGGTAATGCCTAGCGTTTGTGTCAAAGCTTTTTCCCTCAGAGAGAGCTGAAAGTTCTCACTAGTGGGGGGTGATAAAAACTCCAGGATGATATATAGGAGCAAGTCTTCGGCATAACGGTGGATTGCAGAGGATTTATCGCCCCTATGAGTTTAGGAGTTAATGAGCTTTCGCCACGTAACGCAGCTTAATATAAACAGGTCTCAGTTTGAGCTAAACAAATACACACCTATGGGTCAGGAGCCCCTGAATATGTGCTGTGCTCCAGAGCGCCCTCTACTGGGCTGGTTCAACTTCATGTGTTAATGAAACGCTTGTCGTTTCCTTCCAGATGTCACTGATGTAAAAGGTGGACAAAAGATCTCTTTTTGCAAAACATCACAGTATACTGTATTATTCAACATAAAAGCATTTTTTCTCCAGCATATGTTTGTTTAATCCACGGTAGAATAGGCAGATTGCATCTGAATCTGGAAAAGAGAAGAGCCGCACGCATTTCATCAACGCAGTCACGCACAGCAGTCAGCACCATACATGGAGAAACAGAGCGGCAAAGAAAATACCACTCTTGCACCCAATTCAAAATTCTAATCATCAACTCATTGCTTAGCAACAGAGGGGTTCCATAGCAACAAGGCAGCATTGTCACTCGTACATTGCAACGGGAGACACAGCGCTTCTCGCACATTGTATTCAATCCGCTTCTGATTTTTTCCTCCTCTCGTGAATGGTCAAACGCTGGCATTGTGTCCATTTCTGAGATTAAGGACATGTAGATCATGCTTTCTGTCAAATCATTATAGTTGCATACCAGAAGATGCTTTTAAACACGTATGTGTCAGGAGAATAGCAGAATATTTCTCTGGATTTGTGTCTGACATTTGAAGTTATCAACACATTGACATTTACAAAACATAAATGTGTCGCCGGACAGTGTGAGTCAGAGCTAATGGCTTATTTTTTATGTTTAAATAGACTTTGGAAACACCCACACTAACAAAGAAGGCTAACAATACAGCATGAGCGTAAGACCACATGACCATCAGCTAACATCTAAGTAATGATTAGAATTAGCGTTTTATCGTGATGATGATGATTATTATTATTATTTAATAATTTGAATACTGGGCAATTATTGTACAATACCCTTTTTGATATATTGATACAACACATTGGTCTAGAATTGTTGTCAAATGTATAAATTAAGTTTATTTACTGTATGTTTATTTTCTCAAATAAAGACATTAATAGTGTTGTCCAAGAAAATATGAAATGAAAATAAACCTCGGAAAGATTCAAACAAAACATTTGTTTTTATTTCTATGTGATTTATTTGATGCATTTCAGTCATGTTATTTTTTTAAGTATTAATAAATATTAGTTAATCATCAATAGTAATAATTAGTTAGATAATAATTATTATAATTGATTCTTAATAAATAGATGATAATATTATTAAGTTATTCATAATTTGTAATAATTTTACACAGCACATCTTTAGACGTTTTTGGGGTGCGACTCAACTCACATCTTCAATAAGGGAAACTTACAAAACGAATATTATCTCTGCATCTCCTATAGGCTTGTTTATAGATCATACCTTGCTTGTGCTATCAAGTTGTCACAGTCTTTGCGGATTTCAGCACTCCTCAAATTCTGAGGCCAAAACAAAGAGATGAATGTGTACAGTGAGCTTCAGGACATGTAAAAAGAAACTCAGTAAGTAGACATATGGTGTTGCCGCATTTGCAGAAATACACATCAGCTGAAAAAAAGAGCAACTGTAGCAAAGCCTTAATCAATCAAAACTTTCAGTGAGGTAATGGAGAAATACAGTACAAGAAAACTCTAAGGTTTCACTTATTCTGTCATATGGAAAACAACTTTTGTAAAAAAGAAAACAATAAGTTACAATATGTAAGATGATGTACGATGTACAATATTTGCTGTATAATGCTGTATCATGTAGAATCCAATGCTCATGATTTTTTATGTGGTCATTACATTATTTTTAAGATGTGGTCAGGACGGTTCACCCTAATCCACAAGTAGCCTCTTCCAAAGTTTTTCCATGTGTGATTTAGTGTCAATAGAGGTGTAAGGTTATATTTAAGATAAAGTAATCACTTAACAATGATTATTGTGTTGACTAGTATTTACAGTACATGTTCAGATGGTGTCACCATTGAGGTGCTAGTTCTACTGTATACGGAAGGTCAATATCTCCCAAAGGCTCTTTTGAGCTATAATAATGAAATGGGTTCTTAAACATGCTTCATGGCTGCTGAGCCTGTCGCATCCATCTCAGGCCCTGCAATAAATGACACGTCTCTCCGTGTATTTATCTGTGACGATCGCATCCTGGCCGTACCCCGTCCTTGACGGATCCCCACCGGCTCCCAAGGACTAGTCTTCACCATCCATCACCGTAGGGTTCGAGAGCGTCCCACGGGGATGTGGGTTATTGTGTTGAGCCGCCACCTGCGGCGCGTCTCCTCAAAGCTGCTGAAACGTGCGGTTTCTGTGTGAACAATGAAGCATGCTTTCTGTGGTTATGTGCCTGCTAATAGGCCTCCTTATTCTCCTCCCGAGCATGACCGTCTAACACATGCGCTCGGAACACGTTCCTCTACTGTGAAAGATGTGAAACTGGAATCCGGGAAGGAAGGGCCTTCTTGAGCATTTTCTCCTCGACAACTACACTCTCTGTCTTCATAAATCAGCGAGCTTTCTCTGCTCGTCATCATTCCTGCGCCGTCTGCCCATTGATCGTCCCGTTTTTGTGCTGGACGCACCGTACTTTTGAATTCGGTTATGATGCACGTTCGGCCCACGCATGGCAAAAAAGAACGTTTTCTTTTAAGTGTTGGCACAGGGGAGACAAGTCGTGTGGCTGCTCGCAGGAATCGAGTTAATTAATAGGGAGACTAGCTGGATCATTGTAGGTGTATTCATTATTAATTAAGAGACGTTATGCCAGCTGGGGGAGATGTCAGCAATTAGGGGAGATTTTGCGGCATGGAGTCGTCCTTGGCTATGGAAGCGTGTCCCCTGTGAGGCACAGCGTAGTCGCACAACACTTTGAGCCATGTATCACCTAACTGTTTGGGGGCATTTGAGTACTTGAGTACAACCTGGTACTGTATCTCTTGGCTTTTTTCTAGCTCAGGTGGTGGAGCATGGTGCTAGCAATGCCAGCGTCATGGGTTTGTGCATTACCTTCAAATTCATAAACTGTATAGTTTGAAACACCTGCAAGTCGTTTTTATGTGGCTTAGTGGTTAGAGCATGGAGCTTGCAACGGCAATCTCATGGGTTCGATCCCAGGGGAGGGTACATAGTCAGAAACAAAAGTATAATACAATTTAATGTAAGTCGCTTCAGATAAAAGTGTCAGCCAAATGCTTAGATGTAAATGAAAGATACTTACACTCTTCTTCACAGCGATGCCATAGAAGAGATGCCAAATTTTTGGTTCCACAAAGAACCATTCAGTCAAAGGTTCTTTAAAGATCTCTTTCTTATAATCAGAAGAACCTCGCCACAAGGAACCTTTTTTGAAACAGAAAGGTTTCTTCAGATGTTAAAGGTTATTTTTGGAAACAAAAGATTCTTCTATATTATCGAAGCACCCTTTTTAAGAGTGTAGGTTGTGTTCACATTTGTAGTTTGGTTATCTTGGTTATTTTGGTCCAGATGAAAAATGCTAAATATCCAGACATGTTCTTGACAAATTTCACGAATGTCACCAATACTCTAGAAAAGTGGTTCTCAAACTGGGGGCCCAAAGATGGATCCCAGGGGCACAGATTTTGTGGCATTATATGAAATATAGTAAATGATCATCAATTTTATGAAATCAAAGATCAGAAGAATAAAACCACCAACCAAAAGTATTGGTGTTCCTGTAACGAGAAGTCAGAGACGTTCGGATCCAAATGCAGTATTTTATTCTCAGAATGGTCAAACAGGCAGATATCACCGACAGCGTAAGGTATGTGTGGGATATCCAGAATCATAAACAGTCACAAGCAGAGGTCAGGGCAGCCAGCAGAGAATCGTAGTCAATATCAAAATTGAAAGTAATACACGGCAAAGACAAATACCGGAAACCGCTCAGAAATGTAGACTAGCTAAACAAGACTTCACGATGAATGAGAGTCTGAACACAGTATATATAGTGAGGTGGTAATGGGAATCATCTGGTGGTGATTGTCTGCGATCTAACACACCTGGTGGTGGTTATCATGGAATTATGGGAACTGGAGTTCTGAGTGGAGTGCCCTCTACAGGAGTTCATGGGCACTCCAGCTGACGATCGTGACAGTTCCAGCATTGTACAAAACTTGTTTTTGGTTTAATTAAATTCTAAATTTAAGATTATACATTTTTATTTGTGGGGCAAAGTGATGCACTCTACATAATGGGGGCCTTACAATGAAAAGGTTTGCTCTTGAAGCTTATTAAGATACAAACATGTGTTTCCTGCATAAACACCGTCTCAATGTGCAACAACTCCATCCGCATCTCCAGTAACTCAAAATGTTTAGTAACAAGAGTTTATTGGTTCTACAGTTTATAATCTAATGTAAAAGAAATACCACATAGGACACATAAGCTGGTCCCGTTGCTCAGGTGGTAAAGCGTTGCATTTGCAGGGCAAAGGTCATGGGCTTAAATTCCATCGAACACACATGCAAATTAAATATTTTGACTTTGAATTAAAGCAGCCAATTACTTGTATGTAAAGGCTCTCTCAGTCACCATCTACTGCCACTCGTATGACTCAGCCTTCCTGATCTCTCTATATCTTCCATCCTCTCCAGCAAACGGACATCAACCTGACCTTACAATGGCTAGCGTCCCAGTATCCCACATCTGCAAGGTGGCGTGTAATAAAGCTTGTGTGATGTATTTGGAGAATGTGCTGGTGTCCATGACAACCTAAACCTCAGGTGAAAGCAAACGACTGCAGCAACATGATGTAATGTTGAACACATCAGACACGTTCAACCTCCTTTTCTTTCGCTTTCCTCTGGTAAGGTAAAAATGTAGCACATTACATAGGCAAACGCATGTTTTCGAAATCACATCTCAAATGTCACAAAAACAGCCTTTTTCCACCTAAGAAATGTTGCCAAGTTACGAAATATTCTGTGTGTTGCTGACGCGGAGAAGCTTATTCATGCATTTATGACCTCAAGACTTGACTACTGTAATGCACTACTTAGTGGTTGTCCTGCATCATCAATAAACAAACTACAGTTAGTTCAGAAAGCAGCTGCCAGAGTTCTAACCAGGTCCAGAAAATACCATCACATAACCCCAATGTTATCAACCCTTCACTGGCTACCCATTAAGTATCGTATATTGACTTTAAAGTTCTTTTAATCACTTATAAAGCCTTAAAGGGTTTAGCCCCTACCTACCTAACAGAGCTTCTATCACACTACAACCCATCACGCTCTCTAAGATCTCAAAATGCAGGACTTTTGATAACACCTAGAATAACTAAATCCACCAAAGGGGGTCGAGCTTTCTCATACGTAGCACCTAAACTCTGGAATAGCCTTCCTGATATTATTCGAGCATCAGACAAACTCGCCCAATTTAAATCTAGATTAAAGACGCATCTTTTCAGCCAAGCATTCACTTAATGCAAAATATGCTAAATAAACCACCAGGAGATGCTGACATTAGATATTATTTACTAAAATAATTGGATTTATTATATAACACACCATGTAGTGTGTTTTACCCTTTCTTGGGTTTTTCGTTTTTCCCCTGTAAAGCTGCTTTGGAACAATGCAAATTGTGAAAAGCGCTATATAAAAAAAATTGAATTGAATTGAATGTTATGTGTGTGTGTGTGTATATGCATGTTTAAGTGATTTAAGTAAAACCTTACAGTTCGAAAGCATTATACAGATGCAACAACAAGCTTGTTCAAATTGATCAAAAACCAATCATTCTGGACATTTTTTTTTAATTGAAGCAATATGAATCATAAAAAAAATATAGTTATTAGAACAAAAGAAAGCGTAAATGTCCCCCCTTTAAAGAAGTGTCAGTTGGTCGAAAGCAGATTGTACAAAATCGTGCAAATGAGATTCGTATGAATTAGCTAACAATTCACCAAAATGTAAAACTGTTACCAATGACGTTGTATTGCAATAACTTCATAGCATGTTTACGCAAACAATTTTCGCTTGCATTCACCCCAAATAATACAGATAAGAAAAATGTTTCTTGAAATTTTCTAGATAAACTGAGTGGGCCTTACGCATGTAAAACCTTGCCAAAGTTGGGACATTGGGTTGTTATGGGTGAGTGCCAGGGATTACTTTGTGGTGGTGGTTGTGGTTTTCAGCATGTTTGTTAGTACAGTAGGTGGTTATTTACTGTAGAAACTAAAGCCTAATGAAGTCTTTTTGACATTCTGGTCTACCGGCTCGGATTTCTTCAGGTTTTACTCAGAATTGGATATTATCTATTTATTAACAAACACACAACAAATATCAGAAGATTCCTTTGTACAACAAGTAGGACATTTTAAATACATATCACTAATGACTGATTTACGAGTTCACCTCGCTGCTAATGAATTGGTATGGATAGTATGCGTATTTGGCGTGCTATCCCAGGGCGAAGGCTCCGAGCTGGGTAATTCTCCCCGAATTCGGAGCAACTGCCCCTTGACCGGCGAGAGGGTCCCCAGCTCGGTGTGTGCCCGGACCCGAATCATGCCCTCCATAGATGCAATAGGTGCAGGACAGCAGCTCAAGCAACCCCCAAAGAGGCTGGCTTGATTTGCGAGGTGATTGCCGAGCTCTGAGCAGGGCGGCAGTTGTGGGATCTTACGGGAGCGAGCGTGTCCGTTGCGGTGAGGAAAGATGAAAAGGCTTCTGGTCTGATGACCGCCGACCGCCTTTTTTGGCGGGCTCTGGCTGCCGTGCCTCTGCGGGAGGACTGGCTGGAGGATGGTTTGCTGGAAAACCGGAAGGGAGTAAAACGGATTTTAGGTGTTTTGGAAACAGAAGCGAGTGGCAGGGTGGTTAGAGTCATCAGCAAAAAGCGGGTTGTAGGAGAGCTTGGACTTGTCGGCGTCGGAGATGCAGGTAGGCTAAGAGGGTTGGGTGTGGTTGGATGGGAGACTGTAGGTTGTAGATGTAGATATTCTCATCTTTATGTTTGATCGTTCTTGCTGTGCTTGATGAAATGTAGATCGATTAGGTGTCTACAATTGAAAGGTCTGAGATGATTGTGTGGAGTTTTGGGTTGAAGTTTGAAGTGGTGGAGAGTTCAGAGAATCTTAACGTATAGGCTTCGGAGAATGGGTAGGCTGAGAAGGTTGGATGGGATACTGTAGGTTGAAGATGTAGATGTAGTATCCTCTATATACGTTTGATCGTTCATGCCGTACTTGATGGAATTGTAGATTGTTTTGGTGTTTAAAATTGAAAGGCCTGAGATGATTGTGTGGAGTTTTGGATTGAAGCTGGAAGTGGTGAAGAGTTCCGAGCATATTAACCTGTAAGCTTGGAAATGCGGGTAGGCTGAGTAGGTAAGGCATGGTAGGATGGCAGACTTTAGGTTGAAGCTTTAGATGTAGTGTCCTCTTTTCGTTTGAAAAGGTTTTGAGTGGTGCTGCTAGAGTTCGACGGAGGGGCAGCAGGATTAAAAGAGGAGGGAGGGAAGGGCCTGAGGTGGCGGTGCGGACCAACATGTTGCTGGGAAGGTTACGCTGATGGCCTCAGCTGGGTGGAGAAGCAGTCGGGGACTAGCAGCGACAGCGTCCGTCGAAAGCCAGCCGGGTTAATTATCTACAAGTGCTCTTCCCGAACCTTGTTAATAAAACATCATCTATTTAGATTGAGGAGTTCATTCAAATGTAAATAAGAATAAGCAATAATAATAATAACCATAGCAAAAACTAAAATTTTTAAAAGTGTTGTTGCTAAGAATGACACCACATCTACAGATGATAGATCCAGTCTGGTTCAATATCACAACACCAAGCATAACCAAAATCCCAGTAGCCTCGTTCTTAAGAGAGAAGAGGTCATGTTCACAGCCCTGCAGATATGTCGCCACAATTTCAAACTTTGTTATGGGAGGAGAGCCTACACCATAAAACCCATTTCAGCGCCGATGACAGCTAGATTTAAAGTGCTGTCTCCAGGGTGAGGGGTTGGAGTTGGCGGGCTATGGGAGAGGGCTGATCTACATTCTCTCTATTTCCCACAAGCATCACTTCGGTTTCCCCTTTTAAGTTTGGGGAGTTGCGCTGCTAGCCGATGACTCACCCTGCCCAAATCAAACACAGCGAATGCACGTTTGTCCCATTTCCTGGCACATAATAAAGGAGCCCTGTGAATATGCTGTGGCATATTCTCAATGTTTATGGACTGACCTCTGTTTGACTGGCTTCCCATCCCACCTCCATTTTGTCAGATGTGTTTGTTAAGGGAATTCAGTTGCATAACACCAACTAACCAAGATGTTTTGCAAGTTATGAAAGCGTTTTATAAACGTTTATGTAAACGTTCCACTGACAAAATGGAACGCTTAGCAAAAACATGTAATGTTGATAAAATGCTCTTTTAATGAGACTGCATGATATTTGAAGAGAGTAAGTATGTTACCCTGTTTGCTGGAATGCAAATCATCAGAGGAAATTATTTTGACTCATCCCTTTCGAACAACGTATACAAAATTACAAATTGCGAAAAAAATCGTCTGTACTCTTAAAAGCTGGTTGTTGTCATCTGGCGTTATGAATGTTTCAAGACAACAAGAAACAGAAGTACATGTTTTTGTTCTGATTGTGCCTATAAACATAATTTAATGTATATGGCCCCATCTAATCCCAAGTTTATTTTTTTGCTTTATAAACAAAAAGAAAAGTCTAAATTATTCTTTGCGGCTATCAACATTATGTCACAAAAGCTGTTGATTGAGCTTAACTTGTACTGAACCGGGAACATTCCTCTATGCTTGTGCAGCTATGGGGTGATATCAGTCAATTCTGGCAGCAGATTCACAAGTTGGTACGATAGAGAGAAACTGCAACTGCTCACTACTTTAGTTATGATAACGTCTTAAAATCGCAACTGACATCATGGACGGTGAGCAGCAAATGTTGCGGGTACATCGGAGCACTTCTACATTGTGTTCTGACATGGCCCCTGAGAGCTTTAGAAAGTTGTTCATCATAGTAACGTGCCGACCAGCTTAAGACAGCATACATACACGTACATCACCTCAAGTTAACGTTCATCCAGAGCACCTTGCCTGTGACAGTGGCATGTAATGCACAGCAAAGCATAAAGCTTGAAGAAGTGTCGCCTTGTACGTTCCATCAGAGCGGCTACACATCATCGAACACGCACACACACACGCACACACAAACACACACACACACACACACACTGTTGTGGAGCACTGTGATAGTAAATCACAGTGTTAACAAGATGGTTCGCCCTCTGGCTACTCTGCACTGCTATTTGTCTAGGACTTGGCAACCATTTAGATTATACAGTATATCGGCCCTGCAATGTAAATTTACACATGAGACGTGGTACCATACAGTTTAGTCAGGAACAGTATCTGTGTAATGGTGTGCTCACGAAGTTGACAAAAGATGGTTAGTCAAATCCAATGTTTCTCAAACAGTGGTTCATAAATGTTGATCCATAAAACTTTTGGTTAAAAATAAGCAAAATCATAGTGTGTGGACATAAATATTCTGTGTGGAAAACCGATAGCACGCTTTCAAAGATTATGTATAAATTACTATAAATAACTATTATTATTAATTATTGTTATTATTAAAAATAAAGTTTTATTATTAAATTAATAATGTATTATTATTTATAAATAAACTGTTGGGTACAATTCTTTGGGAAAAGTCAACACATATAAATAGCACGTAAAGTCATATGCAACTATGTTTTAAACAGAAAGAGGCAAACGTTTCTGACTGCAGCTTTAATAAAACTATCATAGTTATTAATTACACACAATAACAACAAAAACAACAATATAAAAACTCTTGTAAATAATAATGTGAATTGTAAACATGCAACAAAGTCTGTTTGGTTATACATTTGTGTGTGTAAGTGTGCAATTCACACGCAATTCACAATTCAAGTGTACAGTACACAAATGTACACTTGGTAAGATTTCTTGTTTAAGAAATAAAAAATACAAATACTGTTGAATTGCCTTTTCACGACATGCTTTTTTCAACATTATGATTACATTTCTGTACTTAAGTAGAATCAAATATAAACAAATCACAAAAAGTGATAAAGTAGCTTATAAATGTTTTCTCATCACTTTTTACAAGTTTATTACACGCTTACAGTGTCGTCGAGCCGTTTCCATTACTTTTCCTCAAATTCAAACCTAATTTGCTCAGTGTCGATGTAACAAAGCTTTTAAAACATTGCCCACAGTACTAGAGTTGAAGGAGACGACGATAACCCAGCACAGGCAAAACACTTACTGCTACAATTTACAGGCCACTGCTTTTTATTAGATATCCTGACGTCCATGGGGGGCACTTACATCTTGGGTAAAATGGTGAGCTTCTCAAAGATAATGTAATTAGCGGCCTTCAGTTCACAGTTTCATTTCAATGGTCTTTCTACTAGACTGCAGTCCTAATCCTACAGGGCCTTTCTGTGGACACCCCTGGCAGAACACCCCTCTTTTTGATTTGAAGCTTTACTGAGAGCATATATCGTATAGTGTAAGTACCCTTAATCTGAAATGGGTGGAGGGTGTAAGTAAAGTTTGAACTGGGAAACGTTGTAAAAGCCGTTTGTCATTATTATTGGAGAGTCGAAATTAAGTTGTTCTCAGATCAGCAGTAAGATGGGTTTCAATTAGAGATGCCTCGATATTAAATTTCTCTACTGATACGATAGCCGGTTATTCAAAGTGATATCTGCCGATGCTAATTACATTTATTTCTCTTATTGCATTGTTAACCGCAAAATTAAATAATGAATTTAAAAGTAGGGTATTGTGCACTTCTATTGTAAAAGTACTGCAATATGAACAAAAGTGCAATACGATTTGGTTTGTAAACACTTTAAACAAATAATGAGCTGTTTTACAACTGTATCGCCATGGCATTAACGTTCTGTCTAGTTTGATATTGAAAAACAATCATTGATTTGATTGCTTATACATAAACTCTCTTTCAACACTTTCAACACAAATTGTAAAGTGTACTGTATTTAAAGTGTATTTAATGCACATCTTTAAAACACTAAATTATTGTATGCTACTTTTTTCTTTATATAAAGAGAACACCATGTTTTAATATGAGTGTTTTGGGCCTGTTCTTTATTGTTTGATGAACGTTATAAACAGAATACTTTATTATGCAGCTGCCCCTTTAAGAGCGCTCTATACAGATTTACGGATCTAATCAACTGTGATGCGTCCGTTTTGTTTCCCAGCTGTTAATGTTCCCAATATGGGAAATTTAATATAATTTTGTGTTTATTTGTCCGTTTCAGAGTAAGAAGACGTGTAAGAGAACACAGTTTAGAAGTTTGCGCTCTGACTAGGCGGGCATGTTTAAACATGTTTTTAGCCTCGCACTGCATACAACACAATTCATTATCGTTGCTGTTTTGTACCTTAGCATGCGGCACTTGAACTATTTGAACTATTTCCATCTCGATGCGGCCTCTTATTTGCACGCGCCTGCTGCACATCTGCATTTAAAATAACGAGTGCCAGGAATCATGTACTTTGAAAAGTCAGGTAAATTTTGTTGGTTCCTGTGAGAATGAATTTGACAGTGTTAAATTATCACAATATATTTGAGTGTGTGTGTGTGTGTGTCCGGGCATGATTTCATTTGCTCAGGTTAGTATGTATTTGAGTGTGTGTGTGTGTGCGTACGTGGGTGTGTGTTTGTGTGCGCGTGTGATCTCATTTGTGTATTTAAGTGCTCTTGGTTCTGTCAACTAACTGTACTACCAGACGCTTGTGATGTTGTGATAAAAACAATTACTCACAACTTTACAAATTTACACCAAATCTGTCTCATCGCTCAGAGATTAAATATGTAAACCATTAAACAGGATTTGTATTATAATGAATCCGTACTGGAGAGTAATAAATCAGAATTAGCAACACATTTCTGAGCGATGTGAAAAGTTCTGCTTACAGAATTGAGTAATGTTAGTGTTACAAGTCAATAAGAGACATTAGTAAATCAATTCATTTAGATAGTTTCTGTTATTAAAAATAATTAACGGATTTAATAGATATACAGAAGTTTAGATTAGAGTTTTGTAAATGCATAATATGTTTTTGATCCGTTACAAATATTACTGTGTAAAATATTAAGTTTACGCAAATTAATTTGTAGATTTTTATTTATTAAATTGACAGTTCACCCCAAAATTTAAATTCTGTCATCATTTACTCACCTTCAAGTTGTTCCAAATATGTATAAATGTATTTGTTATGATGAACACAATGAAAGACATTTGGACGAATGCTTGTAACCAATCAGTTCTTGGACCCCATTGACTACCATAGTAGAAAAACATGACAATGGTAGTCAAAAGTGCCCCAGAACTGTTTGCTGTCCTACATTCTTCAAAAAATCTTCTTTTGTGTTCAACAGAACAAAGAAATTTATAACCGCAATTTTTCCTACTATTGTAATCAAAGGTGGCCAAGAACTGTTTGGTTACAAGCAAGTTTCCCAATTTCTTTCTCTGTGTTCATCAGAAAAAAGAATCTGAGAATACAGATCTGGAACTCGGGCGTGAGGAAATAAAGGTTTGAAAGAATTTTCATTTTTGGGTGAACTCTACCTTTAAGCTTAATACTCTAACTGATATGTTTCTCATTTTAACAACAGTTTATGAAAGAAAATACAGCTCTGATGAAACATATTTACATATTTAGAAATATATCTTTCCCTAGGAGCTTTTCAAAGAGCAGCTTGATGGTATAGTTCAGCTATGTTTAATTATGATGAATTATGCTCTTATTATGATTTTAAGCAGTTCACAGTTTCAAAGTAGCTTCCCCAACACTTTAAATTTTTCAGATTATTAGCGCAGGACTCAAAAGTAAGATGTAATCTGTTTTCAGGCATGAGTAATTGTTTTTTTCCCACAATATAAATTATATCTATAATAATGATTATAATAATTAATCGCAGCTTTTGTTACTAAAAGAGACATGGAAAATTGTGAAAAAGACCCTGAAGTTGATTTATGGTCTCGGGTGTGACATGTTGCGTATCTAGGCAACTGCATCCATGTTCCATTCTGTTGATTAAACTTTCAGCATGTTTTTTATGGGCAGCACATAAATGGGCCCCGGCGACACAGACGGACCAGGGCACATGGAGGTATCTTTTGTTAGATAGGATGACTTGAAATGAGAAACAGCAATCTCATAAATTCAAGGTCCTCAGAGACCTTCACAGGCTGCCCTGATTATTGAGGTTATAAATAAGGCCGGCGCTGGCTGTAATTAATTCAGTGTCTTCCTCCTTAAGACAATGGGGAATTCTGCTTCATTTACATCATTTTCCATTGTCACTTTTCCGCAGGGATTCGGGCGCAGTTTAGCGGGTTATATGAGTGGCTTAACTTTCAGGTTGGTGGAATTGAATAATATAGCCCTCTCCATTACCATTGCTCGCATCCGCAACTTAAAAACGGGACTGTTCTTACATGTTCCCTTTTAGCTAGGGCAATTCACCTGCATGATGGTTAAATGCTTTGGATGCGGATGAAACAAGCACCAAAGTGCGTCGCGGGGCTATTACGTCAAGTGCTGAAGCAACTAAAATAGAGTTTAAATGCATGTTGATGCAAATAGACCATGAATCGTACGTTAAATTAGGTTAACATGCATGTACAAGCCACCAAACCTTAACTCCTGATCAAACTTCCTCGGTTTTCAAATGCAGCCAGCTGCCTTATCTCGCATGCATGTTGTACAGTGAATGCAATCCCAGAATGCACTTGTGTAAATATTTATCTAGGATGGAGGACAAGTCGAGGGATACCTTGATTAAAAATGCATTTACGTTTCAGTCTGAAATGTTTATTTAATGTTCGATCTCATTAGAAATTGACCCAATATTTTCATGCTTCTTAAAGCACTGCGTCATTACCTTAGCAAAATGCAAACGTCAGACTGAGTTTCAGAATTTCCGAGTGAGTCAAATTTACCACACGCTTCGAGCAGCGCTATTTGTGTCTGCCCAGAATTGCTGCCTATGTAGATGTTCCACTTCATTCACTCAGAGCTTCTGTTTGGTTTTAGGAGGCTGCCTTACAAGCGTCCAGAAATGAGCTCAAATCTTTTGATGTTCGATTGACAGTCAAACCTTTTGTCATATGCAAAATTCCTGAAGAGTAAAAACTCTATCTGACAATGTTTCCCAAATGTGCACCCTGTGTTCTCATGTACTGCAATATAAGAATGATGGATGACCGCTAGTATATTTTTCTGCGGCTGTATCCGTATTTTGCATGTTGTTTCCCCTCCAGTGGTTTTATGCAGGTTGCTTTCTCAGACCAAGCACCGCATCCACGGGCTATTTGTTGAAAGCTGGAGCCAAAGCAAATAACCTATAACACAAAAAGTGACTCATCCATCTGCTGGTAAAACAATGAACCGTAATGGGTGCAACTAAGGCTTGAATCTGAGAAATTTGCTTATCACGCTGACGTTGCCAGACACATTAAAGCCTGAACATACTGGACGCAACGGATGACGCATTGTCCTGCGCCACTCAAGTCTGTCTACACTGGAAGATTCAAAGGAGCAATGTTCACAAGCAAAGACTAGTCAAGGAATGAATGTTCAATGTGCATAGCGACAGTGAAATGGATCAGCGACAGTATGTATATATCACATCAACTTCAATGAAGAAGAAACTATTGTATTCAATATTCAGTAAAGACATTTCCAATGCAGAAAGCTACTTCCATCATAATGAAAGTGGTTAGCTTTTGAAGCGGGGTACTGACGTTTATTCTGTCTGGGAGTAATTTTTTTCTATTACTGCATCATTCTGAGTCGCTCCGCCCACAGTGAAATCTATGTACCTATACACATTTGAACACATACGAAATTATCAGTACTTTGGATGGTATGATTGCAGTCTATATGCATTTCCACAAATGTACCTTATTTCATGGTGGTCTATTATTGCGGTCTATTTACATTAAGAAAGCATTCCTTAAAAATATGTGAAACAAGATCTGTGACTTCTCAGAGAAAAAATCTTTCATAGCTCAGGAGATTTTATGTAGCTGTCAGTTGTGTTTTATTTCAACATCGATTTAAATATCAGCCATCAACAAGTCTCAGATATTTCTCCCAAAGCTTATATGAAGAAATAAAATGGATTCAAATGAGTCTTAAAATACACAAAGAGTTGATTGTAGAGGTCAAATAATATGGATTTGGATGCATTTGAAGAGAAATGTTTGAGTTCGTATTGTGATCTTCGATCATACTGACTTTTGATTGCAGACTTGGCAAATCTGAGCTCAGTTTGTGACATTGTGGGATTGGCACCGTCCGGGAGTCTGCGTTTGTTAAAGCATGTATGCGTCCATGCGTAAGCAGGCTTTGCCTTCATGTGCGTAGTGTGCACGCACACACACATACACAAATGAACCGCGTCCGAACCCCACGGCCATCCCTCTAGCCGGCCAAAGAGAAGGAACTCTTTAAGCACGGCCTGGTTTCCCGACCGCCTAACTGGCCTGTTTTCATTCTTTGAATCGCTCTCATTTTCCTGCCTTCCCTCTCTCGCTGGCTGGCTGGCTTAGCTGTGGTCCGGGTCCAATTAAAATGCACGGTGCTCCTGAAGCTGGTCAGCAGATGTGTCAGGAGAGTTAGACTCTGACTGATGATGGAATTATCAGGATGTGATAGACTACAGTTCCCCGGGCCGCACCAGAGCGGATGCTGCTTCCGCTATAAGTAGAACTGACCTCACGTCAGTGCTCTGTGGAGGGGCCGTCGCTTTCATCGCTGTCTCGAATGTGTCTCCTAAAATACTGCAAAGTGGATGCAAGCTAAGACTGTGTACCAACAAAATCCTTAACAAAACATAATGCAATGAATTTGATGCTGTATGGTAAATATCGTAGATACATGTAGGGCGAATATATATATATATATGCATGAATAATGCATATGTGATATTTGAATAGTGGCACACTGTCAAATGGATATGAATAATGGGTGAACGGTGGAAAAAATAGAATGAATTGATAGATGGAGGCTACAGATTGAGCAAGCGAGCTAGCGAGCAAGGGTTATGGGTTTAATTCCCAGGGAACAGCTGTACTGAGAACACATGAAGCTGGAAAAACTTAAGAGAAAGGGTTGGAGAGAACACTCCTCCAACTACATAAACTTAAATATAGACGGATACACGTATAGATGGATATACTTGTTTGGATCTTTTTCGGGTTTGATTTTGCTGTGTCTAGCACAGTTCACAATAGACTCGCTTGTGTGGCGAAATACACAGTAATTTGTTGAAGGGGTGCTGAATGGCTAAATTGTAAAGTACATTCTGTAGCAAATGTATCGTCTTTTTGCAATATCAGGGGACACACAGAAGGCTCGTGATGAATAGCCGAACAAAGCTACCTGTAGATTTTCGGAGGGGGGGAAGCAACATTTTCCACAACTTTGTGTCCTTCAACAAAGTGAGCGTTTGCAGAAATATGGACCGCAAGCTGCAACCTAAAACCGTGTGCTCAGCCTTTGTGCAAACACAACTTTTTATAGAAATGTACGCACAAAGCAAACCAGCAAAGTGCTGCTCCATCGCAGAAAAGATGTTTGTTTGATGCTCTCACAGTCACACCACGAGAGTTCCAACTATTTCTAAATCACATCCCATCATGCGTAACAAGCAACATTTCCAAAGCAACAAAGAACTGCAGTTCCAAAACAATTCTACACAAATATAGACATTAGCCTGCATCAGCCAGTAAGCATACAGTATGTACTACATTGGAAATACCCATTTGGAGATATAACATTTCTAGAAAAGGATCAAGTGTACCTCCAAAGTCAGGCCGCAGACGAATGTCATACCCCTTGAGCAATTTGTCCACTGTCGTCTTGGCCACAGATATTCCGGTATTTCCGGTGGAGGTGCTACAGGAGAGAAAATTGAGAACACATCGTGTTTGAAAAGCACAGCACATAGATGCATTCCTGATTCCTAAATCATATTGGTTCGCTTATTAAGTATTACATTGCAGTGTACTTTGTTTTCATTTCAAAATCTGGGACTTTTTGTATAGAGCTTCCCTTGCACGCTTGGCTCAAATGCCAATTCAAAGAGATTGTATAGCTAACTACCGTGTAAAAAACAATTCAAACAAAGCTACAGGATGTGATTTTATTCCTGTACGGTGTATAGTACTATACGGTCCCACTGGCTCTGTGGGAAAACATTTGACTGGCATTTCATTGGAGCAGACACAAACATCATATTATGAAAAACATTTCGGTTGGGACAACCTGTTGAATAAACAGGTGGTGGTCAGCTCTACATGGAGCTTCTGATATATGTTTATTGTATGTTACAAACCCAGAACCAGGGGGTCTGTAAACATTCTACTGAGGGTTTTAAACAGACAGGTTGTTGACACATCATTATGGTTTTAGACAAATCAAACTGAGAAAATGCATATCCCGATAACATATTTTCTATTTTACCACAGTTTTTGTTTATACATTTCTGCTCTGCATAGCTTGAGGTCTTCACTACGGAATTTGCAAACCAAGTCCAATGTGGCTACGTCCAGATAAAAAAACGATCCACTTTGCATAACTATCCATGCTCACTGAACCGAAATTAATAGTAAAACGTCAAAATGGAAGACGTTCTGTATTCGGCCATCGCTGAACGATTGAAGTGTTTGTAATACAATTTAAATGTAAAAAATCATTTAAATCTGACGTGCAATGCGTAACATTTAACATCTAATTATGCTTGTTATTTGGCACAGGATTACAGGTGCTTCACATGCCGAGATAGAGAAAAGATTACGTGCGTATTGTTGAATGTCGGCCTTCGTGGCTTCAACCCCGCGTCGCATCTCAACGATCACAACTGAACACATGTCATTAACCATTATTGACTGATAGGCGTCGTCGTTTTTATTTTTATTGGCCAAGAGATGATGGATCTCTTTTAACGCCAGCGATCGCTGTGGTGACATGTGGTGGCAAGGGTGGGGGTGGATCAGAGGAAATGCACTGATCAATTGCATATCAGTATATTTCACTCAATAAACGATTGCAATCAAATATGAAGAAACATTTACATAAGGGGCAGCGTCCACATATTGCATGTGTGATGTTCAAAGCACAGCTCTCTCATGACTTGCTTTTGATTTAGTGAGATGTCACTGTCAAATGCCATGCGGGTAACAAGTATTAAGTATTATTTGGTCTATTAATTAATGCGCTACACAGCGAATTGCGAGCATGTTTCTCACACATATGCGGGAACGCACGCTCACTCTCCCTCTCTCTCTCTCTCTCTCACACACACACACGCACACAAACCTCAAATTCAGGTAAAAAAGTGGCACAAGAAGGAAAACATCATGTCTCCTTTTCCCCATCAGAGAATCATCCGCCGTATCCTTTTGGATGTGGCCGAAATGTGGAGTCATTAATTTGATTGAATAGTCATAATTTAGAATTCATAATTTTCTTACCTTTGTGCAAAGCAGACAAAGGACAAAGCTGCCAGAGCAGAAACAATTCCACATAATTTGTCTTCTTGAGGACCCAACATTTCCACAAATCCGTTTATTCACTTTCTGTAATCCAACCGCCTTTGCTCCCAACAGATATGTACAAAAACAAAGATGAAAAAAAATCCAAGAAAAGGGAGAAAAACGGTCCAAATGAATGACTGAGATCAAACCACCGATGCACACATGTGTGATGGCCCTGCAAAGAAAAAACAGATGATTCTGAAAGATCTTTAATGGGTCCCAGCTGTTTTTTCTTCAGCTATGGAAATCCGTGCAGGTCAGAGACCCCCTCGATCAACACCAGAAGATCAGACATCTCTCTCAGCTTCGGCAGGACTTCTGCAAAAGTGCGGGAAAGTCTTCTTGAGCCAAACCATGGAGAAAAGCCCCAAAACAAAGAAAATGATAAAAAATAAAAAGAAGAAAATGAAATCAGTCTTCTTCTACACCTGTCGTCGCAGCTTCCAGGTCCAAAGCTGTGGACCAGCCATGGCTCCAGTGATGCTCCTTCAAAGGGGGGGGGGATGCTCCACGGTATATGATATTTTTATTTATTTCCCCCTCAGCTGTAAAGGTTGGGGGTGCGTGGAGGTGAAAAAAAGCCAAAGGAAATCTGCATCCCCCACTGCTGATGGTCGAGATTTTCCTCTCAAAGTCACTGAGGGGAATAAATGCACATTTAAAGAAATGCAGCAGAGGATATCTGATGCAGACGTCAGAGCTTGTAGTCTATAGTACAACCTTATAAAATAGATGAAGGAAAAAAAACGCAGAGCCAAATGTAGGTAACCGTCCAAAACCCTGCGATATATATATATGAACCACAATAAAATGGTCGAAAATGTCCAAGGTAACTCTTCCTTATCTCTCGATTGAATCCCCGAGCATGTTCCTGCTCTTGTTGACGAGAGAAACAAATGCACAAATGATGACACACTTCTATTGCAAAAAACACCTCCAGGAACCGAGAAAATAATCAAGACTGGAACGGAAATCTCCGACTTGCACGCTTGGATTTTAAAAGAAGAGAAAAGGACATGGTCCTTTCGTGATGTGCGGAATAAAACGCCGGTGTATATTTAAAAAATAAAAGCGAACTAAAGAGGAAAGGCAGTCTGTCCACGCGCTTGTCTCGCGGAGGAATGATGTCTGTACTTGTCGGCTCGCAGGCTGCAACCTATTAAGATGCTGCGAGAGTATCCCGTTGCATTTTCATGCATTTCTTGCGCTTTGTCACATATTTCAGCTCAGCTCACCTTGAAAATACGAATTGCTCATAAATGATGTATAAGGAACAATTTAGTGGTGTCCTTTGCACACGGCAACATGTGGGTCACAATATCAAGGGACGTTTATGGGTTTTGGTGATTTTCCACGGGAGTCAAATGAATTCATAAAAACATCGGTGAACAACACACAGACACATAAGAAGTGTGAATTTTCCCCATTTATTCTTTACATGAGGGATGCAGGCATCTATGTGTCTTGTCTAGTTGCTAGGCAACGCTGCGAGCAGTGATGCAGAGCAGTGGCGTTTCGATGGCACATTTAAAGGAGCTGAGGGCGTCTCTGTTGCATCTCCTGAACAGGAGGGCCCGATAGTGATGTGGGCATCCTCAACCCCCAGTTGACTTCTTAAATGGGGCAATGTGCCCTCTCTGTTGCGCCTGATAGTTCCCACTGAAACGTGAGGTTGATGTGAAGGACGTGGATAGGCAGACGTCAGCAGTATCTACGTTAGTTCAGCTGCGCTTTACAAGATTAGTTTAACAAGGCATTACATGCTGTATCAGTAACAGCCCCTTGACTTTACATCATATGTTTACTGGGTGTGATGTGTAGTGGCTTTCGATGTGTGCTTGGCAGTGGTCAAGACAGCGTGGTGGGTGTATAGAATTTCAATGAGCTGTCCTCGTAGAGAATATTAAAACGTTCTCTGTTTGTCACAACAGAGGTAAACCCTAATATTACACAGACCTACCAGATACACACTGAGTTCCCTATCCTTTCATTTGGAAAGAAATAACTGCTTTATATGACTTAAGGTATACTGCTTAGCAACACGGACAGCAACACTGTAACACTGTCACTGGTTCAGCAACACGGACATCAACACTGTCACTGGTTCAGCACCAAGGACAGCAACACAATATGACTGGCAGTGGATTAGCACCATGGACAGCAACACAAGTATTGTTATTTAACTCTGAAAATTATAGCTAATTAATCATATCTTATGGCAAATTAATAAAAATTATAAATGATGCTTTAACCAGCCATAGTAAATACCACTGATTCGGTTTGTTTTCACTTTGGAACAGTCCCCCCAAAATCTATATGGTCTTCATCTTGTACAAAACACTACAACCAGTGCATCAGTAGAAGCCCTATAGAAAGAGTCGATTACATCTGTTCTGGACGCACTGTACAAGCTTCTTTTGTCTTATAAGACTAGTTTGCTTCTAATGTTTCAAGTCACTTACCTGGACTATCCATTGTTGTTGTGCTCAATGTCCTGGAGAGAAATCACCGATAGGGATGGACAAAAAAGGACTGCGACAACTTAAGTAACAGACTTCAAATAATACACTTGCTCAACATGGTATTGTGATAAAATATTGCTGTTTCAGTATCTACTGTATGTTTGTTTATTTTGAATGTTCATTTAGAAAGTCACAGTTTTTCAATCTGAAATATGTTGTTGTGATTATGATATAATGTCATTTTATTTCAGCATTAAAATACACATGAAGCATATATATACATATAGTCACAATATACCGCTTGACAATATTCGGGATAGTAAAAACCACAATCATCGGAATCGTTTTAATTCAACATATCGTACACTATTCTTCACCCAAAAGAAACATTAGACTTCTTAAAAGTAAATGCACGAATGAGAGCACTATTTGATAAAAGCTAAAACAGTGTAACATTTGCAGTGTAAAGGCTAACTGACACAGAATTACATCTCCTTCAGGTCAGTCTCTGTGTTTAAGAATAAAAGAGCAAATTCATCATACAGTAGGAGAAACTAACAGGGTTAAGGTCATACAAGTAATGTCCTGCTAATGTCCTGCCATAGACCCAAGGGTCAAATATGCCTACACTGACATATGAGTATCCTCTGATAAACTAGTATAAACTCTGCTCTTTGAAGCTCTTCGAAATGCATGTAGAAAATAGGAAGGTCATTTAGACATCTCTTAGTGACTTTTGAGTTTCACCCTCTATCCAACCTCCGGTTGAAGATACAAGACATCTCGGCAGTCATCTCATTAACGTAAGGTACTTTAGCCAGAGCTCCAGGCTGTCCGAATGCCATTAAATGCTTTAATGAATTAGAATGACAGCTATGATATTAGAGACCACTGGGATAATGACAATGGAAATGACAGTGCTCTTTTGACACCACTGTATGTGTAGTTATTTCAATCTAAATTGCTCTACAGTCAAACGATAGAAGAAAAATCACTGCAGGCCAGATCATTTAAAACCTTCTTTTCTTGTTTGATCTGAATAATGGATATCAAAATCATTTTTGTTGCAAAAATACAAATAAAAAATTGAAAACAGTGAACTGTTGTGAAATACTTCTACCATGCTTACTTACAAATAAATAATAATAATAAAAGTCTTGGAAACTTTTCTTGATGTACTTATTGTTGTTAATTTTTGCAAGATCTTTTATTTATAGATACCATAAAAATAAAAACATGAAAGCTTTAACATCAAGTGAAATCCACACAAACCTTGTAAAACACAATGAACTTTGTAGATCTTTCTCCATCAAACTACATCATCCCCATATTTGTGGTGTAATTTCCATCACAATCAACAATTAAGCCAAAAATGATTTATCGATTAGGGTCCAATTTCGAAAGGGCTCTAGCATTTTTCCAAAATATACATGTATAGGATAGTAAGGTTATTACTTTAATTACACAAAAACCTGAAATTATCATTTAAGTTTGTGCAGTACATGGTACATTAAAGATGCCTGCTAGCCCATTGAAATTGCCCCTAGTCAAAAAGGAAAACATGATTATAGTATTGAAAAAATTCCACTTTCAACATATTTATTTCCACCACTTAACAGTATTAAACACAATATACCATTTGATATGTTGTGGACAAGGTTAAAAGAATGACTTATTTCTTCAGTGATGTATAACACTGCTGACATGCCTTATGAGTTTTTTTAGAACAAAATCATCAGCAGAGGCACACAAAGGCATTACCCTGAGATCATGTGCACATCGCATAGAGAATGTGTTGGGTGCAGTGGATATAATCGCCTATTATCAGTAGTAGATTTTGCACGCTCGGCTTTTTGTAACATGTTGTCTCTGGGGAGCCTGTAAAAGGAGAATGTGCTTCTGTCTCCATTTAAATACCTTAAAACTTAAAGCCATTCGAGAGGTAAAGGCGAACAGCTACAGCAATTTCAGCTCTGCTGACTCACTCAAAAAATGCGCTTTGGAAAGCATGCAAGAACGTGTGCGCTTGGAAAGTGCTACAACGCTTGCATTTGTTTGTTGCAAATTCTCTTATTAAAAATGTCACTCAGTTGTGTTGCAGAAAGCTAATTACGTTTTTTTTTACTTCTAGATTGTGATGTATTGCTTTATCTGCGAAAATGCAGTCCCGAAGAGGCTTAGATAGACATTCTTTCGCTCTCTATTGCTGAGTTCCAAGTGCAGTTGGTTTGTGCTTACACCAATTATTTTCAATCTTGCTTAAGCGCAACGTACAGTTTGGTGGTGTGAACGCTGAAGGTCTGCGGTACACTGCATCATTCACTGTGTTAGGCTTTAAATGTGCAAATAAAGAACCCGGTCTCTCCTGCTCGGACCTTTGACATGCTTTGGCTTCTTGAATCAAATATTCAAAGAATGTTTGGCGTATTCATATGAAGAGGATAATCACATAACCCAAATTTTATCAACCCTTCACTGGCTACCCATTAAGTATCGTATTGACTTTAAAGTTCTTTTAATCACTTACAAAGCCTTAAAGGGTTTAGCCCCTACCTACCTAACAGAGCTTCTATCACACTACAACCCATCACGCTCTCTAAGATCTCAAAACTCAGGACTTTTGATAACACCTAGAATAACTAAATCCACCAAAGGGGGTCGAGCTTTCTCATACGTAGCACCTAAACTCTGGAATAGCCTTCCTGATATTATTCGAGGATCAGACACACTCGCCCAATTTAAATCTAGATTAAAGACGCATCTTTTCAGCCAAGCATTCACTTAATGCAAAATATGCTTAATAAACCACCAGGAGATGCTGACATTAGATATTATTTACTAGAATAATTGGATTTATTATATAACACACCATGTAGTGTGTTTTACCCTTTCTTGGGTTTTTCGTTTTTCCCCTGTAAAGCTGCTTTGGAACAATGCAAATTGTGAAAAGCGCTGTTTAAATAAAATTGAATTGAATATGAACATGAACGACAGCAATAATTATACCATAAAAAGTCAACAAACACTAACGTTTTTTACACACAGGTGCACATTAGGCACTGAAAACAAGACTGGGGCTAGTTATTACTATTTTTGGCTCTGCCTATATTTGTCAAGGAAGGCCAACCTGACATTATAAAAAGTATTTTGGGCAACATCTAGCTTAATTGATTTTGTATATATTAATGTTTTACATTTGCGGTATGTCTTTACCTACATACACTACACTACTCACGAAAACACATTTATGTTAATAGTCTGACAACTATATGCAATCTAAACAAAAACATTATGTATTACATTAAATATGCTTTCAGACTCTTGTTGCCTTACTTGAAACCTTTCGAAGGTCAACTGATGGCCTATTGAAAGTTTTGAAGAGTCTCGGCTTTCAAACAAGATCCCTTGGGAACCGATTCCAACATTTGGTCTATTCCCCTCACGATGTGGGGTCCCGTGAAGAATGTCTACCTGTTTGTAATCGACTCCCAAGGTGGAAGCGTTTAGAATCCGAGAGGATTATAATTGTTGAGTCCCAGGCCGTGCACAAACACTTATTCATGCGTGCACACACATGCACAAATGTTGCATAAGGCGTGTGAGTTACTAGGTCACTCTCACTTCCGTGATATAAATAGTATCACATGCTTAATGCATTGGTGTCGTCAAGTCTCTAGCCTGCTCTTTTTATACACACTGTTCATTGCTCACAAAGACTAAAATAAGACCGTTGAACTAAGTTCATTTCAATTGTGTTTTATTGCTATTAATAAACTAGGAATCCATGTGCTGCCCAGCAACCATTGTGTTGGACACAGAACAGACAGGTGGTTGCTGCACTGATTCACATTTCCTTCTAGATTTATAGATACATTTCAAATGCAACAGCTGATGTTCTGTATCAAAGTAGTTCTGTTGTAAACCCTTTTCTCTCACAAGCGGATGTATCGAAATCTCCAGTTTGCTCAAGTTTGACTCATTCCTTCACCAGGCCAAACTGCCCTTAATATGGACTCTGAACTGGATTTTCATGGTCCCCTTGCCTAAAGAGGGAACACGGCGTTCCCGCACAAAGACACAAGGTTGAAAAACACATTCTTCTGTGAGTCTCACCTTGATGGGAAGCAACACAGCGGGAGAGCTTGCGGCATGTGAAAATCAATGGTTGTAAAACTGATGAATGCTCGAGATTTTACTCTCGTATCATCTCGCTGAGGATGCTTAGCAAGGCTTTCATTCATCTGTTTTCGGCTGCCAATCCCAGTCGTGTCCCAGAGATGCCAGCTGTGACGTTCGAATTCTCCGTTTTTTGTGTGGTGTTCTGCAAATCGGTGCAGAACGCTTACCCACCTGGCCACAGGAGGGTAACCCCAACTCGATCCCTACATGACAACTATGGTGTCGCACATTGTAAATAGCTCTGTAAACCGTTAGGTCTCTAAGGGACCATTTGCCAAGAAACGAACTGTTGGATTCTTCCTTCTCACATCTGTTGATCATGCATTGACAAATAATGTTGGGAACATTTATTGACATTGTAAACATACACAGTGCTCCTTCAATAAGATTTCAAGTATAATGATAATAAAAAATACATTGAATCACAAGACAAATAAGATTTTTTGCATTTAAGTGCAACATATAATGGCTGTAAAGCAATGTACTAGAAAAACAAACCAGTCCTTATACAAAGATTAAAGGCAATACATAGGTTGTCTAATAACACAGCATGTGTTGCATTAATACAGATCATCCGTATATATATAATAGATACGATGTATTCAGAGCTGCAATAACCAGGCTTTGTCTTTCACTTTGTATTTGTTAACCTGGGATAACACACACACATGACGTTCATTAATCTAACACACACGGTCAATTAGGTGCTTGTAAGGTGCGCCAAAAAGGTTAATTTACACAATAGCATTATTGAACCATTTCCCCTTTCACTCAGACACAGAGTATGAGCTGGAATTACTGCGTTAACTGCACATCCTCATACACATGTCCCTTCTTCATTGACATTTAGCTCCTGTTTTGACATAAATACATTCAATGAAGTGAAAATGTTGTACAGTGTTTACTGCAGTTGAGAGTATATTTCTACTCTTTACTATATACAGTAAAGTTCAGTCCTGTGGTGTCGTGAAGACAATGTCACAGCGCAAAACATCTTAAAGGGGTCCGATTTTGGCGATTTATTAAATACTTTATTATGTTTATGATTCGCTGAGCAATATGTGTTCACGTTTCGATTTTAAAAAGTGCTTCATATATTACATATTTTACCTGTGTTTTAAACCATCATCTCAATTCTCAGAGTTCCTGGTGTGGTGCTATGAAGTCTCTCCTTACGAAACGCTCTGATTGGTCGAGCTGAGCCAGTCTTTTGTGATCGGTCTACAGCTTAGAGTTTGTGTTGAGATGTCCTCTTGAGATGTTTGATTCAATTGAATGAAGTTGAATGTGTGAGCTTTTCACATCGGCAAACCATTAGCCTGACGCTAATACAAAAGAATACAGCCGGAGACGAAATGACGAGACCGAATAATTTGTGCTTTTTCATTTTTGTTTTATTCTGTGAACATTTCTCCCAAAATATTTATATATGCATTTATGTGCAGAAAGGGGACAAACAAAATAACGACCAAATAAAGATGCGATCTTCACTACTGCAATGTTAAAAACTGATGTTTCACATGTGTTTTAGGATCAGTTGAAATTATGAATATATGATGTAATAAGCCAGAATTCTTTCACAAATTTCATGTGTCTTTGGATTCTCTTATATTGCCGTTCAGGGACTGTAGATGTCACTCCTCAGGTTTGTTTCTGTTGAAATTCAACTCACACTGGACTGGAATTGACAATACATGCAGAAATGTTGCTTAAAGGTAAAACTGGAGTGATCTTCTCATTTTGTCCGCGGCTGTAATTACACAAAACCTTTCAGACATCTAAAGGTAAAGGTCCTACAGCAAAGACCCTGTTGTGCCTCTTGAATCTACCAAAACGAATCTGTTACCACCTGACTGGAAAGCTCCCTTTTATGATTTGCGCAATCCATATATCTCTAAGCTATTACACAACACTTTTGGTAAATCATCTGTTAGCATTATTATTACAGGCATTGCTAATTGATTTTCTTCACATATTAAGGCAGAAGAAACCCCTCCTCTAAGGCCCCGAACACCCCCCTCGATTTCTTTTTTTATCTCTAACCGACGCTGAAATCGGAACACTGCACATCTGCTGGACCGGGCGAGCCTGCCGGATGATACATCGGCAACAATAGAAAACCTAAAACGTATTTCCACACAAATACTTTTGCAAAAAAGATGACAAATGTGTTTCTGTGAGGGTTTAAATACAGCCTGCTGTAAATAGCAGCACCCCTGCTTTGCTTCAGCCAGTTCGGGCTATGGGTGAGGAAAGCCTGCGCGAGAGGGTTAAGAATCTCTCTCGCAGATAGATATTGCCATGGAAACAGCTGCGTGACTGCTTGCAGCTTGTATTCAGTACACACAGGCGCGGGGGGGTTGAGAACGAGGCAGAGACAGAACAATAGCGGCAGAAGTACTTTACATTTAGTCATTTAGCAGATTCTTACAATTCTGATGTTCAAAGCACACTTGTCTTGTATTTTAGAATTGAGGAGAATGGGGAGACTCGGACTGTGGAAGTTGCCTGTCCGTGCCGCCCGTTTATGCCCCCCACCCCCTTCGCAATGTTTTCAAAAAAAAGCAAAGATTGTCGGACGCAATCTGATTCAGGGGGGGCTTTGACGCTGCACTTCCTGTGCATGCTTAAATTGCAGGAAGTGCAAAGTGAAACCATAAATAAATGAATTATTGCCAAAGCCAAAGACCTGAGGCAGTGCTTCTGAGAGCAAGAGAGTGAAAACAAGAGAAGAAAGCTACGATGACGTAGAAAAGGGGGCACACAGAGAATCCCCCACCCTCCTCCTATGTTTTCCCTCCATCTTATTCCTCTTGTGTGCCCGCAGACCGCTGGCTGAGCTGCGCTGTGCTGCGTTTGACTCAATCGGTGGAGCTCTGGACACATTTAGAATCTCCCTTCACTGCCTCGGGCAACTGGGAGAATGCATGAAAGACCATAGAAAGGCACACCATTCATTGTAAACATTGTTGGTACGACACAGTCTGCGTCAGACGCTCTTGCATCAGAGCTGGAGGATTTTTATGTCTATAATTGAATGATGTAAACCCACATTTTGTAACAAATAAAGTGTGAAAGGTAATTAGATAAGCCTGAGTGTATTTCTTTAAGTAAAAACAACTGCCTTGTGATACTCGTGTTTCTACTGTAATTGTATTGGCCTTTCAATAGAGGAGATCTTATGTAAATGTTGACAAACGTGAATAATATTCAGGTCAATAATATTTTGAGGTGCATTTAAAAGCCGTGCAGTCCAGGGACGCACGTGACTCGTGCTGCAGGGGGTTCTGGGAAAATGACAAATGGAGCAGCGGACATTTCGTGCTTTGAAAAAGTCGTGACCTCACGTGAGTCACGAGAACACACGACCCCTATTTTCTTTCTGGTATTTTTCTCATTTCCGCCTCTTGTTGAGCTATTTGGTAGCGTTATTCTCAGGATGTAGTGTGATTTTTGTTTCCGTGACTTATTGTTGAACTGACATTATTTTGAGACGATACTGATATAAAACGGAAATAATCATAAACCACAGTGTTTTATTATAAGCGTATTAATCACAAATATTTATGAATATATTTATGAACAGTTTAAAACTCTGACATTGAAAAACCTACAGTTGTTCACCAGTATTCTGAGTAATGTTTTTGAATATACTGTATATATATATATGTATATATATGTATATATATATATATATATATATATATATATATATATATATTAACACATTAATGAAATAATACAGATAAATAACAATGTGAATTCAGTTTATTTTATTATAAAAGAAATAATCTTTTTTTCAGTTTCAGTATTATTTGGTAATATATTAACGACATTTCTCCCAAATAAAAAAAATGTTGTTTATATTTTCAGAAAATGAAGCCGTTTTTTCAGACCTCAAATACAGCAAAGTCAAAATCAAGTTTATATTTCCTTTTAAGCTACACAACAGTAACATTTCTACATGTCTTGTCATGCTGTCTTTCACATTGCTGTTGGATGACTTTGTCACTCCTGAGGTTTGATTTTGTTGAAATTCAACATACATTCGACTAGAATGGTCACAATACATCTAGAAATGCTGTAAAATTTAAATTTAGGGTGGTCTTATTTCTTGGGGGGCTGTATATCTAAAACGCATAACCATTTAATTTTTACATGTAACATGACATAAATTGAACGAGTCATCATCTTAACAGATTTTACAGCTCAACAAGAATATTCTTCTTTTTTTTCCTCGTACAGTACCTTACATTGCAAGAACCTCACTGGCACACAATGTTGACAGATTTTGATGTGTTGCGTTTTGGCCTAAACCTGCTGTTCTTACATCCAGTGGGGGTCTAACAGTTGTTGACTCACTAGTGTGAAGCCAGGGGTGTTCATATCAATCATGCGTCGTTGTGCGCCGCTTGACAAGGCGGGAGCTTCAATGGGGGGCCGATTTCAAATCCGCCGCGTGTTTAACAGGCCGTTCGGGCTTCGTCCGATATGCATCCAATGGTCGTGAGATACTAAGAGGCCCAGCTGAGTGTTCGGCTTTCTCTTTCTATATCGCTCTTTTTTTTGAGAGGTCACCCGTATTGATTCCAATCAGCCAAGAAATGTCAGCACTTCACTAGGGATGAGTTCATTCACAATTCCAGAGCCAACGAGCAAGTGGTCCGTGAAATACCTTCTCCGTGTCTATTTTAAGGCCTATCAGCTGAAGCTAATTGGATAGTGCGTGTGAGTATGTGTGTGTGTGCGTGTGTATTGACCGATCTATGTGTGCACTAATGCACAAGGGTACAACTAGTATGATGACAAGCCAGCTAAGGGGTTAATCATTGGCCGTGCTAGCTGTTTTCTTGGGCATATTGTTAATTAACCGCATGTTGAATTTGACAGAAGGATACTAGTATCTCTCTAGCAGAGGTGATGGTGCAATATCGCTCTAATGAGGAGAATTTATTGGCGCTGTGTTCTGTGGTGTTTGTACACGAGGTAGATGGAGTGTGATGATTATATTGTCATGTGACATATTTGGCAATGACAGCAAGATAATCGCACGCTTTGGTCATTTTCACAGAGCACAGGGCACTGCAGTATATGGCCTAAAGTATATGGTCGCCACCTGCCAATACATGTTTTACAAGCAAACATGCATGCTATACCAGACAATTGTAATAAATTAGATTCTTACATAAAAATGATCTTTTTCTGAGGGGATTTCTGAAAATCTTGTCTGTCGCACTGATGTCTGATAGCGTGATGGAGGTATGCAGTGAGTGAACGCATTTTTCGTTGCTATCAGGACAATGCTACAGATACTTTTCCCAGAGGGACCCGTCTTAGGGTCATAGAGGACAGCGGCAAATCAAAATCCCAGATGAAGAGTAAATGTGCTCTGCCACTCGAAGCAATTCGGGACACGGTAATTAGGACTATACAGGATATAAAGGGCTGACTTTCTGCACCATCAATTTAAATGGACTTTAAACGCCCCTTGGTTGCTATTTATGATAACAGTCGAGCTCAGATGATCCGCGGCTGAATTTACCGACAAGCGTGACCTGCTCTTTAATAAAATGCAGTACAAGACTGGATCAATCCTATTGTGTCTGGATCCACAAGTAGGAGTCTGTGAAGGTGCAACATAGTTTATAGTATGTTAAACATATGTGTGTTAAAGTTATTCTAACTATAGTGATGTTCGCGTCTACTGATTTTAAAGGACGAGTTCACCCCCAAAAAGTTTTCATAAGCATTGAGAAAGGCAGATAAACAAAATGTCAATCACAAACTAGAAAGCTTCAGCAAAAAAATTGCTTTAGTACAACATTCATTCTCCTGTATTGTATAAAATCATGGGTTTACATGCGTTGTTTATTACGTTTATGATACGGCAACACGGGGTGCCATAATGAGGGGGACGGTGAGAATGATTCTAAGGGCCTGTGCACCCATGGAGGGACAGACCAATGCCCCCCCCGGAAAGACGATTGCGAACTGACCAATCTTTTGAAATAATCATAAGTTTTTGTACAATTCACATCGTACAAATTCAAACAAATTCATACTTTGTAAAATAGTTGTGGATTCTGGTGAAATCAGGTTGGTACAACCCGTTCTTACTCCCGACTCAGTAAGCAAGGCGTCACTTTTGAACGTGCAGGGTTCCCCTTTGGTGTCGTTTTTCCGATGAGCTGGGAACTGCGTTGCTGTTCGCTAAATGCTTCAGAATAATTTGTGGTTTTAATATTTTGGAGCACCTAACCCAGGGGTAGGCAACCTTTGCGACCAAAACAGCCATTTTGGGATCTCTCCCACTAAATAGGTAGTAGTTCCCCAGTTAAATGATGGTGAAGAAACCACCTGCCCAGAGGCAATGTTTCTTTGGCTGAAAACGAAAAATGCTGTGTTCATCACAGGAACTAACAACACGCCTGCGTCATTTGCCAGAAAAAGAAGCCTCTAGTTTGCCTACAGCAGATGTTAGACATTATCGTTAATAGCGCTGTCAATATGGATATTTCTCTTAAACAAGAGCATCGATTCACTTCAGAAGACCTTTGTTAAGACCACAGAGCCGTGTCGAGCCGATCTTTGATGGATGGATGCACTTTTTGGAGCTTCAAAAAATTGGCCCCCATTCACTCCCGTTCTAACGCTTGGAAGATGAAGTATACGTGTTATAATAACTCCGACTGCATTATTCTCAAGAAGAAAGTCACATTCACTTAAGATGCCTTGAAGGTAAGTAAAACATGGGGAAATTTTGATTAAACCCTGAAACATCATCATTGCATATCCAATTTGCGTGCCCTGCAAATCGAAAAGCAGTTTCCTTTGCATGTAAACTGCAAGACGGAACTTTCTGAAAACGATGATATCACATGCATGTGTATTACCAAAGTATAGCCAAAACAATATGGTGGCTTCCCGTACTGTATTTATTCTAACTGTATATTCAGCACTTGCTAACTGCACTTCTGGTTAGACCTAAACTACATTTCGTTACACTGTACTTGTATATGTGTAATGACAATAAAGTTGAATCTAATCTAATCTAAAACTGTGAGCTCTCGCCACTCGACTATGTATTAACGTTTCCCCAGCAAAATGTGGATTTTCTGCACCAATGAGATCAGCAGAGAAACACTATTTACATTTGCCAGATTTTAAACCGACGTAAACGTCTATCGACGGTATCAAAAAGCACTTTTGGCTAATAACTGTGCATTGTGTTTCTTTACACAACAACATCGCCATCCACTGACCTGGCGTGCATACTACAGCGTTTTTATCCGTTTTCCTGGATCTGTGTAAATGTGCATGCATACTTTTGTCACCCCAACTTAACTTCCGGTACACATTCACAAAAAATACAGTGCCTGTAGAATATTTTTGAAAAGAAACCGAGAAGAACCTTGGCTAAACTTGTCTCTCTAATATATTGAATTTAGACTCCGATACCGAGCTCACCGCTAGATGTCAATTGGCATACGGTTTGTTTAAATGCGTCAAAACTACAGGACCCATTCAACCATATTTTTATTTAATACAATTATTATACAGTAAATTAATAATACAAATGTATACTAACATTAATTAAATATAAAATAAATAGTAATATTATTAGACACTAGACAAACACATACCGGAAGTTAACCAGGGGTCCAGCGCGTAAGCGTCCAATGAAACGATCTATAGTAATAGTGACACCTTAGCAATCACCACAAACAAACACAAACAGTGCTTGAAGTGGGCCGGTACGTCTTTATTTTATTCTAGCGTACCTTCACTTTTTCTTGCGTATCTGCACTTCTCACATGTTGCCGGTACTTTGCAACCCTGAGTCAAAGCGTTATTGAATGAGTGATCATTATTGCCACTGCGTGTGCATTAGCCATTACGCTTTTTTTGGCCAAAGTTTGCAGGCTTTGCATCTACGGTCTTTGGTAGCGACCCAATTTCAACAGATTGACCAATCAAACAGGGTTTATGGAATTTCAGCCAATATAATTACAGAGGCCAAGCAGCAATTCAGCCAATAAAACTAAAGAAGACAGAACGTTCAGTGAAGGCGGGCAATAATGACTGTGACTGTGTAGTAGTGAGATGTGGGAAGGCAAACATAACAAAGCCAACGATTTTACAATACAGATGATTAATGGTGAGATTTCAGAGATGCAAACTATTTATCTTTTGCAAATTCTGCTCTTTTTCTGGATGTTTTTTGGTGTGTGTTCGACTTGACATGCCTAAAAACATAACAGCAGAATTTAATAGACTGCAGGTAATGAAATGACTATATATACATTTGTATTTAACATTATTAAATGATTTGGCATTATGTTATACCAGCAATGTCCAAATACAGTATTTTTCCTTCTAGAAATTTCAAATGCGGTATAATTTGCATATGGCAACATGCACAATCTTCCACTTCATACACACAATATAAATATAATTATATAAATATATTGTCTGCTTTAAAGGTAATGTACTGTATACACTTCTTGACGTAATGAATTAACAATAGGAGATTTTATTCTATAAGCTCAACAGTCCAGTAACTGTAATAAATGTCGCTTATCAAAACAGCACAACGTGCACATCATCCAATCTGAGAAGATGTTTTTTTTCAGCCAGGTATGATAACCGCAGAAAATGTAGCATTCAACACACTTGTATTTACATGTGCCCTATCTCGGCAACAAAAGCGCAGAGTAAACATTTCTACAACGGCAGAAAATGTGAGGCAGTGTTTGTGCCACTACATCAGCATAAACGCACACGCGAGCACACAAACTCATTTCAGTCTTATTGATAACATCCCTTACTGCAATAGAGGACGACCTCAGGACCACAATCTGTGATTTTGAAAATTCTAGACAAATACATATTTGTTACAAATGTCAGTGATGCCCACCCAAAAGAGGATTGCTGTGGTATTTTCAGCTTTTTTATGTAAATGAAACATTTTCATTGCAAACAATATTGCTAAAGCTGAAAACCGTTTGCAGAAAACCAATAACTAATAAATCTCATTCAGGACCTAAATTCAGCTCCATTAGAGGCTACGGCCCTCACATTAGGGCACCGGCAAGTTAAACAGATGGGCTATAAATAACCTCTGTTCACGTTGTGCACAGTCATGCGATCACAACAGCAGGATCCACAGCTGGAGGATATCGCATCATCTGCTGACCGAAGAACACGGACATCACAGCAGGGTACGTCACTGCTTTGTTTGCGCTGTCTGTGAGGTCACGCCAATAAGAGCCGCCGTTCCATGTACATCGGTTCTATTTGGAGACGTTACACGGTAACGGTGGTGGTTGGGGGGACAGTTGAAAGCTTGCAGTGAGGAATTAAGTGGGCATCTTTTAACTTTTTTCTGTTAGTATGTCTGATGGCTTTTCACTTTACATATACTGCAATACAATGAGATCAAACTTACAATATTTCACAAATTAGGCTTTCTAGGCAGTCCGAGTGTGTGTTCAGCTAAATAAACCTTGGAAAGGGACATTGGCTTTTACATATACCAGACAACATCCTCACCGATTACTTTTACTATAGCAGCCATAATACCAATGCCTTGGAATTTCTTTAGTGAATATTCTTGTCATCAATGGTGAGCATTGGCATGTCCAACACCCCCGGATAGAGGAACTAATGGAGCGGTGAATAAAGGAAAATGGGATAGACATTGGAGACCTTCTCGTTGCTTAATACCTGGTGACTGATGATTCATTAATTTGACAAGCAATGCAGAGCAGGGATGGATTACACAAAGCAGTCACCAGCCGGCCATCCCCGCAAGCATACAGATGAGCAGAAGAGAAGAGAGTGACAGACAGACAGGGAAAGAAGTTTATGGGGGGGACTCTTTTTTCAACATATCTGGGTATGTTAATCGTATAAGACTGTGGTGACCAAATATGCCACATGTTCGGTGACATTTAAGCATGGTATGCTCACACACGGGCAAAGGGATGGTTAAACAGGGAGAGTGAAATCCAATGAGACAGATATAGAGAGAGCGGTGTCTGCGTTTGATCCCATGCACGCAGCGGTTATGTGCATGTACTGTACACGCTAACGTGACATTGATTTAAAGGTGGGTGTTTTTTATGTAATGCTAGTATATTAGGGATGTGCAGAATACGATTAATATGGTTATATTAATGGACTAGTCAGTTTATTGTCTGATTGACTGGTTAACTGGTAACTGGCTAAGTCTTCTGTATTATGCTAGCGTTTATGCTAGCACTGAATATAAGATATGTTTTTAAAAGGCTGTTCACACTGGATGTGTTTCTTTGTGTCAAAAAGAATTTAATGGAGGATGACAGTATTTTGGCATTAGATTTTTTACGCATAAAATCAAAAGAAGTCAAACTGCTCAACCCAACGGCAGCTCAACCAATAAAATAATTTTATCAACTCGACAATGTAAATCACTGCAAGTAGCTTCAAAGGGATTTTTCACCCAAATATGACAATTCTGTCATCATTTACTCTCCCTCGGGTTTTTCCAAACCTGTATACATTTGGAATAATGTCAGTGACCATTCAGATCTCATAGTAAGGAAAATAAGTACAATGGGGATGAGATCTGTTTGGTTACAGGCCTACATAAAAAGATGCAAAAGTATTATGTATGTATTCACAAGCCAAGCATCCAATTATCAACACACAGTGTTGAAGTACGTTGCCTCCATCCAACAATAACTGCCTTGAGTTGGGTTTGCATCTGGTGGTCTTATATGTGCTAGGTGATTCTGGTAGCAGCTAACTGTCCACTTCTGGCAACAGCGTTTTTTTAAGGTCCACATCCTTTTCTGGCAGCAAAACGCAAAGTCATAAAAAGCATTGTAGCGTTGTTATTGTTGCTCTTGGACAGCACAGGAGCTCAATAGCGCTTTAAAAAACACACTTCCTACTGATTACTGCGAAAAGCTAATCTGGACGAGCCTGCGACAACAATGGAGTCCCCGAACGCAAGCGTGCTCGCCAGACAAAAAAACACTGACAGGCACTTCATCGCCCGACATGTAATTAAATCCAAAACAAAAGGATGGACGGAAGAGGTAATGTCAACACTGACAACGACAAAAGCTGCGCGGACTGTCCCCTCGATAAGACGCCCCTGCAGTCGGCAGCGTGGGATGAGGGGCCTCCGACCAGAGAAACATGGGCTGGGACATCCACCTTCGCAGCAGAGTCAGTGAGACGAGCCACGGCAATGTATAGACTCAGCACAGCGAGTCCTTTGAGAGTCCTCCACACTAGCTCATCTCACACCGTGCTGCATTAATCTTACTGCTGCTTTGTCCTGGTGCGCCCGAGACCCCCGTAAGGTCAATTAAACTCCGAAAGATAAATTACTTGCCAGGATATTTGGATATAAATAGCCTACGATGGGGAGGAACAGACACAGATGTTTAGAGTCACGTTCATGTCATGCTGAAACTTTGGGGATGACTTGTATCTGAATATACAGTAAGCGGGAAGGTGATACATTTTGGGAACGTCTATCAGGCATCAATTTAAATTAAATGGGAACGTTATGCCCTACTCATGTATTATGCACATCTTTGTGCAAGGAACAGAATAAAGTGAAAGTCACGCTGTGTATTTTGTCTTTGTGTACACTCACTGACATTGAAATAAAACCCACTAAGTCTTACATCTACTTGTCTACTGTTTGTGCATGTGCAAATCTCATCTTCTAGGTCTATGGTCAGGAGAAGGAGACAAAATGATCCGGCAATCCAATAAGGTCACTATTAGTCACTTTAAAAGATGTTTGTCAAAATCTGTCCATTTGATTCAGGAACAGGCTTAAAAAGACTCCACGAGGTCCTCACAGATGCAGTATGTGAAATTCATGCTACTGCATTCCTGCTGCAGCCACAGTACATATCTGGATTGGCTAAAATATCCAAATGGAAGTCAATCATTGGTTGTATTTTCATAACTCAGCAACCTTGTTGAATCATTATCATAACAAGACAAGGCCACGAGCTTCTGAATTATGAATCTGAATGATTTCTTTAGTGTAAGGCTCATGTGATTATTTAGGTGATATATCTCATTACCATATATTATGAAACACCTCTCCGGAATACCCGGTTGCGATCAATCACTGCCTTTCTTGGTTTATTTGTGTTTGCATAACAAGCACATAACTGTTTAAAGAAAATCATTTTGCACATGCAGTGTTAGTTTTATCTTGTAGCACTACACACTCTTGATCATCAAACGATTTATACTTTTTTTATTTTAAAACATATTTATTGTGAAAAACGGTTATTGGTTATTGGTCAGCAGTGGTCAGTAGCAATGCAATAAGTAGTATAAGATTTATTTAGTTGATATTTATTGGACATTAATATATACTTATACAATTGTTAATGTGCTTGTTAATATGTATATTATAAGGTATTCAACGTACACACTTTTTATCAGCATGTGTGATCCCTAGATTCTTGGCATTACAAACATAATACCATAATGCACAGCTGAGCTGAAACGTTCTGATAACATCACAGATCCAAAATGTTAAAAATTTTAAGGGAAACCAACATACAAGCAGCTTGTGCATTGTGAGCTGGAATATAAATAAAATGTATCATTGAAAAGTGACACACTTCAATGATGTTGTCATGATGCTGACACACTTCAATGATGTTTTCATGATGCTGTTGCTAAAAATAGGAAGGCTGGTCATTGGAGGACAAACCAATGTAAATATTAACCTGACTCACATGGCAAAATAGTACGCACAAGGGGTGTAGACATTGGCTGCTGCTCCTATGGGGGGAAAATTTTTGTGTGTACACTGGGCCAGCCATGGTCTCCCATCAAGAACATCTGTAGAGTCGCAGTCTGGGGACTGGACCAACGTCACATCCAGGGACTGTTGCATTTGGATGACAGCTGCTCCTCTTTACTGAAGTGGCCACAATGGACGTGATCTTCAAACCTTTATCAACGGCACACAAAGGTTTTGTTCTTCAAGTTTAAAGTATTTTGGAACATGCGTGTAGTTATCAAATGTATTTAGGCGTGTTTGATTACCTATGGAAGGGTCACGGTTTCTTTGCGCATGGCTGCGTGAATTATTTCTTAAATGAGCGTAAATACACACATGCACACATATTCTGCCAAAAAATGGGACGCAGGTGTGTTCTGATGCACAAAAAGTGTTAAATGCAAAGAAAAAGCGCAATTAAACCAAGGACAGATTATGAATTTGATGTGCCCTAGGCTCGGACGTTTTAAAGTCCCCCTGGTATTACATATTTTACGAGAACAGTGTTGCACACATGCCACAGGACTTAGAAGCAAAACGCACGACACAGCGCTCAGGAATGGTTTGAAAAAGCACAAGACAAGCCCTGAGGGTCTCGTGGCATTCTTTTGATAACAGAAATTGTCATATGCCAACTTGCTATTGTAGACAAAAGCTCACGACACTTGTCCCGCCTTCAGGGACTTCTGATTGGTCCAATGCTGTGGAACTGACATTAATGCGTGTAAAAATTGAAATTAACTTGACATAGAGACGATGGAAACGGCGTGAGATGCGGACAAAACTACGGAAGCCGTAAAGTGCCAAACAAAACAACAAATCGCAAAACAAACAACAAATCTAAAAGCCAAAAAATGAATCCTGAATCACAATTATAAATCTGAAAACACAACACCAAATCTGAAAACACATAAACAAACCATAAAGTCAGATAACATAATGACAACAAAATAACAAGTCAGATAACATAATGACAAATCGGTAAAACCGGAAAAGGTAGGTCTTTTGTGTGACCGGGGTAGTTACTGCTGATTGGACGGGAAGTACAGTTCTGTAGCTAGCGGTCCAGAATGATAAGAAGTAGCTGGCGGCAGTGTACACAAATAAAGAATGTTGTGCTTTATGGTTTGTTAATGTGTTTTCAGATTTGGTGTTGCGTTTTCAGATTTATAATTGTGATTCAGGATTCGTTTTTTGGCTTTTAGATTTGTTGTTTGTTTTGCGATTTGTTGTTTTGTTTGGCACTTTACAGCTTCCGTACAAAACAGTTAAACGCGTCCATCTAGAGCGTGTTTACATAGAAAAACTAAATAAAATTACTTCAGCAGAATAGAAAAACGTCTTCTGTGTAAAATGCACAAGAAACAAGACAAATTGGTCTATTCATATTTTGCAGTACTCAACACCTAAAAAGCTTCTGATCACTCCAACTCATATTACGTGGGAATAGGCTTATTCCTTTCATAGTTTACATTTTTGCATTAAGAAGAGGTGCATTGAACAGTCCACGCATTACAAAAAATAAACCAAAGCATTTTATCGTTATCTTAACAAAAAAGTTGGTTTTAACCTGGCAATGCTTTTCCGAAATAAACCGCATACTTACATCTTAACTAATTGTAACAATAATGTACATCTTCGGTAAATATCTGCAGGTAAAAGGGAACAATATGGGGACAAAATAAACAATATTTATATTATATATTTACAATGTAAAGTTTGGGGAATAAAGGAAAATGCCAAATCAAACTGCTCTTGAAATACTTGATAATAGTCTCAAAATATCAACATTGATTTTGCGCTTTTATAACGTTAAAACTCCTCAAACGAACTCATAACTCATAATAAAATCAATTATTTGTGACCAACAATACTAAAATCAATCAAATAAAAATCCTAAAGTCAAAACTTCTGCGTGCTTTATTCGTGCTTTTTTGCTCGCGCATCATTTTCCCTTATTTCTTGTTTGTGTAACCTACTTAAATAAGAACCCCGTACTTAATTACTATCCAATGTAGCTTATTGATGTGTACATTGTGATTACAAAATTGTAGTCTGTTAACGCATACTGCAGGTCATGCATACCACATTACATTCAAATAGTTACCCCTTAGTTATAAAATACTTACAGTATAAATATTTTTTTATTTCCTGGTCTAGAGTGCTGGTCTAGAGCCCTGGGCATAGACTTGCCCATTGGGCCTGTGCGTTAATCCGTCCCTGAACTAACCATGCATTTGCTGGGATAGCAACATAACTCATTCTTTAACCAAATCTTTTGTTGTTAATGTCAAATGCTATGCAACTCAACAAACATGTTAATTACGTTTAGTTTCAATAATTCAAGACATGAAACTATGAAACTATGTTATATCCTAAATTTCGTAGGATAGAAATAAAAATACAAACATGTATGTGGTTAAAAAATACGTAGATTTGGGTAAATTCGATGAAATGTTGGGAATAGTATTGAGATTGATTGTAGACTTGGCAAACCTGTCTTCTGAAATTCTGAATTCTAGGTATTTTTCTCAGGAGAAATATCTGAGACACATGCGTCTTTCCATTGACTCTCTGTTAAATCTCACGGCTGTCTATGCGAAATGATTGAGATATTTAAGCGATCTCATCTGTGATATTTCATTCTTCTGGGACTGGACTATTGCCTATGCGTGTGTGTTTGGCTCTCTTATTGGTCAATGTTGAACTAAGCACTCTTGAAGGCTGATTATGCACTCTTCCGTAATGCAGCCTTCAATGGCCACTAATTTGGGGTTAGAAAACCTCCCAAGGGCTTTTTGTTCTGCCTTGCTTGCTATATAATGGCGCATATAGATGATTCAGTTCAATATCTCAGCGGATGGGAAGAGATACTGGAGGCTGGTTCTGTTGGGTCAAGCCCCACACTTCTTGAGTCTTGAATCCTTTGAGACAGAAGCGAGGACATGGTGACAAAAACCTCCCCCAACCGAATCCTTCGGCCGGGAATGTTATGTATGTTTATTTAATCGCCATAGGCTCCTTTCCCCATGTGTTTCACACAGCATATCCTCCGACCCATATGACTGCGCAGGCTGAAATGGATGCAGATTCATTTGAACTAATGACAGCAAAAAAAGGAACAAAAATAGCGAAGAGGCACATGTTGCATATACACTTTATGCATCCCTGCGTTCGCCATGTGGAGATTTCAGTGTTCAGCAAAATAAGTGAAATGCGATGAATTCTGGGTAGGCTTTCGAGATTTAAACGGGAGGTCTCGCTCTTCTACATCACGGTGACTGGAGCAGCACATTTACCCACAAGTCTTTGCATGACCTAATGTGACTGTGGCCAGAGGGCTGTGAACGGCTCCCTGCTCTCGACAACTGATTTGGAATGGGCTTTGCGTTCCTGTCTCAACATGTTTCAGCACATCTATGACCAACAATAGAGCCGTGAGTGTAAAGGTCACAGAATTGTCAATGTCGGGGAGACCTCTCGGATGAGTTTAAACAAATGAACTGCGGCAGAAAAACGAGGGAACCTCAGATATGCCGGGTTTCTTCAGCCGCTCAGCTAATTCAGTCTAGCAGAAAGTGGCTCTCTGAGGACATTTGGTTAGCAGCTGGCTAAAGTGCTTTTAGCTCACACTGGGAACTGGCCGACATTTTTGCCAAGCACAAGGTCCAGTGACGCGGCTGAATGGAGCGTTAAAGTGATCTTGCTGACTGCTTCACATTTAGATGGGCACCATTCTCAACCATGAATAAATTAGTTTAGAGTAAATGTAAATTCATTAGGATGCGTTTTTAACATAATTTAATGTAAGTACATATCAAATTTAAATATATACAGTATATATAAATATATACAGTTTATATAAATATGCATTAATATTTTGAAAGGTTGTTTTTGTCCTGTTTTCATTGTTTGCTTGTTTCCAAGAATACACGAATGTAGAGCAGCACAGAAATAAGAGCAGGAAAGATTTGAAGCCTAATTTAAACCTTTTTTAATAGCATTTTGCTTTGTGTTTTTATTAGTAACGTTATGGGTAAAGATTTAAAAAGCGGCTTTATTCATATTATTTATAAATATAGTATTCAAATATTATTTTTACTTTGAATGTAACCAAAAATTTGGCCACTAGTTTACAAGATATTATGTTTTTGTCTATTTTCCTTTACAATTGAAATGCTGAGATTATCTCTGCTTGCTATATTAATATATTCTTTCATTGCTAGATATAAGGAAGATGTGTCTTATGTTCTGGACACGTTTTGATTGCATTTGATCGATTCGGTGGAAAAATGTAATACACCCCTGATCATTAGAAAACCCTTTGTCTTAAAATGGTTCACACACATACACATGCACCCACATGTTTGATTGATTTCCTAGTAGAAGTGCTCTGAAGTCCAGAGGTCATGTGCCCTTGTCACATCTCATACACATACGTACACAAACTTTGCATGATAACTGTGAAATGTTTAAGTCCTAGAGAAAAGTTGTGTACAGTATGTGGTTGTTGTTCTCTTTATACTGCATAAACTTTACTTTGATTGCAGTGATGAATTATGTAAAATCAAAGCAGCGACAAATACTTAAAATACGACTCATTAACTTTATTTGCAGCTTAATTGTATGGCCTAATTTTATAACATCGTAAACACACATTCCTGAAGCACGGAGTGAGTATATCATGATGCGGCAAACATAAAATGGAATATCTAGAGCTGTGTATAAGTAGAAAGAAATTAAAACTCACTTTACGGTTGCTGTAACCTTCTTTAACAAGGTATTTAGCGTGTATGCATGAGTCTGCCATTGTTGAAAAAAAAAAAGATTATTTTACTGAAGCAATATGGAGGGCATTGTATGTGCTATGTATCCACACAATGACCGTCATAAATAAAGAACCAGAACAGAACATTTTCTTAATATTGACTCTCCCTCATGTCAGATGTATACTGTATGATTTCCTCTTTTTTCAATATTTGTAAAATTTGTACACATCTTGTGTGTCGTTGATAAAAAATATAGTTTTTAAAGTATGCCATGGAATTACTATGATTAAAGGTCCAATGTTTGAAATGTAGCGGCATCTAGTGGTGAGGTGGGGGATTGCATCCAATGGCTCACTCCACCCATCTTTCTCCACCCTGAGATACGGGAACGAGTACTGCGTAGCAGGACGCTATGGGAAAACTCCTTTTTCTCCGATGACTGAAGCAATTCAATAGCGCAGTAAAAACTGCACGGTGATTGGTTGGAAAAAAGTAAAACTTTAAACCAAACGTAGCGGAGCTGCCGGACCAATGGCGATGGCACCCGCCAGAATGGGCGGGGCTTATGGCTATATAAGCAGACGAAGCACACAAAGAGCTGTTCCGACCGTCTGAATGGGGCGGAGCGCTCAATGTAGATTTTTAATGCTCTGACTGGGCAGAGCAGGTTAAGCTCTGGGTCCCGCTCGGAGGAGGGGAGAGCAGAGAGCGTAATAACCTGTGCTCTGAACGGAGTAGAGAGCACCTTAGGTACATAGCCATGCCTTGGTTTGAGGACGACCCTGGCGTCGTTAGGCCCAAATTCAAGACAGAATGGGCTCACAGAGAGAGCCTGTAGGTCGCCCACATGCTTCACCGATGCTAATGCGAGAAGCAGAGCGGTCTTGAGCGTTAAGGAACGGAGGTCCACAGATAGCAGAGGCTCAAAGGGAGGGCTCTTTAGAGCCCTCAGGACCGTGGGCAGATCCCAAGTGGGAACTGTAAGAGGGCGAGGAGGGTGTAGCCGCCTGGAGCCCTTCAAGAAACTAACAATGAGGTCGTTTTTTGCCCACTCCTTTTCCTTCAATGTGGATATGTGAGGCTGAAATAGCTGCCACATAGACTTTGAGCGTGGAAGGGGCACGGCCGTTATCCAACAACTCTTGCAAAAATGACAGTATAGCGATATGTCACAGGACACCGGGTCAGCGCCGCGTGGTGTACACCAGGAGGCGAAGACAGACCATTTGAGGGCATAGAGACGTCTAGTGGACGGAGCTCTAGCCTGGGATATGGTGTTCAGGACGCTCTCGGGGAGGTCCGTAGGCTCCCGTCGAGAGGCCAAACGTGTAGAGCCCACAGCTCTGGCTGGGGGTGCCATATCGTGTTCCCTGCCTGAGAGAGGAGGTCCCGCCTCAGGGGAATGGGCCACGGGGCTGCTACTAGTAGCTGAGAGAGATCTGCGACCCAAGGCTGGTTTGTCCACAGAGGGGCTACCAATAGCACTCGGTGCGCTTGATCCCTGATTCTCCTGATCGTCTGCTGTAAGAGCGCGATCGGGGAAAAGCATAGAGGAGCCGATTGGGCCAAGTGTGGGCCAAGGCGTCCCTGCCCTTCGAAAAGTATGTTGGGCAATGAGTATTGTCTTCTGAGGCGAAAAGGTCTACTTCTGCCTTGCCGAAGATTTGCCAGATTCACTGAACCGACATGGGGTGGAGCGTCCATTCGTCCGAAGGAACGTTGCTCCGAGATAGCATATCTGCCCCCCGGTTCAGTCTGCCTGGAACGTGAGTTACCCTCAGTGAGAGCAGATTGGACTGGGCCCATTCCAAGAGGTGTAATACCAGGGAAAAAAGGCGTCTTGAGGAGAGGCCTCCCTGGTGATTTATGAAAGATACCACCGTCATGCTGTCTGATCGGACTAAGACGTGGCGATCCTTTAGCACCGGCAGGAAGTAGCGAAGAGCCAACCATACTGCCTGCATTTCCAGGTAGTTGATGTGGAGGCTTTTGTCCTGGTTCGACCAGAGGCCGAAGGCAGGTTCGCCGTCGCACAGAGCCCCCCAACCTGTGTTGGAGGCGTCTGTCGTGACCACTTTCCTGCTGGACGTGGAGCCCAGGGGCATACCCTGCTCGATTTGAGTCGAAGACTGCCCCCAGGAACGATATACGTTGGCTGGGGGACAGTGCACTCTTGGCAAGATTGATCCTGAGTCCCAGGCATTCTAGATGGCTGAGGAGGAGGGATCTGTGGGACCGTAGCTCGTCCTCTGTACTGATATGTAACCCCCTCGTAGGCGAATCTCAAGAATCGTCTGTGACGGGGGGGCTATCTGAATGTGGAAGTATGCATCTTCCAGGTGATTCAGATGTCTGAGATCGAGGATGGGGCTGAGGCCTCCGTCCTTCTTTGGTAAGAGGAAGTATCGGCTGTAGAAGCCTGACTCGATTTGGTCTGGAGAAACCATTTCTATGGCTCCTTTGTCCAGTAAGTTCCTCAACTCCGTGTGCAGAACGTGTGAATTTGAGTTCTGTACTCGGGTGGGGATGACCCCGCGGAAACGCAGGGGTCGACGAGCAAACTGGAGTGAATATCCTCGTGATATTATATCCAGAACCCAATCTGACACACCGGGGATGGCTCGCCAGGCCTTGGCCCAGGTGGCAAGGGGTTGGGTGCAATGGGGAGGTAAGCCGCCTTTTGGGGAGGAAGATTGCTCTTTTTTTGACAATGTTTATGTTTTATTAAACATTTTGCAGTATGTTGTGTGGGCATTGGAACAGGCCCCGCACTTACAACCTTTCACATTGTCAATATTTTGCCGGAACTGAACGGAGTGACTCGGCAGACATGAGAGCGGTCTTTGAAGGAGGGCCAGCTGGAGCGGGCCCTGTAGCCTTCCTCTTCCTTGCACCGGTCTCAGGAGGGGGCCTGAGGCGCAGGGTCCAGCATGATCTTAGGCCAGGGACCCTGTCGTGGGGGATGCGGGTAGCGCCGTCCCGATCGGGAGCGTTGACGGCAGTCAGCTCCCGGAGCCTTCCGAGCAGCAGGGGTTCTCACCAGCTGTTGCGTCGGAGCAGGCTTGGGGTGGGTCGCCACCGGTCTAGATCCGGGTCTTTTCGGCAAAAAATGTTTCATGGCCTGCGAAGACTTCTGCGCAGCCGTGAAACGTTCCGCGAATCCCTCCACCGCCGGTCCGAAGAGGCCGGTAGTGGAAATTGGAGCATCTAGGAAGGGGACTTTGTCTGCCTCCCTGATCTCCGTAAGCGTCAGCCACAGATGGCGCTCGAGCACTACTAGGCTGGCCATGGATCTTCCTATCGCCTGGGCCGTGGCCTTGGTGGCGCGTAGAGCAAGATCCGTTGCGCTCCATAGCTCTCTGAAGAGCGCAGGGTCAGGGTCGGACTCATCCATTACTTGGAGGAGCTTGGCCTGGTATACCTGGAGCACTGCCATGGAGTGTAGTGCCGAAGCCGCCTGGCCTGAGGACAAGAATGCGCGTCCAGCGAGGGCCGAGGTGGTTCTGCACGGCTTAGAGGGATGAGATGCCTTTGCCCTCCATCCGATGGCGGTGGGCGGACACAGATGTGCGGCCACGTACTCATCGAGGGGGGGCAGTTTCTCATACCCTTTTTCCTCTGCGCCGTCCACGGAGGTGAGAGGAATCCGCTGCAGGCGCTCTCTCGACGGCGAAGCAGTCAGTCTCGGGAAACGAAGATCAAGTCGTCGCTGAAGGAGAAGAGATCTGAGGACTCTAGGGCGATGCGTCTGCTTATATAGCCATAAGCCCCGCCCATTCTGGCGGGTGCCATCGCCATTGGTCCGGCAGCTCCGCTACGATTGGTTTAAAGTTTTACTTTTTTCCAATCAATCACCGTGCAGTTTCACTGCGCTATTGAATTGCTTCAGTCATCGGAGAAAAAGGAGTTTTCCCATAGCGTCCTGCTACGTAGTACGAGTGAAGTATCGATAGGGAACTGTGACGTGTCAGTGTTAATGCGCCATGTTTGGCTCCTCATATTTGTGTGAGTAGTCTTTTACAGATATGAACCATGATGTCCATACATTTTGCCAAGGTTGACAGAGGAATTTTATTATATGTAAGTGTCTTGACTAAATACGAACAGAACCACAAAGCTGTTAGCGACACGCTAGTTATGTTCACTTTCGTGAGGTGCTGCACAGACCGATCGGCGCATGACATGAAAGTACCGTGAGAGCAGAACAGCGCATGCTTTTCAAGGTACTCTTATGTCAGCTGATCAGTCTGCACAGCATCAAATAATCAAAAACACCTTAAACAAAGTAAAATGACACATGTCAAGTCAAGTCAGCTTTATTTATATAGCGCTTTTGACAGTTTCATTGTTACAAAGCAGCTGTACAAGCAAACATTGACTATATGAAAAACATATAAGGTTATGCAAGTCAAAACACAGGTGAAATATCAGACAGACTATAAATTCCTATATGCAGTGTTAATTAAATAAAACTATAAAATTCTAGCAGGCCCCCCGGCCAGAGAAACATTGCAAAACAGTATGCAAACGGTGGCGAGGAACCCAAAACTCCATTGGAGAAGAAAAAATCCTCAGAGGGAAACCAGGCCTAACCAGGGGAGGGCTGCAGCCTCTGCACTAGCTCGATAGGGCTTGCACAACAAGGCAAAATTAAAAATTATTAGATTTAAGATTATCATTAATAATTTTGTAGAGTCGCCACGTCCTTTGTCCAGCTCTATCATCACAGCATTTGTCAGGTCTGGGCATGGAGTGCATCCTGCCCGCTCTAGTAACCTTGGAACAATGAGACAAGACTGGCTGAGAGTAGAGTACTGTTCTGCACTCTTTGATTCAACAAATGCATCAGTTGTTATTGGAAGTGTTCCTGGTTATATTATGATAGATTATGATATATTATGATAGTGTAGTGTATGCAAGATTAAAAAGATGTGTCTTTAGTCTAGATTTAAACTGACAGAGTGTGTCCGCCTCCCGGATATATACAGTATTTGTGAGTATCAATATAGTCCTGGTGAGTAAGTTGTTTATAAGTAAATTAAGTCATTTTCTGGAGTTCCAAATGTTTTCGTAAGTTTTGTATCTGTTTCGAGTTGTCTGTGTGTAACTTTGTCAAGAATGAACTTAGTAAAACATTTTTGGATAATATAAAATATTAGTTTTTGCAATGGCTCTGTTGCAAAAATTAATCGACCAAAACAAGAACAATGTCTCTCTATTGAAAAAGGGTTCCTGACCTCTGGTTTAGGGCTACTGTAGTTACAACATGGTGAATGTAAGGGGACCCGCGCTGTATGTAGCTCGAGGTAATAAAAACATAACGCTTCATTATGTAAGGTCTTTCTACACCTCTGGAGACATACAGTAGTTATGTATATTATGTTGCCTTTGTGTAAATAGATCCTCCAAGAAATCACACACAACCCCTTTAAGGCAGTTTATGAGTTAATGTGTTTGTTCAGTAAAACTACATTACCCCTAATTCTCATTGCAGTATAGGTAAAAAATCAAATAAAGACCAAATATGTATTATTTGTGTATTCTTTACTATGTTCTAAACGTATCCAATGTTGTTTTACTGTACTTGTCAGTACTGCACAGTCTGTACAATACACACACACATAGGTACCAAACACACATTCTCGGAGCAAGGCTAGGCAATGTCAGTCCTGAAGTACTGCAGATTTCACCTCCAACCCTGATCAAACACATCTCAAAAATCTAAACAAAGTCTTAAGGATTATTTGAAGCTGACCTGAAGGTGTGTTTCATTATTGTTGGAGCAAAAATCTGTAAGACAACGGCTATTCAGGATCGACATTGCCAAAATACCTTCAGGAAGAGGGCATAAGAACTTAGTTAATCATCTCCTCTCTTCTCTTCTCTTACCCCCACCCACGCCCCTCCCCAGCATCCATCATGTTCAAAGAGCTGAAGGTTCCAACTGTCCAGAATCCCAGTTTACTGAGAGGAACTAACCAGGCAATGAAGCATGCACAGCTTAGAGTCTTCTGCTCTCCCCCTGTAGCAAGCACTGTCTGTCGGTCTAGTGATTCTGTCATATGTCGCACATCACCAATACGGATACCACAAAATAACCATAAACGGGCATGCTAAACATAAACGAATTAGATGAAAGAAAAAAAACATATGTGTCCATAGCACAAATGACGTATGACGAGATACATTGAAGTTTTAACAGTTGGGAGCAATAGCATTAGCAACGTTTTGAAAGCACCAAGGCTTTGGCCATTTTCTGGAAGCCAACCTACGAGTGACTAACTATTAGTTGCATATGCACTGAAATATTAAAGGGTATTTTAAAGAGCCACACGCATGACTTTTAATGAGAATAAAGAGTCACCTTAGCTGTAACCAGGTCAGACTAAATGTTTGGTTGAAATATGCCCCTTCTGTGCCGACATTCAAACCATAAATATGCAATTACGGCGTATATATAATGAATTGAAGTAAGAGAACGCCACCCCCATTAGTCTCGTAAAAGCTTCAGTCATGTTGCTGTGTATTTCGGCCTGATTTCTCCTCTTCCTTCAAGAGGCATTGCGCAAACACATCACTCCAGCGTGGGGGTGGACAACCCCACCTGCCTCATCTCATCTACAGATTACCAACGTCTCGGAGAGACAACCCAACCTGAATGACAAGATTGATTTATGCCAGAGGCTTCTCTGCCCTCAGCATTGAAGGCTGTTGAGCCTGTCTATTGATAGGCAACCCCCGCCCCCCAACAGTTACCTTTCATCGCCATTATTGATCAGGCCGTATTTCAATGGCGCGTGACCTGGGACATTTGTTGCAGATTGCCTGCTTGTCACTCAGGCTGCAGCGAGGTCGTGCCCCCTCGCCACTCCCTTGCGTTAGACCATCGTATTACTATTCGCAGGAGAAGCACTCTGGAAGATTGTGTCGACGCATACAGAACCCTACTGAGCGAGGCGACCGTGGCTGCCTTGGTTGAGGGGATTGTATCGGAGAGATGGGAGGACAGACGGGGGAGTGAGTAGGTGCCAACATGCTCAAGTGACTGGCTTATGTCTGATGCATTTTACTGTAGTGTAAGGTAAGGGACCATTGCCAAGGTACTGGCCTTCTGTCACTGAATGGCTTTACTTAGAAGTGTGAATGTGGCACATGAAGGATAGTGCTGAGGTAAAGGATGGACAGATGCTTTTGTTTAAGGGAAGAGGTTATCTCTGTCTAATTATTATGGAACACATATTGATTTTTTGGGAAGCTTTTTATTCAGAAGACATTTGAGGAGAACAGGATATTTTGGCAGAGACAAGGAATAGCACATGATCCAGAATGGATTGAAACCCGAGTCCCTCTTACAGTATATATGTCATGGGCAAATGCTCTGCCATCTGGGGCACAGCTTTGACAGGCTAGATGTCAAGAAGAAGTAATATATGAGCAATACGACAGATCCTCTATACATTGCTGAGAACTTCTTTTAGCCAAAACAACCCAAGTTTTATACGAACAGAAATTAGTCTGCAGACTCTGGCACCCTTCCAATGCTGAGGGCAGAGAAGGTGCTGGCTACAATACGAACTAACCATCTTTCTTACTCTCAACAGGTGTTGTTCTGGCTTTTGTTGAAAATAGTAACTTGGTATTAACACTTATTATATTATTGATCCTGTTTGACATATTGCTTTATTGCTCCCTGAAGTCGCTTTGGATAAAAGTATCTGCGAAATGACTAAATGTAAATGTCTCAAAAGCTCACCGGCTCCATTTTGTGCAACTAGCCCATATGTACAATTGTCACTTGTACGATTTAGTGGTGTTAGGTTTAGGCGCACGGCTTCACTTCTATCTTTTTCGACTCATCACCCGATTTTTGATGACGTACATCATACAAATTCATACACCGCATCGTAAAATAGCGGATTTCGTAATATTGGATTTGAGAGCAACGGTCTCATTGTGTTTCACGGTAGAAAGTCAGATGGTGCCACACAAGGGACTGCAAATGCTAACCCAATTTCTTTGAACTATTGACACTTAGTGAAGGTTTACGGCAATTTAGTAAAACACAGATTATTTTAGTGCATAGGGGTCTCATTAGCTGTTGGTTAAAACTTGTGCTATGTCGTATGGCTTCGAAAACCAAGAGATGGCTTTCTTCTCTGACCAGCTGGATGTGCTGCAAAGGAAAAGCTGACATAGATTTACCACAATAGTGATGTGCTAACTGATCAAATTGGGCCATAATCACTCTAATCAAAGTCTAATCACTGGTTTTTGCTGGAGTGGCTGCTCTGCTGAGAACAGCTTAATAGAAAGCAGCCATCTATGTGTTTGTGGTGATCCTTTGAAAGTCGATTTCACCCTAACATTAGTTTCACCATAACAAGACTAAACAAATGAAATTAAGCCTTGCAATACAATTTCAATTAAAGTGTTAATAAAAGGATATCATTTTGTGTTTGTGTGCATGTAAGTTAGCAGGTCTTCGACTGTTCAATCGAAACCATTATGGTTTACTTTAGATCATTGCGTGGTGTTTAGTCGGCATCCGTGCACCCTCACTTTGTCAACAATGCAAGTAATCAGAAGGACAAGCTTGGCCATCAAGTCAATGAGGATTTTGCGCACGTGTCCTTGTTCATTTGCTTACGAACAAGAATGGACATTAGCAGTAGCTGTGTTTGTATCACCCTTTGTATTTACTGTATTTGGATTAATGTGTGTATAAAAAAACAAAAAGCTGTGATTGGTCCCTTTACATGTCACTCAAATGGCTCTTCTTGTCTAAGTGTGCACTGCATATCTAGTTTAAGCTTAAAAAAGCATCAGACCTTTTTCAACATCAAAGGTCTAACTATGCATGACTACTTTTGAACTAACCCCTCTGTTTCTACCTTCTACCACCATACGAAATACTGTAATTCACAAAATAATCTGAGAAATAAAATGTAATTTCGTTGAGGCCTTAGCCTGAAATTATTACATGCCCAGTCTACCTTATAACCAGCCTCTTAACTGTCCCGGTGTAACTCATTTAAGTGTAGCATATGTGTTGAAATCAATTGAGCTGTAGGTCACGTGCAGTGTTGTGCCCCATGGGGCGTGCTGGCGATGCGACAGCTTTAGCAGGTGAAGCTATTACCGGCACAGTCAGCCACACTGCATACACCTGCCTTCCGCCCGGCAGGTGAAACAGGGGGAGATGCCGGACACTGCAGGAACAGGAAGGACACCAGTAGGAGAAACGTTTAGCGTCTCAGGAGGAACAGCAGAGCCTTCCTGCTTAACGTTTAAAGCGGGATTGGCTCAATTGTTAGGCCTAGTGTGGGGATGCATGGTCGCCTTCACACCATTGAGCACATGGACAGGTCCTGGTTTTGCAGGGTAGGGAATATTATTTGCTCATGTAATGTATGTAATTCTGCCATGGAGAATTATGGGACATGTTGATACATAGTCAAAGCAAGTCAAGAAAATTTATAGCGCTGTTCCAGCAATTCCAAACTTGCAGTTGTGATCATGTCATATCTATTTGAAGATATTCAAATCAAATACAATAGCAGTAAGTGGTCTGCATGATAAGCAGCCATGAATAATCCTCACATTAACTTCTGTTAAACAAATCTTGTACTGTATAGCAGACCAATAGCACTCAATAAAACAGTAACAAGAACTACAATAAATCAACATTAGACCATTTGAACTCATTGCATTACAAATATCAACATTGCTTCATATCTGTGAAGGCCGCTAGCAGTTTTTGCTACAGTACGTCCAATGGGCTTGTCAAAACAAGTCCTTTACGGAGACTTTGATTCACTCTACAACAGCACGCCGTTTGGATCCGGACGGTAACAACAGCTCAATCTGGTGAAGAGAGGAGGAGAATGAGGGGTTTGAAAACAGCATGGCTTGATTTGCATGTCTGGGGGGATGGGTGATCTGGGGTCTTGTGGATTCTTCCTGTGTGCTTTTGCCACGATAACGAAACGCTGTCCGAAAACATTGGCGTAACGTTAAGTAAAATGTAAGTAAATCAAAGTGGATCTGAAGCAGGAGGAATAGAGAAGGAAAAAAGCGAGGCATGTTCTAGAGAGACGGCAAGCATGAGCCTGTTTGACTCCAGCTTTTGATAGTGTTGCCATGGCGACCAGGAGCAAATCTCCCAAGCGTCGTCATCGACATGACTCTTCCCGTGGAAACGGAGGGATAAAAATAGACGCGGGCCCAGAGAACAAAGGACTATTTAAGAGGCAGCGAGAAAACAAAAAGGAAGCGAAAAACAGGCGATGATGAAAAAGATGACACACGTCTGGCTGATGGATGTAAAGCAGACAGACCGGAGCAACTTTTAAAATGGCGGTCCTTTGATTGACAGTAGAGGCTGAGCTGCGGTGGCCAGGAAATCCCGTCGTTAGTGCAGCCCATTTTAAAGCAGCAGTGCTGTCGGACTGGCATGGCCACCTTGTGTGTCTGTACCGCTCCCACACACTCGCTCCGTTGAGCGTACCAGACAAACGGCAACGGTAGCCAAGCACACACCTCTGCGTTCTGACGTTCACGCTCCTGCCTAGCATTCCAGTTTTTGTGGAATTCGGAGTGTACCCATTATGATGTAATAGCAGTGTGCGTTTTCGATGGCGGCACTATGCGCAGACCCAAGGCCTATAAAATAATGTTTTATCATTTTATCAACTCCTGGGGTCTTGCCCACCGCTGGGGCGGCGAATGCTAAATTGCAACCACCCTCAGCGTCGACAATTTATTAATCATGCGGATTGGTAATTACGTGTAAGTATTCCCTGTCAGCCGCCACAATTTCCATAAAAGTAGGTACACAATAAGTTTTGGCTTGGGGCATAGCTTGACTGTGTCTGCTAATAATGATGTGACATTGCTAGTATAGATTTTTTAAAGTCTGACCGACATGAACTGTCACTGTACGGAAAAGAGATGTGTGAAACTTTTGCGTTCTGTGAAAAACACAGCGTAAGGAAAACACTTTACGATGAGTTTTTCTTTTGAATCCAGTTGGGCCAGTTTCATCATACCGATTCAGCTAAACCTGACTAATGAGTAATTATCAGGTCATCTTATTTCCCTTTTGAATCTGACCTGCTCTCGCTCTTATGGACGCCAGGATCCTGGTGTTGGAGGAAGCGCCTGGGGGAAGCGTCCCGGGTCCCTCTGGCCCAGCGTGGCAGCTGGCCTGACTGTCGGCATGTGGCTAATGGAATGCCTAAACCCATCTGGAGCTCTCCTCGCCCTCCCCCAGCCCCCCCAAACACAAATCCAAATGCCAGCTCTGGATTCTGTACACCCACCTGAGTCTCCCCGGATTGCCCATAACATGACGATGCCCACTTAGGCCTCTGCACTGTTGAGGGCTGGCTACGGAAACCAGTCTGTACACCTGAGGAACAGAGCACAGAATTTCGTGTATTTTAATATATTCCATAATATATATAATTATAATATTTGAATCCCTCACATTTTTTATAATTTTCAATACTTTTCTATTTCAAACTGAACACAATGATTGCGTTTAATCAGGTTTTTCCATTGGTGAAGCAAAGAGTTAATCCCGCCTTAAACTCGAGTGATTGGTTGAGCCAATGTTGCCATGTCAAACTGGTTGGGACGCTCCAACGATGCAGCAACATTAAAGCATCACACCGCCACAGTGTTTACACTTTCTTGTTTAGACTCTTTTTCTAGACTGTTAATAAATTATGACTATTGTATATTTGTAATATGCCTGGGATATGTCAATAATAATAACATTTGATTTTCAAATTAATTTTATACACCCTCATGTCGTTCAAATGCAATGTTGTTTAGTTACCAATGTTCTTCGATATATCTTCATTTGTGTTCAGAAGATGCGGGTGAATAAATAATGAAAGAATTTAAAATGGTCTGTAATTGTCTTTCATAGCTTTGTGCATACTATATACATATAAACTACACGTCACATTCAAAAGACATTAAAAGAATTGAAATTCAAAAAAAAAAAGGAAATTATTTAGATTTGAATTCATATTTGAAATAAAATTTGCGCACATTTGTTGTAAATAGAATGTTACTTGATGAACAATTTTTATTAAATTGTTTATTTCAATTTCAGTGAATTAACAGCGTTCACCAAGAAACACAACATTTTCTGCAAAACACTTTTGCAGACACACACCAATCGGTTTGTTGTTTGGCAATGAGCAGGTCCTTTGCTCTTTGCACGTTAAGCTGGCAGAACGTTTTTTAACAACCCAAAACCCTCCACAAACTTCAGTTGTGATATTGAACGCTATGGGATGTACAGGAATGGTCTATAATCCTCAAATCAATATCCCTACTGGATGACTTCAATTAGCAAGATTAAATACCTAATGCTCTTTAGTCATAAACTGATAAACCACTATAATCCATTTAGAATATGCTTAAAGGCAGCTGTGCCTCAGTTCGTGTCAAATGCAGTGGTATTCATCCTCCCATGGGGGTCTGGGAGAGTGCTGGCCCTGTTTCTGTATCTGATTTATGGCGGACACCGCTCTGCCCTCCAGACGCATGGAGATATTATGATGGTTCTGATGTGGGTGCTCCACTTTCCCATCTCGCCCCTGGACACTGGCAGACCACAGCGCCTCCTCGGTTTAGCTCCATCAGTCTCTGTTTTTCTCAGGCCTCACCGTGCCTGAACGCCGCCACCTGCTGGACGCTTTCTCATCTGACAGGATAGTGTGTTACGGGTGCTGTTTGTATCACTTGTGATGCTCTGGTCAGTGCTGATTTGAATATGACAGATTTTAGTTCATTCATGAAGTGAAAGTAAAGACTGGTAAAAAAACTGTGTGGTTAGATTGTATTATAAGGTCATTTTTATGGCAGTATGTTTATGTTTTGCTTTGACATTTGCTGTATTTATATGTTATAGTTTTTTGGGGTTTGTACCTTTTTTGCTGTTTACTATTTAGATTAGTTTTATCTCGTAATATATTGAACCAGTCAATTAAAAATACATTATGCACATGTACTGTGTCTATGGATTTTCTGTATGTGATATTACTTTACATAAATTGGGAGCAACTCTTCTGCTTTACTGTACATAATATATTATTATATACAGTCTCTGCTGGAATATTTTATTAGCGTCTCTTGTGCTCAAATTTCTTGTGTGTGTGAACATCCCTTTTTTATTCTGTTTTAATACGCTTTGTTTTAACATACAGTTACTTAAGCAATACACATCATATATGTAATACCCCAAAAGGTTTGAAAATAAAAACACACACTGATCTATCAACAACGTCAAACATCAGACCGTGCTGCAGTACTGCCCAACCACCTCCAGGGTGTCTCAAATATCCGTCCTCCGTCAGACAAGGCATCCATCACTCTGTTTTTTCCTCCCCGCTTTTCACTTTCTCGCTCTCTTTCAATCAGTCTTGTCCAAATGATCCTACGGTGAGCGGGGTGAATTCTCCAATGGCCCTTTAACTGGGCTCTAGGGGGAGATTGAAGCCCGGCATGCCTGAGGGCCGATCTGGGGCCTCTGTAATCTGCTAGCCAGCCCTCCACACAGAGGGGCCGTCCCTCAGTGTGCCTGATAAGAGGTTATCTGTTCAACCATGCACAATAAACTCCATAGTGAAAACCCCGAGCCATGTTTGGACGGGACTAATTCTACACCGAGGATGTAAGAAACATTTGTGTTTCACAGACTACCTTTTCTTATCAAACGTTTTTTTTTTGACAACCTGACAACAAAATATGTGCAGCTTCCCAGGTGTCCTCTTAAAAGTCTAATCCTGTTCAGATAGAAATATCTGTGACTGTGGATATTGTATTTTCACAGAGCATCTCCTTATTTGCTTTGACCTTTGTTGAATGCCGTAAGTCTAATTTTCTTGCTGTGCACGATTCTTCTGACTGCCTGGTGTATCTTTATTATGGATTTAGACAAGTCATTGCAACTTTCAATGTAAAACAAGAGTTGGTGGATCAAATACTGCCTGCCGGCCTCCCATCACACATTAACAGACAATACAATCAATAAGAAGTGTTTGAGATTCTGAGACTGCTTGGCCACCATAATAGCAGCATGATGCTCGCCTTAAATCTTTTCCTTATGCTCATAAATACTGTATATGTGGCCACATCCATGGAATATATAACCTCATGTTATGCCACCATGCAGACAGAATGCATTTACTTGAATTAAAACTTTACCAAAATAGACATTTTCTAATATTCTCATAAATTATTCCCCCTTAAACCATCCAAGATGTTCAGTATGTGGCTTTTTTCTTTATCTGAACTCTATATATATATATATATATATATATATTTATATATATTTTTATGAAAACTCTGTCATAGTTACACACCCCTATGCGTTCCCAGATGTATATACAAATATATATATAGGGTGAATAAACTATGGCAGAATTTTCATTTTTGGGTGAACTGTTTAGAAAGGATTCACTTAATCGCTCTAGATAAGACTATTACAAGCCCAACGCTCTATTAGATGCCAACAATAAATACTGATATACTGCAACTCTAACCATTATCTTCATAAAGAATTGCCGGATGACCAGACAGCGGTTAAGTTTTAGATGTCTGAGAATCTGTGAGACTGTAGTGTACACCGGGAGTCAATAAAAGTTCAATGTAAATGTGTCATATAAATAAAAAGTGCTCAGAAAACGGCAGTTTAAGCTTGGACCCGGAAACAGTACTCCTTACGTCACGGCGTATATAAGCGTAAGTAACAAACAAGTTTGTTTAGATATAGGTGATACAAAAAACAAGGATCGGACTTTGCTTATGGATTTAACTCTCGTTTTACATCTGACGAGATGTCATTAGTTCTTCATAGGCTACCTACGGTTATATTACCCAGAAAGTTCGAGGTAAAAGGTCTAGATCGATAGTGAAGGTGTTCCAGGCAGCCCAAAACTAAGTTTAGCATCAGTGCTCGGTGAAGGTCAAAATAAATGAAAAACATAGTGAAAAATAACATGCCGCAGATATATTACAGAAACTCCAGTGTGAACAGAATTTATTTTCTCAGAGAGCCTCCAAATATAAAAAAATACCGAAAATAATCAGCTTATTTACTAAACCTTCTTAAAAAATGTACGAATAAATAAAAAAACTGTGAGCTTGACAAACTACAGACGTCGTGAGAGCATCCTTTGTCTTCCAGTATTTTGTTAACAAGTGTGTCTCAAGTGTCACTTTCAGTAGAAAACTATCCAATCTGAAAAGTGCAACAGAAAGCATTGCAACACCGAAGCAAATAAGTGAGCAAGACAGGGAATAATGTGAGGAGCTTGTTCCCGGTAGGTAAAGTGAACGAAAGGCTAATGGATATAGAGAGTGCGGCCCTGCGGGATATGGGGAACAAGGATACTCTTGCGGGGAAACGGCTGAGGCAGTAAAAGAAGAGAGGGGAGACTTTAAAGACTTATGGGATGGAGGCTAGACCCGGGGTGAGACGTCCCCGGGGCCCAAGAGCCTCGTCGCTCTGATCCCGCGCAATCCCAGAGGTCTGATTATTTCACAAAGCAGCCTGACCACCAGCTCCAGAGGGTCTCTTTCGAATTTGGGCTAGAGAAGATGCCAAGCACCGAAGGGGCGACTAAAAGAGCAGTGCAGCGAGAGAGGACGCGGCCGGGCAATCCCATCCAAACACTCTTACCTGCAGCCGTAGACTTTCACGGTGGTTATTTGCATTGTTTAAAGAACATCGCTCTTCCGCTGACTGTTGGGCGGTGCACGTCTTAGATATTAAACTCTTGTTTTTAATATCATCTCTAAAGAGACTGCCAGCTCCTCGCAATAACTCCTTGCAAAGTACTTTCGGGATTTAACTTTAGCATTGTCACATCTTTATCTTGTAAAGGAAGACACCGTCTAAATGTTCCTTTCGTAGACTGCTGATTGAATAATGCGGAGATATGTAGATATCCGAGGATGAAAAATAACAGAAAAGTTGGAGCGATGGACTCGCTTTGCACTACATTCATTGCGAATGTCTTTTATTCACCCACACGTTAAAGCTAAAATTGGGCGTGCACCGTTTTTCTGCCTATTGCTTTGTAAAATGGCTTTTCTTAGCTTGCGCCGAACGTCAATAACGCAGCGGCTCACTTTCTCCGTGTAATAAAATTACAGGTTTTCCTCAAAATGAGTTCTCTCTCCATTCACAACACCTCATGGGTTTTTGGTTAACTGCTGTATGTAGTGTATTCCATATAACTGGGGTTATTTCATGTATCATAAAACTTTTATATCCGCATTAACGCACAGGGCTTTATATTTAACCACAGTAATGTTTCAAAGAAATCTATAAAAACGAATCCCCTCAGTCGGTTTTGTCTGCAAGGATGTAGTAAAATGTAATTATGGTAAAGGCCGTTAACTACAAGGGGGAAGGCATTGAACAGGTTGCATTATTGACATGTCACCTGGATGTGGAAGTAGTTAAAGATTGCTCGCATTGATTTATTGATAATCCACTTGGTCATACAAAGTTGATAGCTTTATTTGTTTTGGTTATTTGTTTCCTCGGGGCAAGCATGAGGAAAACCGCTCATTTCCTCCTCTGATAATATCACATTTTCTTTCCGTGTTTGCCGGAACTTTGGCAAGAATTGTAAGCGTCCCCCGGGTTGCCCAAGGACAAGTCCTGATAAAATTTCAATCCTCATCCTATTCACTCAAAAGTACAATACGGATGCTTATCCTCTTGATGTATATTTTTTCCTCGACACACAAAACAAAAATGATTTATGATTAACCAGCCCATTCTGCCTGCAAGACAGCTAAATGAGGCCAGGCTACAAAAACAAATCTCTCAACCGTAGCCTTTGTTTGTGTTTCATTAAAAACTCTCCTACACACTTGCAGGCACACTATGAAAGATAAGAAAACTCACTATAATAGTTTAAACCAGAACTCAAGTATATATATTTTGAAAAAATAAACTTGAGGAAACCCTGTTTGCCAAAGATGGGTGCTGTACTGAGCTATAGGCACTTTTGGTCCTGTGACGTTTCGCATAATTAACTTTCTTGAAAATACTTTTCTCACTTGAATTGTGTCTGCTGGTTATATTTTTGTTCTTTTCTGAACCAACTTATGTCCTTTTTTGGACACTGTGAAATGCAGCATTCTTTATATTTGTTGGTGGAATATGTTGCTTTGCAAAATATGACAGCATGACTTCTTAAATGCAGTTTGTTGTATAAGTTGTTTACCTTTCATCATAAGTGTGAACATTTAAGTTTTCCATAAAAGACTCGTTGTTTATCCAGCAGTTTCACAGAAATGTGCCCACTCGCCATTCTGACTGCCACTCTCATTGAAAATGTATTGTGACCCAGCAGGTAGCTTCTCCAGCAGAAGCCTCAAGCATGATATCGCCCAAGCATGGGTTAAAACAAGGTCACATTTTGAAATGCAGTTCAGTCCAGTCTATGTTTGCCTTATGTATCATGCAACTTTCTGTCCTGTGCTATGTTTTGAAGTCCTTTGTATTTTTTCGTGTCAATTGTTCCTCCCAGGTGTTTCTTTTTATCTTATTAGTTCTCAGTGTACTTCAACCCGGGGCAGTCGAGGCCTATGGTTAGAGACTCGGACTTGTAGCCCAGAAGGCATGGATCGTAGGTCAATGATCAGCACTCTCCACCACCTTCAGTACCACGGCTGAGGCAAGACCCTGGAGCAAGGGTCCCCCAAATTCTCCCCGGGCGCCGCCGCAATGGCTGCCCACTGCTGTGTGTGTGCACTTGGATGGGTTAAAAGGCAGAGCACAAATTCAGAGTATGGAACACTGTACTTGGCCACACGTCACCCCCCCAAAAAAGGTTATTTGTCCGGTGTGAGTTGTTGAATGTTTAGTTTTGTTCCCTGTGTTTGCTTTGGATTATTTTAGTTCCTTGTTTCTTTTATTACTTTGCGCTTTGTTTAATAAAATCTACTTCAAGTGGATCCTCGTCCTGCCTGGATTAATTCCTGTTACAAATGCAGTGCTTGAAATGTGTTAAACTTGTGCTTTAATTTTAGAAATATAAACATTGATTGGCCTTTGACAAGGAAAAACTATAAAATGTTTACATTACTTGCACAAATACTGTATAAATACTTCCGGGACAAAAAAAGTATCGTAGTTGAAAAAGCATCTAGATATTAAAACATTGAAAACACTGTTAAAGTGTTGCTATCTTCGTGGGTGATTTAGTTAACATCTCGTCTTGGATAGAGAAAACTCAACTGTAGTTGCTCTTGAATGATGGGTTTCGTATCAGTCCTTTTGTTCTGCGGGATCCTCCTTTGAGTAATGTTTCAATAAGCTTTACATGTGAGATGTCACACGCTCTTCCGAGGAGGGGCCTCTGGCACCACATCTGCCCGTATCCCGCGAGCACCTCCACCCCTGCAAAACAAAACGACACATCTTGCGATTTCACATCAAACACGTTCGGAAATAATCACCCAACGTTTTTGCCACACTGTTTTCTACTTTGATATGACCTGCAATACCCCGTCTCGACTATTCTCATCACAGATCTCCAAGGCTTCGGCTCACCAGGGGATAATAGATGTGATCATTATGGAAAATGATTGCTTATGATGCACTGCTTATGGCCATTTTAAATATATGGGTGTTAGTCTGCTGTGTAAGACAGTTCGAAGGTTAACAGTCTCCCGCTAACCTCATTACGATTTCAAGCTTCTGATTCTCCTTCAATCACTGAGTAATTTTAGCCCATCTGAATGTTTCGCGACCGTATGGCTAATGTCTTTCCCTCGAACTGGTGTGTTGATGTTTATTAGCTTCAGTGAATGACGAACTTCATTCACCCACCACATCCATCACAGAGGTTCCCATCTGCAGCGCTCACCCCAATCCAATATAATTGTACCCCGTGGCTGTATATAGTTCCCTTCACAACAGTGGAGTTAATAATCAACCCTGCTTTGTGAAAATCTTCACCTTGCTCTCATTGAGTCAATCAGGCGGGAGATTTAGCGTGCATGGCAGCTGACCTTTTACCTCAGCTTGTAACCTCCATCAGAGAAATGATGCGAAGACGGACCACCTGTAGATAAATAATTCGCTTTCAACACGTGTTCTATGATGAATCAAGTTTATTCTTTATCTCCTTTAGCAAATTGTTTGTTCTTATTTAATGCATGATTTTAACAAACAGTCATGATGCTCTCAGAGAACAAATCGTATTACCCATTTTAAAGGCGCAGTGAAGGCAATATCAAAGAGGCTAGCAATAGCAAGGTAGTTTAGAGCGTTGGATCCCACCCTCCCTTCTGAGTGCTCTCCAAATCCACCCTTGCTCCAAAACACACAAACAGCCTGATGACAGAACTTGGTGTGCAAGATGGGTGCATGGATATATGCAAATAGATCAATTGACATGAAACTACGCAGCAAATAAACTGATAGAACAAAATGTTTTTATCCTGCACCTTCCCTAGAATATATACAATAAATGTACATACACTCATCTAAAGGATTATTAGGAACACCACACTAATACTGTGTTTGACCCCCTTTCGCCTTCAGAACTACCTTGATTCAACAAGGTGTTGAAAGCATTCTTTAGAAATGTTGGGCCATATTGATAGGATAGCATCTTGCAGTTGATGGAGATTTGTGGGATTCACATCCCAAAGATGCTCTATTGGGTTGGAATCTGGCGACTGTGGGGCCATTTTAGTACAGTGAACTCATTGTCATATTCAAGAAACCAATTTGAAATGATTCGAGCTTTGTGACATGGTGCATTATCCTGCTGGAAGTAGCCATCACATTTACATTTACATTTATTCATTTGGCAGACGCTTTTATCCAAAGCGACTTACAAGTAGTTTTTTTTTCTTTTTTACAGTGGCACATTACAGCAGAGCAATCAGGGGTAAGGTGCCTTGCTCAAGGGCACTTCAGTCATGAAATGGGTACATGGGTGGTCATAAAGGGATGAATGCTCAGGTATGTCGTGGCATTTAAACAATGCCCAATTGGCACTGAGGGGCCTAAAGTGTGCCAAGAAAACATCCCCCACACCATTACACCACCACCACCAGCCTGCACAGTGGTAACAAGGCATGATGGATCCATGTTCTCATTCTGTTTACGCCAACTTCTGACTCTACCATCTGAATGTCTCTACAGAAATCGAGACTCATCAGACCAGGCAAAATTGTTCCAGTCTTCAACTGTCCAATTTTGTGCAAATTGTTGCCTCTTTTTTCTATTTGTAGTGGAGATGAGTGGTACCCGGTGGGGTCTTCTGCTGTTGTAGCCCATCCGCCTCAAGGTTGTGCGTGTTGTGGCTTCACAAATGCTTTGCTGCATACCTCAGTTGTAACGAGTAGATATTTCAGTCATTCCCATTCTGACATTCAGTTTGGAGTTCAGGAGATTGTCTTGACCAGGACCACACCCCTAAATGCATAGAAGCAACTGCCATGTGATTGGTTGATTAGATAATTGCATTAATGTGAAATTGAACAGGTGTTCCTAATAATACTTTAGGTGAGTGTATATATTAAGACCCATTTACTAGTGAGTGCTATCAAAATATGGAGAGACTTTGAACCAGCATAACAAAAGATTTGGAATTGCCTACCCTGTCTTGAAAATGAAAATGAAAATGAAAATGAATCTTATTTTAAAGGCCAGCTCACACTCAGACAACTATAATGATAGCCACACCAATGGATGATAGTGTTATGTTTATTCTAAGTATTTTATCATTTGAATGATTTAAACAGATTCTGATTTGTCATCAATGTTTTAGCAATCATCTGCTGGCAAACGATCCTCTGGTTATTTATTGCATTGTATTTTATTTAAATGTGTTGTTTTGTTACTTCATTTTATTTATATATATTTTTTTATTTTATTTTATAGTATTAAGTATTTATTTTAAATACAGTTTGTTGTTATAAGTTGTTTACATGTCACCATGTAGCGTGTTTTACCCTTTCTTGGGTTTTTCGTTTTTCCCCTGTAAAGCTGCTTTGGAACAATGCAAATTGTGAAAAGCGCTATATAAATAAAAAATTGAATTGAACCTGTCATCTGTATTTATTTATTTAATTGCCTTGAATTGCCTTAAAGTTATTGGCATAATAAAAATGCAAGAAAGAGATAGTTGTTTAAAGGACCTTTGACTGAATGGTTCTTTGTGGAACCAAACATGCTTTTTCTATGGCATCGCTGTTAAGAACCTTTTAAGTAAACAGCTATTTTTAAGAGTGTAGCAGAAAATGCAACCTTTCTATGGTATGAATTGCAATGACTGCAGGAATTCAATAAATAGAAAATAAATAAAAATTGGATCAGTCAACCAAAGGTAAATATATGCTTGTGAAATTTGATTTGCTAAATTGAAATGTTTTTTAATGTAATCTTGACAAGCTGTGGTATTTTTCCAATTTGAGTCTTTTCCTATTCAGTTTATTTTTCAGATTTGCCTAATACTTAGCCTACATAGTAAGTACTGTAGTTTTTGGGGGCATCTAGTGCTGACTGACATGCCTCAAAGGGACAATGTTGCCGTCCCTAGCCACAGTTTCCATGGTTTGACCTTAAATGCGACTTAGCATCATCTTAAGTCACGCTAGACTTCTCCCACTGACACACAGTACAGGACAATGGTTCTCGTGTGAATACAAACCCTTGTATATAGTGGGACCTGACACATCTAGGTTATGACACACTTTTGTTTAGTTTTAGTAACTGAGTTCTGTTGTATTTTTATAAGGAGTTCTGTGGGGATGCATAAAGGTTATTGCCTTTTTCCAGCTACAAGATATGTGGGCCACTGTTCACTGGAAGCAGCACAGCGCTTCTGGGACTTTTCATCTAAGAGAATGTCTCACTGCACGTTGACCTGGCCTTTGTGCTCATCCTGCGGTTTGTTATATATTCTTCAACTTCCTCAACCCTTGAAATGTTTCATCCTCACACTGAAGCTGTTCAAAGTTGAATAAATGTTTAAGTGCGGCAGAAGAGGAGAGGGAATTCCCTGAGCAGGAAGTCTTCAGTGTGAAAGGTTCAACCTGGTCTCATGGGTAAGACGTACCTCTGCACACTTTTTGCAGCGCCACTAATTACGTTCCAGCAGGTACATATTTCTACAGTTTTCAGACACGAAAGTCCACTGGGGGCGCTAAAGGGAAGATCTTTGTGTGACACATCGATGCGGTCGATACAACATAATTGACAGTCAGAGGTATGTACAGTATATCACATTATCCTAATGCTGTCTGCGTTAGTTTAGTGAAATTGTAAACTTTTACGTTGTTTTACTGAAACATGTTTTCTCTAATGAAAACTTAACTGTAACGTTAGAATCATGTGAGTGCTCGTGACGCCATTAGGACAGTTAAGTTAAGCTAATGCCTGAGTAATTTAGCTAGCGTTAGCCACCGCCGACAATTAAAGTTTTGTTTTACAATTAACGTTACGTATTCTGCGGTACATTTAGTAGCTAGGTGGCTTGTTACCCGAATAGCTAAATAATGTTGGTGAACTTGGGCAAGAGAAGTGATAGATAGATCGCTGTATAATTCAGTGTATTATTCGCAGTAGTGGACAGTAATGACATTTTTATCTTTTTACTCCGCTTTATTACATAAAGCATATCGTTACTCCTTATTTTGAAATAAAGAAATCACGATGTGCCCCTCATGAAAATTGATTATTAAACTGATTATTTTGAATGAACCGGGTGAATCGGTTCGCAAATCTCACCAAATGATTCATTTGCGATTGTATGAACCACTCAATGATTCAAATGAGCCGTTCAGAGCGAGTCTTCATTGAACTGAATTCACGCTCGTGACAGGCGATCCTGTGAGCGCGCGCGCGAAAAGTAAGTTACTAATGTCCAGTTTTAGGATAATCTTTGTAACTGAATATCACACTTAGGTCAAAGCTCTCATTTGTTATTGAAGTCTAGGTTTAATAAATAATTATGGAAATATATTTTCATTAACTTTAAAACACTTTTCCATTAACCAATGAAAATTAGATAACTTATAGTAAAACGTTGACTTATCAGGTTAGTCTTTCCATGTAGCACCAACTTGTGCAAAAGCCATGCTTGCATATGATTACTACATTTATTTATGTATTGTACATGCATTTTATGTAGCAGCCGTACCTGCCACAGAATGAGTGGAGCTTGAGCCATGGATACCTGCCCATGTGGCTAGTCTTTATAGTAACAACCTAGTTTTAAAAAAGTTCATTTATGTTATAATGATATGTAACGTTACAATTTGACCTCTTTTTACATATGGTACAAAAACATTTTGTATTACTTTTTTTCTTCTGTTTAGAGATGCCGGGAAACACACAGAAATTGTGCCCAGGGTGCAACACCCTGATAAGTGTTGCATTCAAGACATGCCCACTCTGCAAACAACTCCAGCCGTAGTAATGTGTCTTTATAATGATATTTGACGCCGAATGGCGTGACGTTTAGCCTCTTCTGGGTCCAAGCGCTTCGCCTCGATGGTTCCGTATAGCCAAATAACAATGGCGGAACCTGTGACTATTTACTTCTTTAATGAGGCACCCATGTCGGTCAAAAGGGTTTCAATTATTTTAATTCCAACAGAGTAGTTGGTGTAGATTATCATTCATATGTGGGGATTTCATACCCACATATTTTAATTTGTTTTGTTGTGTACTTTGTTTTTTTTGTGCCCCCAGGTGTTAAAAAATAAATAACTGGGAAAGGGTCGTCTGATCAGCCTACACCAGTGTAAAATATGGAGGAGAATTTACAACCTGATCTCGATGAAATAATGGCTGATTTGGAGGAGATACAGGTATTTTTTATAAAATTATGTACCAGCCTTCTGCATCAAGCAGTATTTCACTATATGTTTGTGTGTTCCATCGTTTGTATTTTTTTCAACTTTCATGAAAAATGAAATTCAGAAACGCATTCTACACATTCTTAAATATGTATATTTTGAAGTCATTGTTCTACCTCTTATGTTTGAGTAATACAGAGTGAGGAAGCAGTAAAAGAAACACCAAAAAAACGAAAAAGAAAGAAGATAAAACTCAGGTGGAAACAAAGAGACCAAGAAGGATTCTTGGTCTATGAGAAGCACAAACGAAAGACAGGTATGTTTTTATATTTTCTTGACCCTTTGATCTTCGCTAAGTTTTTTGTAAATTAAATTTGTTTCCATTTGTTTTAGACCGATCTGAAAGACCAGTTGCCTCAACCAGTGCCTCTTCAAGTAACCCTCAAGAAGTTGAGATCGGTAAGCAATTATTGTTTTTGTTGATTCAATGTACAATCATGTGTTCAACCAAATACTGTTTATCTTTGACATTTATACCCTGAAGTCTGTCTATAGTAACAGACAGGTAATTTTATAAAATACATTTCCATATGAGCTACTGAACAGTGGAAAAGAGTTCCCATTTTATCTGTTCTGTTCTTTGTATGCATGCTACTGCATTAAAATTCTAGAAACTACAAACACATCTGAAGCAGCAACTTGCAAACATTTTGGAGAAGTAGATGCACAACGGATTATTGGTATGCTTACTTTTAATTAGTTTTTAGTATTAAGTTTTTACCCCTCAAAACTGTCTCTGAATTAATAAAAGTGCCAGCATTTTATGAAAATGTACATATTTGCTTCAGAATATTTAGGTGTAGCACTCAAGAGATTGTTTTTTTTTTTAAACAACATAAACTGTGTTTGTGTTCTCTGTTTACAAGCTTGTTCATGGTAAGGAATTGTAATGTAAATTCATTTATTGCAAGATTTACAAGTACATCTACTCCAAGATGCAATGGACTGTGATGAACCCAGATCATCAGCCTCTAATAATTGGGCACTGAGGCAATCCTTGTCTGAAGAACGCTGGCAGGAAGCAAGACCAAAACTCCTTGACAGTTTGCTTGCTTCAGACTGTGTGCATCTTGGTCCTTGTGATCACTGCAGCTTGAAAGAAGCAGTCATCAGGTGCAAGGACTGTTTGCCGAAACCCCGTTACTGTGGGAAGTGTGATGTTTCTATACATCAACATCTAGTTTTTCACAACAGAGAGACTCTTATAGATGGGTTCTATAAACCTGTCCCTCCATCAACTGCTGTTCAAGAACTTCGTGGCCAAAATGTCATATATGACCAAGGTAGGAAGTACTTGAAAGCTTAAAATCATGTTATTTTTTTTAAATGTAATTTTCCTTTCATCTAGTGTGCTTGCTGCCAATTACACAACCTGAAAAAGTGTGTGATTGTGACCCTCAAAACCTGTCTGTTGTCGCTGGACGATCAGTTGCAGTCATCTGTATAAATGGTACTGTATGACACGCAATTGTATTTGTCTATTGGTATAGTTGTAATCAGACTACAGTTAATTCAATTTAATTTAATTTATACCCCAGAGATTTTAAAATATTTTTTTGAATAATTATTACATTTGCATGCTCATTGGTTCTCTGTCATTGGTTATGGTAAAATCGCATGCATGTAAACAAATAAATTATTTTATTTTTTAGTATTTTTAAATTTTAATAAAAAAATTATTTATTATAATTTAACATTTGTGTCATTTAATTAATCATTAGCCTTCCATATAAACTCTTAAACCCCCCGCAGTTCCTTCACAAATACCATTCTGGAAAACATTGACATAATATAATGTTAAATTGTTAGCAACAACAAATGTAATATTTTTACTCTTTGTATTTTTATAATGACATGGTAAAAGATTATCCAATTCAAAAGTTGTCTGATTATTACCTAAAATGTGTAATGTAATGGATTCCAACTACTGTGATAGTTTCCAACTACAATTTTGTCATGTAATTTGGAATCAGTAATGGATAACATTTTGTAAGTAATCTACACAGCTCTGTTGACAGATGTCTCAAGAGTGTTAACGTGTGTACTATTTTTGTCCTTTGAACTTTTTTCAGGCCGCTATGACATGTTCCTGCCAGTTAAGAATTGCAGAACATGTCTTGCGACATGGACACCTGAAGTGGGGGACCTGCTGTGTAGTGGTTACTGGCCAGGCACTGTCGGATTTCAAACCATATACCAGCTAGACCTTTTCACCTCTTTTGAGGACCTGAAGATCAATGCACCTGGTCTTTCAAGACAAGCTTTTGTCAAAATGTTAGAACAGCGCTCGCAACAATTTGGAAGGGTAACAATTGGAAGGCCATTTGTTTTCTTCATTTGTGCAAATCTAACTGCCATGTCACTCTATTCCAATTTTTTTAATTCCAGAGAGGTAACATTTGTGGCGACATCTTCCAAAAAGCTTTCCTTGAATGGACATATTGTCGTCATGAAAGAGAAAAACTCTGCGGCATCGATCACTTCTCTTGCCCAGCTTGCACCCCAGATACAGTTGCTGTGTCTGCAGATGGAAACAGAAAATTATATAGATTCAGCAAAACAAAGGGGTATAATATTATTGATAACATTACACTGTCAAAATGTCTTTGGAATAATTTTTGCTATTAACATATTTTATTTATGTAGGGCAGAGGAACAACCATTTTTTGATGGAGTTTTTCTGGCCAATGACAAAGATGTAGCAACATTTGTTGATTGTGTTCGTGAGAAGATCAAGCCAGTAAGATATTTGTCAAAAGACTTAGGACTGTAGTCAGTAAAAATTTTTTTGATATTTGATATGACTCAATGTTACAGGTAAATGGAAAAGGCACCTGTGGAACATCAACATGGGCTGCAGCCAGGGAGACCTCTAAGAAGACAAACTCCAAATGTGACGAAGAAGGCCTAGAGGTGGCAGTTTGCAGACACTGCATATTGCTTAGAGGTCTGAACATGTTTAGGGGGGAGATATTTGCATACCCTATGTTTTTGCAAAATGATCTGGCCAAAAAAACAAATTGCAAGTTCTTCTGCACCGACATCATGTGTAGATATTGGCCTTATCTGCAAAAGGTTTCTCAAGCATTCCCAGAAATGAAAAAATTGACTCAGATGAAGCCATTTCTTTCAGTCATGCATGCAAAGGGGCATTCTACAAAATGTGAGGTAAATATATTATCAAACAATATGGTAAGTTCTTCACCTGTTTGTCCTTGAACTCAATTTTTGTGGTTTGGACATCTGGCGTGTATGATTTAGGTGCAGTGGGGTGGCAAAAACCAAACAGGGGCAGGCACTACCATTGGTGAAGAAGTTGAACAAGTAAACAGCTTTTTGTCCCGTGTGGCTTTAACTACAAAATACATGAGTAAGGCTGGTAAGTGTAAGTGCTTTGGTAGCATTACAAAACTCAATTAAAACAGCTTACTTTTTTCATGAATCATACTTTGAGACTAACCATCACTGCTCAAAAAGCTAATTTAATTCTTTCATCTTTACAGCACGAGTAGATATGATCACATTGCATGCCAGAGGATGGAATGAGCGAAAAAAAAGAAACCTGCACAAGTACTTGTCTACACGGTACTTGAAGGTAGGTAAAAAAATATATATATTTATCAATGAAGATTGCATTTCATCTGACTGATGTTCACTGATAACTTATATATTTGATAATACTAATATATTTTGGATTGCCACAGTTTTGTGTGACGTTCCATTAATTATGCTTTTTAGACTATCCAAAAGACAAAGGAAGTCAAAGAGGACATTGAGGCTATAAAGAAGTCCACGCAAAAGTCTGATGAGGAACTGCAACAGTGGGTTACTGATGTGAGACAGTGGGCATTTGACAGTAAGTACTTGTTGCTGCCTCCTATAAATTTAAAAATGATTGAATAGGTTATTTGTCCTTGCTGGTTTGTGTTTTAACACCTGACTCTTCTAGTGACATTGAATGAACAAACCAAACAATAAAACAATTTTTATAATTGGGAATCTTTTTAAAGTAAACTTTAAGCGATTAAACTTTCTCCGTCAACTTCATAATACTTATTCACCCTTAATAAATTAGCAAACTGAGCAATGTTCCCAGATTCTTTGGCAGAACATTTGCTGATATCCATTGTCAGTATTTTCATATATTCTCACGACATTCTTATTGAATACTTATTTTTTCACTAAATGTTAACCACCTTATCCCTAAAAATGTCTATATTAGGTGTTTTATAGAAATAGTATAATTATTTTTGATGGAACATAAAGTGCATAATACTGATCAAATACCTTTACAAAATATTTACAGCTCCAGATGACCTCCGAACAGATGATCCAGTGGCGTTGCAACATCTGATTGAAGGCCTATTCTTGGGCATCCAGCAGAAAAAGAGGGATCTGTATCGAGTAACCGGTAAGTAGGCTCCATGCCTAGGGTTGGGTATTTTGACGATTTTGAATTCCGATTTTGCTTACCAATTCTTATCGATTCCCAGTTTTGATTCCACAGTTGAAGCAAAACTTTGACCTGTATGGTCATTTTAGCCTGCTTATTGACAGGTTTGCCAAAAATATCGGTTTATGAGCAGCATTCTGTGTATATATACACATAGCAACCATGTTTTGTCTTAGTTATTACATTTTGTATTACCATAGTTTAATACCAACTACATCATGTTTAAACTGTAGGTACTATAATGAATCTATGTTAAATTTGTATTTCATGTGCTTTATCAGAAGTTAACACATGCACATTTCTGAATGCACACAGGAATTGATAAGTGTAATTTAAATTTCAAGTGTTCGATTTCGATTCCGAATTTGAATCGATTTTCAATTCCCAACCCTGTCCATGCCCTCATGTACTTGTGGGGTTAATTTTAAAATCTGATATGTATTGATATTATTACAGTTTTTCTCAATTGTTTACACACATTTTCTGAAAGCATGGCTCATATTCTCAGAACTCTACACACAAATCCAAAAACACAAACACAATTGGCAAAACCCCTCACTTCTCCTGCAAAATGAAACTTTACATTCAAAACAATGTTCTTTCTTCTCAAAATGGTATTTTGTTTTCAAATGACAAACACAAACCATCATATGAATAAACATTTATAAGAACCAGTTGAACACTGATGTGCTCTTTATAAAACACTATGATCTATGTAAAACACTTCTCCATTCATCATAATGACTTTGCTCTTTATTTGGTTCAGTGTTACACTTACTACAGACAGTACATATATAAGTGTGTTGTAAAATATTTTTTGTATATATATATAAAAAATTGATTTTATAGTAAGAACACACAAATACACGATAACAAATATATTTCATTTTTCCAACAAAGAGAATGTACAGTGTACATCCCAACCAACGCAGAGTGGCACATACAGTGGTGTACATACAAAACAACAGAAGAATTGACTGTGTACAGCTACAGTAAAAAAACGATGCTGCATCTTCTCTTGGGTTTGGGTCTGACCACAGCACCTCATCCACATCACAAGCAATGTTTTTCAGTCCAGCCATGAAAATCATCAGCTGCTATATCTCCACATGCATCTTTCATAGCTTGGAGAAAGCGTTTGTGACAGGTGTTTACACATGTGATGACTCAGTGTGCATATTTGAATGGAAGTGTGTTCCTTGTGAAAACAAGAGATTTTTCTGCCTGAAAATTGTGCCAAATGCAGAGAATTGTGTGTAGTGTTTTGAAAAAAGTGTGTTTTAGAACTGCAATGTGAGTGTAAAGCAGGAATTGTGCTTGTAGTTTAGCAGAATTGGTTCAGGTGGTTGGTGAATGAGTTACATGTTGTGGTCATTGTGTCTCAAGTACCAATATTTGTGTGTAAACAATCGAGAAAAACTGTAATGTAGTAAAGTATGTAGTGAACAAATTTGTACTATTGTACTGTTGAACATAAACAAACTGTGATGTAAAATGATATTTTGTAATTAAGGAAGCAAGACTCAGTCAGGCAGTGATAGAACATTCAGGGTCAAGGTTTTATTCTTTACAATGGGGAGAAAACATGGCTTCACAAAATAGATTCATCAACCTGGCTGAGTAGACCAAAAAGTTAAGTTGCTTATTTTACAGGAGAGGAGTAAATTACTGCACCCAGCAAACTTGAGCCACCCAGAGTAGAAGACCAGTCCAGAATCTAGTCAAATCTATAATTCATCATCAGTAGAGGCATCTGTGGATGCATGCTGAAAAGAGTCTTCATCTTCTTCAACAACAGGTCCATCATTGCCACCTAACACTATTCGGGAATACGTTTCTTTCACAGCCACCAGGTCTATCTTGATCTCCTCACGTTTTTGTAGGACAGCACTGTATAGGCCACGGTAAGCTTCACCAGAAAGTCCTGAAGGGTAGCCTAAAATTTGGGATAGACAATAAGAAAGTGTTAATAAGTATGCACCGATACATCAATTTGGGACTTTCCAGGTATTATCATCTTTAAAGCAGTTTATTATAACTAGGCTATAGTAAGTAAACAGCATTTAGAAATTAGTACTCACTCTGTGTGGCCAGGTCATCTGACAGTACACTAGCCTGGTCCTTCAAGGCCTTGTAGGTTCTTGTAAGATGTGTCCAGTGTCGTTTCATTTCCTCTACAAGTACAGCCTCTTCCTCAATCAGTCTCTCCAGCTGCATCACCTTGTCAAATACTTTCTTCTTCATGCCTAACGAAGTGTCAGGTTCTACAAAGACAAATAACCAATTTAATTAACCTAGATAATATAATATTACTAATCTTAATGCCTTTTGTTAGTAAAATCCGATGTTAGTGGTACAGTTCTCTGTACCTATAGACAACAAGTGACTGGTGTTGGATCTACAGAGTGGGAAAACAAAAGGACAAACCGACTTGACACATTATTCTGAGGAGTGACCTGTAGTAACTTCCTCTGGAGCATAGTTTGAGTGAGCTAAAAAAACTTGAAAGAATGCAATGATCTGTGCATTTCTATGGTCTAAAAGAAAGAAAAAGCACATGGGCCTTTCCTTTGAAAGTCAGAGTTTAATGAAGTAAGTGTTTGAAGAGGATTCACCAAAATGATTCATGTCAAACTTTACATACCAGAATCCCAAGGCCAGATAGGACTTTCTGTTGCCAGAAGGTCTTCAATTGAAGCTACAGATTCTGTTGTGGTTGGAAGACCATTGTATTGGGATATGGCATTAAACAGCTTTTTCTTTTCCTCTCCAATCCGTCTTCGCATCTTGTGTCGCTGTTTGTTACGGTCTGCAGCAAAAAACACCACGAAAAGGGGTTTCAGGAGGATACGAATGAAAGTCATTGTGCTAATGGCGTCACAGAACATCAGAGATTAAAAATGCAATTGTATAATATTTCAACTACAATAATACAACTGTGGTTAAACCATAATAGATAACCTTTAATGTGACCAATTTTCAAGTAATCCAGGGAGTTGGGTGCTGGTAACATTGGACATATAGGCAGAGTTAGGACTGTTCACTCAATGTACACTCACAGTATAAAGGTTAATAATGGTTTCATGTGCACAGTGTGCTGTAGATGTGAGAGTTCAGTGTTTATATGTGATAACTTTTAAATAACTTACAGTTTTTCTCGATTGTTTACACACAAATATTGGTACTTGAGACACAATGACCACAACATGTAACTCATTCACCAACCACCTGAACCAATTCTGCTAAACTACAAGCACAATTCCTGCTTTACACTCACATTGCAGTTCTAAAACACACTTTTTTCAAAACACTACACACAATTCTCTGCATTTGGCACAATTTTCAGGCAGAAAAATCTCTTGTTTTCACAAGGAACACACTTCCATTCAAATATGCACACTGAGTCATCACATGTGTAAACACCTGTCACAAACGCTTTCTCCAAGCTATGAAAGATGCATGTGGAGATATAGCAGCTGATGATTTTCATGGCTGGACTGAAAAACATTGCTTGTGATGTGGATGAGGTGCTGTGGTCAGACCCAAACCCAAGAGAAGATGCAGCATCGTTTTTTTACTGTAGCTGTACACAGTCAATTCTTCTGTTGTTTTGTATGTACACCACTGTATGTGCCACTCTGCGTTGGTTGGGATGTACACTGTACATTCTCTTTGTTGGAAAAATGAAATATATTTGTTATCGTGTATTTGTGTGTTCTTACTATAAAATCAATTTTTTATATATATATACAAAAAATATTTTACAACACACTTATATATGTACTGTCTGTAGTAAGTGTAACACTGAACCAAATAAAGAGCAAAGTCATTATGATGAATGGAGAAGTGTTTTACATAGATCATAGTGTTTTATAAAGAGCACATCAGTGTTCAACTGGTTCTTATAAATGTTTATTCATATGATGGTTTGTGTTTGTCATTTGAAAACAAAATACCATTTTGAGAAGAAAGAACATTGTTTTGAATGTAAAGTTTCATTTTGCAGGAGAAGTGAGGGGTTTTGCCAATTGTGTTTGTGTTTTTGGATTTGTGTGTAGAGTTCTGAGAATATGAGCCATGCTTTCAGAAAATGTGTGTAAACAATTGAGAAAAACTGTAACACATGGATCGATAACAGAATAACAAAATAACAAAAATATTATCACATGCAATACATAAAGTTTCACTGAACTTTTTGATAATAGGCTTAGATAGTTCTTTTATATTTAATTTAGCCTTCCTCTTATGGTACAGACAAACCAAACTTTACTTTTGAAAAAAAAACATGGATTCAAACAACTGTAGGACGATGTCATACCTTATGGACTGCGACATCATTCAGGACGGCGAGGAAAAAACTAAGACATCTTATGGATGCCATCACTCAAGCATGCATACAATGAAAGATGGGTAGAGAATGACCACATTTTGTTTCTATTCTTGTAACACTTTCCTCTATTTTGCCTCTACACAATTACAATTATCTTCCAAAATGTACTTAAGATCTAACCCCAAAACACATTTATATACTTAAAACCACCTATTCATTTTTTCAAATGAACCACCTAAATACAGTGTAATTTATGTTATGGATGCAGTAGAACTCCTATATACTCTGTTGATATATAGTTTAAGACCCCTATTTTAAACCCCTATTTTGTGTAACTGTTGTGCTCATGTTTTTACTTAGCTGCTCTATAATATCCGAATTCAAACAACATCTTTTCTTGTTACTAATACAGATCATCTAAATACAGTGTTACTGTACATTAATCTACAACAATAAATATGTTTCACAAAAAAATACTTTTGAGCTACTATAACTAAAGTATTTGGGAAAAACAGGTGTGGAAGAAATGGATGCAGTCACCACATAACTAATATCTTCTTTGTCAAAAATGTACAGTAGTCAAAGGGGTTTCAAATCAATGGATTTATTAAAGACAAAATAGAAAACATAGAAAACATTCAACATTCCAATTTCCTGCAGTGTTTAGCTCCAACTTTGATCAAACTCACCCACCTGTGATTTTCTAATGTTTCTTACAGTTTTTCTCGATTGTTAACACACAAATATTGGTACTTGAGACACAATGACCACAACATGTAACTCAACATAACTCAAATATCCAGACTGACTCATCACATGTGTAAACACCTGTCACAAATGCCTAAACCCCTTCTCCAAGCTATAGAAGACACATGTGGAGATATAGCAGCTGATGCTTTTCATGGCTGGACTGAAAAACATTGCTTGTGATGTGGATGAGGTGCTGTGGTCAGACCCAAACCCAAGAGAAGATGCAGCATAGTTTTTTACTGTAACTGTATACAGTCAATTCTTCTGTTGTTTTGTATGTACACCACTGTATGTGCAACTTTGTGTTGGTTGGGATGTACACTGTACATTGTTTTTGTTGGAAAAATAAAATATATTTGTTATCGTGTATTTGTGTGTTCTGACTATAAAATCTATTTTATATATATATATATATATAAAATATATATTTTACAACACACTTATGTACTGTCTGTAGTAAGTGTAACACTGAAGCATATAAAGACTAAAGTCATTATGATGAACGGAGAAGTGTTTTACATTCATTATAGTGTTTTATAAAGAGCACACCAGTGTTCAACTGGTTCTTATAAATGTTTATTCATATGATGGTTTGTGTGTGTCATTTGAAAACAAAATACCATTTTGAGAAGAAAGAACATTGTTTTGAATGTGAAGTTTCATTTTGCAGGAGAATTGAGGGGTTTTGCCCATTGTGTTTGTGTTTTTTGATTTGTGTGTAGAGTTCTGAGAATATGAGGCATGCTTTCAGAAAATGTGTGTAAACAATTGAGAAAAACTGTAAGACACTGATTAGCATGCTCAGGTATGTTTGATTTGGGTTACAGCTAAACTCTGGTTTGAGAACCACTGGCTTATAGGAAACAGGTTTTGAAAAGACCTCTTTTGGTTTGAGCCAGAATCGATTTTGTTTGTATTTTCCTAGTTTTATTATAGGGCTGCCTACACAAAACCTGCATGGGCTTAAACGTACAAAAGTTGCCCTGGGCCTGAACAGCCTGGCCCATACTGGGCCATCATTGGATTTATGTGGGTGGTCTGCTAGTGTAGTGAGCCCAAAGTTGTGGGCCCCACCTGCGGAAACCAACACTGGGCCTGTTTAGGTTTGGTGTAGGCTGGCCCTAGCCCACTGTGCCCGTAAAAGGCCAACATTGGCTTCACATGGACATCTTTGCAGGGTATTCACAGCCATTCTTTGCTAACCAGAAGAACTACAAAAATGATGCCACTGCCACATGGCACAGCTAGAAGGAATCGTACTTTTAAATAAATATTACTTATTACTTTAAATTGGAAGGTATAAATAATGAATTAAGTATACACTGAAGTGGTTAAAGGGGTTGGCAATGACATCTGTGTGATAATATTTTAAATATCCCATGTCTGTAGCCTCTTCTGTTCATGAATAATAAGGCTTTCAACATGCAATGAGGTCAAGTTACAAAGCAGGAGCCATTTACAATCTTCTTACTGACATGTTACTCTCCAGGTCGAGACCTTTACGACGATGTATTTTGTTTGGTCTTATAAGCTTTCATTTCAATAATTCATGGACACTGCCCTGTCCCAGACATTGTTTTAGTGGAGCCTTTGGAGGCCCGACCTCACCCTTCACAGGCAATGCCATCAACAATGTGTTTATTAAAGTAGTGTATGTATGTAAATGTATGTACCACACCCAAGACAATTTAAGTGTTTATGCATGAGTCATGAACTTGTGAGTAGACTAAAAAGTCAGACAAATGGTATGGTATTTTCATAGTATGTTCACACAACAGACATTAATGCCATTATTATTGTGTTTATTACAGCAATGAACATATGCATAAAGACAAATGAATACATTTCTCTGTACAGTTTTACAGGATGTCAGTGAAAGTGGATTTGATTTATGTCTATATTGATGTACACTTGATGACCAGATGATGCGATATGAAAAGCATTACGACAGAAAAACGTCTATGATTCAAGACAAATGAAGACATTTCCACATAATATTGCATGCATAGCCTACATACATACACACACAATAATACACAAAATAATTTCCCTTAAAATCTGCACAATTTAAGTGTGTGAAAAACAAATATTGCACTGTAATAACATGCTAAATTACTTAAGAAATTAACATGATTAACTTTTTAGGTATTTGGTGACGCCAGTCTGGAGAAACTGCAGCTTTGTTGTCACAAAAAAGAATAGTCCAAAAGTGGAAAAACAATAAATAGATAATCCGAACAATCTAGCAAAGGGCCAGTATTTATACTGTCATTACATTCCTGTAGATATTTGGCCTTGATTATCTGTAAGCTATGGGTGACAAAATTTCACTATTTTCAAAGAGTTGGGTTTGTAATGAGCCCTATCTACTGTAAATCACCTCAAAAAAGGGCTGTTTAAAATAAAGGAAAGTCTATTTTGTGCACATCTTCAGCGCCTGAGAGTTGTCCTCAATGTCCTCCATAACGGCTATACTGCTGTATGCATTTACAGCATTGTTGGTGTTGACGACTGAGTGAGTGGTACCACCGATTGAGAAGACAGATGACTGCATATGTAGCATCCTTTGTCAAGTCACCCAAACCTGTAAAGGAATTGAAAAGACAAACAGAAAGAAAAATCATCATACAGCAGACAATGCCAAAAAAACATGACAATTTCAAATATCTACAAGATCTACTAGAATGCTTCTAGAATGCTACATTTGCCGTTTCAGTGCCTGATCAGACCTAAAGTTCAAAGTTATATTGTACGTACATAGCAGAGGTTCATGTCAAAATCAAAAGTATGTTATATTTTTAAATGTTTATGGAAAGTTGGAGCAAACCACTGCTGAATGTGTGTGACCTTCGAGCCCTTAGGCAGCACTTGCTTAAGAAACTTTCATGCTTCTGTGTCATATATATATAGCTACATGAACAATTGTTTATATCCGAGACACATCTTTTTAGAGATAGCATTGTTTCTTTACAATGTTACCAATTCCAAGATATCATACAAGTGACTAAAATGTGGGTGGAGAGCTTGTGAAATTGTGATAGCTAAGCATTTCATTTGTGATTACTACTGCAGAATAATATGGTGCTGATATCATGATTCCTTTTTACAATAATATTCGATAGTCAGTTTCTCCTGAAAAAAGCGATTGTTATCTGATAATTGTATCACCATAGTAGTTTATTCTGTTCAATCCTGTCCATCTTGTGTGAAGCCATTAACATGTTTCTTGTAAATAGAAACATGTGTCTTTCTTAGGTGTTTCTATTTAATGTAATTATTTGCCAATATTACATCTATTTGATGCTTTGAATGCATAATTATTGCACGGCCAATGAATAATAGATCAAAAGATAAAACTACTACTGCCATTGCTTCTTCGGGTCTTTTATCCAAACAGAGATATACTGTATTATTGCACATCTACACAGCATGCCAACTACTTTTCCACTTCCTGCCCTAGGGTGGAACCAGCACCATTATGATGTTCTCTGCTCACCATGTCTGCAGACTGCCAACTCCAGTTCCTCCTCATCCACCTTCTTGCTGGATCTGTGGTAATTCTCTCTGGCTGCCAACCAAGCCCCAACACAAATGCGCAATTCCAGTGACCTAGATTTTCGAAAAATCGTAACTGACAATTGATTATTATGTCATGATGTAACAATTGTATGAAATAGGTATATGAAAAATGGAAAGACTCATTTGTGAACAAATAACTATACATTCTCAAATGTGTTCACATCGTTACCACTTTCAGATCTGAAAAAAAAACAAGAACAAATTGAACTAACATTTAAGATTTTACACGGATAAAGGTAACTTGGTGTACAATACATAGTTGTGTATTTTGCCATTCACGTGTGAATGTGTACATTCTTGAATACCTTGCAATACACTTTCAACAGTAATGTCTGTAGTTTCCTTCAACCATACTGTAAGCATTGCTGGGGTGCAGGCAGGACAGCTAAATTGCTCTTGCAGATGGACTCAATTTCATATTGAACAGCAACATTTTGGAAGTTTTAAAGGCAACACATGCAACATTAAATTTGCAAGACATACTGTAAGTGACATACCATGTCCAATAATGATGCATACAAAACTGACAACTGATTTTTATTAGGTTATTCCTGAAGGTATATACATTTTAGGCAATTAACAATAGGCAGCATTTTTTTAATTAATTAAAAAATATTAATTCATCAAGAAAAGAAGAAGGCTCCCATGAGTCCTTCCATTTGGTCCCACTGTAAGAGACAACGTTTTGAGTAAAAATTTACATTTGATGAGTAACTCTGTCAGGCAAGCTAATTGTTATATCCGTTTATGAAATATAACAATTACAAATATTGTAACATTTCAGTGAACTATTGACATTGTTATAGTTACCCATATATTTAAACTGTTGTATATGGTGTGTATGTAATAAACTGTAGATTAGTATGCGTACCAGGTCTTGCATGGAACCCAACGAATGAGGACCTCCTCTGTTCCCTATAGAACAAACAAAAAACAAACATGATCACAACACAAGTTTCCACAACACAAAATCCAGCCACGTCTCTTGGCACAAATCTTGCAATTGTGATCGTAAAATGTACAGTTTTCATGTCATGAATGCACCACAGATAAATAAGTAAGATTGACTGTTACAAGATGGTGTTTCAAAGCATTAGAGTACATGAAGTCAAGACATAAAACATCATGTCACCTTTATTTAAATAGTGCTTTTTTTCAATGCAAATTGTGTAGCAGCTCTAGAAAAACGGGTGGCAATGTCCAGCTTAATTAAGTTCAGTATTAATTGATTAGTTTTTACTTAGTTCATGTTTCAAAACAGTAGCTCTGAAGAAAACAATGATGTCATGATCCAGTTGTCATTGTTGGTTTATGAATCACAATTGTTATAGCAAAGAAAAAAGACTGAAGTTAATCCAATCTGAAAATACTGGGTATAGCGGTTCATCTCATGTTGTATTTTTAGTCTGGATATCATTTTTACATAATTTTACAATTTGAAGCTAAGCAATGTTTGGAAGGATTTTAAGCAGATTTTTTAAGTAGTCTATGACTGCAAGTACATCGATATAAAGCAAGACTGTGTGAAAAGGCTTTAGAAAGACAAACCTCTCTCACTCTTTTTTTCAAAACCTTGGAGTAGTCAAAGTTGTTTTGGCCCACTCTCCTACAGCATTCAGGACACTCATCTGAAAGATAGGCAATACTTTTTTGAAATAAGTATATTGCTAAATAAAAATAAAAACCAAACAGTGACTGCAGAATCAAAGTGTAGTTAATAAATCATATTATTGTACATTTACATTTATGCATTTGGCAGACGCTTTTATCCAAAGCTGTCAATGCAATGCTCTTACCACTAACCACCTACAGGAAAGCTACAGTTGTAAATGTAAATACAGAAAATGTACTTAACACTTTTTTTTCTTGCTGGCTTTCATCTGTTGGACTGGATCTTGTATCAAGATATCACACTTTATTATACAGTAAGTTATTACTTATTAAGAATGTCAAGGGTTCAGACACACTTTACTGAAAATTAAGGACATGCAGTATACTTTACTTCTTGGTCTTTTTTTGGCCTTCTGGCCCTGGGGTCTTGTGGCTTCTGATGAGCATGTAATAATAATGCCAGTAGCTTCTGGAGGGCTGGTGGCAGTAGCTTCTGGGGGGCTGGTGGCAGCAGCTTCTGGGGGGCTGGTGGCAGTAGCTTCTGGTGGGCTGGTGGCAGTAGCTTCTGGTGGGCTGGTGGCAGTAGCTTCTGGGGGGTTGGTGGCAGTGGCTTCTGGAGGGCTGGTGGCAGTAGCTTCTGGTGGGCTGGTGGCAGTAGCTGTGGCAGTAGCTTCTGGTGGGCTGGTGGCAGTAGCTTCTGGTGGGCTGGTGGCAGTAGCTTCTGGGGGGCTGGTGGCAGCAGCTTCTGGTGGGCTGGTGGCAGTAGCTGTGGCAGCAGCTTCTGGTGGGCTGGTGGCAGTAGCTTCTGGGGGGTTGGTGGCAGTGGCTTCTGGAGGGCTGGTGGCAGTAGCTTCTGGTGGGCTGGTGGCAGTAGCTGTGGCAGTAGCTTCTGGTGGGCTGGTGGCAGTAGCTTCTGGTGGGCTGGTGGCAGTAGCTTCTGGGGGGCTGGTGGCAGCAGCTTCTGGTGGGCTGGTGGCAGTAGCTGTGGCAGCAGCTTCTGGTGGGCTGGTGGCAGTAGCTTCTGGGGGGCTGGTGGTAGTAGCTTCTGGGGGGCTCGTGGCAGTAGCTTCTGGGGGGCTGGTGGCAGTAGGTTCTGGCGGGCTGGTGGAATTAGCTTCTGGAGGGTCAGCAGTTTCTGTTCCACTTGTTGCTTTCTTCTGTCTTTGACAATGAACTTGAAGACAAGACAAAGATCAAAATCATGAAGAATTAAACCCACTTTGCCTACGACTAATTATTGAAAACACAAAGATGACCTGAATGCTAGTGGGTATAAGAGGCTAGTATTTATAATATAATTGGTTTCTACATTACATGTGTGTTGTGTTATGTTATGATTGAAAAGAGCCATTACGAATCTACAGTATATGTTAAAAGCTCTAGTCATCAAGGCAATATGTATCTTAATGTTTGATCAGAGCGTTCTAAATTTTCATGATTATGACAGGGGGATAATGCTACAGAAGCTGCAACTAGTTGTATATAAAGAGGGGGTATCCTACCCCAAAATATTAAATGTATTCTCCTGCTTCAATGACTTTTTAGTACCAAATTCCTCCAAAGGTGTTTAAGGTGAGGTCTCAACAGGATAAATAGTCAAGCAGAGTTTATACTAAAATTTATATTACTTTCTCTGTTTCTCCCACAACACAACACTGGTGTTTGTGAAGAAGGCTCAAATTTTCCTAACAAACTTATGAGAAGAAGACTGTTCAAAGCTGTTGTGGAGAGGGAAATGTAGTAGATCTTTCTTTTCATCTAAGGTAAAAGTTTACAATAGAGTTCCTCATATCATTTCTGTCTCAAACTGATTGTTTTAAGGAAATAGAGCAAAATCTGTGATTAAATGGATACATAAATGAAACAATAACGACATTACATCCAGGTCCTTAGAGCTATGAAAGATCTGTCCCATGGCCAGAATTGAAAGAATGCTAGCTTCAAAACATTGTTTCCACGGGAAGATCAATTCATACCAAAAGCTATGAGCCAGAAAGCATAAACTACATGTACAGTATACTGCCCCTATCAGGAATAGGTAGATCATTTCTTACTTTAACTTTAATCAGGGGCAATTCCAAGACCTAAAACATGTCTTCTCCCATCAGTTGTAATTAATGTCACAAAACATTCTGCCTAAATACTGTTTATCTATTTTGTTGACTTCAGGCAATAGTATTATTTTGCAATAGAGCCACCACATGATGCTTTATCCTATTATGGCTAAATGTAATGCTCACCCTTTGCATCTATATGAAAAATAAAGAGAATGAAACATGTGGGTTATCAGTGTTTCCAGATTACAAACCTTAATATAAGTACAAAAAAACTTACTCTTTAGAACTGCTTCATACATCATTTTAACCCTCTGAAACAAATCAGGATCCAAAACGTAATCCCCTCCAAGGATGGCATCGGCCACCAAGTTTCCCTTGAATTTCTTCCCCAAAAGTAGTATGGGAAAGAAATCAAGGGCAGCAAGTTTGTCAAGCTGAAATAAAAACTTTATATTAAAAAACATGCACAGAATACAATAATGACTTGAATATTAATTAAATTTAATTTCAGTTTAATGGTCATATTTATTGAAAAAAACCTCTTAAAAGGTGCCATTTATTTGTAGGCACAGGCTGAATACCGGTTTCAAGGTATACCGAGGTTTAAAAGAGTTTAGGTTTCCAAACAACAATAAAAAGATATGAGATACAGTTTCTAAGGTATGAGCTGTGTTTGCACAAAAATAGATAATTAAATCATGTAATTCAATGTTTGATGTTTATGTCTAATATATATATATATATTTTTTTTTAATAATATTGTCATTTTAAGGCTTTATTTTTACCTTATACACATGTTATATATGTTAAATGTATTGTGTCCAGTTGAAAAGTTGTTTGTTGTATACGCATACATTTGAAGGTAACACATTTTAGTGTTGTAATAGCAATACCGTGAAACCGTGGTATTTTTTGGATTAAGGTTATTATACCACCCAAATCTCATACCGGCCCATGCATACTTATATCAAGAAATTAATTACTACTGGTTTATAACTAAATATTCCCCAAAATGCTATCAATGTGATATTTATTTTTCCTTCATCAGCCATGTTTTCATCAATGTATTTTTCCCAGGGGGGGGTGAACGGGACGGCCTCATGGCGGGAGGATCCCTTTGCGGGAATTATTCACTCAAAACCAGTTGATGGAAACACATCTGATTCATATTTTCTTTTTTTGCCACATTTCAAAAGTTCACTTGACAGCTGCATGGAAACATGACAATTGACCGTTTAACTTTACTATGCTTACTGAGTTGACTTCATGAATCCCCCTATTTGTATCCTTAGCCCTGACCTAAACTTACCATCACATGGCAGCTGTTAAGAACAACTGTCCTGTTGTTGTTTTTCTTGACTGACTTCTTCCACTCAGCTTTCTTATTTTGAAAGATGCATCTTCTCTTTGCAACTTTTGTTTTGTACGGCTGGAGTTGTTTGCAGAGTGGGCATGTCTTGAATGCAACACTTATCAGGGTGTTGCACCCTGGGCACAATTTCTGTGTGTTTCCCGGCATCTCTAAACAGAAGAAAAAAAGTAATACAAAATGTTTTTGTACCATATGTAAAAAGAGGTCAAATTGTAACGTTACATATCATTATAACATAAATGAACTTTTTTAAAACTAGGTTGTTACTATAAAGACTAGCCACATGGGCAGGTATCCATGGCTCAAGCTCCACTCATTCTGTGGCAGGTACGGCTGCTACATAAAATGCATGTACAATACATAAATAAATGTAGTAATCATATGCAAGCATGGCTTTTGCACAAGTTGGTGCTACATGGAAAGACTAACCTGATAAGTCAACGTTTTACTATAAGTTATCTAATTTTCATTGGTTAATGGAAAAGTGTTTTAAAGTTAATGAAAATATATTTCCATAATTATTTATTAAACCTAGACTTCAATAACAAATGAGAGCTTTGACCTAAGTGTGATATTCAGTTACAAAGATTATCCTAAAACTGGACATTAGTAACTTACTTTTCGCGCGCGCGCTCACAGGATCGCCTGTCACGAGCGTGAATTCAGTTCAATGAAGACTCGCTCTGAACGGCTCATTTGAATCATTGAGTGGTTCATACAATCGCAAATGAATCATTTGGTGAGATTTGCGAACCGATTCACCCGGTTCATTCAAAATAATCAGTTTAATAATCAATTTTCATGAGGGGCACATCGTGATTTCTTTATTTCAAAATAAGGAGTAACGATATGCTTTATGTAATAAAGCGGAGTAAAAAGATAAAAATGTCATTACTGTCCACTACTGCGAATAATACACTGAATTATACAGCGATCTATCTATCACTTCTCTTGCCCAAGTTCACCAACATTATTTAGCTATTCGGGTAACAAGCCACCTAGCTACTAAATGTACCGCAGAATACGTAACGTTAATTGTAAAACAAAACTTTAATTGTCGGCGGTGGCTAACGCTAGCTAAATTACTCAGGCATTAGCTTAACTTAACTGTCCTAATGGCGTCACGAGCACTCACATGATTCTAACGTTACAGTTAAGTTTTCATTAGAGAAAACATGTTTCAGTAAAACAACGTAAAAGTTTACAATTTCACTAAACTAACGCAGACAGCATTAGGATAATGTGATATACTGTACATACCTCTGACTGTCAATTATGTTGTATCGACCGCATCGATGTGTCACACAAAGATCTTCCCTTTAGCGCCCCCAGTGGACTTTCGTGTCTGAAAACTGTAGAAATATGTACCTGCTGGAACGTAATTAGTGGCGCTGCAAAAAGTGTGCAGAGGTACGTCTTACCCATGAGACCAGGTTGGAAAGGTTTCCAAGTCAAGTGCGTCTGTGAGCTTTTAATGTAAAATTGAAAGAACAAATCTGACACATTAGCACATTGTCGATATGAAGTGGCCCAAGTTATTCTCAAAATAATCACAGGGTTTTGACTGCAATGGCAAAGAGATTAACCTTTTACAAACATACAGTCAAGTGTTTTTTTAATTGTAAAAAACACAACGAAATATATATTTAGAATCTATTGTTTCACTTCCCCACATTTTTTCGTGTCAGTCAGCATGACTTTCACTACACATACCGCATGTGTATACATTTATATATTTATAACCTGATATCAGGGTAAGTCGTACATATTTTATACACAACCCTAAAATCACAGGCGCATAATTTTGATAAAACGCATGCATTTTATGAGGTGCAATGATAAAGGCCCACCCCTAAACCTAACATCACAGGGGGAAAGTCACAAATAAGATCATACGAATTAACACAAATTAGCCACCTTGTAAAACTGGTACGAAATTCCCAGCAGATTGCGTTGGTATGATATGTAGTCGCTGACCTTGTTTGTCCAAATTAGCTTTTTTCAGGAGGTGAAAAAAACACTGTCCTTTTTAAATGATACATACTGTGTTGTCAATGTTGACTTACGTTGCTTTATACAAAACATTTGTTTCTAATTATGTGCAATCTCTGGAATCGAACACACGTTCTTGGCATTGCTAAGGCCATGCTCTAACCACTGAGCTACATGAAATAACCAATGAACTACAGGAAAAGGCAAAATACAAACGGCAGAAGTAAAAAATGTGATACTATAAACAGACTACACTTAAGATCGCTAGATATCAACGTCAACAAAACTTCTTTCAAACGTTATAAAAATATTGTTCCCTAGAAAGTAATTATGAATTTGCATCTAGGTTAAGAGATTTGTGACCATGTTGCATTCTTTGTGAGCTTTATATGCACAATGACGTCTAACGTTTCACAAATGTAGGAAGAAAGAACCAAAGTGCAGGCAGCTATGCTGAACAAACAAGATTTTATTTACAAAATAAAAACCCACAATGAACGAACTAAAACTGGAAATAATAAACTTCCCGCGATGGAACATACCAGTAAGGGGAATTGCACAGGACAGCAAACACAAGGGCATTAAATAGGGGAAACTAACAAAGGTTAATTGTCACAAGGCAGGTGTAGGGAATGAAACACTAATGGAAGCTAACGAGGAAACGAGAGGGGCGGGGCCAGAGACGAGACAGGAGATATTTAGAAGTTTCTCCATGCCGAAAGGTAGGAAAATAGGGTCCTAGGGGAGACGGCTTGAATGATTGAGTTGAGGTATGGCATCTAGAAGGGTTTTAGGAGGGTGGTGCAATTGAATATCAATTCCGAATAGGGAGTGACGGGTGTTGGTATTGGGTCTGCATCCGGCGCCAGCAGCCTGAATTTCGGCCAGAATCTGCGTCCTGATGCTGCTGGAGACAAGGGGAGCGGCGGCTTCCAGGGCAGGGGCTTGAGTGAAGGAAGAGGAGTTGGGGGAGGGAAGGGAAGGAAAGCAGGAAGACAGGTTCAGTGACGTTACCGGAGGCAGCCTCACGTTAATAGTCGACCATGAGCTTGACGTAAGTGAAAGGGAAGAGTAGAATTGTCCTTGAACCGCCGGTGGAGGCCAGCTAGTGTTGAAGGTGGTGCTTGTAGATCATGGGTCCGGCGTGGCCCAGACTTGCCAACGGCCAAGCTGCTGTTGCCTGGAGGTGGGAAGCCTTGTTTTGCCACGAAGGTGAAAGGCTCTGACTGGGCTTGAGAAGCTCCTGAAGCCTGGTTAGAGTCCTCTGCCGCTTTTGGCTGCAAAGCGGAGGTTGGGGGTCGATAACCTGTATGTTCCTTGTAGAGATGGCTTCAGGTAAGATTCCTTGTCTATTTGTGTGCTGGTTCATATGAGCTGATAGGGTAGAAGTCGTGATTGCTGATAGCGAACCAGCCAGGCTTAATTATATGCTCCGGCTTCTCCCGAACTTTGTAAATCAAACATCATATACTGTATATACAATAACGGGCTTTTGGCAAACAACAAAAACAGTTGCAATGAATAGCTGCTTTGACCCAAAAACACTATTCCTCACGTCACCTCTTAACAAGCAAATCATTAAGCCTCTACCTGACATCAAAATAATGGCAAAGTGGTCATCAAGCAACATTTGACTGATGTTACTTATTGAAACACAAAAGAAAGTTAATTCAAGGTATTCTTTTATCAAATATGTTTTCTTTGGGATCAAACTCATTTCACTTTTGAGCTGCCAATGCAATACCAACTGCTCTACAGGAATCCCCAATTATCACACAGTCAATCAACATTTAATCCATCTGATGTTTTTAATCTAATAGAAAACTTTAGGCAGTTTCAAAAGATATACTCATCCACAGTTCTCCCTAAAGTCATTGTGATTTGTTTTTTATATAAGAATTTTAGTATCTGAATAATTAGCATCAATCTGTCTATAAGAGCGTACTTTTGACTAACAGAGTGCCACAGCAATTTGTCACCGGTTAATTCGGCTGAGGCTGCTAAGTGTAGTTATTTCTCTGCTTGAATCAAGCAGCTACAGTCAAAACACAAATGCGAATCTCACATCAGAAGCGCTCTGCGGGGCTTCATCATGATGTTTAGCAATCTGGCTGCATTGGTATGCATGATTACATGATCATGTGGGCTCAGCCTCGGCTAGGGGATGAGAGATACATACACAGCCAGTGGAGTGAAAGAGAGAATGAAGCAATATAGACTTCTGATGGTGGTGGTGGGGAGATTGGAGGGATGTAAATTGAATAGGCCAGGGTTAATCCGAAAAAAACAGAGGCAAGAGTATGATTAGGGGTGAGGGGAAAAAGAACGCAAATAACAAAGGGAATCCAACGAGGGCAACAAATAATGGGACGTTTTCTAGCGTCGCTGTTAATTGCGAGATATGGATGCACTGGGTGGAATCGAAGCAGCATGAAAATCCAGAGGGAGAAAGAGAGGAAGTACATTTCGCTCTATCCTTTTGTTGTAGGTTTGATGAGTCTATTACTGAAGTGAGACGTGTGGGTTTTATCACTGTCTGTGTGTGTGTTTGTTTGTGCAGTCCTTCTAGTGGTGTGTCCGTACATTTGAAATTATGTTTTGGAATTGTTTGTGGATGCATGGGTACAAACACACACAGTGCTGTATCAAGAGTGTGTGCAGCTATGTTCATAATGGAAAAGTTGCTTTCTACCAACCAGATATAGAAGAACACTGTATACTGCTAACTAATATTCTTCAAATAAAAGGGAAAAACTTTCAAAAAAAAATTATATATGACAAAAGGTTCAAATCAAAGCTGTTTTATTTCCAGTTCATCACGTGGAAAGTTGAGGTAAGGGCATTGTGAGATCCAGTTTTCCAGTGTCTTCTGTTGTACATGTCAGATGGGAAAATGTAAAGTGGGTTGAGGGATAGTATGGCTCCTGGGTAACTTGGGGTGTTTATTTTTGATTGCAGTGAATCTCGCGTGCAGTGTTGTGTGTAAAGATATTGAGCACGTGTGATGAGTGTTTATAATGGTCACGTGTGTTTATGGACATTGTAGTGTCGGAAGCCTACTGTGGGTGTGGTATGTAATGGACTACTACAGGTGGCCCCCATTGACTGAATAGCTGCCACGCCTCTGATTATCATGATCATAGACTTATAGCTCTATAAAAAGTGACTGAAACTTACCATGGGTGCGCGGACCGGACCCTTATTCATCGCCCCCGACGCGAGTGCTCATCGACTGGCGAACGGCACGACCGATTGAAGATTCGAGTGAAACCCCGCACGCAAGTATCCTTAGAAAGGGACGTTTTTCTTATCCTCTCATTATCCATTGCTAATGGTCTAGCACTCGGCTGTAGCCTCTGCCTTTTGAGGACGTTTTGCTGGTTTTCTCTTTATCTAGAGGACGGAAAGCCGCCAAGCCACGCCGGAGTCCGGTCGCCTGCCAGACGGCGAGAGAGATCGTTGGAGGTGAAGACGTTACTTCCGGGAACCCCGTTCTGACACGCCTGTATTCGGCCACGCCCTCCGGGAAACCCCTGTGCCTCGTGAACGCCACGCCCCCGGCCTGAATTGACTCAAACGGCCAACTTCAAGGACACTTCAGATAGCTGTGTTTTATCGTTTGAGAAGATATTTATTACATTGTAAAATTTGTTGTATTTATGCATGGTGGGAAAACTTGTTCTAGTTTTTATTGAGAGAATTACTAAATTAATAAATTGTTTTTAGCTTTTCTAAACTTGTCTGTTTGGCTCCTGTTCCTGGGATTCCATTAGATTATAGAAGGGTGCTTCTGACACCTTTTTGTGGCGCAGTCGGCAGGGTCCCAGCAACATGAGCCTACAGAATGATGACGGGCAGTCAGGTAGTAATGCGATAGTCCCACCTATGTCACCGCTAATTATGCCCTGGTTTTTCAGTGCGTCCTGGGCCCCTAAATTCACTGGAGAGCGACGTAAATTTGGAGAATGGCAGACCCAGATGAGGGCCATGCTGCGCGCCCAACCCCTGAATGCTCAACAGCAGGTGGATTTTGTTTTGAGCACACTGGATGGGGAAGTCCGACGGGAAGCAGCCCTCCTACCGGATGCAGACCGTGCCAATGGTGAGAAGGTCATAGAGGCCTTAGGAAGAGTTTTTGGGGATACAGCCACCCATGCTCATCGACGAGCAGAGTTCTATAAATGTCATCAGGGTCTAGAGGAGGGTGTCAGTCTTTTTGGATTGAGGCTACGAGAATGCTATGCTAGGTTGGCCACCACCGAACGGAATGCCATCACAGATGAAGATGTGTTATTACGAGACCAATTGGTGCTGGGCCTTCGGACAGGACCAGTACGACAGGAGCTACAGCGACTGCTGCGAAGAGATGAGAGGCTGACGTTTCAGGCGGCTCTGAAAGAAGCGCGTGTATTGGAAAAGGAGTTAGACAGCCCTCCTGCCGAAGCAGGGGCCCATGCTATTCGTACCCAGGTAGTCTCGTCCGATGTAAGGGGTGGACGTAGGTCTGACCTGGATGACCTCAGAGAGAGCTTGAAGTCTGAGCTGCGAGACGAGCTGGCAGTACAGTTAAAGACTCTTAGTAGCAAACTGGTAGAAGAACTACGGAATCAATCTCCCTATGTGGCTCCGGTAGCTAGCCAATCATTAATTCCTGGGACCCGGCAGCCTCCCCCAGTGCGACGTCAACGTCCACCTCCATCCACCATGAGTTATCAGTGGGATGTACATGGCCGGCCAATCTGTCTGGATTGTGGCGACGCAGGGCACATACAAAGATACTGCCCCAGACGAGGACAGACAAAGGATTTTTAGCGACCCCCGTCACAGGCAAAGGAGTGGCGGGGGTGAATGCAACCAGGGGTGGCCCGTCTTTTAAACCCGCCTTAATAGGTACGTGCCCTGGAGTGGAAGTAGAAGTCAATGGTAAATCTATAAAGTTTCTGTTGGATACAGGTTCCCAAGTGACTCTCTTCAGCGAGACCCTGTTCAAGAACCAACTCCAGGAGACCGTCCTTAATACGATGGACGAATGTAACTTGTTGACACTGAAGGCAGCCAATGGATTACAAATCCCCTACATAGGCTATGCCATGATGGATTTTAAGGTAGGAGGGGTATGTATTCCCAACAAGGGTGTGATAATTGTTGAAGACCAGTGTTTGGGCAATGATGGGGCAGTTTTGGGAATGAATGTGATAACCGAATGCTGGAAAGAACTCATGCAGGGTGTCCATCCAGGGGTGGTGGCCTTTCGGGCTGCCGTGGCGCCAATTGAAGGTAACCAATGGGAGAAGGCCTTTGCAGTATGTCGCCGAATACAGCAGATAGGGCCAACAGCCCTGGGACAGGGAGTGGCAAAATTAACCAAGCAGCCTTCTGTTGTTATTCCTCCTCAGACAGAGATGGTGCTGTGGTGTCGAACGAGTGATGAAGTTCCTAGAGACAACTGCACGGTGCTGATTGAACCATTGGGAGATGAGGAGTCGAGTTTGCTTACAGCACGTACGGTGGCTATAGTACAGGATGGCCATCTGCCCTTGAGGCTCTGCAACCCAACTATGCTTCCCGTAGAGGTCCCCCAGCGTCGGCCACTTGCAGAAGTCACCCCACTGCCACTTGAAAGCATCATTGGGCAGAGAGAGCTTATATTGACACCAGGCAGTCCTGGAGTGGTCGAAGTTGGGGTCAGCACTGTGGGTGCCAGTCCCTCCACCTTACCATCTGGCCTGGAACAAGAGGGTGCTGCATTGAACCAGGAGCAGCGTAAACGTCTACAGGAGTTGTTGAGGAAATGGCGTTCCATCTTTGCGGAGCATGACGAGGATTTTGGCCACACCAATATCGTGAAACACCAGATCCCCACCGGGGCTGCCCCGCCTAGCCGTGAGCGATACAGACCAGTTCCACCTTCACTGTATCCTGAATTAAAGAGCTTGCTGAAGAACATGCTGGATGGTGGGGTCATCAGGGAAAGTTCCAGTCCGTGGGCTGCACCGATCGTACTCGTGAAAAAGAAGGATGGGTCTTGGCGATTCTGTGTAGATTATCGGAAGCTGAACTCTGCTACGCATAAAGATGCCTATCCCCTCCCCCGTATCGAGGAGTCTCTGACTAGTCTTAAAGGTGCGCAATGGTACTCCACATTAGACCTGGCAAGTGGCTATTGGCAAGTCGAGGTGGACGAGCGGGACAGGGAGAAGACTGCCTTCACCACCCCCCTTGGAATTATATCCCTGCGTTCGCAAAGATTGCTGCTCCTCTCCATGGCCTGCTACGGGGCATGGCAACCGCCCACAAGACTGCACCCATCCATTGGACAACAGAGTGTGAACAGGCGTTCCAACAGCTGAAGGAAGCTCTGGTGAGCCCTCCCATTTTAGCTTATGCTGACTTTACCCAGCCATTCCGTTTGTACACAGATGCGAGCCTGGAGGGTCTGGGAGCAGTGCTGGCCCAGGTTCAGGATGGCAAAGAACGTGTCATTGCCTATGCCAGTCGAAGTCTCCACCCTACGGAAAGGAACGATCAGAATTACAGCTCGTTCAAGTTGGAACTGTTGGCCCTTAAGTGGGCAATGACTGACAAGTTCAAAGACTATCTATGGGGGATGGAGGTAGAAGTCTTTACCGACAACAATCCACTCGTGCACTTGGAAACGGCGAAGCTTGGAGCGGTAGAGCAACGGTGGGCAGCCCAGCTAGCCAACTTCAAGTATACAATCCGATACCGTCCAGGGACTGCTAACCGTAACGCTGACGTCCTATCGAGACTTCCAGGGGAACGACAAGAGGTCATGACCCGGCAGGTGGGAGCAGAGTCCACTGAACGGGAGGATTCTACAGAGCAACCCATGTGGTACACAAGACAACGTGAAGACCCTGACTTAAGTCAGCTGCTCTCCTGGAAACAGCAGGGCCAACCCCCTCCTGTAGAAAAACAGGGTGCACTGAGCGTGGGACTCCAGCAGTTCTTGCGCGAGTGGGACCAGATTGAAGTAGGCCAGGATGCCCTGCGGAGAGTGATTAGAACCGAGGGGCATATGGGTGAATCCTCTAGCCAGATCCTGGTTCCCAGTGCCCACACGAAAACTCTGTGGCAGGAATACCATGTAGAAGGTGGCCATCCTAGTGCTGAGAGAACACTCTCCCTGCTGAAGAAGCGCTTCTTCTGGTATGGGATGAGACGGGACTCGACTGAGTGGGCTGCTGATTGTCCCAGGTGTCTAGTGTACAAAGCAGGCCCTGAGGTAAGAGCCCCCTTGGTGCCCATAGAGACTTCATATCCATTTCAGATGGTGGGCATTGACTTTTTGTCATTGGGTCGTCCAGGAGACTCATATCCTTATATTCTGGTAATGACCGATTTGTTCTCGAAATATGCCCTTGCAGTGCCCACCAGAGATCAGACCGCTGCCACCACTGCCAAGGCAGTATGGAAGAACCTGTTCCAGGTGTATGGGAGCCCGGAGCACATTCTCTCGGATCGTGGAGCGGCCTTTACCTCAGATCTATTTAATCAGCTCTGTCTCTTGTATGGATGTCGGCTGAAGCGTACCACGGCATACCACCCACAGGGTAACGGAGCCTGTGAGAGATTTAACCAGACACTCCTGAAGCTGCTGGGAACCTTAACAGATGAGGCACAGTCCCAGTGGCCATCGAGACTACCGGCCCTCCTTCAGGCGTACAACAATACCCCACACGGCACCACTGGTCTCACTCCTTACTATGTTGTGTTTGGAAGACATGCAAGGCTCCCAATAGATTGGATCCATGAGGCTGGGCCTGTGACCAAGCGACAGACCCTTAACGGATGGGTCCAGTCTCACCACCAGGTACTTAACCAGGCACGCAAAGTAGTCCAACAACATACTTGGCAGAGGCAACAAAGTGATAAGACCCGTCGGGATAAGAGAGCCAAGGCATTGGACCTCCTAGTTGGGGAGCGTGTCCTCCTCCGGCACTTCCGTCGACGAGCCTACGGAAAGCTGGCGCCTCGATGGCGGCCGACACCCTTTGTGGTTGTGTCCCAACTGCGCCCAGGCCGAACCGTATACTTGATTCGTCCCGAAGGTGAGGAAGGTCCTATTCGTACTGCTCATAGGAATAATTTGCGAGGGTGTCCAGTGTCTTTTTCACAGCCGCCGGCCAATGAACGGGCACCATCCACCCAGGAGGAAGAAATATTCCGGCCGCAGGGGGGTGGCAACAACCTAGGATACAGACCCCTGGTATTCTGGAGCACTCGGCCCCCACCAGTACTGGAGGCAACTGTGCCGGACCCTCCACAACACTTGGAACCACCCCAACTAGAGGGGATTGAGGTCACCAGCGGCGACCCTGACTCTCCGGTGAGACCCAGTGCAGCCCCACAGGTGCAAGACGATCAAACAGAGATGGAATATCCACCACCGGAAGCCCCTGCAGAAGAATCCTTGGGGCTACGTCGCTCCCAGCGATCGACACAGGGCACCCGGCCATTAAGGTACCAAGCGGTGACATAGTCGGGACGACTTATGTTAAAGTGAGGGGGCAGCTGTCAGATGGGAAAATGTAAAGTGGGTTGAGGGATAGTATGGCTCCTGGGTAACTTGGGGTGTTTATTTTTGATTGCAGTGAATCTCGCGTGCAGTGTTGTGTGTAAAGATATTGAGCACGTGTGATGAGTGTTTATAATGGTCACGTGTGTTTATGGACATTGTAGTGTCGGAAGCCTACTGTGGGTGTGGTATGTAATGGACTACTACAGGTGGCCCCCATTGACTGAATAGCTGCCACGCCTCTGATTATCATGATCATAGACTTATAGCTCTATAAAAAGTGACTGAAACTTACCATGGGTGCGCGGACCGGACCCTTATTCATCGCCCCCGACGCGAGTGCTCATCGACTGGCGAACGGCACGACCGATTGAAGATTCGAGTGAAACCCTGCACGCAAGTATCCTTAGAAAGGGACGTTTTTCTTATCCTCTCATTATCCATTGCTAATGGTCTAGCACTCGGCTGTAGCCTCTGCCTTTTGAGGACGTTTTGCTGGTTTTCTCTTTATCTAGAGGACGGAAAGCCGCCAAGCCACGCCGGAGTCCGGTCGCCTGCCAGACGGCGAGAGAGATCGTTGGAGGTGAAGACGTTACTTCCGGGAACCCCGTTCTGACACGCCTGTATTCGGCCACGCCCTCCGGGAAACCCCTGTGCCTCGTGAACGCCACGCCCCCGGCCTGAATTGACTCAAACGGCCAACTTCAAGGACACTTCAGATAGCTGTGTTTTATCGTTTGAGAAGATATTTATTACATTGTAAAATTTGTTGTATTTATGCATGGTGGGAAAACTTGTTCTAGTTTTTATTGAGAGAATTACTAAATTAATAAATTGTTTTTAGCTTTTCTAAACTTGTCTGTTTGGCTCCTGTTCCTGGGATTCCATTAGATTATAGAAGGGTGCTTCTGACATACAGTGCACAGGGCTTTCATGGTCACAGAAGTGCAAGAAATGTCATTTAATATAGATTGCTGGGCCTAGCGAAGACATTAACACATGTTTTATTAACATCTATGTTTTTATATTTGTATTGTTCACTGTAATCTTCTTATTGTGTTTTTTTTAGGTTGACAATTTTAAGATCTGTCCAGGGACAACAGATGAAAAATAGCCTTCTGGTTAATTCTGGTGCATTTACAGCAATGTTCATTGATCTACAGTGTCCTTGTTAAATAAATAAAATAAAACATGAATAAAATGCTAAAGGGTTTTGAAAATGTATATTTAACAGTAGGCAATAGATATGCAACAAAATTATGTTGATAAAACCCAAAATATCGTTCGATAGTTTAAGATTCATATTTCTTATCTTACATTGTGTTGGTGCATTTCTAGTATGCATATACATACTGTACATATATTCATACTGTTATATGCATATAACCGAGCTTGCGTGTGTTACATGCTGAGAAGAGAAAAGCAACAAGCTCACAGCAAAACCCAACAGAAAGAAATCTAAAACCCAGCTATCTTGAAGGGCTGCGGTGCGACACGATTTACATAAGCCTTCCCTTTCATCTGAGGAAGCAGGGGGAAAGTTTACTGATATCCTTTGTATGTTTACCATTTCGTGTGCAAATTCCCCCTCTCTCACTTTTATTTCTCTGTTTTCCCCCTTCTAAAATACAATTGTTTCCCAGGAAACTAATGCACTTTTTTATGTGACACACCAACTGAGGCAAAGGGTATATCACGTTCAGACTCAGGGGACTCATTTCTATGAAATTGCTGGTAGCTTTTGTGGCCCCACTCAGTTAGATTAAATGAGGAGACCAGAGCCATTTGTCAATGTTCTGTGGCATGGCTGGGGTGCGGCACCTGAGCCAGTCTGCTGATGCGCCTCATTAGAACCGGGGTCGTTTTAAAGACGCCACATGCATTATTGTATCTAGCTCTCGAAAATACACATTCTAGTACCTGCAGAATAGGCACAGACACACTCATTTGCAAATTTACAGTGTAGTAGATTCCTGCTGACAAGATCATGGTACCCATCGTTATGGAAAACATGATTTTCAGTCCTGGAATAGTTATGGACATTTCTACTGTCAACAGCTTTTCTGTTATGTCTATCTATGCTTTTTAGCTTTCTAGCTAAACATTTTCTTTGTCAAGAAATTACTTTTTGTAAGTAGAACTGCTATAAGAAACTGAAGGAAAAAATTATTAGATTTCTAGGTTGTTTTATGCTGGTTTGGTGGAGGTCTTTATACACTGTAAAAATATTGTTGGTTCAACTTTTAAAAAATAAGTTTTTGTTAATTCAACTCAACGAGGAATTTATTTGAGTTTACTGATGTTTTTAAGTTGAATTAAGGCAACCATGTTAAGTTGAACCCACATTTTTTTACAAATGGTAAGCAAAGGCATGCCTACCAGCAAAACCAAGTCGGCGGTCAGGTGGTCAACAATCACAGAATTTCATGAGGCTGGTTGACCAAGAACATCTCGCCAGTGAGTTCAGAAGCTTACATTAGCATCTCGTGCATTGTAAGGGACAGTTCATCCAAACTTTGTCTTTGTTCTGATGAACACAAAGAAAGATATTTGGAAGAATGCTTATAACCAAACAGTTGACCACCTTTGACCACCGTACTAGGTTGTCAAAAGTGCCCCAGAACTGTTTGCTTTCCCACATTCAAACACAGAATTGTCATATTTGGGTGAACTATCCCTTTAATGCTTCTGGCAACCTGCTACTGCCTGGTCACTTCAATATGGAGAATATAATGCCGACAACATTTTACTCTTGTACTGCCTTATGAAAACAGTTTCTGAGACACACATACTCACTTCAGGCATTTGCTTAGTCACATTTTTGTCTCAGAGAAATTTAAATGGCTTTGCAGGTTGTGTGGGCCAGTCTGTGTGGATGCCCCTGGGAAACAAGCAATAGTACAATTGATGGTGCTTTAACATGTTTGCCTGCAGGCTCAATGGTGTGCACTCGTAAACAGTGCACAAACAATTCTTGGCTTTCTGGGTAAGAGCAAGCAAACAAGATTACGTAAAAAGTAAATGCAGCATGTAGATGAATGGTGTACAGGTGGCAGGTACAAAAACTCTAACTTTATTAAACAAACAAAAGGCCCGCGATGGGATAAAACGGTTACTGAACAATGAAAACTAGAAAACAAGGACTTCCCATGAAGGGGCAAAAACCAAGCGAAACAGGATAAACAAACTTGACAGGAACAAGACAGGAACAAGACAGGAACAAGACAGGAACAAGACAGGAACTAGACAGGAACTAGACAGGAACTAGACAGGAACTAGACAGGAACTAGACAGGAACTAGACAGGAACTAGACATTCTAGGACCAGCGGTAAGTACTCTACATCAACAAAGCAAAATGGAACAGCACAGGAGAGCAAACACAAGGGCATTATATAGGGGACCTAACAAGGGATAATTACAATTGGCAGGTGTGGGGAATGAAATACTGGCGGGAAGATAAACAAGGAAACGAGCAGGCGGGGTCAAGACATGACAGGCGAGCCCATGGCCATCATAACAAACAATGACCATGTGCTTCCACCCAAAACACATGGGGATGCCACAAGCCTAGATAAGCATGACAAAGTGAGGCATGATCATGTCTAGCTTGTAGATGAAAGCTATAGAAATCTTATATAAACTTTGGTGATGGTTCAAAGCCTTGCCTAATCCCTCTGTGTGTGTGACATACAGGTATGAATATCCTCCATGCCTTCTTGATGTAGAAACATCCACACTTGGTGTGCAGAATATACAAGATAATTTTTGTCTTTATTTAAAGAAGCAGTTCACCCAGAAATAAACATTTTGTTATTGATGCTTGAACATTTTGCCAAACAACTCCAATTGTTTCACTCAAAATAATTAAAAACATTATCACAGATTGAAACAGCATTAAATTGTCCTTTAAACCTTCTGTGTGTCATAAAGAAAATCTGCCATGTGTGAGTACATTGTCCTCCTTTATTAAGATACAGGCAAAAACAGAATTTTTAGTGAGACTGTAATCCACAGCTGCTTCTGCTCGCACATAAGATCTGACAGTTAATGCCAAAACGCCTTTGGTTTCCCCACAAGCAACAATCAGCCATCATCCCAGAGTGACCAATGAGCCATTACAACTATAGTCCAATTTCTTATGCAATTCGCTCCTGGCTCTTGCTTTTTCTTCCGTCCAACCATCCAATCATCCCTCGCCAAACCTTGCTGTTTTATGGACAGTGGCCTTATTGCCTTGGTGCCCTGTTATAAACCCCTCAACCTAAAGGGCTGACACTAATTTGATGAACATTCCCGGCTGGATGCCAGCCTTTTTAATGATTTCTGGGGGGGGGTCTTCACCCCGCGAGCCTTTTCTTATGACCCAGTAACAAGCTCTGTGCATGTGGCCGGGCTGGTCAGTGAGAAAATAACCTTCTTGGTGCGTGTGAATCTTATTAGTGTGATTACTGTCATTGGAGGAACCGCGGTGATTGTGATGTATGGCAGGCACATTCAATGCATCAGTTTTTTTGAATAGCTTGGATGCCCATGCTGAATCTAAAGTACTAGAAAAAATGTTTTCCCCGTTGAGCTATACGTTTTAAACTTGCACAGTGAATTGAATGTGAAGAGAGACTTTTCTAACACAAAAGATAAGTCAACACATCCTACTGACTGTACGCAAAACAAATATTTGGTTGACTGTTGAACAAAATTGACAAACAAATGATTTTCAAGAGGCCGTTTGTGAAAAAAAACACACAAAAAAGGTTCACATTTCATTTTGGATCATTCGAAAACATCGGTTTTCCAAAGTGTGGTTCCTGGACCATGACATGGATTTCAGAATTATGTTTTTTGTATTTAATTTTCAAGACAGTGCCAGTTTGTTTTCTGAGTGCACAACCTGGATTATTATCCTTTTACTTAATGTTTGAAAATAAATTATTCTAATGTATGGTTTTTGGATAATATTATATTATTTATTAATAAGTATTGCTCATACCTTTTTCATGGTTTCACGGTGCGCAGGACTCAGTAAGGTGGGCAGTCATCCCCAGGGGTGCAAAAAGTGAGAGTGTATCTGACAAAAGTTATACTAAGTTAAGGAAAGTTTGGGAGCAACTGGTCTAATGAATCATTCACTGAGTAACTGAATCTGACTCAACTGGTGAACCACAACATTACTTACTGTCATGTCTGACTCAAAACGAATGTTTTGAAAAAATGTCTGATTGGACAGACAATGTTTGTTATCCCACCGATAATAACCATTAAAACCCGAACACATGTGAGTCATCTTCACGGCTACCCCTTGTATGTTTAATGTATTCTTGTCATGTTTCCGTTTGTTACAATAAGCTGCTAAAATATTTCAAATCAATATTTCTTGCCCAATTATGTGCTTATGTGAAAAGTAGCCGTGTAATAAGCCTTCAGGGTGTGTTCTGCGATACAATAGGCTGGATTTGTCAATGATTTCTTGCTTATCAGACTGGTACTTCATGGATACATTTTGGAATGTAGTTTTTTTATTTTAAAACATTACAAATTAAACAAAAACTAATTGTTTAAAATGAAATGCAAAAATGTATAAAAAATAATGAATCGTCTCTAAAATATTGTTTTTAACATATAATTACTACCTTATACAACCAAGTATAAGAGGAAGGGTGAGGTGTTGTTCTGACGGGGGCTCCCTCAATTTAAAAACTGTGTTCTGTAGGGAAATCTACAGTATTCAAATACGTCATTTGGCAAGAGGAAGTGAAGATTGTACAGTTCCACCCCTCAACAATACACAGGCAGGAGAGAGAGAGAGAGAGAGAGAGATATGTAAAGACCGGAGGCTAGAAGAACAGAGATCAAACCATCCCCACTTCACCACCACCCACACTGCAGACAGTCAACTGTCTACAGAGACCTGAAATCACTGTATTGTTACATATATTAAATATGTATTGAATATCATAAACAACACCATACATCATAGAGCAGACAGTGGCATCATTATGTCACACTTCATTGTTAATATATTAAGTATAAAAATAAATGTGTTTTACCTCTGAATATATTTTACAAGGGTGGTTGTGAAGATGTTCTTTGTGGTTGTCTATAAGCAATGTATTTTATATAACTAGTTACATCTTTTTCACTTTTCATGTTCCGCACAGTTCCTAAGACTGCATTCAGTTTCAGATTTTCCTATATGCTTAATGCTTAAATACAATTAGAGGGTATTGAAGGTAGTATTTAGTAGCCATAGCATTATCATATTACTGTCCAGGGTGAAATCTGCAGACTTGCCCCCAGTGGAATACTGATGATATGGTTTCCCATTTTATGAGACCCATCAATCTAAGTCAATCCTCAACAATATAAGTTTATTAAATAAGGCGTTAATGGGCTGGCTCAGTTCTGACAGAGTGTCAAACTTGCACCTGAAATTTATTTCGATTCATCCAAGGGGAAAGGAAACAAGAGGTAAAATATAATTCATGTCATACAAATGTTGAATTAAATTAGACAACACAAGGTGATATTAACTATGAATGTTAGCGTTCTCTGTGTTTAATGAGATCACAAAGTTCAACAAAACGTTTCTGGACAACTGCCAACAAGTTGTGATGAAAGAAGCAAGAATAGGGTATTCCTTCGAAAACTAGGACAAAACATACCGTAAGACTTTTAAAAACGCTTCACACCCCAATCAGTAGAACGCATCGAGAAGCAAAGTTTCATCTAATTAAAGTAAAACCAATAAAAAAGCAATAACAAACAAACAAGAACCATATTCAATCCCCAGTGGAGTCAGTGCTTGAATCTCATAAATGTGCATAGCCCACATCAGAGTGTGACAACCAAAAGTTATCAGTTTATTCCTGAAGGTGTGTGCTCTTAGTCAATGAGAGTACACACCGGAGTGTGAGTTAGCATACCTCCCTCTGGGTTCTGCGCTTTAATTGCATGGCAGAATATCCCCTCAGTGAATCCATTTATCATATTGAGCCATTGTGTAAAGATCTCAGCGTTCCCCAGCATTGCCAGTTCTTGATTAGTAGCTACCCCCCTAGGCACGTGTCAACTCACTGTCAAGCATTTGGCATTAGCCTGAGCTGTCGATCAATGCGAAGCCAGCTTAAGCCAAAATGACAATTTTGAAGTAGTTCACCGACTTTCAGTGATCCAAGTATTGACGCCTGTGCTTTTTTATTTGCTAAGCAATAAAATCCCAATGCCACCCAGAGACAATGAGCTCTACAACCAGTAAGAAACTTCATTAAACACTAAGACCTGCTCTTCAATGTGCGCGCCCCAGCGCATATCCGCGTTGTCTTCATGTTAGCCATAAAGCAAACAATGATTCATCTTGTCCTTCCCCAGTGGCTAGTGGTGATTATCGGAGACAATGTTCTCATGCTACAGTGGAGAGCCGTGTTCGGTCAGCACAGATTTACGCCTTGAGGTGTTTTGCGTCGACAAAAGGCAAGAAAGAAAACACACTCCGCAATATGTCTTGGATGACCCCTGGCCAGTGTGCACACTGAAAATTGTGATTCCACAACCAGCCTGGCCCACTAACTTCAATGGCCTACCAAGTCTTCCTCAAAAGATATGCCCTTGTGTAGGGCTGCAACTAACGATCATTTTTATTGTCGATTAATCAGTAGTTTATTTGTTTGTTTGAATAGTCGACTAATCTACCGGTTACTTTTCCGATTAATCTCGTTCTTGTTGTTGTTTTATCATATTAATTATTTTTTAAACTTTCCAGTAAAATAATAAGTAGAGCTTCTACCGTTAGTATTTTAAACTTTAAAAGTTTTATTAAATAATTTTCTTCAATTTAATTCAGTTTATTCAAACAAAGATATTGCCTAACAGTGCAAAACAGCCTGGAAGGCAACATTTATATTAAAGGAGCAAATTCCAAAAAAACACTGTCTAATGCAGTGCAAAAAAATCCTGAAAGGCAACATATAGTTTAAAGACGTTACTTCAAATATATATCCTGCCTAATACACTGCAAAATATCCAGAGAGGCAACATGTAGTTTCAAGTAAAATCAAATAATAAATAATGCCCAACAAGAACAGTGCACAAAAATTATGGGGGACTTTGTCACAAATTTTAAGTAACTTCATAAAGTTCTAATTACATTTCAAAAAGGGTAGTGCATGACAACAATAATAGTATTTTAGAAAGGGTAACGTATTTATGTATTTTATTATGAAATGTATGAACCGAGAAAGCATGACAAAATGTAAAAAGTATACAGTGAAGGTCTAACGAGGAAACGTGTTGTTTACTATCTGTTATCAATTTCCGGGGATGTAAGATTTACATCTGACTAATGTTAAAGTTCACTGCCACCGTAGGTAACTTACATTAGCACCATTAGCTGTTAACATTAGCATTATTATATGGGAAGCCTAACACAGCATGTCATCTGCGCAAATCAATGGACAGAGCGGACGTGTTTCCTAACGACACCATATTATTACCATATGTGCTAGCCGAGAAATGGTATGGCAGTGGATCATGGCACTCTAGAGTGTTTAAAGGGTGTTTTGTTTAAAGATCTAGAAAAGACTAGAACAAAGACCATTAAGTTTCATGGACTTTTCTCTACACTGCATAACCTCATTGGCAACTCCAGCAATCTTACAGTTGTCAGGGCAGCAATAATAATCCACAGGCTGAGCAGTCAGCCACCGTTTCATACTGGAAATCCTGTTCTGTCTTCACACGAGCAGTGATGATTAATAGGCAGACGCTGGGAGCCAAGGAGACGTGGAACATTTCCAACTGTTGGAAATCTACTATGAGCTTGATAGCCTTTTTATGCACATACACGACAAAATAACAGATGTCTGATGGAAAGTCAATGCCAGGTAAATCTGGGCATAGAGCTGTTTTTCACATTTCAAAAATTAATCAGGGTTCTTCAGAAGAATTACATCAATAAACTATTACTTTTTCAGTGCTATATTGTACATATGCATCATAAAATATGCTTAGTAAAAAATGTTTGTTAAAGGAAAAAATTCCAAAAACATTAGCACAGCGTTATATATTTTGTTTACTTGTGTACTTACTGTACACTCTAAAAAACGTTAGATAGTTGGGTAGCGATATCGGGTCATTATGTCTGGTTATTTCTTACGTTTTGGGGTCATTTCTGTAAAAACCTAGCCAGTTGGGATAAAATTGAGCTGCATGCGCGGTTATTTAAAATTTCAATGGTCGACTGACGCCACTACTGACAGATGAGAGGTAAGTAAATATTAATAAGTTAATACTTCTTAAACATGCGTGTCTATATATACATGTTTTTATGCCGTGTTTTTTTCATAGCAACACAAACGTACATCTCTGTCAACAGTGACTGTCCACAACAATACTTGCTTTTATAACCAACCTATTTCAAATTAGATCCAAATAATTGGTTTGGACGCCCCCTCGCTTTGATTTTCTTTGTCCAAAACTTTTAGGTAAGTCATAAACTTTTGTGGAAATCAAATTTTTGATGGCCTATTAGGGCTTCTAATCACTGCAGCGCCACACACTCAGTCAAAAGCACCAGAATTAAAATGAAGAGTGTTTTGATTTTATTTCATTACATTTATTCATTTTAAATAATTGTTTTGGGCGTTCATTGACCAAAACAAGAGGAGGTTTGCCTCAGACGCAGTTTCGTTTTCTGGTTATAACAGACTTGCAGCAATGGCCTTCATTGACAAGCTTTGAATATACAGTTTTTATCTATCTTTTAGAAAAGTAGTTTCAACTTAATTATGTTCCTTCCTCAGAATGAATGACACCAATGAAAAATTCAAGTCCGGATTTAGAGCACATCACAGTACAGAGACTGCTTCGATCAGAGTTACAAATGATCTGCTTTTGGCGTCTGACTGTGGCTGTATCTTGTAATTGGTGCTGCTAGACCTAAGTGCTGCATTCAACACCATTGACCACAGCACACTCTTACATAGACTTGAAAATTACGTCTGCATTAATGGAACAGCTTTGATTTGGTTTAAATGTTACTTATCCGACCGTTTTCAATTTGTAGCAAAAAACAATGAGGTGTCACGCAGATCACAAGTCCAGTACGGTGTACCGCAGGGCTCAGTTCTAGGGCCTCTGCTCTTGGCTGTATACATGCTATCTCTAGGACATATAATAAAGCGACACGGAGTTAGCTTTCACTGCTTTACTGATGACTGTAACAAGATCCATAATAGGAAGGAAGTAGATGGGAACCGGCAAACATAAACTAACTTTTAATTAATAAAATCAAACGTAAATAAACACACCACAACATAAAATCCAGGCCTGGTCCTCTCTCACTGACAGTCCGGTCGTTCGTCCTTTTAAATGCTCCACAATCTCCTCCGTGATATGAGACCGGTGCGCCTACAGCTGACGCTCATTAACACTCACGCACCGGCCTTGCATCCCTGCTCTCGTCCCACCTACCTCGCTACAATGACACTTAACTTTTTGTTTCCTCAAAGCCTCACGAAACAATGCAGTTCAAAAGAATAATGGATAAAAAACTGGATGAGTAATAACTTTTTATTACTTAACTCGGACAAAACAGAAATGTTACTTATTGGACCGAATACCGCCATACGTAACAACAAAGAATACTGTTTATTGACGGATGTTCCATAAAAACCTTGTCGTCAGCCAAGAATCTTGACGTTTTATTAGATATTACTATATCATTTGAAAGCCGTGTCTCCAACACCTGTAAGACCGGTTTTTTCCATTTTAAGAATATATCTGAACTACATCATATTCTGTCACTATCAGATGCAGAGAAGTTTTTCCATGCATTCATGACGTCAAGATTAGATTATTGTTACGCTCAATTAGGTGGCTGCCCCGTGTGCCTATTACAAAAACTTTTTTGTAATAGGAAATCTTCATAAGGAAATCTGATTTCCTTATGAAGCCCTACACGGTTTCGCTCATCAGTACCTGGGTGAGCTTCTCTTGTATTACAGTCCTTCACATTCACTATGTTTTCAGGGCTCCAGTTAGACGACTTTTCAGTGTACTGTCAGACTTGTTGGTAGAGCTGAGAGAGGGAAGCGGCAACCTGACAAGCGCTGAGATGGTAGAGCTGAAAGAGGAAAGTGTCAACCCGTCAAGTCCTCACTATAAAAATGTAAAGAGATTTACATATCTCTACACATTAGATCATTAATGATAACATCAAACCTATTATCTACATTTTTACTACATTTATTTCATTTTATTTATTCTAGTTGTGCAAGCACTGTCGAGCTTGTAGTGATGCTGCTGTTTTTGCCAGAGGGGAACTGGTTCCCCTGGTTGGGTCTGGGTTCTCCCCAGTTTTTTGTTCTCCATTGGAGTTTTGGGTTCCTCGCCACCATTTGCATAATGTTTTGCAATGTTTCGAAGATGGAGGAGGGGGAAATACGTTTTCATATTTATGAATATAACTTTAAAATGTGACATTCTGCTCTATTAATTTATTATTACAGGAATTAAATTATAGTCTGTGTTTCTCTCTTTAATCTTAAATGTGTTCTTCTCTAAGAAGATGCACGCTGTGTGTGTGTTTGTGTGGGCGCGGGTATGTACATATGCATGCTTGCTTGCGTGTGTCGGTGTATGTGTATATTGTGCTCTGTGCATGTGGAGTTGTGATTTATGCACGTGGGTGTGTATGAACCTGTGTGCGTGTCTGTGTTTGTTTTAACTTGTATAACTTTAATGTTTTGCATTTATAGTCAATATGTTTCATGTACAGCTGCTTTGTAACAATGAAAATTGTAAAAAGCACTTTATAAATAAAGTTGACTCGACTTTTAGAGCGATTTTATGCAAAGGAAATCTTCAGAAGTGGGAGCCTGAAGCCTTAACTGTCAAATTTGCAGGTAAGAGTTTAATATCTGAAAACTTCCGGTGTGCTTGTACTTTGTTCTTGTATCAATTTTGACAACACAGGTTTAATTATAAATAATTATTGTAATAATAATACAGTGTATGTGTGTGCATATTTACAAAAGAGAATATCTGTTTATAGGTTGGAACAAAAACATCATTCAGTCTCACAAGGAGCAATTGAAGTTCTTGCATATTGGCCCGGACCTGACTCGCTACTCCACTTTGTCATACACAGATGCGGTCTAACACACCTTCTGGCAAAACAGTGAGTCTCATAAAAAAATGTGGACGTCCAATCATTTGACACCCTTTTACACCATCATCAAACTACACCTTTGATATTATTTTGTGACCTCTAGTGGGGAAATGACTACTACAATACTGTGCCTTTAAGCATCATGAAGTAAACTTGGCACTTGAGCAGTAATGTAAATTTGGCATTTGAGCAATAATACTGTTCTCTTCTAAAGGTAACTCAAACTTGCCAATCCAATCCAATCAGTGTGCAAGCCAGGTATCTTTATGTTTGAAGAAATTAAATTTGAAGCTAAAATGCTGGGTTGTTTCAACAAATTTTTGAGTAAAATAAGGACAAACCATCTAAAGAGTTATTAATTAATCATGGAAGAAAATGATCCACCCTTTTTTATTCAAACAACCCAGTATATTTATTATCGAATGGGTCGTTTGTAGAGCAACTTATTACGACCAACAGTTACGTATTAAGGATGAACCAGCAGCTTATTATGAAGTACAGTCATTCCATGGCTTTAGCTTGTTTACTTTTACTGGCCTATCTTATTGATTCTTCGTATTTGTTATAGCATTAATAATTTCATCAATATTTATAGTTTCAAAGATATTTTTGAACCCCCAACCCATCTCCACCTTAAAATCTAAATACTACTTAACCATACAAAAGGCAACACGTGTGAATGTACAGTCACATTTATTGCATAAATTGACAAACAAACAGGATATTACAAAATAAATTGTGTTGCAAACCTTTTGAATTGAAGCCAGAAATAAGTTTAGACGTAGATTATCCATGTATTATACATGTAGCCAGAACTCGTTCAGACTAATGTCATGGCGCAATCGAGAGCCAATAAGACTTCACATTCAGTGCAGACGTAATGACGCAATTGGTCACAAGATACACGAGAACTAATGTTTTCTCACAATCACAGCTGACCTATCACTTCGTCTGGCGGTAATTTTAAATGTGTTAAAACCGGAAGTTCACAGAACATTTTAACGTCTTTTCTCATAAAAATCGATCGTTTGACCTCGGTACAGTTGGAATATTTGTAAGTTTTTAAAATAATTTGTTACTGTGCTGTGTTTTATGTTATACAATAAATGAATGGGTTACGTTGCTTGCTCAAAATGAGCGTGAACGGTGTATTTTGCAGTTCATCCTGACAGTTTAAAGTGAAAATCACACTCCAATACGTCTCATCAATGCAAAATGGTAGCACAATATATAATTTTATAATGAACGTAGACAAAATCTTATCCTGCTGCCTGTAGAGGCGCTATTTTATGAAACGCTCCACGGGGTCGTAATTGGGAAACGTTGAAAACGACCAATGTGGTCGTATGAGTTGGAGGACTTGTTGCTTTTATCCCTTTGTGCCAAAAAAAACTCTTTCTCATTTCATATGGCCATAGACCCTAGTCCTGCTTGAAGTTCCAGTATGGCAGATTAATAAGATGGAGTTTGTTTTTGCATGAGAGCAGAAGATTTGTGTTTTGAACAGTGTCCCAAACAACTTGTCATGATCGAGGTGCAGTTTTACTTTATTTTTATTTAATGCTTTCTGGCCCCATAATTCAACTGATTGCTGCAATTTTCCATCTGTGCTCTTTGAAGAGTCTTTGGCCACTCAAATTCTTCCTCTCACTCTGCATTGATGCAATATAGACACACGTCCTGTTTCAAGCTGATTTTCAACATCTCCGGTCCATTAAATCTTCTTGATCATTGCCCTGATGTTGATTTAGATTTTTATTGTTTTAACTATTTCCTTAAAACCATTTTGTATTTCTTGTAGCTCAACAGTACTATATCGCACATCAGAACTATATTCTTTAGTTTTATCCATTGTGATTAAGGGGGGCTTTGTGTTACTAATATTTATTCTCCCGTGCAACAAGAAGTCATGACTGGACAATATCATGTTTCTAGTCACATTGGTGTGCTAAGAAAATTTAAAGATATATTGGAATATACTTTATAATAGATATTTTACTCATAAGAATTTCGAAGGGTGCCAATAATTGTGACCATGGTGTATAAGAGAATTTTATTTTTCATAATGCTATATATTTAAAAAAAATGTTGGAATATTGTAGATTTATTAAATAAAAGATCAAAAGGAGAAACAATACAGATAATTTTTTTCTGCCTTGCTAATATTTACCAAGGGTGCCAATTAAAGTGGAGTGCCCTGTATACAGTATATATATATATATATATATATATATATATATATATATATATAATTCCCATCGAACGTGTTCCACTGGCATGTGCTTTGATGGCAATAATTATTTCTTTAGGGTTCCCTATATAGACTTTTCCTTATCAGCTGTTGTGGCTTTCAGGGATGTGCAGACAAGCGCCTGATTAGTTACCTCATTCACAAAGTGCAGGACTGGAAATCAAATGATACTGGTGATTTACTGTAGGGAGAGTTGATATCGCCACACAAACGCAATTAATTCTGCTCATCTGAATAAACTCATTCATCGACAGTAGTCAAAGACACCCAGGATTCAGCCTAGAAAGAGGCTTTTGTCTCTGAATTGTCAATAGGCCTCGCAAAATGCTTGCTACGGTTGCGGAAATTGCAGAAAATGGAACCCAGTCTGAATTTTTTTATGACGGGCGAAAATATTGGAGTCAGTGTGTAAATGTGATTGACACAACGTGAAGTTGTATTTATTTTTTAACGTGCAGAAATTTCGGACGCAAAATTTTCGATTCAATGTGCAATGGCCTTTATTCAGTAACAACTGCAGGGAACTCTTGCAGAAATACATGACCAAGGGCATATTGTAGAAATGCAAAGAAAAGAATTCTTATAAAGGACACATAAACACGTAATGTACCAAAACAGGCTTGTTTGCTCCGTATATGATCCTAAGTGGTGTGTTCTTGCCATTCATTTTAAGGTAATTTACAGGAGCTGTGGGTAATTTCAAACATAATTACAAAAATAAGGACACATTGCCCAAACACCCCTCTATCATTGTTTAGGCTATGTTACTGTGTCGGGCTGTTATAAAAGATTTGTACAACACCAATTCTTCAATCTTTGTCTTTGTTTAGTGGTTTTGTGACACGTGTTGTTTTTTCAAAGCACGTTTTTTTGGTGTAAATAGCATCATGCAGTATTATTATTGAATAATACATCAAAAAGCGTTGATTGATTTGTCCTTTTGTCAATGAAGACAAATTCTATTAGTTTGAAGTTATCGTTGTGCTAGTGTACTCCTAAACAAACACATGCAAAAATGGCATACATACTGTATATAAAATGTACAATCTTTATGTGGTAAGGAAGGTGGGACGAGAGCCATGAGGCGGGGCCGGTGGCGTGAGTGATTGTTGGAATCAGCTGTGAGCACACCGATCGGTATATCTCACGGAGGAGATCGGGAGCTTAAGAGGAAGAGCGGCAGGACTGTTGACGAGAGAGGACCGGGCGCGGACATATGTTAAGTTTGTATTTATGTTTTGTGTCGGTATTTTACTTCTGTGTTATTGTTTATTTGATTTGATTTGAAGTATGTTAAATGTTCGCCGGTTCCCGCCTCCTTCCTTCCCTTTATGGAACTTTATTACACTTTTCTAAGAAGAAATGGCCAATAATACTAATATTGCACTCAGAGGTGTATACAAATGAAAGTCCTGTCAACATGTCGTGATTCTGCCGCATCATGTCATGTTTGTCTTGGTCTAGTGGCAGGATCATGACAGAACCTCATGTTTTGTGTGGGGAGAGGCATTTCTGGCCCTTATGGCTTACCATATCTCCGGTCTTGTCTCTGTTCCTGTCCTCTCGTTATTGCTGTTCATTATTTCATACCCCACACCTTTTCCCTTCTTGATTTGTTCCATTATTTAATGCCCCTCTGTCTTCTGTCTTATGCTGGTTCGTTGTGATTGTGTGGTGAGTCCCTGTCTCAGTCAGTGTAGTCTAGTCCAGTTTTTTTTTATTTACTTTCCTGTTATCGCTAGTCTTGTCTAGTTTAGTCAGTTCCTGTTTCCTGTTTATACCCTTGTTTTACCCCCTCGTGGGTTTTTGTTTTGTCTTTTGTAATTAATGTTTGTTAACCCCTTACCTGCTTTCTGCGTCTGGGTCCTTCGTCCGTGTGTCATGATTCTGCCACATCATGTCATGTTTCTCTTGGTTTAGTGGCAGGATCATGACAGAACCTCATGTTTTATGTGGAGAGAGGCAATTATTGTTGATTTGGCTTGCCATACACTCTCTCCAGTCTTGTCTATGTTCCCTCCCTCTCGTCTCCTCGTTATTGATTCATGCCATTCACCCCCCCTGCAGTACAGTCCGTGTCCGCAGGCTGTCCAGTCAGTTTCCGCCGCTTTCCAGTCTCTCCTGTCGTTCCCTTGTTTGGACTTCCCTTGTTTTGGACTTATTTAATGACCCTCTGTCTTCTGTCCTGTGCTGGTTCATTGTGATTGTGTGGTGAGTTCCTGTCTCAGTCAGTGTAGTCTAGTCCAGTTATTTGGATTTACTCCAAACACCTGTTATCAATAGTCTTGTCTAGTTCAGTCAGTCTATGTTATGTTTATACCCTCGTTCTTGTTTTACCCCTCGTGGGTTTTTGTTTTGTCTTTTGTCATAAATGTTTGTTTACCCCTTACCCGCTGTCTGGGTCCTCCGTCCGTGTCTCACCAACGCGATCGTGACACAACCATAATTAAAAGCATAAATAAGTTGCAGTCTCCGTACCCCAGTTTAATTTATTCTGGCATCCCTCCTCCCCATCTCCTCCTACTTTGCTATTATGAGCACTGTGCAGTTTTATTACAAGGGTGTTTAGCTTGGAGCTCAAGCCGAGCCTTGGGTTTAAGCCCCCTTCGAGTCTTCGTCTTTGTTATGCTCCAAAAATGACTATAAAAGTCATACAATTGCTCTATACTTCCTACCTTCTTTAAATCAGAAAAATGAATAATAGCATCAGTGTTGAGAATTCCTTACAGCATTACCTTCCCAAGATTGTAAATGAATTTGGATGATATTATTTTGTGTTTGACACTTTGACAGGCGTCGTCTATTTATGAATTGTCAAAACTTGCATATATGAAGCATTTTTTCTTCTCACATCGGTATAATGTAAATTAGGACCATTCAACTGGCCTATCTTAAACTGGGCTAAATTTACCGATAGGGGACCTTCCTTGATCTGCTTTGACACGATTCTCTCGCGAAGGTTTTTAAACCCTCCTCCAAGCGGGAAATTTGTCGCCATCCAGCACCAATCTGCGCGTGAGGGAAGGAGGGGGCGGGAAGGTTAGTTTGAAGAGGGCAGGCTTTCCAGCGTTTACCAGCGCTCCCCCACTTCCCTTCATTTCAGCATCTGAGGCAAATACTTTAAATTTCACTCAGTGGACGTAAAAGAATAACCTGGACGATAAGTGGAAGCACAGAGGGGAAGAGCAACAGCCAGAGCTCCGAAAGTGTCTGAAGTCCATCGGAAAAAAGAAAAGGATATCTCTCTGGTGAGGTGCGTTTCATACAGTAATGATTGAATGGTGCGTAAAATGCTTGTCATGTAGATTTGGAGAGAGGGAAACGTCGTAAAAGACACGTCCTTGTAAAAAGGCGCAGTGTTTGACTCACTGCTAACTGTGTTTTGTGAGGAGCACGTTATTTGTCTGAAGGTTTAACAGGTCTCCTTTCACCACAACAGACACAGATGCGCTGAGGTAAACCTGACCAGGCAGCGAAAGCTTATCAGGGAGGCTGACGACTGTTACTCAGATAGGATGTATCAGTCAAAACATTTCATGAAAATAGTTTTAGTAGCGTTTTTCCTTATCATTTATTTTTAATACGCCGAATTTCATTGACTTTATCGAACGGCAGCTAACGCGCTTGGGACAATGCGACGTAAATATCTTGTTTTACTGAGGTGAAAGTGATCGAGTTTTTACTTTCTAAGTTGTTCCTTTAAAATCGCTTATTTTACTGACGAGAACGGTGAAAGAAAATGAAGTTATTTCGTAACAACGAATAACCTTGACATGAATGAAAACTTGCTGCATCTCATTGCCAAACGAAATCCTGAAGTGATCTTGATGTTTCCATACGCATTCGTAATTTGTTATATTCATATTATGCCAATATAATTATTGCACTATAAAAAACTAGCTTTGTGTCGGAAATATGATGTGTCACACATCGAGACGACTCGGTTCTTACGTGGTTCTTACGCTAGTTTGTTCCGTCTGATTGCATTTCCAATCATGACAAATACATAAATACATCTTTTTGGATTTGCTTTCATCATCCGCACGAAGTAATTGATACAGTAAACCTCTCCCATTCAGCTATGTCAGCTTGCTTTTCCTTTTAAAGAAGGAATGGGTGGGAGATGTGTGCGTGTTTAAGGTAGAGAGAGGGAGAGAGACTTCATGCGCAAACATGAAGCGTCTTGGTATGAATTCAAGCCATCATGAATGTCCTGCAGTTGCATGTTGCTCCTTAAACCCCTTTGAAGCAGCTCAACAGTTTATTAAACCTCTTGTTGCAGCTTTACATCCAAATCTCACCACACCAAAATGAAATTACAAAAAAATGTACTTACCCTCATGTTGTTTATGAACTGTGATTGACTGTGTTCGATACTAATGAACGCATGTTGTTTTTATATAGGTAAATAGTATATTTTAGTCATTTCGTAGGTTTGTGGTAGGAACAGATTTGTTATTTGTGGAAAAGATGTTTGAGGTGCCATGTTTGAATGAACACAAACACAAATAAGATTTTTTTAAATGTTATTTTGAAGTGTGTTTAGCCTTTAAATTGACAATTTACAGGGATATCTGATTCTGAACAATGGTATAGAGGTGATAGAGAAGTGACAACATGGATCTGTAAATTACTCAAACCAGACTCAAATCACCAATAGGTGCCACTGCACAACATTTTTTATCAGGTGCTTTACCCAACAGGCCACATGCTTTGATGTGTAAATGGGATTTGATTTGTTTCAATGCTGTGGTGAAGACTGTAGCGATTATAATCATTTCAGTCTGTTACTCACACAACGCTATTGCATGCATGGCTACACAAGACATGGTGCACGACACGTACTAGAACGCTTTTGTGTGTTTCATAGAATAGCCACAATGGTTAAAAATGTGAAAAGGCTGTACATTTTCCAGGCCTTTGAGGTTGTGAAAATTTGGCTTAAACTTTTTTAATAAATTATATCTTTTGATTCAAATTTGAAAGATATTAATTACAAGTCAACAGTATGAAAATGTTAGTCTATGAGTGCTTTTCCAGCATCGTGCCGAACCATTCTAAGCACAGTCTGAAACGGATATAGTTATGTTTCCACGCGAGCCTGGTTCGACATGGCACGATTACAAGCGGTTCTTGGCTGGGAATTTTCGTCATGGTTGTCTAACCGTGCTGAATCGTGCTAATGAATGCGCACGGATGCGTTATAGCTCAGTCTCTTGTGTTACCAAGGCAGCGCGTGATGCGTTTGTGTTTACCTTCCGTTATCAGTCCTGCCGTGGAAAATGATACCATTTACGTACCTGCTGTCATGGATCGACACGGTGTGGAACGATTAAGCAACGAGAATGATTCGGCGCGATGGCAAAAACACTCTATGTGTAGCATAACCCCTGAGAGACAAGGCGTGTAGAAAAGCAGCAGCGAAATGCACTGGAACAGATTGAAAATCACATAAAAGATTTTAAGACAGTAGCCCAGATCTCTTGGCAAGGCCATGGTAATGAGAGCAGTGGCAGATAAGAAACATGGCAGGTTAAGTGCTGGAAGCAAGAGGTCCTTGAGCTCAAGAAGACTCCTCCCTCAAGGGAGCCATTTTCAGCTAGCCTGAGTGCTTACATTATAGCAAGACAGAGTTACATTAAAGCTCCAAATGCAATGCTCAGAGCAAGAAAATAAGTCCACTTTCAACACTTCTGTAAAACCAAGAGGTGTTGGTAACAGTTTGTGAAGAGATGAAGTGGTGTACTGTGCAGTCTCAATCATGTCTTCTTTTTCTTTAGCTTTACGTCTACTCGCTTGAAGAAAAGATGATTGTTTTCAAAAGTACATCACTTTAAAGGAACTTCAAAGTGATTAAAGTTTCTGGGAGGAATTATTAGTTTTTGCTGTTGTTCCTCACATCTAGAGGTCGATCGATATGGGTTTATCTATGGCCGATGACGATTTTTAAAAATCAGGCCAGCCAATGTACGATATATGAGGCCGATTGTTTTGGCCGGTTTCCTTTTTCCACCCTTATCTCATAAAATCTAATTAAGTGATAAGAAGTGATACAGAATATTGTTTAAATTAAACATTCATTGGAGACATGTCTCTTCAAATCAGTTCACTTGATTGAGAAAGATTGAGAAAGTGTTTATTGCAGGGTACAAGATAGCAGTCTAATTCATAATAATAATACAATGCTCAAAACTTTTAAGCACCTTCTTACACTGTTCTGAAGCATGCTTTTTGTTTATGTTTGTTGGCAGACACTACCATTAGTCAAATGGTCAAAATAAGTAAAAAGCTGTAGCTCAGTGATAAGAGCATGGCAACAGCAATGCCAAGTTAGTGGGTTCGATCCCAGGGGTTTGCACATACTTAGAATCAAATAATGTATAGGACAATACAATGTAAGTCACTTTGGATTAAAGCGTCTGCCAAATGTAAACTGCTTTTTTAGTTATATTTAGCTTTTAGCCTTTTTCTATTTTAGAGGACAGTAGAAAGGCTGACAGGAAAGTAGACGCACGCTCTTGTGGTCGAATGCGTTTAAACAGCCACAAAAGACCACCTACGTCCATAATGCATAAACGACAGGAAACAACAAGTCAGCATTCAAACTTTGGCTGAAGACTTAAAAGTTTGGTCTAATGATGCAAAACGTACCAAGCAAGCAGAATGTTTTCTCTTCATTACAGATTTCTTACACACACTTTCAGTGTTTAGCATGTCTCTCAGCTGTCAGAGCAAAAACAAAACGCTTCTCACCGTATGTTTATCTGCCCCGGTTGTGTACATTTGAAAATTGTGTGCACTTATTTCGTCCATTTAATAGAAAGATTGTCCAAAACTTAATACCAAGTACAAACAGTGTCTGACCCACAGGCACATTTAAAGGGTAACTCCAACCAAAAATGAAAATTCTGTGATGAATTACTCACCCTCTGGTTGTTCCAGACATGTATAAATGTATTTGTTCCGTTGAACACAAAGACAGATATTTTGGAATAATGTTAGCAACCAACAGTTCTGAAGAACCATTGACTGCTATAATCGGTCGACCTCTACTCACAACCATCAATTATTCCTGACTTTTAAAGAAAGTGTCTGTTTCCAAGATATCAAAACAGCATGTCTTTTTAAGCAACTAAAATGGGCATACCTACGGAAGCTGTAAAGTGCCAAACAAAACAACAAATCGCAAAACAAACAACAAATCTGAAAACACATTAACAAACCATAAATCACAACAACAATTTCGGAAACAAAATAACAAGTCAGAAAACACATTAACAAACCATATAGCACAATTACAATTCTGGAAACAAAATAACAAGTCAGAAAACACAACGACAGATGGTCAAACCGGAAAAGGTAGGTCTTTTGTGTGACCGGAGTAGTTACAGCTGATTGGACGGAACCCCTGTCAATCAAGATAAACAGGAAGTACAGTTCTGTAGCTAGCGGTACAGAATAATAAGTAGCTGGCGGCAGTGTACACAAATAAAGAATATATTGGCCTTATTGTGGGTTCAAAATTTAGTGTTTTGCGTCTGCTCTGATAGCATTCCTGACATCGCTTAATAGGGAATAGTTTTTTCGTCTGAATAAACCTGCATCTTCAGGTGTCTTTAAAGAGAGCGCAAGCTGATCTTAATATCATGATATATGTTAGAAGCATATCTAGAATCACGCCATATGAATGTCCTTCTTGAAAGTAGTGCTGAACAAACTCCATTTCTTTCTATGAAAACATAGACCTGACTGTTTATCTTGATTGACAGCAGTAACTGATCCAATCAGCAGTAACTACCCCGGTCACACAAAAGACCTTCCTTTTCCGGTTTGACCGATTTGTCGTTGTGTTTTTTGACTTGTTATTTTGTTTCCGAAATTGTTGTTGTGCTTTATGGTTTATTACTGTGTTTTCAGATTTGTTATTGTGATTCAGGATTCGTTTTATGGCTTTTAGATTCGTTGTTTGTTTTGCGATTTGATGTTTTGTTTGGCACTTTACGGCTTCCGTACATACCAATATGGATTTTTTAAACAAATTTTTATTATTTATAAAGGTCAAGGAAGAATTCCGGAATTTAAATGACATATGACCCCCTGTTAATCTAAATGACCCATGATGACTTAATAGCCATGGACTTTGGGTTGCTGTTATTAATCTTGCCCCCTGTACCTCTTGTTTTCAGTATCACTTTGACAGAGCGAGGCATATAACAAGATGAATTCTTAACTGTGACTGTCTCCAAAGAGACTTTACCCCTTTACTTCAGCCCCTTGTGTGCTGGGAGCTCAGAGCCTCTTTTACAGTTCACGGCTGGTCTGGAGAGAAGTGAAAAATCAAGATTTACATTTACAAACATGGATGAATGAAGAAAGCAGTGCTTTTTTCTAGCAGGGAGAAAGTTGTCTGCACTCACAGAAGCTCTTGCATTTGGCATTCCTCGATGATTCAGCAGTTTTTTAACTTCTCTGAAGTAGGATTATTTGACAATCCCAACTTAAATTTGCATGTGGTCAGCATGCAGGAGGGATGAATGCACAAAGGAGTTTGTGCCAGCTAGACAGTCAAATTTATGTATGCGGTTTTCTCGAGCGAGACTTGGTCAGGTCACGTCCGGCAATGAAAAGCAAGCATTGGACAGAATGGCCTCAGTGTCCTTAGAGAGGACAAATTATACATTTTGTAATACATTTTAGTGACATTTTCTTCAAAACCAAATAGCTCAAGGACACAAGGTTTACTCCTTCTTTTCATGTTCATAAATGATTGCATCCTACTTTCTGGTTACTATACCATGACGACATGGCTCAAGTTGTTGAACATCATGTTTGTTTGCATATTTAATTCTTCCTGTGTGTTCATTAAATGTTTAACAAAATATACACAATACATTATAGCCTTTGGTGATCTTACCTGAAATTCTATTTCAGAATGGGACAATGACAAAACAAATATGTTTTTTGTTCTAGTGGACCCACAACATTATTTGGGTTTTAAATCAATACAGCCATACAAATGTATGTAAAAATACATTTACATTTATTCATTTGGCAGACGCTTTTATCCAAAGCAACTTACAAGTGGTTTTTTACAGTGGCACATTACTGCAGAGCAATCAGGGGTAAGGTGCCTTGCTCAAGGGCCCTTCAGTCATGACCTGCTGGCAGTGAGATTTGAACCAGCAACCTTCTGATCACAAGCCCAACGCTCTTAATTATGCCAATACTTAACAGATGTTTACTTTCTCCAAATGACAAGCAAAATGAACAATATAAATACATTTAATTTACCTCTATTAAATAAAAAAATTGTAAAAAAATAAAATCTATGATATTGTATGGGTAAAAAAATAATGTTTTTAGAGCGTTTAATCGGACGTGTGCCTGGACTGCAGTTAACTTCCGGTCTGTTTTTGTCTATAAATTTTGTTTTAAATTAACAATTTGTTGAATGGGTCCTGTAGTTTGGTTGCATTTAAAGAAACAGTATGGTACATTTACATCTAGCGGTTGAGCTCGGTATCACAGTCTAAATTCAAGATATTGGAGAGACAAGTTAAGCCAAGTAAGAGTTCCTCTCTGTTTCTTTTGCTTGTTCTCAGAATTATTCATTCTCTATTATTTGCAAATGTTTTCCAATTAAGGGCTATCTCCAACCTTTTGCATGTACAGTAACGTTTGTTTGTGTTGTCACTTTGAAACTGTCTAAAGTGTATATCTAATAAGAATATTTGATATATAATATATATGGTAAACAAGTCAAACAGACCCGGACACCTATACAAAGACTTCTGACCTATTCTTCTGAATACAAAATGCAGATAACCGAGACTGTTATACCATAAAGTAGAGGGGCGGCACAGTGTCTTGATGGTTAGCACTGTTGCTTCACAGCAAGATGGTCCCTGGTCCCTTTCTGTGTGGAGTTTGCATGTTCTCCAATGTGTCAGCAGCGTTTGCTCTGGTTTCCTCGCAAAGACATGCAGGTTAGGTTAATTGAAGTTTCTTAATTGTCCCCAAGAGAGTTTTGTGTATAGGTTGAGTAGTTCTCATCATGATGATAGCCTAAGATGCTTGAATGGCGTTAAAAATTCAAGAATGAACAGTGTTTCTTACAGGATTTGACAGACTTGTTGCGCTGGTGACCTCACAAACTAATTTGCATATTAGTGACGGCACCATGTGTCACTATGGTTGATATCTGTTTTTCTTCTCATCTCTGATCTGTCACATAATAATGTATTTTACAACTGAATGCCACCAGCAGTCACTTTAACTGCTGCTAAAATCCTGATTTATAAACGCAACATCATCAGACAAAATCACAATACAGTACATCTATTATAGAGTGGTTATATGCTGTATGCCCTTTCTGGACAATGAGTTGCTGTATTATGAAAGCTTATTTGATTTTAAATGCAAGTGACAGTTTAATACACTACACAGAGCTAATACACGTGCGAACAAGAGGCCGAGGGCTCGCGCACAAACATGGAGCTCATCAGAAGAGAAGATGTGCACGTGGCCATGCGCCACTCACACCAAACAAGTCAGCACGGAAGCGCTGTTTATCCACTAATCGATAATCCACTGTGGATAAAAAATTACAAAATGTGTATACTTGGGCGGCCATTAAGTAAATCGCCCAAGTAAATGCATTGTATTAGAAATGCTGATAAATAAATCATAAAGTAGGTTGTGTTGAGATTTCCTCACAAGTTGAAATGACTGCCTTTTAGCCGTACAACCAGAAAAGACTATAGAACTGGGGGTTAATAGATTTTGACAGGAGGTAAACTAGGTGAGCCGTTTTAATGGCATGAAGCCTCTTCAGGGTGATTCAAGAGCTTGTCACTCACTACAAGCTGTGAGTGGACAGCGATATGTGAAGGGAAGAAGAAGAGGTGAGGTCTAGCCTACAGCTCTCTAAACCAGGCTGGCTCATAATGATTCACCTCTTTCAGCTGTCGTGCTAGAGCCTTTCTTTTGAAACAAATAAGATATGGTAATTTCTTACCTGGCAATATATTGAATTCATCTTATGAGAGTAGTTGTCAGACACACAGATAATGTTAATTGTGTTATTTGCCTCAAAGCTTTATCTTGATTGTAAGCCAAATCCACCTCAAATAACTGTTGATAACCTTTAGCTTGAAGGGGACATGCCCTCATCAAAGAAGACCTTTTTGTCTTTGTTGAATTGGCAGCTGAGCTTGAAGTTGAAGAGACAAAGGGAAAACAGTAGACTCGCAAAGTCAAAGATAAGGACGGAATTAATTTTAGGTCAAGCAAATCAAGGTCACAGCCTCACATTTTCCCCATAGCTTAACTTATCTTCTTTGCAGACTTTTTGAAGGCTGTTGGCTCACAGGCAATTAATGACCCGGACTCGTCCACAAAAATTCAGCCCACTACCTAGAACGATTCAGACCTCTGTCATTTCTCTACCTTTTGCTCAACTGGTCTAACAGCCGCACTAACCATAACTATGTGTTGACTACACCACGCTAATTTTCACCTCTCCACCAGTCAACTTTTTATTCTGCGTTTCTTTCCTATTAATTATCCCCCACTCATCATTTCAATTAGAGTCACTTGGGATTGGAGGCGAGCCCGATTGTGAGCGATAATGGAATTATGATTTCAACTAGCATTAATTAGAATGAGGAGTAGAGTTGCGGATTGTGTTAGCCATTGATCAATCCTGAGGGATCAAACATGGTCGTCGATGGAAGGGCGGCAGGTTACCGAATTGGGGCGTCCAGAATTGACATGATATCACAAGACGGTTAGCTAACAGATAAGTTGTTTACGCAGCACATCAGTGTGGAGAGATGAGGGTGGTGAGCTTGAAACCTGTCACGTCTGACAGGCAAGAGTGCCTCGAAAGGAGAAATCATGCACAGTGACACACTAGGCACTTGACTGATGGTATTGATAAGTCATAAGTCCCAGCAGAATGCAAAAGTATCTTTTGTTTTGTTTACCCTTTGGGTGACAATCATCCGTGAAGCACGGTGTAAGAACAAAGCGAACTCACTTAGTGACGGTTACACTTGACAGACTGCACAAATGTTCCTTCTCCAGGAGGATTAACAAGGAGCTCTCAAGTCTTAGAGAGATCGGAGAAAACAGGAAAACTTTAAAATTGCTATGGAAAACGAAACAATCGGTGTAGGTTTAGAGCAGTGGATCTTAACTCCAGTCCTGGGGCGCACTGCTCTGTACATTCTGTATATCTTTCTTATCGGACACCAAACAACAAAGCATCTTTAAATAGTGCAGAGGGTATGCTTTCACACCTTTTTGGGACAGTTTTACTTTTCTGACAGTCTAACAGTTACAAAAAGACTGTTAGCATGCTAATGTGGAGTGCTCTGAAACACTTTCGTAAAAGACTTATGAACAAAATATGAACAAAATACCTTACATACTTATCTTAACGTGCATTAAGGTCGAATGACATTAAACAGACATTTTCTGCAATTGTACCTGACAGCTCAACTTAACCATTATTATACGCTACCGTTGGGTTAAGGTGAGGAGACAGTTAGTTGTAAACACTGATTTATTGTGAACTTGCTTCAGAACTGATGTTTGTTTATTTTTAACCAAAAAAGTTACAGATCTATAAATTCCTTTGTAGCACTTTCAAAAAAATTGTCTGGAATATACTTGTCGATCTCAGAAATCTATACCAACCTTTCCAATAGTTCAGCAGCATTGCGTGCATTTATGGAAAGAGCAACACACTTACCAAAATAAGTTCTAAATAAGAGATTTAAAAGAGCATGTTTATCTAATACTGTCAATCATCGTCTCAAATTATTGTCTGCATATCTCACTACCATACTTTTCTGTAACATCCTACAGCCTAACTGCTCCGTTGTATCCATCTATTACTAACTTCATTATTATATTTGGGGGACCTTAGAGTTGGAGTCAACTCGAATCTTCAGCTGGAAGCCTTCGTTTTTTTAACAAAAAGCCAACTGTTTTTCTTAGTATATGTACTATACGAGCAGATAAAACACATTTTAACGGTATTTAATTAAAATGCATAGTTTTGCATGCATTGCAACGCCATATGTTGAAGACAAAGAGCTTTTCTTTGCAGTGTGCCAAACAGATATAACTAGAGCTAAGAAGAGGGCAGGTGTCACTGGCACATGTTACTTTAAACCTTCAGACTCAGTAAATTAGTATTTAAGGGTGCCAAAAAAGGAGGGTCAACAGTTTGCACAGGAGACACGGAGTACCATTTGTCTGCAGAATATTGGCCGCATGGTAAGCTTATTTATCTCGCCCATACTGTTTTCCGAGAGATTTACTGTGATTTAAGTTCCCACTGCACATACGTTAAGCACATCTTCATTCATCATAAGACATGCAGGTGAACCTCCCCCAAATTCTGTAGACAGCTCATGCCTCTTCTTTACCTTATTACCTCCTTGAACGTTTTTGCAACATTACCGTCAAGTCATCATTCCTTGTTGTCACATGGATGGAGAGGCTTTGCACAATCCATCTTATTTGAAGCTCTTTTGTGCACCGCAGGCCTTGCCTGAACATTGATATTGCTTGCTCGCGTTCCTCAGAGAGTGCCTCGCTGAAGCGAGCGTATGGTAAATGTGCTTTTTGACATTTGGGGCGCAAAGCATCAAAACCTCGAGCGCACTCAATCCGTCCGCCTGTCATCTCTCACATGCGACGCGCATGAAGCAGCGCTGACGCTGCAATGTCGATAGGTCATTTAATGCAGACATGTTCAGGTGGAAATGCATCTTGACACTGTACAAGTTTGGTTCCGTTTCAAAATTAACACGCCGTCCACTGGAGAACTTGGGCAATGCGGTTGTTTCCTGTTTATAATTGAATTGCTTTTTCTCTTCTTGACATGATTGTTTATTAGACTGTCTGTGCACTCTAGAAGATTGTGTTGTGTGTCAGTGCTTGTGTGAATGGGTTAGTAAGTGTGTAGGATGTTGATGTTTTGTCACTGATACTCCTCAGTCGTAAAAGCTGCATGCAAAGTAGGGATGCACTTGATGTTACAGTACAGAATATTGTAGTGGTAAATTACTTGTGTTATAATGTGGGAGAAGATATCATTCTTAAAACTCAATTTTAATCTTAAAATGAAGTGAAAATCATTTGTTCTCTCTTTCGGAAAAGAAGTGAAAATGTGACGAAATCTTAATCCTCTATAGGCCTCTGTAGTGCTTCGAACAGGAGAGGTTGCAACTCGCAACCTCACCGCTGAAGTAATACAAAATGAATGTCGTCTGGTAATGGACAGATACTTAAACCCTAAAAATCTATATTTGTGGTAATTAATCTAACAAGATCACTAGGAAATATTTGCTATATTCTGTTTCTCTATTAACCATCTTTTATATTTGTTTTTGTAACATCAATTCACTCTATAGCCTCATCATTTTAATGCTGCAATACCTTAATGGTGCGCATTAATATAATCTATTTTAATGAGCTAATGTGCAGTGAAATTTCAAAACTGGGCTTTGTAATGACTCTGCCAGGGCATCAGGAAGCAGCGTTCAAGACCTCAACATAATGTATGAAGCAAAGGTTTTATTAAGTTAGTACCTAATGATACACCATGAAGCGAGCATTATCATTGTAGAGAAATGTTTTTGTTGATCCTCAGGATGGACTGATGATCACTGTTTCGTCTATTACAGTTCACAAAAATGATTTATGTGAAGAATGGTCACTTGTTTGCTGCAGGAGTAGACCTGGTAGGTGCTGTGGCATCAGAGCACAGAGAACAAGAAAGCATGCTTTCCATACTGTTCCTTTAGACCCACTTTAATGGACTTCTTGAATGACAGTCATTATTCCTAAGCCAAAGAAAAACATAGATCTCCCAATGTTATTCCTCCTGACCCTGATGAAGAGAGTGCTTGGAGTAAACAGCATTAGCATCAGCCGGAAGCGATACTTGCGTACAGCAATGTGATGATGTGTGATCCATTCTGATCTAACGCACAGAAGACACAACTCGTAATGAGATTCCTTCTCGTCTGTAGCGAGAGAAAAGGAGAAGAGATGCATTGTTACTGTTTTGCTCCAATAGACACGATGAAGTTTTGTTCCATTCAAAGCACAGAAGGTTGCAAAGTGAACTTGAGCTGTCGAAGTCCATTGTTCCTTTTTTATTGCTTTTCACCTATAATACAAGGAGCTGCAAGTTATTGAATACAAGCATCTACAATGTGAAAAACTTTTAGAATAAAGTATACATTTTGTTTACAATAATATATTACATACAGTAGAAGCGCATACATACTTAATACTGTAATGCAACAAAAATGATCAAAAAAGGGCCTAATGTGTTAATAGTAGTGACAGCAATATGATACTTGGAGGATATTTGTTTGATGTATATTTGTATTCTGTACAACCTTACTGTTACACAATTTCTCATTGATTGAGAAAAAAATCTCATCCTATTTTGACAACCAAAACGTTTTCTGCTGCTTAAAATGTACCTTCTGTGATGGAAAGCATTCATATGTTTTGCATCTGTGAATCATCTGAAAATGGACTGCAGTATTTCATAGGAAACACATCATGTACACTCCACTGCCTTAATTCCTAGTGACAGTCCTAGCTTTGGGTCAACCCTCATTTGCAGAAAGTTAAGCGTTTACAAAACCACATTGTATCGCCAAATCTTGCTCTTCCTGACTTTGCCAGAAACTCCACGATGGAGTACAAAATTAAATTGTCAAAAAATATATTCTGCAGTTTGCCATTCATCAGCAATGGATGGCGACACTGTCAAGCTGTCATAGGACTTAAAAGTACCACACTTCCACACATCTCTTCCACATAAAATCTAGTCTGTTGAATAAGGCCAATATGATTGCTTATAGTCCTTTTTGTCCTTTTTTTTGGAAGCTTAGCAGAATGAATCACCAACCGAATCCTACAACCTCGATGACTTGAGGGTGAGTAAATGATGATGGCCCTTTCAGTTTTAAAGTAACCATTTCTTGTATTTTTGTACCGAGACCACTGTAATTGCTTATCTGTATCCAGTTATCTCCATTCAAACCTGCATCCTTTATTGACAGAGAGTAATTACATACCTCCCAATGAGGATTTGCTACCTAGACAACCACTACTAGATATGCAGGCAGGCAGCCTATTGATAAATCTCATAATTACAACCTTCAGAGGAGCTTTCATCTGCAGCTGAAACTAGCTGTACGGTGGACCACAGCCTATACAATAACACTCGGTTATGCAAGTCATCTGCACAGGGTGACAAATACGATAGGGCACCAGATAAGAGTGCTTAGCGACGAGCACAGGTGGCAGTGGCGTAGTGAAGCGTTCTATCTTCAGAGCTGAGCAGTAATGCATTAGGACAGATTTCACCCACAAGGCACGCTGCCACTGCACTTACAGCTGGTCCCCATTGTAATGATGAATGTTTGCATTTCATTTAGAGCGGTTATCATCTACGTGTGACCAGTTGTAGCAGCAGTCGACAGGTCTTTCATGATCCTAATTGGCACACAGTTTTGCATAATTAGTGGTGCTAGCTAAAGCAAGCATCAATATTAATATTACTTATAGTTTGATTTATACGAGCCACTAAACCCAGAGTCTAACATAGTTAATAATGAATGTTGCAAATCATGCAGCTTTTTTGGGAGAGGTGTGGTGATCTTATGTATAGTTTACATCTTGAAGACAACAAAATGTGTGAAAAAAAGTCTTACAATGAGAGAGGGAGCCAAGTAGGAACAAGAGCACAAAGACTTGAATTGTGCCTTTCTGGTGACCACCAGATTGAGATACCAAACAAAACCTTAAAAACAACCTTGAGAGACCCTGGCAACCAACCAAGCATACTCTAGCTGCTCCCTAGCAACCGCAATGCCTTTGCAACAACATGAAAAACATTGTGTATTGTGGTGATTTAGTTTTGTTTAGTAAATGCTATTTGCCTTATCTCACAGTCCAAACACAGTATGTGAGAAAATATTCCTGCATTGCGTATTTTTGGTTGGTGTAGTATCCAAATACTAAATGTAATGATGATGCAGTGCACATCTCAGGAGGGTGGCTGTTGTCTGTCAGATTCTGACTGCTGTAGTTTATCCAAAGATATGTTCTTGTGGTTTTCTTGTCAGTAAATTGCTGCAGTGGTTTGCAGGTTTAGAGTCTCCCTGTACTATAACAAAGATTTTGATAAAGCATGCACGCATTGTTGTCTTTCTCTGTGAATGCTAGCCACAGGTTTAGAAAAATCATGCAAAGGATTCGATATCTTGGCTAGACTGTATCTGGATTTTACATTTCAGCGCTGAACGTTGTCTGCAGCGCTGCTTAGTTGTGTCAGGCTTTTCAAAAATATGTATTCATGGATCTCATATTTCAGTGAAATGGAAAAAGAGCCTGTAAAGCAAATTGTTTACTAGTACAGATAGACTTGTTTTTCTTCTATAAAATATGCCTGCTTGTATAAAGGAAAAAGTGAACACACACACATCCAAACACAGTATATACTTTTAGACTTGAATGCCTTAGCCGTTCGCATGATATTTGTCAAACACTCTCCAAATGTATTTTTGTAAAGTTAATGATTTCCATCTCTCAGTCATGTCAACAAAGTTTGGCGGTGGCTAATGCTTTGAAGAGTGTCCCACAGTCATAAAGAACAGAGGCAGTCCAGGCTAGAATCCTCTTCAGCTAGCATGCTGCAAATCAGTTATTAAGGAAACCAAGGTCGCCTTAAGAGTCATTATTTGTTGTCAGCTGCCTGCACCTGCTTGGCCGGAGTGTGTGGGGCTCCTGTTTCAACGTCATCCAGTATCTGTATATTCCTGTGCGGGTCTCCTCTGGTAGAAATGCCAGAGATGACAGCACTGTCTGTGCCTCTTGATCCCGGGACCTGTCTGTGCGAAAGGGAGCAGGGGCATTAGAGCGGACAATGCCACTGTGATCCATTCTTAACAGAGGTGCCTGAGCTAAAATGGTGAGTTGGCAGGGATGCCAGCTCAAATTATTGTAACAGATGTTTTCTGCTGCATTTGCACCCCCCTCTGGATGGAGGTGGATGGAGGTTAAAATGTATACTGTGCACTGTGTTCACTTCTTACATTCATGCTACGTAGCAATCTTGCAAAACACTTGTGAAGTGAAAAATGGCCAATGACTCTAATGTCACATACTTGTGTTCAACGTTTGTGTGATCTGTATTAAGTGTTTGCATGGATGTAGCAGCACTACAGTGACCTTTATTGATGGGTCCCATTGGCTAATGCGGTTTTCAAATGTTTTCATCTCCATGGTAACCAAATCATCCCACAAAAGATACCTGGAAAGCTATTTTTAAATTCCTTACAATTTCCCTTGGCTCATATTAAAATGTATGATTTTCAGAGCCAAAAAATCATAAAGTGCCACCAAAAAGTCTGTCGACACCTACTGATCAAGTAAATGGTCACTGCAACCCACAGTCATTAGGTTGTCAGTTTCCTCTGTGTTGTTTAGTAGACCCACATTTATTACATCCGTGAGGATTCCCTCCATGTGACCCTCCATCTCAAGTTACTGCCATTTAAGGCTGTTAACAGTGAAAGATTTTAATGTGATGACCTCCATACAAGCAGGACTTGAAATGTGGAGGAAGACATGAAATTAACAATGGGAATCTAGTCTGCCAAAATGGACCATGTAAATTGGAAATGTTTCTGGCTCTTGACAAAGGTAGGAATCCTACACCTTTTATTACACACATAACCTCTACTAATGATACAGAATCAGTTGTAATGTCAGCTATTAGATTTTAAGCTCAATGATCTGACTCCCGTTTGTAAAAAGCGGAATGAGGTATTTTGGAGCATTTCGTTGAACAAAAATGGTTTAAAACAACCCAGCATTTTAGAGTCAAATATGGATAAACCCAACTGTTGGTTAAAATAAACATAGAAAATGTCCATATATACCCAGCCATGTGTCAAAATAAAATGTGTGTGATGTGTAATAATGAATATGAAAGCAACCCGGGTGAGTACCTGATCAGGGAAAAAAGTGACCTACACATGCGTTTAAGCCTACTTTCTTCAATAAAACACATGTAAGAGATGATAGTGTGTATGATTTATCTTGGATTCGAGCAAGAGTGAGTATTTGCACCTTGCGAGTGGAATCAGGTCAATGGTAATACACCATTTTTGGTTTCCCCAAAGTAGTCTGTTTGCAGGCAGCAGAAAGCCTTCTGCATGCAACGTGCATACAGTCTAACCAAATATTGTTTACTCTGTTGCACATAATAGCACTAAATCAATAAAAACACAATATATTGATTCGCGATATGTCTACTGTCATGTGCCGTGCACGTTTTTGATGGCGTAAGTCGAGCGCAAACGCACCAGGATTCGATAGAATCAAGTTGAGTGTGAAACCACACCAACGCTGCGGGGGCGTCGGGAATGTACTCGGGTTCAGACAGCAGCAAACATACCCTATCTAAAAACAGCCTTTGTCACTTCCTTAATTTGAGAGACCGAATAGTTGCCGCTAAGTTGAAACAACCCAACATTTTTGGTGCACTATTTTGATGTACCCCACCATTCTTTTTTTAGTAATTACTCTGTTGTTTATACAGTCGTAGCTCTTGAGCTAACAAGTGTGTTAACACAAATACAGCATTGTTGATTATAAGAGCAGCTACCTTCCGAAACTGCCATTTAGATGAACTGCTTTTAAATTATTAAATATCTACCATGCCAGTAATGCTCCTGGGGCCATGTGTATTTAATGGGCTTCAATTAGCCAGGCACTCATCAAACTACGTCCAGTGTGTGTGTGTGTGTGTGTGTGTGTGTGCGCGCGCATGCACCCAAGCATTTAAAAGACAGTGAGTGACAGGCAAGCAACCCGCACTGAATTACTGACACAGCTTGCCATGTACTTAAAGCTGGACCGGGTCTTTGACCTTTTGCTGATGCTTTGACAGTTTTCAGCAGCTACACAAAACTCTCCTCCATGCACGGTCACTGTTTGACATATGAACTTGATTGCTTGTTCTGTCTTAGGTAACGTTGCTTTAAAGCACTGCAGGCATTGTCTGTTATTTTGACTGATTAAAAAAACTAATCTCATTTTAGTTATCTTTACTTACTATGTATGTTGTATATACTCGTTGAAATTCCTCCTGAAATGTATTTTTCCGCTTTAGGTGTTATAACCTGCTGTGTTTGATTCAGTGGTTCCCATTTGGGGTTTGGCTGTTTTACCCGGCACTTGGCTTGGATACAGAGGCTTGTGAAACATTGTAGCCTATTACTAGATCGCTAGCTAATTAGAAAAATAAAACTTTGTGACTTACTGTTTCTGCCCAAAGGCATTGCTGTGTCTAAGCATTTGGCTGCATGTTTTTTAACCTGCATGTTCGAAAGGCACCTATGGCTTTTACCCGACACAACATTAGTTTCAACAGCAGAATAAGAATATGAACTTTGTAAAACATGGTGCAGGTATATGTCTATATCATGAATACGCACCATTTTTTCATTATTGATTTAATTTGGCCGGTTGGGCAAGTAAATGTTAATGGTGTTTTAAGTAGTTTGAAGAAATTTCCAAGTTTAATATATAATCAACATGCAAACAGATTGGTGGGGTTGGCACGGTTCTGCTGTGGTGTACACCATACCCACTACTGATATTCTGCTAAGTGTTCTGCAGTTCCCTATCAAAAGCTACACTCGATGCTGCGTTTCAAACGCTATGGGAGAACGTCTTTGTTCGACCGGTTGTGAAGCACGTGTGTCAAACACGCCAAAAATTCTTTTGGCTTTAAATAACCTCGGCAGGTAATTTGGTTAACTACACCAGCACCTGCAGGTTATAAATACGCGTGGCGTGAACGCGTCTTCAGGTTCTTTTGACTTCAAGGACCGCATTGAATGCATGTGTGCACGTGAAGAAGAAGGCAAAGCAAAGCAAAGCAAAGCAAAGCAAAGCAAAGCAAAGCAAATTAGGGCTCGATATTCTTTTGTACTTATAAGCACCAAAGGTTTCTTTAAGTTCAAAATTAAAATAAGAGTGAAAAATAAAGGATCATGTCTAGTCCAGAACGGAAATGTGTGCCTCCGTGTCAGAGGTACCTGGACGAACTGGACAGACATGAATTCTGTTTTGAGTGTTTGGGGGTTGATCATGCCACCCTGGGACTGGAGGGACAGTGCGAACTCTGTGATGTGTTCGACATTCGAGTTCTCCGTGCTCGGTGTTCTTTCTTTAAGAGCGATGGGGTTCGCGGTTCAACGGAGACGGAAGCCGTTTCTCTGGTGCACTCGCCGAGCCGCGACGTCCTCGCGTCCGCTTCCGAACCGTGTCCCGGCACTTCTTCGGATCGGGCGGAGGACGAGGCATCTCTTGTTTCTGCGGGTTTGGAGAGCCCCGCCAAAATGGTGCCCCGTGTGGAAGAGACACTGGCAAGTTATCTCTCCCCTGGGACATCGTCATCCTTGAAAAGCCTTCTCTCCCTACCAAGCCTTGCAGGGTTACATCTGTGCTGGTGGGGAAGGCTTTTCAGGCAGCCGGTCAGGCTGGTGCTGCCCTGCACACCATGGCGGTTCTGCAGGCATACCAGGCTGACCTGCTGCATGACGTGAGCACTGACGGGGTGATAGATGAAACAGCGTTCTCAGAACTACGCCGGGCCACAGATTTGTCTCTCTGTGCGACCAAGCAGACGGCCCTTGCCATCGGCCGTTCTATGGCTGCGTTGGTAACCACGGAGAGACACCTGGGGTTGAACCTCACGGGCATCAGGGACCGGGACCGTGCGCTCCTCCTTGATGCCCCGATCTCGCCTTCTGGACTGTTTGGTGATGCGGTTAATACCGTAGTCACCAGGTTCCGGGAGTCGAGACGCCACGAGGACGCTTTCGTGAGGTATCTCCCCTGTCGTGCTCAAGCGTCTGGAGTGTCGGCCACCCACTCCGGACCAGTTCCCCAGTCCCGGCCAGGCACACAGTCTCGGGTGGGTCCGGTCTACCTGAGACGTGAGATCGTCAGGCAGAGTGTGGCGAATCGCGCCCCCCCTCAAAGAGGCAGGGGAGCGGCCCACCGTGCCCCTCAGGCCACCTCGGGGAGGCCGGACCTGAGGCAGTCCATCTCCTCTAAAAAGAAGAGATCCTGAGATGAGTGTCCCCGGGACTGTGGGGGTGTGCCCCCCCAGGGAGGGGTGCTCAAAATTCCAAGAGAAATTAGAGGCTCCTCTTCGGCACCCTCACAGGGCCGCTTTGCAATCAAAGCCGCCACCGCCGTTTCGGGGATTGGCGGTCTCAAAAATGCTAAATGTTCGGTCGTCTCCTGCCATGATTCAGGACGCCGAATGTCTGGCATCCCCCAACTAGAGGAGGTGTCAACACTGATACCCCTTTCAGAGAAGCTGGCAGCGTGGAAACTACTGCCAGGTATCTCTCCATGGGTAGAAAGAACTATTGCCAAAGGCTACAGAATTCAATTTGCATATCGCCCTCGGCGTTTCAACGGAGTGGTCTCCACTTCCGTCCAACCGGAGCGAGCACATCTGTTAACACAAGAATTACAAGCTCTACTGTACAAAGGCGCCATAGAACGTGTTCCCCCATCAGACAGAATGTCAGGCTATTATAGCCGGTATTTTCTAGTTCCCAAGAAGGATGGGGGGGTTGCGTCCAATTCTAGATCTTCGCGGAATGAACCGCTACCTAAAGACACACAAGTTAAAAATGTTGACAATCAAGATGATTGGGTCTCAAATTCAGTGTCACGACTGGTTCGTGACGATCGATCTCAAAGACGCATACTTTTACATAGAGATCTTCCCACAACACTTTCGGCGGCGAAGCTTACCAGTATCGGGTTCTTCCATTCGGCCTAGCCTTGTCACCCCACATATACACAAAGTGCATGGATGCAGCTCTGGCTCCTCTGTGACTCCAGGGCATCCGCATTTTGAATTACATAGACGACTGGCTGATTTTAGCTCAGTCTCAGGAGCTAGCGCTTCGACATCGGGATGTCGTCCTAGTTCATCTCGAGACTCTCGGGTTAAGACTCAACGTCAAAAAGAGCGTTCTTTCCCCTACACAGAATACAACGTATCTGGGGATTATATGGGACTCGATCGCAATGCAGGCACAACTGTCACCTGCACATGTCGAATCCATTCAGAGCACCCTGAGGAGCATCAGGTTAGGCCAGAGAGTGACAAATCATCACTTTCAAAGAGTTCTAGGTCTCATGGCGGCGGCTTCCACAGTAATACCTCTGGGCCTCCTGCATCCCAGTCAGGAGAGATCTTTTGTCTCAGGCACAGGGGACAGTGTTTCATCCCCATCCCGAGCTGTGGAACCTCCATGTCTGGCCCCTGAAGGGCACCAGCTGAGAGGTTCAGGGCTTCCGCCCGATGTAATAGAGACTATTTTAAGTGCTCCCTCCACTAGAAGGAGCTACGCCCTTAGATGGAGCGTTTTTGAAAGATGGTGCATGGTACACCATGCAGACCCAATTCACTGCCAGATTGTTTCAGTGCTGGAGTTTCTGCAAGAGAAACTGTCCTCAGGGACAAGCCCCGGTACTCTCAGGGTTTATGTGGCCGCTATTTCGGCTTGCCATGCCCTGATTGATGGGGTTTCTGTGGGAAAATACCCTTTAGTCGCCCGCTTTATTCGTGGAGCGAGGCGGCTAATGCCTCCTTCTAGACGGACTATTCCGTCATGGGACTTAGCAATAGTGCTCGAGGGTCTGGTTAGCGCCCCTTTTGAACCTATGGAGTCAGCACCTATCAGGCTTCTGACCTTTAAGATGGTTTTTCTAATGGCAATCACCTATTTAAGAGAATCTCGACCTTAATGTCCTGCTTAATTTTTGCCCCTGGGATGGTCAAAGCTATTCTGCATCCTCACCCGAGTTATCTGCCTAAAGCTCCGTTCTCCACCGTGCATCCGGTTGTTCTTGAGGCCTTCTGTCCTCCGCCGTTCACGACGTCAGAGCAGGAACGATTACACCTACTGTGTCCAGTACGTGCTCTTCAGAATGACATCCACCACACTAGCCAGTGGCGTAAATCAGAGCAGCTTTTCATATGTTATGGGAGCCGCAACAAAGGGGTGGCTGCCACCAGGCAAACAATGTCACATTGGGTAAGGGATGCTATTGCTCTGGCCTATGAGGCGCGCGGTCAAACTTCACCTCTGGGTATCAGAGCTCATTCAACAAGAGGGGTTTCATCTTCTATGGCCTTAGCAAGAGGTGTCCCCTTGCAGCAAGTGTGTGATGCGGCGGTGTGGTCCTCTCCGCACACATTTGTCAGATTTTATAGTCTGGATGTCCACACTACTCCAGGCTCACAAGTCCTGGAGTCTACATCCCAAAGTCACGTCTGATGCCTTCTCTTGGCTTGTGCACACATACCACACAACCGTGGGGGGTCCAGACACCTCCAGTGCGGCTGCGTTGGTATTCTCGTTCTCATAGCGTTTGAAACGCAGCATCGGCCTATGAGGCGCGTGGTCAAACTTCACCTCTGGGTATCAGAGCTCATTCAACAAGAGGGGTTTCATCTTCTATGGCCTTAGCAAGAGGTGTCCCCTTGCAGCAAGTGTGTGATGCGGCGGGCTGGTCCTCTCCGCACACATTTGTCAGATTTTATAGTCTGGATGTCCACGCTACTCCAGGCTCACAAGTCCTGGAGTCTACATCCCAAAGTCACGTCTGATGCCTTCTCTTGGCTTGTGCACACATACCACACAACCGTGGGGGGTCCAGACACCTCCACTGCGGCGGCGTTGGTATTCTCGTTCTCATAGCGTTTGAAACGCAGCATCGAGTGTGGCTTTTGATAGGGAACGTCTCAGGTTACTTGGCTGTAACCCTGTTCCCTGAAAAAGCGGGAACGAGATGCTGCGCCTCAATGCCGCACTGTAGGCGTGCCGGACGTCCTTTCAGACAAAATTGGAACCTGAAGACGCGTTCACGCCACGCGTATTTATAATCTGCAGGTGCTGGTGTAATTAACCAAATTACCTGCCGAGGTTATTTAAAGCCAAAAGAATCTTTGGCGTGTTTGACACACGTGCTTCACAACCGGTCAAACAAAGATGTTCTCCCATAGCCTTTGAAATGCAGCATCTCGTTCCCGCTTTTTCAGGGAACAGGGTTACAGCCAAGTAACCCGAGACGTTACCCTAAATGCATGCAGGCTCTAGAAACACGAGTTCCCGCAGCCTTAAGGAAAATGCCAGATCAATAGGGTAGATGAAGGACTTATTTACTACCCTCATGATTTCACAGTTCACCTCTTCTGCTGTATACGTCTGGCAGCATAAAATCAAGAAAACACTACTGCAAGCCCACAAACACCACAGAACCTAATGTATTTTCACCTTTTACTTTAAGATAAGCCAGAGAAGCGGCCCACTGTGGGATGCCGGTGTGGGCATTATCTTATTTTTTCCTTGTTGATCGTGGATCAGTCAAAGGTGCTGAGACTTCAGCTCTTAACTTAAATCGATTTGAGGGTGATTTCATTAATCTTTGAAATCTATTTGGTTTGTGTGTGCAATAACAGCCGCACAAATAACAGAAAATAATACAGTCTCTGAATACATTTGTTTTCTGCATATTATGTTTGTTAAAACAAATTACTTAATGTTGGCAATGTTCAAGTGCTGCTTCACAAAGGGATTCTATTACTGTTTTGGGCTCTTTGCAATTAGATTAAAGTCCACTTGTAATTCAACTATACACTTAGCGAAATACTAATGCCGGTGCAATATAAATGCACATGTTAATCTTTCCCCCAGTGTATTACAACGTGAAAACCTCTTTCAAGCCTCCTATCAGTGAAACGTTTGCCCCCAGTAGCTCTAGATACAGATCCGCAAAAAGTACTGCAAAAGTAAACAGAATACAATTTGACTGCAGGCTTCCGTTTGGCAAACTATCAGAGCAAAAATCTCCAGACAGTTTTATCAAATTCTCTACAGTGCTGCTCCGCACAGTAGGTTCCAGCGAACACTTGTCACAAACAGGTTGCATTCTCAAATACTGGCACGTCGAGGGATGCATCCGATACTGCGCTCGTGTTCCTGCACTCGTTAAAACTAGTTTGTTGGGTAAACATTGTCACATAGAGAACAAGCGGCTGCGGAAGGGATCGTCAGTGGATTGGAGATATTTCAGAAGCTGTGTATCGATATTTTAGGATGTATGTGACGTTAATTCATTGCCAATATTCTCGGCTGCTGTTGTGTGAGCAAGCGCGTGGAGTGCTTTGAACTCGCGAAGAGATACAGACGAGAGAGTGTATTAAGCGAGTTTATTATCTCAAGTAGCACTGGGAAGTTTGTTTAATTGTAGTGAATTGGTTTGTCAGCTGTCTCAGCTGACAAGAAATCGTGACTCTCGGACTTTCTGAAAGCTACTGGAGAGAAGATGCGAGCAGAAGAGAAATCTTCTTTCTCTCTGCTGTGTGTTTTATTGCAGCTTACTCATTCAGCACCCTCGTGGCTTTCTTAATCGAAGTATTATGATGCCATGTATTTAGTGGAGTTGAAATATGAACAAATTCAATCTTTAGTCCCACTGTAGTCTTCAAATATTTTAATTTTACTTTTCGGTGTTGCCAAACTGTGATTGGTTGCATTTCAGTGATGTGACCTCTTGGGCAGTCCTTGGTCAGTAAAAGGTGCTATGGAGTCCAGACCTTCTGCTGTCCGCCTGAGGGTCTAGTTACCCATGATGAGTTCCACTGCGCTGTAGCAAAAATTACAGCTTTACTAAATACATAAGTACTCACACTAAGTTCTTGGTTGATTATGGTTGTTCACCCGTGGGTCATCAAGGGTGGGCATCAAAGTTACGGGACGTCTTTCACATTCAACCCTTCAAAAATGCATCGGCAATTGCAGGAGCGTGCATGCCAAGTTCTCCAAGTGGGAGGACAAGCTCCTTGCAAGCATGTGTTCAGGAAATGCTAATGTGTCACTCGCCGAATGCAGAGGGGTGTTGTCAACAAAACAGTTGCCAATTAATCACGAAATGGTGTCTGACACTTTGGCATCTAATTTGCTTGTTCTCACACTCCATCCTCTTTTCTCTCTGCAGGCTTTCTGGGCTCTGAGTGATATGGCTGGCGCTCTTCGCAAGCTCGCAGCGCACATCCCTTGCGTGTGGATCGCCCTCATGCTTTTCGACCCCAGCTCGCAAACTGGGTAGGATGATTCATCACCCCTCCCCGTCTTGCTATGCTCTCTGTCTTCCTTTTTCCCCCGTTGCAGGCTCCAGGGATGCATTGCAGCTAATACGTTCATTAATAAGCTTCTATTACTGTATCAGGGGCTTTACGATCTGCAAAATGCCATTGGAACTAACCGTAGTTGGGTGTAAATCGTTGGCACCAACCGCCACGAATTGGATTTCGGCTCGCTTACAAGTGTGACTCAATAAACCTGGAAAGAAACGGATGCCGGAGCTGAGGGACATCGAGACGGGTTTAGCCTAGATTGCACACCAGCGATGCCAGACGGCTTTTACTGCTCATTAGCTCACTCATACATGTCATAATTGTGAAGGTACATCCAGACGGGGATTTAGGGAAAAAGACGATTCTGAGCTCGCGATCAATGTCAAACGTCTGGACTAGCAGTGTCCTGAAGGTTATTGCACTGTATTTATTTAGTCATTATTACAGCAACATTAAATCACACTACTGTTGCAATATACTGTAACATTCAGTGTTTCCTGACCAAGTGTGCGGTTGGTGTACGTTTGTAACAATGGCCTAAATCCAGATCTTCAATCATACCAGATCATCTCCTGTTAGGTGTTTAAAAGGGAATCATTATACTGCAGATTTCCAGCTATTTATCTCCGCTTATGAAGATATATCTGCGTGTTGGTAGAGCGAGTGCGTGTGGTGCCAGGCATGCTCAGCAGGCATCTATTCATCTGGATCCTCACCAGCGTTGTCAGAGTAATTAGTCAAAGAAGAACATTGATTGGAATCTACCAATTCCATCTGCCAGCAACGCAAGCAAATGAGAAACACATGAACGAGAGGGAATGAGAAATATGCATTTAGGGAGGAAGCAGAAAGGTGCCAACCGTTCGTTTAATGTCCCGCACACATAATATTCAGCGGGGGTCACTGAAAGTGGTCGCCTTGCTTTGTGAGAGGCAATTCATTTTCCACTGTGTCAGCAGAGAAGCGCTGTACTGAATTTAATCCTGTGTGACAGAGCATCCCTCCCCTTATCCACCTCTCAAGTACATCACACCACCTCAAAAACAACACCACCTTTTTGCCAGGCGACAATTTCAGATGATAAAAAATCTTGTTGTGGGACTTGTGAGAAGTGATGCTGTTTAGTGTCAATGAAATTTGCATATGCACATGCACAAATAGATTTGAGTACAAGAGCTGAGGGAACGTTTTGGCAAATAATGGCTTGGATTGCGGTCTGTTCCTCACACAAAGCAATGGGATGGCGTTAGAAGAGCAGACAAGTCATATGATCTACATCTACAATACTTTTGTGTACAGTGCTTTCAGAATCAGAATCAGAAAGAGCTTTATTGCCAAGTATGCTTGCACATACAAGGAATTTGTTTTTGTGACATAACCTTCCAGTACACAGAGACAACAAACAGACAAAAATAGGCAAATAAATAAGTGTATAAACAATTGTGCTAGAAATTATAATGGGATAGGATTAAGTAGATGCAGGGATGTACTAGGATGGAGGGGTAACAAATAAATATAAGATATTGCACATTTTTATTACATAAGTGACAAGCCTAGCCTGACAAGCCTAGCCACTTTAAAATGTTATTTTAATGAGCTCATGGGAGTTCATTTTGTGGGTGAAATGTTTCTTTCAAACCTTTAATCTAACACAGAGTTTGTTTGTATTATCTCAGGCTTCAAGATCTTTCATCAAGGACTTTGTTTCTGCTTGTTGGCCTGTCCCAGAAACAAGGGCTTATTATTTTGTTGTAAATAATTGATATAGATTAAAAATACAAAAGCAACCAGAACAAACAATGCTGTTAAATAGACAAACCGGGCCCTTGTTACAGTTTGCTTCATGGTGCTATTTACATTCCTATGCTGAATACGTTCGCGACTAAAGTAATGGACTTCAATAACGCCGTTTATTCCGCTGACCCATTTCCCGTACAGTCAGAGAGGTTTCTTTGGATTTTATAAGCTTTTATTGTGATTCGTAGGCACTTTGTTGTTTAGCCTCATCCCAAGTAAATTTGATTTCAGCCTTCCCAGGGCTATCCAAATAAAACGTTTTTTTTTTCTTTAATGCAGAACAGCATTCGAAAAATGTGGTAGTTTGAGAAAATGGAGCTACGGGCATTAAAGATAGTGTTCTACTTTAAAGAAAACATGTTCAACCTTGTCTGTTAGATTAGAATGTAATTTAGGAGACTTTTTGAAAATTGGATTGTATAGTTTCATGCATCGAGATCGGTAAGTGTCAGTACTCCACTTACAGCCAACATCTCAATCCAACATCGGCATATCAGAGATACTGCTGGAAGACGACATGATAACAAAAGGGCTCTTTATCTTGTGCGCAGTGTCCTTGCTGTTCCCTCCTTCAAATATATTTGCCTGTGATGCTTCGGCAAGCTACAAATATGTTGTTAAACAAGACTAAATGACTACTGACAATTCTACATTGACTGCCAGGTTTTGATATTAATCTATTCTGGACGGAAGATCAAACAGTCGCAATCCCCTTGCGCATACTAACAAGGCGGCGACCTCAATCACAGGAAAGGCAAGCAAGGAAGAGGCTTTTTGACGTTGACCACAGTGTTTTCCTCTGCACTTTTTTCTCCTTGCACTGCAGAGGGATGCAATCTTCACGGACAGCGTGTATCTGAACATATTTGCGTGGCTTCTCGAAAAATTTAGATGGCTTGGAGGAGCCATGACCATGTTTTGGAATAATCCGTTTAGACTTCAGAGCAGCAGATTGCTTGTGCCTCATGAGTATCAGCACTGTCGCTCTGTGAGTCCTGCGGGCTCGGTGATGTCCAACGATACCATCACACGACTCCAAATCAGCTTTGCTCCATCACAAACAAAAATCTCATATTAGCTTATGTTACCCTCATTGCCCATGTGTGCTCCGGGCTTTGATTAAACCATTATTCTCAACAATCCAACGTTTACATATGAATGAGCCGCCTGTGTTTTGCCTTCCCAACAAAGTGTCGCACAGACCCCAATCCCCAATGCACACATAAACAGCCCATTCGCGGCATAATCTAGGGCTAACGATTGCGAATGGGTTGAGCTTCTTTCGTTTTCTGTTTTGTTTGGAATCAGTTTCAACGCACCCGTCCGAAGTGACACAAAATCAATGGAAGAGTGAGGGAGAGTGCCGTATGGATCGCCTCTGAACTTCTCCTCTCCCTCTCTCCAGCTCTTCACACATGCATTATTCACAAGCTTCTGGAGGATTGCGTGGCTTTGTGAGATGTGACCCAACCAACACGTAATATACTGTCAATGGCTGGAGTGAGGTTGTCAAGGTTAACTTGTTACAGGGTGTTGGGAAAGAGTAGGTGAGGGACAACGGGTCTCTTAGCAATCAAATGTTGGACAGATCCTCTGCCCTCGTCCTTCGCCAACTGGTCCATTTATCAAAATACAGTTCAATCACCACAGAGAGCATAACATACAGTACACCAGTTAAACAGCAATGGACTTGTTAATAGTCGTTTGTGCCGAGCAAAACCTTTCTCATACACTATAATTAGTTTTGTCTAGTTAGGACACAGTGTTAGCTATGATTGAAGGCCTATATAACACTATAAATGTATATTATATATATATATATATATACGTTATACTATTGCTGTCCTTCTGAAACCTTGCATGTCCAAATTCACTGTTTTGAGTGGCAAAATATTAAAATCATGAAATAAGGAGATACGAGGTTTCAGAAGAATATTTCTGAACATTTAATATAATGTGTATTTAAAATATATAAAAATATTTCCACCGCCTCCGTATTTGAGTTGTTACTCAAGATTTTATCACAATTTTGTCAGAATCACAAAAACAAGCCAAAAGCAATATTGCATGGCTTCCGTGTGTGGCATATGAATTTGATGTACTGTTCTTAGAAACAGTATTTTTTTAATTACTTATCGCTGCATATTTTCACACAAAATTTGCACGGCTCCAGTTCTGTCATAAAAAACTACGGACATTTGGATGAACTCCTGTAAGATAAAAAACAAACCATTAATTTAGCTTTGACTCTAGCTAACTTTTGCTACATATTTTAAATCAGCCTTTTTTTACGTCCGCCCATACCGGAGCAACAGTAGCTATGCAAACTTCCAGTTGAAAAAAGCAACATTATGTTGCTACTTCTCCATTGTCATTAAGTAGCAGGGATTCAGCAAAGAGATAATAACCGACGCCATGCTAATGTTATATAGTGCGCTCCAAATGCTGCAATTCGCATGATAATTAGCCAATATTTTCCTACACGACTCATTGTATCATTACTCCACTTGTTGATAAACGGAGTAATAGCATTGTCAACATCACAAATGTTAAGTGGCTGATGGTCTCAGCTGGCTATGCTAGAATCTTATTATGCTCCCTGTTGGCCCAGCAGTGGGTATATCTGAAGGGCTGCAGGCCAATAAGAGGAAATCAAAGTCACCATCCCGCTGCAAGGGACAAACAGCACCTCCTTTTTGCCACAGCAAGGATCTTCTTGTTGGGAGGATGGCATGCATCAAGTATGTCATGCAAGAGAAGAAGGGGAACAAGGTCTGATTCTGTCAAGATTTGAGGTGCAGATAACCTATGAAGGGCCACTCTTTGTTTTTTAAGTACAGTATTATAATATGTTCAATTCATAGTCCGTTTCCTCCAGGGTGCTCTGCAGGACTTTTAAAATGTGCAGCGATGCTCTGGAGCTCCTGTCTAGATGGTAATGTCAGATGTGGATGTTTTAATCCTCCCCGCTGATTTGCTTCTTAATTGCGCTGAGGGAAAATCACAGGTTTAATACAGCTGCACCGTTCTGAGCACTTTTCCATTTTTCAAGCGTCTGTCTTCCTTGTCATATTTGACAGTAATGTTTCATGTTTTTGGGGGGAATCAGAGTACTTGCTGTATGGTAAGCTATGCAGTATTGAAACACAGCGTATCTGTTGGACTAATGCTTTTGGGGGTAAAATATGACACATGACGATAATATAATATTAACTGTGATATAAATTGCCGCCATTATAACGTAATAATGCTAATGCAAATAATTCGGCATCAGTATCAACAAAATGAAATTGGTATTACTATTACTAATGTAGCATTAAATATTACAGTTTAATCTAAAAACAACAAATGGAGTCAAGCATGATTTTAAATTGTGACTAAGTTGTCAACTGCCTCGGAAGCAAAAAATATAAAAAAGTCAAAAATATGTTCATTCAAAATCCCATATTATTCAGTCAAGCAGCCAGATTTATTGTAGCCATATTATTTAGCCTATTAAACCTTAATAATGAAATTATTTCCCCCTTAAATTTCTAGGTTTTTTTCAAGGTCTCTTAAGACCCTCCTCCTACAGTTCCTCATTGCTTCTTTTTACTTGGCTGCTACGGGGAATACGGTGGATCGCAATGCTTTTGAATTCAAGGTCCCAACAACATTCGCAGGTCCTTTTACTCACAATTTCCTCCTTCTAGAGCTTCGCATAACTAGAAGAAAGTCCATTTATCTTTCTGTAAATAAATGCTTGGTCCTCTTGGAAGTTGTTGAGGCCCACTGGTGGGTCACGGCCCCCTGTTTGCGAAACACTGGTCTATCAGAAAGCTTTGGTACAGACAGCACTGATGATCAGCTGAATAAAAGACAACTTTTGGCTTATTTTTAAGAGCAGTATATGTGAGCAGTGACATGTTCGGCGTTCCAATCATAGTAATTGCATGTTTCTGTACAGCTTGGGATGTATATTCAGTAAGTGCCATTCCCACTGAGCTTTTGAAATGGAATTTGAACCCCTTTTGTGTTTGATGTATTTCTTGCAGCCACAATCTACAGTTAAAACACATGGCATTTATGTGTTCTGAATCTGTTTTTGCAATCAATAAAATACTCAAAAGTAGGTGTAAAGAATAAATATTACAATGTCCTTAAAATTCACTACATGCAGTGTGTAAAGTGAAGGAATAACACATTTATTGGCATGGGAAAAAAGGAGTCGACTCTCGAGTTGAATCACTCGAATGGTCAGATTTGCGTCACTCTGTGTAATGCCCAACTACGGTCCATTTGTGACACTGCACGCGGTTGACCAATCACAACAGACTAGACCATCTGACCAATCAGATCAGAGAAGGCTGACAGAAAGGAGGGGATAAGACAGATGACTCACCAAACGAATAATTTGAGAGTCAGCCAAGAAGTAAGGGAATAATAACTGCCTATTATTATAAAAGGAAAATGTTTTTACTCCGTGTATGTATGTAAACTTGTTGTCGGACACAACATTTTTGCTGTAGTTTTGCAGCAGGGTAGCCAGTAACTTACTGTCGATTTAATTACTTTCCTATAAGTACTGTTTTCCATTTGAGTTAAACTTTACTTCAACCAAAATTAAATCACTTTGACTTCTGAGATTCAAAATGAGCAAGAAGAGACTGGCATAAGCACAGCAACGCTGCAAAAAGGACATTCTTGCTAAGCATTTTTGTTACAAAACAATTACATAACAGGAAAAGTGACCTAACATATTTAGTATTGTTTCATGAAAGAAAATATTACAAATTGTAAATTAAATCTACAGCAAGTCACTGACAAACCTGCAGCAAAACGACAGCAAAGTTTTACTGCGTACAAAATTGATTTTGGCTAGACCTCAGGTCAAATTTTTAAAGCCTCTATTCTGTGAACTGAGACTATGACCCAGATGTGAAGGCTTGCAGTCAAGTTCACCCTGGAGAGAATCTTGACTTCCCAATGGTAATGATTCTTGTCTGAACTGTTTTCTTTGCTTTTCTTAAGATTAAATTACTTTTATGTTATCTTGCATTAAATTACAGCATTAACAATTGGCATTTTTTAAATGGCTGCATTGCCTCTAGTAGCCCTAAACAATGCCTCAGCAGAAAATGTAGTTCCATCTTATGTTATAGTTTAACAAGATGTCAGATTATAGAGACCTATTTAACCAATAAAGATCTTTCATGTAATGTAATATTTTCGATTCATGTAATCTAAAATGCCTGTCTTGATTCACCTATATCTCTTATCTATACAGTCGTATAGTCTTATCTCTTATATCTGATGCACAAACAGTAAACAGTAGTAAAATCATTCCATGCATTGAGAAAACGGCATATACATGGCTAATACATGACCACGAAAAGTTCAATTTGAGACACTAATAAAATATTACAGGGCAGTCATGACCTGTCTGAGGCTGGGTGGAAAATCAATGTTCGCTCTGACATCCTTGGGCTACCTAATGAAAGCTACAAACCATCTGTGAAATAAAGAATAAAAACTGAAATAAAAGGAGGATGAAAGACATTTAAATTGAAGGAATTGTACAGAATAATCATTCAGATCAGTGGTTTTCAATGGATTTTGCTTCAGGCTCAGATCTGACATTGGTCATCAAGTGGCGATTGAAGACGATTGTTTATCGTCAGGTAAAAAAATCCTTAAACACTAAAAGTACAATTTGTTGAAAATGCCATGAATGATTTAATAATATAGGTTGAATAAAAAAAACGAAACCCTGGGCATAATGTTTTATTGGTATTAACGCCTTTATAGCATTTGTCCTATGTAGACTTATTTAACTCTACTGTACCAGTTTAGATATTTAGTAGATTTATAAATAATTTTCCTATACGCAGATTATCCTAATTTAGCAGACAATATCTTGACACAAGGATACGAAAGTTTTTAATGAACGAGGATAAAAAATTGCTTTAAAAGAAAAGGTTGCACACTTAAGTGTCAGTTCAGCTTCTTTTTAAACTACTTCAGAGATTTGTACTCCCAGACATGTCTAAATGAGGGACTGAATAGGCTCTTTAATACATTAGACTACCATTAAGTGTTTTATGCTGACAAAATGAAGAAATGTAGATGCAGACTTTCAAGTGAGAAACATTACATCAGCACAGCTTAGCATTTGATATATTTTAATGACACTTTGTGCCATTGTGCAACCTTTAAGGGGCGTTCGCCCTGACGGATATTTTCACGGAGAGTTGATGATAAGAGGCAGGGCAGGTAAACGTTGCAAATTTGATGTGGGCATGTCCGGCAACCCGACAAAATCTGGAAGAGAAATATTATGCAAATAAGCAACCACACAATGATAGCGGAGACAGTGAAGGCAATTTATATAGAAACGCTCTGCCCCCCAGAATCTTCATTTTTAGCTGCAAGAATTTTGATTTGTTGTTTAAATTGCATTACAAATTCTTAAAAAAGCACTATTGAAATAATGATGATGATCTGAGATAATATAATATCAAACTGAGGTCCCTATAAAAATGTGTTTTTGTGGGTTGTAATGAAACACAGATACAGTTTAAAACAATAGTTATCAAAAACAAGGTCTCTAATATTCAGACAACTTATGTTTTTTGTGGTAAATCCTACCTTGCCTTTTTATATTTTGTAATAGACTATCGTAATGAAACAGTTTTTTTTATATCTGTTTTGCTTCCCTGAGCAGGTGTATATCAACATTCATATGACAGTCATTTCCTGAATTATAAAGCACCCCTGCAACATTCTCAAGCCTGTAATCTACTGTATAATTCAAACACGTTACACAATATTTCATTTCGACACCACTTCACTCTGTTGAAACATTACATGTGTGTACACACACAATGGTGCGTCTCACTGAAATGAATCACATTTGCTACTATTCGAGCCTTCTGAATATTTTTCTTTGCCACTTACTGACAGATAGATGAAAAGGGAGAGGTGTGCTGTCAAGGGAGAGAAGATTACAAAAAATACAGGGGAAGAGAATAACTACTACTGTATGTAGAGCAACGTATGGGAGGCTTGGGATGGGGTGAAGGAAGGGTGTTACGGGGAAAAGTCAATTTTTTATTTGCAGGGATGATGTGGTGGTAATGAAGAGGGATGAAGCAGCTGCAGCCAAGGCCCGTGATCCTCCAGCAATCCAGCCCCGCATTATAGAGAGACAGAGAGAGAGACAGAGAGAGAGAGAGTCTAACCTCGTAACACCAGATGGGGACACATATGTCTTACGTATGGCTGCGCACAGCCTTTACATGCTTCCTGTCACATCTGCTATCTGACTGACTGTGTCATGTGAAATCAAGAAGCATTTGCTAAATCTATTCATTGTTGGATTTTTTGATAGTATTTGGGATCCAACATGATTTATACACCCAAGGTCTACTTATAATGTTTGCATCATGTTTTGTTTTCAGATTTTCTCAAAGGTCTGTGTCCAGCTGTGTCCTAAAAAAAACGAATCCGTAGTAAAATGAAGCATACAGGGTAACAGCGTCTTACTGTTGTGATCTGAAGCTTCATCCTCGATTGTGCTAATATTAGTATCACAAGGAAGGCATTTCAAAGACACTGCACAATATCTTGTAATCCTTTGAGACATCACTAACGCTTTTTTGCTCAAGTAATCCTGTGTTTGTGTCTCGTATTGACTTATCTACTGTATGCATGAATCAGTCGCTGGGGATAACAAGGCAATGGTGTAGAAGTGGATGTGGTCTTTTGTCACACTATGATATCATAATGACACAAAATCTGACAAAACAAGAATTGTTGGAGTAACAAAAAAGTTTTGAACTCTGAAACTCACTAGATGTATTTATAGTACAATAACCTTTTATAGTTCATCACCCTATAAACTTTAACTTGGCATGCTTTGTACATGAGCATACTCTAAAAAAGTGCTGGATTGTTTTTGACCCATGCTGGGGAAAAATTGGACAGAACACACTGCTGGGTTAAAAATGACCAATGCTGGGTCATTTTTAACCCAATTGCTGGGTTGTCTTTAGTTTTTGACCCATGTTGGGTGACTGTTGGAAAGAAAACACTGCTGGGTTAGAATTACGCAATGCTGGGTTAATTCAACCCAACTGGGTTGTTTCCACTCATGGTTAGGTAAAGACATCCCAGCAATTGGGTCACTTTTAAACCAGCTGTGTGTTCTGTCCCATATTTACCTAGCATGGGTCAAAAACCACCCAGCACTTTTTGAGTGTAGTATCTAAAATCCAGGGCTTTCTGTGTGCTGTTCTTTTTCTCAACATATTCTGACTTGAGCCAGTAAACTAGAAAACTTGCAGCCCCTTTGACACACACTGTCAACCACCTTTTATGCTCCCAGAACATGCTATCAACCAGTGAGCAATTACATAGCAACGTGTTTAAAAACACCTTAGTAAGATTGTTATCGTACTTGCTTGTTTTTTGCCACATGTGGAGGGATAGCAAAGAGAGAGAGAGAGCACGTGAAATGATGGGATCTTTTTAGCCAGACTTTATCTTTCATCACCGTTCTAAGCTCCAAATCAGGGAAATAACCACTTTGCCACGGCTCCAGTAAAAACCTATGTAGCTGTAAATGTTCCTCTGTGGTGTACAATCGATGCTGGAGCCCTACGTTGCACGAGGCATGTAGAGAGGAACACATTCGAATAAACCTTTGTTAAACTTCTCAAAGGTTTGCCATAAGGATTGTAGTGAGGAGTTGCGTGGGAAGCAACAAAATCTGATCGTCTTTTTTTTCCCTTCTGTTTTACCCCGACAATCACTTCATAGTTCACATACTCCCTCCCTCTTTCACTCGCTCTCATTCGCCTCTTCTTTCTTTAATGGGCTGTAAATTACCTTTAAAGATTCAGCTTCAGAGGGTTACATAAACCCTCTGAAAATCTAGTGAGCTAACTTGAAGGAAGACTTGGAGCGTAGCCTCATGAATCCTGCTAATAAACCTCTGGTTTGAGTTCAATGAACGGCCTTCCTCACAGAGTGAGGTTTTCCAGCAAGTACCAGGCATTCATTAGCTTCAAGTCGATATTGAAAAATGCAATCTGGAGAAATTGCGAGCAGTGGAAAGGAATGAAGCGCAAACCCATTGCCCCAGTCGATCAATTGGACGTTAGCTGCTATTGTTCAACCTGTTTGGTTTCTTTTGGTTGCCTGTACACGTTATCTTCTCGACGCACAGGCAATGTCAGGAATGGTCATAGACGCAGGAACAAAGGAGCCTGTCTATATTGTGAGTTGCTAAATACAGCGGCCGTGTAAATGTCAAGGGGAATGGACTGCATCGTCCACCGTCTATTAATAGCAATGCGCTGATATGCAAAGATGCAGTTGCAGTGAGTGACATTTAGTTATGCGTGAGGCGGAACGGACGCAAACAAGTTTTCATATGCAAGTAGCGCACTTGAGTGTCATAAAAATATTGCCTTGCTTGGAGTGTGCTATCAATCAGGGTGGCTTGTGTCTGTTTTTGAAAACGGTTCCCTGATATGAATACGTTATCAGGACCCCCTTTAATGATGACACACTGGGAAGGCCTGCAGCTTTCAAAATGTCATGTCACTGAGGGTCCGGTTGATCCCCCCCATCGGCCAGCTGACACGAACAGATCTCCACTTGTGATTTACGAATACTCAAGCAGCGGGTGAGATGCAAAAGGCCCCTTATCAGTCAATCAATGCGGCGCTTTCTGCTAAGCCCCCGCCACATTCGGATGAAGCGAGATGCAGGGTGAGAAGATGTGTGAACCCATAGAGAAAACAAATTAACACTGGACGGAGCCTGGACCACTCTTGGTGCGAGCCGGTGGTAGTCGTGCTGCCATGTTTGCCGTCTGCGCTGCTGCTTTTTCAGCTCCAGTATAAAGTTGACAGCCTCTTGAGAGAAAAATATGCCAGAGTACTTTATTGGCAAAAAACGGTGCGCAGGCATTCTCTTTAAACACACTCTAGCGCTGCAGAAAGGCTTGTTTTTTTGCGGGCTTCTGTTATTTGCAGCAACAGGAAGAGGCATTTTGGTCATGTTTCATTGTGATGATCTCTTTAATGGACCCTTGTGAATGTTTTTCAGATGTGCAAAAAGACAAATTATCCATCCCCGCCTTTCAAAAGTTTCATTCGTAGGGTAAAACTGTCTTGCAGTGCTTTATTTTCCTGTCACAAGAGAATCAGAAAGGCTTTTGAAATACAGTCACATGGATCGGTATGTTCGCGAGTGAAATTTTGATAGACTGTTTTGGGTTCTATTTTCGTCCTTCAAAGGTCAGCATGTAATTGGTCCAAGGTCGGTTCCATCGCAGCTTGATTTGATTGAGGACAGCACTCATTATCTTGTCAGCTTTCTGTATGTCATGCCCTCCATCGTGGCACTGCATTGTTCATGGGGGAATCACAAGCCCAGCAAGACATAATTATTCTGCATATTTCAGGTAATTAAAGAACCAGGGGTTGACTCCATATTCAAAACCTATTTGCAACTCAGGGAATAATATGCGACCGAATCCCGGAGCGGGGATTTTTGCAAAGCCATATTCAACTGTGATAGGTTTCATTAATCCACTTGAACTTTTCTCAAATCTGTCACTCTTTCTGTTTTATGTATATCCTTTTTCTCACTCGAGTTCTTACTGATGTAGCATTTTCTTGGTGTGCAGCCTGGTAGCAGCATAGTCCATGGACCACCCACAATCCGTCCACTTGTCGTATGATATATGTACAAAACTGTCAAGTATAAGCAGAAAATCAGCAGTCTATCTGATTGGCTGATTGCATACAACTTCAGCGAGTCAGCCCACCTATCCTCAATGTCATGTTTACAAGGAAGTAGGGTGATACAGTGAGAGCCCATACTTTAGTTAAATACTTTTTAGCATTTCTCCATAATTTGAATTGAATCAGCTCAGCATTTTTGTGTGTAGATCAATTTGATTAAAGCAATTCTATTTCGTATCTCATTTTAGTTCTTTGGACTTTACAGTCTTTCCTGATACTGTATGTCACTATTAGGTGATTATTTAGGTTATTTACATAATTTTCACATTTGTTAAAGGTTGTCAAAGCTGTAAAATAGTCAATGATTTGGCCAAATCGTAATAATGTTTTGGACCGTTTATCGTTAACCAATTTGTATAATTGTGACAGCCCTAGCTGTACAGACATATTACTTTATAGAAGGATTTGGTCATCAGCTACTGTTCCTTCTGGATCATTGCATCGTTTGTTTCAGAGGAAGATGTAAGAATCAAGAAATCAGGTATATAATAAAAAGATCTAAGACCCATTTAAGTTCAGGCTTTGGTTGTTTGTATCGTTAGATACGTTAGATGTTATTTTTTTCCTTAGACTGGTCAAAGTGATTCACAGTGATGGCATTTTCCACCTGAGGCGGCATCAACCAGATGCTGACCAAGATCTCTTTCAATCCATCCCTGAGCCTCACACTTGTCTTGTTATCTTGCTTTAGTTTGTAAGCATCGAATTCCAAACTTCCTCAGTCTCTAAACCTGACCGTTTTTTCTTTCTTCTCCGCAGGGCCGTAACAGGACATAGAGAACCCATTCCAGATGACAGCAAAGACAACATCACCATCTTCACTCGAATCTTGGACCGCCTACTGGATGGTTACGACAACAGATTGCGCCCAGGACTTGGAGGTAACTAAACGGTTTTTCTTCCACACGGTCCCCAGTGTAAATATCCCTGCCTTATTGCTCAACAGTGATGAATTGCTTGATCGCCTCGTGGGACGAGTGTGACCTTCCTCAGCCGTCCTCAGCCTCGCTCTCATTATTGACATATTTTGTCAGGCGGCACTCTCGGAAGTCTCGCACCTCTCAGATCCATAACAGATTGTGTTTTGAAGCAGTGAAATTACTCATCTTCTCTCTGCACTGTAATTTTTATCAATAGGAAACGCTGTCGCAGAACACTGCTCTCTTGAGATCACTTACAAATCTTAAGTTTAAGGAGCCCCAGGAGACGCTTGTGTTACAGAACTCTGATAAAAATAAAGAAGTTTTGCCCACTACTGTGATGTTACGACCACCGAATGCTCCATTAATCTTCATGAAGAAGTTGATCGGTTCCCCTGATCATTGTGGTCAAGGGCCTCATTTTGATTCGTCTGCTATCTGAGGATCAGTGATATGGTGCCTATTCTGGCAACGCTTTTAAGTTTATTTTACTTTTGCGGTATATGTTGGTTTTAGTGACTGGTAATCCTCTCGAAAGTAAAATCGCATTCAGTCAGAGCATCAAAGTTTAAATGCTCTGATTTCCAGACATGAATGTGTCATATTCAGTCTCCTTATGACATTTTCAGAAACGGTCAGCTGAAATCCATTAGAGCATCTCCCTCTGTGTATGTTTATAATTCACCACGGAGGTCTGACAGAGTGAATCTCTAGTGACCTCTAAAAGTACAGGGCCTCAACTGTGAGCCCAGTGGTGGCCAGTCAAAAACCGTGATGTACATTTTTGATGAATGGGTGAATTCACATTGGCGCACTGAGAGCTGTGGCCCATTGCCACGGCGGAGCTGGATGGCTTCCATCGACTGTTCAGACAGACTTTTCTCTTCCTGTTGTCTGCGCAATTCTGGCCGCCGTCCAGTCAATTCTCTCAAGCTCCATCAAATCCTTCCGTTTCAGCCCTGTTTTAAAGTTCAGTACACAACTTTAAATCTTTTTTACAACTTTTCACGTCTATTAACTGGAACACTGAGACAAAATGACTCCATTCACTAACGCATAGCACAGGGTGCACTTAACCAGGTTAGGTTACCAAGGGGTACTTTTACATTTGATTTGTAAAATGTAGAATTTTTTTTATTAATAGACAATAAAACATTGCAGAAAACTATTTTCTATATGATGAAATCATAAAATAATAGTTATTTCATGTCTTAATTTAGCTCTTTCTTACATTTCAGAGAGTGTGACTGAAGTGAGAACAAACATCTATGTGACAAGCTTCGGACCAGTATCCGACACCGATATGGTACGTGAACTCTTTCGTTGCATTTATATATGAAGACTTTGGTGCCAAAATAAAAAACTCAGTTCTTTTCAAAAATCATGTCTTTTATTGTGCATTCCAATTAATATCAATCGAACTGCGATTGGTTTGTTTTGATTTAAGCCATAATAACTCTTCAGTTTCGACGTGTGTATTAGCTTCATTGGTGAAATTTTGTATACTTAGTTAAATCTTCATCTGCGCTAGTGTCAATATTTGTTTCAGATTTATTGCTTTTCAGAATGCGGCATGGTTTATTGTTGATGGTGGCAGATAACTGCATGTGAGAAAATGAGATGATTCCAATTTAGAAAGAATTGTATGTCATAGGATATGACACAGTACCGTCCTTAATTTCTCTCTGTCCCTGTGATTGTGTGAGCTCTATTTTCCTTTATGGACTCATTTAAGACCCAAGCTAATTGGTCGGGAGACGGCACAGAGAAATGCATGCGTCTCAATCACACACACAATTGGCTCTGGTACGCAAGAAGAATCGGCACTGCCGTGCGGCAGCACTTTGTATTTTTTATGAGATGTCATTTCTAATAGCGAGAAGACAACATCACGATCTGTCAAATTATACGGAGCGTGAGATGATACTCAAATTACGCAGCGATAATTATCAAGGTTAACGTTAACGTAATCGACCTATAAAGTTGCAAAATTAGAAAATTTAAAAATGGGGCTCCACTTCAAAAAGTAGAACAGCTGTTGTGAAAGACCAATTAAATTACATAATTTCTGTTGCACAAAGTACAATGTCTCAGGAAAGTTTAGCGGGGAATGTAATCTGTGGTGTATGAACCGTTTGAAATGTTCTCAGATGCATCCCAAAGTGTCTCTATCAAGATGTTTGGGCACAGCCCAAGCACCCAGATTCTGGTTAGGAAGTACCAGAGTCAGAAAAGTCAAATGATGATGCATTATAACCATCTCTCCACTGGCTGAGGACCACATGATCTCTTTGTTCCAGCCAAGAGGATTAATAGGTCAACCTCATCATCAAACCTATGTGAGCATATGAACTGAATGGTCAATCCCTGGACAATTGACCTGGGACATTACTCTGTAGGTGTACCTTTCATCACAGACCTAGAAGGACCTTTAAATAGTCCACTATTCCGCTTGATATCTTTTCATATTTCAACACTTGCCGTCCCCAAAATGTTCACTGGTATTTCTGCAGAAGTTTGCATACATCCTGTTCGTCACACAACTTTTTGCATTCATTACAGGATCTCCAGGGAAACCTTTGCCTCATGGTATTTCAAATATGCACAGCCTCAGCAACGTCAGCCCTCCTTAATGTAGTTCGCTGGATATTTGCTGTATTACGGAAATCACATTTTGACGTTTATATACTGAGCCTGCATTCTTCAACGCTTCAGCATCTTTTGAAGTTTTGCATACGATTCATCTTATTGTGAAGGTCTGAATGGAAAAACTCTTCATAATGCATTATTGATATATCAGATGGCCATAGATGTCAAGTCCTGTAGATGAATAGACTTGTATCTCTGAAGTCATGACTTCGCTGATCTAAACTGGCGGCTGTTTTCCCTGTACAAGATTTCTGGTCCTAGACTGTATTTATTCACAACTATATTAACTGTTTTCCTGCAGTCTGCTTAACGTATTCACTACAATTTACATTATGTTGACATTCATGCATCTGGCAGAGGCTCTTATCTGAAGCTACTACCAATTAAGCTAAAGTTTTTTTTCAAACCCGTTCCGGTTCTGTTTATCAAGTTTTTTTATTTCAGTTTCAAACCATTCCCCCGATTTGCACGTCGAGAGCTGTTTCAACAGTTTGTGCAAATGTCAGGTTTGCCTCTGATAACATTATCTGTTGTCAGGCTTTGTAGCGAGTCTCTTCCGTGATTCCGCTCACGCTTATCCAGATTTGTCACAGGCTCATTGTTCACATAACTTTGTGTGGATTAGCACCAGAGTACATCACAGAGCTCGCAGTGTTAAGACAAAACTGTTCTGACATCTACGGCTCGACATCTTTACCTCGTTGCTCTAGCGTTACACAGATATCCATCTGCTTCTCTTAGATGTGTGTTTATTAGGTCTCATTTAAGCCGAGCTGACACTACAGTAGCCTACTGTGAGATTACTTGAATTGCTATGGCACTTACACCACACAACAAAGTTTCTTATCATCTTTTTGTAGCAGCACGCACACTACACAACACAACGCAGACGAAGTGCACTAACAACAAATCCCAATTCTTCTACTTATACTATGCCCTTAAAGTTTGTACTGTTTTTGTTATGGAAAAGTATATGCATTTTAGTGTGTAGCAAAGCTTTATGCACGCACTGAGACATACTAACGCGAAACGGAAGTGGCCGTTGTTGCCTAGACGACACTGCGATCCTTAAATGTCACAAACATCAAAATACATCTCTTCCTTGCATTTAAACATTTATTCATTCATTATTTAATATAATGTTTACTGTATACTTACATTTATTAATTAAGCGAAGCATCGTTTATTTAACTTTATTAATGCAGTGGAGCGTCATAAGCTCCGCCCTCTTGTTGTGAGTTGTGGGTAATATCAGCCGTTAAGTGTCACACTTCGAATTTTGACCAGAAACAGTAGACCGTCCGGGTACTTTGAGGAGACTCATTTCAATATACTATGCTTTTGGACATCCTAGTTCTATTTTTCTAATACTATTTAAGACGGACAGTATGCGAATTGGGACGCAGCACTTGGTCGAGGAGCAGATGAAGTGTTATTAAAGGGTTTTCCATTTTCTGTTATACGGACTTGTTGCTTTAGGATAGTTTAAAATAGCTTTATATCTGTTTTACCAGCCATTTAACACGCTCTGTGATGTTAATGAATACATGCCAGCAGTGTTTAATTCCTCCATGCAATAATTTGACGTAAACCTTCTGCGCTGTGATTGGCTGGATTAGTTCCACAGTGTCACACAACAAGACCTAGGAAATCTGTCCACAACAGCAAAATCACGTAGTTTAAACTTGAGTTCTTTCGTTCTTTAGGATAGTTTAAAATAGCTCGCATTCATCAAAATGTAATATAAATTGTGTTCTAATGTAAATCATTAAAGAACATGGTAATAAGCATTAGACAGACCTGAACCTTTTTTATTAGAGCTTTCTGCACAACTCCAATGCTACAGATGCAAGATGTTCAAGTAAAGATGAGTATGCTGGTCTCAAAGCCACTTGACCACTGTTTTGATATGATGATAAACAGCTTTCATACATGCCTACATGCTGATTATAACTCTAAGATATTGATTTATTAATCTGCATATTCTTAATAAAACACTGTATATGTACTAGTAGAAAACATGTTGTAAAATGAATAGACATGTATAGGTACACACTGGGTCAAAAAGTGACAAACCAAATGTTGTGTTAAATTCAGTGTTGGATGTAGTTAATAACTGTAATTGAATTACCTTTGTAATTTAATGTAATATACACAATAGTGGCATTGACATCAAAAGTAAAAATTCAAAGTATAACTTTAAATTGCATGCTTTAATGTATCCTTCTCACATTTGGTCAGTTAATAAGAAAACTTAGTGCAGCTAAAGTTTTTATTAGAATAAATTAAAAGAGCCGTATCATGTCTATCCTGGAATCACTTAACTAATCAAGGTTGATACAGGATATAGAAGTAATTACAGCTTTTTTTGTGATATATTCACAGCGCACATCTATTTTCTCACGTAGGCCCATACCCACTAATTTTTCTGTGGTGTGTGTCAAAATTACTGACTAAGCTCAACATTGCAATGTCAAAATAAGTGAGGTGGCCAATCAAATGAAAGGAGGAGGGAGTTACTGCTACAGAGCGGATTCAACTTTACAGTAATCATACTTCATTTATTGCATTACTTTACTCGGTCTTGGACATCATGTAGTGCGTGGCAGGTGACGACATGCGCGTGACGTGCGACTTTACATAATGGCCATGGCTTTAAAATTGAGCTACCCGTCTGTCTCTGTAGCGTGATAAAAACGTCCACAACGTTACCAAAAGAACAAGAAGGCATGTGTTTTTGTACTATTTTCAGTCTTATTTAGTTTTGCCAAATTATGCATGTACAGATTTACATATTCAGCATTTATCCACTAGCAAAAAGTTGGTTTGACTGGACGTTCGATAGTCTGAATTTAGGGACCGTCTCAAAAGTTACATAGGCTTCACAATAATATACACGTTTCTAACTTCAATTGCATTTAAAGGGAATGACTTACAGTCACAAACCACCTGTACGGGGTTCATGTGGGTCTCAGCTTTAATGAAAACCTTTTACATTTTCAATATTTATTACAATAAACTGTCAAATAATATATTGTGTCTATTTCAGTGCTGTATGGGTTCATGCACAAAATATACCACTATTTAAAGCTCAATAGCATTTACAAGGAATGACTTACAAAACCAAATGGCCCCCACAATGGTTTGCTTAGTGTCCCCAGACGTCTAGGATCGGCACTGCCTTTAACACACAACAAATGACATACTAAGTGACTTAGTAATGTTTTAGCAGGTGACTAAAAACATTCAATATTAACATTAATAATATAATAATGAACTGTTTAGTGTTTGACGCTAGAAATGTTGAACATCCGACAGTATTCCCTGATGCAAATGACAAAATGCTGATTTAGATTAAAAATATGTCATTTACATGATTCATGTAATTTATAATTATCTGTCAATTCAGCATTTTATTTGGGATAAGACTAATTGTGTGCATATTGTAAATAATTTCATAAAAAACACTGTAAATTATAAATACAAATCTTCCAAAAAATTTACATTAGAAACAATGTCTGCATAGATCATTGTTTGTTGGATTTTAATTGTGCTTTTATATAAAGTACATATACATTTTTTAGTAGCTCTATTAAACATGAATTAGTGGTTAAGTTGTATCAAATTAGATGTAAGTTGTACATTAACTGTAAGTGTCTGTGTTATTGTAAATGGACTGATCATGAATAAGCTGTGTCCATGAATCTATGTAATATGGTTACCCAGTAGATGCTTTACAGAGACTGTGTTGATGAGAAATGTAAGGACAACATTTGTAAGGTATGAAACCACACCATCTAGACCAGGGATTTGTCATTTTTTTATCAGTAACACTTAGATCACTTTATCAAATGATCTGCATAACACAATCATGGAATGCACATATCATACTCACTCTACAGTTCTAGTAACATCTTTGGTCTTTTCTTCCGTCACCAGTTTTATCCATATTCTAAATCTTTGTCTTGAGGGGCAGCACAGTGTCAAAAATCCTTCTAAATATACTGTTCTGTTAAACAGCTGTGTGACTTCTTAAAATTTTCTGGGGCAAAATCAGCATCCCTGCGTCCGCTGGGTCTGACAATAGTCCCATTATATCACCGAGAATGAGACCACAGCCTCGACCGGGTGCCTGAGCTGTCAGTCATATTACAATGTTATGGAAGAAATTAGGACATGTGAAAAGAAATGGCCAATTCCAGCAGTACGGATGTGACATTTGCAGTCGAAACAAGAAACTTAACTTCTCAGAGAAAACGCAATTACCAAAATATCATGCTCGAAATGTATGTGTAATGATAAACCCCTGCCTTGTCCAGACAAATCCAGTTCAGATTGGTAAACGTACTTACGGACCTGATTAAAATAAACATTGAAACAATTTACTCAGTGGTCAGTTAGGTCGATTTAGGGTCGATTTAGATTATTATCATGCGATAGATGACATTTCAGTGAAATTGCATGAACGTCACATAACTGAAGAGACGAAGAAATGTACAGTACATTATAAATAAATGTACAGTATATTTCACTCAACAATGTGATCAGTCACATCGAAATACTACTTCTTATTGAATTCAGCTTTTCTTTATACTTTATTCCTTTTGCATTGATGCACAAGCTATTGAAAACAATTATTATGCACAAAGTGGGTCTAAAATGACCTGTGTTCATTTGCTATAATTTTTCATGCATGGCTGAGGGTTTTTGTTTCATCTTTTAAAAATAAATTATTTCAGCATTTATTATTCCATGATCTATGAAATCCATGATTTCCAAATCCAAAAGAATGAAGACCACATTTTGTTAAAATATTCATTTTAGTTATTATGTCATGGTTCTCGAGTGGTGAGACACGGAGAGAGGACCCAGGTGCAGACAGCGGGTAAGGGGTTAATATTTTTTTAGACCCACGTGGGGGTAACAGAACAAAACAGGGATACAATAACATGACAGGACAGGACTAAAACTAACTACACTTAAACAAGACTTAAATTAACTTTTGACATGAACTACAAATAACTAAACTAGAGTACAAGACACAAGAACTCACCACACAAACCAAAATGAACCAGCACAAGACAGAAGACACAAGGGCATTAAATAAGGGAGCAAATCAAGAGGGAAACAGGTGAAGGGCATTAATCAATAACGAGGGTAACAAGAGGATGGGAACATAGACGAGACCGGAGAGAGTGTATGGAAGGCCATAAGAACAATAATTGTCTCTCCCCACATAAAACATGAGGTTCTGTCATGATCCTGTCACTAAACCAAGAGAAACATGACATGATGCAGCAGAATCATGACATATTAAGACCAACACATTTACAGCTTGAAATATATTTATTTGTCAATTTGTATAAGTAATATATCAAAACTGACAACACTAATTTGAACTGTAGTTTTTCAGTAGCACAACTTCCGTGAATTGTTGTGACCAAATAAGAGAAAATAAACAGATAAAGTAAAATCACACCTTTCCAGTGCCACCTCACATTGCCAACTCAGTGCTTACATGCCTCACAAAACTGACAAATACATGTTTGTGCTTCTGCATCAGGACAAAGCATGACATAATCTTCTTCATCCTGTTCATCTCAAAAAACATTTCAGCATACAATCTAGAATAACTGGGACCAGCCATTCTAACATAAAATAACAAGAACACTGACACTGCACTGCTTTCGGTCACAGCTGGCCAAGATGGAATCCAAATCCTCTGTCCTGATTCTGCTAGACCTATCTACATCGTTTGACACTGCCAATCACCAGATACTGCTAGCAACCCTGTCATCTTTAGGAATCTCAGGCTCCCCTCTCCGCTGGTTCCAAATGCTACCTCTCCGGCAGATCCTTCAGGGTGTCATGGAGGGGCTCGCTGTCCACTGCTCACCACATGATCACCCTTAGGGATTGGTGCTTGTGCCGCTGCTTTTTTCCATCTACATGACTGATGATGCTTGCCTACAGGACTATCACTGGATCTGCACTGGCGTACTTTCACACCCTCCTACACTCCGACACCTATTTAAGAACCCTGCGTTCAGCAAACGAGCGGGGCCTTGTATTGCCTTCTAATAAGGGCAATACAAATTTACACTAACCCTCTCTCTTCTCTCAACAGGTAGTGGCCTAGCTTTTGTGGAAACTAGTAACGTTGTATTAGCACCAATCGTACTATTGCTCTTTTATGACATATTGCTTATTGCTCCATGAATTCTTTGCAAGTCACTTTAGACAAAAGTTTCTGCTAAATGACTAAATGTAAATGTAAAGAACATTTTCAAATGCACATCAGACACGCATGCATATAACCGTCACAACCCACAAACCCCCCGACCCCCAACCAAAGTCCATCGGAATGCCAGGGCTGATTGAAAGTTTCAGTCCAGCCCTGCTAACTGCATTGATATAGGACAAAAATAAAGAAATATGGAGAATGAGATATGAGGTTTCTGCCCAAAAACAACAATATAAACGTGTAAAATTGTATTCTATTCTGCTTTGTTGAAGCTAACATTCACTAGCTACAATAGAATATATCAAGATCATCTATTTAAACATGTTTCGGTAAGAATAGTAGATTTCAAGGTCAATGACTTAAGCAACCTTAGCCTAACATTCAAACATTATTTCAAGTTATTTTTCAGAAAATATCAGAAATTTCCGGTGGTTAAAAATATGCATCAATTTAGCAAAAGTTGTGAAATGTGTGGCAGATGAGGCAAAAATATGCAAGAGGTTCCTATATCTGTAATTGTTTTACCAATGTGTGTAAAATGTATGTAGAAATACAAACACTGTTTTGTTCATAAAATATGAAAGGACCTTGGAATTATCACCTTGGAAGGCTCTATCTTGTCAATTCGGAGTTATTCACATTTTCTTATTCTGTGACAACTTATTTACATTGTTATGTTATTTCAATATATTTTCTACATGTCTGGGCATCTTTGAATCTCAATATCTCAAACGTGCTAAGAGTGGAGGTAGAACCGCATGATTCTAAGGTGGCTAAAAGTATTTGTGTAGATAAAAAAGATAAAAGTAAATCAGAATCTAGATTTTTAATGAACACCTACAAGATTTAGCAAAGAAAGACTCAACCATGATTGAAATAACATTAGAAACGAAAACGTGTCATTTTAGAAGTACAAAAATATTCATAAAAAATTCAAATCAGTTAAATCCAAGTTAATTGAGAAATACCCGTAATACTAAATTATACAATTTCTTTCTTGCAAAGAGATAGAATAGAAATAGTCTGTTGCCATGTTGTGCATCAAAGGGTTCATTCCTCTCTGTGGCATTGAGTTGTGGGTAATATGAGCTGGTAAAGTGTTCATGGATCTGCTCTTTGAACCCATGAATCTATTAAACTATTCACTGATACTCATACATAGTACAGTTTGCAACACACAGATTCTGATTTCAAATATTTATTAACATTAAGGACAGATAGTATGCGAATAAGGATGCAGCTGTGCCATCTGTGTGTCTGTCTTGAGCACTCCGAAATTCGACCTCTAGGATGCCAACTTGTTAGGCAGTAAGGAAGCCTACTAGGTTTTAAAATGGAGCTATTAATTGAAACAAGGTCAAGAAAATGCTCATCAGGCGGATAAAAAGCAAAGCACTTATGCGGCGACATCATTTGCAGATCTTTCTATCGACAGACCTTTCTATCATCCTGCATTTCTTTCTTTCTTCAGTTCAGCCATTAACTGCTGGTTATTTCTGCAGTTTAAAATATAGAGGATGAGCTGTCGCTATGTTCTCAATCGCTCTTTTGATTGAACCAGTTCCACTTTCACCTCTGTCCTCCATCTCCTCCCGCAACATCCTCGTTCTCGTTGTTCATACAAATCTATCTTACATGCTTTCAGTGCTGTTTAGTTTAATATCCCCCATTTTCTGTTTTTGTTTCTGCTTTTTCCACCTGTCTCTTAAAAGATTTTGCTGTTCTGTCCAATTTTTTCGCTCGTCTGCACTGTCATTGCCCATTCCCCCTTTTCTCTATCTTGGGCTTCATCTGACAATTTAGGCCAAGCTAATCTGCCTCAGGTGATGTGTCGAGCCTCGCGCAAATTGAGGATGACATTGTTAGTCGGGGGCTCGTCCCGTTGCATAAAAAGTCCTTGAGTCAATTTTGAAGCTCAGGACACCATTATCTGCCACATTACTAGCCCAGAGCTTGAGATATTTTGTCATAGCCTGGATTCAAACTTGTGTCGCCCATGTGAGCACTGTTGTTTGGGAACCAGAATTCTTCAAAATATCTTCTTTTGTGTTCGACAGAAGAAAGTAGGCTTTAGAATGACATGGGGGTTAAGTGAATAATACTTTCTTGGATATCTTACCCATTTAAATAATAGTTTAAATACAATGATTAATATTAATACGTTATAATTTTAATATGAATGCTCACAAAACCAAAAATTATATAATTTAATTATAAAAAAGCTTCTCTTTGCCAAGATTGCCGGCTTGGATATATTTTCCGCTCTCATAAAGTTGAACATTTCCAAATGCTCACCGTTTGTTCTGCTCACTTCACACCTCAACATGTGCGGAAGCACACAGGGCCATGCACTTAGAAGAAATCTGAAGCGTGTATTTTTGTTAAAACACTTACATTTCTCTTGCTTTCTAAAAATAACTTTTCTGTAAAAATCCTCTGCTGGTTTTCTCGCATTTTGGGTTATTGGAATGGGAATGTTAGCTGTAATAACATTAGTAAGCAATTGTGTGTGTAATGTCATGTGGTTATACTTTCAAATCAGTGTTTTTAACGCTTTAATACTTTCATTTGAAAGTGGGTTATTCTAGTCACCACTTTATTTTATTTTCCTGCGGGAAGAGACAAAAGCCTTCTGAGTGGTTTGGGTTGCCAACTTACAGTACTGGATGTGTGGGCTGTCCATATCAGTCACTCTGTGTCCTCGCTTAAGGGAACGCAATAATCAAATTAAGTTTCCAAGAAGGATCAGATGAAAGTTAAGTGAGGATTACAGCCATTGTTGGCATGATTCTTTCAGGAAAAAAGCATCTTAAGCAATGTGCACCAACCAAACACAAGGTCTATAATTTGATTTTACAACAATAACTCATCTTTCTCCTAGCATGTTTACGCTCTTTCTTATAATTTGTTGCAGTGTTAAATGTTTCCCGCGCAGTGTCTAGAAGAGGACAATTTGCATCCTTAATGGGTGGCACCCATGAGGGCTGGTATTGTGTTTCCATAGCTACAAGTCGTTACGCCAGTTTGCACAAATCCATGCTGCGTAATTGCAAGGCGGAAGAAGAACCTTGTTTGCCAAGTCTCAGTCTTTAGATACTTATTCTCTCTTACATTTTGTTTGTTGCTATTACTCAATCTTGGATCTCTAATGAGCTTTCATTGTGATTGGCTGTGATAAATCATTTGGTTTGATTGCAATCAGGAGTTTGAATAATGAGTGCTTTATGATTTAATAGCATGGCCCGACTCTTGGGTGAGCAACTTTGTCATTTACCTTTGGACAAACTTTTTGACCTTGGTGTGAAACATTCTGCAGTGCCGTAGAGGCATTACTCTGGGCTCAAAGGATTTAATCCGACATGTCACATAATCAATAATAATTATAAGCGAGGATAATGTGACAGTTCGCTAAGAAAGCTAGTTAGGGGCAGAGGTAAGCAGCACCTGTTGAAATCACAGAATGCAAATGACGCCTGATCTTTCGGTGTGGTTTACAAAAAAGTGCAATCTGGAAATCATTTGTGTTTGTTTACTAAAGGTACTGAAAGTAAATGTATATAAAAAGTTATATAACTATTATATAAGTTAGTACAACCATTTTATTTTTGTTTTATGGGCAAATATTGACACCTGTGCTATCAGTATGCTGAAATCTATTTAAGGTTTATAAATAGCCATACCGTTGCTGAAATAATGCAGTTACGTTCACTTGTCTTGTTTTCAACCGACCCGTTTAAATTAAAAGACTGCTAATAAAACAAAAGTTAACGGATACTATTTTTAACAGTTAAAGTGATAGTTCACCAACAAATGACATTTCTGTCATTAGTTAATCACCCTCTTGTGATTTTTAACTGACTTTTTTTCATCTGCAGAACACAAAAGAAGATATTGGAAAGAAAGTTTGTAACGGAACAATGGCACTACCCATTTACTTTTATTGTATTGGAAAACAAAATCAATGCAAGTGAATGGGTACCGCCATCGGGTGAGTAAATGATGCCAGATATGAACTTTTTGGTGAACTATCCTTTTAATTGAAAACATTGTATTAATGTAGCACCATATTGGATGGGAAAATATGTATGAGCTATAAGCTAAAAAGTATGTTTGTGCTCCACTACCAGACATGTCTTAAGATTCTTCACAAACACATTCACAATAAGACCCAGGGCCGGCCCAAGCCTTTACAGGGCCCTAAGCAGAGTTGTAGTTGGGGTCCCCCTGTGCCCCCAATTCATTTTTAACTTCCTTTTACTTTAACCACAACCTGTTAAACACAATTTTAAAGCCAGACACAGCCCTTGATGATGATTTAATTCCCTTTTAATTTTTTTATTTAGTGTAATTACTTGATAACCATTAAAGTAATTTACAATATGCCCACAATTATTCTTAACCGTATCCCAAATAAACTGCTGAATTGACAGATAGTTATAAATTACACGAATCACATAAATTACATATTTTTAATCTAAATCAGCATTTTGTTGTTTGCAATTGCATCAACATTTCAATCGTCAAACACTTTAAAGTTGTCAAATATTGAATTTTTAAGTCACGGACATCTGTTGCAAAGCACTCTTTCAACTTAAAACTGAAGCGTCTTGCTGAACTACAACTAAAGACGTGACAGTAGCTTTGCCTTCTTTGATTGGTCACTGCTCGGCTTTGTAACCAATAACTCCCGCCCTCTTTCATTTGATTGGCCGCCTCACTTATTTTGATATTACAATGTTGCTTTTTAGTCAGTAATTTCACAAATGATGACATACACCACCGAAAAATAGTGGGCACGACCCTACGTGGGAAAACGGATGTGTGTCGTGAATATATCACAAAAAACCTGTAATTCCATGTGATCTTGGGCCCCCCTAGTGGTGGCGAGGCCCTAAGCAGCCGCATAGTTCGTTTATAAGGAGGGCCGGCTCTGATAAGACCCTATACGAACGATGACGATGATGAAAATGACTATATATAGACTATTGATTCAGTTGGCAATCTGGCAATCATTTGGATTTGCAAAGATAACAATAATAGACGTTCAGCGTAATAACTCGATTACATTATTCTTCAGTCCTAGAAAAATGGATGAACTGACACTACATGTTTTCTTATATTAGTGCCCAGTACTATTTTAAACCCCTGCTGCTCTACACAAATGCTTTCTCAGGGCTGTGTTTTGCCCGGAAGTCAAATGCGAAGACCTTCCAGTAGAAGTGGCAGTAATGGATGAGTGACAGCCAATCACATGCTGACAGGTCAGAGTAAAGAAAGCTTTCAAAAGATGCATTAGAGCTTATGTGGAAAAAAACAGAGCGGAGGAGAGACGGCCACTAAGGTAGAAGGTAAAAGCAGAAACTTTGAGCAACGAGAAAGGGAGTTGAGGATGTGTGAGACAAAGAAAAATAACAAACAGCCTAATTTGTTCCTATTACTCACTGGCCCATTTCTCTGTCTGCTCCGAACAGAGACGTCTTCGCTCGTATTTGGTAATTCCTTTCAGTATGGCAGGTGATTGTAACCAGCACACTTACTGTCCGCAAGTAATACAAGCAGGTCGTTATGAAATAATCAGCAATCATGCTGAAATGATGACCTGTTCGAATATATGATCTTATCATACCTCTTTAATAAGCGAGAGCTGTGCTTGAGTGTGAATAACACACATTCATATGTTAAAGAGAGAGCGTGGGGGATTTGCGAGGACTGTTGCCCACCTATTCGCAGTGTTTTTACAAATCCTTTTCTAACACTGCTGTCTAAAACAGCAACTGTTTTGAAGGGGTCATATGGCGTGAATACGTCTTTTTCTGTGTCTTTGGTGTGTTGTAAGTTGCCCATGCATGTATAAGACATGTAAAATTGCAAACATTTAATTATCGGAACAAAAGAGGCATCCTATCCTAAAGCGAAAGCTCACAAAGACCTGCCTGAAATGCCTCGTGTAACTCCACCCCCAAAAATCTACGTCAGTTCGTGGTATGATTTGACTAAGACCGCCCAAATGTAAACGCAAGTAAGGTGGGCGTACCTGTCTGTACAATGGCTTTGGAACCTGAATATGTTCCGAATATGATAAGAGGCGTCACATTTCCGTCACACGCTTGCAGTATTCGACCAATCACCACGCACTGGTTAACTGGCCAATCAAAGCACACTTATGAGCTTTGTTAAAAATCTGCACATTTCAGAGAGTCGGGGCAAGGAGGAGATAGAAACATGCACGGTATGTGGAAAATACAGTGTTTTTGAACCCTAAAACGCTTATACACATTCATTTTAACCGTGTCGTTATGACCCCTTTAACCTTTTAGGCCTTGTGAGAGCCGCATCCATAAAAAGCATAAAATAGAGAAAAAACGTATGGGGGGGGGCGATTGTGGGTTTGATTCGGAAACACACTGATACAGTCCTGATGAAACATGTAGCTTGAATGCACTTGATAAAAGCATCGGACGAGTGGAAGTCAGGGTCTACAATGCCGACAATTGCATGCGGATGTCAAAGCTGCGATCGTACGTTTGTCGAGTCATGTGACAAGTTTGTGACTTAAGCTTTCCTAACGCCGCCCTTGATCATTTTGCATATGGCTTAAGACGGATGAATAAGGGAGAGACGTCCCAGTCTCATCGTAGAGCTTTTTACTGGTGGTGGGTTATAATCTCAGGAATCACAGAAATGAGGCTGTGTTGCATTCCGCTTTGATGAAGTGCTTTCCACCAGAGCTGCTGGAGTACGAGCCGGTCCAATCTTATGTAGCAGCAGGGAATTAGAAGCCACAGATTGTGTCACAGGCCACTTCACTGTGACTTGGCCATGAGTAATTGACACTTCAGAAGACCCAGTACACTAAAGCAGCGTTTTGAATACTAATGAAAACGAACCTGCTGGTGTTCGTATTTCTTTTAAACCCATTCGCTTTAACTGCCGTGTATTAAAAACGTGTGATGGTTTTGAAAATTGGCAACTAAAAATAAGATGCACGCTACAAGGCACCATTACTGCAATTGAAAGCATTGAGATACGATCTTGATAGAAATGAATTGTTTTCAAGAAATGAAGACTTGTAACGTTCCTCCTAAAGTCCAAGCAAGCACAAAAAACTGATTTCACACCCATCGAGTTTTCTTCACTTCTCCTAAAAAAAAGTCTCCATTTGATTGCTTAAGTGGATTAAAGAGGCTCGCCGGATTGAAGTGAATTAAACAGATCATTAGATTGATCGCACCGTTTGACGCCGTTCCACTCCGAAAACAGTACAAAACTCTCAGCCACCTGCCTGTTGTATCTGGGCGGTCTCCAAGCAACCACATGTCTGTCGCTCGCCTTCTAAGCATCTAAGCGCGATTTAGTTTGCGCAGTAGCTTGTGTCCTGTTATTTGGCAGTGCTTGCTTGTGTCAGACATTCTTGTAGAGCCTGCACCCTGCAGATAAGCACCGGGACGTGGATGACTTCACAGCCCACAGAAACAAGCGAGCGGCTCAGTGGCCTGGTTCATCCGGCTGCTCAGACAAACATATTCAAAGTGGCTTCAATTAGGAACTAAACTAAGGTGGTCTGCCGACAAGCTTGTGCCCTCAGATATAGCCTACATGTACATATAAAATACAACTGGAAAGCTTTATTTCGTTTGTCAGCTCTCACAGAGTATTAAATAGACGTTCTGATTGGTTAAAATAATTGGTTTTAATAATTAATTGTGTTCATTTAAAGTAGACCAGAACGTAGTAATGACTCATCAATGGAACGTCATGGGAAATCAGTGGTTATTTTTTTGCAGGAACGTCCTGCTATGCTTTTATTCTCATGTGACATGGATAAAGATGATCACAGCTCATCTTAATGTAACTATAAAATCAATCAGATCCATTTTACAAAAAGCTCTAAAGTCTACGTGTAGTGAAATTTTCCATATACTTTGTTAATACATTAAGAAGAAAAACCCTGAAAACTCAAGTCCCCATTACAGTTTAAGTAGGGATCTCAACAATATCACACACTGAGTCCTAGTTCGTAATCAGAAGTCAATATTATGTTTTTATTTCTCCTAATGGCTGGAATACACATTCAACTGGCTGGAATGTTCAGATTTAAAAACTAGACATACACTTGCAGACTTTTTGAATGTTACAGATAGAAACCCACTAACTGATCACCTCTGCAGACTGGCACAGACTTTCTGTAAGAAGTCCAGACAAAAAAAGATCTGGGTAAAAGTCGTGTAGTGTATTTAAGCCTAAAGCAACTATGGGACGCTTAAGACTTTGTTGATACCTAAATCTTTGCAATAATATTGTGCTCTGGGACCTAGGCTGCACAGACTATTCAATAATGTTAACAAAGAGCCAAAAAATAGCAATAAATCACACATTCAGGTTTGGATTGAATATTATTATTTAAAGTCCCTACATTACTTCCTTCGTTTAATATTTGATCTCACTGTGGTGAGGAAGGCGAGAGGAGAGAGGGTGGCGTGAGTGATAGTTGGAATCAGCTGTGCGCACACCGGTCCTGCATATCTCACGGAGGAACTCGGGAGCTTAAGAGGACGAGCGGCAGGACTGTTGATGAGAGAGGACCGGACCCGGACATTTGTTATGTTTGTATTTATGTTCTTGTGGACGGCAGTCTACCTTGAGGTGGCTCCCGGCATTTTACTTCCATGTTATTGTTTGTTTATTTTCATTAAAGATTGTTTTACGTTCGTCGGTTCCCGCCTCCTCATCACACTCACATTAAAGGTCTTTTCTTTAAATGCAAACTGAATTACATTCAGATGTATGTTCAACCGTTTTAATACGTCTCATCTAAGTGGTTATTTTGTTTTCTCTTGCGGTGATAGTTCACCTTTCTAATTTGAAAAATGTTGTTGACCGAACAGCGATGGCAGCCCTTCACTTGGTTTCGTGTCCATACAATAGAAGTCAATGGGTGCCATCGTTTGAAGTTCTTTGGCATTATCAACACCTTTCTGTAGTGTCTTCAGTAGTCATGGACTCAAGCAGAACACGCTTCTCCTGAGGTCTTCTTTATTTTCCTCTCCTCCATCACTCTTTCAAAAGTAGGCCAAAACCCAGTGCCCCACCAGGGCAAGTGTGAGGAAAACTCCAAACACTGTACTGTATCGTCCGTGGCTCCACATGGATCAACCAGAATGTTTTGATCTTTATATTAATCTTGTTTTGGCAATGCGCTTCCCCTACTGACTTTTCTTTGAAGAAATACTCGTGTGCTTGTATGTTCAAAGAGAAGAAAGAGTTAGCAGGTCCCTCAGATTGTGTTTTATGAAATTGGTCCTTTGAAGATACCGTGGGGAAAGTGATCAGGGGAATATACTGTTGAGCTTAAACCTGGGGTATTCTTTAACTTGTTCCTATAGTACTGTTATGTATCATATGTGGTTGCTCATTCTAGCCTATCAGATTACACCTTGTGTGTGATGTATTATTGTGAAACAATAACAACCAATAAAAGCGTGTTAGACATATTTTTTATAAAATAGCTTCATGTGTATGGTAATCATAGATGGCTTTTACACCATCATGCCGAATCGTTCTCGTTGCTTAATCGTTGATAATGGTATCATTTTCCACTGCAGGGCTGATAACGAATTTTTTTAGAATGTAAACACAAACGCGTCACGCGCTGCCTTGGTAACACAAGAGACTGAGATACGACGCCTCCGCGCATTCATTAGCACGATGCTGTAACCGTTTCAGACTGTGCTTAGAAGGATTCGGCGCGATGGTGGAAAAGCGCTCATAAATGACTAGAAACTCACACAAGGACACTAACGTGTTTATCAATTCTGGATTAAACGACCAACAATATGTTCGCACTCATTTGTTGAAAGCTACGTTTTTTTTCGTCCCCATCGGGATTAATGAACACATTCCATGTGCTATAATTAATACAGATTACTCAAAAGGGATAAAGCAAGTTCTTAGGCGTGTGGAAAGGGCTGTGGGAAAGACTGTAATTAAAGCGCTAAAGAAAGCTCACTGAACAGACTTGAAAATTTCACAATTAACCGACTGAAACATTTCGTGACCCAGCGCAGGTCTGCTACTTTGTTTGTGAAAATGCTAAAAAAATTAAAGTAACAGTAATGCACTTACAAAGGAGCCGCTATTTTGATAAATCGCATTTTCTCGTGCTCTGTAATCTGGATTATAGAGGTAAAACTATTGCGTAAACGTGTACACTACCGTTCCAACGTTCGGGATCACTTGACTGAGAATGTATTTCTTATCTCAAAAAACATTTCATCTTAAAGTATTTGTTTATACAGCTGCAGGGAAAATGAAGAGCCCCGTTCAAAATGATTCCGAGTTTTTTTTATTGACTATTTATAGGTATGTGTTTAGGTATGATTGTCATTTTGTTTCATTCATTGAACTACTGAATTTCAAAAAATACATTGTTTCTATTTGTATTTATTTGCAGGAAATGACAACTTGAGAAACAAGTCAAAATAACAGAAAAGATGCTCAGTATTTTTTCACACCTACTGCAAAGAAAACAAGTTCATATTCCCTTTCAAGCAATTAAGCAACAGTAATGTTAAATTAGGACAGTAAATATATTTGTAAATGTAAATGGAATATTTTGGAAAAGTTCAAAAATGATTTTGTATTTGAAAACCTGGACTTTTATCACAGCTTCCATGTGTCTTGTCGTGCTGTCGTGTCTTACACTTGACTGGAATGGCCACAGTACATCTAGAATAGGTCTCTTCATTTTTCTCTGCGGCTGTAGGTTATTTGCCCAGTTGCATACAGATACTGTTCACTGGGGCAGGACAGGATTGGCTCCCTGCGAGCAAGTTAAGATCAGAACCGGGAGGAAAATCCTCTTCAGAACAAATACAATTACAACATAACGCATGAACTGTGAACTGAGGTACGGATGAAAGCGAGTACTCTTTACATTAACGTCGACAGGAAACCCGTTCACACCTGGATAACTCACTGCTGAACTCTGTAAGAAGAGTATGTAGTCCATATTGGACACCCGTGGAGAGCTGCTAAAGCTCAGGAACAGCAGGATCTGCTCCTGCATACTAGGTGTGCAATGACATTATTTTCAACTTCACAATTACACTTTTGCTCACACAGTTTTGCAGATGTGCGCTTTTCAGATATGTGAAAAAGCAGTGCATTTAAATCTTGTCATTAAGCTGAGAGCTGTCATGGTCTTGCTGGCAGTTCAGGTCTTATTAAAACTCTTTGCATGGTGCCACACAGTTGGATCGACAGTTTGCAATCTGTAACTTAATTCCGGATATCAGGACTGAATCCCGGCAATTGTGTTGACGTTCTAACTTTCTGACTGTCCCACATGGGCTCTTGGACTTATTTACAACTACAATTTATTCTCATTGTCAAAATAGTTCATACAGTTGTTGTCCGAAGTAGCAATTTCAGCTGTGGTTCACAGAATTAAGGCATGTAGATGTTTAGATGAAGGATTGCACAGGAAAAAAGATTATGAAATTTCAATGAATTTGTGCTTAAAAAAGCCAAAGAACTCTGCCAAGGGGGTAAGAAAAATAAGATTGAATTTAGTGAATAAGAAAAAGGTGAACCTTAATTCAAGAATATTTTGCTTACCAAATTACCAGATTGTTTTGGTTTGTTTTCAGCACAAATTCACTGAAATGTAATCATTTTTTTCTAAAAACAAGACTTATTTCCTCAGGTCAATTAGCTCATGAAGAAAATGCATCTTGATTCAAGAATTTTAGCCATTTGTACTGGAAAACAAGACAAACATACTAAGTATGTACAGTGTGCTGTGTGAAAGCTTTATCATTCATGTTTTATCGTCATCCGTGATTTTATTTAACAGTAATATGTTCCAGGATAAACATTTGTCAATACTGTGAACAGAGCAACGATGAAACCGTGTACAGATACTTTACATGGTCACCCTGAAGTCTTGTTGACAACATCTTGGTGATATGTGAACATAATGTCATCTGCAGCATTGTTTCACACATCTTTTGTTTCCATTTGCATTTCAATCTGTGAGGCTGTTGATTTAACTATGGTGTTTACGGCACCCCGTTTTGTTTAGTCCATTTGTTATGTTCTTTCTCTGTATTTTTTAATATCATCAGTTTGCATTTTTATCAGTGGCTATAAAGAAACACAGCATCTGTTGCAATCCATCGAGTGCCATTTCTTAAAAATGTTGGGTTGGGGGACGATATCCCATGACATTCATTTATCTGACCAAAGCTACAGTTTTAGGCCATTTCATACAGTCTTATGAATGAAAGCTTTAACCAAATGACTTCATAATTGGGTTCTTTTATGGAAGCATCTGTGCTTGTCTGATCACATTGGGAAGATTACTGTCATATCTCGTATATGTAAGTATATGTCATATGTATACATGTAGAGGACATCAGTCTTGTAGACACAACATAAGATTATAGAAAAAATAGAAACACTTTTTTAATATCTGGAATAACTCCCAACCTTTTACGACCATGCTCATAGCTCCCTGTAGTATTTTCTGGCATAAAGCAAGCAGCATTATTTTTTGTGCTACACATGACACAAACAAAACATATGTAATCTGTGCATTTGTAGGACACTTGCTGGGAAAGAAGAAAAACATCCATTAAGAACCAGACATGAAGCTTCATCGCCATTGGGGTCCTGCAGTTGTTTATGTGCTATTTTAATGTGCATGCCCTTACAGCCTGTTTGTTAAAAGACGGAAAAAACATGCTGTCTTCATCAGACAAATTAAGAATTTATACGATCACTGTACGCATAATAAGACAAATCATTAAAAAAAATCTAGTCTGCCTATTTGTATGCCTTCTGATGTCGACGTCACCTGATGTCAACTTTCACTTTGTTCATCGCTTCCCACGAGGTACTGGCGATAGACGGCGCCCGCAGAATTTTAATACGAAAGCAACTATAGATAGAAGTCTGAAGCTTACTAAATAAATGATGTACAGCGACACACATGAGCAGCATACACATTTTATTGCAGCAAACTCAAAATGGAAACTGGCATTCGTTATTCAGCCTAAAATATTTTCCCTGTCATTTTCTTGTCGTCGCAGCAAAAGTGTACTAAAGACTAGAAGACATTTGTAATGAATGTTTTTATCTGACTTGTTTTCTGCCTTCGTTTTGAGAGCGTCTTGACATTTCTGATTGACTGGGCAACATAGATTTCTGTTTGATGCTTCGCAAGTATCTTTCCAGCAAATTGAACCTTTTGGAGCGTGACAAAAACCTCATAGCACTCAGTTGGTAATGCAGAAAATAAAACCACCAAATGGCACATCCTGTAATTGTTTGCTGTCACGTACTCTGTTACAAGCTACAGACTTTTCTCGGTGATTAATGCGACGCTCAAAATGTTTATACAGATTGGGTTTGATCTCATGCAGAATTTAGCGTCAAGCCTCTATTTTTATTCACGACTTAAGCAGCCAATCTGAAATGAAATGACTTGAAAATGAATTGCAAACTTTAGCGGATAAGATTGCGTTTGATGTCCCGTGGAGAACCTGTGGAGAATTGTGATGCCGCTGTCATAAGGTAGATCTCAAATCATGAGCGATACTCAAGCCTGTAGAAGATAGTGTGTTTTTTAGCAAAGGTTTACTGAGGACAGTGTCCCTTGTTCCATGATGGCAATATGGTCTGAGAGATAACTCTTGGAGAAAGCTTGTTTTATCCCTCCAGCGACAGCTGTGAAAACCCAATCATTGGAGTTTGAACTTTTGAAGGAGCCTTAAGGATCCCGCACCAGCCAGGCTCCTTCTCTCTTTAAAGTGCAATGAATTATTGAAGTGTACAACAGAGAAGAAAAAAAACCTCGCCCAATCAAGAACAGCCAAACTGGAATATCTGTTAAGTACAAGAACTGAGCAAAAGTATTTTCCCGCTCTTGAGTCAATTGGCGAGATTGGTCAAGAAATTCACACACCACCGCAGGCTTTCTCGCTGAGAGGGCATTAGTTTAGATGAGTGGGGAAACTTGGGGGGGTGAAGTGAAGTTTTAAAAGGCCTGTCAGAGAATCTTGACTCAATCTGTCTCTTTCCTACAGGAGTACACGATTGATGTGTTCTTCCGCCAGAGCTGGAGGGACGAGAGGCTGAAGTTCGATGGGCCTATGCAGGTCCTTCCACTTAACAACCTTCTCGCCAGTAAGATTTGGACTCCGGACACATTCTTCCACAATGGGAAGAAGTCAGTTGCCCACAATATGACCACACCCAATAAACTTCTGCGACTGGTGGACAATGGAACGCTTCTCTACACAATGAGGTACGGCCTGCTCAGACCAACTAAATTCTTAATAGTCAAGAGTTTGAATGGATGTTGAAATTGAAAATAATTGGTGATTTCAAATTGGCAAACGTTCTTTACGTACTATAACTGGAGTGATCCAGTTCTTTCGTGTTGTTAAGTGTCACTTGTGTCCAATGTGGATAAGGTGGTTCATGTAATGACATTGAAAGTCATGGAATTGTAACTATTATTTGTTGAAGTCATAGAATATCAGGGAGTTTTTCTGTCACTTTAAATATTAGTTTCCATTTATCAAAGCTATACTATCTTTACTGTATTTTTATTGTGGGTTTTTGTACACATTTTTGCGTTTTGTTATGTTTTTCTTCAGCGCCATTTTATTCCCTTCCCACTTGTCACCTGGTAATCACTTACTGTAAGTCAAATGCAGTTACCTGTAGCTCATAACTAAGGCAAAAGGGCAGGAAAATGTACATTTCAAGAGCTTTGGTTAAATTACAATCAATCCAAACACTGGGTTTCATTCATTATAGAAAATTCAGCTTTTTAAATAGTGAAAGTCAGGGAATTTGTATAAAGTTGTATATAAAGTTATAATGTTTTCATTACTTTTAAGAAACTAACTGATGAAGAAAAAAGTATATTGAGCATTTAAGAATCTAAATAAACATTTAAATCATTTAACAAATAATTATTTATATGTAACGAAATAATAATAATTAAATAATAATGTTTAGACTGCTAAGTACGTTGTTTTATATAATATTTTTTAGGGTTCCTCGATAAATGATTCAAATCAGAATTATCACGTCTTGCATATAGTTGACTGATAGTCGAATCGCACGCTCGTGTGTGTTTGTGTGTGCACGTGTGCGTTCATGTAGGGACGACAGCACATGGTTAATAACAAGGGTACAGCGCTAAGTGCAGCGCAACATTAATGCACCAAAACACAATAAAACATTAATTTACAGAATTTGTTTATAGTAGAATATACTTTTATAATAAAAATTTACAAATAAATGTGTTTAGACAAAATGTCTAAAATGCAGGGGAACATTCAAAACACAAGTTACAAATAGTAAAATGAACGGACATTTTCCAAAAACACCACTTTACAATGCTGTGCCACTTACTAGACCAGATCGGGAATACAGCACGTTCATTACCAATGAACTACCAATAAAGTTACTTTATTTACCGCATGTAAAGGAGGAATGCAATAAAGCATCTTACCATTTAAACAGTCAAGTCCCTTTCAGCTTTTTCCCTGCACACTCTTTCTCCATCCTGCTGTTACGCACGCTTGCTTTCAGTGCAGAGAATGACAAGTTCCGACAGTCTGCACCGTCTGCAGTGATTTTGGTTATATTGCTTTATTATATATTTTTTCACATGCAGAGCAAAGTTCAATGTAAGTCACAAACCATGTGCATTAACAGACAAATTTATATGCCCAAATATTCAATAAGTGAAACATTACTGGAAATGGTGTACACATGCAATTGCATCTGCGGGTGCGCAGAAGACGAGGAGAGATACGATCCTGCGCTGGGTCATAGCCAGACCTCGCGCTCATATGAGCTAAAAATGTCCCATTTCTTGACATCATAAATAATATTTTTGGCAGTGCAGTGCGTGCTACACCACCGCCCATATAACCAAAATTACATGATCACCATTGCATAACACCCTTGAGAAGTCTTTGACTATTCAGGGTCACCCCTAATTATTTTTATAGTTTACTTTCATCCAATACTTTTGGGGTCATTCCAAATTCGGGTGGACAGGCGATTGTCAGTCTGCTCAAAATCCCGCCCCACTTCTTCAGAAAAGCTGGCAAAGGTACATGAAGTCATAAAGTAGTGTCTTCTTATCGACGGAGGTTAAGTAGGACTCAGGGGTGGCGGGGAGCTTGCCTACCCTAAACAACCCAAGTGCTTGATGAATGATTTGAGGAATTGAATTGTGACTGGCTTGCCCAGGAGCTGTCCAGAGCAATGTGTCCAACTGCCAGAGAGAAAATAGACAATTCCACCAGCCATTTTGACTTAGCACCTGGCTGCCAGTGCATAGCCGCCGTGAAAGATTGGTCCTCTATATCACTACCCAGGTAGGATTTATATCTCCAAAACTTTAACCTCATCCTGAATGTTATAAATGGCCATCACACTACAGGAAGATGGTACTATATCATCATATTACTGCTAATTTATCAGACTGCCATAACCTTGAGGTTTCCCATAACCTAAAAAGAAAATGCTTTCTCTCTCGAATGTATGAGGAATGGTGATTTTAGAATTGCTGTTTAAATGATCGTGAGAAGCCGCTATGTGCTTGAAAACCTTCACAGATCAATGCTAAATATGTATCTAACGCATAAGGAACTCAAAGCAACTGGTCAAAGTAGGAAAGTCAATGCTGACTCGGCTCTGTTCAGAGTTTAAAAGTAACGTGCTGATGCATTAAACTGATTTTCACATATTAACTACATACTGTATATAACTTTGCAGGATTCATTCTTTTGCACTAAAGGGACAGACTTTGTCAGCCAGTGAGACTATGAAATTAGCATTGAAACCGTCACATTTTGTATTCAAGACATCGGGTCAAAAACGTTTCCACTATTTTTTTTTTCACTCATGTAAGGTGTCAAACCTCCGTGAAAACTAATTGAATCGCTTATTCACCCCATCTCTCATCTGTCGTGGTCATTCGAGCCTTAATCAGAACTGCAAATTCAAGTAAAGCATAAAAAATTCAGAGTCGCGCATTTCCACAGGGATGGTGCTGATAATGAAGGTGACATGGAATAGACCCTCTCTGGTGGCATTTTCGGGCACACTGGATATTTTACAGGAAGGGCGATGCTGATCCGTTCTCTTGCAGGCCGGGTCTCTTATGGATTCATTTAATATGGCTTCAGCACTCCCCGGGCTAAGAATAACATTTGAATTTGGATGCTTTAATGAAGGCTTGTCGCTCTCATTGTGTTCGCCCGTGGGGATAGCGTGTTGCAGGGAAGTTGTTAGCTAGTGCTCCCAGGGACGAGAAAGTTGATGTTTCAGGACGATAATGGCCAAGGACATAATTGCGTTGTATAAGTGTGGGGTTTATTTGCCAATGTTTCCTGCACTGTATCTGAATTTAACAGGCTTATTCACAAATAAGACCTTAAAGTATCGGGTGCCTCCAGGCAATGGGGCCGTAATTGGCTCCGACTATCTTTCGCTAATGAACATGGCATGCAAAAACCCAATCTTTTGGTTGTCACCAAATTCATTTGTTCTCCTCTCAGGAAATCAAGAAGTTATTGTGATTTGCCTAGGCCCGTATGGCCTCACACGCCTAATGTAATCACAAGAACGAGGTTTCCCACTGTAACACCACGCTGTGACAAGAAACTTAGCGCCTTTGCCGTCCGTTAAGTACGTTTTGTCACAATATCTCAATGGATTGCTCGCATGCTACCATTATGGAAAACAGAAGCTCTCCTCCAAAGATTTTAAAAGAATGCAATGTCTAATTTTGTTCTGGTTAGCACATCGTAAAGGCTCATTTGTGTCTTTCGTGCTGAGTTATGAGAAAGCTAAATAATTAATGACCACTTCCTTCACGACGACGAGTCTGTTTCAGGCTATGTGCCAGCCTAGCTGATGTCTTCCAGAGTGAAGTCAGTGCCAACACCTTTTTTAACAGTCTACAATGTATTTTCATGCATTAAAGAAGAGTTGGTCCAGGGTCAGGCGGTAGAGAATGTGACTAATACCAATGTCTGCTGCTCGGAAAATCTCAGTGGCGGAGATTCAGAGTCAGGGAGATTTGCTGGGGAGGTTACAATGTGTGTTTTGTCTGAAAAACAAAGTCCTCGCTTTTATTCACCACTAAAAATGGACGGGTTGAAAAGGTCCATGCAATCTAAAAGACAACAGTGTAATCGTCATGTATCCTGATCATTTTACAGCGAATAAACGAGTGTCTGGAGAAGTGCTAACACAACAGCTTTTGTAAATGAAGTTGACGTACAGTAGGACTGCCTTGGCTGTTATAATAATCTGTTATGATGTACTGGGTCAAGGGTAAAGCTGAATAAATGTTGACGTATGAAACATTTGATGTTAATCTGTATTCAGATGAGTTGACACTCATCCGTGTGCCTGTTTACTCCCTGTGCTGATACAACCCAATTATTACAATAATCTGATTAATATAGTTTCTAAAGGGCAAATATTATGTGTTATGGTGATAGTCCTGCTTTTAAAGGGACAGTTCACCCAAAAATGAAAATTCTGTCATGAATTACTCTCTCTCTAGTTGTTCCAAATCTGTACACATTTCTTTTGGTTGGTTTAACACAAAGAAAGATATTTGGGCAAATGTTTGTAACCAAACCAGTTCTTGGACCCCATAGGAAAAAATACAATGGTAGTCAAAAGTGCCCCAGAACTGTTTGCTGTCCTACATTCTTCAAAATATCTTCTTTTGTGTTCAACAGAACAAAAACATATACAACATGGTAGCCAATGGGGTCCAAGAAATGTTTGGTTATTAGCATTCTTCCAAATATCTTTCTCGTACTCCTCAGAACAAAGACATTTATACAGATTTGTAACTCAAATGATGACAGAATTTTTATTTTTGGATGAACTATCCCTTCAAGTACAAGCCAAAAATAAATGAGACTTTTAATGGAAACAGGATATTTCTTGCTCCACATTTCTCATCAGGGTTGGGGTTGGTTTCACAATTACCTGATCCGACTGACAAATGCACTGCAGCATGTTTGTCATGTGAAGAGGTGATCCAGTTGTAATTGAGGTGATTTATCTAAAGCTACACTGCCTAAAACATCTGTCCTGGAGTCAAAGACAAGCTAGAAAACAGTTATGTAAAACAAAATTGTGATGGGTTTTGGCACAACAAAGCTCTGTTTGCATTTTAAATGTACTTTGAAGAATGTAAAATATCTCCTAATGGGCAAACTGTGCGCTAACATACTGTGCAGCAGTGCTTTAAGCAAGCCGAGTTTGAGTCTTGGTAGATAGACTATATATATATATATATATATATATATATATATATACAATATAAATGAAGAGTTTGGTTCCAAAGTGAAGTTTTAAAACTCCATTTTTAAAAGCATCTTTTATATTGAGCATTCCAATTAATGTCAATCAAACTGCAGTTGGTTTGTTTTGAGACATAATAACAAAAAATACAGTAAGCTTAGACAATGAAACAGTATAAAGCATGTTAACATAATAAAATTTAAAATAGAATTTTGGAACCAAACTTAATTTATATATACTGTATATATATATATATATATATATATATATATATATATATATATATATTTGTGTGCGATTACATGCGGAATAAATACAGTACTGCATTGCACAACTGAAAAACAACCTCTCGCTATAAAGCATTGCTACAACACTTTTTCTTTCGCCTTTGGAAGGCACACATCGGTGCTGTGACCGTTCCAGTGTCCTGGAGGGATAATGGAATGTTGTGTGTCTCTTTGCTTTAATGTTAGAAACACTGAACACCAGCGGTGCTCTTTAATCTTTGAATTCCATAAATGAGTTGTTAATTGAAACATGGGGGTTTTGCATCTGTTTTGGCCCACAGCCTTCTGTTTCAGTGATCCTAAACTACTGTGGTGCATGGATGGACCGGAATGGATTTGAATTGTTAAATTCAATCTCAAATACCTTTCCTTCCACCCTTGTGGCCTTGAATCAGTTGAAATCGCTTTGACATCACAACCTGGTGCTGTTCTGAAATGTCTGTGTTCTTCATTTTTGTGGCATTTTATTTGAAATTCTCCCTGAGATCCATTTGTATGTGCGGCTTTCATAAACAGTCTGGGGTGCATTTCCCGAACAACGACATGACTCGCTGGTTAACCACCATAATATGATGCATCGTTGGGGAAATTACGATGTAGTTACGACTGTTTCCTGAAACCGTAGTAACCGTAGCAGTCTATGTTTAGATCAAATGATTATCAAATTCTTGCTGTAAATAACACACATTACATTTAAGGACGACTTTTGTTATTCAATTTTTTTATCTGTTGATTTATTTCACGATATATTATTCATTTATAAGTTTCCACATAGGTCATCACGCCAAGGGATTCCCTAGGGTCATAGAGCACGAATGTGCATGCGCACTTTTCAAACAACAGCGCTTTTATTTTCTTGACAAACTAAAAGATGTCAAATTAAATTTGTATATATTTGGAATGATGGATATGGAATGCACTGCATGTTGCTTGCTTACTTTGATCAAAAGCTTGATGTATGTAATTCTACGTAACAAAATAATAAGGAACGATACTTCTTACAATAGCTCTAACCCTGTAGTCCCTGTAGAACGACTGAACTAACGATACTTTGCCATAGTTGGCAAACGGTGCTTTTGGGAAACGCACCCCTGGACGGGCAGAGGGAAGGGGCACTGTGAACATTACAGTATCTCTACGTGGTAGATCAAAAGAAAAAAAGGCAGTTTAGCTCCATATCTCCTATTTAGATTATGATTTGTCCTCGGAATGAAGAAGTTTTGCAAGTTATTTCATTTATTTCTACATAATAATGAAAAGAAAGAAAATCCAATAATTGTTGGAGATAATAGTACAGTCGCAAATAGTCTATGAAAGGCTTAATAGTCTATGAAAGGCTTTGTACGTGTTTTCATTTAATTGCTGGATGTGCAGCCGTAGGCTCTCCTCTTGGACAAGAAACAGGAAATATGTGGCAGGAAAATCAATATGCCAAGACACAAAAAAGAACGAGGAAGTGATTGTTGTTTTGTTTTCTGAGACAGTCTGTGTGGCACAATCTCATTAAATCTCAGACCAACATTACTCTTGCGATGATGCACCAACCTCAAACATGTCATGGAACTGTGATTAGGTTATTTTGCCTGCTTTTTTTGGCCGTGCATGGCTGAACATTGGCTGTGAGACTACCTAAGGTTGCGCATTCATTGTCTTCACTGTCTGCTTGAAACCTGGGGCGGCATTCTTGAATAACAACAGAAGGCAAATAAACATCCTCGCCTCATTTGAAGAGCACATCTTATCACAACATACAGAGAACACTTGTGAGGGAAATGGGGAAGGTGTGAAAATACGCTTAAAATAGAGTTGTATTTTTTATTGGGTGAGGTATGAAAAAGAGACTCAGGTGAGTGTTATGGAAACTCTCCAGAAATGCCCAGAGCTGCCTTTCCCAAAAGCATCGTAAGGCTATGTGCATCATAAAATCAATCGTACGAATCATCTTAGACGTACGTACCATTTCCCAAAAGCTTCGTAACTTAAGTAGGACTTAAAAATCGTTGTAGATCTACGGGTGCTCTGGAGTAATTGCATGGTGCATGGTAATAAGATAGATTTATGAGGTCACCTGCAGCACAACCGGAGAATTGCGCCTAAACTTAAACACTCCTGTATGTGAATTTTCATGTTTTTATTTATTACTTTTTTTTTTTTTTTTTTTTTTTACTTTGAATTACTAAACCAAATGAAAATTTAATGATTGAACATACATTAATAAAGTAAATAATTAAGTTCTAACAAAGGATTTATGTTTGTTGTTGGTATTCAAATTAATCCTCATATTTCATGCAGAGTAAAAATGTTGTGTTTAAAAGAGAAATGGTCAAAATGCTTACTTGGTGGTTGTCAGGGTCTTTTTCTCTTTCCCGCTGCTGTAGTGCAGCCAACTATCCTCTAGTTATTTAGAGGAACTATGTTATTAAAGCTTTCATACTGTTACAAACCTTATTTATCACACACTGCCTATCATATGTTCCAACAACTGCAGAAGGCAATACTTAAAGAATCCGAATGCCTGATTTGCTGAAACATAATTGAAAGGTTCATATTCATAAAGACCAAACGTTGTGCTTATTATTAATAAAGTGCTGGTAATGTATGTGTACAATAAACATTTAGTTTGGACATAGAAATGTGTAAGCTAGATAATACAATGACAAGCAGTCTGGCTTCAAAACAAACCACTCCACTGAGACTGCACTGCTATCGGTCACAGAATAACTGCAGCTAGCTAAGGGCAAATCCTCTGTCCTGATTCTGCTAGACCTATATACACGATCAATAATCAAATGCTGCTAGCAACCCTGTCATCCTTAGGAATCGCTCCGCTGGTTCCAATCCTACCTCTCCGGCAGATGATTCAAGGTGTCATATGGAGGGGCTTGCTGTCCACTGCTCACCACATGATGACTGGGGTCCCTCAGGGATCGGTGCTTGGACCGCTGCTTTTTTCAATATACATGACATCCTTAGGACCCATCATACAGGCACACCACTTCTCGTATCACTGTTATGCTGATGACACCCAGATTTATATCTCGTTTCACCCAGACGATACCACTGTAGCAGCTCACATAACAGTCTGCCTAGATGCCATCTCAGTTTGGATGAAAGAGCATCGCCTCCAGCTGAACCCAGCCAAGACAGAACTACTCGTGTTTCCGGCACACCCCACGGTGCAACACAATCTCACCATCCAATTTAGCAATTCCACAATCACTCCCTCAGAATCAGCCAGGAACCTCAGAGTCATACTTTATGAACAGCTGTCCTTCAATGATCACATTGCAAAGACAAAGCGATCCTGCTGATATGTCTTTTTCAACATTCGAAAGGTTAGACCCTACCTCACTGAGCATGCGGCACAACTCCTTGTCCAGGCCCTGGTAATCTCAAGGTTGGAGTACTGCAATGCTCGCCTTGCTGGTCTTCCTGCAAAGGCATTTAAACCACTTCAGCTGGTTCAAAACGCAGCAGCGCACCTCGTCTTCCAACAGCCCAAAAGGTCTCATGTGACACCCCTTTTCATCTCTCTCCACTGGCTATGGGTTGAACCCCATATCAGATTCAAGTCACTAATGCTTGCCTACAGGACTACCACTGGATCTGCACCGGCATACTTTCACACCCTCCTACACTCATCATGAACCCTGCCTTATGCAAACGAGCGGCGCCTTGTATTGCCTTCTCATAAGGGCATTAAATCGCTTTCCCGCTCATTCTCCTTCCTGGTGGCAAATTCTTCCTGACGCGGTCCGGTCAACCACATCTCTCACAACCTTCAAAAACTACTTAAAACCCATCTCTACTGTGAATACTTGACAGACAAATAAATAAAAAACTGTTACACTACTACACTAAACGTCTCTCTTCTAGCTTTTGTTGAAACTAGTAACTTTGTATTAGCACCTATCGTACTTTTGCTCTTTTATGACATATCCCTTATTGCTCCCTGAATTCTTTGTAAGTCGCTTTGGATAAAAGCATCTGCTAAATGACTAAATGTAATACCTAGGCCCTAATAAAATAAATGCATGAAATTGCCTCAGCACCACCCAAAAGTGTAATAAAATATGGTTCAACAATTGACAACATTTTTTTTTAACTTTTGATTTTAACTTTTGATTTGACCTAGATCGTGCCAAAATTCATTGCACAATTACAGAAGATTAACTCCAATCAACCAAAGAAAAAGTATTCGGCAAAACATTTTGAAAACAAGCGAGTGGTACAAAAACAAGCCATTGTATAAGGTTCAATCAGTACTTTACAAACAGACAGCGACTCGAAAGTAGCACTTAAAGCACTGCTACATTCAGTCTTATTAACTGCATTTTTGGGAAACACACGTGAAATGATGACGAACGTTTGCAAGGTTGCACGTAGAAACGCTCTTAAGTGTTAAGATACTTAAATTAAACTGAAAACTTTATCAAATCTCCTGAGCAATAAAGGAGCAACTTCTGAGCATTCACATTTTCCTCCAGCATTATTTTCAGTTTTCAGCAAAAACTGTATTCACTCAAATGAATTGATGACGATTTTGTGGAGAAAATATCTTTGGCGTAAAAAATGATCAAAATGTCAAGCAATCTTTAAGAATGAATTCAGTAAATATGCATTGTGGCTTCCAAAACCATGTATCTCCATACATAGTGATTTTTTTGTCATAAAGAATCGTACCATTAAAATGTATAAAAAGTGCTTGTCATCTTGGACACAGTATTTAATCATTTAAAAAATAAAGTGTTTTCTCCACTTGCTTTAAAACATTAAATCTGGACATAGAGGGTTTTCTAAGGACTACGACGATATCGCATATGCAGTCTTTTTTTTTTATATATTTTTTTATGCCTAATTTCTTAGATTGTAAATGTACAGCTACAAAAAATCGGTAGGATTTACTTAAGTTTTTGGACACGTTTATTTGAAGTTTATTTTAATTTAAAATATTGCGTGCAAAAACTTAACTTAACTCAAAGATACATTTATTTTAAATAAAACATTGTCCAAAAACGGTCGCAAAAAACTAAGTAAATCCTACTAGTAGTTTTCTCTTTCTAATGTATTGCATTAAAGTTTTGAGGGGCAACTCATACACAAGCGACATCTGTGTTTATTAGACACGGTGGCCTGTAAGATCTGCATAAGAGATCTCCATCCATTACAGGTGCAGGCTAAACTGACAAGGTGGGGAAACACAGGTGGCATTGCTTCAGCCCCTTCTCTTCCGGTTGGTGACGCATATGTTGTATACCGTGCAGAGCGGTGCGGTTCCTACCATCAGATGAGTGACGATTCATTTATGCTCTTGTTGGGGGGCGAGACAAAGTCAATGACATGAGAGTTTGATAAAGTGTTATGCTCATGTCTACGGGCCCATGCTGAAAATTAATGAGGGGAGGGATTCAGCATGGCTGTTGCCAGATCGCTTCTACATCCACCCATGTCACACGGCAATAACGGAAAAGCATTCCTAATGAACTTGGTGCTGGAACCAATGTTTACCTCCTAAACATATCAGATTATAGACACACCTAGTCTATGTTTACTTTGATCGTTTTTGTCAACGGGACCCCCTTAAAGGAACAGTTCTCCTATTCTGCTGTCATTTACCTCACTTCATTCTGTTTAACATAAAGGGAGATCTCAGGCACTGAGATGTCTGAGCTTTTGTGGGCCATACAGTGAAAACTGATGGTAATTTATACTGCCAAAATACTTTTGGAAGCATGAAATAGCTTTATGTGAGGAACTGAGTGCAAAGCCAGACGCAAAATTGCTGCAGATTATCTGCCAACTGTTAGATTAAGTTTGTTCTTAGTCAGTCATTCATGGTTGATTTATTCTGTTTATTCTAACATTAACGTTTTTGAATAGTGGAAAATGGTAGCATTTCTCTTTAGTTAAAAACCCCTGAAACTTTCTGCAAGAACACAGATGTACAATAAATGCTTGAACTAAAGCACGTGCGCACACATTGCCAACAAAACACAGAAAGTTTCACTTACAGTGTGCCATTCATGTACGGCATCGTTTAGGGCTGGGAACGCCACTCCATCTATTTTTCAAACGATCTCCCAATCTAGAGTTATATCCACCATTTTTATATAATATTCTTCACCCAAATTCAGTGAACAAACAACACAGCTGAACTTCGCGAACGTAGTTCTCTCTCTCTCTCTCTCTCTCTCTCTCTCTCTCCTGCATATAAAAAATCTACTTGGAAATTTAAGGCAGCTTTGAACTAAAGCTTTTAAATTGACTCAAATTGGCCTCACAAGTCACTAGAATTTAAATTATATCATACTGAATTTAAAGTGGAAATTGGCAAAACAAATCATTTGCGTTGTAAAGTTTCAATTGCGCTAAATTTGAAGTACTCAAATTGAGTTACCTTCAGATGTTTTTGCATTTAAAAAATATATGTAATATACAAATATAATATAGTTAATATTAAAAAAATATATTTCATGGAATTGTATCGTTTTATTATAGAGAATGTCTACGTGTTTTACGTAAGTGCAGTAAAACAATGTAAATACAGAAGTAAAATGCAAATTTGTTTGTCTTATATAACATTAACAACATGCCCTTTTACTTTCCAAATGTTATTTTATGTTTATTTTTCCACCTGACGTCAGCGATGAACGAAGCAAGCCATTTAAAACTGAATCTAATGTATCAGCCCACCCGGAATAAAAGAAACGATTCTTCTTTTCACCCTCTGGTTGAATTGACGCTCCCTGACCTCCCAATGACATACGTATCTTACCTGGGAATCCAGCCACGGCGGTTTGTTCGTTTAGGATTAACCGGCGGATGAGTTCACAAAAAGAAGCCAGCCTTTTCTTCACAGCTTCCGTACACACGCTGGCTCCAACCCAGGACTCAATACCAAGCCGCTCAGGTTAGGATTTAATTGCATGTTCGGAGCTATAACAGGTGCTCTCTTTGGAGAGAGTTGGCGGACTGCCATCAGGGAGCCAATACTGATTTCTAACCCCCTGCACCAGGGGAAAAGTCACTGTGGTGGTGGGCAGAGAAGCAATACTGAGTTTGTATTGGGAGCAAGAGAGAACGGATGTCCCATCATGCCTAGGTGACTGACACAAAGGCTTAGAGCTAGTTATTAATTGCAGTCTTGGGGTCTCAAATTGGGGTCTTTTGCGCTTCCGGGGGCGTCGGGCTGAAGAGAGGGCACCATGTTTGCTTGCTCTTGCACTGTGTGGTCCTCAGTGTTGATAACCGAACCCCATATTTAGTGTCACGCGTGTATGGCGCTATGAAGGGTTCCCATGACATTTGAAACTGTAGGGCACAGCAAAGCTGCCAGCAAAATAATTTTTCAAGTTTAAAATTGATGTTTCGATGAAACTTTTGAACATCAGTCGATGACGCCTCCTACCGATGTCAATAATTGTTTTGGATTCAAAGGCAAGATAACAATGATATTGTTTTAAATTCAAAAGCATACTTTTCACCACCATATGAAAATAATTGACTATTTACATTAGTAATATTATTATTGAAGGGCTATCGAATCGATTATTCGCAATTAATCGATTTCAAAAGAAATGGTTGTGTTAATATGCTTCTGTGTGTGCCATGTATATTTATACTCAAACAAACAATTTAGGAAATATATGTAATATGTATTAATGCATAATATAAATAATATTTACATTTGGAAATTAAATAGATTTTTCACAATTCATCGATTTGACTCGTTTATGTATTTGCTGGTTTGTTTATTATTTCATTTAATTGTTAATTTTAAAGTGTATTTAGCTGTACGTTGTTGGCATTAGTAACCAAATATTTTGTGTCTTATATGTTGTATTTATGTTTTTCTGCATCATCATGAAGGTGATTTCTGAGTATTCAGGAGACCTTATGATGTACCCATTTCTCCCTATTTGCTGTAACGCTGCATAATCTTTAATAAAAATCAACTATCAACCTGTCAACTATCAAGACATTTTCTAACAGTTTTAAGCAAGAGATGTAAGCAAGACCAAACATCTAGACTTGTTTTCAGCCAGCTTTGAAGTCCCTGCAGTCAGATATGCTCAAGTCAGCACTATTTGACAAATGCTTTCTCCCTGCATTCATCTCTAGAGGCGCAGACACGTAATTGATATTTACTCTGCTGTTTTACAGACTGAGACTTCATGGCAAGCCAGTAATAAAGTTTCCGTGCAGAGCTAGTGGCTAAATATACAGCCATTCATAACACTTTATAACTTTCTTAAACGAGCCATTTGCAAACATTATATGACACTTAACAGACTCGTAGTTGATATTCTTTTGTGTATGCCTACAGATAATAATATGAAAAATATAAATGAATCAAAGTTTCATGACTATAGTGATTCATAAGTTCAGCTGTCAGTGCAATTCAGAGGAAATGGTAGTTTGACGTAATGTAAAGTTACCTGCAATTTTACGTTTCAAACTGAGGTGGTGATAAAGTGGCACAAGTTAAAGATCGCAACTTTAAATGTTTGAGCATCATGTAATGTTTGTTATTGTTCTTAATAAAACTGTTATCCGGCCTCTTTTAAATTCATGGTAACCACTTTAGCAGAGACAATCTCATAAATGAGCATTCAAGGTATTATTCATATGGAATCTTTCAGTGTGGGCCACTGATTAAAAAAGAGAAAAACTGATGTTACTTTCAAAGGCTATCAGACTGCTTCTGTATTCAAAAAAAGGGCTCAGGGCTCCGTTTAATGATGTTTGTATGCTCTAACTCGAACAGCAGGGGCACCCAAATCACATTCCGTGATTGCAATTATCAATGCCACAGCTGTTTAGATTGATGGTCTGAGCGTACATTCACATCTCTGCAGTGTGCCTGATATCTCACTCTGTGTTGCCATTCAGATCTGTTTTCGCTCATCTTTATCTAGACTGCAGTCAGAGACCGCTGCTGTTTTTTTGTTGTTCTGTATCTATACAGTGCACAGTATGCTACATTTTCCGTGTATGTGGAGTACCCAGATGGCACTGTGAAAAAACAAGCAGTATACCACCGAGCACGCTGTGTGGGACACTTTATCCCAAAATGCAATGCGCTTGACTTTCCATTCCTAGTTAAATGAACCGGAAGCAATATGGCGTTTGTTGTTGTGCACTAGTGTTAAGGATTTAGGGGTTTGTGATTTGGGAATATGTCATTTTTCTGTATGCATGGATTACATTTTAGTATACAAGGTATGCTTACATATATGCCAGTTGTTTTTATACTAAACCAATACGTTTGTATAAGGGTTGGGCGATAGACGATGACATCTTCCATTTCTGATGGCTAAGAGCCACCACGATGTTGGGCCAGCATCGTGATTCTCCTGCATGGAGGCTTATGTTTGTCATCTGGTGGGTCCACGGTCGTACGCGTACAGCACATTTCCAAGACAAATGTTGACAGCCAAGTAGTCCACAGTATGACATTCTACGCATGTGTCGAGCTCATCCATTCGTGCTTATCCGCGGTCGATTATGATTTGGAAGCTGCGCAACGAGTGTGCGCGCGAGACGAACGTAGAAAGTGAAAGCAAACAGTGAATCGTAGTAATTCACTGAATCATATAATAGAATCATGTCATTGTTATTAGTGTTTTGGCAAATGTAGCAAACTGATATACCCCCGCCTCGCCCCCAATGTCATCATTCATTGCGATGTTTCACTGTAGGCATCATCCAATGCCAATTTGGTAGACATCGTCCAAACCTAGTTTGTATACTATAGGCGAGGCTTACATTTTAGTAGAACCTATTGGTTCATCGAGATTTCTGCGTGAAAAATATTTTTAGCTAAATCTGTGCATACACAGCATTACCAAAGGACAAGAATATAAACTGGACGTTCACAATCCAATATCAGATACCTATATATATTGCACCCAACTGGTGAGACAACATTTTCCATGTTTTGCCTGAAATGTTTATACAGATGTTGAATGAGGATGTGAGTGCAGGATTATTATCATTAACTGTTAATTGAAATCTAATAAAAGATGTTGGATTAGAAATGAACTAAAAAGGTCACTAAAGTTATTCATTTAATATAACAATAAACTAAAGCGGCAAAAGAAAATTCAAATAAAAATGTATAGCAATACTGAAAATTAATGTGTCAATACAATGACAAAAAGTGCATACATTACAAAATGGATTAACATGAAATAAAAATCAAATTCAAATATGAATAAAATAACAATAAAACTTGGTAAAGAATGTCAAAGTCTATTTTCGATGTTACATCGCTACACGATATTGTTAGCCGTTTGCTTGATCTATCTTTACACTCGTAGTGAATGAGACCCAGTGTAGTTATAAATAGTTGCTGGCATACAGTGTGCATTCTGAGTGTTAGCTGTGCGTACATTTCAAACACAATGTGCTTTCTGCAGAAGGCCGGCAGAAGAGGTCACACTGCCTTTCTATCCGTACCTCCAACAAAAGCTAATCACTAGAGTCTCTCCTATGTCGACCTGTTCTTTCATCAGTGTTCCTGTTGGGGTTTTGCTGAAGGTGTGGTGAGCTAATGAGGCCTTTGAGAGAACAGAACAGAACAGCGGAAGTCATTATGACGTTGGAGATAAGTGTGTGGGATTGTACTGTTTCACCTCATGGGGTTGAATGAATAACTGACATGCACTTCAACAAGAGATTCTTCTTACATGCCCAATCAATCCTCAATGAAGGTGTCAGACTATCAGATTCTCAAATGATTATGAAAGAACTAGACAGAGAGCACAGAGAAAAAACCCACCTGTCTTTTTTCCTCTCCGGGTAAGAATGGTGCATGATCCCTCAACAAACTGACTTGAGTTTATTCATTTCGGTCGTTGCCAGCATCTGTGGGTTGTAAAAATGGCACAAAATCGGCTCAAATACGTGACGCCTGCTTATAGTTTTTAACCTGTAGCTTCATTCATTGAGAGGTTTGTAAGGAACGATACTTCATCAAACTGCTTTGGAATAAAATGCCTAAAGTCGTGCTATACAAACAAATACAAACTGATTGTTTTTTCATTGTAAGTTAATTCAAAACGTCATGTTGAGAATAAGTCACAACCCCGCATAAAACAAAGCAGCATATTATTCTAAAAGTAGATGTTGACATTTTGAATGTCAACATCTTTTGAAAAAAGATGTTTGAAAAAAAAAGGTGGCGCTTGCATGTGCAATTTACTGACTGAGTGCCGAACTATTTTATTCTTTTTATTAGTTTTGTTTAATTTTTACTGTTTCTTTTATGTCTTTGTTTATACAAAACTCACTGCCGAAAGTGTTGATGCTGTAGTGCTGCGTGGTTAACTGTTTTGCTTTTGCACGTTGTGATGTGGTCACTGTGGTGTTCTCTATGGTTTCTTAGTGGCAACCCATAACAAATCAAGAGCTCGCCCCCGTCTCTGATAGTGTTCTTATCTCTAGATATGGCTTGGATCCCTCATTTAGGGCCATATTTACTAAACAGGGCCAGATGGGAGTTGAAACAAGGCGCACATAAAAAAACACGGGCACAATATCTTATTCCCATTATGACCAACGCAATCTATGAAACGTTGAGCAAATTAGCGCAGGGTAGTGATGCTAATAATCCGCGGGAAGGGAGAACCAATTGATAAAAATGAACATGATGATTAATTGCCGGTGGATAAGATAAATGATTAATGATCAAAATATCAGCACTATCTAAAATGAAAACGTGTTTAAAACCTACAAACGCATTGTACAGTCTCTCCTCAAACTGTGTGAATTTGCGATCACGCTGTCACTCTCCCCTGCACTGAATGAATTAATTCTCTTTTCGGGTTAAATAAAGCCCAATATGTTTGTTTTTCTGTTTTTAACCATACCTGTCAACATATGGTTACAGAATATGGGAGACTTAAACGTCCCTTGCATCCATTCTCAGTCTCCTTCCAAGAGAGTCCCCGTCAGTTCGCTTGCCCCGAGTTCTCTGTGTTTACAAATGACGGGAAAACGCACACTACAAACGGTCAAAAAAGCAATGCGGAAGTTTTATGCTCAAAAGCAAAACAAACTTCTTGAAGACGTTTTGCCCATTAATCTACGAATAACGGAATGCAAACTGACACCCGCTGCAGAAATCCATCCCTCCATCTGAGCAGCTCATGGAGAGATGAGTAATATATTTTTAAAAGCGAATTAGGGTGACGTTAGAGCTCATCCCCACATCACTAGCGCAGGGTTTGAGACGCCAAAGAGGCGTTTGCACTACCGCAAGCTGTTAGTAAAATCTGGCCCTTAGTGTTAAGTATACAGTTTACCTGTGATAGTGGTGCTTTCTCAGAAAAGCACCATTTAAAACATTTGCATTTCTGTGTTGGCAGTCACGTTGTATCCTGTTCCAATTAATATCTTAAGAAAAAACGAATACGGCCCAGACAGAGCGTTCATAATAATAAAACCCCTATGCATCTGTTTTTCACAATCTTCCACGTAAGCTTGAAAGCACCAGCTGTTTTTCTCCCAGCACGGGTACATGTACAGTAGTATTTTTAGACTGCTTTTAAATAGCATCTCATTCAAAAATGTTCCGCTTTATCTAGACAGCATATTTCCACCAGGCTTGTATTGGATTGTAATGCTATCTTTCATTCATTGCACATTTCCTTTTGTACCACCCTACTTTCTTTCCAGGACCCACCGTACACACAATTCATAAAGCACCTATAATAAAGACCGGCCCATATCGCAGATATTTTTCAATTTAAACACCCTTATTGTAATAAGCACTAAAACTTCTCTCAGCTAGGTTTCCAAGCAACAGGCTTTTGACACAGATTAACAGAATGCTCAGAACGGCCCTGAATCATGATGGCCCTGATATGTTCTCCCACACGTCCACCGCTCCCTGCCGGGTCATGGAAGAGCCGAGCTCCATGAGTGATTATCGCCTCCTCTCCAGTTGAGCGCTTGCACCAGATAATGACAATTTCCTGAACGTAGAGGGAAATTAATTGTTTGGTGTGTGGCTGCCTGATATTAAAGCATTCCCACCAGTCACTTCTAATAATGGTCATTACTATGATCGCTTTGTGCTAATTACCGCAAGGTATTGTAGCTACAGAGGGTTTGTTTGTGAGACCCGCCCTCGGCTAGTGCACCAGAGACCGGCGTTGGGGAACTTTTAAAATGAATGCGCTACAGTTCTTCCTTAAAAATAGCTACCAATTCACTTCTATTGTAAATTTTTGCGGAGAAAAAACGTTTTTCTCACTGTCAGTTGTCCTGTTATGCTTTTTAAATCGTATTATTTGCTGTCCGCTGATATCACATCAAAGACAGTGCAGTTGTTATTGTGGAAGGTGGAAAGTGCAGAACTGCGATCTGGCTAGTGTCTAATAATATAATTATTTATATAATTTAATTTATGTTCATATTAATCTACAGCATATTATTATTTTATTGTATAATAATTGTATGAAAGGGGTCATATGGCATGAATTCATGTTTTTCTGCGTCTTTGGTGTGTTATAAGTTGCCCATGCATGTATTAGACACGTAAAATTGCAAAAATGAAAGTATCAAAACAAAAGATGCATTCTATCTACAAGCGAATGCTCACCAAGATCTGCCTGAAACGTCACCCCACCCCCACAAATCTACGTCGGTTCGTGGTATGATTTGACTAAGAACGCCACATGTAAACGCAAGTAAGATGGACGTACCTGTCAATTGCTTTGGAACCTGATATGGTAAGAGGCGTTACATTTCCGTCACACACTAGCACTACTCAACCAATCACTGGTAAACTGGCCAATCATAGCACACCTAACCTTTAACCTTAAATCGTGTATACACATTGCATTACATCTCAAACAAATGACAATATTCATTTTAGCCGTATACTATGACCCCTTTAAGTAAATGGTTTGTTGAATTTTGTTGTATGTTCATTTTACTGAACAAACATTTTGTCAAATGGGTTCTGTAGTTTTGTCGCATTTAAACCGTATGGGACTTAGTATGGCAGTCTAAATTCAAAATACTTTAGAGGCAAGTTTAGCTAAATAACGGTTCTTCTCGGTTTCATGGCTTGTTACCAGAAATCTACAGACACTCTATTATTTGCGAATGTGTATCGGAAGTTAAGGGCCGTCCACAAACGCCCATGTGCAATAGCACTCTAAAAATCCTGGGTTATTTCTTTAACCCATTTTCTGGGTTATTTGTGTTGGTTTAAAATTATGGGTTATTTTTTCAGATAGTAACCATTTTCTGGGTTATAGGGCTAATATTTGACCCAATTCCTGGGTTGTTTAGGTTTCTGGGTTATTTTTCATGGATTAACCCATATTCTGGGTTCACCGCTTCAAATTACCCCCCGTTGTTCTGGAATTTTCTCACGGTTGAAATAACCGTCACTACCCGCTCGAATAGTTTTGGCCTGGGAATCTTCAGGACAACTTCATCGTGTATTCAAGGTAAGCAAGTATTTTCAGTGTAGATGTAACCCTAACTTTTCTGTGTACATGTCCCCGTTGTTAGTTTAGGCATCATTTGCTGAAAAAATGACCATGACTTAGAGTGGTCGGCATGTAAGCCGCCCGCGGATATCACAACAACATCTAACTAGTTTAAAGTCCGTGTAAAGTAAAAATAAATATGTGTTTTGAGTTTGTTACACTAAAGAATAAACTGTTGTTAACCACCCAGACAAATTTGAATGATTAAAATAAAGATAAGTTCACAAAATTAGCTGTCAAAATGGTTAATATGCTTTTTACACATGGATATACGTTAGATTTATGACCTATTTAATGTAGAAGAAAATGACTGAATTCACTTTACACGGTCTTTAAATTATATTTTTAATAAACTATGCTTGTTCTCATTGTTATAATACTTGTAGTAATACGATAAGTACAGTGCAGCTAGTGGCGACTTCATGCCGCGCTAAGGGGGTCGAACACCGGACGAGAAGCGCCGCGCTGCGCCGCCTACTCGAGGTATCTCCGTTTATGGCCAGCTATATTGTTATGTTTAAGGACATTGCAGAATTAAGATAATGTCAGTAGGCTACTATGTTATGATTGTACTGTATAATTAAATACAACCGTTGATGAGTCTGCAGTCTGAACACTTTACCTCAGAGCGTCCGTTAACTGAATGAATTGAGAATATCACCAGAAAATACAATAACATCAGCAATTTTCATTCGCACAACTGATTTCTGTAAATGAATGTATCACTAAATATATATTGCAGCCCATGGTGAAGTCAGTATATACATTTACGACGATGTAAGACAAATAAGTGTACATTTAATATAAAACTATGTACATGGCACTCTGTGGCGCTGCAGGATTTTGAACGAGGTCCTTAGCCGTTGCTGGGCGCCGCGGACAGACGCTGAATGGTGCCGCCGGTGTGTGTAACTTACACTCATAGAAAATAATGTGTTTAAAATGTAAATACGCTTCTCGTCCGGTGTGCGACACCCTTTAGCCGCGGCTAGAGCGACGAGGGAACACAATGTTTACGCATATTCAATACGCATTATATTATAATATATTATATTATATTCAATATTATCAATACGCATATTATATTATTAATACGCATATTCGTGCATTAGGTCTTAAAGGGGCACTAGCCTTTACTGCTGTCTGTTTAATGTCAAACATCAAAAGACAAGGACATCACTCACTGCTCTTGATTGAATAGCTTTTGTTAGTTTAATAGGATTAATCTTCAATAGTCAAATATGCAATATAATTTTTTTTGATCTAAGTTAGCAATCTGACTAGAAAGTGAAGTTAAAGATGTTAAGTTTTATTACTCTGAGTGGTTCTCAATCCACATGTTCTTGTACACATTGAACACACCAAAGAACCATTGTTCATTTGAATTCCTTGTACAGTTAGTATCAGCATTATAACACAAACTGGTAGTCTATTATCTTGCTTACAATTCACCTTCTACACAATATTCACTTTCTTTTGTCTATCTTTCTGTCTCTGTCTGTTTTAGGTTGGAACAAATATGGTGGAATACCTCATGCAGGCAAAGCCATTCCCATTAGTGCTGGGTGCTGGGAGATCCCCATCAATGTGCTTCTCAGGCATTCGTCATATTAGCTGGTCAGGCACTTCCTCAGAGCACACTGCTTGGGGCAGTTGACGTGTGCTTCAAGGCATTTTATGTTCTTGATATCAACTACCCCAAGCAGTGTGCTCCCGCATGGGAGTTTCTCCAGCAAGTTGTTGATCAGATTGAGGGATCGGAATCTAAACCTGTAAAGTTTCTTAAGACTGCCTTGCTTAATTGCAAACCTGTTTGATTGTGTTAAGCTGTGTTTGAATAAGTTAAGAATGTTTGAGAGTTGTTGATTTTTCTATTTTTTCTAGTGTTGTTTCAGTGTGACCTAAAAATGAATAGGTCCAAGTGTGTGTTTTTTATAATGAATTTAATTTAATGCAATAAAAATGTAAAAGTGCTTGAAGTGTGTAATTGTCTGAAGTTTTATTTTCTGAAATAAGGGATACTGGCATAGTAACCCAAGTTGGGTTATATTTGACCTTTGGTTAAAAAGGGACTAATTTCTGGGTTATTTCAACCCAGATATTGGGGTTGTTCTTTTGACCCAGAAGTTGGGTTATTTTAACTACAATGTTGGGTTATTATAACCCAACATTTGGGTCAGGTATTTAACCCAGAAGTTGGGTCAAAAAAAATAACCCATTTTTCTGGGTTGAAATAACCAAGAAATTAGTTGGTCCCTTTTTAACCCAGGATCTGGGTAAAAAATAACCCATTATGGGTTATTTTTGACCCAGGAGTTTTTAGAGTGAGTTTATTTTGTTGCTTTGAAGTCATCTAAAGCCAAAAAAGTTATGCCTTTCAGTAAAAACAGCCAATCGTTAAGGACTTTAAATATTTGAAGCAGCTGGAGAAACTTGAAGGTCAAATTTAGTTAAAACTAGGTCATAACGTCAGGATAAATTGTTGGTCAGAAATATTGAGTTTAATTGTGATTCTCAAGCAATTTTAAAAATATCAGTCTTTCTAGTCAATCTCGTTCTTGTAGCCCGGAGGTATTGGAAATATGTTCATCTGGTGCAGGACTTCGATAACATCCAACTGTAGCATGCCTAATGCATGAAAAACAACATGTCAGATATGAATATGAATCCAGATATACAGTGTTCTGGATTATAATGGGAATTATGACATTGCACTGATTTCTTGTTGTTTGTGAGAAGGGAGTATATTAAAAAAGTAGCATGACAAGGTGACATGAGTATTGTCCTCCAAATTAAAATTGAAATGCTTTTTTTTCTTTTTTGTAAAATAACTGATTACATGAAATGCAGCTTTTTAAATGTGTGTGCTATTTTATTGGCTTGTATGAGGGCCATCTCTTTGTGGTCTTCAAGAAAGTGACATCAAAATCCTACCAAATCCAAGCTAAACTTCTGATTAACACACTGTAGCATAATGTGTCAGGTTCTTAAGTCACTGTGACTCAGAAGTCACGGCATGTATTTTGGCAAAATACAGCAGTCAGGCTTATAAATGTTATAAAGACAGGTGTTGTAAGTTCTACCTGTTGAGGTGTGGAAACAGAGAACATCTGAGATCTCAGTGTATAGTCACGCTGCAATAAGACATAGTTGACCTTGAGAGCTTGAAGAACTACTGAGAAACTGTTTTCATTTTGTCAGCAATTCAACATCATCTGTCAGCTCCGGTGGTCCATCGCCCAGTGCTTGAAACTACAGCTTTATTTGTCATTTAATTTTGGCAGTCCTTGATCCACGAACCCCAGAGGTGGGTGATGCCTGTTTTCGGCTTAGTGCTGTGAATACAATCAGTCCCAGCTGACCTGTGTAAAGAGAACTGATTGATTATACTTCAATGACAGTCTTCTATCAAAGATTGATGAAATAATAGTGTTATGAAAATAGATCACTTGACGGACATGCTTAAAAACATGCTCATTAAAAAAGCTGTTTTATTCTACATCATCACTCTAGGATTGAAAGCTCATATCTCCAAAACTCACCCCTTTATTGGAAAAGAAAAAACGCTGCATTTTCTTTCGGTACTTAAACAGTGCATGGTCAAAGTTGACAAGCTTTTGTCAATAGTTTTTATTGGTTAAATATTTCCAAAACCCACAGACTGACACGTAGGGTGATCAATATTAATGGTGTCTGGAAAACAGTCAAAAAATGGAGACCTACCTACCTAAATCCTACCTACATTGTTCTTTAAAGTGTGTATTTGCAATGTTTTGATTACTTGGCCAGCCCAATTCTACTCCTGTTTTGTGACAATTTTAGTTATATTATATAACCTAGCTCAGTCTTGAAATTCTAGAGGTGTAGTTTTATATGTTTTGCAATGTTCCACCTTGATTGGCTTTTCAAATTATTCCTAGCCATCGGCAATGCATGCTTCTTCAACATCTACATTCAAATAGTCTCACCAGTGTTTTGTAAGCAGTATGGCAAAGGGTGCTATCAGAGCGCTAACAATCACCCGCCTCCATCCCCAGTTCCATTCAAGCCTAGAGGTGACAGTATAAGGTCCAAGAACACTGTAATTGCAGTTCTTACACTTGTATCAAGTGCAGCATAAAAAACATTGATTTACAATAATTTGTGTCTCATTTGACATAACTTGTGTCGGATGTTTACCTGTCCAATAGCAATTTAATTGGATTACCTTCTCTGTGTAAATGTTTTAAATCTCTATACCATGTTAAAAAAAAGTCTAAAATCACTTTAAAAAACCCTTATCTCCCTGTTGACCCAAAGATTCTAAGTTTTCCTCTTCTAGAACAAGTTTAATGGTCCTTGCTGTTCGTCTGGCTTTTGTTCATCCCGCATGTCTCTCCTGTGACTGCAGACTGGCCGACGAGTCGAAGAATCAAAGTCCTACATCCAAAAGCTGTCATCATTAAGTACAGCAGAAACAGTGCAGTGGGAATCTTGTTTTAGCTTCTGTAAACCCTCATTGATCAACCTCCGCGTCCAGGGATATGATGATAAGTGTAACAGACAGCGCTATGCCGGTCCGACGGTAGATTTGTGACATGTCAGGAACGCTTTCCACATCTCATCAGCGGTGCAAAAATCCCAAAAGCAAGGCCGGAGGTCAGCATTAAAGTTTTCTCTATGAAGAGTTTACTTGGGCAGGAATGAACCCCTAGCGGTCACAATAGTGTTGATGGATTGAGTGACACCTGTGAAGCCTCAGAGGCAGGCAGTGAGAGATGGGACCTTCAGATCGGGACGATAAAAGGGAGTGAGATTATGGGGAGGCCTACGGAGTGATTTATGTCAGTGGTGTGAAGAGGTAGAGAGGTACAGGTGCAATGACGTACTCCAATTACACAAATAATCCATGTTTTCAAACGGTTACTTAAACACCTCTTACCATTGGATGGACACAATGGTTGTCTTTCCAAAAATGCAATGTTTGGAAGGCAATGTTTTAGGAGACAATATTAACAATAACAAACATTTTACTCAACCTTTGCAAATAATGATGTGTGTTGGTAACCAAACACACTTTGAGGCAGTCTTGAGGTTCTTTCCCAGGGGATATTTGTATCATTGTGGTTTTCCAGAGAAGAGAAGGTTTCAGGACCTCACCGTATGCTCATCCCAAGAAGCTCTCCTTTCCATGCAACTGCAATTTAATTTGCAGGGCCCAGAAAATCATAACCATTATATGGGCCAGATTACCCGAGAGGCACCGACTTTATCTCATTAAACTGTTAAAGGTTCAAAGATTTTGCCGAAGACGAGTATAAGAAAAAAAGACACAGAGGAAAAAGCGCAGACGCCATGACTAAGCAATCTGTACGTGCTGCAAACTCTAGCACTCGGTCTGCTGCATTTGTTGGGAGCTTGGCTGAAATATCACTGTCAGCTTCTCATTTTGTTCCTTTTGCTTCATAGCTCAGCGTGTCAAACTGCATTATAGTTGTGGATAGCAGATATGATTCTGAAAATGTAAAATAGTCCTGTCCGTGCAGTTATGGTGCACCTGAGCACCAACAGCTCAAGAAATCAGCGAGCCCTTTAGGTTATCTCCTTAAATTGAATGAAAAATCCATTGCTCCATTCGGCTCCGGTATACATATTGAGAACAACCTGTAAAAGAACAATAATACTGTATCTGGTGCAACACAGTGATGCATGAATATAGTCAGGGAGGATAGATACGAATGAAAATAAAATTGCATTTCAAATCAAACGTTAACATAAGTTGCACCATGAACTAACATGAATAACGGTTTTGATATGAACTAACCCTAAAAGGGATTAATAGATACTGAAAAACGAACCTGTTCATTGTTAGCTAATGTTAGCTTATACATTTACTACTGTTAACAAATAGCACCTTATTGTAAAGTAATCGTACGTTTTTGTATGATTCACAACATAAACATTCATACGAATAAGCCCTTTTAAAATAGTTGTGAATTCCTGTGCGATCTCAGGTTGGACTTTTTGATATACCAATGTTCAAAGCATAATAAGCAACTGAACAGCCTATTCTTCTATTCCACACAACTTAATTTTCCTAAAAAAATATGTGTATATTCAATAGGAAATCTAGTAACGCAAAAAAGGTTTTGTGTAAATTACAGAAATGTTTTACAGCAAGAACTGCCACTACATAAGTAACATGTCTCATGAGTTCTGACAGAGGCAGTTTACACTTTACACAGTTCACCAGTTTTCTGCGTTTTTCAGACAGCTCACTTCTCCGGCCCTAGGGTACAGTTAGCTGGAGGTGTAGGATGGACAGATGGTTTCACTCGTCCTCACAGGCTGTAGGGGCTTCTCACCTTAAATCAGCACGGAGGAACGTAGCTGGAGGAGAGACAGCTGTGTGCTAGCTGCGGTGCTGCTTATGCAACCCGCCTCCCCTTTGACTCACAGACCAACAGAATAAAGCATCCAATGTGTTTGATTTTAGTTTGTAACTGAAAAGACAACACATTAATAGGAGATAAAAGGCTTTTCCTGCTTTGTTAGTCTGGTGAGAAAACCTTTTAAATGTCAAGCACCATACGCAAGTTAAGAGCTTTGTCAGTGGTTTGATGGTGTTTTTGATGTGTACATCAAGATGATACAGGTGGCCTACAAAATAAAAGTGACTGGTGCACTTGTGTTTTGGTGGAAAGCTAGTAAAAAATGTAACGTTTGCATCAATGCAAAACGTGTGCAGTTACGATGTCTGATTTCATGCTTTTATCCCGCTACATATTGAATGTTGATAGTAATAGTATATTTTTATAGCCAACTGAATTGGATCTATAATTTCTTCTCAATATGAAATTAAAGACCAGCTGAGATCTGGTCTAGTCAAATGAAAAGTGCACTACATGACACCGACACAAGAAGATAAAGCTAAAAACAGTATGCGCTTCTCAATACTGTAATTGATGCTCGCTCTTTTTCTCGCTCCTCCAGCCTGCGACCTGAAATCAATCGATATCTGCCATCGTAGGAACACATAAATTCTCTAAATGCATCACAATGAGAGAAAGCTTCTGGTGAAGGTGCAACAAGAGAACGCGGGGTGCATACTCACACCTGAGATACACACATATTCTCCAACCATCACATCTGGCACATTTAAAATATTCATTTTATCTTTGCTGTTTCAAAAACTTCAAGAGTACATCCTGCTTTATTAGGATTCATAAAGGTTGCATTGAATAACCATGCTACACTGATAACAACGGGTGTCTTTGAAGTGATTTCGAAATGATCTTCCTCACGTCTCATCCTTTATTCTAGAATGCGAGGAAAGAAAGCGACTCAAAAAAACAAAAACAAGGATGCGCAGATAATAAGGTCATCCACTGGCAGGAGTAAACTCAAGACTGTATTATGTCAGCCTGTTCTGAGGTCACAACAATAAAATATTAACATTGACATACTTTACCCCACGTAAAGTCACAGTGCATGCTTCTGTTTATCAGTAAATAATAGTGCTTCCTAACGTACAATTTATTCATAAGACGGAACCCATATGAGATGTTTAACAAAAACAATGTCGTTCGCCGTTTTAGGTGGTGGAATTCAATTCTCGAGTCGACAGTAAAAACATATTTCGTCAATAAAAAAGATTAAGTCCATAAAGTGCCTGGAAATTGGCCCACGATGTAAATAAGAAATGTATTGCTCCATGTAGACAACCTCATTCATTATACAGGAAATGTTGGGAAGTCTATAACTCACTGATCTGCGCTGCATTGTAAGGCTCATGTGAATCTATAAAGAGTGATTTAATATCCTTATGTTTTTTTACGTTCTTGTGTTTACATTTTTCAAGATATCGAATTAATTTATCATTATTGGTAGATTTCATTGTGTAATGTCTACAAAGGGCACCAAAAGCAAGAACGTCAAGCGTACAACCTCATGTAAAATTTCATATGGATTTTAGCTTTAGAATTCTCTTTTATATTGTGTTACTAACGTTGTTTTGTACTAGTCATTAGAATGAGCTTTTGATGTGAATTTTAAAATGTAAAAAAAATACTGTACGATCAGGAGCAACTCCACCCAGACCAGAGACATTTTACTTAACATTTCGTATGTTTGTTACTGTCTGGCTTCTTTTTTTTCTTCTAAATTGGATTGACAGGATATAATCTATCTATAATTGATCAGTGGTAGCAAAGGTGGATGTTTCGGTGATGTTTGCTGAGACAGCCGTATATCATAGAGACATGGGTTGTCACTAAGCGACTACACTACCACCTCTAGCAATTCTTTCGTGAGAAAAAGAAACAAGAAAATTCTACCACCGTGACAGCGTTGTTTGCACAGGATAGATCAACCCACATCTAATATATGATTGTGTAACTCCATGTACTGACCGATTCTTTCCACCCTGGCCAACAACAAAAACTGAAGGAACTAAACCATATTTAAATGTTTTCTGACATTGATTCTTGCACTGTTCGCCGCAAGTATACAAAAGAAAAGCAGCAAAATAGTTATTTTGTTGTAGAAACCATAAGTAGGTTTAAGTAGGTTATAGCACACATGAAATAAGGGGAAATGATGCGCATGCAAAATAGCACGAATAAAGCATGCAAAGACGGTCAACTGGAAATTTGACTTGAGTTTTGACTTTAGGATTCATTTTTATTTATTTGGTCACAAATAATAGATTCTTATTATGAGTTATGAGTTCGTTTGATGAGTTTTAATGTGTTAAATGCGCAAAATCAATGTTGATATTTTGAGACTTTAATCAAATATTTCAAGAGCAGTTTGATTTGAATGTTTATATGGCATTCAGCTCACTCATAAATATTTTTTTTAATTTTCCTTTATTTCCCAAACTTTACATATAGTACACCTACAGATGTGTGAGGTAGAGGTTCATTATTATTACATGTAGTTATGCTGTAAATCCTGTTTAATTATGTGGTACATTGCCCGCCGTAATCCAAAGCGTTACCTAGAAAACACACATATTTTCAACAAAACAATGTTATTCTAATGCAAATAATATTTCTTAGCTGGTAAGAATTCCAGTATTCATGGCAGGTCATTTTTCTCAATTCAGGCAGGCGAGGTAAAAAGTTAATTTTGTACCCTGCTTGGAGGTTGCTATGCCCGGGGTAGAGACTTCTGAAAGCAAATCCCTGCCGTTGGCTTTGGCAAAGCTGCTTTGGGAGCAGGTAATGTGTCGGGGATGTTGGGTCGATACGTTATTGAGGAAGAGTCGCAGAAGCTCAGAGAACCTGAGACAGAGCGCAAAGCTGGAGGAAAAGCCCAAGAGAGCTGCGCTGCTCGCTGACCGTGAAACTGACAAATGGGCAGTAAAGCAGCCGCAGCGGCGTGCATGCATGTTGACAAGCCAGCTGAGCTACGTGACTATGTGCACACATGTGCTCATCGCATTAACGCTGTTTTGCAAGCATCCTTTCATGCCGTCTGACAGTATAGAGTGTGTACAGAAACAAAATACGAAAAAGCATTGAAGGCGCCATGTGTGAGATTAGGGAGAATCTATTGAGAGAATGCAATATAATATACAGTACATTACAATGTCTTCAGAGGTGTATGAAGACCTTACATAAGGAAGCGTTATATTTTTATTACCTTAGAATGTACACCTTGAGTCCGCCTAAATGGAATTCAGCATGTTGTTTCTACAGTAGCCCTAAACGGACCAACGGCAGAGCGCGTTTCATAAATATTTAATCTCCTTCGGCAATGCAGCGAAAATGTGATGACATCTTAGTCCTTTTTCACCCACCATAGTGCTTGGAAAGGGGGGATGGAGCAGTGGAGTGAGTCGTTGATTGCAATTCCCAAGATCACCGCTAAATGGGCTCTTCCATTGGTAGCTCTTGCCTTAGAGAGGTCAGAGATCTTGGATTTAAAATGGTTGGTGACCTCTGAGTTACAGTATTCATCAACTGATGAAAAAAGCGAGTCTCATGAAGAATCAAACATGCGTGCAAATGTATTTTTTGACGGTTTAAAGAACAGTTACACCCTTGACTTTGTGAATAGTCAGACTCATGAACTGTCGTGTTTTGAGCTTCCGACACTCCATCTAATGTAGTGACCTAAACTGTTCTCGCACACTCATTCACTCTGCACATTCCCCCCTTCCAAGAAAATATATGTCACATCCGTCCTATTGCTTTAGATCATCTAACACGACGGCAAAGTTTCGCCCTGGGTTTCACAGCCTCGGCCTTGCAGCCAGGAAAACCGACGCATAATCCAACGAGACTACATCAATCTGCCGAGGAGAGAACGGAACGAATTACCACCTGTGGTTCTGCGCAGACGTTCGCAGAGTGAATGAGAAACAAGCTTTAGGCACCTCGCAGCTATTAAACCGTCTGCGAGACGACTTTGATTCACCTCAATGGATCAGGCCTTGATACTTGCTAATTAAAAGCTTCAGGGATCTATTTATAGGTCAATTTACCGAACGCCATAGGAGCTGTCGGCTTGTGACTCATCTCATTTCCAGCGAGGGCTCATTCTGTGTACTCACACAAGACCTTGTCCTGTAGCTTGTTTGTCTCCTTATTTTTAAACACTTCGGTTAAGATCATCACTTTTAAGCAATTAGGCCTTATTCATGAATGTGCATTTAGCTGAGTGTTATATTAACAGTTTTAAGTAAGATAAATTGGATATTTCATAGAAATTGGGTGAATTAAAGGAGCTGTATGTAATCATTTTACTGTATTCAATCAAAACAAGACCTTAATATTTTCATAGACATTTAGGAAACATGCTTAATTCATATATTAGTTTGTCCAAAAAACAATGCTATAGCCAGGTATTCCACTCTGAAATGTGCATTCCGTAATATCTGTTTTTGTTTCGGTCCTTGTGACACGGCCCACTGATGATTTACCCGCTAGTGTTTTTCGACAGTTCGGTTGCCAGTTGGCGACAATCACAGCATATTCTGATTTTAAGTGGGACATTAGGGACTATTAATTTCAAGCGGGGCTACAGCTTAAACAGCTGTATGAGCACTGTTTACTCACATCGCATATTCAAGCAGAGCATTTATACACTGTTGTCTCCAGGCTTACGGAATCTCCAACATCAATATTTGAAATATATATAATGAAAAATATATCCCTGACTGGCCATGTGGGATTTTGTTACGGAGATAAAGGTTAGGATTGTGGTTTTCCAATAGTTTTGCAGCTCGCATTGTCTTATTGAGCATTTGGACCCACCCTTTCCGTTACTATTACGTTGTAAACTTTGAAACTTTATTTTACAATTTATAAGGAGTAATATACAATTTTATTACGGTTATTTATACGAGACAGCAATATGGCTGGTAAATGCGACCTCCGGAGGACGCAACCTCTGAAACGAGCTGCTAATTGGGTTATATTTGCAAAAAACAGTGATGCAAGTGATAAAGACCATAAACTGCGTGCGGACTGGTCTTCCATTTCTCACAGAGGATCTCCGAAAAGCATAAGATAGGAGCGACAACAGGGAACGGCGAGATAGGACCAGGTCTGGTTATCACTTGCGTCACCGGCCTTGCACCGTTCCCTCACGACAGTAGCCATATGGGACAAACTGTCCCTTTATGGGACAGTTTACGTGTTTGTAACTACAGAGTGTTTGTAAATATGTTATCTCCTTCAGCAAAGAAGCAGAAACACATGACGAGATCCTAGTCCTGGGTCAGCCATCGTAGTGTTTAGTCTTAGTTCTGTGTCAACCACCGTAGTGTTTAGTCTTAGTTCTGTGTCAACCACCGTAGGGTTTAGTCTTAGTTTTGTGTCAGCCATCGTACTGTTTAGTATTAGTTCTGTGTTAACCATCGTAGTGTTTAGTTTTAGTTCTGTGTTAACCATTGTAGTGTTTAATCTTAGTTCTGTGTCAGCCATCATAGTGTTTAGTCTTAGTTCTGTATGAGGCATCGTAGTGTTTAGTTTTAGTTCTGTGTTAACCATTGTAGTGTTTAATCTTAGTTCTGTGTCAGCCATCATAGTGTTTAGTCTTAGTTCTGTATGAGGCATCGTAGTGTTTAGTCTTAGTTCTGTGTCAACCACCGTAGTGTTTAGTCTTAGTTCTGTGTCAACCACCGTAGGGTTTAGTCTTAGTTTTGTGTCAGCCATCGTACTGTTTAGTATTAGTTCTGTGTTAACCATCGTAGTGTTTAGTTTTAGTTCTGTGTTAACCATTGTAGTGTTTAATCTTAGTTCTGTGTCAGCCATCATAGTGTTTAGTCTTAGTTCTGTATGAGGCATCGTAGTGTTTAGTTTTAGTTCTGTGTTAACCATTGTAGTGTTTAATCTTAGTTCTGTGTCAGCCATCATAGTGTTTAGTCTTAGTTCTGTATGAGGCATCGTAGTGTTTAGTCTTAGTTCTGTGTTAGCCATCGTAGTGTTTAGTTTTAGTTCTGTGTTAACCATTGTAGTGTTTAATCTTAGTTCTGTGTCAGCCATCATAGTGTTTAGTCTTAGTTCTGTATTAGGCATCATAGTGTTTAGTCTTAGTTCTGTGTTAACCATTGTAGTGTTTAATCTTAGTTCTGTGTCAGCCATCATAGTGTTTAGTCTTAGTTCTGTATTAGGCATCATAGTGTTTAGTCTTAGTTCTGTGTTAACCATTGTAGTGTTTAATCTTAGTTCTGTGTCAGCCATCTTAGTGTTTAGTCTTAGTTCTGTGTCAGCCATCGTAGTGTTTAGTCTTAGTTCTGTGTTAGCCATCGTAGTGTTTAGTCTTAGTTCTGTGTTAGCCATCGTAGTGTTTAGTCTTAGTTCTGTGTTAACCATTGTAGTGTTTAATCTTAGTTCTGTGTTAACCATTGTAGTGTTTAATCTTAGTTCTGTGTCAGCCATCATAGTGTTAAGTCTTAGTTCTGTGTTAGCCATCATAGTGTTTAGTCTTAGTTCTGTGTTAACCATTGTAGTGTTTAATCTTAGTTCTGTGTCAGCCATCATAGTGTTAAGTCTTAGTTCTGTGTTAGCCATCGTAGTGTTTAGTCTTAGTTCTGTGTTAACCATTGTAGTGTTTAATCTTAGTTCTGTGTCAGCCATCATAGTGTTAAGTCTTAGTTCTGTGTTAGCCATCGTAGTGTTTAGTTTTAGTTCTGTGTTAACCATTGTAGTGTTTAATCTTAGTTCTGTGTCAGCCATCATAGTGTTAAGTCTTAGTTCTGTGTTAGCCATCGTAGTGTTTAGTCTTAGTTCTGTGTCAGCCATCATGGTGTTCATTCCTAGTTCTGTGTTAGCCATCGTAGTGTTTAGTCTTAGTTCTGTGTTAGCCATCGTAGTGTTTAGTCTTAGTTCTGTTTGAGGCATCGTAGTGTTTAGTCTTAGTTCTGTGTTAGCCATCGTAGTGTTTAGTTTTAGTTCTGTGTTAGCCATCGTAGTGTTTAGTCTTAGTTCTGTGTCAACCACCGTAGTTCTGTGTTAACCATTGTAGTGTTTAATCTTAGTTTTCTGTCAGCCATCATAGTGTTTAGTCTTAGTTCTGTGTCAGCAGTCATACTGTTTAGTCTTAGTTCTGTGTTAGCCATCGTAGTGTTTAGTCTTAGTTCTGTGTCAACCACCGTAGTTCTGTGTTAACCATTGTAGTGTTTAATCTTAGTTTTCTGTCAGCCATCATACTGTTTAGTCTTAGTTCTGTGTCAGCCATCGTAGTGTTTAGTCTTAGTTCTGTGTCAGCCATCGTAGTGTTTAGTCTTAGTTCTGTGTTAGCCATCGTAGTGTTTAGTTTTAGTTCTGTGTTAGGCATCATAGTGTTTAGTTTTAGTTCTGTGTTAGCCATCGTAGTGTTTAGTTTTAGTTCTGTGTTAGCCATCGTAGTGTTTAGTCTATGGGCACCTTACCCCTGATTGCTTTGCAGTAATGTGCCACTGTAAAAAACTACTTGTAAGTTGCTTTGGATAAAAGCGTCTGCCAAATGAATAAATGTAAATGTAGAACTATATTCCAGCCTATTAGATTACCAATAAAATGTTGCATTGCAAACTAACATTGAAGTCTGGCTCATATGTAGTATATGAGCATCTGATTAATTCCTGATTAATAAAATCACATTGAAAGTTCGCTCAAAAATATCTGGATTGCAAATACAAATGCTTACTTTAAATCTCTATTTCTCTCTCCACACAGATTAACAATCCATGCTGAGTGCCCTATGCACCTGGAGGATTTTCCCATGGACGCCCATGCCTGCCCACTAAAGTTTGGGAGCTGTAAGTCTTCACCATCTAGTTATTTTCAGTTCATTTTTATAGATTTTCTCACTAGCTGGTCTGATTTTCAGGAGCATGTGAACATGTTTAACTTGTGCACATGTGAGCTCTGTACGATTAGGTCGGTGATGATCTCAACATGTTAGTCTCTTGTGAATCTTCTTTTCTCTCAAAGATAGTCGAGTTTTTGCTGTAGTTTACGTTCTGGACACATCTCACAGGACCCAATGACACAGTGCCTTTTTTAAGCTTCAGAGCGATACAAAATGTCACGCCCACTCCGTTACCCATCTGCATTTGCTTCTCACCATAAACAACGTCGTCCTCTGAATGCAACATTAAATTGCGTCATCAGTTGTGAAACAAGGCGAGCGTTTTTCGTAACTCTCCTGCAATAGGGAACCTTAGATTAATAGCCCGGCCAATGACAGCAAAGGTCACGGTGACGTCTGCATGAATAAAACATCCCACCGGGCAATAAAACAAAAGTCCTCCACTCATACATTTTCAGCAGTACCTCCATTCCCAGAATGCCACTTTTTGACAGGCACAGCACGGTGACCCTGCGCTGGATCAGCATCGCATGCGACAGAAAGATGGCGAACAATTGGCTCCGTAACAAGACTTCGTACTGTGGGTGGTGTAATTACGGGCTTTGTTAACCGCACCCGTCTATGATTCGCCTCAATCCCCCAATCAGATAGTCATTTGCTTTTAAGTATTTGTTTATTTTTTGTGGTCTCCCTTTCATTGCAAATCCGAAGTTCGTCTCTCTCTGTCATGTTTCCAGGCCTTTTTTTCTCACTTCTGTTTAAAGATGTGAGAGATAGTAAAAAGTGTTGATTAAGGTCGGATTTGATTTTGATTCCGTTTTGCGTTACTGGAAATATTTCCATCAATGTTGATAGCGGCTTGTTTATTCTTTATAAACTAAGCATGGGAGTATTCAGAAATCATAAATTATATTTGATGAATAGCTCTGAGCATGAACGTAACAGTGTGTAAATATGTTTAGATTGATGTTAGTTAAATGTTTCCCTGTCTTTTTAGTCTGTTTTTGTCAAGTACGCTGTCATTTTATAGCAGTAATTAATCTCTCAATTGTCAAAATACGGCATCTGCCAAGTATTGCAGTGCCATTATTACATGACGCTCGGGAATACTTGATGCTGATTGGTCAGTCTGCATCGTATAGACCAATTTGCACTGGTCTAGAAATTTCAGGGTTTGTTTATTTTACATGTATATAAATAAATCTTCAACATATTCATTTAGAATTTTGATTCGATTATAATTTTTCTGTTTGTTGTATTTTGTTTAAACATTTGTGCTGTGTTTACATTTTTCAAAGTGGTCTATAATGAGCATTAAACATGTATTTCCTGAATGACTGTGCTATTTTTTGTATTTTCTCATATATTTCAACCACGAAACAAGTGGAAAAACAATTGATGGTAGCTTAGTTTTATTATATCGTCTAACTGTCAACGATATAGTTTTAGCATTGAATAGTAATTATAAATAGCAATAACAGTTGCGTTTTAGAGTCTTATTCTTTTGTCAGTTTATTTCTATAAATTGACTTGAGGTTAGGCAACGCCTCAGACATATCTCCTAGAATATCGTTTTGAATATCTGTTAGTATTTTATTTGTTGGTTAATCTTGAATGAATCATAATGGCGGTGCGTAAACATTCCCATAGTCTACAAATCTTGTCATGGCTTCTTCCGTTGTTTTGTTTCTTGTTCTACTAATTATTATTTCTTTTCCATTAGTTGCTCTAGTAAACAGATAAAAAGCTCATTTCACACTAGCACAAGAGTGCCCAGCTTTTGTACAGCTGTCAAGTGGGATGATTTATAATCGAGGCTGACGCATAATGGCCAAACGAGAGCGAAATCTAAAACAAACCAAGCTCCTCGCTCCTTCATTTTAAGGGACTAGATTAAACAAGATGTTGTGTATTTTGTGGGGCAGTATTTTAAACCAGAAAAGACCCTAAAACCTAGAACTGACTATTATTAACTTACAAGGTCATTCACAGGAATACAGATCTGAGTTGAACAGAAAAGCGACGGACAATAAAAACCCAATCTAATTCCAGTTGTTTCAAATTCCTTTCCACCCTCAGAGTTGATTGAGTTTTACTCCAGAGAATAAATGTGACTTATTTTCACCTTATTACACGTTGAAAGCCTGTGACACAGCTGACCTTTTACAGCCTGTAGCATTACACGCACGTCCGCTCGTAAATAAGAAGCAACATCTGCCGCGCCATGCAAATACATATTGGAATGCGGTATAATACGCTTCATTATCGGTTACTATTCATTATGGATGAAGTGGCATTAAAGTTGATGTGTTTAGCTTTTGATTAATGGCCTTCCGACAAAATAAAACAATAACTTTTCTCTCTGGCCATCAAAATTTAATTAGCAAACCTCTGCCTGCTGCGTGAATTATACTCCTAGCTCTAAGTCTGCCAGCTCTGCCCCCGGTTGCTCCGAGAAGCGTGTGGGCGCACATGCGGAAAAACCTCTGTATGCATGTTGTTTGTCTCTTCGCACGGTCCTTGGTGTTTTTTCTTCCTTTTTAAAGTTCGTTCTCGAGTATTCAAACACAATAAGTCTTAAGTTACGTTCGCCCATAAATATACGTTCGACTCGATGAACCAGAACCAGAGGCTAATGGAAGAGAGCAGCTGACCCATGGGCAGTCGGCTTTTATTAAAGTTGCATTCAAATTGCTCTCATTGAGATACATTTATTCACACTAATGCCCCCCGTTTCTTCTTCATGAGCTTTGTTTTGTGCTAGCGTGTGAATTTAAAATGGTATTTTCCAACCCAGAGACTGAATCTTTAATGGAAGTATAGGCTTGATCTCGCAAAGCAACCAGACGGAAAGAATATGTGTAACTATTTGTGTTCATATCGTTAAACAACTGCATGCCTTCATGATTTGATTCAGTCACTAGGCATCTACGTCTTACGGCTACACTCTTTTGGCATTGACGAGATCTTGGCCTTCGTAAACAAATAAAACTTTATTATTTGAAATATCTAAGCTTTGGTCTTTGAGCAATATTACTTTTTATTTTTATTAAAAGCATAATTTCTCATTGTGTTTAGTTCAAACGCATCATTATTATGTGTTTACTGCTCAGCATTGTGGAAGTTTGTTGGTGCCAAGGGTGGAAAATGGTGAAAAGCAATGCACATTTGCATTTTCTTTTCTCATAGCTATAATCATTCATCACGCCACAAATGAAAGCGAACCGTACACCGAAATACAATTGTGGCAACACTGCTTTTTCCTAAAAGAAAGTTTTTCTTTTTTGTGTGCAGTTTAACCCTCTTGAATGAGTTAATATTCGCTATTGCATTTCTGTACCTTTGGGGCAGTGAAGATGACACAACAAAATGAAATGCAAAACGTTCAACTGAACTAACGAATGAGTCAAAATAAAATAAGTTTCTTTGCAAAACTTCATATGCCCAAAATATGCCAAAAACACCATGTTTAGGCGGGTCATTCTCTTGAAACCTATGAAACATCATGACCAACATGATTTTAAATGCAAAACCTAATTCAGTTACACAATAGAGTTACTTGTGTTCTCTACCTTGCACAAATGATCATTTTAACATAAGAATTCATTATTTTGTATGTTGTTGCACTTTCTGCTGAAAATCTCATCACGTTCAGCGTCTGAGTGCATGTAAAAGATTTTGGGATTTTTATATTGTTACGTCCCTTAGGTCTTATTTTTAAGTATTCAAAAACATATAAAAGGTTTTGAAAATAATGCTTTTAAGCATGACAGACCCTGAAACAGCAATTTGTTGATGCAAGTGTTTAGAAAAATCATGTTTGACATTGTGGAAACCAAGATTTTGTGAGAATCATCCAGTCAGACCAAACCAATGCCTCATCTGCTGTTGTTTGTCTTCCTTAGATGCCTACACTAACAATGAGGTTGTCTACATTTGGACGGCGGATGATGAGAAATCTGTTTCTGTGGCTCCTGATGGTTCTAGACTCAACCAGTATGACCTGTTGGGCCATGTCATTGGAAAAGAGACCATCAGCTCCAGTACAGGTAATACGTTTTCTTCTTGCGAAAGCACATCGTCTTAATGGATATCCATAACTGCGTAGACATGGAGTGACACGATCTACATTTGGATCTTTAAATAGCATATTAATACTTTTCGTTTTCAGATGACGTCTATATTTAGGTATATTTTGTTAAATAGCAATGCTACATTAATTTCATGTATCATTTTTGTCAGTTTTGAGGTAATTTGGCTGCGTTTTTGTCTTCTGGCTTATGATTCAACAATATTGGAGTTCCCATGGCTGCTTTTCTTTATTTTCCAACTCATCAAAAAGTCATTAAAATGTTATTTTATTAAAAGAAATTCATATGTAAGCAAAATTTCGATTTTAAAAAGCATCCCAGGATGCACTTTCAAAGAGCAATCAGAGATAAATTTAGTTGTGATAATGCCCATAATAATCAGAGGTGTAATTTAGGCAAAGAGCTGCTTTAAAAGATACGCTCAACATTTTTGATCAGTTTTAGGACTGGACACTAAAATGTGCTAAAATTTTTTACGGGTAGCATGTGTGAACATTAATTTTATACAGTCGGATTGGTAAAGAATCCGTAGTCTGTTGTCTAAAGAAGCTCAAACTTGGTCATTTGCACATTTGGCACAGTTTCAGCCACAATCCGATTGGCAATTCACAGCCCTATTATTTTCCCTTTATATGCACCACCATAATACATTTAGCAGTCACTCTTTTAAAAGGTATAAAGAACACATCTGCCTCTCTTTGTCAGTTTTTGAAGTGTATGGATACAGATGCATGCTGCATAACGAAAAAAAGACTCTTTGGATCTTTAACGCTGTTTGTTTATACGCATGAATCTATACTCTCTTGTACACATTCACCAGCGCTTCTTTTATGAAATCTCTCATTTTGCACCTGACAACCTGAATGAAATAATTTCGCTTGCCTCCCACTCAGATTTTTTCCAGCTTGGCATTCGCTTGCAAATTCCATTTTGCCTGTTTGTAAAGTCATTTATCTGGTCTGCTTTGCAAGCTGCAAGTTTATCGATTGCATTCTGTCACAGTTATTGGGGTCACGTGACCTCCGTGAAGCAGGAAGAACCTTCTTGTGCGAGCGCACAAGTAAAGTGTGTGTGCAATACGACAGCTTGCACAAGTGAAATGAAAGCGAGATGAAATCGACCCAGCAGTTCTGGAAATTGTTTATTTTACACTTTAAACAAAATGTTGCAATTTTAAGTCACTCGGCCATTGTAGGGGTTCGCCAAACTTTATAGTCAAATACCAGTGAAATTCCTTGTTTTATCAAAAACCTTTTATTTCAGCTGCAGTAACTTTTACCTCTTCATCGCCACCTATGTTTGAAATGTAGGATTGCAGCTTTGAGAAGTTAAAAAGAAGATAAAAATACAAAAAAGATATAAATAGGAACAATTTTACGATTCTGACTCTATTTAAAGCATAGCTCTCCCCCAAAAAATCATAATTTACCCACCCTCATGTATGACAAACAACACTAACTTCGACTGAGATATTTCTCAAAACATCTGTGTTCCACTAATATATTCCTTCTCTACCTGTACCCCACAGTACACAAAAGATGCCTCGCTTCCAGACAGCGCGTCCACTTTTTTATTTTGCGAATCAACAATTGTCTGCTTTGATCGAGCTCTGAACACTTGATTTAAGATTCTGATAGCTGCGCTGACCTGTTAGCCTTTAACCCCTGACGCCCACAACCAAGTTTCTTTCCATCAGTCTTCTGCTTCATTCATATTACGGCTCGATGAGATTGCCAACAGCAGTTGCTGTGAAACAGAATGGCGTGGTGCAGAATAACTTCTTGCAAACTTTTTTACTCCTTGTTTCCATAGATAAAGCCTGCTTTGAATTGCCCGGCTGATCTCACGACAAACCTCTGCATTAATAAAAGCCATATGTCAAGGCTCTGTGGCAATGATTATTCAGAGACAGACACTATATAAGATGCACTCAAACAGCCCCGGGTGTACGCTAGCTTCAGTAAAAAGGGTTTCACATCGACTTGCCTGTGGATGAGACGCATCTCCCTCAGCTGAAATGGAAAAGACAAATGTTCTCGTGTTTGTTTGTAGAGCACGAGAAGCATCTGTTAGTTCCTCATTTTGTCATTTTAATTGTTTTCTGCTCTGCCTTCCAGTGCAGAGAGAGATTGTTGACTCAATTAAAACTCCGCTTTTCAACCCCGGCTCTCTTTTAAAGGGATAGCTGACCCAAAAGCCAAAAGTGCAGTAATTGTTTACTCGACCGCTCGCATCTTTCTTAACCCCGTATAATGAGCTTGTTTGGTGTAGTGTAACAATATGGTCAAGAAACATTAGTTTTTACTTAATTCGGATAATTCGTGGAAAAATTCCATCTTTTCTGTATGATGTCAGCACTGCAAATTTTGCCGTTCAACCTCAATCTCAACCTTAATGACATAATCACGTCCCCCTCGAGGCCCATCAGAGGTTCAGCGAGAGGTGAATGTTGGGATTGAGCAATTGTCTGTCACGTTCTTCCTGCTGCTAATGCAAGAACATCCACACATCCATGTTTAATTCCCAACTATGCGTGGAAAATGCTTGATTCATTCAAACGTCCGTGCTGTTACTGTATATACCAGAAGCAATCTGTTAACCTTCCTCAATAACACCATGTTTTTCTCCGCTCATGTGATTGCTCGTGAATAAAATCGGAATATTTCAGTCAGTGTGTTGTGCGAGCGATGCTTATCCATAATTCATTCCGTCTCTTATGGTTTCTCTCTTCTCTTCATCATTTCTTGTACAGGAGAATATGTGGTGATGACAACGTATTTCCATCTGAAAAGGAAAATTGGCTATTTCGTGATCCAGACGTATCTCCCCTGCATAATGACCGTCATCCTCTCTCAGGTGTCCTTCTGGCTGAACCGCGAGTCCGTTCCGGCGCGCACCGTCTTCGGTGAGGATTTTCATTCCTGTTGTTTATTAATGCACAGATGCACTCCGCAAGTAATACTGTTTAAATTTCGAGGCGACCTCAAACCGTGCGGCTGTGCTTTGGATAGTCGTAAGAAGGCTGTTTTTTTCCTTGTTTTTATCCACCATCATGAAACAACAGGAAGCGCTGAGTAAATGAGAGCACCAGGGAGGGAATTAAAAGTTTGTGTTCTGTATGAAAGTTCGTACAGAGTTTGAAAAGTTGGATCTTTTATGGTTTTGTAGAATGTACCGTTTTATAAAAGAACAAATATTATTTGGAATTGTAAACATTTTATTTAGTTCCGTTTACCTCATTGTACCTTGTAAGCAACAACAGTTCTTGTTTTCATTAAAACTTGCTTACAAGCAAGAGCGGGTTGCTTTCCGTGAATAAAGAGGTTTCTTGCCTATTGGCTGGAAATATTTTATAGGATTTTAATAACATTACACACACTTTAAATGGAAAATTTTAATTTGAAAGGTTACCTCTTAAATGTAAGGAGACGTCATTAAAACTTGCGTTTTATTCTCAAAAACAAAAATGGCTTAATAGTCACTTTGTAACAATGTGTGAATACTTGCATTTAGTCATTTTGCACAAGAAAACATGTAGAATTGGACTTCAAATCATTGGCAGAGGGTTTATATGTTTTTAGGTTTAATTCTACTGGGTGGTGTGGGAGCATTCAGGGGAATGAACCTGACCTCGTGTAGGTGCTGTTAAATGCTGCAAAAGTGCTTGAATTTCACTCTTACAAGCCTGTCCAAACCCTGGGTGAGTGCGGTCACTAAGCAGCCCTGCTCCTGGACAGTGATGGATTTTGTTTTGAAACTGTGTAAGGATCACAGGATTGACTTGTAATTACCTCGGCCACCGCGCAAGCACCTAATTAATTACAGATTAGTCCGAACCGAACTTGGAACGAAATGAAGTCAGAGAAAGCGATGCTGATGGGCCTCTCGCGGGACGCCGCAAGGAAAGATAAACCCAAAAGCATCGGAACTGAATCTGCCCCGGCAGGCATTTCACATCCAATCCGGTGTTAAGAGATTATTGCTTATTGAGCTCGCATCAACTTTGCTCTGGCCCCGGCCGGAGCATCAGGTGCAGAGCAGGGCTCATCTTGCCAGCATTTCTCTGGAAGACGTTAATGTTGATGTTGCGAAGATTTGGAATGAAATAAGAAAAGCGGAGCCTTTTGAACACAATGGCTGATCGAGTGCTGCAGGGTTTCCTGCGTGGTCTCTCACTGCTGCCAAATGTTCAACACCGCGGTTAAAGAAACCATAATTTGCTTAGTTGTGCAATGTAAATCAGTTTAAAGGTCTACACCAGTTTTTTGAGAATATGGCGATGGATTATGTCGCATACTTATTAGAATATTGGTGACATTGTTGTGTTGTATTTACATCCAGGCTTTAATGTTATTTGAAAGTTCAATTTTCAAAACCCCCTAGTTCAAATGTAGCTTTTGCAAAGTGGAAAAAAGCACTACTTTCCCTCACTACGTGAAAGGCAAGAATGTGTATGTATCGTGCAACTTATTCTCGGGAAGAAAGATGCTCCACGTCGTTGGCAAGTATTTCTTATCTAATGAAGCGCCTCTCTGTGCATAAGAAAAACGTATGACGCTTCAACCTGTGTCATTTCTTTTAGGCATTTGTTTAGCCTACTTTCTGCCTTAAAATGTCATGGCAATGTGAAGCTAAGGCACGGAGACTCGAAAGGAGAAATGGATGGAATAGGGATGAGACAGTTTTCTCATTTAAATTTGCACAACAAAGAATTTACGCATATTTTTTGGTCTTAAGGAGCATCATTTTTTTAGACTTATTTGCTGACCAGTAGTTGTCTGTGAAATAAATATAAAAAAATTTAAACAGTCTATTGTCTTTTATTTTTCCAATGATAAACTAATAGATAAAATATTACATGTAATAGGTGTCTCTCACATTATCCCACAGCAACATTAAAATAGTGTAGGTTAGTGAATAATGTTTTATAAAAAAATATTTTCTTATTCAGGATCAATTTCATTCATTTCACACATTTTAATAGATGTTGTTTATATGCTTAAACAGCTAAACTGCTCACTAACTAAATTTAAAAAAGTGAAATTCCATCAGACATCCCCTTTAATGTTATTATGACAAGTGTTAATGTTTATAGACAGTTTAGACTGTGGCGGGCTGCTATAGTGTAAGTCAATAATGAGAAACAAGGACGACATATTGTTCTACAAAACCCGGGGAAACACTGCAGCGCAGGTTTAAGGTCATTTAAGCTAAAAATATGAATGCTGATTTTAGGTTTTAATTGCGTATTCTTTAAAAATATTTTTCTTCTCGCTTTGCTGACCCAAGTATACAGTATGTTAATAGTCATTTTGCTCATTATTCCTTTTATGCAATAGAATTTTCTGGGCAAATTTTTAATGAGAAACTTTCCACTGAAAGCCATGTCCTCGTTTTGGGAACAAATGTGACATTTTGATACAGAAATGTCACATTATTTAATAAATATTGAAGTGGTCTTTTTGATGTAAAGTTGCAATGTCAGAGCCACCAAACTAGCTTGTTAACTCTATACCTGAACAGCCTCATAGACTCCTAACAAAGACAGAACAAGATACCTTATTGACATCTACCCGACGTCAATGCAAATATGGCCGCCGAGTCCACATCAATAATGATCCCTGAGAAGTTCCATTAGTTGCTAACAGTTTAGTTAGTATGCACACTTAGAAAGCAGGGAGTTAAGACAGCAAGGTATTCTGAGCTCTTGTCATCCAGTATGCCTTTACCCATCAGTCCCCTTCAAAATCCCCACTGTTTCTACAGCTACCAAACATAGTTTTTACCTTCAGTAAATACTGAATTACACCTTCATGTTTCTGTTACGCCTCTGGCACCCTCACACGCCTCCAGTCTTTTCTCTTGAATCCCTCGTTCTTCATAATTCTTTGCTCTGCTTTATTTGTCGTCGTCTTTAAACCGGAGCTAACTCTATCATTTTTACGCTAAATCCAAAGCGTGCAGCACGGCTCGCCCAGGTGTGTGGTCATTATTCATCTTCAACCCCTCATTTTTTGCTGACCGCCCTCTCCATTATCCATTATGCACGACCACAGTCTTCAAAGGAATATCTTCACACGGATATCTACCCATATTTCAATACTAAACTGTATTGCTTGAAGTAAACATTACTAGTACTAATACTCAAACAAACCCTGAGTATCACGGATGATTCGGAAGATAAAATCGATGACAAAAATAGGCTTAAATCGAAGTATCATCCTAAAGATTTGGGGCAATAAGCAGCCATTCAGGACACCTTAGCAACACGAGCCACCACTCCCGGCAACCAACCGCCAATGAGAGCATGGTCAACAGCAGCTACATCGTAACTTTTAGCATTTGTTTCAATGAGAGACCTTTATATAAATAAAACACCAACATTATATCTGCAGAGCTTTCTGTGAGTCGAAGACCTCCAATTTTGATCATCCATCTTTTACAGGTATAACTAGTAAAAACAGACTTTTGTCATTCAGAAAAAACTGTACAGTATATTGTATTCCAGCAGTTAAAGAGACGGTTCACCCAAACATTTCTGTCATCATTCACTCACTCTCAAGTTGTTCCAAACCTTTGTAAATTGTGTAGTTTTGTAAAAAAAAGAAAGATATTTGGAAGAACATTTGTAACCAACAGATCTGGGGCACTATAGACATCCATAGTAGGGGGAAACAACTACCATTGTAGTCAATGGTGCCCCAGAACTGTTAGTTTATCACACTCTTCGAAATGTCTTCTTTTTATACAGTTTTGGAACAAATTGAGGGTGAGTAAATGTCCCTTTAAGGTTTGTATCCCCTCCATCAATAGGGCCTTATGAAATAAATTTTTTTCATTTTAATTGTCTGTGTTTTCTGTTTTTTACTATACAATAAATATAACTTCAGTATACTATAGTATTTACTCATAAACTATAGTAAAATTGCTTGATACTGCAGTGTTGTTGGTTTTTAGTAATTTGTCTAGCACATTTTCTATAATTTACTAAAGTATATCATATTTTTTGTTTTTATTGTTAATAATACTACTAGTTTAAAATGACAAAATCATACCCACTGTAAACAGTAAATCACTATTATAAGCTTAACATTTTGAACGACTTAAGGTAAGCAGACAGTTTTGATTGTTTATGATCTAGCTCAATAACAGATTTTTTGTTGTTTTTACCCCCAAAACTTTAACATTGTAAACACTAGGAAACAGCAAAGATGCATGTGTCAAAAATACATGAAGATGTTCATTTAAATACTTGTGTGGATTGAATGAAAAGCAGTGACTGCAGTGAATGATGCAGTAATTAGTATCATATCATACGTTATTTCATAAAGACAAGAGGGAGGCTGTATCCAATGGATTTCACATTAGCCAAGTCTATAAACGGGACTAATCAGCGTTCACTCTCTGGGTAAGAATGGCATCATTAACCGGTCGCCGCTCTCACCAAGAAGCCCCACCAGGCGTCCTCTCCACCTCTCAGAAACACCACTCCATCTCATGTGACTGTGTCTCTCAGACCTCTTTTTTTCAACTCATTCCCTCCTGTTTACCTTGTCCAGAAAAGAGGCGTTGAAGAGTGTGCCATAGCAACCCTGAGTGCCTCCCGCCGGGCAGCGTATGCGCAGGCTAATCAGCGATCCGGAGACCGCCGTTGTTTAGAGTGCAAACACATGCCCTGGAGGAGCAGCTTTAGCTGGTATGAAATGTAGCAGCAAGATGTCATTGTGTCACAACTCACAGAGAAAAAAAGAAAATGCCTTGGGAAGGATCATCTTAAATTCTGTGGCTTGTGAAGTTTTGTAGACTGTGAACGAATAGTATAAAGACACAAAAGCCCAGATCAATGTTTCTTCTAATGAAGAGACGTCTTGGTGGTTTCAGTGTCACAGTCTTCCAGTGCTCCAACACCATGGTTCCTATTAAGCTTAATTTTAGCTGCAGTTAGTTACTTTTTATGTTAAAAATAAACACGTGAGCATGGACATCACAGTCAAAACTGTCGTATCATAACTCTGTATCACAACAATAAGCTAGTAATAATAATTTTTACATAATTGATGCGCATGATTTCACAGGAGATTTTGTCTTCATCTGAGTAACCTGCAATTTTAGGATTCAAACAGAGATGGAGATAGAAAGACAAAATGAACAGACTGCATATTTAATTTCCTTTATGTGAAATATAAATTATTAATGAAAGTCATATCCACATATCTGCATATCCACGTTTTCCAAGTTTGCTGTAAACACAGCAGCCCTGTGTCAAAACATGTATCACGATTCATTTAAGATCTCAACCGACTTGAATCGTCACATATTACACTACTAAATACTTAAATGTCAATTTTGGACAGCATATTATGTATATTACCAACTGTTACGGAATCAGCAGTTAATTATGAATTGTAAAAGAAATGCGAAATGTACGACAGGAGATTGTGTCCTTAAAATTAAAATGTTATGATAACTTATTTAAACCGTAAGCCCTTGTCAGATATTGTGTGCACATGAAATCTGGTGTTTTCTGAGGTTCTCGGCTGCGTCTCTACTGGTTGACAATCACTGTGGATAAGTTGGTGGGCTCTAATGGAAAGGTACTAATGAGTTTCAGAGCGGACACTTATTGATATTCTACAGTGCTTGCACAACAGTGTCTGCAGACTTGATAAAGCAGCACGAGGCTGAGGCCGCAGGCTAAACGCCTAAGCAACAGTGCAGTCAGGCTGCTACACAAGCCGCTATAAAAACAGTGTTTTCCAGAGCGCCTTAAACTTGTGTACACCACATCCAAACCGGACTCCACTAAACCAGCAGTTTTAGCCCACCTGCCCTTTTTCTGCTGCCTATAGAACTGATACTACTGCCTGTCCTCTTCAAATTAAAGTTGCTTGATGTAATAGGATGGTCCTGTAATGTTATAGAAGAATGTCATACCCTGATAGCACACATACATCTTGGAGACGTCTATTTGACGTCTGCATTTACATTTATTCATTTGGCAGACGCTTTTATCCAAAGCGACTTACAAGTAGTGTTATACAGTGGCACATTACTGCAGAGCAATCCGGGGACATCATTTAGACATCTAGAATGTTTTTATAACAGCTGTTTCTAATACGTTTAGCAGATTTTTACCAGATCTTTAGCAGACATCTTACAGAAGTACCTGTGAAATTTTGGTATGATGCTAATTTACCCTGATAGCACACATACATCTGGGAGACGTCCATTTGACGCTTTTGTTAACATCTGCAAGATGTATTTTTGTTTATTATTTGCTCACCTGCAATACGTTTTCGGGTCTTCTGCTGTAAGGTTTAAGACAGGGCTATTCAATTACAAATTCAGTTGGGCCAGATTTTCAAACCGAGAAAGGTTAGTTGGGCCACTCATAGCAGCGGCGAAGCAGCTCGTAATGACACATTTTAAAACCAACACAAACAAATTTATTGAAAAACATGTAAGGTTTATTCATTGTTTCTCTTTTAACTTTGGTCAGTTTGCACAGCAAAAGGTGCATAGAAAACAATAAAAGAGCTAACTGAACAGAATCTGAGGTAGCTCCTACTTTTTCCACTTACAAAAGAAAAGAAACTGACCTAGGCACCTCTTGCCTAGGCCTACCTAGGCTACATATCTGACCTGTCTGATCACAAAGTGCATAAAACAAAATAGTGCACAGTAGGCAATTCGCAATAACATTAAGTTTCCTTTTGAAATAAAATAAACATCTTGCTCATATTTGACCCATGCAGGAACATCTCAAAGTGCATAAAAATAAAAAGTGCACAGTATTCACAACTATAACTAACTACACAAAGTGTAGGCTACTACTGCACATTGAGGGAACATATTTTAAATCACCACCATGTGTGATTATGCATGCCTTTTGTTCCCACATTATATTGATGTAGGTAGGCTACATTTACCCTGCTGACTTTTTGTTTTGAACGAGAGCAGTGACTTTAGGCTCGTAAGTTGTCAATGCAATCCGAAGACATTGGTGGAGAGTACGGTCAGTCAGGGCGCAACGAGAGTTGCTTTTTATGGAGTTCATGTGTGAAAAACTTGATTCACATGTGTATGTTGATACAAACATACTGAGCATGACGATCGCTACTTTCTTAATGTTAGGGAACTGATGTACGTTGACATTAGTCCAAAACATTACAGGCCCGTTAGTGCAAAGCTCCTGTGCCATGGTTACAGATGACTGCATGTCAACAAGTTCGAGTGTGAATTTCCCCTCGTCAATGGAAGGGACCACTTTCTTTGCTCTGGCGGATAAGTCCCCTTCTATTGCAACAGTGAACGGGTCTCTGGCAAAAACGGCCACCTCTGTGGGCAGAACAAGTGCATCCAATCGACCAGCAAAGTTCTTTTTCAGGCTCGCAATGAAATCTGTCATCACATCCGTGATTTGTGCGGGGGATGAGATGCATTTGCGGAGTGTCGGAAAATGCAGCATTCGGCCTGTGCTCAAATCAGTTGCGAAAAGGTCCAGTTTAACTTGGAATGCGCGCATCTGTCCCACAAGGTCGATGACAGTTTTGTCTCTGCCTTGTAGTCCCAAATTGAGATCATTCAGGTGTTTGAATATGTCGCTCAGAAAGCAAGCATCAGCCATGAAGTTGTCGTCCAGTATGCGACTCAAGTGCGTTTCTGCCTTTTTTTGCTTGCTGCTGCGGAGGAAAGTTATGATCTCCTCTCTGAGACCACAGAAACGCTCCAGTGCTTTGCCTTTGGACAGCCACCTCACGTCATTATGCAAAAGCAGGTCTTGGTGCTCAGCAGACATTTCTGACAGCAGCATGCGGAATAAGCGGTGTTGGAGGCTTGATGTGGAGCGAATAAAATTAATTGTAGCCATCACGCTGTCCATTGTCGTTTTGAGCGCCCCACTTAGTTTTGCGCACAACACCGCCTGATGCACAATGCAGTGTAAGGAGATCAACTGAGGTGCTACAGCGGACCAACGTGCTGCCAAACCATTCACTTTCCCTGTCATGGAGGGAGCCCCATCTGTCACAAGCATGCACACACGCTTCATATCCAGACCATTGTCTTTAAAAAAAGCAGAAATTTTCCCAAAGACTATATCGCCAGTTGTGTGTCCTTCTAACGGCAGTAGGGTGAGCAGCTCCTCTCGGAAGCATTTGCCGTCAAAAAAACGGACATATATGCACAACTGAGCAGTATCAGTTTTGTCTGTGGACTCATCTACTGCTATAGACATAGTGTCAGCTTTCCTCAGGTCTCCTAACATCGTTTCATACACATCTGCAGCAAGAATTTCAACTCTCCGACTGTTGGAAGTATCTGACAGGGGTACGTTTTTTATAGCAGATGCCACGCTCGTTTTAATTTTATCGTCATTTATCACCTCATCCACGATGGCCAGCAGTCCTTCACGGTTTCAGAGTCTGTGAATGGCCTTTTCTTTTTTGCCAATATCCAGGAAACACGAAGGGATGCTGCGGTAGCTCTCTCTTGGGCTGTAAATGACCGTACCATGGTAACACTGCTCCGGTTGTAAGATGCAATCAAACTCTGCACTTTTGCAGCCCTCTCTTGAGATCCCTCAGGAAAATTGCTGCGGAAAGTCTGGTGTTTCTCAATGTGGTGCCGCCGCAGATTGTAATCTTTAAGTACTGCAACGCACTCATTACAAATTAAACACATCGGTTTGGCATTTGGATGTGGCGGTAAAATAAACAAGTATTTGTCAGTCCAGGCAGGGTTAAACTGACGGTTTTCATTGTCAATTTTACGTTTCAGTGTTGAGAAAGACATATTGATAGTAATGTAGGCTACTACCGGCACAGCACGCTCTGCATTGTTTACATGTTGGTAGTTTTGGCGGGACGCAAAATTACCAATCCCACTATGGCCACGCCAAGACCCGCCCTACGAAGCAGCTCGATTGGTTGGGGTTAGGCATTTCACATGGACACCTGGCCAATAGTAGTGTGTGAATGCTATTGAAGGGCGGGTCTTGGCGTGGCCATAGTGGGGGGAAAAATATCGCTGACGGGACCCTATTTTCCCTTTTAAACTTTCTATTGCGGGACCACGGGCTGGGCCACTCTGAGGTTGCTTCTGGGCCGCATGTGGCCCGCGGGCCGCCAAATGAATAGCCCTGGTTTAAGAGATTATGATTTAGGTCGCTTTAAGACCTTCTCTGCTCTTCTTTACCCGCCTGCTCCCCACCTGTATAGGACTTAGCAGTCAGTTCATTGTAACGCCGCCTCCTGAACATGCACAAACTCCCGGAGCCTGCTTGCTCCCCTCTTCCTCTCCTGTCTGAAGCTGTCGTTTCCATGGTCATTGATTCTACTCACCTGACTACCTGCCCTCTTAATCATCTACACTCATCCTCCTGGATCTATCTGCCGCTTTCGACACTGTCAACCACCACATCCTCATGTCGACCCTCAAGACAATGGGTATCTAGTCTTACCTCTCGGATCGGTCATTCAGAGTATCCTGGAGAGGTGAGGTCTCAGAGTCCCAGCATCTTTGTACAGGGGTACCCCAGGGCTCATTTCTTCAACCACTGCTCTTCTCCATATACACAATGTCCCTAGGTTCTGTCATTCGGAAATATGTATTTTCCTATCACTGCTTTGCGAATGACAAAAAGCTCCACCTGTCATTTCAGCCTTATGACCACACGGTTTGTGCATGCATCTCTGCATGCCTGAATGACATTTCACTTTGGATGAAAGACCATCACATGCAGCTGAACCTTGCGAAAACTGAACTGCTCTTGATTCTGGCCAACACTAAGACTCAGCACAACCTTTCCATCCAACTACATTCATCAACCAAAACGCCTCCCAAAGTGGCCAGAAACCTGGGAATGGTAATTGATGATCATCTGAACTTCACAGATCAGGTTGCCAACACCACCTGGTCCTGTAGATTAATCCTTTATAATATTAGGAGAATAAGACCTTTCCTGTCTGAGCATGCTACGCAAGTTCTTGCCCAGGCTCTTGTCCTGTGCAGACAGGACTATTGCAATCAAGGGGCTTTTATTGTAATTTCAACAATATACAGTGCACTGCACAGTGCACAGCCTGGTGGGGCTTCTTCCGTCAACATCTGACCCATTAGTATAATCTTCTACTTCTTTTCTATTTTCCTATCACCCCCTCCAAAAAAAGGATATTCTTACCTTTATATATCTTGGTAGGCTAGCTAAGACCACTATTACTGTACCTATGCATTGTTGTTCTATTGTGGCACATATTGCTTCTATTGTTTTCTCCTACTTTGTATGTCGCTTTGGATAAAAGCATCTGCTAAATTACCAAAATTAAAATGGCTCTGTCTAAGACGTTAAGCAGATGTTTTACAAAGCAGAGGTTTTCAAGATCTTTAGCAGACATCTTACAGACCTACCTATCCTATCTGGGAATCTTGCCTTAAGCGGGTAATCAGATTTATGCATAGAACCATAGGACCATTTCAAGAACTTAATGAAGCAAAAAAATCTTCTTGATAAGATTATTTGCTTCAAAGAACCTACGAAGAACCTTTATTGTTTTAAATTGCCCTGATTTTGGCCACCAAAATTATTTAAATCATTTAGAAAGGAAAACGTATGCGTTCTGTAAAAGTGGAATCCCATTTCAAGTCTCATGGATCTTGTCACACGCTTTGAGACCTTGAGACTGATATTTAATCAATCACTTATGTCTTGGATGGCTGCCAGTTTCTGTGATTTCTCATGATGGCTCCGACATGAAATTTCACACAGAGAATCCTGTTTTGTCATTTTCATCATAGCTTCACGCTGTAATGCTCAATTTATGGTTTCGACACACGCGGCACACAATAGGCGTCTGTCTCTGCAGAGACAATAGCAACTCGTGTGCCATTCTTTCTAATGTCCCTCAAGCTTTTCTCTCAATTTCCAGATGGAGATGAAGCATAATGAAAAGTTTAATGAGAATCTTCACTACCATTTGACTTTTTGACACTCTACAGCTCCACATCAGCTGTAGATTCCAATTTAATTGTTCTCCGCTGACGTTTATGGAAGCAAATGGTGCTCGCTATTCATTTGTAACAGCAGCCCACCGTATATTACACCTTACCTTGTTTTAAATAGCGCTCTTATTTTGTGCGCTACAATTGCAGTATGTTTGCACTTCAATAAACACGTCCCCCTGGTAGCGTTTCATTGTAATTTTTATATTGCGTCATCTGCCAGTGGGCACATAGTTACAAACAAACTGAAACTTACATTTTTTCAGCTTTGATTGACAAACATTTAGGAGGTTTCCCCAGTTCCTTTTGGCGTATCTAATTGTTTGCAACAGAACTCCAGGGCCTGTGGAACATTATGATTTCATAGCACGACTGATATATCTTTTTTCAAGTGTTTTATTAAGGTTTAGATTTGTGTCGTCACCAGGGCCCTAGTAGCCAGACATTGTGGTCCACAGTGAAGTCTGTTCTTGCCAAGATTCACCTGTTTATATAGACAATAGGTTACATTTTAAAAAGGTATATAAATCACAAAGAATGATCAAACTGAAGATTAAACTGAAAATATTATTGCAAATAAATGGCAGATGAACACATTTAGATCAAGATTCTAAGTACAGAGACATAGCAACAGCGTTTTGAGGTTTTTTTATATAAATATATTTTTCTTAATTGATCATTTAAGTTCAAATTAGTTTTAGTTAATGTTAGCATTTTTGTTAGGTGACTTAACCATTTTATTATTTTTTATTTTATGATGCATTTATTTATTTAGCAAATATTTTATTTGATTTCAATAAAGAAGAAGTTTGAAGAGTTTTAGTAAACTATATATCATTTTCCAATACGAACATCACTGGTGAAGAAGCAGGTCTTATATTAAATTTTATGTGTGAAAAAATAATAAACTAAAACAGGAAGTGCTTCTGGACCATTGTTGTTTACATTTAGCAAAACTGTCTAGAATAACCTTGGTTCGTAACAGGAAGAAAGTCATACTTTGATGTTTTGTGCATCCCAGGTTTTGTTACTATAGTAAAGCGTTTAGAATAGTCCGAATATAGTTTCAACAGATACTTCGATGGGCTGATACAAAATATATGTTTGGGACTATATCAGCACTCTTGTCTGTTAACTAAATATAAAGTAAATGGAATGTATACTAATAAATAAAATGTATGGATTCGTACACAAGGACACACCACGTTTAATGAGAACATGTTTCGATTTAAGTGCCGTGCAGTATAGGCTTATGAATCTCATTGTGGTTTCAGGGGAGAACAATTCCAGGGGGAATGTTTATCCTGCTTCCCTTTAAAAGCTCCCATCTATTACCAGGATGCGTCTTTTTAACCTCTGACCCTCAAGCACATTGGCATTCACCCCAGAACTGAGAGCTTATTTCGAACTCCACTGCAATGCTTTACACAATAAAGAGCTTTATATCCTAAGTGTGTCTGTCCTTGAATGTCCCAACAACATTATCAAATGCAATTCAACACCTATGTTCAAACACCACTCTTGTGGCTCACGTCATCCTAATGCGTTGTAAAGACCAATGTTTTTTCTATCTGTTACCAATACGGAGGTTATCTTTAATTTATCTTGGAGCTCTCCTATGGGAAGAGCTTACAGTGTTCCATGAAAAATCTAAATGCGGATGTCTGATGGTTTCCACGCTCATGGAACATTTGTTACATTAATGGTGTGTGTGGACAACATCCGCTATCAAAAAGCACCTGGCATACAGTATGTAAGAGAGTCCACCGGTACTGTGGCTCTAACTGGTTGCTTTGGCATCTGCCAAATGCATAAATGTAAAAGTCTTGTTGCATCTTCGGATGCATCACTGATCTGAAGGTACCTTTCCTCTTTCTGGTTTCAGGCGTTACAACTGTACTGACAATGACAACACTGAGTATAAGTGCCAGGAACTCACTTCCAAAAGTTGCCTACGCCACAGCCATGGACTGGTTTATGGCCGTATGTTACGCCTTTGTCTTCTCTGCCCTCATTGAGTTTGCAACGGTCAACTACTTCACCAAGCGAAGCTGGGCCTGGGATGGTCAGAAAGAGGCCCAGGAGCAGAGGGTAAGTAGCATTTAGTGCCAGATAATGAGTAAATGAATAAATGAATAAAAAGATAAAGTGTGTAATTCAAGTGAAATTAATGCTTGTTTTGAAAAAATCTCCATTGTTCTATTGTTTGTGCTGTCGCCTGCTCGGGATTCGGCACTCTTGTTTGCATCAAGACCAAATCCTGATCCAGGCCGCTGTTAGATATTACAGCTCTTCAGTAAAGGACATGTTCGCACAAGCGCATTCAAACTAGATTGAATGCAACAGAATGGAGCAAAACGCATAACTGCTTTAAAGGTGAACTGCTAACTTGACACGACAGCTTTAAAACGCAGCTCTCGGCATCTTGCAAAAAACAGAGGTGCAGAATAGAAAATAATACAAATTCACTGCCTAATAAAATGGTTGTTATTTCTAAGAGCATAATTTTCCTCCTGTGAATTTGCCTAAAGTGAGATTGCGGGGGACTGCAGACTTTCAGAATCCGAAAAAGCTCAAGTTTTAGAGTACTTTCAGTTACGTGATCAATCACGGTTTAATATTCCAGCTAGTTTTACAGCATACATCACAACGAGAGATAAACATTCAGCCATAAATCCCAAACAAAAGCGGCCTTTCTTGTTAGCAAGCTCGTCACCATTGTAATTTTCATTGAGGTTGTTCAATAAGTTGGAGGCTGCCAGCAATCTTTCTCTCTCCAGCGTCATTGCTTACTCTTGATTATTGCCAGCTTCTTTCCTGGCCCTGATAACCTCAGAAAAATGAAGTGCTTAGAGCTAATGGATGAGAATCGCAGTAGAGAAAGCTGAATGAGGCGCTGTATCGCTTGCAGGATGAGGAGATATTGTACCTGCGAACCGGTAATATAGATTCCCGTTTCATCCCGCTGTAGTAACCCATGTGTAAGTGTCGAGAAGCACTTAACTTACTCATTAACTGTTCAATAGAACAGAAACTTTGTGTGCCTGCAGGAAGTTTGGTGAGCAGCTGCTGTGTCTCTCAAAAGACGAGAGAGAACAGTACAATACTGATAACAAGGCTAGACTTGGACTTTGAAGTCAAAGCTGACAGGAAAAACGTAGCATTTAAATGTTGTTTTAATATAGCAATGAAGTGGAACTTTTTCAAACTTATTGAAATTCAGTGAAAAATCTTCCTCACTCAGTTCTAAATCCAGTTATGTGAAATGTTCCATCACAAAGTCGATATTTCATTTTTTAAAGGAACATTTTCACACCAATGAAAATTCTCTCATAATTTACTCACTCGAACACCAACTGTGCCGAGACACATACGGGTTGAGGGATCTACTGTAAATGCAGTAATCCACATAACTGGAAAAATCAGGACAGGTAGATGGCATACACAGGCGAGATGGAAGGCAATGGTCAGGGCAGTCAGCAGACATTCACAGAAAACAAAGAACAATCCAGGGCCACAACACGGTAATCCAACAAGGATAAAATGCTCAGAAATGCAGTTGAAAACAATCAAGACTTAGCAATGAGTGACTAAAATGACTATAGTAATATAAGCAGAGGTGCGACAGATAACAAGACACAGGTGAATGCAATACTGAATAATGAGTCCAAAGGCTTATGGGAATTGTAGTGCACTGGAAGTCCGGGTGATGTGGAGGGTGCCCTCTTGTGACTTGAAAGGGCACTACAGATGGTGATTGTGACATGTATATTAATGTATATTGTATTAACAATGACGTCTTGTTATCTTAAATGAAATCCAGCATTAAAGTAATAGAAATGACTCTGGGGGGTTAATAAATGTCTTTTGAAGCAAATAATTCGGTTTTAGCAATATTGACATTAAAACACGCACATTTTAATGCTAAAATTCAATATGGAGCCTTTCCGATAGCTTCAAATCTCATCTGGTTCTTGCATGTCTCATAACCAGTTGTCATATAATATACTGTCATGAGACCCACAAGTAGGCACATCATGACCATGCTGCCCCCCTCACTGGACCCGCTGCAGTTCACGTATCGCCCAAAATGCTCCACCGACGACGGCATCTTTACCACACTGCATCTGGCCCTAAGTCATCTGGACAATAAAAGCACTTACGTCGGAATGCTGTTCATAGATTTCAGTTCAGCATTTAACACCATTATCCCTCAGCACCTGATTGGGAAGTTGAACCAGTTGGGTCTGAACACCTCCCCTGTAACTGGATCCTGGACTTCCTGACCGAGAGACTTCAGTCAGTCCGGATCGGAAACAACACCTCCAGCACCACCACACTGAGCACTGGAGCCCCACAGGTCTGCATGCTCAGTCCACTTCTGTTCACACTGCTGACTCATGACTGTGCAGCAACGCACGGCTCGAAACACATCATCAAGTTCGCCAATGACACAACCATGGTGGATCTCATTGGTAGAAACAACGAGTGAGCATACAGAGAGGATGTGCAGAGGCTTAACGGACTGGTCTAGTGTCAACAACCTGTCTCTGAATGTTCACAAAACTAAAGAGATGCTTCTTGTCTTCAGGAAGACAAAAAGTGATCACTCTCCACTATACATCAACGGCTCCTCAGTGGAGATCGTAAAGAGCACCAAATTCCTTGGTGTCCACCTGGCTGCGAACCTCACCTGGTCCCTCAACACTAGCTCCAACAGCATCTCTTCTTCCTACTAAGGTTCAGAAAAGACTACCTCCCTCCCCCATCCTGACCACGTTCTACAGAGGGACATCCTGAGTAGCTGCATCACTACCCTACAACGGACAGTAAGGACAGCTAAGAAGATCATGGACATACACACCACACGCTGCATCCGTAAAGCTAACAGCATCGTAGCTGAACCCACTCACCCCTCTCAGGCACTTTTCATCCTTCTGCTTTCTGGAAAAAGGTACCGCACCATTCGTGCCCTCACCTCCAGACTGTGCAACAGCTTCTTTCCTCAAGCCATTCGACTCCTGAATAAAACGACTCAGGACTAACACATTTACACTGTAACACCCTGTTTGCACTTTTGCACCCATAACTGCGCTAGTTCCTCATTGAACTCATTGAACATGTACAGCAGTATGATTACATGGACAATGCTTCACTAATTATTTGCACTAAATGTCTGTTTTACATGTGATCTTTATGTAGTCTGTGTGTTTATAGTTTACCTTGGTCCTGGGGGAACGTTGTTTCGTTTCATTGTGTACTGCACTGTATATTGTTGAAATTACAATAAAAGCCACTTGAACAACTAAAGACATGTAACGTTTTCAATGTATCAATAATGGAATTTAGCATTTTTTGATGAACTATTCCTTTGAAGGGATACTCCACCCAAAAGTGAAAATCCTGTCATGATTTACTCACGTCAAAGATGCAGGGTGATCAGGACGCAAATTTTTGCCCAGAAAGGAATTAGCATGACAGAAAGAGAGACGACGTCTGTTTTTCAGAAAAAGTTATATTTATTTAAAAAAAGTGGTTCTTTTTCCTTATTGTGTTACAGGCCTGTGTGGTCTCTGTTAAGCTGGTAATAATTGGTTACATGCGATAAGCTTCAGCAAGCTCCTCTAATGACAGGCCCCGGGCCTCTTGTGCCGGTGGTCCGCCCGAAACAGAACTATGGGAAGAGACAGTTTGAAATTGCTGGACCTTTGCGATAGAGGAAAATTGAATGGCTATTTATAGCCAAAAAGAGAATGATAGAAAGCAGAAGAAAGCACACAGATGAAAGATAAATTGAAAACAGGCTCACTGGGGTCTATGGCTAAAAAGAAAGCCGAAAACTGATTTGCTATAGTTAGAAAGAAAGGGCAGCGCAAGCGATGAAGGAACTAGATGAGACAAGCAGGAAGAAAAAGAATATGTTTCCAGGAAAGAGCAAAGAGAAGGATGAAAAGAACAAGAAATGGGTTGGTATCAAATGTTGGCCCCGTAATGAGAAACCGAACCGGCTTTCGCTTCACGGGAAGGGTTGATGAGGTCGCATGGTTTTCGCTGAGCAATAGGGTGTGATCGGAGCGAGGTGACTTGTTCCTTTTCTTGGTGTGTGAGAGCTTTGTAACTACAAATGTTACTAAACATAACTTGACACTAACTGGAGGCCGCTTACTACACTCATAGCAGACTGTATTTTCCCAGCACTGGTTTGAGTCTGACACTGATGACCCCAGTGCTCTATGGAGTTCACTCGTCTTTAAGGCATAGAATGACATTACAGATTGGGTTCAATGTGATTTACCCTAGGAACTAGCCGTGCTAGTCTTTTAAAGTATAGCTAACATTGTTCCTCACATTGATCAGATAGTATTCAACGGATTGACTCAACTTCAACCATACCAAAGCAAAGTTACCCGCAATATACTGTGCCCCACATAAAATTATAGGAACCCAAAAATTATTTTGACCCTCATCTCGTTCAAAACCTTTATAACTTACAGTACTTTCTGTGGACCACAAAAGAAGAAACTTTGAGAAATGTGTCTGTGGATTTGTGTTCATAAAACGGAAGTCGATGCTGTTTGGTTACCAACGTCCTTCAAAATATATTTTTTGTGTTCTGCGGAAGAAAGAAAGTAATTCTTAAATTTGAATTGACATGAGGTTGAGTAAATAATAAAATAATTTTCATCCCTTAATGAATGGCGGTGTATTAAAATATTAAACCAAAAATTTTACTAGCCGGTTAGAATAAACCATCAGATTACTAGTATATAGATATATAGATTCATATTAAATAGATTAAAAGTACAAATATTTAATTAAATACACATTATTGTTATAGCTTAACTCTCTGCCTGGACATATACAGTTAAAGCTAGTTCCCATAAATTATGCCATCAGCCATCAGAAGAGTGCCATTGTTTCCATTTGTTGTTTAAATTTGGAGTGGTAGAGGGATTTGGATGCATTGTGACATGGGAAATGCTAATTTCGATTGTTGCATCTATGCTAATGCTTACCCAAATACACACTGAAAATAGGTTAAGCGTGTGTGTGAGACAGCAGAAGGGGACTAAATGGAATAGCCGTGCAGAAGAGACAGCGGATACCTAGATGAAAGACTTAAAGCATGTTTAATTCATTCTGCCTGACAAACAGTATGTTACACAGAGCCCCATAATAAGGAAACGATACATTGTTATCCCAGTCGCCCACTGAAGCTGTCTTAGCATATAGTTGAGCCTGTGCTTTGGCACATTTTTTAATTTAATATGCAGGCTGAATGCATGACTGTAAAATTAATGGGTGCCACCCAAAGGAAAGAAAAATTGCAAAGGACTTTTTTTTTTTAGCACGAACTGGAACGATTAAGCAACGAGAATTGTTTGGCGCGATGGTGAAAAAGCTCTCATTGTCTCAAAAAGTGTTCTGGTAAAAAATCATAATTTAAATATGAACTAAGATATACAGTATGTCTTATTGTCACGGTTCCGTCCGTCCCATGTGACTCCGTTGACCCACGCTCCCACACCTGTCCCGGGTTTGTAGTCATCGCACCTGCCGTCATGAGCCTCGTCATTGTCTTGCGTACTGTTTATGTTGTTTTGCTTGCTGTGCGCCTACATGTTGGGGGGGTTATACATGTGTTTATTCCTGTGGTTTCTTTTGGACTTTTATTACATTTATTATTTAGTAAAGTCCTCCCTCGATGTGGTTTCTAGCTGTTCTGTGACGCTGACAGATTTTCAATAAACAACATCCCAACTTTACTTTATTGCTCAAATGTTGCTCTTTTAGAATTCATGACATTTGAGTTCTCAGTTGCATTTCATTGAAGTATCAACTTGGCTTGAGATGTTTTTCCTAAAATTGCTTAGAAGAAATACAAATATAAACAAATGAGAGTATAGAGCTGTAAAGTCAATGTTTTTGTAACATTGTTGGGATCTCTTCTAAAACGTATGGAGTCATTTGTAAGACCCTGTCTACACATCTTTTTCTCTCGGTTTTGGCCTTTCGTCCACACAGAGATGGCATTTGCGTCAACGACTTTTTTAAACGCACTCGAAGGTTGACACATGTACTGTGGATGAGAAAAACTGAGGAAGTTTTTCGTCATGTGATGCAGTTGTTTTGCTCAGTTTGTGCATACTTCAGATTGCATTTAAGGAGACTGAATATATTGAATTACTATTTTGTTTGGCCGCGGAGTGCAAGGATAGTTTCACTTTAGCTTTCGCAGCTATATAGTCTTGTGTTGCCCGCAGAAACATCACTACCGCATTGCCCGTCCATTAAGAAAATTCTTTGCCTTGCTCCACATTGCCACGACAAAAAGGCAGAAAGCAAATAAGACAGAAATGACTCAGGCTTACATTTTACTCATGCGCGCAGTACATTGATGTTAGCGTTTTTTTGTGGTTCAGTGTGGATTTGCAGCGTTTGGAAAACGCTAGTGTTTTAAAATGAAAACGTATTAATGTGGGAAGATTTCTGTATTTTCAGCCCATCTCAATAGTTTGTTATTTGTCATCCAAAGAATTGAAGAAACATAGTTGATACTCTATTACAGACACGTGTGCTGTTATCAAATTATACAGATTTTATTAGCAATCCATCAAGATTTGAAATCAGCACATTGCAATCTGTTTTACAGTGATCTGCCTATCAAAATCACCAATATGGCTGTCAAAGCTGTCAGGAAAAATGAAATGCTATAAACCGGTATCAAAGATAAAGTATGTGTGTAGCCCGGCTCAGTGTCATAAAGTATCATTTCTTTCTTAGATGTTTGGCCTCCTCAAGGTTAAGGCAGGGTTGAAAACCCCTGATGGTACGTTCTTCACTTAATTAAAATTGACCGGAGCATATTACAGTGGTAATATATGAAAATGTGATATTTGCCCAGTGACCGCTTATGGGTTTTGTCATTAGATTTACACGCCTACAGATATCTTCAGCATTATATTCAGCTCCTATTACCAGTGGTCTTGTAGATGGTGTCTCCACATGAGAAATTTAACAAATGCACATGGAAGTAGGGGATATTACTTTGCACAGCAGGAATGCAGTGTCTGCCTGCGTTAATCTGAGCATGGCCTCAGGAAAAGCCAGAGATGCTGTCAGGACGTGAAGGAAAACACACAACATTTTGGCTATTTGATGAAGCGAAGAGGGACATTAAAGGATTGCTAATATAACACCAACCAGTTATTTTTCTGCATTCACTTATTGTATTGGACCGTATCCATTTTTTATTAGGGGAGTGTATTGTAAAATCTGGCCTGGTACACAATAGGAAGCAGGTTCAATTGGAATCATCTCCATCTTGCCCTGAGCAAGCCACTAATCCAAGATCGCCCCGGGGAAACTGAACCACTAACTGAATATGGGATCATTGTGTATCACAAAAAGACTGAATGGTTTGCTTAACAAATAAAAAACAAAGTCAACTATATTTCATTTTAGATAAACACATCTTGTGCCATATATATAAAAAGTAATTTAATTTCTATTTAAGATTTCACTATTTGTTGGTTCGCGTTTCAGTAAAATTTCATTTTTTTCTGTGAACTATTGACAAAATTTCTGCCAAATGCAGAATAAAAATGTATTTTTGCATTTATTTGGAAATAAGCCTATTTTTTACTACTTGAATTCTTTCACATTGCTGTTGGAAATTTTAAATTCAATACACATTGTTCTGGAATTGCCACAAAACTTGATTAAAGATGATTAAATGCAAACTGTAGGGATCCATTGCTTTTCTGTGGTTGTAAAAGCTATATGTCAATTATCTTACAGCTAAAATGGGTGATGCTAGTGCTGGAGATATTCATTATACTGTATAACACAACCTCACTGCTTACAGAAATATACTTATAATGTTTTGCTCTAAACATGCCCTTAAACAGAACACTAGCTTTACATACAACAATGTGGTCAAAACTATCCCTTTTCATACGCATCCATGTAAACACTAAAAACAATGTTTTATGTATGCCAGGAAGTAGATTGAAATGTGAATTACATCACCATTCTAACTTGTATGTTTTCAAGGAGACGGTTTCAAAAGTTTGCATTTTCTGTCCCCAAAACGTTATTGTTTTGTAAATGACAGTGTTGTGAAAATGCAACTTTTGTCTTCATTTATAGTTCCCATAGTTCATTTGCTTTAAAGTGTTGTTAACCAAACAATTATAATTCTGTCATCATTGTTATTGTTTGTTGTTGTTGTTCTGTTGACCTCAAAAGAAGATATTTTGAAGAATGTAGGACTTTTGACTACCATTGTAATTTTTCCGACTACGGTAGTCAATGTTTGTTTACAAGCATTTGTCCAAATATCTTTCTCTGTGTTCTACCGAACAAAGAAATGCATACAGGTCTGGAACATCTAGTTATTCACGACAGAATTGTCATATTTGGGTGACCTGACCCTTTAACTGCCCCCTCTTCACTTGCATTGGTTTTGTGTCCATAGAAGTGAACGTGGGGCAGTGCCGTTCGGTTACCTACTTTCTTCAAAACATCATCTTTTGTGTTCTTTGGAAGCAAGAAAGTCATACAGGTTTGAATTGACAAGAAGGTGAAAAAATGATGAAAGATTTTTCATTTTATGGTGAACCGTCCCTTTAACTGTAATTGTTCAGATCTATTTTTTTACATCCAAGCTTTCTTTGCATCTACATTTCACGAGTTCGTCTCGCAGATAATAAGTGGGAGAGGGCTCAGAGCTTGGTAGTTCCTCGGAGCGCCCACCCCTTGTGTGTGCCCGGACTCAGGTCTTACTGCGGTAAAAATAGGCTGATGGTGAGGAGTTGGGGGGGAGGATGGATGCTGCGGAAATGTAGAGAGAATGAGGGTAAGGCGTCTTGTCTATCTGTAGGTTTTTTTTCCCGGGCTAAAAGAAAATTGGTAAGATTGGTTATAGAAAGCAGGCCGGGTTAGTTATCTGCATGTGCTCCTAAAAAACTTTGCTAATAAAACGTAATTTTCTGTTTTGTGCATTACATTGGGCATTATATACTTTTAATTCGATTTTTATTAGGATTTTTACAATAGAAAGAAACAATCTCAGCACTTATATTCATAATTCTCTCTCTCTACTTTTGTCTCTCTGTTGATTCTCCCAAAACAAAAGCACTTGTATTGCAGCATTTGCAGTGTGGAACACGTACTAATTCTCATCAAAGTATGTTCTCGGTGTACTCTGAGAGCTTATCTTGCCAACACACAATGCAAATGAGACCTAAGCCAAAAGTGAGTGTGTATCAGTGCGGCTTGTGTACCAGGGATCCTCTCCTAATGCTGACATAAGCCAAGACTGTGATTTAGAGACTCAGGTGCTGATGTAGCAGCAGGGATCGATGGCGTGTGATTGTGGAAGCAGCGTGCTCCAGTCCTCACTGTGAGATCGCTCGCACAGATATCGGCATTAGAAAACAGAGCCAATGGTTCTGGCATCTCCCACTGCAGAATGCTGAGCTGAGCGGTTTCTCTCCAGTCTCCCATTTGTGTCGGTGTCAAGCGTTTCTTGACTCTTATTGGAGGTCCACTGGGGCCACAACACATTGTTTTTTACATTTATTGTTTTTTGTTCTTCCGTGGACGTAGCGCTTTGTGTTGCATGTTCTGGAAGGACTGACAATGTGTTACAAAGAGGAATATCTGGACTTTGGTCACAATGGATAATTTAATGCGTTTTTTAAAGTTACGGTTTTCTGTGAGATCACGTCGCATAACGCGATTGTTCTTATAACGGTCAAACAAGCTGCTCTTGTAACTTTGTCAAATCACTCATGTCCTCTATAGCTAATCTCTGCATACTAAATCTCTTTGCCACATTGGATTTAGCGTCTGTTATCCACTGCGCTTTACCGTTTCATTTCTGAACTGATCAGAGGCTTAAATAGGCATTTTAACTGTATGGACGCAGTTACCGTGCCATGGAGGACGATTTTGGCATTTCAAATACTCGACCATCAGATTCTCCTGCCGCTTTAATGGCTACAAAATCCTTTATTGTGTCCAAAGTGTGTGACTAAATGACACATTTGGAGATCCTTTTTGAGTCGTACTCATGAGAAACCGTGAAACCAGCCTTTGAAGCTGATATTTTGCCTATTCACACCAGGCTATTTTATAGATTAAAGGAATAGCTCTGCAAAAGTGGAAATTCTGTTATCATGTATTCATCCTGATGTCAATCCAACCCCATATGACGTGATTTGTTTGTGCTCACACGGTTCTCTTCCACACAATGAAAGTGGATGGAGACTTCAGACCGCACCATGAAAGTACAGTCCATATACAACTAGCATCCTTATGTGTGGCTTTAGAAAAGTACTTTCACTTAATACAGATTTTTTATTTGGGTTATCTTTAACCTTTTAAAGGGCATCATATAAACTTAAACCTTTCATACTGCACATAGAGGTCAATACAGTCAATACCCATACAATAAGCTATTTTATGTATATGCATAGGTTTTGATCAGAGTTACAATAGTTTTGTTTTTAGTTTTGTTTAGTTTTATCAATATTTTAAATAAGCTTATAATTTTAGATTTTACTTTTTCATGTTAATTTGGGTGACATGGTTAGCCATTTTGTTTTATGTTTTTGTTATTTTATTATTTCCTTTAAAATAATCGTATGTTGCTATATAAGATTAATACTTTTTTATTGTAGTTTTATTTTAGTTTTTGTTTATTATTATAATTTAAGTACTTTAAATTAACTATTTCAGTTTATTTCTTAGGCAACATTTAAATTTTAAGTTTTTCCAATCATTTTTAGGGCAATATTTTATTTGATTTCAATAAAAATAAATTAATTTAAATAATCACTTAATAGAAATAACCTTTGTTCTTGATGGCATACAGTAGTTGCACATCTTAAACACTCTAGTGCGTCATCCTATAAGCTGTTGTATTTCGAAAATATGTGCAAGTGTTGAAAATATGTGTTTAAAAAAGTTCAAATCTTGTTTTTTCATGCATTAAAAGCAACAAGAATGCATGATGACAAAATCCGGACTGAGGCTTTAATACATATGCATTAAAAGGGTTAATGATTGGAAAATACCTTCTTTTCATGAAAGACAGAAAATAAGCATAAATATATATTTTTGTAAACTATTTCTTTAAAAACACTGTAGATTCTTTGAGCCAATTAAAAGCAGCACAAAATATAATACTAGGCATCCATGGTTAGACGAGAAAGTCCATCAGTTTGTTTCTCCTGTAGGTCTGCTTTATAAAGGCTTTGTTTGTTTACTGGCATATCACATTTCCTGCCCTGCAATCCATACAAATGTCTTCTCTGGTCGTGACACAAAAATTGAAGCTTGGTTAGATAATCTCAGAGACGTGGGAGCACCGACTACCCAGACCACCACAGAGTGTGTGTGTGTAACTGTATGATATGTTCCAGGGCTTCTTTAGCGTATTGTCATATTTCAGCAAAAACAGCTTCCGTGATTTACAATGGACACGCATTCATTTAGCTCTCTCAAGCTGTCAGCTTAGAGTCGTGCCTTCTGTCTGAATCGCCCCCGCTTTGAAATATCATCACACGCGAAATAACAAAAAAAATTATTCACTTTTGGGAATTGACTAAGAATTAAACGTACCCGCTGATAGCGTCACCGGACCCTCAGGAGCTTTATGCGACCGTGCAGCGTGGTTCCACCCCAGAGGCCCAGGCCCAACTGAAGGCTCCATGAATCATGTGACACTCTAAAAGCGTGAACTTCAAACTCTCTCTCTCTCTCAACGGCTCTGAGAAAACTGAATCAGATCTTTGAAATGCAGAAAGTGTGCTGGACTACACCTCCCATCTGGATATATGCCCGGTTACAATACTGTTCTTCATTATTTAATCATCCTTTAATGAATTCTTACTGCCAAAATCAATAGGACATGTACACAAATGTCTCTTTTAAACCAAATTTCATTCAGCACCTGCCCTCTGTATAAGCTCTTTGGCTTCTTGGGCTTAATACTTTAATATTTTCAGATGCATGTCTAACTATATTGTAACTATATCGTGTAAAAATTTCATTTTGTTTTTATGATTAAATATTGGATTATGCAGCAGACATTCACACAGTTAAAGGGATACTTCACCCAAAATGAAAATGATCATTTTTTCACCCTCATTTTTTCATGCCATTCTAAACCTGTATGAGTTTCATTCTTCTGGAGAACACAAAAGAAGATATTTTGAAGGACGTTGGTAACCAAACATTGGCCCCCGTTGACTTCCATTGTATGCACACAAAACCACTGAGACATTTCTTCATTTTGTGTCACAATAGAAGACGTAAAACAGGTTTTGAACAATATAGGGTGAATAAATTATGACTGAATTTTTATTTTGGGGTGAACAATCCTTTAAAAATGTTTGTTATATGAGCCTTCTTTATGCCATAGCCGAAATATTGATGTTTACAAATTGATAAAGCTAATATGTGGACTATGGACATGGCAGGACTATGTCAGCGCTGATAGTTTTTGCCTAAACTGGATTACAGGTGCTTACAGAAGAAGAATTACTCAAGGTTTTGTCCTTAAATTAGCCTACGGTGTGGACATATACAGGCCGTGTTTAGCCGAATGGAAAAGCATGTCAAGACGCATGTCAACTTTTGACCTGTACTCTTGTTATAAGCCTCCGTGATGGCTTTGGGATTCTTCGCACTTGATTTATGTACAGACCATGGGGGAGATTGCTGTTATTTTCCACTTACATTTACCTACACAAAATCTCAGGCCTTTTATCTGGAATTTGAGGATGCCCAGGGTTTCTATAGCCTTGGCCAATGAATCACAGCAGTTGTCAAAAGCGAACTGTAAAAGTACTTTTATCGGCCTGCAGTCATAACAGTATCCAGATCTTTGCCTGATTGGAGAACTGTATGAGCGCGTTGTGATTTTAGCTTGAATGTATTGCCACACAGTATATAAATGCTCAGTAAAGCAATAGCAAACACGCAAAGCCTCCGGCGCGGGGCAGGGATAATAGCATAACGCAAGCAAGTTAAACCATCGCAACTAAACCATTGTGTATGCTACAATTTGGCGAAATCAGTAATATACATGTTTATATCTTGCCGCAGATTTATTCCCAAAATGTCACTTTAAATAAGTTATCAGCAGAATGAATAAAACGTTGAATTTCCCTGTCAGATCAGATGCTATCGTGAATAAATTGTTTCTTCTGCTGCAGTAACGCGAATCCCTCTCCAATCAAATATAAAGTAGATAAATTGTACAAACATTACCAGAAATTGTTTAATTTGTTGTATTTTGTGCAGCAAGGGGAAAATAGAACGAGCTATTAGTTAGACAAACAATGTTGAACTTTTGCACGAGAGAGCTCACGCTGCACTTTCCCTTTTCTCATCATCATCCTCATTTTTTCCACAGAGACGAGAGTCTTCATCCTTCTCCAAAAAGACCAACAACACTTTCAACATCGTGGGAACCACCTACAGCATGGGCGTGGCCAAAGACCCCGGACTGACCACCGTCGCCAAGAGCGCCACGTCCACTCCGTCCCAGCCGGTCCGAGAGGTGCGGTTGCCCAAAATGGATGGCGAGTACGTGCCGGAGGGAGTGAGTAAGTCGTACAATCGCGTCAGCAAAGTGGACAAGATCTCTCGTATCATCTTTCCCGTCCTCTTCTTCATATTCAACCTGGGGTACTGGGCCACTTACGTCAACAGAACGCCGACCATCAATCGATCCAGCCCTCAAAAATGAACGCAGCTACCAAATTGCAAAAAACTGCCAGTCCAGTCTGGCGACATGAGGCTACTGCTTTCAAAACACACTTTACTGTTTTTTTTACAATTCATAGGTTTGTGTGCAGATACACAGTCCTGGTTTAATGTTTTTTTAATTGGATTTCCACTGTCGTTTCCTGTGTTGCATGAGTTCAAGTATGATTACGGTTTTAGTACCGGTCTTGTACGGATGATCATTGCATACCCACTGTTTCTCACTGTGTATTACCTGGAGGACAACTCCAGTCGCTATTGGCTGTCTCCGTCCCTGCGAGCACCTTCAGCCTCTCAGCAGCCAGTAGCAATGTCTGTAAGCGTCATTAATAACCGTCCTTTCCCAGCACACCGCAAAGCAAAATCATCTAGAATCATGTTGTCCCGGCTCTCTCTCTCTCTCTGTGCATTTACCTGTGCAGTGACTCTTATTGTTTAAACAGCCTGAGCAGGCTGCGAGATAAAGAAACTGTGCCTTTTTAATCTCTCGCCCGCAGAGATGAATAGTTTGGCACATGCTGACATTGTCTTCGAGCGTACGCCTACCTAATGAAAAACGTCAGCGTTGAATGAACTCTCACAGGTCGGTATTAAACTCGGTGTTCTGCTGCATGCGAGTTGATTTAATGCTGACGGCTAACGGTGAGGCGCTGGGCCGGACGCAATGTTTTGATCATGGCCGACTGGATGGGAGAAAGTGTTCGGTTTCAATTATTTCACCGTAGGCGGCTGTAAAGTATTTCAGTTGTGAGGAATTTCGAGGCCTGACTTTAGAACCGGGCCAGTGCCACACATGGAGGTTCATGCATCGAATTCCATTACCTCATGCTGAAGTGTTGCTGGCTTTGATCCGCATACCGATTTCTTCATTTCGTTATCGAACAATCCAGTATTCATCTTTGGAAATGCACTATTTTTATTGCTATTAGTATTTTAATTGTATAATGTCATTACTTTTGCAATAGTAAGCCACCATCGTTGTTTTACCGCCGTATGTCGATGTTTTGCGAGTTGTGTTCTTATTGTTTTTTTAATGTGTTAATCTGAGAACATACTCAGTACAGATGTGTACATATTTATGTGTTACAAGTGGTCCTCTTTCAATGTATTTATTTATTTATTAATATTTATTATTTATTCATGTATGTATTTGTTTCACATGGTGTGATCGACTTTCTTATGGAACTTGAGTTTGGACAAAAATATCCTTTGCATTCACGTAGAAAGTGCCAGGTTTACATGTGAATTTAAAATCCAGACATTTTTTGTAGATAAACAAAAAAAGTTGCGTAAAGTATGTACTTATGTGACAGCAAGCTATATTAAGCAAAAAAGCATTAACTTTAACATTTCATTCATTTCACAAACCATTAACGTAGCTGTTGATCGATAGCTTTAGACACACTACGTAGAATCTCACTCGTCATTTTTAATATTAATATTTAAGAGCAGGAGAAAGAATAGGGCCTGTGTTTCTTTTAATATCCCACACTCTAAAAAAATGGAGTTGTTTCAACCCATGGTTGGGTAAATTTGCGCAAACTCAAACCTTCAATGTCCATTTTTGACCCAACAGTGGGTTGGAACAACCCATCTATTTTTTGAGTACAGATAAGACATGAGAAGTTTTTTTTCCATAACACAATACATGGGATGTATAAAGAATAAATTAATGCATGACAATCTCCTCATTAGCTACATCGCCTCCACACACGCTAATGTGTTATCTTTCTGAATTACGGTTCATGTTTTTGTATCTTGTAGTGGCCCTTAAATAGCCGTGTATCTGGAGTGCGCATCTGTAGGCTCCTCTTCATCCTATATGAGCTACGGTAGGGCTAGATCAAACAGTGGTTCAGCATTGATTGTTCACGCAATAAGTGCGAATCATAAATAAAGCCACATCTAAGAAGTATATTTATATAGGAGTTTAAGCATTTATTTATGCTAACTGCATATACAATAGCATACATGATCTATGTTTTTTACCGTATAAGATATAACCTTTATAGCATCAGTACAAATGTACAAAAACAATAATGGGTAGAGCTATGTAGTGGCATGATAGTCGATTGAAATATAGGAACAAGTTGTAATATTTTAGATATCGTCAGACCACTTGAAATCAGAGATTTGGGAAACATAGTCGTGTCGATTACCGTAATCGTTCTGTAAACGTCGACGTATTCGTCAGTTATGTGGGATTTCTCACACACAGATCAGTGAAATATTACTTGTTCAAGAGGGTGCCAGTAAAATGTACAGAATATTTTAATGATGTTAACGTTTATTAGCGACGTTTTTCAGCGCTATCATTTCAGTGAAGCTAAATGGACTACAAATGCTAATTGGTCATTTTATCACTGCCGGATACTAATTGAAAAACTGCTGTAAACTTTACTGATCTATTCCATGTCTTGCTTTAAACGTGCATCTTACTGCCCCCTTGTTCCAGAACCGACCCGGATCATTCTGGATCATGTTTATCGCATCGGCTAATAAGTCTAGCCTAGCGCTACTCTGCCAGATGTACCACCTTGTGTGCACTTTTCAAAGGTTTACTGTGAAGAGGCAGATGTTCAATCTGCCAGGCTCCCTGTACATACTGTATCAAAAAAAAAATCTTCAGCAATTTTACTGCATGTCCCAAAGCGTCGAGATGTCTGACTCAACCTTGCGGTTTCATGGACAAGTGATTCCTGGTAGATGTTATCTTTTAAAAGTTGCCGGTTTCTTTCACACTGTCTGGCTTTGATAAGCGAATAATTCTTTATGAGAAGCCTCATTCTTGACAAGCTATAATAAACAACAGTGGAGAAACCCAGAGGACGTTGCAGTACTTCAGTTAATGTAAAAGACGGCACGAGATGAACGTTATCTACTGAGGACGGTCGGTTTGTTTGGACGACATCAATTCCGTGCCTCTTGGTGGTTGGTCACGTCATGTGAGATGTAGTCTGGCGCATGCTAGATATTACGTTTCGTCGTGTTACACTGTGATTTAATACCACAAGGCTGATAGGACAAGTGACCTAGAACGTGTCTAGGAAACGACTCAAGTCTCTCTAAATCTTGTTAGTGCGACACTTCTCCGCTCGTGACTCGAGTCATATTGAACAGTGGAAATTGCTCTGACACGCTGGTTGATTCGATGTCCTTGATATAGATGCGGTTTTCAGATAAGATGCACAGTTGCTGAGATTTACGCCGTGAATACAGTACAACTTCGCAATCAAAGCCGCGCCGCGGCTGTCGGAGAAGTCAGAAGGAATCTCGAGAAAAATCCTGTGCTGGAGCGTAAGTGAATTGATGAAGCCTCCTGCCTCAAAACAAACTGCTACGTTTACTTGACTTGCTGCCTGGGCCATACATCATGATTATTGCCAAATTATCAGCTGTGCCAAATGACCTTTAGAGATAAGTGAAGGGGGGATGATTTGCCCATGGATATTGCATGACACGTGTGGGTGTATATTGTATACTCACACACCAACACACTTATACTTGTGTCGCTACTCCGCAATTGAGTTTCTTGCACTAAAATGTCAAGAGGGCATTTGTGATTGGACAATTTGAGAAGCGCTAATGACACAGGTCGCATTTGCATAGCGTGTGATTTGCCAGCACATTGGGGGCGGACCGCAACGATTGAGACTTTCCCCAACGGTGAAACATCTGATATGTTTGACTGCATTACCGATTCAGGCTCTCAGATCGGCAGCCAAGCTCAATGCTATTGAGTCAAACACAGTTGAGTGAATTGACCCAAATGCCCCCTTTTGTAAAATCTTATTTCTTTTTGCCCAGCAGAAACCGCAGAAGTTTGGTAGATCTGTGTTTTAGATCCTAATATGGCATTTTTGAAACTGACCCAAGTGTAAATTTTTTGTTGAAGCTGTAGAAATGAGGTTGCTTTTTGCTAGATTGTGCTTTTTGTAATGAAATCTATGTTCTGTCAATTATTAACAAGACTCTGAGCTACACTGCTTGCTTTAGCTGGTACTATATGAAAAACAAATGGTTCTAGCTATGTGAGCTCGATGGCAAATTGGTGTTGTGTTCCAAATGTGCCAAAAACGCAATTAATAACATGTAACGTGTTTTGGGTGCGCAAAGACAGGACACTAGCGTAAAATCGTATTTCTATGTGGTCAGTTTTCAGGTCAGCTATTGTCATGGCTGAGCAACAGTTGGAAGAACTAAATTAACTGAATGATAAGGTATGTGTAGTGCCCTTCGGAGATCACAACGCCAGAATGCATATCGGTGCATGCTTGAGATGGCCAAAGATTTGCATCTGTGTCTTGTACAGACTGTTTCTAAGTATGAGGTTTCTCTTGCTGTGCTGATAGTTGCTGTTTCTATAGACTGTTTCAAAGCAACAACATAAACTAAGGTTACTGCATACATAAGTGTTCGTGGACTGCCCTTAACTTCCGGTACACATTTGCAAACAATAGAGCGCCTGTAGATTCTTTCTAAATCCAAGCAAAAGAAAAACGTTACTTGGCTAAACTTGACTCTGTGATCTTTAGAATTTAGACTCTGACACCAAGCTTAACTGCTAGATGTCAATGTACCACAAAGTTTCTTAAAATGCGACTCATTCAATAAATTGTTTATTTAATAAAATGAACACAATTCAAAAAATCATTTATTTCATACGATTGGTATACCACACAATAATAATATAAATTCATATTAACAGAAATAATATAAAAATAGTTATATTATTAGACACTTGCCAGACCGATAAAAAAACACAGACCAGAAGTTCAGGCGTGTGTCCGATGAAAGGGTCTATAAGCTTCTTGCTTACCTGTTTTTAAAGCTACAGTCCGTAACTTGCCTCTCTATCGTCATCATTGTTTGAAATATAAAATGTATTTATGCACTTATCTTTACATGGTTTGAAGTTAAATGGCATCTGACGTTCCTGTGAAACATTTCAAACAAAAAGATTTTTGTTTATTTTAACCCCCCCCCCCAAAGTTACAGATTGCAGCTTTATCGCACATTTAGTAACTTTGTCAGAAGGGTGCGTGTGCTTAGAACTGTACAAACAGGAAGAGCTACTGTACAATATTCCCAAAAGGTTTAGCATGCATGTTGCAATTTAAAGCGAACCGTTGTCAACTTGTCAAACACATCTGAAAGCCAACACTTAATGAACCCTGGGAAATTATGTTTTAGATTGTAAGGTAATGTTCTTGGCTTAAGTGTGCAGATTTCTCTGAAGTGTACCATTTTGCTGTGTCTTAACAGTATTGTAAAAAAGTATTGTGTTGATGTACGGCCAGCAAATTTCATGAATGCTAGAGTTTGTTTCGCTCATTTGATCCGTTGTTTTCTCTGCTACTCTGTAGCTGTAAGACAGACAGTACAAGTCAAAAATGTTGCAACATTCAAGGTGTTCCTTTTTGTTGTAGAAGTTTGTTTGTTGGGCTAATAGCAGTATCCTAGTGTTGTTTAATATCCTTATGTGTTCCGGTTTGCTGTTCTTTACGTTGAATAAAGATTTGGTCCTTTCATTCCCTTCGCCTTTGTGGTTTTTCTTGTTTCAGTCGTGATGGTGCAGAGTGTTTGTGTGTGACCTTGGTCCTCTCCTTTACACTCTTTCCATCTGGACACTCCACAAATATCACACATACATTAACAAATGGAATGGCGAACGGACCCTACAGACTTGATTCCGGCTTTAGATATTTCAGTCTCGCACCACTTGCTACTGTTTTTCGTCTTTTTTTTGCTACTGTAGGCACTGAAAACAGACATTTTTGTAATGAGACTTTTTAACAGATGCTGTTAAAGATCTCAACATCTGTAAGTTGAACAAAGACGTTCTTTCGAGAATGCGACATGATTTGATTTCATCAGACGGTGCCGTATTGATCTGATTATCTCATACCGAGCTTAAAAACACACCGTAAAACTGCTGCAGCTTTACCAGTAACTTACTGTAATTTAGATTTACAACATAAACTTACCTATTTCTTACATTTTCTTTCATAAAACATGACTAATTATCTTAGGTCACTTTTCTTTTTAAGTTAATGTATCGTCATTTAGGAAGTTTTCAATATTTTTACCCAAAAAAATAAACAAATGCAATTTCAAATTTGAATAAGTTTTCGTACATGAAATAGTATTCATATATTCAAAGAAAGAGTTCACATTGTTGTAGACACAAAAGATGTTTTGCAGATTGCTGCTATTTCCCATACAATGAAACTGTCAAACTCCATAAAAAAGACAACAATTATACTTTTACAGTAAAACACGACTCAAACCTCTATGTATAGTCTATGTTTTCTAAGGCCATACAATACAATAACTTCTCATCAGCCAAGTCGTGTATAGATTTACACGATATATTCTAAATGTTTATTAGAAAAGTATTGCAGAATGACTGCGTTTCCATTAAACAATGTTATTCGATTAAAGTGTAATTCTGGCCGTACTTCTTCTTTGTACGTTTTATGGCAGGTTGCAAACCAACTTTAGTGCATAGTGTCACCTACTGTGATGAAAGAGTGAAGAGAAATGTCTTTATTTCCTTATACATTTTCCTATTAGCAAAGTTGGTTCCTAATAAATCTGCATACTGCATTGGTAAGTTGGTTTCTAATAAATCTCATTTTCCTGCATTTGGCCCATCATAAAAGATATTACTTCATGTGAATTCCTCACATCCTATCTTTCCAAATGTTCAGCCAAAAAATACCGCGAATGTCGCGTGACTGCGAAATTGGCGGGTTTCCATTGTGCTTATTTTCAAGGGTAATGGAAACGCAGCTACTGATAACCTTGCTCTCCCTCAAACTTAGTTTTGGATGCATTAAGCTGATCTTCAGTGAGAAACCGACAGTTCATTGTTCAAAAAACAGCAAAAACACATTCCAGTAATGACGATGAATGAATTAAGACAGAATTTTTCAGTGAACTATTCCCAGAAGATATGCCTTCAACTGCAGAGTTTGAACCCACAACCTCATGGTTTCCCGTACGTTCTTTCCAGTCTTCCCTGTAGCCTCCTCCACTTTCATCTCAAGACGCTTTTCACCTTTTCTGAACGTCGTTCTGGCAGCCTTTGAGATCCCCGAAGTTAAATAATCTCCTTGTTCTGAATTTCCAGCTCCACCCGTTGAAAGCACCTGGCTAATGTCGTTCACCCTGCCTCACTCAAGCCCTCTTCCCTGCCGCTGCAGCTATGTTATGTTGCTGCCGGCCTTGCCTTCATGAAATATGTATTATTGTGATGTTCTATTCTTTTTGAGCACCACATGCTGGCAGGGAATGGAGAGTGAAGGGGCAACATGCACATGGAGACCGTATCCATCATTTACAGGACTACAGACTCGCCAGCTCCTTCCCCTGTGATGCCGGGTTCAAAAACACGCCGCTAACATGAAAGCAACAGGGCAGTTGAGTTCCTCCGAGCGATCGGCCTGCCATCCTTTATTATGTTGGAAAATCAATATGACGCACGGACAAACAGGAGAAGATGAACATCTTTCAGTGATTGAGCTGTCGATACCTGGTGATGCAGGGTGATGTGAGGTGAGCTATTTCCTGATGTGATTGATGTTTTCTGTGAAAACGAGGTAAAAACAGCCACACACGTACGGAATATCACTGAAGCACTTCTACGTTTAATAGAAGAAATAATGTGGTTTGTCTGGATGTGAGGACTTGGTTACAAGATATTACTGTAGTCATTTTACATCAGAATATTTTTCGGATGACTCACTCATCCGGCTGTGTGGATAGCATGTTACATGCATACTGCTATTGTAAAAAATTATCTTGTCTCTGTTGTTTAAAAATATGTGTTTACAGTAATCCACTTCCAACGGATATCTACGGGGGAAAATGAACAGTTCAAAAGTATAGTCACTGGATTTATTTGTGTTTACATGAGACATTATATTGGACTATTTTGACTTCTGTCATTATATTGTTCATGCTTCCTAGCCCACATTCTAGCTGATTCTATTCCAATGTATACACCTTCCACGTTGTTGCATTGTTCCAAAGCACCATTATATTTTGAACAAATAATAGTGACAAAACCAGTGTAGAAATAAGAATAAATTGTATTATTGCACATTTTCATAAGATGGCATTAGCATTACTAAGTGTATAGGACTGTAACATGATGTCATATTCATAGCAAGTATATGTGTCTTTGTGTACTGTATGGTCACATACTTCTGACAATTTCCATGCATGCTATGTTTCAAAATTTTATGAGATGGCTACATTGATGACATTTAAAAAGAAAAAATACGTGTTATCCATGTAAAGGCTTTTCCAACCTCATTGCTTTAGTAGAGAACAATGCATACTAAGAGTATGATACTTTGTGTCAAACCGGAAAAGTAAAAAATCTATGATAAATTTGCAATAAAACTATAAAAGTACGTTAGCATTAACTGATAAAATAATCATAGTGTCCGTACTGTTGTAATTGGACTGTTAGATTAAAAGTGATTTTTCTAAAGTATGTGTCTTAATATATTTCAGCAAACTCCCAGTAAGCACGCCAAAGGCGACAGAAACCCAAACTCCAATAAAGTGGAGGAAACCACGCTAACCAAGCTGTAAGAGTATAGAGAGAACTCTCTCATGTTTACAAGTGATGTGCCATTTTACGGATGCAAAGTTATAGGCCACATAGACCACGTCATTGTCATGCACATCATTAAAGTGATAGTTCACCCAAAAAAAGAAAATTCTGCCATCATTTACTCGCCTTCTTCAAACCTGTATGACTTTCTTTCTTCCTCAGAACACAAAAGAAGATATTTTAAATAAAGTTGGTAAGCGAAGAGCACTGGACCCCATTCACTTGTATCGTATGGACACCAAACCAATGCAAGTGAACGGGGGCCAGTTAACAACATTCTTCCAAATATCTTCTTCAGTGTTCTGCGGAAGAAAGTGAGTCATACGGGTTTGACATGACAAACGTGAATGAAATTAGTAAATGTTTTGTATCACTTTCAAGAAAATACTGATGTCCAAACCATTGACGCTTTATAAAATATAAGCATGATTTTACACAACGTAATAAACTGTCAGCGCAATTGCTGTAAAATGAGGCTGGTTTGATCATTTGTCTTCTTTGTTTTAAACAAGCTGAAACTTATTCGAGAGCCCTGCAGGACACACACGATGATTTGCACAGTATCTACTCTTGTCGTCATAAAGTCATGAATACGTTTCTCAGCATCTAAAGCTGAAATTATGTTCTGCACTTTAAATAATTGAAATGTCTATGACGGATTTTCAAACTGATACGTAGAATACGTATTATTTTCTACTGTACAGTAATTAACAGCATGTCCCAGATGTTATAAATGGACTATTCCTTTAAATCAAATCTAATGCGAACGCTGACGTGTGTATATATTTAGAATTAGATTTTTGTAATTCAGCATATTGCATATTGACATTTTCTCCTTATCATTTGAATGGATGCATCAGCTAACATCAGATGGCAGACAGACCAACTGCAGCCAAATGTAAATGATCAACTCTGAACTGTACTAAAATGCATCTGCAACGAAAATAATATTTCTAGTCCCTTGTGTGTGTTGGTTCATTTGCCTCCTGGCCGCTGGCGTTGATCACTGGCAGCCTCATTTCAAAAGGACTCGCTGTTATATAAGCACTCAGTGTAGGTCACCGAACTGGGATTTCCTTTCATATTGCATTCATCCGCTTTAGACAGGACACATTCACTGGGACTCTAAGGCCGGGAACATCAATGTGACATTAGCTCAGATTTCCTTTCGACTCGAGGCTTAGCGAGCGGGCGCACATATACTGGATGGATGAGGGATGATAAGGTTTCAAGCACCCAGCAGGTAAAGGTCAAGCTGGTGTGAAACACGGCATCCTGTTGTTCAGTATTGTACCGGCGATGGGAAACATCAAACCATGGATCAATTACAGCTCATCCGGAGATACAAACCAACTGCGCCGTCCACATTCCTTGCAAATTGAAAAAAATATATGCAGGAAATTGAAGCTGAAAAAGTAAATTACAGTCACCTGTCTGGCCTTCGACATTTACCAAGATTTCCATTTTAAAGTCAAAATGAAATGATATTTTCTTCCATAATGCGACATGCAAGATTTTTGAATAAAAAATAAAATCGACAATACATAGAGACATACCCTTTTACAGGTGTTTTTAAACCCGTCTATTTAGTTTCCTTTTGACTACTTCTGTCCTGATGTCTTTGAGAGGAGAGTTTGTGGGTGCGTAAATAAATAAGCTTTTACAGGTCTTTTGATCTAATGGACAAAATAAGGCCAGTAGGGTTGGGCGATGTCTATGTAATTTGCATCGGATGATGTCTACAGTGAAACATCGCGATGGACGACGACCATTTTCCTCTGGGCGTTATAAAGTGAGGCGCGTCTTTATGCAATGTGAGCTGCGCAGGTCTTACGTGAGTGTATACACCTCCGGTAAAATGATCCGAACAACCACAACTCATCTTAATACCAGGGCCTTGGTTTTGCCAATGTACAGTACTTTACATCACCAGGACTAGTCAAAAGCTACCCCAGCGCTGGTAGAGTTCCAAACTGATAAAACATCCGTCATCAATGTTTTCCTTCATATTTCTGAGTGAAACAGGATTGGATTAGTTCATGAATGTGAGCTGAAGGTCACAGCATCTTCACATCTCAAAATGATGACTCATCTTTCGAAAAAGTGGTCATCGTTGGCCATTGATTTTGGTCGTGATTTTCTAAGTACGCTGTCAGTAGAAACTTAACCTTAAGTTACACGTTTTTTTCTGAGAATGGAGTCATTTGTGGTGCTTTTATGAAGTGTTACAGACAAACAATTCTTTGCAATAATGTGCACTGATCATTCATGCACAATAATGCCAAGTTTACATTAATACATTTACCTACACACTGTGTGTTTCCTGGGAATCAAACCCATAACCCTTGCACTACAACACAATGCTTTACCAACTGGGCTACAAGAACACCTGACTTCATATTTCATATCATATTGGCTTAATTATTATCCTTTCCCAAATCAATACGGATTTGCAAGTAAAACACACACCATCTGGCCATTATAAATATGGTAGCTGTTAAAAAATCTCTCTTGCGTCATTCTTTTCCTAACTGTAGTGTGATTTATTCAAGGCATTACCTCAACACGAAGTCTGAGAACAATAGCCAATCTTCCAGATAATTAACAACAGCTATATTGCGGCCTATAGCAGCTCTAATACCTCGGTCATTGCCGTTGCTCAGTGAAAGAGATGGAAACACAGTGACGGGTATTAAGAAAAAGATGGATGTAGCCCCAAAGTTAATCCTCGCTTTAATAAGTTCTCCAGAAACTTGATCAGTTATTGATGCTAGACACCGTACGATAGTGATCATTCACACGCACAAACTCACAAATACACTCGCACTCCCTTTTGGCCTGCGGGAGGGTGTCAGATGAATTGGATTAATAGACGAGAAGAAAAGGTTATAGAGTTTGATCGACTCCGATGTAATAAAGATTTACTCCAAACTCAATGACTGCAGTCCGCACGGTGGGGTAATATAAGGCCATGCACACACACACACACACTCGGTCTTCAAATAAAATAAAAATGCGTACCTCCAAACTGCAGTCAACAGTCTCCAGGCATGATTTATACTTGTTTTTCTATTGCAGTAAAATCAACGTTGCATGTAGCATGAAAAATCTTTCTGTATTTTTTAGCTCAAGGTCACCGCATAGCAATAAATATTTACTGAAACCTTTCATACGCCGCAGTTATCGTTTATTTTATTTTATTAACCATTAGGCACAAGGAAAAAGAGACTGATGTGTACTTTAGATCAATGCTTTGAAAACATCCAGTCTATTACTTTTCTGAGCGTGAAAGTCATTTATAATGTAAATATCTACGCGTTTATCATGCATTGCATGCCATTATCTCAATTGCTTGTGGTTTACATTCGTTTTCCATGCCCATGTTCTCGAATGAGATGGGAAACACTTCGGTCTCCAAACACACCGGAGGCAAAATGTCAAAGCCATAACTAGAATAAGAATCATCACGATCATAATAATAAAATCAATATTGAAAGGTGCTGCATTTCCGTGCTGCATTGATTCATTCGATCATATCCGTCCTGCAGCATCTAAAAGACTACAGTTTTATTGCTGGACCATTTCAATCGAGCCAACCGTTGTGATTTTCCAACCTTTTAATAGATTGGAGGTGCTTCTATGGTTTATCACCCTGTGGCGACTGATGCCTCTGAAGAAGAGAGGATTTAATGACTTGGAGACGTATGGAGGTCGAAAAACAAGCTCAGAAACGAATACAAATGGTTTCATTTCGTCGTGTCGTCTCATTCTGCTGTTCGAGATGATGTGTCAACAAACAGTGCCAATAATCTGTGTAAAACTGAAGTGGGTTATGCATTTAGCCTTGGGAGGACTGTTTTATAAACCAGCTGAGTTGTCAAAATGTTGTGGATATCAGCTTATTTGTAACTCCTGAATTCAACATGACACTGTGCTTTGTGCTGTGAAGCTTTCCATAAGACATGAGCAGAAACATAGCCTTCCATATTCGCTGATGTGGCCGCTCAGTTAAGCCCCCTGGACTGAGTAATGACTGGAACAGAGAGATAAAACATAAAGAGGAATAGAGGCGAATATAATGGGAATTAGTATTACAATGTGAATGTATCAAGATTAAGAGGAAATATTTCACACTTACCGCCATCTTGTCTTTTTAATGACAAAGTTCAAAAGTTCACCGGATACCTGGACTATCTTTTTGCGTGGTGGACCACAAATGCACAGACAAAACAAGACAAAAATGTCAATCGTGTGCCACTTTTTAATTATTTTATGAAGTATTTTTGTTAAAACACTATGTTATTTGTGCTGATCCAATGTCAGTGAAGGTTGCATCCCAGATGAAAATGTTATTGTTCAGAGGAGACTCTTTAATAGATTTCTCTGCCGTTTCATTTAAGTATCAACTGAAATTGCTGGAAGAAATAAATACAGTAACAAAAGAGCCGATTGATAAAATACATGCATATTATGCAGGTGGATTTTGGATGGCAGACATGGCAAATCTGAGCGTAGTCTGTGACATTGCTGAGACTTCCAAAACAATCTGTTGAGGTTTTGTCCTAACCAGCGCTGACAGCTCCGCCCACACACCATCTCATTCGATGTAAGTTCTGCACCTCATGAATATTAATCGCCAAACATGGATGAGGTCGTGCTATATACGTTTGAATACATCATTTTCAATTCTGAAGTTAAAGCATAGCGTCAGGTGAGGCATCACGAGAACAGTCTGTCTCTGTACGCGTTCTGATTGGCTGTGTTTTGTGATTGGTTTTCCTTTCTGTATGGACAGAGCCAATGAGAGCAAGAGTCGCGTCAACTCCGTTGACTCTAATGGAACAGTTTTTTCAAAGCAGTGGCGGTTCATGGAGGATCTCAATAGTTCCCAGAAGTTACTAGTAACGCATGGAGCTGGGACTAAACAGACCAACTGAGGTAAACTTTTAACCCATTTTAAGACGAAAGCCATTTAATGAATAATAAAATGAAATAAATAAAATATTTAAAGAGAAAACATAACTTCCTGGAACTATCTGAAGCCCCCATGAATCACGTGACGCTCAAGCGTTTTGGACATCCGTTGGCAGAGCTCTCTATCAATGGCTCTGGGTATGGACAGACAAATTGCGGTGTTAAATGGCGGCATTTTGCCGTATAACATCAAAGTACCGAGTATTCGAGAGAAGACTGCTTCATGCTTTCTCGCAGTATTTTGATGTCGTACTTCGATCAGTCTGCACAGTGCTGCATGAAGTCAAACAGACTTTTTTATTATTGAGCTGTGATATCAAAGGCAGCACACAGAGGAGCGTAACTGGGAAAGCATTTAATATTATTTGGACAGTGTATGTTGCCAGCTACCCTTTTGAAACTGCTTTTGCATCAGGATCGTATCTCTTTTGTCTTTAAAATGTGTCTTGTTGGTTATCTCAGAAGGTTTTGGGACATAGCCACACACACAGTTTGGAATATAAAGGCAGCAGTCACTGGGCCAGTGGGTCACAACACCAATGAGTACCACAGGCTCTTGGCTTATGCCCTTGACTCACAAAAGGACAGGTTGTCATTTTGAAATAACAGCCCAAGTGAGATGGGATGTAACATCGTCTGCCTGCCATTCTCACCTTAACGTGAGACTTTGCGTAAAAACCCAAGCTGCTCAAAAGATGCGCTATAAGAAGGCACGGTGTAAATTATAAACGTTCGACAAAAACCTCCTCCCTCAGGGTCCTCTCATCTCTCCTCTCTCCCTCAAGGGCTGTGTTTAGAGGTCATGTAATATATTGGCATATATCTTGTTCTCACGTTTAACTGCCCGTCCACTTCTACAAAAGAATTTCGCGTTTCCCAACCGCTATGCAGCAGCACACAAGTCGCTAGGTGTTTAATGTTTTACAATCAAAAGTAAATGCAAAGTAGTTTTTTTAACCCAGTGAGAACTGTACCTGTGACCTCATTGCGTATCCAACAACGCTACGTATGCGTGACCCTGTAACCCCATGTCCCACACAATTACGACCATGCTACTAAAACCTGCAGAAAAACATGGATAAATTCTTGAAAAGAAAATCTACTGATCCGGAACCTGGACCCTCTAGCAGTGGAGACACAGGAAAAAAAGCAAAAACGGTGAGCTCGAGACAATACAGCGACAGTTTTCTGTCATATGGGTTCCCTTTCACCGGGGATCGCTCGGCAGCACACCCCCTATGCTTAGTCTGTGAAGAAAAACTCTAGAAAGCTTAAACACCATTTACAAACAAAACACCCATCACTTGTTAAAAAAAGACATAAACTATTTTGTGCGTACGGAAAAACAGGCTTCTTTGTTGGGTCCAAATGCTGTCAAAAAAATTGCAAAAGTGCCCCTTTCAAACAATTCAATTGCCAGACGCATTGATGATATGTCCGCTGACATTGAGAGTGTTGTACTGGACAAAATAAAAACTAGCGTAAATATGCACTTCAAATTGATGAATCATCAGACAAAAGTGGGAATGCTCAGCTATTAGCAAATGTACACTTTGTGTTGACATCAAAAACAACAGGAGAGGAAATATTTCGGCTGACATCCGATTACATTGAACAAGGAGGACTAAAATGGGATAAGAAGTGTGTGTACCGACGGAGCAGCACCCATGACTGGGGCTACCAAGGGATTCATCAGTAGAGTCAAAGAAAAAAGTCTGAATGTCACTTTCCCCCCCCTTTTTTGCATCGTGAGGCACTTGTTGCCAAGACGTTACCAAAGGAACTGTCTGATGTGTTCGACAGTGCAGTGCGCATTGTCAAATTTATAAAAACAAGACCTTTCAAAAGCCGACTATTTGCCATCTTATGTGAGGAGATGTGGCAGACCATAAAACTTTATTGCTTCATTCTGAGGTCCGATGGCTGTCCCATGGTAAACTTTTGTCGCGAACTGAGGGATGAACTGAAAACCATTTTGCTTATTAAAGCTGTGCCACAGCAGAAAAAAGTTTGGGAAACACTGCACTACACCAAGACAGTATGTGTCGCCCAATTAAAACTTGACCCGTGTGCCGATGTCCAATCCAAACTGGCTTTGTCAGAAAAGGAGATCTTGATTAACGCACTTCGCTCTCACCGTGGACATTGAAAATGGCTCCTCCCATTTAGTAAAGGTGCCGGTCCAGCTGTCGAGCATGTTCCAGCGCAGCTGCTCGGTTTGTCACCCCGCCAGCGCTGTTGGAGATTTGACAGCTGTCACTGGCCCATATGACAAGAGAAGGTGGTTGTGTCCTTTTGCACTCAGAAAAACAAGCAAAAAAGTGAAATTTCAAGTTCAAGAAAGAATATTTTCTAAAATGAATCATGTTAAAGTAATATAATGACTTTGCAATAAAAAAATGAATGTTAAATAGGAGCGTTTTAATGAACTGACTGTGCATTACAGTGTTTCCCCTACCGTTACCTTTAGGGGGCACCCTGCCCAGCCCCTCCAACGGCACCCCAGCCTCCCTTGAAGGTCATGTTAATTTTATTTTCCATATAGCGGCATTTCACAAAAGAAGAGCATTTAAGGTTCCCTTTCCTACAGAACATGTCAATACCTTGATCTTGTATTAAACTAACTAAATTTCATTATGGTATGTATCTTATTTACACGGCGACATGTAATTTCTCTCTCTACGTTTAAAAATTCTCCTCTGCTCTCCGTATCTAGTTCCACACCGAAGCTTGCACACATATACACACAGATACGTGCCCGCATATACACAGGTAAGCAGCACACTCCCACCAGTATGGCAAGCCGATGGTGTCACAATTAGGCCATAGATTAAACACGTTTATTTCCGTACGGCATTTTTGACAGCATTTTAAACAGTGTTTGCGCCTCAAAATACGGCGTTGCGATTCCAAACGACGTAAAATCCACGCGAAAAGCCGTCCATAACGGCGTATTTAATGCCGTTTTAAGGCGCCTGAAAAGCACAGCCTTTTGCATCGCTGTCTTGCCATATGACGCCGTAAAAACAGCATTTTTGTTTCACAGAGTGCTCGTCATCTACTGCATTTTGTCTGTTTTATAATGAGCCCCTCCCACTGATTTCCAAAGCCAGTAAATTTTAACTGTTCTCAACCAATCACTGATAAACTGACCAATTTACCACTGATCATCTTACAGGATTTTATTATGTGCGCATTGTTTGCTACCATTAAACAAAACATTACTTGCTTTCTGAAGAAACAACTTCTTCTCTTTGGTAATTGAAGGTTACACGACATAGTCAGCAATTGTATATAGGTCAACCAATTCCATTGTATGTATCCTGCTTATTACATGTAGCATATAGCTTACGTATAAGCAAAAAAGCAATCGTTTGAAATATTGTATAAGCTAATTTCTAACACTGCTTGGAACTGTGTATGTTAGCCTGGTGTTAAGCGTGATGAATTTGTCAGCGCTGACGGAATCATTTGACGGTTCGAGGCCCTCTCGGACCACTGGACAGTTTTTACATTGTTGGTCTTGGTCTGTATCTGTGTCGCTGGGTAGTTTTTATATTTATATTTCAGCACTTAATGGGTGGTCAGTAAAAAAGGAAAGTCTGGATTGAGAGATATTTTTTATCAACCTGATCAATATTCAGTTAATGACTTGCACTTGACTGTTGCTCCTTAACTCACACATCAGTGGAATTTCATGCTATAAATAGGATGAACGAACAGTAATAGATTTTACATTTATGCATTTAGCAGAAACTTTTATCCAAAGCGACTTACAGGGGCCTTTTAGTCTATGCATGTCTTTTATCAGTAGCCTGTGTGATTTTAGTTTCCATATAAAACATTTTGATTGACTATAAGGAGACGCAATGATGTTACGCAATGATTGTAATGTAGCAAGCATGAACTTATTAACTAAAATATAACACAACCTAAATGCCTTGACATTTACCTTTGTGAAGAGACTGACAAAAAAGCAGTAGTTTTTACGGTGGTTTGTGCTGCCAGCAGCTGATCTGACTGTATCACAAGAACAGTATACCAACTGCAAGCTCACATTATGTATTGCTTCCGGTTCCTGTCTTCATTGCTGCCGGCGGTTTGTTTTAATATTAGTGTATTTTATTATCGCTACTTATCACTGTCATTGCTAACTTATCCTGATATCTCAATAACCCTCTATAAACAATGTGGTGTCATGCGAATCGCAAGTCCAGTACGGTGTACCACAGGGCTTCATCTTGGGGCCTATGCTCTTCACTTTATACATGCTACCTCTTGGAGATATAATAATGACACAAAGTAAGCTTTCACTGTTATGCTGATGATATGCAACTTTATATTTCCTCAAAGCCTCATGAAACACAGCAATTCCATCTAATAGTGAAATGTATAGTCGATTTAAAACATCTGATGAGTAACAACGTTTTGTTACTGAACTCGGACAAAACAGAAGTGTTACTTATTGGACCGAAAACCGCCATACGTAACAACCAAGAATACTGCTTAACTATTGACGGATGTTTAATTAACGAGTTGATAATGTTATAAATGGGCTCAATTGCAATGGGTAGTAACTCTTTTAATAATTTAGTTGGTATGGGGTCTAATAAGCAAGTTGTAGGTTTAGATGTTGCAATATGTTTAATTAAATCTTCCTGTTTTATAGGTGAAAAACACTGTAGCCTTTCTTTTGGGGTGATGTTTGGTACTAATTCATAGGACAGACTTGGAGGTTGAGTTTTTACTATTTTGTCTCATATGTTTTCTTTTTTGACTTCATAGGTGGGACAGCTTCTAATGTATTAGAGAAAATAGTGCCCAATTTGCTCGTTAGAGACAATTAGTATTTTATCAACCAAAAGGCCCGATAAGAAGTCTGTGAACTCTTTCAGAAAATCAGTATAGGGACCAGGGGGTCTATACACAGTAGCCAATGTAAAAGAAAGCAATGGTTTTTTACTTTTCTTTGGAACAATTATGTTCAACGCAAGCACTTCAAATGATTTAAATTTATGCTCTGTTCTCTGAGTTACAGTAAGAAAGTCTCTTAAGATTGTTGCGACACCACCACCTCGACCAACCGGACGTGGCTCATGCATATAACAGTAGCTTGGTGGGGTACACTCATTTAGACCAGATAGTCATTTGGTTTTAAGCCAGGTTTCGGTAAGACAAAGTATATCAAAACTGTTGTTTGGGATGATTTAATTCACAATAACTGCCTTTGAATTTAGTGATCAAATATTAAGTAGGCCGAGCTTTATGAATTGGTTTAGTTTTTATGACATTGTCTTCAGGGTTAATCACGATCAGATTTTTTCTCTGACTTTTGCCTAAATTATTATTTTGTAGTATTATGCGTGTCTGTCTATGTGTGCGTTTGTTTGTGTGTCTGTGTGTGTTGGTGCGTATTGTGTGGACTGTTTTCTGTGTGTCTGAATTTGTGTGTCTTCTCTGTTTTTACCTTTTTTTGTTTTGACTTGCATAACCTTATATGTTTTGTAACAATGAAAATTTTTAAAAGCGCTATATAAATAAAGTTGACTTGACTTGACATTACGTTATTTTAAATACATTCACAGGCAAACCTCTTCAAAAACAGATAATCTTTCTCATTCCATATGTGCAACGTTTGCATAAAATGTAATGTGTCTATGTTGTTTAAACTGTATCTCTGAAGGCTATCAGTGGAGGAAGGAGGATTGACAGTGTCATATGATCACCACCTCTGCTAACTGAAGCACTATGCAAAAGCATATCAAGAAAACAACCACAGCTCTTTACTAAAAGGTACAACTGTTAAGAAGTTTTTAAAGCACAACTTTAAAAGTTGATTTTATAATGGCATTTTGTGTTAAGGTGAATAAAATACTAATCTTCCCTTTATATTTCATGATTGAGGATTTCTTTAAAAAAAGTCAAAAAATCTTGTCTCGTGGGATAAGTGTCTCGTTTTACCCCTGGTAACTGGTAAAGCCTTTTCTTCATAATCCAACATGATGGAAACAGCCATGTGGGAAAATGTCAGTCTGTAACCTTTCATGCAACGCACACACGTCCCATTTCATCACACGCTCTGGCACTAGCATGAAGATGGAGCAGACGGATTATTTTGAAAGGATGTGTAAAAAATGTAAAAATATGAAATGATTTGTCTGTCATGGCTGCTTTGCCCCACTACGCGGTTTTGCATAATTACGTGGATGCTAATAATAAGGACATCGCTCATTCAGTACTTTTGGCAGGGCTATTGCGCGTGGAAGGTAGAAGTGATTCTGGGTAAATTAGTTCCGGCTGAATGAGTAGCCTTTCATGGATTTGGGCCGCAAATTACCTGCAGTTAAGTTTCTTCTATACTGTGAAGGATGAAGGCTGGCTACATCTTGAGAAAAAGCCTGCTTTTAGCACTTGTAACATTGAGCGATGTGTTGCCTTAAAATGAAAGGCTTTGATATTTAAAATGTGAAACTGTAGCTCACCAGTTTAGAATAAACATAATGTTATCATCTGAATTCAGTGAATATTGTTATCTTTAGTTTGAAATAAACGCATCATGCAACCAAATTGTAGCTAATGCATGCATCACTGCGTTTTGTTTTCAACCACCTGACAAAGATATCCGATGCGGGCAATACAGTGTTGAAGTGTGTGAAGTACAGTGTCCTCTGCATCTGCTATCCAAACATTGTCTGTCCTCATAAAATGACTATAAAGTGTCAGTCTCAGTTCGAAGTTAGAAAGTGAGCTGTTAGCAAGCATGCTTACTGGATCTTGTTGTTCAGCAGGGACACAAGTGCATGTGGCGCCACGGCATAATGGGGTGTTTCCTAGCACATCAAATTTCACCCATGAGCAGTGAGGAGCACATTCACAGTCTTCACGCAGATGTTGAAAGCAGGGCCATTGTGAATAATATCTGCACGCTCTCGGGATAAATAAATTTCATCTCATGCAGAAAATTAAACAAAAGCTGTTTGCTTTGGCACAACGGGCAGATTAGCTGAGAGGAACAACGGAAGAAGATATCAGGGGGCTTGTTTCCCGCCATCCAAAAAGGGGAAAATAAACAAGTCTCAATTACTTATGAACATGGCCTGTGAATCTCCACAGCACCAGTGGCCCGCTGTGCTGACAGCTAAGCGAATGAAAGAGCACATCGGGTGTGTTAGAGCCAGAAGCCAGAATGGAGTAGAAGTTTATGGAGTGCAGATGTCAACGATTTAACACCATCGCTGGAGCCATTCCATGCGCGTGAAGTACGCGTACAGGCTAGCATCGCTATGCAGTTTCTTAGCAACAACCACATGGAGGGCTCACCACGCTAATGGGCTTGTAGCAAAAACGTACTATGCCGGGAACAAACTACACAATAATTTTATCTGCAAGTCAGATTATGCGATTTTGCGATTTTCTTTTTGTCAAGTCATGGATAAGAAACATGTCAGGCAAAATGTTTCTTTCTGACCAACCATTGCTTGCCTTATTTAATAAAGTGTGTGATGTCATTGGGAAGATGGAACTAGGAACCAACTTATATAACTTGATGATAATTAGCTAATGAAACGTTGTTGAAGTGTTTAAAACTGACTGTCTTGTCACCATAATGAAGGATTAGCTAGTTTAATGCTAATTCCAATACTCACCGGGTTACTGAAGCACCTCCGCTACGGTTTGTCAGCATTCATCTTGTTTCACTCTGTTTGTTTTTATAACGCTAAAAAAAATTAATATTATCAATCTAAATCTCTTACGTGTTGTTTATACAGTGTGTTTTATATGTTTATATGTTTTATATTAACATTACTTACACATATTTACACATGATATCTGTGTTTAAGGGATATTTTCTAGACTTTTCCACAGAAGCGCGATCTGCCCAAGTTACTGGCCTACGCTTCTTCTTTTCACAGAGCATTTCTGAGATGTCTTTTCCCCAAATCCTTCATGAAGTTTTAAGGACCAGAGAAGCCCGCGAGCAATCGGCATTGATTGACAAGTCAACCGCAGTGTAGTGTGATGGCTCAGCTTTTACTCTGTAATATCTGCAAACGACAGTAAAAACATCAGTTTTGAGCTTTGCTGCAAACTATGAAGTATTGCTTGTATAAGGAAGCATGTGTATTAACACTTCTTGTGTAAGCAATATCCATTCCTGGCTTGCTCATTCTGCTTTGGAAAAAAGCCTCCTGTCTACCCAAGAAGATATGCATTCCCAGGCAAATCAATTCCATTAGCCAATGCCACTCTGGTCAGGGTTTCCAATCGGGAGGGTAATGAAATAACAGCAAACAACGGCAAACTGCACTCCACTTTCCCGAGTGAGGAAAAATCTTCTGCTGAAATAATATTACTGTTAACTGATGGACAAAATATGACCTGTAAATAGTTATGCTGTCACAGCACAGCCACAGCAGATTATACAATTAACAACTTATAGATACTGTATATAGAGAGAATTGTGTCTGACTTTTGTTTACAGAAAGAAACTCTGACCCTCCCCTTACCTGCATATAATATGTGGGTCTGGAAAAGTATGATGGATATATTGACTGAAATATTTATTTTTAAATGTTTTACTATTTTATTTCAACAAGGGTTGCAGTGCAAGGTTATTTCAGTTTACTCCAAAAAATTTTTAACATTTCTTTTCATTGAAATTCAATAAAATATTAACCTTAACATTTTTTGAAAAACTTAACCAAAGGAAAAATTGAAATGCTGGCTCAAAAATAAACTGAAATATGTTTGAAGCACTAAAATTATAATAATAAACAATAACTTAAATAAAACTAAAATAAAAATTAATTTATCCTATAAAGCAACTTAACAAATAAACAAATGAATTATACAAGCATATACCAAAATTGGTCAAATTAGCACAAATAAAAGTAAAACTAAAATCAAAACTATAATAACTCTGTTGCAGTGATCTGTCTATTTTGGGCGTGTAAGTTTCAATTAAAATGTCAAAGTATAACAATATCTTATTTATAATTGTATAATTGCTAATGAAATATTAAGGACGGGTTTATTCTATTGGTGAAAAAATGTTTGCATTTAGGGGTCAAAGAGAACATCCTCAACACTTCACAGATCAATTGAAAACATTTTATAGAAAGAGCAACTGTATGTATATGTATATGAATCATTTTCACTGTCCTCTAGGGAACTTTTGGACTTGGCTGAAAGACTTAAGATTTATTAGTTTTATTCATAGAAAATCGAAAGATCCTATGCTATTGCTATTAGTCACATTAGCCTTGCTTTTTTTAAAGTTGCACGTCTTTATGAATTGAGAACATTAGTTTAAAATCGACTCTTGGGAGCAATGAAAAAGAATCGTAATCGAAGAGCCCTGAGATGGGAGATTGTCTTAAGAGATCTGTGATTTATTACACAAAAGTACATTGACATCTGCTGCTGCTCATTAGCAGTTTAACCTCCGTCCTCTATTGGGTTTCGGGTAGGAAACATAGATTTGCTAGATACATTTGCCAGATGTTCTTTATGCACAGGAATGAATAAAACAGCTGTTATGTAGCCTGGACGTTGGCGGATGGTAAGAGAATGGTGAACATTTATAAAATGTGTTTATTTCACAAGAAAGACGACTTCGCTATTAAACCCTAAGGGAAGCGTTTCCCCAGCAAGTCAATGTCTCGTCCACAATTTGTTTATCAGTTTTATGCTCCAAACCACAGCTTAGCGGAGGTTGCAGAGCTTTACACTTGCACAAACAAGAAAAGAAAACAGCAGACTGCAAAAAACAACAACAAAGCACTGGTTTCTTCTGTTTGCTCTTTTGTGGTTTACTTTATTTTTGTGGTGTAATTGTGAACAGCGCTTTACATATTCAGGACAAGTTAGTCATATGGTATGTGTCATCCTGCTTACATCAGACTCGTGCTTGGGTCTCAGGCAAGTGCGTCCTTCAGGTCAAATAAAAGAATAAGACAATACATTAGCAGAGCTGGGTAGTAACCGATTACATGGTGTCCATAATCAGACTCCAAAAATCAAGTACTTGTTATTACAGTAAACTACATTTTAAAAATACTCTTAATCAGACTACAGTTACTTTGTCATGATCGGGGTGGTGAGACGAGGACAGAGGACCCAGGGGCAGACAGGGGGTTAACACAAGATATTAATAATACAAAAACAAAACAAAAACCACGAGGGGGTAACATAACAGAACAGGGGAATATGATAACAAGACAAGACTGGACTTAAACAAGACTAAAATTAACTTTTAACATAGACTAGACTAGACAGACAACAAACAACCACAATGAAACAGCACAGGACAGAAGACACAAGGGAATTAAATGGGGAGAAATAAAGAGGGGAACAGGTGAAGGGCATGAACTAATTAACAAGCAATAATGAGGAAACGAGAGGATGGGAACAGAGATGAGACCGGAGAGAGTGTATGGCAAGCCATAAGGGCCAAAAATCACTCTCTCCACATTAAACATTAGGTTCTGTCATGATCCTGCCACTAGACTAAGAAAACCTGACAAGATGCGGCAGAATCATGACATACTTTTTATGGATAACATAATAACATATACCTACCACTTATACAGTATTTGTTTGTGATTCTTCAAGCTTTTTCCGGCACTGAGGGGGTTTGGAATCACACAGAGATGCAAAATAGAGCGACACTCTTAATTTGATGGCTGGTATTACGAGACACTTCCCCCACAAGATGAAAGAGACGTGACACAAGATTGGGTTCAAGAGAAGAAGATTTCTTGCTGGTCACGATCCACCAGCAAGATATGCGAATACTTGTAATGTTTCCCCCGGTCTTAAGATTTTGTTCAAGGGTGTATATTGTATAAGAACTACACCTTCACTTCTTAAAGAATTATTCTAACTGCAGGTTTTATTCAAACAGCCAAACAGGCTAAATAAAGTCTGCTCTGTTTCCCGAGCTGTCATTGATTTGGAAAGCAAAAAGCAAATTTAGTGGAAAGCGTTCGTTGTCATTGGTACTTGCGCTGGAATCATTAGCTTTGGTTTTGGAAAGATTAAAAAAGAATCCCCACTTCAGCTACTGCATTGCCATTGTAATGAACAAAACTGCGTGAGCATTGAAGCGCTTTTCATTCCTAACAAACAGCAGACCGATGTTCTGAATTGAGTCTGACAGTCAGATTCTTTCACCTCTTTTAAATATGCTCCTTTTCTAAGATGAGCTTCCTCTTTGAAATCAACTACAGAGCAACATTTTGAAGAGGATCTTTTTTTACGTTGTCGTGTTTAGAGCTAGAGAGCTACCTGATTAAATATTTAAAAAACGTTATTGCCCCTTTCTGACTACAGAGATTTGTTTTAGCCATAGTAAAAGCGCATCAGTAATTTCAACCAAACTACACACTTGCCGTTAACATTTATATTCATTCATTTGGCAGACACTTTTATCCAAAGTGAATTTTTTGTCAACACGCTTTAACAGTACCATTAGTTTACAAGGCCATGCTATGATTAAAGCTGGAGTAAGCAAGGGAGAGAATGAAATACAATAAATATTTTTTTATTAGACATAAAACATAGTTATCGGTTAGTCATATAAATGCGGAACAGGTGTGTTTTGAGTTGTTTTTTGAAAGTTGTGAAGGATGCTGGCAGTTCATTCCATCACAGGGGAACCGGATGTGTAAAGGTTATTGCAAGCGATTTGGTGCCTCTCTGTGATGGAACAATCAGTCGTCGCTAATTTTCAGACCAAAGATGAGGGGCTGCAGACCTGGGGCCTCATTCGTATTATAAAAAAGGTCTTTGACGTGGGAAAGTGCTTAGCACCACATCAGGGTCTAAGCAGACGTACGCACATTTGCTTGTCCGAGTGCTGCAGGTTTTTGGAGAAATAAGTAATTCTTGGCACTTGTATAGGATTTGGACGTTGACATTACGTAACATTGGATTTTTAAGGTCCTACTTTGGTTTATGGAGTGTCCAACAACAAGTTTAATTACATACAAGGTGTAAAAACACACTTTTATGTTCCGCGTTTCATCCGCCTCATCCCCCTCCTATCCAGGATCCTAGTGTCATGTGATTGGTCAGATGGTGTAGTCTGTTGTGATTGGTCAAACACGTTAATGATGTATCGCGAAATGGAACTCCTATCATCATTAATGGATTACCGTTTATAGGTGGAAGAAACATCCGAAGACACAGATCAACAAGAAGCTCAAACAAGAGCACGATGTTTCTCAGTGGCCATCATTAAAATAAAATAAAATTTTTACTTAAAATACTGTTAATACCTTAGTAATAATAAAATTTATTTTTTTGTTACATAGAGCGTTTTAGAACAAAGATTTTGGTTTCACCCCTATATATCTTTATAGGTACAAAAATGACTTTTACACTTCTCTAGTAACAGTATTATACTTGGACTATTTGTCACGGCATACAGTGTACGGTGTTCGTATCTTCAGATGTTATTACAATACAGATAGTACACCACTCAGTGGTGTATAATCATTTATCTATTTTATCTCATTTATTTAAGTTGAGACAAAAATAAATAGTCACACTGTCAGGTTGTGTGCAGCATATTAACACCTGTAAGTACGCGTTCATTATTAAAAAACTTGCTACTTACTATTCAAACATACGCTTTTTTGTCGGTCCCACGATCACAAATGCAGAAATTGTTTTATATTTACGAGGCTGAATCCATTGGGAGCCTGGTATCCTCTGGCTGTTCTCCCCTGTAGCGTGATGCTGTATGAAAAAAGTCAATATAAATCATTATTTTCAGTAACTATGTCCCCGCTGGATGCAACACATGCTTCGTTATAATATGTTTTATTGACTTTGTCCCGTTGCTTCGAGACACAGCGTCAAAGACAGCTCAAGAAGTTAGCTATAGTTAGCTAATTGTTAAACCTAATCGTTTTTAAAATAAAACCTGTTACGCTCTGCTGGAAAAGTTGATTAATCCGCTTTGTCAAATGCATTTTATGGATCATATTTGGGCCGGTGGTAACGGTGACTTTATCAGGTGTCAATATGCTTTGACGGCTGATGTTCCGAATATGGCAAATGGCATTACATTTCCACTACATTCTTGAGTAAATTTGACCAATCACAACGCACTAGGTAGCTGGCCAATCAGAGCACATGGCGCTTTTCACAACGATGAGTGTTAAAATTGGGCGTTTCAGAAAGGCGGGTAATGCACGGTATTTGAAAACGTACTCAGTTACTTACGTAACCTCGGTTCCCTGAGATACGGGAACGAGTACTGCGTAGCAGGACGCTATGGGGAAAACTCCTTTTTCTCCGATGACTGAAGCAATTCAATAGCGCAGTGATAACTGCACGGTGATTGGTTGGAAAAAAGCAGAGCTTTAAACCAATCGTAGCGGAGCTGCCGGACCAATGGCGATGGCACCCGCCAAAATGGGCGGGGCTTATGGCTATATAAGCAGACACATCGCCGTAGGGTCTTCAGGTTACTTCGACTGAAGCGACGACACAGCAGCTCGTAGCACGGCAAGGAACGCAGTACTCGTTCCCGTATCTCAGGGAACCGAGGTTACGTAAGTAACCGAGTACGTTCCCTATCGATACTTCACTCGTACTGCGTAGCAGGACGCTATGGGGAACCAGTATAATCACGCCGTGCTACGGATGGAACGAAAAACGTAAATAGTCTCAGAGGCTGGCTCGGAGACGGAGAAAAGCAGGGAAACCCTGAAAACAGTAGAGGCCAAGCTAGAAGGTGGCCTAGACCGGTTATCGTCCCAAAGTAATTAAGTGCTGGCGTGGCCATAGCCATGGCTCAGCGACCTAATTCAAGCAGAAAGGACCCGGGCCTGAAGGGCCGGTACGTCCAGATTGTAAAATCTTGTAAAAGTGGAAGGCGAAGCCCAGCAGGCCGCCGCACAGATATCTCTTATAGAGACACCGCTATACCATGCCCAGGAAGAGGCAACGCCTCTCGTGGAATGAGCTCTAACTCCCGTGGGGCATTGAAGGCCCAAGGAAGAGTAAGCTAGTGATATAGCCTCAACTATCCACTTCGATAGTCTATGTTTCGAGACCGAAGACCCCTTGGTGCGGTCGCCGAAGCACACAAAGAGCTGTTCCGACCGTCTGAATAGGGCGGAGCGCTCGATGTATATTCTTAACGCTCTGACTGGGCAGAGCAGACTGAGCTCTGGATCCCGCTCTGAGGAGGGGAGCGCAGAGAGCGAAATGACCTGTGCTCTGAACGGAGTCGAGAGCACCTTAGGTACATAGCCATGTCTTGGTTTGAGAACGACTCTGGCGTCGTTAGGCCCAAATTCCAGACAGGATGAGCTCACAGAGAGAGCCTGTAAGTCACTCACACGCTTCACCGATGCTAAAGCGAGAAGCAGAGCGGTCTTGAGCGTCAAGGGACGGAGGTCCGCAGATAGCAGCGGCTCAAAGGGAGGACCCTTAGAGCCCTCAGGACCGTGGGCAGATCCCAAGAGGGAACTGTAAGAGGGCGAGGGGGGTGTATCCGCCTAGAGCCATTCAGGAAACGAACGATAAGATCGTTCTTGCCCACTCCTTGTCCTCCGACGTGGGTATGTGAGGCTGAAATAGCCGCCACATAGACTTTGAGTGTGGAAGGGGCACGGCCGTTATCCAACAACTCTTGTAAGAATGACAGTATCAGTGATATGTCACAGGACACTGGGTCAGCGCCGCGTGTTGTACACCAGGAGGCCAAGACAGACCATTTGAGGGCGTAGAGGCGTCTAGTAGACGGAGCTCTAGCTTGTGATATGGTGTTCAGTACGCTCTCTGGGAGGTCCGTAGGCTCCCGTCGAGAGGCCAAAGGTGCAGAGCCCACAGCTCTGGCTGGGGGTGCCATATCGTGTTCCCTGCCTGAGAGAGGAGGTCCCGCCTCAGGGGAATGGGCCACGGGGCTGCTATTAGCAGCTGGGAGAGATCTGCGACCCAAGGCTGGTTCGTCCACAGAGGGGCTACCAGAAGCACTCGGTGAGCTTGATCCCTGATTCTCCTGATCGTCTGCTGTAAGAGCGCGATCGGGGGAAAAGCATAGAGGAGCCGGTTGGGCCAAGCGTGGGCCAAGGCGTCCCTGCCCTTCGAGAAGTACGTCGGGCAATGAGTATTGTCTTCTGAGGCGAAAAGGTCGACTTCCGCCTTGCCGAAGATTTGCCAGATTTGCTGAACCGACATGGGGTGGAGCGTCCATTCGTCTGAAGGAACGTTGTTCCGAGATAGCATATCTGCTCCCCGGTTCAGTTTGCCTGGAAGATGAGTTGCCCTCAGTGAGCACAGATTGGACTGGGCCCATTCCATGAGGTGAGAAACTAGGGAAAAAAGGCGTCTTGAGGAGAGGCCTCCCTGGTGATTTATGTAAGATACCACCGTCATGCTGTCTGATCGGACTAAGACGTGACGATCTTTTAGCACCGGTAGGAAGTAGCGGAGAGCCAACCATACTGCCTGCATTTCCAGGTAGTTGATATGGAGGCTTCTTTCCTGGTTTCGACCAGAGGCCGAAGGCCGGTTCGCCATCGCACAGAGCCCCCCAACCCGTGTTGGAGGCGTCCGTCGTGACTACTTTCCGGCTGGACGTGGAGCCCAGAGGCACACCCTGCTCTAGCCAAAGGGGATCTATCCACGGGGCTAGGGCGGTCACGCAAGTTTGGTCCACCCAAACCCGTAGACGTCCAAGACGCCAAGCGTGTGGAGGAACTCTGGGCTTCAGCCAGTACTGTAGGGGGCGCATCCGGAGGATGCCCAGACTCAGTACCTGAGATGCAGAGGCCATAAGACCTAGCATTTTCTGAAAAACCCTGAGGGGGCGTGAAACCCCGGGTGTGAATGAGGCCGCAAGCCGTCGAATGACCAGAGCTCGTTCTGGCGAAATTCTGGCGGTCATGCGTTTCGAGTCGAAGACTGTTCCCAGGAACAAAATGTTTTGGCTGGGTGACAGCGCGCTCTTGGCCAGATTGATCCTGAGTCCCAGGCACTCCAGGTGGCTGAGGAGGAGGGATCTGTGAGACCTTAGCTCGTCCTCCGACTGGGCTAAAACAAGCCAGTCGTCGAGGTAATTCAGAATGCGGATTCCCTTCTGTCTGAGAGGGGAGAGAGCCGCATCCTCCCTCGTAGGCGAATCTCAAGAATCGTCTGTGACGAGGGGCTATCTGAATGTGGAAGTAAGCATCTTCCAGGTCCAGAGAGAAGAACCAGTCCTCTGGGCGTATTTGCGAGAGGATCTGCTTCATCGTGAGCAATCTGAAGCGCCGTTTCATAAGGACGTGATTCAGATGCCTGAGATCGAGGATGGGGCGGAAGCCGCCGTCCCTCTTTGGTACTAGGAAGTACCGGCTGTAGAAGCCTGACTCGGTTTGGTCTGGGGGAACCATTTCTATGGCTCTTTTTCCCAGTAAATTCCTCAACTCCGTGCGCAGAACGTGAGAATTCGAGTCCTGCACTCGGGTGGGGACGACCCCGCGGAAGCGCGGGGGTCGACGAGCAAACTGGAGAGAATACCCTTGGGATATTATTTCCAGAACCCAATCTGACACTCCGGGGATGGCTCTCCAGGCCTCGGCCCGGGTGGCAAGGGTTTGTGTGTAAAGGGGAGATGCGCCGCCTTTTGGGGGCTTGACTCCCAGGAATAATGGAAGAGGAAGCTTGCTCTCTTTTTGACCAAATTTGTGTATTATTAAACATTTTGCAGACTGTGGTGTGGGCGTTAGAAAAGGCCCCGCACTTACAACATTGCATTTTATTAAACACTTTTTGCCGGCACCCGGAACTGAACGGGGTGACCAGGCAGATGAGAGAGGTTTTTGAAGGAGGGCCGGCTGGAGCGGGCCCTGTAGCCTTCCTCTTCCTGACAGCGGGCTCAGGACGGGGCCTGAGGCGCGGGGTCCAGCGTGATCTTAGGCCGGGGACCCTGTCGCTGAGGGTGCGGGAAGCGCCGTCCAGAACGGGAGCGCTGACGGCTGTCAGCTCCCGAGGCCTTCTGAGCAGCAGGGGTTCTCACCGGCTGTTGCGTCGAGGCGGGTTTAGGATGGGTCGCCGCTGGCCGAGATCCGGGTCTTTTAGGCAGAAAATGTCTCATGGCTTGCGAAGACTTCTGCGCTGCCGTGAAACGCTCTGCGAAACCCTCCACCGCCGGTCCGAAGAGGCCGGTCGTGGAAATAGGAGCATCCAGGAAGGGGACCTTATCCGCATCCTTGATCTCCGTGAGCGTCAGCCATAGATGACGTTCAAGCACCACCAAGCTGGCCATGGATCTGCCTATCGCCTGGGCCGTGGCCTTGGTGGCGCGTAGAGCAAGATCCGTCGCGCTCCGCAGCTCTCTGAAGAGCGCAGGGTCAGGGTCGGACTCATCCATGCCTTGGAGGAGCTTCGCCTGGTAGACCTGGAGCACTGCCATGGAGTGAAGCGCTGAAGCCGCCTGGCCTGAGGACGAGTATGCGCGTCCAGCGAGGGCCGAGGTGGTCCTGCACGGCTTAGAAGGATGAGACGCTTTAGCCCTCCATCCGATGGCGGCGGGCGGACACAGATGTGCGGCCACAGACTCATCGAGGGGGGGTAGCTTCTCGTACCCTTTTTCCTCAGCGCCGTCCACGGAGGTGAGCGCAGAGGAGGAAGAAGGTCGAAGACGGGCCGAATAGGGGGCGCGCCATGACTTCGTGAGTTCGCCGTGAACTTCCGGAAAGAACGGTGAGTTACGTTGACGAGGAGCCTGACGGCGCCCCGGCAAAAACCACTCGTCCAGGCGGCTGCGAGTGGGTTCCTCTGGGGGAGACCACTCTAAACCCAGCTCGTTGACGGCCTTCGTGAGGACCCGGAAGAGCTCGGAGTCCGCGCCGGGGCCGTGTCCGCTGGGTTCTGGAGACGGCGAGGGGGCGGGGTCATCCAACGAGCCCGCTAACTCCTCCCCGTCTGAAGCCGCTAACGACATGGCGTCGTCATCCTCCGGTTCATTTCCACCGAACGAGATTATGTCACAGGCGGCCGCCAGTGGACGCTGATCTGTTCGGGTGAAACAGACCGGGGAAACATCTCTCTGCGGGGAAGGCGAGGCACGGCGAGCCGGCGTGAGCTCGCGTTTCCCCGAGCGCTTTGCTCCTCTACCCCGCTGCTTCGGTCTCAAAGAGTCCTGTGAGAGCAGAGGCGGGGGGGATCGAGGGGCGGAGTCACTCTCTGCAAAGAAAGCTATCCGCGAGCGCAGAGAGGAGAGACTCATACTCTCGCAGTGAGAGCATTCCGTCTCTTTTAGCGCGTTCTCTGCGTGGGAGAGACCCAGACATGAAACACACTCGTCGTGACCGTCGACGGCGTGTAGGAAAACCCCACACGAGCGACAGGGACGACGCGGCATTGTAGCGCAGTGAAAACTGCACGTGAATGCCGCAGGAAATTTGCTCTAACACTCTCTGAAAAGAAAGTGTGGAAAGTTTTGCTCTTTTAGCGTCGCCGGATAGCGGCAGGGAAAAGACCGGCTGCAAGCGAAGCCGCTCTCAAGCAAAGGCGCCAACTGAAACCGCCGGAGCGAAGCCGCTGACGAATCCGCTGGAGCGAAGGCGCTGAGCCGTGGTCGAATCCGCTGCAGGTGCTCTCTCGACGGCGAAGCAGTCAGTCTCGGGAAGCGAAGACGAGTCGTCGCTGAAGGAGAAGAGATCTGAAGACCCTACGGCGATGTGTCTGCTTATATAGCCATAAGCCCCGCCCATTTTGGCGGGTGCCATCGCCATTGGTCCGGCAGCTCCGCTACGATTGGTTTAAAGCTCTGCTTTTTTCCAATCACCGTGCAGTTTTCACTGCGCTTTTGAATTGCTTCAGTCATCGGAGAAAAAGGAGTTTTCCCCATAGCGTCGATAGGGAACTAATGTGTTTTTTAACTGTAAACCGCGTAAACGCACTGTATTACACCAAATAAACACATTAATGTTCGTTTTTACTATCCAATATGACCCCTTTAAGGACAATTGCCATTACCGTTCTAAAGGCCAGTGTCTCCGTGAAATCAGGAGGGTTGTTACATGGGTTCTTTAAGGTTGCCATGCCTCATTTTATTGTAGTTTTATTTTTGAGTTATCTTTTGTGTTCCATTATTTCGTTTTCGTGTTAATTTTAGTTGAATGTACTTTTGTCATTTTATTCTTTATGTTCTTATTTAAGAAATTTGTATTTATTGCTAGTTCCTCAAACGTCTTTTATTTATTCCTAAAGCAACATTTCAGATTTTGTGTTGTTTGTATTTTTCAAATAACAGTTTTTCAAAACATTTCAAGTCATAAAAAAAAATTATTTACTTTGATATTTTGTTCGATTTCAATCCACAAGTGGACGTAACACACGCAGTTTCTGCTAATCTCATATTGATTTCGATCGAGTCTGTTGTTCACATTTATAGAAGACAGATACAGCTGTACGATTATTTCCAAAAACCTACTGCACGTGTGCAGGGGGGCGGAACTAAAGCATGTGCGCACCCATTGCCAGCACAGACATATGACCCAGTTGAATTTACCAGCCTGCGGTTCATGTCCGGTATTTTAAGCGCTGGGACTGCTCCATCTATCAGTGTCAAACAATCTCCAAATCCAGCGTTATGTCCACCGTTTATATTACATTCATCACCAAAACTAAAATACAACATCCCCTGTAGAACTATACAACATTTTGCGAACCATTTTTAAAATGGGTAATAGGTTCCACAAGGGGGAATATTGAAGTTTTATCTGGAGGTTGCAGGTACACTCTAAAAAAGGTGCTTCAAAGGGTTCTTTGATGCTATAGATTGGTTCCATAAAGGACCTTTAACATCTGAAGAACCTTTCTGTTTCACAAAAAAAGCATCTTTAAAGAACCCTTGCCTGAATGGCCAAAAATGGTTCTTCAATGGCATCGCTGTGAGGAACCTTTTAAGCACCTTTATTTTTAAGAGTGTACAGTAGTCTACAGAGAGGAGCGTTCTTGTTTGTTGTATCAACAGCTTAGACACAGTGTCAGCGTTCACATTGCCAATTCATTTCACTTAAGCTGCTGGCATATTCTTGTTCATCATATTTGTGGCGGTAAGTCGAGGCGAAGATCTTTTGTTGGTAGAGGTGAAATTGCACACCGCTCTGCTCTCAGGAAACAAACGTCATGGTGTGTCACCAGCTGTCACCTAATAGTTTCTGTCATCAGTGATTGATTCCACTGCACCAGAAGAGATGGCAGTTTCATTTTTATCGAACTGTGTCTCAAAAAAGATCCGCAGAGAGATGGAAATATAGCGTTTTGACCACTTACCTCACCCGATATTCCCATTTCAATGAATTATTCAAACTTCATTTCCAATCGTATTTTTACACATTTACCGCACACACTCTCGCAGCACTTAAAGGAGGCCGGACCAGCGACAGATGTTTTCTGTCAATCGTGTCTGTGCCAATATAGGAACACAGTCAACGCAGTCAACATAAACAGCCAATGCCAGAATACAAAGTACAGGAAAGTGTATCATATGAAACGGTGACCATAAACAATGCATTACAACATACGAAATATCAAGGTTGCCATCCAAAAAGTGCCAAATATTTCATTTAATTTAAACGTTATTTCAATGTTTTCTTAATTTCAGACACATTTCACATTTTTCTTAGCTGACAGGAGGGTCACCGCGTGGTCTTCTGCTGCTGTAGCCCAACAGAAGACAATATTCTTTAACATGTTGTGCGTTTAGAGATGCGCTTCTGCATACATCAATTGTAATGAGTGCTTATTTGACATACTTTCGCCTTTCCATGAGTTAGAATCAGTCTGGTCATTGTCCCCTGTAAGAAACGGCCCACTTTTACCCACAGAACTATATTTATTTTTTGGAGGACGATTCGCAGTAAACCCTGGTGAGTTAGAATCAAAGTATATCAGCTGTTTCTAAAAGACTCAAATAAGCCCATCTCACACCAACAACCATGCCACATTAAATCACCTTTCCTATTGATTGTCTAGTTTGATATTTCCATTAACAAGCAGGACGTGTACTTATTCAAACTTATTTCGTTCCCTGGAGTGGCTGGTGAGTATACAAGTATAAATTGGATTTTTAATAATTTGATTTAAAAAGGTTATTGTCCAATATAGAATATATACTTAGCCATTGGCACTAATCTAAAAATGAAAGGGAACGCCACCCCTGAGGTGGTGCACCAATGATACTCGAAGCCTGAGGAGGAAAATGGGCTACTAACCTTTTTAAATGAAATGATGTATTTTTTTACTTTACTGAGATAGAATATCATGATATTTTCACATGCTGAGTTTATCCTTGAAAGGAATATATATATCTGGGGGAAATGCATAAGCAGATTTGTTGCATATTTATCATAAGTGAACTTGTTAACGGCGATGAATTTACATACCGCTGAACGTACAGATCGAGGGCCACAGAGGATAGGAACCGATAACAATGGCTGCAAAACATCAAGCGTCACATTAATGAGATTAGGACCATGCTTTAATGAATATAGCAAATAGATGATGATAGTGATCTGCATCATAATTTGTGAGTAGAAAAAACAGAAAACACAAGCAAGAGTCTCGGTCAGCTGTATCCACGATCCACAAAATGAAATGATCAGTAGTCGTTCTTGACAGATGAGGTCTCTGATGTGAATTATACTGTCCAAATCTAAATTATCTTGTTTCTATGATGATTCCAAGATAATGTGGACGTTGTTTGGCTGTGTGGTACTGCAGATGTTTACAATCGTGCAGCTGTGACGCTTTAATCAGACACAGTTGTTAAGCGTCGGGATCAGTCCCAGCAAGTCCACCACATCTGAGCCATAACTAAAACATAAAGTCCTGGTTTCACAGTCAAGGCTTAGTTTAAGCCAGGACTATGCCTTAGTCGAATTAAGATATTCATGTCGCTTTAATAAAAATGCCTTGGAAGAATACATGACTGGTGAGCATCTTGATATAAAACGATGGCACTGATATATTTGAAGTGATTTCTGGGCAAGTCATATTGAGTTAAGACAGGTCACACGTTCATTTAGTCTAGGACTAGTCTTAAGCCTTGTGTCTCTTAAGCCTGTGAAACCTGGTAAAATACTCTATAATATTGCTTTTTATGTACACCTTATGGCATTGGCATGGAACTTGCCGTTTCACCGCCAGGCACTTTAGACTCACGTTATATATTCAAACAAATTGTTAGATGTGCTTACTGTTGCGCGCTGAGGTTTACAGTCACACTTAAGCTTTAATGCTGAACAAACGGCGGGTAACTTTTTAATAATTTAGTTCCAAAACGTGTGTTGTGATCACATTGTACGCAATCAGCATGTTATATGATATGCTATGATGCAGACACAACACAGCATTAATATTGCAAGAGCTCATTGTGTCCGAATGCAAGAATAAAGCTGTATCTTTTGCGTAATGTAAGTCAGTTAAGATAAGGCAACGTTATTGCAGACGGTGCAGTTTAGCTCGGGCACCTCGATAATCTTTTATGTTTTCCACCCTCTCGTGTGCCTAGATTGACTTCTCACTATTGGTATGAAGTCACGTCCTTTGTTCTATTTTTGAACTGCCTATTTAGACAAGATGAGACTATATACCACCATACAATACACTTTACAATAAAAGTGTGATCCATTATGCATTTGGAAGATGCTTTTGTCCAAAGCTACTATACTTTTTTTCCCAGTATGTTACTTGGGTAGCGCACCCAAGACCTTTGTGTTGCTAACACAAAGCTCTGTAAATTAAGCACGGACACCAGGAAGGATTATATACTGTACATACATAAACTATAGTACACGGGGAAATGAAAAGACATTGAGTTTGACAGCTTATTGATGACTTTTCTTTTGCTGTATGAAGCATTTGTCACTATAAGTGCCGCTGTCGCAAAAACCCCAGCGTTTTGGTTGTCACAATCAGAAGGAAGCGGGCAGCATTTTATAACCGTTTCCTGCTGAAGTGTCCAAAAATCAGTACCTTGCGCTGAGTTAACATGTCACGCAGCCTGTCAATGAGACAGCGATTTGTGTCAATCCGTTTCCCGCAGCGCGCAGAAGAGCAGAATTACCCCATCCAGCTTTGAAATGATTTGGCGCGTCCCACTGAACTCTTCCGTGTTGTGATTGAACACATTCTGTTGATTGAGACGCATTCTGGTCGCTCATTGAGAGCATTTTTCACCATCGCTTGAAGAGAAAGTGTGTTCTGTGTGTTTCAAAGCTTCAACGTGAACATCACAAACACTGTCAAAGAATGAAAGTAGCCCTGGAGCTCCGAACAGAAATCAATGGATACACGGATGTCCAAACTGTCCCGTTGATGCTTTACTTTCCGAGCTTTGACGTGACAATGTATAGAACATCAACCACAGGATCCAACATCGCCGGCAAAGACTCCCTTGGCACTTTCACGTGCCGGAGAAGACAGATCTTTAGCCCACTGGACTTTGATTTGAACTGCTGTCACAATCGCAGACATTGAGAAAGGTAGCAAAGCTCTGGTCTGTCAAAACATTCCTTTTAAGTCCAGTTTAAATACCATTTGCCATTAGCATAACCATCTGACTGCTGTTTGCCATTTGTTTTCCCCTTCCCTGGCTTCTAATAAGCCTTTGAGAAACAGATTCAAATACACAGCCCTATGGAGAAAAATCACCCCTGGATGTGCATTACATACCAATGGGGTTTCCCAGCTCTTGTGCAGTAAATGCGTCTGATGATTTGTATGAACGAATATTGTCCCTGTTATAACCATTGAGACACTGAAAATGAGCTGTTACTGTTTTTCGAGAACAACCTGTACTTATGTTGGAATTGCATTATTTCACACATTGAGTGGGCTAATTTAGATATTAGGTTTAAACTGCTAACATACAGAACCTGTATAGATTTTCTTTTACTTGTTTATTCTTTTCAATTAAAAGTGCATATATTCAATAAACGCTCTTAATTAATATTCGGTCTCAAAATTGCAGGTTTTTGCAATTACTGAGAGAAAATCTGCATAAAATGATTTGTAACGGTAGCATTTCATATCGCAAGACTTCCCGGGAGTATCTCATGTCAAACTCCCAATTATATGTATTATAGTTTTCTCTTTAACTGCTCTTATATTCATTTTAACATTAACTTCTTGGCTTAACAATTGTGATTCTGTCTCCACTTTCTCTCCCTGGAGCTTTCAAAGACAACATTTCATTTCCAGCAATTACTCCTGCATGCTGTGTTGCTGTGCCTTTGATAAACTTAGACCCAACTTTGACTTGATAATCGAGCTTTAACTTTGCAATACTTTAAACATACAAAAGCAAAGCTGGTATTGGTTGACAGAAGATTAGCGGTAACTACCCATGGCTCCGTTTGCAATGAGATACAAACAGCTTTGTGGTTGGGAGGTATGTTTCCCAAGGCTGAAACATTGTTCAGTAAGAGGATGTTCAAAACTCCAGTTTTTAAATGGAGTTAGATTTGTTTTGACATTGTTTTCATCTGTGAGTGATAATTTACAATTTTCTATAGATCCTGGTGAAACCATAGCATGTTTAGGGAATTCGTGCCACTCGGCGGCCATGTTTACAACGCCTCCGGGCAACTGTTTCAATCATCGAAAGAGTATAGTCCTATCTACTTGAATGGTGAAACAATTAAATAATTAAATAGCACATTTCAGGCTAGTTTCACGGTATCATGACTATTATTACCTAAGTTGTTGTCAAGGTTGGTCCGGCTACGGCTCATGCTCAAATGTTGGCAAGCGCAAGACTCTGTGTAGAGCCCCGACCCAGAGAATCCAAACTCTTTATCAATTGACGATTGGCTTTTTAACTGGAAGGCAGGACTTCCTTCGCTAGAACGGTCATGTTGACAATTGCATTCCCTCCCAAATCATAGTAATGTCAACATTTTTCTGTTATTTTTACAGGTTTTACACGTAAATGAAATTACAGAAAATGACCGCAAATTTACAAGAAAACGGTGCGAACGTCTAATTTTACAGGGAAACCCATTATTTTACAGTTAATTTCTGGCACCCCAGCTACCCAATTTTAGTTTTTTGAACAAGATCACAATTTTTACAGTTTATTTTGAATTAATTAGTCAAAAACTGGAAAATGACAGAAATCTTACAAGAAAAACGGTGAAAACTATTTATTATATATGCTTAAATCCTGTGATTTTACAGGAATAAACTAATATTTACAGTATATTTCTGTCAAACCAGATGAAAAAAAATTTTTTTACAGTGTTGTTATTATCTATTTACCGAAACACCAAGCTGGTCCTTTCTATTTCACAGTACACAGTTTTTTGCTGGTCTGGATGGTGGATCACCAACACTGATCTCCTATATAAGCTGGTAGACCAATATCATCTTTCTGGTGAAGCTAGTTGAACAAAAGAAAAAGCGACACCAGCACAACAGCTTTCAAAGCTCAATAGTCTCCTGATTCGCTGGTCTTTGCAGCAGGGGAAACCTCATGAATATAATTTTTATCCCACACTCCAACATTTCCCTTCAATAAGCAGATTTTCACAGCAAAACAACAGAGCACCTTAAAATCTAGACCGGAGGCGTAAATTCACTCCTCACCTTGACAGCTACAAACTGCATATTTTGAGTTTTCATACATGTCTTTTGGCAGCTCATTCATCTCCTTTGTGCACCTTTTGCACCTCCACCCCGGTAAAGAACCGCCGCCGTAGGTAAAGGAGAGGCAAACCTCGCGTAACCTCCTGTCTGGTATTGTGCTTCGTTTAAAAAGTGTTTCGTTTCAAGATGGCTTTAAGGAGAAAGTCAAAGCTGTCACATCACTAAAAATAGCGGCAATCAGTAGCACGTGATTACCCTTGCCCGTGGTAATGTGCCCAGAGGTGAATAGCTGTAGGGTAGGTATTGTGCCTCACTTGAAAAGGAAACGGCGCAGTGGTGTCTGATGGTTCTATAGCATCTGATTAAGGTCTCCTCCCTGACTCTTAATACAGTCAGATCTGTCAGCGCGAATCCCAATTTCCTCTTTCGTCCTTTAATTTATCGTCTCTTGGGCTGATTGCTTCTGTTCCTGTACTGTCATCTCACTTTAGGGGCTGCTGGAGAGGAAGAAGGGTCCTTTTTAACAAGACGGCTGCACAAATGGGGAGCGACTGAATTGTGGCCGATGTTTAAGGAACAGAACAGATCATGGGAAATTGTGTCGAGGCATGCCATGTTAACAGCATAATACGTAGATTGATTGTATGGCGGGCGATGTGACCGTGGGGGTAAAGCGTGCCATGTTGTACTTGGTTTCTGTATTCTGGGATTAAGTGGGCCTATTTTCTGACAGAAACATTATGAAGATGGTCCGTGCAAAGAATCAGATTTAATGCTGTATTATGTTAGACTTTAACATCAACTCATTGTTAATTAGAATTGAACTGTAATAGAAAGGAATAGATTTCAATGAAAACAAGTCCTAAGACATTTTTAACGTTCCAGTCATGAGATCAGGGATCAGCATCTTCAGGTACTCGCGCCAGACTGCTAGCCATTAGCATGAGCGATATGCACTTGGTTAATTTCATAAATGTTATGAAAAGTCATTCGCATCTGCATGTCAAACTATATTTTAGCAGCATGTTTTATTGAGTTATAAACCATATGGTAAGGCGGGTGCTCTTTGTCAACGAAAATGAAGCCTTTCAAAAGTGTTCTTCAAAGTGGATACATTTTTTGTTGGAGTGTGTTGTGGGAAAATGATGCATTTGTAGTCATGTGACCCTTTTAGCACAGACCAAAGTCATCAAATTTGATATTACTTTATTTATGTATTTTATTTTTAAAGAGACGGTAAATCAAACGTTAAAATGTATAGATAGTATTGTGTAACAATGGACAAGGAATAACGATGTTCAGCTTGTTGACAAGAATGCAAGCATTATATTCCGATCTAACGTGTTTATGTTGGGAATAAAAAAGCAATGAGAACAAGGGAAATCTCAGGGTTCATTGTACTCTGCTGTAATTCATTTAACTCCGGTCTGACTACATTTACATTGAAATGTCCTCAACGGTTCATTAGAATGCCCTCAATACTTCGAAAAATCCATCACATGCAGCATATGCCGACAGCGTCACATTTTGGGCCCTGAGGTGACGTAACATTCATGATGCTTGGCAGGACTTTGTGGATGGCTGGTGCCGAGTAAAACTTTTGTGACGGTCGTTAAGTGTAGCGACAGCAAAAAGGGGACGGCAGTTAAAGAAAATGCAAGGTGCGCATAAATCGCATCCACCGACTGTGTAGCGTGTCACAGAAGTTCGTCTCCGGAAGTGGGCTGGAAAGAGAGACAGTGTTGAGGAAGCGCGATTAAGATCCCGTGTTGCTCGGTTGCGTTACGCTTCTGTGGCATGTATCTGTCAGAATGTGATTAATAATGGAACATGTGAGAGTCTGGGCCAAAAAAGCACAGACTCATGGAAACAGATGTGCAGAAGCAGAGAGGAAAGAAGACGGGTTGTCTTGTCAGTTTTGGGATTATCAAAGGGAGGAGAGGTCGGACTGAAGGAAAAGAGATGGACCGCAGGGTACAAACTGCACTTAAAGCAGATGGCAAGAATCTAACCCGATAATCTACATGAATCTGGTGTACTAATGACATCACATCAACAGTGGTTCTCATACTTTTTCGTTGTAAGATCCTCATTGTGTAGAGTGCATGAGAACCACTGCCCTACAGACTGTCCTTCTGGTTCAAGCTCAAACCAGGAAACGTTTTTGTTGAGGTGACAGCGCTACTCACTGCAAAATTCGGCATCACTCCATACGCTTGGAAAATGATTGACTGGACTGTTTTTAGAATTTTCTAAAATGATTGACAGGTGAAACAGGGGTGCTTGTATTGCTCCTTTGTTAATAGAAATACTTAGACAAAGGTGAGGTTAAAATTCAATGAAGTCAGTTCATCAGAGTGTAATGTATAAAGGCACAGGTTTGGTGCCTCTGCAGTCCTGCTGGCCAGAAACAGGTGCAATACTTCTGCCATGGTTGTCAGAGCTGGAGAATTTGTAACACTACAAAAATCTGTGAGGAAGCCAACCATTAGTGTCCTTGATTCCTTTCTTTATTTCTCTCTTGCTCTCTCTGACCTGTTCCTCCCTCTCTCTCTCCCCCACTACCCTAGGGGATGTTTGAAACCATATTAATCAAAAGATTCATCTACTTTGTAGCCTACTGTGGACAGAGAGCGCCTTGCAGGAAGGAGTCCATTTCACAACACTGAGAGAAACCTGTTCATTTCATCACAACACACAGATGAATTACGACCAGAGCGTAAGGTCCGAAGGTCGAGGTTGTACGTCTTGTGACAGATACTGGCTGGATCTGTATTCTTGTAATCACAGCACAAATGCACTGTTGTCACCACTGTGATATATTTGGATGGGCTTTGTTTGGGTCAGAGGTGTAGTGGGTGTTAATAGATCAATTCATTGGCCATTGATCAAGATTATTGACTGTCAAGACTTAAATGTGTTCGAGAATCATTTACATACTGGACAAAACGGTAGATCCGCCGTTGCTTGTGCTGCACAAAATGAGTAACCGAATCCACACCATTGCACAAGGCATTTATAGCCACAATACGATTTGGAGGAATTTCTTGATACCTAACAGTTAAATTTACTTCATTAAATGGTGAATCAAAGATGTCCTTATTTTTATTTTCAGGGAAACTATCCTCTTTTAAATGCAAGTCACCTAAAAAACGAATAAAACATGTCTCCCAAATGCAACAATGTTAGTATTCATTTTTATCTGTAAAAAATGTAAAAGTTGGAGAATATAAATCACCATCCCTGCTCTTTTTGTCATATTGTATTGCTGATGCAAAACAAATTCGGTTGCACTTTATTTTACAGTATGTGTACCTATAGTGTTCTTACCTAAGAAAGAAATGGGCAGCATAAGGTAACTACATGGTATAAGTTTAGGTTTAAGGGTAGACTAGTACCTAGTTATTACCCAGTTATTATATTTACTGTAATAAGTACACAGTATGTACATGGAAAACGGGACAGTAAAATAAAGTGCAACCGCAAATTCACTGATTCATTTAAGTGCACATTAGTTAATTTGTATTTTGAAGTGAAATATTCCATTTTATAGTGCTGTACATTTGTTTTAATGTACCTTGATCATTTAATAACATTAAATAGCTTGAGAACTTTTTCATGTTGCTTCTCGAGGACTGTCAGACGGTTTGACACGTTCCATAGCTTTCTCTGGAGCTGATAAGAGAGCGTCATATAAGAAGCTAATTAACTTCAAAGGAAAATGAAAGCAACGGGTATTTATGGCAAAGACTCCAGCCTGTGAGACAGCTTACAGTATCTGTACTGTATATATCTGACTTCCCGTCAAGCTGGAACTGAAAGTCTAAGGTAAGCAGGAGTAATTCGACGGCAGCCTTCGTCAATAAGTTCAGACATGGGCGCATTAGAAAGTTATTGATTATTTAAATAGCGGCCTCATCCACAAACACTTTCCTCACGCCTCTGTCAGGAAAAAAGCTCTGCATTGCATGTCTTTTTGCTGCATTGCGTCTGAACTGCTCGTCTGCTTTCATGTTTGCGTGAAAATATTCATGGGGAAAAAGTGCTTACTACGGACAGTTTATGATGAAATGACCACATTATGATGCCAGTCGATGAGCATGATGAATGGAAAATGTTTGCGCAGTATTTTACCTATTAAGATTAATAATGCATATGCGCATGCTCTCCGTGTTAGCGCGCCCAGCGTGATATGTTTAAGATATAAGAGGGTAGCGCAGCCTTCGGTCAATAGCTGTGCTATATCAACCTCCAACAAATTGATTTATTGACCCATCAAGCTCTATTTAGGTGTTATTTATGGTATTAGAGAACTAATGAGAGTAAAAGTGCTGTTGAAAGGTAAAGTGCTATGGGAATGTATTGCCTAGAGAACAACATTATCCAGTGTAATTAGAGCGGCTTGTGAGTAAGGCTTATATTCTATACTTTATTCCAAAGTAAAGCCAAAGTTTAAAACTGCTCAGTCACATAGGCCAAGCACACGAGACTGAAACTTTTTTATCCAAGGGGCTGTATGTGCGAATTTTCATGTATTAATGCGTTTATCGCTAATGTGCGAACAGCCGTTATAGCGCAACTTAAAAATAAGACCTTCCCTGACTTCCTAGGTCGTCAATGAAAGCCTGTCGGCTGATATGTATATGATACAAAGGATCTAATGAAAGAGCTTTGCCTTAATGTAAATTAACCTTATCTGTCGGATTACGTTCAGTCACTGCATACTCGCACGTGTCATATTGGTGGGGACCAATAATAGAGTTGTATTCTTCAAGTAACTCCTTTAAAGATAAACATCCATGTGTATGAAAACAGTGTACTGAAAGATTGATTAAAACGATTAAAAAATTGCATTGTGCTGTATTTTGCACGCCAGGCAAGTGTTGGGAAATGTTACTTTGTAAAGAAATCTAACATGCATCATAGATGTAAATATATGTCTTTCTATAGGCTGGTCTATCAACCAGTGTTGCAAACTCGCCAGTTTTCTGTGGAATTGGATGACTTTTAGATGGTTGCTGTGGGTTATTTTTGCACAGGTTAAAGATGGACCTTTTTTTATTCATGTGTCAATATTCATCGGATGCACACATCTGGCCAAAGTTAATTTCTGGTTATTGTTTGTCATTTTAAATATCGCAAAATACCATAATGTGGACCGAGGTATTATCGCACGGTGAGATTTTGATATCATTACATCCATAAAAATAATTGTATTAAATAAACAATTTGTTGAATTTCATGGCTTGTTGATTGTGTGAAAAATAATGTGTTGAATGGGTCGTGTAAATTTTGTTCAGGAGAGTTCTACTGACAACCCAAAACAATATTGGATAGACATACTTTCCACTTGCTAGTTTGCTAGTTAATGAAATGAACTAGTTTTCTTTGCCATGGGGCTGTGTTTTTTAAGTCCTCCTTGAAAACAGCCAAGAGTGGTCTTCAATGAACTGAAGAGAGCACACATCCCTCCTCTCTTCATTACATTTAGTCATTTAGCAGACGCTTTTATCCAAAGCGCCTTACAAAGAGATCAGGGAGCAATAAGCGATATGTAATACAAGAGCAATAGTACATTAGGTGCTAATACAAAGTTACTAGTTTCAACAAAAGCCAGACCACTACCTGTTGAGTGAAAGAGAGAGGGCTAGTGTACTTTATTTTTCCCTATAGTCGCTCACATCAAATTCAAAGCTCTCGTCTTGGCCTACAAGACCACCACTGGTTCGGCAGCCCCTTATCTTCACTCGCTAATACAGACTTATCTACACGCTGTAGAATGATCTGCCCGCTGCTACAAGATCAGCAGATTTTGTAGCCATTTTTAAGAATCGGCTGAAAACAGATTTGTTCTGACTTCTAGCTCTTTTCTACCCTTTCCATCCTTAGAAAAAAAACACTTAGCTTTCTATACTGTGGAAGGCTATATGAGACCGGTTTTACTGCGCTTATGTTTTTTGTTATCCTTATTGTAACACGGTTCAATAAAAGGAAGGGAGGAGTCTGGAACCGGCAAACGTAACACAAGTTAAATGCCAATATTGCATTGTTTTCCAAAAATGGCACTTTGAAACCAGTTTTAAAAAGTTGGCATTTTCAGGCCCATATTATGTGTAAATGAACAGCTAAAATTCATTAAAGGTTCTAATCTGGTCGTAGTGGCCACATAATGGAGCATTCATACATCTTTCGAAATCATCTCACGGACTTCATCAAACAAAGGCCGTCAGACCTTCACCCTACCGGTAATCCATTATACAGTCCGTATTATTTTTTCTTTTTCCACATGATCCTCCACTCAGCGATTGTACCGAGATCTTCTGCCCTTGCTGAGGGTCCATGTTCATGCATCTGCTGGAAGGATGATACATTAAACAGTAGTTCTGGTAAGTTATTCACAGCATGAGATACTGTCCTGCATGCTAAAGATCCCTTTCCCCGAGAGCCCCCTTGAGAATGGAGTCCCATTGGCACCGTCCAGGTAGCTTTAAAAATGCATTAGGGTAACGGATGAGTAAGAAGCATAGGGATCGGTTTGAATCCATTAAAGATTGATAGAGGTGAGTCGTGTTCCTGATCTCGGAAACAGGGAATTAAAGAGCCTGAGGTGAACGTGCAGGTGAGGGACGAAAAGCAATTTGGGAGGTTCGGCTAACCGTGGTAATTTTACAGGGCAGATACTTTGACGGAGGACTTTTTATATGATGGTATAAGTTCTGTGAAAACCTGATGGTAATATTGGTACTTAAAGGAAAAGTTTAGCCACAGTTCATATATAGAATGAATGAAAGTTGGGGCGAACAATTCCTTAAAAATATTGATGAACATTTCTTTGTTACCTTGTGAATTTCATTTCCCAATCCTCTGCTTTTGTGAAATAAAATGTGACGGTTCATCACAATATTCTCCAGAACCAGAATTGGCCATTCTCTGGACTTAGACCCAGGCTTTCATACCCATTTTAGTCAAGAGCATGTGCGACCCAGTATCCTCCTCTGCCTGAAACACTGTTTTTAGGGAGCACATTATTTGAGAGCCAAAGAAAGGCTTTATTAAAAGTTGCTTGCCCTTTGAGATAGTAAGAGATGGAGCGACTGTGTCAATATATTTCACCAGCACCTAATATCCATTATAGGCGCTTTTTGTCTTTTTCCAGCACACAGAACTGAACCAAAGAGACATTATTCTGAGAAAATGTTGTCAGGAATCACTGAAATATCAGTATATTCAACCTTAATTTAGGATCTGTCTCAATTAGACACCCATTACTGTCTATGTGAATATTGTCTGATATCTTAAAAGGAATAGTTCACCCTAATATGAAAATGATATCATGTTTACTTAACACTCCAAACCTGCAAAGCATGAGAGGTAAGAAACAGTGAAGGTTCTGTGTAAATGTGGACATCAGCAAACATTCAAATTATAAACATCAATCGTGCATAAAATGGGTTTTCATTTGCTCAAAATGATGTGACAAGGAAGACAAAACACTGCTTTACAAACCTGACTTAACACAGGTAAAAAAAACAATTTGTGAATGCAAAACATCATCTTGCACACATAGAATAAGAATGCAAGACCTGGACAGATATGAGGGTGAAACAGCTCAAATAAAAAAAAATCCCTCAAGACAACATTTTCTTATTTGAGGTCAAATATTTCTTTAAATGTAAAGAGTGTCAGCATGTTTTGGATTAAATATGACCTCCGTCCCCTGTGATTCTCCTCAGAAGCAGCTTAAATGTGGATTTTTAATTAAAGGCCAAAATTCTGATTACTTTCCCAGGGTCGCCACTCCACCGCAATTTCTCCTCCCAAATCTTGGAAATCACATCAATGCATTAACTTTTCCTCTATTAGCATATTAACAAGGACTCTGAGTGAATCCAATACATAATATTACGCAGCAATTTGCAATAAAGGAAATGAAAACGTTGAAGGCTCTCGAAGGGAACGTCACATCTGCAATGAGTCTGACACCAAGTAGGCTAATTATGCGGTCATAAGGTAACCACTCTGAATTCATTTTCACTAGCCTTGTGCGTCACATGAGCATATTATTTCATTCATTTACAATCAAAAGAGTACAATGTGTAAAATTGATCTTAATAAAAGAATTGTGATAGTTCACCCTAAAATGAAAATTCTGTCATCATTGACTCAACTTCATGTCAATTCAAACCTGTATGACTTTCTTCCTTCCGCACAGCACAAAAGAAGATCTTGAAGAACGCCGGCGCTTGCATTGAATTTGAGTGAATTGGCGCCGGCACTGTTCGGTTACCAACGTTCTTCAAAATATCTTCTTTTGTGTTCTTTTTATTTGGGGCTGAACTATTACTTTAAATGGCCTGCCAGTGAGTTTTATAGATCACAACCCAAATGACCTCAAATTAGCATTAAATTACTTTTACTTTCTTACAATGAACACGGTCTAGGCCGTCTCTTTTAGTGTATATTTGTGTATAAAATGACTACTCGTAGGCTACCGGGCCAGATTTACTGACAGCTTTTGGAAGCACAAACGCCTTTTTGGCGAATGAAAGCTGCATTTACTTTGCGCAGAAACAGATGATTTTTGCGACTTAGCTTTAGCATACGTATGCTTTTGTAGTAGTTTACTATTCTCATCACCTTATGGGAGGAGAGTATTTAAATGAATCACATAAAGTTTGCGCTTGTCGTTGTACTGGCATTTACAGCTTTATTTAAAGCCCAAAAGCATGTCTTAAACCCTGCGCTAATGATCGACTCAAACGTCACCCGGATGCGCTTTTTTTTGTAAATCATCCATGGAGAGATGGGGATCTGTGGTACGTTTCAGTTTGCATTCCGTTATTAGATTCATGCATACCACTTCAACAAGCTTATTTTGCACATTATTTTTGGACCGTTTATAGTGTGCGTTACAGACACACCTCATATTTTCATCATTAACAATTAATCTTACTAGCCCACGACCCATCCATAATTGATCACAGTGTTCATTTTCCATCTGCGCTTTTTTGAGATTGCGGTATTTTGCTCTGTCTAGTAAATCTGGCCCATATGTTCAGGTGGAGCACAGATTTTAAGGTTACATGATGAGATTAAACACAAATCGTGTGGAAAACATAAAAAAATGGTTTGTTTCACTCAAAAATAACAGCATGGATTTTTGGAACGACATTAGGATGAGAAATAATGACCATGTTTTCAGTTTTAAAGTGAACAATTGCTCCAAACCTCAGTGCCTTTTTTAGAAATGATGCATGCAAAAGACAAAAACCCACTTTCGTGCACTTTTAAGGAAGAGCAAACAAGCAGTAAGAAAGTTATTGCCACACTGCCATTAATAAACTATATTAAATGTCACCCTTTCATTATTCAATACCTCCGCTTCATTTCACGCCTGATACTCAACCTGCATACATAAAGTCTATCACGCTTTAAGAGCACACATATTCTAGAGATTGAAAAAGCAGACAAACTATAGCATCGCCAGACAGAAAAAGTTTGTGGAATGACTGGGCAAAAAAGTGATTTATCTTGAGGGATGTTAAAACACTGTTAATTTCTTCACAGTTGGCGCCTCGCTCGACTCCAGCTATCTTTCATCATCTAATGATCTGTGGAAGGGTGACAAACTCACAACGCAGCAGAAGCAAAGGTGTTTGAATTTCTCATTAAGTCTGGGTGACATCACGGTCATGTTTTTTTATTTTGCTGTTTTGCAATCGTTTTGAAATTGAAAAAACGTATCACGACACAAGTGTAGCGTTATGCATATCACTTTATGTGCTGAGAATGAATTCTGTCAGTGCGAGATCTTTAGATGCATTTGCTTTTCATTACTGATTTCTAAGAGCGTGTGCTGTCTTCTCCTGCCCCAACCCTTAGTGCCCTTTTTTGTTTCGACCACTGCCCCTCAAAATGTCTGTGCACGGCCCTGTGAACAAATATAAACTGCTGGTCTTACGCGTTAAGGTCTGTGTTCCTCCTGTGGATTTGTAGTGCCACAAGTTCGGATCCTGGTCTGGGGGGGTGATTGACTCCCTAGATTTTTCTTGGGCCCCTCCAAAAATATCCGGCTGAGGATTAAAATAATTAAAAATTCAATACTTACTAAATACGTATTCATATCATCTATTAACTAATGATCTGTCAATGTAATCACAGACAAATGTGCAAATTACCCAACAAGACTATGTGATTGACCCCCCCAATTGAGCCAGCCAAGTGCTGGGCCTGCCACCCTAAATCTCAGAGATGAAGGAGCCATAATATTTTTAATGCCATAAACTTGTACAGAATGTTATCCATATCACGCATTCTCTTTACTGAGATAGGAATAAACAGTGACTTAGGTTGGTGACACCTGTGTTAATGCATGTTATTCATTTGTACAGTACATATGTTGACATTTCAACAAACTTTGCAAGATTTTCTTCACTGTTGCTCCATTTAGACAAAGACACGCTGGAACAGAAAACAGGGCATAGAAGAACACAGTAAAAGTCACCATAAAAATATATGGAATTACATTTCTTGATGACATATGTCTACGGCAACTTTCAACGATCCAATCAAATCCCTAAGAGCTCAATCATGTCCCACCTTATTCCATAATCCTTTCCATTCCAAACGTGTTTTACTTGTGTGTCACAATAGAAAATCACAACTTATGTTCATGCCGCTAATGTCTGCCTATAGTGCCCCTGCAGCATCAGGGTTTTCCTGAACCGTACCATACTGAACTGCTCCAAACGTACCACTGGTCAAACCTGCTGAAGATTGAATTATCACTACTTTAATTGTGTTGAGTTGCCATTTTTACTTTCCTGCAGCCTTCTATTGAGAAGTTCTGATGACGCTCAGCTCCCATTTATTACTGGCACCATACAGAACCGGCAGCATAGAAACTGAGTTGAGGCCAATGTTGATTTCATCACCCCACTTCACAGAGCTGACCAACTGTGCTTTCATCCCCAGAGAGGTGTCCTGACAACCGTGTCCCATTCTCTCCCTCTGTGTCATTATTTCTTCTTTAGTGATAGCATCAGCGAAGCACAGAGCAATCACCAGGGAGCTCGGACACTTTGTCAAACCCTCATCTATCTGGAGAAGATAAGCGAGTCTTTGTTTACTAAGCACAAAGAGCTCTAGGCTTCCTGCATTCCAACTGTTAGATTTGATTTGAGTTTCCTTTACTGCTTTAAAAGCAAAGATGATTGTACACAAGGTTTTCTAACGAAAGAAAATTGCTATGTTTTGAGAACCAGAGGATGGTGACACAGACTTTGGAGAACAGCTTTTAAGTGTGCGGTAGGTTTTTAGTAAATGTTGTTCAGGAAGTACCAAAGTGATAACTTTTCCAAGCCTCTTGTTGAAAACTTCATGGGGTCACTTCCCTTAACATTTATATTCTTTCATTTGCTCACCCTTGTTTGAAACCTCCATAATTGTTGGATACTGAATACATTTTTTTGTAGAACGCTTCACCCAATATTTTTTTCAAACAATTCTAGTGGACTGTGTTTTTCACAAAGTATGACATAAGGACCAAAAAAGTAGTCCATAAGACGTCCTCTACAGGCGTCCCAAGCCTGTTTGAGGAATAGTCTGAAATGTTACAATCTGCAAACTGTCTCCTTTGCAGAATCTGCAAATCATGTAAATATGTGAAATCGTTTCATATTTACTACAGCCCTTTACACATCAGACATTTACATTACATTTACACGCAAGCCTTTACATCACCCAGGTTGTTAAGACTGTGTGTTGTTACCTGGATGATCGATGACTGTTTTTATATTTTGTGAAAGTGTCCTGTACAGAGATGTTCTTTAAAAAAATCCTCCAGGCACTGCACATTCTTATGATTCGTCAGCATCTTTAAGTTTTGTCCATCAGCGGCACTAAAATGTTTAGATCCAACTTTTTAAACTTGGGACAACTGAAGGAGTCATACACAACTATGACAAAAGACAACAAAACATTCATTAAAGCTTGAGAAGGCAGCACACTATATAAAGAACCAAGGACATCTGCACTTTTAAATGGTAAATTCATCTCTTGGGAATATACAGTATGTCAACAGCTTTTGTAAAGGCAAAAAAAACATGAGTCTTTATGTTGGTATTTTGCAAGGGCTTGATGTAAACACACAACTGTCTTTCCCTTCAACCAATAGAGAAATGTCATTTGTAGTTTTGAACATTCACATATACACATTATACCAGCTGTGATGCAAAGTGGCTTATCACCCATCCTCATCTTTGCATGTGGAAAATATTCGAGAACTAATAAAGGCGCCTTCAGTCCCACCAAATATTTTAATATTAACAAGAGGAGCCACTGCCTTTAAAATGAATGGGGGGAATGCAACGCTCAATATGGCCGCATTAGCGAAGGTAGTCCCGCCTTCCAGTGAAATTAGCTAATCGTCAAGCAACATGGACTGACGATTCTCTGGCTCGGGACTCTCGTGAGGCGCTTGCCAGTTTGTGCACGGGTGCAGTAGATGAGGCGATCCCGGAAAACGTGTTTTTTAAGCTTAGCAAACCAAAGTTACGATACAATTCAAGTTATGTTTAATTATAGTTAGGAAACATGCTGTTTAATTGTCATTTTTGCCAGCGATTTAAAAAATATATGCCTTCCCCCTTTCAAGTAAATACGACTGTGGACTTGCTATGATGTTAATAACTGCCCAGAGGCATTGCAAACATGGCTGCTGAGTGGCACTACTTTCGTTAATGGACGTAAAAAGACAATGTTTTGCCTCCGATGATTTTGGAATCTAGGGCATTAGTCGTTTACGGTTTTCTTACGGCCCTTTTGGAGCTTGGCAGTAAAAATCATCGTAAACTTTCAGCTTGCACTTCAGTCTGTATATCTCCTTTGGAAAAACACATCATAATGGTTCGAAACATGGAAGATTTATTCCTTTAATACTGCATTCCAGTGGCCCAAATGACTTGTAAAGCAAACACGGGTTACTTTTATGTGAACAACTGGTCCCAGTTACGACCAGAGAGACAATGCATTTGGTCTCATCGGTGTCCTATGTGCTGATGAAATCAGCAAATTTTATTAGGTGATGGAGACAGTGTTGCCATCTGGACCCGTCCTCTCCACTTCAAGCCAAGTGACGCTAAAATTAGACCTGCCAGTCACTATTTCATATGACAGAATTGGGAACACAACCAGCAATGAGAGAAAGCATTTGCTAACAAGCCTCAAAATTAGTCTGGCACCTGTTTTAAACAGCCACGGCAGACTTGTATCAGCTGCTGTGACGTGTTTCGCCTAGAGACGACCGTTTGTGCTGCAGGTCAACATGCCCTTTCCTGACCGCTAACATATTTCACATATTACGTGTTTGTCAAAGACTAGATTCTCAAAAATGTTCATATTTGTAAAAGCATTATGGTCATTTTCATGCAGTGGTACTCACTATCTATAAAATATTGGAAACTGCTAAGAATGTAAAAGTGTGATCTTACTTCTAGGCTTTACTTGGATATATTAATGTCGGTGTACTGCTAATGTTATATTGCCAGCATTTTTACTATGTACACTCTTCTAAAAATAACAGTGTTTCTTCAAATGCCCAGCAATTGATGCCCCAGGGTTGATTTTTATTAAAACTAAAACATATTTCTCTTTGAAATATGTAGGTCACATTAAAACTATTGGATTTTTACCATGGCCTTCATCGTTTATTTTTCTACCTCAATGTGATTATTTTACCCTTGTCCCAGAAGTAGACTATCTTCAAATAGTTCAATATATTTAAATGTCAGCAATTGTCTTTAAAATGTTATTTCAACTCATTCACAATTTGGTGGAATAAACAGTAATAAAGCATATTGCAGAAAACATAAATTGTTAAAATATTAACTTGTGTGGAAATGGAATGATCATATGCATCGTGGAAAAATAAAGAGGGCCTAATTGGTCAAACTCAACATACTTATGCAATTTCAGAATTATGATGTCATTAATATATCATAACAAAATATTAAATATTTGTAAACTCTCATTTCTGCAACTCAGCGCTAACAAATTAAAGAGTTGTTAGTAAAGTTAAATTAAACTTGATTCATGTTTAGTACTCAGACTCAGAGTTTCGTCCATTTCGTCCATCTATAGACTCTGTAGAAATGCAGTTCATGATCACCCAATTTGGTAGGTGGTCTTGTCAATAGGGTCCTAAAACTGCGGTCTCCAGCATTGCAGTCGGCTCACCGCACGGCATGTTGAATCGATTTAACATCATATCATCTGTTTAAGGACGATTGTGCGACACAATTCACTTTATTTAAATTCATATACATAAAATGCATAGCATTTATAACTCATACACAAATTATGACTGAATTTAGACACCAAGGGTATAACAGTGAATGTAAACAACATGCATGAACTAAGACTTATGTGATAATAAAAAATACAAAACAATTTGTAAATGTCATCTGTCAATTTCCCTCGTTTTCAAGCTGTAATCTTGACAAATTAACTTTACGAATGTTATTGAATTGTGTGCATTTAGGGTTGTGATGGCTAAGGCCACACTTATTTAGGTCAATTGACCAAAGGTTCCTTTATATATTATTTATTTAGGAGAAATTGGGTTTTTGTCTTTAATATTTGGTTTCTGTGTGTTTATACAATTTTAATATACACCCAAAAGTATTGTGTAAGTTGCATGTTGTCTGTATGCGCGCATTGAACACCTGCTAGTGGGACAACATTTCAGTACTAGAGTGCACGCTAGTGTTTGAATAAATGACTACACAGATACGGGGTTAATATTCTTTATTTAGATATTTATTTAATAGTTTAAACAATTATGTATCTTACCCGTGGTCCCGCCTGGTTCTGTGGCTGCAGCATGGAACAAAGGTTGCCTATTAAAGGACGCGGCATTTCCTGATCACCATTAAATCCTGGGTCAGGCATTATGGGAAATGTAGTTGGTACCACCCTATGGGTGGGGATTGTTTATTTAAACTTCTCTGTTAGAGGTCATTCTTGTGTTTATTGTAACTATTTGCTTTGTTGCATGTGATTCCATGTATGTGGGGTTTGGTTTGTGTATATTATATATTTGTATCGAGTTTATTTACTGAACTGAGACCTCTGAAATTAGTAAATGGTTTAGCCCATGTGTTCAAATAGGGTTGAATTTTCGGTGGGGAGTTAGTTCTGGTGAGGGCTCCTGTGAGAAACAGCTGAGACCCAGAGCCCAATGTGGAGGGTTCCACTGCTATATCTTGTCCTTCCGATTTTGTTCTGTTTTTGTGTGCACCGGTGGATAGTGCATGAGTTGGCGGTTAATAAAGAACCCCTATTGTACATTATATGAATGCCTCCTGAAAATTTGTGGAAGACCCCTCACAAGGGTACATAAAATGTCTGCTGTCAAAAGTTTCAAATGTCATTTTCATCTCAGAATGCCATTAACAAAATATATCATGAGGTGTAAATGCAGTTTGTATCGTAATGAAACAACGAAGAGAGCATGAAAAGTGCTTTTGGGCCAATCACACTTATGGACCGCGTTATTGCTCCCAGATGCGCTTCTTTTGATTTATGTTCAGTTGGCGTTTTTGGCGGAGCACTCTGAGCGCCTTAAACTCAAATCTGAGCAGAAAAGTGCTTGACGTCATGCGCCTTTTTACCCATTGTCCAATCAAATGAATGGAGAGGTGGGCCTTCCAATGTGGTGATGGAATTTACAGTTGCTTTAAACAACTGGAGACTGCAAACGGAAGTGTCATTCAAAATAACTAATACATTTTAGCCCGTCAAGCACTTCTTGGTGAAAATGTTCGTTTTGTAAAGTCGGCAAAGAAACAGTGTATCATTTATTTTGGTCATGCCGTTATACTGCAAAATTCTGGAATGTGATTTCTCAATAACTTTTAAGGATATTATTTTGGGATATTTTGACTCTGACTCTGACTGGAGTTTGTTAAACAGGAGGCTATTTAAAGGACTGCATTCCTAATACCCCATGTTAGTAAATTTCAAAGTTACTCAAATAATACTTTAAAAACTGTTTTGCTATTTAACTTGCCTTAATATATGCGTTTGAGATATCCATTGTGTTTAAAATATTTTTCTTATTATTAGATAAATGAAAGACAAATAAAAAATAGAAAAAAATGTAATCATATACTTTGGCCTTTGCAGTCAAATGTGAGAAGCATGAAAGGCGGGTTAAAAAACATGTGTATTTTTTTAAGAACAACAACAGAAAAGACTAGAAGAGAACAAATAGACAAAGCAAAACAAACAGCCCCTCTTCTGCCCAAAACTGCTTCATGGATTTCTCGGAGAGAAAAATATATCATTGTATTTTTCATTTTAAACAACTGTACAATTCTTTGACATTCGACTTTTCCTAAATGCATTTAAATCCCAGATTTTGATTTATACATACCCACTGAATTTTCTCCCTTCAGTTGTTTTTCAATGTGCCTATCGAAATCCTCCACTTCACTGAAACAAAAAACAGAATCACTGCCACATTCATAGAGATCTTGGGCATACTTTAAAAGGTGCGTTGTTTGAAAAAGATTACTCTTACCTGTAATGGTAATGCGGACCTGCCAGAAACACCTGCTCTGCCTCTTGCACACACAAACTACGAAGCACACCTAGAGCGTGTATGATGGCCTTCATTGTGTGTGTGTGTTCATTTCAGATTGGTCTTCAAATAAGCGTAAAGTTTGTCTCGTCACTGTCAAGGTAGACAGGCACCTGGTAAGAGGACTTTTCTAAGGAAATCACATCCCATTGAGTACACCCTTTGTTCAGATCAAAGTGAAGCAATAATTACTTTTGCAGGAAATTTGCAACAAAAAATGTGACACAGATTCTTTAATTCCGTCTAAATGGGTTCTGACCTTGCTCCGTTTAGTTGGAGGAAAAGAAAGGTGTATCGTGTACCATGTAGCTTTTTAATTCAGGCAAGGATCTCCCCGTTGAATGATCATATGGATCTTGGAAAATAAAGAGGGTCTAATTGGTCAAACTCAACATCCTTATGCAATTTCAGATATGAATTAGGTGTAAGCATTGAATGTTCAACACGGTTTATCCAATCCTGAGCTTATTCACAGTTTAACGCATAACATTTCTGTTTTAAGATTATTCAAACTAAAATGGTAAAACCATTTTTGCAAATAATTATTGATTTGATTAATAAACAACCCTTTACACAGAGCCGAGGGTAATTTATTGTAGTAGATCTTTACTTGTCATCATTGTGATGGATTGCATTATCATAGTGTTACGTTTCTCCTTAGTCTAGGGTTAAGGAACATACAAAAGGCATGTGGAGAGCTAGAATGACTGAGGTCTCCAGGTATCACATGTTTGAAATTTAAATGTAAAAAGTCTATTTTTCAGGTCCAGAGGCGGAGACTTGTGAAGGGAGATAAACCAAAAAAAAAGTTCTTCCTTGGGGTTTAAGAGTCTTTCTAGCCCTCCAACAAAAGAGAAAAGAAAAGACAAAATACTGCCCCAACTCCATCCCCTACTTGCATTTCATAGCAAGTTAACAAGTATAAGTTGGGCAACAAATGAGAACATAACTTAGCCCTAAGGCACATTAACAAGTAGCAATTTTATAAAGAAAACAGCCAAATCACAGAAATACACCCGGCCGCATGCTCTTGGTTAAGCTCTCACTAGTATTATTTACATTTTAGGCCTCTATCAATGGGCACACAGAGCACAAACAACAAAGCCCCACTTCACATACCTCAAACGGGCAGTTTGGAGAAAAATCACCTCTTTCCCACCATTCCAACACCCTCTCCGTTTCACTACAGGAAAAGTTACTTTCTTAGGAACAACTTAAAATAGCCCCTACACACTAGTGGAGTCCGTTTGTTTCAAACCCATTTTTGGTGGCCGTTGATACCTGGAGACCAACAGCGGACCACCACCAGTCTTTGTCACTGCCTCTCTCCCCCAGCAGGGTGATCACAGGTTAAGTAACCTCCTTAACACTGCTGAACCTGTTAGGCAGAAATTACGAGAAGTAACAGCACCATTGCAAATGGATATCATGCTATTGTTTTATGTAACAAATACGCTAACACTACATTAGCGACAGATGCTAACATACTAATTATGATATCATTCATATATCATAACAAAAAAAATATTTGTAAACTCTCATTTCTGCAAATGAAAGAGTTGATGATAACGTTAAATTAAACTTGATTTATGTTTAGTACTCAGACTCCGAGTTTCGTCCATTTCGTCCATCTATAAGGGCTGTAGAAATGCAGTTCATGATCACCCAATTTGGTAGGTGGTGCTGTCACAAGTAACTAGGGTCCTAAAACTGCGTCGCAGGAATACTCAACAAAGTACAAAACTGGCAACATGAGTTGTCCTCAAGTTCAATGTAAAAGTGCTCACCACTTCACTGCTAATGTTTTACCATTTAATTAAAGTCGTCATACCGCACGGCATGTTGCATCGATTTAACATCATATCATCTGTTTAAGGACGATGTGCGACACAATCATCCGTTTAGCCGCTGAAGTCACACTAAATGGATTAGCCTGTCAATCTCTGGCAGCTATACACTGAAAGCTTAAAACCAAATCAATTATCCTAATGTCACGCAGACTAATCCATACAAACTAATAAGAAAACAGAAGCACAATTGTACAGATAACTTTAAATCCATCTTGACAGCCATCTTAAAACATATGGACATCTACTGATCTATATAAACCTACGCTATAGGAAATCTGTCCAAGGCTTCTGAGATTTTCTGAATTGATAGCTCCAATGTGCCAAGAAACGCAGAGTATAGCAGGGATTGTTTATCAGAGGATATTTGTCATCTTTTGGGGTTTGACTCTGGAGCGAAAATGAATTTTGATGACTTCTTTACCTCATCAAGTCCTGATCGATGTTGGATAAGTTATTGCAAAAAAGTTGTTCATTATTAATAACACTGTCGACTTAATTACTTTATTTATTTAACTTTTTTAAGTAATAGTCAGTAAATACAGTCTAAAATGAACTTTTGTTAAATCCTCACATTTTAAGTCTGATAAGAAGAAAATAAATCGGAACATTATGTAGCAGTGTTGCACGTCTCAATCCATACTGTCATTTATTTTTATTAACTAATTTTGAACGCAAATCTAACTCTTTTTAATACCCACTCAATTTAGGTCAGACAAAATTTTAAGTTCAACATTGCTTTATTCAGAATTATTAAATGTTCATACAGTCTGCTTTTGGAAATTCACTTTAAAAATTGCAATAAAATTACAAAAATGTAGAAAATTTATTTTCATATATAATTTATTTATTTAACTATATAATTAACTATTAAATTATGCATTTCACCCAACACTTGCACTGAAGAAAAACAATTGTTCCAAACGCACACTTAAAAAAGTATATTTTTAATAATTTAGTGTAAAGAAAACGAGGAACACAAACCTCTTAGACACATCGGTTGACTGTCTGCAGAGTTCACTAGTCACCTCATTGTATGAGGCATTACGTATGTAAATAATGAATACAGCCAAGACCAATCGCATCCAATTTCATGACCAAACATTGAACTTCCATGACAAAAATGAAATATCATCCCTTCTTTCTTAAATCGGGTGTTAATTATTAAAGCAGGGCTTGTTAACATTCACACTTCCTCTATTGTTCCATGTGAACACAAGCTAAATATGAAAGATGGAAAATTAAAACCGGTGCTGTGACGCTTCCGCCACAATGGAAACGTTTATTGAAATATAATCCAAAGTACATCGCGCTGTCACTCAAGCGACCGTTTCAGCGAAGTATCGTTGCACTTGAAAAAGTGATTATGAAGTGCTACCCAAGGCATGTGCCGATCTGAGGACATTTATATTTGCATTTGTCATCTTTGAAACTCATTTAACAAATGACTTTGAATGCTTGGAAGCTTTCTGTTAATTTGATATCCAATGTTTCCATATTGTTTTTATCTGAAGCGCAAGTTGCCGCATACACGACAAGCATCGGGTCTTTGATAAATTGAATCAAAAGCTTGGCTGTACCCCAGAATGCATTGGCCTTATACGACTTGTGTCCTATTGATCATATCACCGGCCAAACTCTCTCGGTATATAGATCCTGTTATAAGCATAAAAGGTGGTTGCTAGAGGAAACTCGGCTCGCTGGTGACCTCTCATCGACAGATTGTCCTCTGTGACATCAGCTGTGTGCCAATAAAACGTGTTCCCCACTGTTGGAGGGGTGTAGTTTCAGTATCCCTTTTCCAACAAAACATACCGTCTCCTTGAAGTTGGGTTGCCGTCTGTTTCAGAGGCCAAGAAAAGATTTACGCAACATTTTACTGATCCATATATATATATATATATATATTCCAGTCCAGTCTCTGTTGAATTTCAACAAAATCAAACCTCGGGAGAGACATGAAGTCATCAAACAGCAATGTGAAAGACTGACAGCAAGATAAAATCCAGGTTATCACAAAACAATTATTTTTGAACTTCTCCTAAATAGATGTAGAAAACTGTATTGCTTAAAAGTGACTATGAACTTCTCTTCTTTGCAGTATTGAGGTAAGATCGGTATTTGATATTTTCTTTTCAAATACAAAGACACCGCACCACAAACAAAAGCTTGTTAGATATAACGGAAGTGATAAACAGGTAGTTTGGTGCAATCTGGTTTTCTTTTGCTTAGAAACAGACTTTGCATACTGTGTTGCTTTCCCAAAACTGAGTATGACCTTTTCTGTATTTGGAAATGCATGAAAGAGCGTCATATTGAGTTTTTTTTTGTGTAATTTGTTATTGTCCTGCCCTCTGCTGAAAACAGCCCTATTTTTAGCTGTATTTTTAGCTCTGCTTCTTCCTTAAAAAGCAATCAATTCCATCATTTAAAAGTGAATTTTGGTGACTATATTTATTGTATTCAAAAACAGTGCTCCTTTATATCGTGAAACGGCGTATATTCGTGTGTTCACCTTGACTAATGATCATAGCAACATTTCATCAACATTTCTTTACAAAGATGACACATGCAAACGAATACATATGAATGCAAAAATGAACAGCCATATACTGAATAACAGGTGTTTGGAAAGTTTCTCAAAGGACTGCATCAACTGTTCTTCTGGCTTCCCTGCAGCTCTGCCTTACTTCCTATTTCTAAACATAGGAAACCCAGAGCCGGTGCCTGCAGCATGAGCTCCACAAGCCACCCCGTACATTCAGAAGGTTGCGTTTTAGTGCCCTACATTTGTCAAGTCGAATTCATCAAGTCTCTTGCATTATAGCCACCGTGTCGAGAAGTGTTACACAGACTCCCAACATGACAACCCGTTTAAGAGGAAGTTTGTCAGATTCATACCATGTCTCAGATTGGAGGAGGCACGGATATGTCTTATTTAGGGCTGGAAAGTGTGCTCTGAACAATGCACAACGATGGATATGTTTTCTGTGGCCTGCAGGGTACCCAATTATGTCTAAACCAATTCATATTTGAATCCAGTAGCCAACAGGAAAGTCTTCCATTGGATCGGCTGGTGTTTGGCTACTTTCTGAAGTACAATTCGCTTTCCATTGCTCTCCCCCTGTACATCTCTTCTTGTGCCTTGACATGGCATCTTATTGGTCCCCCGGCGCTCAGGGCATATATTCACGCCAACACAGGCCAAAACAGCGACTGATAAATTGCTCCAAGGCGGTGTTTATTCGCTCGCCTGCTTTTACAGCAATTCCGGCCAATTATTTTGAAGTCTGACACTTAAAGCGCAATCAGTGGTGGATCATTATCTGGCAGGAATGATAGCCAGCAGCCTCCTTCACTGGTTTGCCCAATTTGGCAGGGAGATTGCAATTAAGGGCGCCCGTCTCCAACTTTCTCCACGTAGATATCGCTCTCAAAATGTTCGAATGTTCTTGAGAACTTCAAGCCATGAGATATTGCCCTCGAGAGCGGATAAGGCAGCCTGAGCCTTCCGAGCAATCCATCCCGATGACACGCACAGTTTAGACATCTGATTCTAGCCGAGTTTGATCGTCTCCCCGTGTGATTTACAAGGTGGGCGGCGGCGTTCGTGAACAGTCACAAGTGAAAGGGAAATAACGCAGTGGTTCGGCCTTTCCGCAATGTCATAATTACAGCTGGCGTTGGTAGAGAGAGATGCTAAACGTTTGGATTATTTGCGGAGCGATAACCTCAGGTGTCCCGCTGTCAAGACAGGCGTCCCTCATGGAGCAAATTAGAACAGCTGTGTGATGTCCTTGGTTCGAAGTCAGGTGAGGACAACAAGGAGGGGGTGGTGCGTATGAAGAACAAATGAATATTTACCGTTCTTCCGACCACGCCGCGCTCTCCCACAGTTCAGTAAACACACACATTCGCAATCAGAATACCCACAGGCATTACGTAACGTCTTTATTTAGCACCTGTAACTTTGGCGAAGCACAAAGCGAAGATGGCGAGTTGTGATTATTAAATATTTAAATAATGTAGACACGTTTGCACCCACTGACAGCAATTCTCAACTCGCAAGGTTCCCATAAACCAGTCTCCAGCATTCAAAACAGAAGGAAGTCACAACTGCCAGGCTCATTACTAGTTTCTTATCGGATCATTAGCCTGTTGTCAGAGCTGACTAAAGCTTTTGGAAATACAGATTACACATCGAAAAAGAGGCTCAGAAGAGAAAAAGACGTTCTAATGACGGAGGTCTCCTGGGTACTGGTAGTATTGTCTGGATTGTTGGAGTCGCCCCAATAGTTAGCTCTGTTTGCCGGTGACCCTCCTTCGTACATCTTCCCTCAGGAATGCTACACATGAGCACCTGAATTCTGCTCCGTGACTGCTTTGCATGCATGCATGACTGATGACCAGCGGACATTCCTTGACTGATTCCTGCATACAAAACCTCCCACAAACATATTTTTTTTAGCTTAACGTTTTGAGGTTGCCCTCAGGTGTCCAGTTTTACCTTTGGAGGGCAAACGAGGACTGTGTTTGTAAGATACTTCAGGGATAAACGGATATGGTCTACTTGGAGTAAATTGTCTATTAAATTGCATTCATCTGAGCCTTTCAGACAAAGCACCACTTGGATCTAGTGGAAAAAACATTCATTTGTGAAAGTAAAGACCAGACTTTAACTTCGCTCCGATAGCTAGATTGAATCTACTTCAGATACACTGGCATACAGCATTCTTTCCTGGCTGCAATCTTACATGAAATGCCCTCTAAACTGCCATCCAAGCAAATAAAACAAACAGTCAGCAAGGTTTTGGATGCAAAACAGAGAAGTTCTCGATGCACCAAAGTCCTTTTTCAAGGCAATAGGACAAATTGGATTCGGACAGAAGGTTGCCACAACACAGAGCAACAGCAGCATCTTCTGGTGAGATGTGAAGCGTCCACTAGCCACAAAACCACACTGTGATCAATGACATATACAAACATGTACGCCTTTAGGGATCAGATACAAACGCTCAGTCATTAATCAAAAAGCCCCATCAGCAGAGCTTTAGCTACATCTTCATAATTACCGCGCCATGTTTGTGGTACAGAACAGGGATATGAACATTGCCAATAACAGCAATGATACACTTCAAAGCGTAAATCCCAGACTGCTGGACGTTGCATTTAGATTTTTCTAAATCCTCTTTGCCAGTGCCTGTTTGTCAGTTAAATGGCGATAAAGGACTGTGAGTACTTTAACTACAAATACCCTCCCCAGGTGTAACATTTGAACAGTCGTGGCAAAAGTAAATCTTATTAATGAAATGGCCTCATCTGAGAGGGGTTTGTTGATAGAGTGTGGAACACTACAGATAAATGATCTGGAAACAATTTTGCACATAATAGCGATGCTTTCTAATCGATATGTAATTACTGTACCATAATCCTGCACAATTTACTTGCTCTTATTTCTGACATGGATTTACCCGTTTCGTATTTTTCCTTTTTGAGATGGCAGGTTCTTTTCATATGACTGATTCAAGATCGGTCTTTTCGTGAGATATTACCCAGTGCGTTATGAACCCTATGAAATCCCCATCCTTCTATAACACGCTGACATATTAAGTACATGTTGTAGATCTCCACTCTGGATTTTTTATGAGCCGTGTGTTTGAGGCGTTGCAGCAAATCTTTGGACTATAAAACCTGCAGTCCCATCTCAATGGTCATTAAATGCCATGGCCATCAAGGTCATAATTGCGGGGCTATGGGTCAACAGTGGTCTAAACACATGTCATGCAGTGCTCAACTCCAGCACAAGTGATGGTGTGAAGCGAAGCCTAAAACGGAACAGCAGATTATCACTGAATGCTGTCTTAAATTTTGGATTGACAGCCCCGGTAACCATTCACATCCATGACATGAAAAGATCACAAACTTTCTGCTGACCTGCTGTTATACGCATACAAGAAAAACATGCAGCATTTAAATTAAATTTGATTAAGTGAATAATGACGCCATTTCCATTTTCTGAGAACCTTACCTTCGGTGTATTGGGGTTTCACCATGCTAGTGCACTTGCCTTCAGGGTTGGACTCACGACTAAGGAAGAACTCTTAGAGCGCTAGCGGCAAGCTGTTAAGCTAAAAGTGCACTAGCCGCCAAAACCCCTGAGCAAGATAGCACAACAGCACGACCTGCTAAAATATTTAGCGTTGGATGCCACAGTTTAAATAATAATACAAATGATGTAAACTAGCATACTTTTCAACAAAAAACTTTGCTTTTTGAGTCTGATTTCTGTAAACTGCTTTCGTGGACTAAATTAGATATTATTGGGATATTAATAATATCTTTATCATGCACCTGTGTTATATCTGTAGAATAAAATTCCCAGAAGCAAAGAAGTTTATTCAGTGGCCACCTTGATAATGCCCCCAGACAAACTTCAGAAACATACTAATACAGCTTCTATGCACTCAATAGACGAAGCCTGACATCTGCTTGTCAAGATCATGTTTCATAACATTTTGTACATATCAAATATTTCCTTTATCCTGAAATGTGGACATTCCAATACACATGCTTTGTTTTGCTCCCATGCAGGTCCTGTTTGATTGATCTGACAAAATGTGTGCTGTTTCTAGATACATTTTCAAAGTATTTTCACAGATTCTTCTTCTTTTTGTTATGTGATAGTACTAACCTTCTCATTTCTCATTTTAATGATTTTATCATTTAAGTCAACCTTAACAGTACAGTATGTATCATATGTTATTATACTGTAATGTTACCGTGTTGAGCGCTTTTTAGTATGCAAAATACAAAAGTAAAATTACCTGTAATTCACTGCTTTGTTTATACTGACACCATGTTGTAATCACATATATAGCAACTATATCTTTTAACCAATCAGATTACACGATGCGTGGTGCTATCCATATATGTAAAAAACTAAATTTGAATATGCACTCCGAATATACCTACTTCAGTAAAAAGTATGTAAAAGTAACTACTGTCTGAAACCTGATATTTCCAAATAAAGTTTGTGAAAAATTCCCAGATGGTCTACTGCTTCCTTACAGCGGCCATTATACACATTGCCAACAAAACACAGACAGTTTCATTTTTTGACAAGTTGATCATGTCAAGCATGAGAAGACAACACGTTTAACATTGTAAATAAGTAAGAATTCATGAAACACTGTTGTTTTATGGCCAGCATTCTATCGTGAGGTGGCTGCCAGTCTTTTAAATCCGTGTTTGTTGTTTTTTTGATTTGATTAAAGTTTTGTTAAATGTTCGCCGGTTCCCGCCTCCTTCCTTATCTTTTATGGAACTTTGTTGCAGTGATGTATGGATTATTGTTAGCAGGTAAATGAACATGGATGTAGTATGTTTACTCTGTATGCAAACTGCAGCTACATGGGCCAATATTACATACTGGTAAAAAGATCAAGAAGTGCATACTTCATGTAATGCAGTACATACTTTCACAGTTCAGGGATATGTGGTCTTGTCAGCCTGTCAGGCACAAAGAACCTTTGCTCAGAAAATGGGACTCTACCTAACATACAACAGATAGCTGTAAGCTAAATAACTTTAGCACATGGTGTGCTATCAGTAGCATGGTGAGATAACAGCTGGAGACAGTGAGATTAAAGCATGGTAATTTCATCTTGACACTAGATGGTGAAGCTGCTCATATGTAACACCAAAAGCATTAAGGAAAGACAAGCATTTAGCAACCCCTGGGCCTTGAAGAGACACACTGGGAGCTGCATGCAATATCCATTGACTTTAAAAATGAACTTCTTTACGTGCCATTACTGCACAAAAGGTCGTTATTTTTGTCTAAAGCCTTAAAATTTTAATTAAGGAATTTATTGCATTTATTATTTATTATGATATCTTATTGTTCTAATGTCTATCTGCTTGTTAAAGGGATATTTCAGAGGGCAAACAAAATTGGCGGAAAACAAGCCTCTGGTTCACGTACATACGAGAGATGACGAAAGCTGGACATTAATGTTAAAAGCGCTGTCAACATGGATATTTCTCCTATACAAGGAGTTTTTTTCATCTGAGTTTTGGTTCCTTGCCACTGTCTGCTTCTGTTGGGCTTGTGTTAAGACCACAAAGCAGTGCCGAGCCATTCTTTGATGGATGCACTTTTTGGAGCTTCAAAAAATGTCACTCCCATTCTACCACTTGGAAGAAAAGAGGATACGTGGTATTATAACTCCTACTGCATTATTCTTCAAGAAGGTGGTAACATTCAGTCAGGAAGCCTTGAGGGTAAGTAAAACTTTGGGAACTTTTGTTTTGTCACGATGTGGGCAGACAACAAGCTTAGATATAGATTATAATAATCTTCTTTTTCTATTTGCCTATTCTGAAAATGTATTGTTTTATCTATAGCTTAATAAGCTTATACAAGCTAAGCCTGTTAAGATTCAGTTAGAGAACTGGCTCTCCTGGTTAAGTCAGGTTTCTCCCGAGGTTTTTTTTTTATTTAAATCATCTGAGTTTTGGTTCCTTGCCACTGTCTGCTTCTGGGAGCCAGGTGGAATTCTTCATACCTGAATATTGCCTATATAACGTATTATTAAGACTGAAGTCGTAAAGTCGTCCAATTATTTTCCCAGAAATGCTAATTGATGCTAAATACACGATATTATTGCTTGTTGATGATAAAGGCGTTGCTAGCTCATTGTATCTGAGACTTGCAATAATACCATAGGAGTTGTACTCCAATTATTACATAGTATATAATGCCTATACTGTATATGTAGATATGTATGTGTCTGTATTTGTTTTATTAATTTTATGGTTAAATCTTTATTCCATGTGTGTTCAACCTGTTTTCTTTTTTTTTTCTACTTGTATAGCTGCTTTGATGCAATAAAAATAAAAAACACTACAAAATACATTTAACTGGACTTGAATTAAAGAATACATTTTATCTCTTCTTGTGAGACTACTATTTAAACATCCTTTAATGGGAACTATTGAGTCATATAACACATATAATCCAAACTCATGATGTATGCTACAGACTCAAGGCAACCCCCACATCAATATTTTTATCATATGAATAAAAGAGATGTGGGATCTGGGATGTTGGTAAGGGATGAAGGTTAGGTTCTGTATTTATACAGGACACCTTAAGTGTACTGCATATTAGTATTGTTTCTTGTTTCCATTGCGCTGCAAAAAGAAACTTGTCTAATCGTTATTCGTGTCTTGTTTTACAGAAAAATACGTAGTCATCTTCCTACACAAAAACATACTAGACCTTGGAGGAACCTAAATAGAATTACCAGAGAATGTTGATGTAATGAGAATGTCATTCTCTCGCTCCATACATCAGCACTGTCTCAGATATTGGTGATAGGAACATTTCACGTGACAGGGTGATATAGATTACATAATGCTTTCCTGTGGTGGTAACATCATTCATTCCGCGCACACGCTGACGAATAATCCCAGAAATTGGTATTGAATCCATAATGATGGCCGTGATATATTCATATGTGAAGTCCGCATCAGCAGCAGACCTTAATCACTCAGATCTGATGGCGGTTCTATAATTCAATTCGATTGGGATGTGTTCTTTGCGTTTGTGTGGGCGCATGCTGGAAAAATATATGTACCCTTTCAGACAACCTCCGCATTCACACCCTCCCTTCTTCAGGCGTTTTAAATCAAAGCAGTGAAGAAGTCTACACCCAGGCCATTCAGGGCAGCGTACGGGCGGATCGCTCGCAGATGAAATTTACGATGAGGGCTGCGCCACTTTAAATTTCCCCCTTACCCTGTTCCTCATGGATAGACATGTAGATAATGGATGACTATAGGAGCCGATCCAATGAGAAACGGAGCTCCGCTTCACACATACGCACTTGCCGTCATTCCCACATGTCCAACAAAACAGAACCGGTAGAGTACTCATGCAATAGTCTGCAAACAATCTGATGTACTGACCATGCAGGGCCAACGACATGGACGGATTTCACCAATTACGTGGTCTTCGGCCCAGAATCCTTTGCATTTCAGAGACCAAGGAACTCTGTGTTTCACACGCATTTATCAAGTGGCAGCATTTCCCTGGAGGTAGCCCCGCTTACAAAACTTTAGCACTATGTCCGAGATCAAAAAAGTTTTCGAAGTATTCTTATGAGAAAATAGATGTCACTGGAAAGTTTAAAAGATCACACTGGCTTCATCCATCATACATTTGGCCCACTGGTAAACAAATTACTTTTCCTGAAGTAATTCGATCTTTCGGCCAAGTAATATAGTTCATTAGTCTAACTATAGACTGTTTGAGTTTGTAAACAACTCAAGAAACTGTCAAAGGTGACTGCAAGGAAGAAAATGTCGATTACAAATCCAACCAGGCCTCCAATCACTTTGTGCGTTGTAAAGTTTTAAGTTTTAAGTGCTTTTCACATCAAAACCCAATGTTTGCTGTGAACCAAATTAATTTCATTCATTTTGATGGACTAATTTATTCCATTTTGCCTGGAGAACAGGTACTGGAGTAACTTTGTTTGTTGTAGCGCCACCTATTGTACCAAAGCCAAACAAATGCAGCACCACGTCAATAATGTATATATAGAAACCTCTTATTGCACCTCTAGATCCACAGGACCTTCATCATTACCTTACCTTCTTCAAGGTGATTATTTGTAGGGAAGAGTTGAATTAGTTTTAGTGGGAGCAAGCTGGATCGCCCAGAAACTAGGGCATTTTGAGAACAGCTGGCAAACATGGGAAGCTGCGCCTCAGAGCGCAAGGAAAAGAGTGCCGAGGAGCGGAGAGAAAGTATGGAAAAACAAAAAAGGATTCAACCGACAGCGGCGAGACCCCGGGGAGCTGAGAGGGAAGAGAGGTAGTGTCTGATCCTAGTCCCAATGGCTTCCTCCAACTTCTCCTGACGGTCTGCAGATCGGAGAGGGAACACTTGTCAGAAATGATTCAGCAAAACGGAGATGAATTGTTTGTACTTTTCGAAAAGAAAGCTGTCATGTAGATACTTTGGTATAGTTTCGAGGAAAAAATATGGAAAGGAAATATTGTGAAGCTATTTAGTCAAGGAATGCGAACCCTCCAGAAAACAACTGTGCTCTTGGGAGTGCCTCAAGTCTTTACTTTGGACCCTTTTTGTAGTTTAAAATAAGCTTTGTTTTGTACTTCAATGTGAAGTTTAAGGAGAAACTGAACTCTCCTCTCATAAAATAAGTTATGAATAAAAAAGTGTACAACAATAAATCCTTGGTGTAATCGTATTATCTGGGACACTTGATAATAAACAAATTAAATCAAAATATCAAATTAAAGTCAAAATATTATTGAATAGGGAGTTTGGACAATACACTAGGCACATTATTAAATTCAATTTAAATTCAAGTGAGTTAAAATGACTTTTAAAGCCAATTTGATTATACTTAAAACTTACAGTATGCTAAGTTGCTGCCTTAAATATATAATATCATTTCACAGTCGTCCCCCTTTTCATATAAATGCAAGTTACAAAAAATTTTTTTTAACGTCTTGTGAATAAAAATTGGTCTGCGTTATTACATTTAACACCCTATATGGGGGGTATGATAACTTTAATAGATGGCTTAAAGCTTGGAAGAAGCAAAACATAAATAAAGCTATACACAAATAAATAAAATAAACAAAAATAGAGGGAGATGTGTTACATGGGAGCCGAATTTGATAGTCAGTTTGTTCGCAGATTATAAATCAAATTATAAAGAAGCTTTGAGCTAAATGAATAAAACAAATGAGATGAAATTAGTTAAATAAGATTTAATAAGAGATAAAAATAGAGACATTAGGAAAAAATGATTTAAAACAAATATTTCACACTTTCAAAAATCAAATGAGACATGATGTAATGTAAGCATATTACTAAACACGGTTTTACTGTTTATGACCTATACTACCAGATATCACATGCAATGCCCTGTTAGTACTTCCAGTAAGTTTGGCTTTCAACTTTGCTTTAAGCAGACTGCACAAGCTGAGCCAAGCCTCATATTTTTGTATTCAAAGTGATGTAGTAGCATATCAGTGCAGCGATAGTCAATGACATCACTCAGAATCCACCCGCTCCACGCCGTCGCCACGGGAGCAGACGGTTACTGGAGATGGGCCGTTCCGCTATATTGGGTTTAATTTGTCGAAAAAGTGCCTGATACAGCAAAACATCTTTTATTTATTTGCTGGGTAAAGCCTCTATCAAATGAACCAGTGAACCTGAGAGTAGCCTACCACACAATCCTTCCTTTCACGCGCTCTAATATTCATTTTTATGGGGAGGACTCTGCCCTCGTGGGACTCGTCGAAAAATGCTGCCGGATACAAAAAGCTCAGAAAGCTACAATACTAATAGGTGTTTTCTGCATTGATTGTCATCGGTTTTCACGCCTACGTTAGCAGACCATTGTGCAGTCTAGCGCTACTTCATTTCAGGATGCACGACCTATTTATCTGTTTTGTTGGAGCACACTCCCTCAGTGAGAATTTGGTCATTTTGATAGTAAAATTGAATGACATTTAAAGAGATACTCCACCTGAAAATTTTAATTCTGTGAAGAATTACTCAACCTCAAGTTGTTGCACACCTGTATACATTCATTTGATCTGTGTTAGCGATTTTCAGTTCTGGGACATTACTGGGCTACCATATAAAATAAATTGCAAACAATATTTCAATAAAAAAATTAACAAAGGTCCTCTTTGATACCATCAAATCTTTCAAGTGAATGCAAAACCATATGCAAAAAAAATGCATCTCTTTCATTTGTTAAAAAAACTGCGTTTGCATGTTTATTGCGCCTGTAAAGGCCTCCATGTGTGAATTTGATTCCTTGCATTTATTGCAGGAATATTTCCAGTCTGAAAATACAAAATACAATTTGCATAATTATAGGAAGTAGACGCTAAAAGGCAAACAGCATGTCGGTGCGCAAGATTTGTGCTCTGTAAAATCATCCTATACATCAATGCATGTAATGTAAACCTGGTAGACAGACTTGAATTGAGCGAATTTCATCCATGCACTGTGGTCATTTCAAGCTTTATTGAGATTCTTTCAGTGGGATAAACCAAACACATCTTCAAAATCTCACCATTATCGCCACATTTGTTGCGCTCGACTACTGGAGAAGGCACATGAAATTGCACAGTGTGTCCTGCAGGACACAGACAGTATCAAACTGACGCTTTGTTAGCACAAATAAATCCACACAGGAATAGCGATATCACTTACAGTGTGGTTTTGTAGAGGTACACATAAATGTAGCGTGGATGTCGCCAAGGGACCTTTTTATTTCCAAAATTACCTTTTCACTGTGGGGCAATGCACAACAAACCCTTTTTTTCCATTCGGTGCTGAGGGAATAGTTGTCAGTAAACACTGCAGAGACATACATACAGCTTTTGCTGCAGAAATAACCTCTGCTATTTATAACATGTTCATACAAATCCAGTATGTTTACATTTACATTTAGTCATTTGGCAGACGCTTTTATCCAAAGCGACTTGCAATAAGCGATATGATATGCAAAGAGCAATAGTACAATAGGTGCTAATACAAAGGTTACTATTATGTTCATTCATGTCAGTTCATTGATCATTGACTAATGTTTAGAGATACAACTTTTGATTTGAAAAATATTACGGTACATTTAACATGAACTAAGATGACATAATCCTGTAGAAGTATTATTCATTGTTAGTCCCTGTTAACTAATGGTTACTAACACTAACTACGAACGTTATGCTCTCTCATTTCTAAGTCGCTTTGGATGAAAGCATCTTTTAAATTCATAACTGTAATGTTATGCAATTCATAACTGAATAACCTTAAAGTCTCTTAAGTTTCATTTTATACATTAATAGTACTAAAACAATGAAGATCAGTAACTGAAGGACACGTTATAGAGCTGTTTTATTTACCGTACAAACATAAATTGTGATGTTATGAATAATTGAGCCGTGCAATATAACAACCTTGAATACTGAATATTTTACTGTAAGTGATGCAAATAAAAGTTGATCCCCACCCAACAGCAATTAGCGAATCAGGACTCAGTATTCACTGCAATGCCCCTCCTCCCGCCGCTATATGACTTCAGCAAGTAACAACTTTATTCATCTACTCAGTGTTCATGCATTTTATGATTTATACTATCACATGTTACTAAATTGATCGAAAAAAAAGGTGCGTTTTGTGATCGCCTGGAAATGAGAACTCTCTTAATGGACAAATAAATCTCCACGCAAAATCAAAAGTAAATACTTGGAGCGCGGAGGTTAGGAGCGAAACGGGACGGACGAGAGCTATGAGACTCCGTCTTGCAGAGCGATGTTAATTGAAACGCTCCGGGAATGTTTGTTGAAATATGCAAAAAGACTGACAGCCATCGAACAGATCGCTGATGCAGAAATCTGAATGTACTTGTTCGCTTTCATTTGATGTTTTTTCCAATAACTCTCTCTTTGACATCTAAATTCATTTTCCTCTTTCCTCTTGCTTTCTAATGAAAAAGTAAGAAAATGAAGTTAAGGCTATTTCATATGCCTCAAGTCTGTGGTATTCCGGTTCGGCCTACGGCTCCCTCAATGTAAGTCTGAGGGAAGTTTGTAAAAGTTTTCTTTTAGACAAAAATACGATCACTTAGAAAGTAATACACAGACCGGCTAACATCCCCGCCCCTAAGCTCAGGTAATAAACAAAGGTGAGACAAAGTAGCGTCATTTGTGACAGGAACACACCAGCTTCCATCATCCCTTCAGTGGAGGGCCGAGCGATATGTGTGTGTGCTTGTGTCACCGTATGAACTTCATCCCGTCTATTTTGGAGGTGGTAATTAAACACTGTCCGCCTCTGGGACGTCATTGTCCACTGCCTCATCGGCCCCTCTGCTATAAATATATCCAGATGCCAACGGCCCCACAGGCATCTCATCAAACAAAATGCCCTCCAAACACACACACACACAATATCTGCGCTTCCTCCACACAGATGGACAGAGATACACACAACTGCATACGCACGCACAATTTAGAGGCTTGGGCTTTTCAGTCTCAATAAATGACAGCGTTCTTCCAGGAGTAATAACCTGTGAGTTGATGTGCAAGACGAGAGAAACTGCTCTCTCTCCATCAGTCTCCGAGTGGGACTTTCACAACATTTCGGTCTCAGGACGAGCCCTAAGCCGTTCTGTTTCAGCCGGGTTTCGCACCAGATCTTGATACAAAGTGGTGTAGGTTTACTGTCTGCTGTGTACGGTGATAAATATGGGATGTTTAGTATCAGCACTTCCAGATGTTGGAGAACAAAAATGCAGTAACGCATGATGGTGTCTTAGCTTGCCGCTGTGCGGGGAGCCATAAACCTCTACTGTCACTGTGAGAACATCACATTACAGCTCGCGTCACTGTACACGACAGTATTTCTGTAGCACTTTTCACAGTTTTTATTTTTTGATTTTCCATGCATGCATTTGACGCTTTTATCTAAGGTGACTTGCATTAACATTTTTACTTGGAAAAAAAAAGGAAAAAGGAAGTGTTTCAAACATCACACACATATAGGCCATTTTGTAACTTGGGAAAAAAACCTTGCACACTTCTGAGAAGTGGACATTCTAGAAAGCCATTAAGGCAAAAAACTTTCAACTTCACAGTGTTGTATTTACTGCTGGGGAAATACCCACAAGGCCTTGCAATTTAATAACTTTTGTGTTTTTGATCAAAGCTTGGTGACAGTATTGGGACGTGCTTATAATTGCTATTTACAATAAACAGATTTTTCCGCTGTGTTTTCGTATTTTCATCAGGTTTGGTTGTAAATACATTTTGGTTTTGCGAACGGTCACCATTAGAGTTATTTGGGTTTCCTTTCCTATGAACTTTGACTTTTAAAATATTTTCTCGATTCATGAACGCAGTGTGTCAAATGTATGGTTGTAATGCATATGGGAAAGAAAAGCACTTGAGTAAACATCATCATCCGTCACCCAGTTTGAAACTTGTTTCTTTGATATGGCAATACACGAGTTCACACGCATTTAAAGAGAAAGAGAAAATTCTGTCATAATTGAGTCAGATCGTTCCAAATCTGCACAAAGGTCTTTCTTCTGCTAAACACAAAGGAAGATATTTGGAAGCATGTCAGTAACCAAACAGATCTCATCCCCCATTTACTCCCATGGTATTTATTTGTCCTGCTATGGCAGTAAATGGGGGATGAGATCTGTTTGGTTGCCGATATTTTTTCAAATATCTTCCTTTGTGTTGAGCAGAACAAAGAAATTAAGACAGGTTTGGACAATGAGCAAATTATGACGCTTTTTTAATATGTGATTGTTTGTTGTTTATTAGTTCTGCACTATTCCTTATTGTAAATATCAAGCATGTCATATAAAGCGAATAGCTTGCTAGATAAAGTATTCATTTAGTCAGCATTGCATGGCCAGTTTCACAATCTGACAGAGATAAACGACATGAAACTCTTGTTAAAACCACTTCACTGCTTTTTAACCAAGGGTGTATGTGGCCACCTAGTGGCAGGAAATAAAACAACATGTTTCAGATTAGATTATGAAAACAGATTTTCAAATGAAATTTCATTTAAATTAAGAATATTTGACGTCCGGTTCAGATGGTATTTTTAAGAAAGGCGTAATTATTACAGCATTGCTATTCTTTAACACCAGTAACAGAACAATCCGTTGTTTTCCTGACACTTTCACAAAAAAACGAAGATTTTGGTTCTGTTCGATTAAAATAACATCACGGCTACATTTAGGAAAGAAAAATCACCAGTTTGTCTTAAAAACGTTTAACAAGCTACAACAGACATAAAACCCTGTTAACAATTATTCTGAAGTTCATCCGACAGCAATCCTTCTCACACCTTTGCTACTTTTAGTTTAAGTGCCAGACTGTTGAAGCAAAGAGCTACTTGATATTCACAGAAACATTCAGCACAGGTCTAGACAGCAGCTCACAAATTTCATCTTTTATATTGGGATTTATAAATATAACTGTCCATGCATAGTAATATAGTTAAAAGATTTTATGCTGGCATTTAATGACATATTTCAAACGTTCGTTCAGTAAGAGAAACCCCAAAAAGAGAAAAGGCAGGATATTCATCTATTTAGTAAACATTGTCTTTTATTTGGAAAAGTTTGTACATTCAGAGATTTACAGCTTATGTCTAAAATAAACATATCACAAACAATATACCTGCATTTCACGTGACAACTGTCATCATTTTAAGATTTCCCAGGACGTGTACATCCTACAACACAGAACTGGGTTTTAACAAAGATATATTAGACTAAACACCGACAGAATTGAGTTAAACGAGTGGTTGTGAGGGCAGACAGAGAGAAAGGGGTTCATAACTCAAATCTCCAAGTGGAAGCGCTGAGACGCGGTGATGAGAAATGTGCCGAGGTCACACAACCGCTGAATTACAGACATCCTGCCTTTACTCGCTCTGTGATTTCTGGAGGTCAGAAACATCGGCGCTTTCAGTGCAACACAGCAAATCAAATAAAAGAAAGAAGCTCATTCACACATTCATAGTCATTCTACTCATGATGAAGCTAGTTCTTGTGTCAGTCGCTCTTTCTCTTTCTGGAGTTCGATGATACTTTGTTTATTCTGTTCCAGACGGTCCTCTAGCCACTGTAGCAGCGGCCCGCTTATAGCTGACATCTGACTGCATAGGTTTTTAGTGAACACTGAACAACACACAGATACAAACTGCATAAGCGCACATGTTTACAAAAAACAGTTTCACTAATAAACAATATTTCCAAACTATACAATTCAATTGAATTTTATTTATATAGCGCTTTTCACAATGTGAATTGTTCCAAAGCAGCTTCACAGGGGAAAATAGAAACCGAAAAACACAAAAAAGGTCAAACACAAATAAATGGTGTTAATATAACAAATGAAACATTTCTAGAAAAGAATATCTAATGTCAGCATCTCCCGGTGGTTTATTTAGCATATTTGCATTAAGTGAATGCTTTGCTGAAAAGATGTGTCTTTAATCTAGATAACAAATATCTTATTAAGAAATGATACATACTACAAAATCCTTTTGTCTATTCTTTTCTTTCACTTTTGCAACTTTAGATATTATCCATGCATTACCTGATCCATTATGTATCTTTGTGATCGGATCCAGATGAGTTAAACTACAAAAAAGGAAATCGATGGAACACAGTCAGTACAAAACATCTTTAGACAATTTCCATGACTTCCAGATTAGCCAGTGGAAAAAAACGTAATTTGAGATCCCAAGAAGCAATTTCGGTATAATATAATGTGAAAGGTGGATTATTCTGGTAATGCCTCTTTACCTGTGAATTCTTCGATATGTGTCCTGTTCTTCCTGACAGAGAATTCTGGGCAGTTCCACGGCAGACTCCAGGCAAACTTTTCCAATAGCTTCATGTGGGATGACATGAATCGGGATCTCAATCCGCTCATACCTTATCGTGTGGGAGAAAAATTAGTTTTAGGCACTCTGTAACAATCCCATTTATTAGCAACAAAAAATGTCTTCATAGCTCTGACTGGGTTGTATTAAGTTTGCTATTTTGGTCACTGCATACAATAAACCCCATATTTCAAAGTATATTATTTCATACTTTTCATATTCTCAAATGAGAGAAACAGTAATAATAAAGAATGAACGTTCGTGTCCAAACTTCTGACATAATGTCGATTAGTGTAAAATAATAAAGTTACATTATTGAAGTCGAACTGATTTTAAAAGGTTTGTTAAGTTAAAGAAATACTTATCACTAAAGGGATAGTTTATCCAAAAATGAAATATCTTTGTTCCAATGAACACAGTGAAAGACATTTGGAAGAATTTTAGCGATTTTCAGTTCTGGGAAATCATCCACTACCATAGTAGGAAAAAAATCTTGTATTTTTTGTTCTGTTGAACACATAAAGAGATATTTTGAAGAATTTCAGAAAACAACGAATTCTCAGGCACCTTTGACTACTATTTTATTCTTCCTACTATGGTAGTCAATGTTGTCCCAGAACTAAAAATGACTAACATTCTTCCAAATATCTTTCATCGTGTTCATCGGAAACAAAGTAATGTATACAGGTATGAAATTACATGAGAGTGAGTAATAGATGACAGCATTTTCATTTATGGATGAACTAGTCTTTACTTACTCTGAACCTTTCTGGGCCTGGACTGATTGAAAACATGTGTAGAGAACTCTACCAGTCTAGAAACAAATAAATCACAGACAAAATCACTCCAAAGCTAGAAGACTGAGAAAAATGTGTTATTATAGGTATTACAGGCTATTTGTTGAGTCACGTCCCTGTTAACTACTGCATGACACATTATCATTAAAGAAAGCAAATGCACCTGTAAATAAATAAACATGACACTAAATGGCGATGCACTTAACGTACCTTTGTGTTCTTGTCTTCTATAAAGCATGAGAAGATGAGACCAACAAATCCCTGATCCATCATCTGGTACATTGCTTGAGTCCTAACATCTGTACAGGGCAAAAATAAATGGTTTCACATTTAAAATAAAATATGAAAAGAAAGAAAGAAATAATACGAAAAATATCCATACAAAAATAAAAATAAATGTAGGCCTAAATGAGAGAGCGTCTGCAGGAAAACACGAACCGACATGTGAGGGCCACACAGTGATGTGCGGATGAGAGTGGTACCAGCCCACAACTCTCATAGGACGTCCCGTCATCTCAGCTAACCTGTGCCTTATGTTAAGAACAAATGTTCTTCAATGTTCAGGTAAACAAGCTAATACACGCGTCGTGCCTGCTCAGATCTGCAGCTTATGACACGTGTGAATCAACTTTAAATATATATTTATATATTTATATTTAGGCATTTGGCAGACGCTTTTATCCAAAGTGCCTTACATTGCATTATCCTATACATTTAACATAGGTCTCTGCAAGCCCCTGGGGTCGAACCCACAACCTTGCGTTGTTAACGCAACGATATCCTTTATTAGTATCCATATACTAATACTAATATGTTAAGAAGAGTATCATCATATTTATCAAACAAACACATAATCCCATATATCGCATCTTATAATATCAACACTATATATGACCAGAATATGATCTTACAAAGATATCATACATATATGATATGCAGCAAATGACTGAAAGGATATCTCGGCTTCAGTAGATGCTGCTGACAGCTGCTCGGGTGAAATCTCCACTCTGTCTTTCCGCTTGTCTGACCGACGCAAAATGATGACGGAATGAATGTGAACGATGCGGTTTGTGTCCACCTACACACACAGAGCAGAGATAAAGAGTTTCATGAACACATCTGAGTTTATTCCGTGTTTTGGTTTACGCCATCAAGGTATTCATTCACCTCGCCAATGCACAATCCCATGACCTCCTCTTTCTCCGTGCTGAGAGCATGATTCATACAGACAAGAAACGCGTCGGACTCTAAATGTACCGCATTCACCGCCATGTTATTGGATGTAAGAGAATGAATAATGTTGTGCTGGGTTTGTTTGTTTGTTTGCTTATTACCGGGCAGCACTTCCGCGTCTCCTTCTTCAAAGTTTTACGGCGGTTGGCAAACAAGCTAACGGTGCACGCGTTGCCACCTACTGGTGCATTTGCGCATGTGTTCCGATTCAAAGCGCTGACATACAGTCCAGGCAAAACTCCAAAATGAAAATGCAGATATCTAAACAAAACACCAGCCTCAGAGAAATCATGGAACACCGTTTGTGACTGATATGTACACAATATTACACCAATGCATAGAGAGTGCACTCAAAACCCGCGCTATCTAGCTGATATATAAAGAGTTTAGTTCCTAAATGAGATCACTTTCGTTTTTAAAACGAGTCAAAAATCATGTTTTTTATTGTGCATTACAATTAATATCAAGTTTTGTTTAGATGTTGTTGTTTAAGGCATAAAATAACTCAAAAAATACAGCTATAAACAGACACAATAAAAGCACGATAACACAATAAAAGCATGAGTTGCGAAAGAGGAGTTATTTCATTTTGAAATCGAGCTCTTCATATGTTTGCTATATTATTGTTATTGTAGTAATATTAGTAATATAAGTTCTTCAGAATTTTTTCAGACAACGTTGCACTGGCCATGGAAAAAAGAAACCAACGAATCTCGAGATATTCCTAAAGAACTAAAAGAATGAGTTTTATTCATTCATATTTTTCCTCGATTTTGTTTTTCTCATAAGGATGCATATCAATACTTTTTGTAATGTCTTTGAGGCCAATGCGCGGCCTTTAATGTGTCGCGCACTTTGTTTCCGACCGGAAGAAATTGAGATGCACACATAAACAACACAAGCTTTTTTTCTTCATCCTAGTTGCAACCAAGATCTTGAAATAAGATGTCACACAAAGATCCTTGTCAGAAGCAGGCCTGTGAGATACAGAAATGTTTACAAGGTAGACTTAAAATAATCACGTCGTGCATGAAAAGTGACTACAGGCTGGTGTTTCCGTGAAATTCACCTGTGTGTGTGTGTTTTAACAGCCAACAAATACATCGAAAGTCGTTGTGAGGATGTGATCCGGGCCATGAAGAAGTGTTGTGAAGCGCATGCAGGGGAAAACTCTGTGTGCTGTTCTGGATTTAACAAAGACGTCAAATCTACACAGACAACAACATAGCATGCATTGATATATTGGAGGGATCTGTGGAGGCGTTCAAGGACATGTTGAATAAATATTTATCACAAATAGTGTGGATTCACTGGATTCCTCTACTCGTAAAATTGAACTTTCAAATAAATAAGAAGCTGCTTTAGATGTAATCATTTTATTAAACCCAGTAATGTTTTTTGTGAATGTTGTTCATTAGTACATACTGTACACCATAATTCATTATATATACTTGTTCCTTAATCTTGTGACCAAACTAAATTTCATGAAGTGACATTAATCACCAATGAGAAGTAAGTTAAAAGGTTCTCTTTAAGATGATATCTACACCACGGGGTTGTGTGGAAAGCCAAAATAAAAATATTGAACACAAGAAAATGACAATTTTTTCACCCTCTGTTTTTTAAGTCATGTCTCAATTAGTACAACAATGTACTTAAAGAGTGCACAAAAATATTCACTTGAGTTTGAAAATTTTAATGCATGTTGCTCTATAATACACTTTTAGTAAGTTTATATATGGAATTAAGGGTGTCAACATTTTTTTTTTTACCAAAATATATAGCAAAATGTTCAAATGCAGTTTAACAAAAGTGCAACAGGGGAACACGTACAAATGATAAAAACAATGCATGTCCAAAAAGTCATGAAAAGTACATACTAGCATGCTTAAATACATCTGATGAATAAGCTGTAATATGCCTAAACCTATTCATTAGAGCCCAGACAAAAAAGGAGTGCAAAGTGTAATACAAGCTTCAATAACACACTTCCGAAGCTGTAATCTGCTATATATGCAATTGATTGATATCCTTCATTTATAAGACATAACGGTAGTGCATCTATGAGGCCAGACCCAGCAGAAATCCACCAGCAAAGCCTCCTGTGAGAACAAAGTTCTTCTTGACAAACACCTGCACCTATAGAAAGACAAACAATGTGTCAACAAATACTAAAAGGCAACAAATCTCAATGGTCCTAAAAACAGGCTTCATTTTGCCTGTTTGTTTGGGGAGTGAAATATGACCTGTTGTTAGTTTACTCGGTTCATGTGTGTTTTCCAGCATATAATACAAAATAATGAAATCGGTGCATAAAATATATGGTGCTAAAATGTTACTTACCTCATTGAATTTTGACCTCACTTCTTTGGTTGGCTTTTCTGAATTTAGCTTCAGTTGTTTCTTGGCTTGGTTCACATCGTGCTCCACTCTTTTCCAGTCTATTGTAATGTAGCCCGTGTGATGAGCGATCTGAAAGTACAGAACAGATTCTTTTTGTAGCTTTCACCGTGTCAAATGAGAAGTGACAGTTCAAATACAGTTTTAACAGTCACCTGGAGCAGAAAGAATCCACCACCCACAGCTGATGCAGCAACCTTCCCGACTTTCTGAAACAAGTACCCTGCACACCTTAAATACAAGAAACAACCTTTTACTCATACTATGTTACATGCTTGTATGACTTTTGCAACTAAGCTCAGTACAGTGTTCTTGTTACATTTCTATGCTATCAAAACAGATGTGTCCATGTATATATAATGTACTACCAGCCAGTCACTCCTCCAATGGCCAGCTGTGTTGCAACAGAGTACTTCTCAGCCGCAGGTCCAGAGTTATTTTTGCCAAACATTTTGTTCCACCACCTTTGTTTCTTGACGTGCTCTGCCAACTCCAAAACGTCAAAGGTTTCGCCGTCTGCCGACGTATAAAGATGTGCATTCATTTATATCCCACTTTTAACTCAAGACTCAAAATATGACGTCGGTAAGTAGAACTATCGCGCAGGTCAGCAACACAAAAACAAATAGTACACAATTAGTTCCTGTAACTAGAGCACGTGTCGGCAGTTCAGAGGTCATGGGTGCTAATCCCAGGACACAGTTTAGGATTAAAGCATCTGCTAAATGCATTATTAGATATTAATCGACAAGAAATGATAACATCCGGATGACATTGATCTGGCTACCTCATGACACACTTTCTTTTTCTGTTGTGTGTTGGAACAATTCCAAACTAATAAGGTTGCTCACTTGAGATCAAGATCCGACTGGACAGTGACGGCCGTCCCTACAGGGCCTCGTGCCTCGACAATAACCTTGTCCAAAGAAGTGACCTTGTTGGACTCCAGACATAAGCCTGACACAGAAATAGCCCACACTGCATCCAACAGATGGACAACAGTATCGCTTTCAGACCCATCTGAAGTCAAGACTCCTGCAGAGTGACGATTGAGTCGGAGCTGTCACGTGATGAGCCGACCGCTTAGTGACCAGGACTTCATCTAATTGACATCCAACATGAGCTGCCTGCCACGTTATCAACACTGACAACTTATCTTTTGAACTATGCTGTAAAATGTTCGTGTATTCGCGCTTGTTTAGATCCTTCTGAAGGGTCTGGCTGAAGTTTAGATGAATGCAGTTATTGTAGTGCTGCTTCTGCACATTACCTCATAAAGGAGTGTGTGGGTAAGGTGACTCATTCACTTTATGTACTCGGATGATCTGTGAATTCGCTGGCAGCGTGAAAATGAAATGTTATTATTAGAATATGAATGGGGACATTTGACGCGTCATCTTTGTTTATAACGTTGCGCAGTTGAATAATAAAGCTTCATGACAGCGTATGAAACGCAGACGGTTATAAACGCGGAATTTAGCAGCTCGTGTTACGACAGTGTCGAGAAGATAAAATGATACGCGTCATATTGACATGTTTAAAAAGCGATGAGGGAAGAAAGCACGACGCTTACCTCTCTTGTCGGTCATTTTTCCTCGCGTTTTCTTCTACCCGGACGAGAATCCTGCGTGGACGTTTCTGTCACGTGACCGCCACGGTATGCGCCCTGCGCAGACGGACCGCTGTGTGCCATCAAAATACCGCTCTCGCGATACTTTTATATCCCGTTTTTTATTTTTGTTTAATTGCTCTTTTGTTTAATTGGCCTTTCAGTCTTCTTTCTTTTATTCTGTAGACAATTTTTATGCCGAATTTTTTGCTCGGCCATGTTAATATAATCGTTTGTATAGTTAATATTACAAGAAGCTAGATCTGCATAGGTATGTACTGTATTTATTATATGTCTGGGCCTGTTTTATATTTATACATTTTGTACAATAGAGCAAAATAATATATATGGGATGACAAAACAACTATATGCTGTATAAATAGGCTAAATCTTTTATTGTGCTTTTCTTTTGCTTTTGTTCAGCGTTTCCTCTATTGTCTATATGGACTGCATTGAGCTAATATGATTTTCATATTATTGAGATGATATGACTGAGATTCACAAGACTGTGAAATATTATATAACATAAAAGATTTTCACCACAAAGCACCTCTGATGTTTAACCTGTCCATAAATAATATTAATTATTGTATATAACTTGTTTCAGAGTAAACATTTATATTTAATAATTTTATTTAATAATGAATAAAAGGCGTTTTAAAATCGCTGTATCAATTGTGTCAATCGTTTTAAAATTTGCATTGCTGTCACATACAGCACCTGTGATATTATGAACCCATAGGGGAACAAGGGGAAACCCTTATAATACACTCCTGTCCCTAACTCATATATGACAGATCTTGACATTCATAATTACATTTCAGATTGTGCACTTCTGTCTGCAATGGAATAACTAGAGAAGTCCATAACTGAAATGATTTAAATAAATGTATTATTAAAAGGAATATTTATGTTTAATTTAAAGTGTAAGTATTATATCAAAAAATCTTTAAAACTACTGTTGAGGACGGTCACATTTATATATACTCAAATATCATTTTCGAAATGATTTAAATTAAATTTCATAACAGTAATATTATTTTTCTGCTTCTAGTACTTTTATTTTGTTTTATTTCTCTGGTTTCATATTTTTCAGTGTATGTCATTTGTAGTTTTCTTTTTCGATATTGTATGATTTCCTATTCTTGAACTGCATAAAATAGCAATCTCTTACATTTAGATGCTTAAAAGTGACAAATTAAAATTCTAGTTGATGTTTAGCTGTTTAATTGTTACAATATTTTAATGCAAAACATCACAAAACAAGACTCGCTTATACAACTTTATTGGAACGTCTTTATTTTGATATGTGTAACAAATCATGCATTATAAAACATAAAATAATAACAAAACAACAGTCCTGGCCCATGTATAAGTCAATGAAGGAATCCTTCAGGTTGAAGTGTGTGAAATCCATACTGACCCAGTAATCAGATGTAGCTGCATTTTGATATCAAACAGATTCTACACTGAGTACTGAGTGAGCAAGTGATTTCCGTTCTGTCTCTTACAGAAAAAGGGATTTAGTACAGAATCTTCCAGAATGATTGGATTTTTATTACCCACAGCATGCCCTATACGATTAAGTAACACATAAACCAAATACATAAAGTATGAATAGTTAGAAAGTCCTCCTGTAATAAAAGAATTGTCGTATATTCTTCGTTGGCTGTTCTCCTTGGCTTTCTCTTCGGCAAAAGTGAAACCGATGGTGTTTGTAAGGGGGAAAACCATGCCCTTATTATGCATGCATATCACTAGGTTATTTCCCAAAGGGTCCATGCTTGCTGGATACAAACTCTACACACAAAGTATTCTTCTTTGGTTAGTCTTAATATTTTTCCAATGCACACAGTTTCTAGCATCATCCAGAAAATGTCTTTGGTTTAGTTCATAAACGTAAATTAGTCTACCAGCAGACATTTCTGCACATGTTAACAAAGACACAATTTTACTTTTAGAAGTAACATAAAGATTCAATGACACCAAAATATACAAACAGTTTTGCGTCTTGAACATTACATGTTTTTGTTTAAAAAAGGTCCCTTAGACCATCTAGAAAGTACTTACTTCATGTTTGTGCAGCATCCATTGTTCTGTGCATGGCCAAATCTTCCTGTGCAACATCTAGGAGCTTCTCAACAGACTCGATCATGTGCCAACAAAGAGGCTGGTCTACCTGCAGCACATATACCAATTTCCACTGAACTCCTCACTTCACGCCTCACGCAAACAGTTTGTTGCTCCACATCCTTCCTCCTGCTGTAGTCTACTCTGAGTTCTTAGAATACGGAAAAAAGAGACTTCCTCGGTCGCAGAAAAGCTCCACACCTCGTTGTGTCTGCACATGGCAAGCCTTTGTGCTCCTCTGTGCCACTTTTCGAGAGATTGTTGGACTGTGCGGGTGGCCAGGGTTTATCAGCGGCCCTCAATGTATTTCCCCAGGGTCTCTCCCTTCACCTGGCTAGGAATTGTGTGTTAGTCAGCTCAGTAGGGGCAGCCCCTTTTCTTCAACAATCATCTCACCTGATGTAATGTGTGGACAACACATTTTAAATAAGTACATAAACAAACAATTGACAATGTTGTTTGTTAATATTTAGTTTTTGTTCTGTTCAAATCTCATCTGTGGTATAAAGCTATTCAAACTAGCTATTATGAAAACATTTTAAGATTTGACTTGTTAGAATATAAATCATTGTAGCAAACAATGTTTTTGCGCGTTCTTGTATTGAAAAATGCTAAGAAATATTTAAGTGGAAATCATGAATGGTGTGACTGGAATTCAAATCATATTTAATCTTTATATATAATTTTGACAACAAAAATAAAACAGAATAGATTGTATCATTGTGAATAAATAAATAAAAACACAATCTACATGTATTTATTAAAACAACAAAATAAACGAAAAGACAAATAGGAACAGAGTGTTGCATAAATTCTTTAGGAGCTTTGTGATTTCATATGGGCAAAAAAGGAATATCTGTATTTAATAAAACAGGCTAAATTAAAGAAAGAATATTTGACTGTAATGATATTTGACTCTCGTCTGTGGAACACATTTTTATTTCACTATAGAGATCGTTATTTCATTATCCCAATGAGCTTCTTAATACTATACTTTTATTTAATCAAAATGTTGTAAAAATGTCTTAGGGAAACATTGAATTCATACATGATATGGGCATACATAAGGAGACAAACATAAATTTGCTGTCAAATTTGTGTAAATTCATAGCATAGATGAAATACACGGTAAACATGACAACTGAAAAGCACTTTCTTAATTTTCTTTCCATGAAGCAAAATGTTTTGTAGAAACATTGAATTCATACATGATGAGGACAAATATTATAAGACAAACCTAAGTTTGTTCATTTATTCATATTCATAAACCCAAATACACAATAAACATGCCAACAGAAATGTATATCCCTGCTGAACAGAAAGAAAATATAGCTAGAGACAGATGTCTTTAGACGATTACATAATCCTGTCCTGTACTTATTTGACCTAATGTGGCTTTTGTACTGATGTCATAATTTTTTCTCAAATGCGATTCTAACTGTCCCCTTTAAGGCTTATATTTGCATAAACATTTTGGTGAATCATAAAGAACTCTGCCCTTTAAAATGAGGGAGGAAGTTTGCGAGTGTGGCGTACAGGAAGTGAGCGCGTTGATCATCACTACCTGTGGGCGGGGCTTTTTTTGTTTACTTGCTTATTGTTTAGGAGGTTGCCTTGGAGAAAAAGCTTAAAGACATTACACAAAAACACGGATACAAAGTCTGCCGTTCACATTATAAAGTCTGCATGTGTTGAGCGTGACGGTATAAATGCATAACTTCAAAAGATCTCAATATCTTGCTTTATCTGAACACTTGTCAGTTATCTTGGGCCATGTTAATATCTCCTATTCATGAAGTGACAACGAGAAAATGCCCGGGGAAAAATATCTTTCCCATGACACAACAGCAAAACAGTGAAATCAGTTGAATCCAAATGTTAAGACTCCGGATCAACAACTTTAATGTATGCATTTATTTATTTTCAGTCTTTCGCAGTTCGGTAGGTGCACATTTGTGGTTTCAATAAATCTATATTGAAAAGCAAAGAAAACAGTGTATTCTCCCCACCCCAGTGGAGCCGATGCCAGGAACTCAATGAAGGTCATCTTTACAGAGAAATTGACCTCCCACAACCTATGAAGACACTGTGTGTATTTGCGTTTCTTTACAAGCAAATTCACAATAAAGATGAGATAGAAAATTGTATTAAAAAAATTACTATTGCAACTACAGCATAAGTGTACAGTGAATTTGAGTTTATTTATAATATACACAAAATGCATTCAAAACAAAAATAAAGCATACGATGACTATAATTTCACCCCATTTCATGAATTTTCTAAAGTCACTTTTATAAAATGACAAAGAAATTCCAATTAAGTTAATTCCTGAGGGTTGTGTTCATAGGAGTGTTCCTTGTCTGTTGTACATAAATAAACAAATATTGAATATGTGTATTCACCATATGTACTGTATTGTCAAATATTGCATCAGTGGAAAATGTCCAGGGAGAAAGTTAATTCCATTCTATTATAACATCATTGACATTTAGTCATTTAGCAGACGCTTTCATCCAAAGCGCATTACAGAGAGTTCAGGGAGCAATAAAGCGATATGTCTACAGGACAATACTACAATAGGTGCAAAGTTACTAGTTTCACATGGCTTTACCTTTAATATGCATTGTCAGTCTTTTTCTGTCCTTACTGATGCCAGTTGATGAAATCACTGCACGTCCCTTAAATAAACAATGTGTCTCTTAAGAGGATAATGTCTAGACAATATCATCAAACAGATTGAGTAAAACTTCACAGATTTATGCAGATTCAGAGAGCATGAATGCTGACAGTGCAGGTAAAATATTGAATGATATTTTCTATATAAAGACCTGTAAATAAAAATATTCTATTAACAAACACTAAATAGGGTCAGTAAAAATATTTAAGTGCACAAGATTTACCAGTGACCATGTTGTTTGCTTTTTGGATCATGCACATGTTAGTATATGTTTTCATAATGTAAATCTTACTGTATGTGTCAGGAACAGAGTGGGTGAACGTGGTGGAAGAACCCAAGTGCAGGCAGCAAGGATGGATGAACAAGACTTAATAAATGACAACAAACAAAAGACCCACAATGGGGTGGCGGTAAATAAACAATAACAAAACACTTCCCACGTGGGGGATCAAAAAAGAACTAGACTTATACAAAACCGACGGGACACACTTGACAGGGTAATGCAAAGACAGAGCACAAGCCAACAGACATGAGGGCATTAAATAGGTAGACTAACAAAGGAGATAACAATGGGCAGGTGTGGGTAAAGACAAAAGTGGAAAGCAATACTAGGAACGAGAGGGGCGGGGCCAAATGACGAGACTGGAGAGAACACATATTATGTCCTGATTGACAATAATATGTTTCTCTCCACATAAAACACGTGGGTCTGTCATGGTTCTGCCCCAGACCAGAAAATCAAGACAAGACATGAGAAGGCAGAATCGTGACAGTATGAGTAGGTGAAAGGGTTAAGACGGGTACAGGGCAAAGATTAGAGAGAACAGAACAAAACATAACATGAAACATGGCTCAAAAATTCTGGATTCATAAAGCAATAATATTTTCCCTTATACATAGAATATAGGGTTTTAATTTGATTTCTCTAAAGTAGATAAAACTGTCAAAACAAAATAGACAATTTTTTTTCCGTACCACAAAATGCCCACAACATATTTGCACTTTGTAAATTTACATTTTTGTCAACAAATGTTGACATTAAAATTGTGATAAGTGTACAAATAATAAACATGAATCAGTACATTATAAGGTTTTATATTTACTTCGTAAAATGACATTGCTACCAATAAGAAATTGATCTTAATACAGTCACATTTGTATTACAATTCTGCATCATGTTTGCTCCCATTTGGGGTTTTTGTAGCTCAAATGTACCTTGAATGCAACGAAATTCTTTGGATTAACCAAACGCATACCTGTATCCATCTTAATTCACATTCTGGATTTGAATTGAAATTTCAAAGTCCTTGTTCATTATTTTTCATCAAGTTATTATAAGTTGTTATAATAAATCTGTGTATTCTAATCTATTTACACAGACTCTCTGCTATATAATGAAAGTAATGTGTCAGTCATTTCTGAACACAGTAACGTACATTATATTTGGCTTCGTTGCCGAACTTTGTAAATGTATTTAAGTCTAAGTCAATGAATTTCAACCAGTAGAGAAATACAATCGCCTACATATATAGAAATACAATACAAAAGAGAAAAGTGAAATTGAACTACTACATTGACCACAAGGGGTCGCCTCTTAACAAGCGATAACTTTACGTGTTTATAGTATTTCTCTGGACAAAATGTCGTCGATAAGTACAGTAGTGGCGTTTGAGTTCATATGATTTCTCATCGATACTTACCTACATGCAACAATGAACTAATTGGAAAAATGCAGTAAAACCATTGACTGCCATAGGAGAAAATGTTTTGGTTCTGTTGAAGATATTTTGAAGAATGTAGGGCAGCTAACAGTTCTGGGGCACCTTTGACTACCATTTAAATGTTTCCTGCTATGTCAGTCAATGGTGCTTCAGAACTGTTGTTCGCTAACATTAATCCAAAATATCTCTCTTTGTGTTCAACCGAACAAAGAAATGTATACATGTTTGGAACTACAAGGTGAGTAATTCATGACAGAATTTTAAAGGGGTGGTTTCCCTGCACGGGGCTTAAAACTAATCCAGACTAAAGTCAATGTTAGATTTGTCTAAATTGAAAACTGCAAACACATCAGTGCCATTGTTTTAACTTCAGTAATGTTGTTTAAACGTCCAAGTGTAGCTAACGTCTAGTCCTGTTTTAAACTAACCCCTGTGTTTACCGTCACCTCTCTCATTGGCTTTTATAGATGCAACACTTATAATAGCGACTTTAAGACGTATGTTGAAAACACATGAGAAACCCAAAGATTGAAGAATAATCCAGGAGTAACTATTAAATTCCAATATATTTCTATAGCGCGTTTCACGTGCATTTCAGACGGTTTAGGACCGAAGAGGGTAGCAAACGTTAATAATAGAAAACTCGCGCAAATAAAGTTCGTTCTCGAGTGGAAAAAGTAAGCGCGTCTTTGCGAAATGCGGGCGTGGTCACCGCGTTCGGCCAATGGCGTTTCAGGAAACGAGCTCACGCAGATCTAAGAGGAACTGACAACGGCGCATGCGCGTCGCGCTCCGTGGACTTGGGGGTGCCCGCGTGAACAGGGCGGCGTTTCTATGGTGAGAAGATCTCTAATGGGCCACATGGACCCGGATATATCTCGCCTCTGTGTCTGCTCTCAGCGCGATTAACAACGCGACGCTTCACATCCGCGAGTTACACCTGCCTGGATCGGTGCCTCACGTCTGTCGCGATAGCGTTTTAACATTTAATGTCGTGTTTGAGACGGTTTGACGCCAAACGAGGGGCTTTTGTGTAACGATCCGCTTCGGCGAAGAATACAAATTCGCGCGTTTCTTGTAATGCACCGACCGACGCCCAGTCGTGGTCATGATCGGCGTGCTTTGCATCTCTTAACCGTCGTTTGAAATCTAGACGCATCGCTGTTTTTTCTCATCGAGGTGGATCTGATGCAGCATCTCTCCGGCTGAGGTGGGCGCCTCCTGGATCATTTCATCCTGCTTGCTCTGAATACAGATTTGAAGTTAATGTTTCGCCAAGAGGTCGGCGTCCTGTCCTTCATTCCGTCTTGTTCGTACCTTTTCCAATACGAGAAGAGGAACATGTCTCGATATAACATCTACAGTCTGCTGGACTGGATGTATGGAGGGGTGGACCCCAAGTTCGAGGGCAATGGAGGGCCCGAGTGCGCAGCCTTCATCTACCCTCAGCAGAGGATTGTTGAGAGTCTGATCATTGTGTTCATCTCTGTGCTGGAGGTGCTGGTGGCCATGAAAAAGATTCGAGTCCCTAAAGATGTGGGACGCAAGGGCAGAGAAGACAGCTGGGGCAAGAACCTGTTGCTGGTGGCACTTTGCATGACTTTTGGAGTGGAGGTCGGGTTCAAGTTCGCAACAAAGACTGTGATCTACCTCCTCAACCCCTGCCATGTGGTCACGATGGTGCAAGTAAGTACGGTCTTTGTCTGATCAAAGATTTTGCTGTGTTACAGACAGTGGTGATGAAGGTGGCGTAAGACACTGTTGGGCTCTTGGGAAAAACAGTTGACTTTAGTCTGTTGCAAGTCCATTGTAAGTTGTTTATTTCGGATGTGGCATATTGGTAAATGGACTTTTCGTGGTGTCAATGGTGCAGTGGCGCGAATGTGTGTAGATGTTAAAAAGTTGTTGTTCATACTTGCCACATACCTAAGAGTGAATCTATACGTGTTACATCATTTCAGTAGCTCTTAAGTGTGTGATGTCAGCGGTTGTCAAAACACTGAGCTGTCATCCACACTCGTGCATAATATTTGTGTATTGAAAGGGTTTTGTTCTACCAACCAACATTGAGATCAATTTTTTTCAGCACGAAAAAAAGATTTTAACTCCGATTGGGGAAACAAATGCATTTTGATCTTAAGAAAAGATGCTACATGCCTAGTTCAACAGTCTTCCGTGTCTATGATTCGCCTATTTCCAGGCTTCCAGAAAAAAATCTAAGTATAAAAAAGTCGAGCCTCAAAACTTTGCAGTTACCGGTTTCATCCATGTTTAAAATGGCACAATTGCAAATGATCACTTGTGGCTTCTGTTCCTTAAATGCACAAAACTTTGAGACACTAGGGGAGTAACGGTGCGTGTATTCGTACCGAACCGTCAAAGGCAATATTCCCAATATACTCATTGTTCCTATGCCTTACTCCCTTTGAAGGGCACAGCTTTGGAGAGAATGGGGCCTAAACGTGACATTTTGAAGGCGTTGTGGCAAGAACCTGTTGCTGACTTTTGGAGTGGAGTTTTGTGCAAAATGTATATTTTTTATTTGCAAACAGTTTTTACGCTTAAGTTATGCCATTAAAACAGGAACACCGGCTGACGGACACAATGCTTCGTTGTCACATGAACACACCAGCTGAAGATAATGAGGAAATTACATGGCTTTCTTTTCCAAGTGCATTCCAAACGTCTACATAATGGGATGTTTATGCCCTGTTCACTCCGATGTCTAAACTCTGGCTCTGCCCTTCAAAGGGAGTAGTGCATAGGAATGATCATGACTTCATTTGGATTTTTTCCCAGTGACAGTTCATGATGGTTCGGTACGAATACGCCTACCTTTACACACCCCTACAGACACTTGCTAAATAATTAGAATAGGTGTAACTAGTCACTAGAATTTGTGTTGAATAGAGAGGACGGATATCCATTAGTCAGCAACGTGTTTAGTCAAATTCCTTTTAAATGTAACTTATTCAAAGGGGAAAAGCTTTCCAATATTACATCATGAATATGTTATGTTTATTTCCTTGTGAGGCACTTTGGTCGGGAATTCTTTTGATGGCAGCTGATGGATTTAAGTCGTACTGCCACCCTTCTAAGAGCTTCCTGTTAGTTTAATGTGTTTTAATGATGGAAGCGACGAAACATCTGGGGATGCATTTACAAAACATTCTTAAGCCGGGTTCAGATTTTGGGCGGTAACCGTGATAACCGTTTCTTAATTTTCTTTCCATGAATCAAAATGTTTTGTAGGAACATTGAATTCATACATAATGAGGACAAATATTATAAGACAAACCTAAGTTTGTTCATTTATTCATATTCATAAACCCAAATAACTGTAATTTCTGTGGTCGTGGCTGCTAAACGCTGGTCCGACGTCCTACAGTGAGAGAGACTGAAAGATGGCCGTTGTCAGGGTCTTGCGATCAAACACAGTCTGCGATAATTTTTGGCAGCGATTGTACGACCCACGCCTATGGAGTTGCCAATGAAAATGCAACATGAAATGACGTATTGATCAACACTACATGGCAATAAAAGTTCATTAATAATATTGCTCTCTTCCGCTGCCACCTCTTTGTTTCTTCCAGCACACATGAAATCCGCAACTACCAAAGTGTGATTCATGTTGCTGTGTTTATCAATTTGAGATATTCAAGATTCAGGAGGTATCGTCATCGTACGGCGTACATGCATGCAGTGGCTCCCCCAGGATTTTTTTTATGAGGTGGCCAAATGGGGGCAGCATAAATGTTAGGGTGGCAAAAAATACAAAAAGATTACTATGCTTAAATCTAATGTTAGACAACAGTTTGGGCACTGCCATTTATACTGAGACTATACAGTTATTACTATTTATTATTTAGAGACAAAGAAAAAAATCCACATCTCAACTGCAATTACCCTCAACAGGATGTGCTTGCTGTGTTATTGCATCTGCGCATGTGCACGTAGTCGTGGCATCGCAGGGAAAGGAGAGTGGTTGAGTTCGTATTCTACAGTACATATAACACATTTAACAAGTTTATTTCATTTTGAACGGCACTTTGTCATGTTAATGTAATGGCAAACTAATAATAATATTGTTATTATAATAAAAAATGTCTTTCTGGTTTGGGGACCAATGGGGTGGCTAGTGTTTTCTGGGGTGGCCATGGTGCACCCTTGGGGCGCCACTGAATGCATGTCGCTCCCAAGTTTATTAGATCTAGTGTGACCTGTCATGATGTTATTAGATCGTTGATATCGTACAGTCTGTAACAGGCTTTAAGGAAATTCTTTTTAACTGACTTTTTAGTCTAAATAAATTGTCCTAAATAATTAAAATTCTTAAAGGATTGTGCTTAAAATTATGAATATATTTTTTTAAATGGTTATAAAATATATTTTATAAGAACTTCTTTAAAGGTAAGTGCCCGGTTTCACAGATGTACATAGATACATCACATTTCATAACTGATTTTGTCATTTTAGGTTTAAAAAAAATAGAAAACATGTAAGAAATTCAAGGGAAATATCAAATATACCAAAAAAGGGGCGAGGCCTTCCTTGAAGAGGAAGAGATGCCGGAGTAGTGTTTGGTTATCAGAGATCGTAAACACTTGACTGAGCTGAGCGCTTAGTGACTTTCACTTTCATCACAGTACTACAGCTGGTAATAAGAATTCAGCTACACACATTCTAAGATTACCAACGGTCAAATAACAGCTTCCATGACTTTACCATCGGCTGTAAAAGCTGTCTGTGTAATACACTGATATTGTGTGTGTGTGCGCGCATACCTTTAAACACTTCTATAAAACCTCCTTTGAAGTGCTGCTTGTCAATCTGTTTACATTTATGCATTTTGCAGATGCTTTTATCCAAATCGACTTGCATTGCATTATACTATGCATTTGTTTCTAAGTTTGTGCAATCCTCTGGGATGGAACCCACGGCCTTGGCATTGCTAGTGCTGTGCTCTAACCACTTAGGTACAGGAAAGCTTTATTATTCAAAAACGAACTTAATCTAACCGGTCTGACGACTATTGTTCCGGTGTAATTTCCCTCGCCTTAGTAGGAAAAACATTTGCGATCTCTAACAAAGATTGACCTTTGCACCTTTACTTGTTCACCTCGATCGATCGGCATGTTTTTGATCAAGTGAAGCTGACGCCATTTTATTGCGAAATGTCAAAGCTTACGAATAGACGTGCACTGAGAGGGGGACAGCCCACCACAACGCATCACAGGGGAAGCTCGCTGATATGGTATGGGTGGGAAAGCTCCAAGCGGGAACCAATCATGACAGAATGGGTCAGCTTTACCAATCAGAGCGTTTCGGAAGGAGGGACTTTATAGAAACCGGAAAAAGAGGGACAGCGGTGAACAATAGACTTGAAATATAGGAATAGAAAGCGTTTTTTGAAACTAGAAACATGAACATCCGTTGTTTAACACCAAATCAAATCAAAGCTTCGAAAACGATGATTTCGCAAAGAAAGCTTTTTCTTATTGATTTCTTTTCTTTTTAATGGCAACTAATGACCCTTTTTAGTCACCCCACAGTCCATGGGATGAGGGGAACATTCATGTGAAAAAGTTGCAGTGAATGTTTTAAATCTATAAACGAATTAGGCCCCATTACATCGTACCACAAAAGGATATTGTACTTCACGTAACAGCCCCATTATGAGAAACGCAAAAAGGACATTAGAAAATAATAGTACATAGTCTGATCAAATGCTTTGAGAGACTTTGGAAAAGCTCAGCTCAGTTGATCGGATATCATTTAAAGAGCCTCTGTATGCCGTGTGTGTTTAGAATGTAGGCAGGAAGCCAAAAGATATAGGCTTATATTTTGAACAATATTTAAGCATAACTATAATATGAAAGGTGAATGGTATAAATTGGTTATGAGGTAATGATGACTCTAAACAGTTTCAACAACATTCCTAAATCACAACTATCAAGCTCGCCCTGGTTTTCATAAACATTTACATTTATTGGCTACATAATGAAAAATGTTTCCCTAATATTTGTATTAAAAGGTTTTAAGCACATTACTTTGGCAATTGCTTATTGTATTTAGAAACTATTAAAGATTATTAAATTAAAAGGTTGAAAAAGAGGAACAGTTTTCCGATACATTTCATTATATTTAAAGGGATGGTTCACCCAGAAATGAAAATGTAATTATTTACTCGCCCTCAAGTTGTTCCAAACCTGTATAAACACAAATGAAGATATTTGGAAAGAATGTCAGTAACCAGACAGATCTCATCCCCCCATTGATTCCCATATAATTCATTTTCCCTATTATGGCAGTAAATGGTGGATGAGATCTGTTTGGTCACTTACATGCTTCCAAATATCTTCCTTTGTGTTTAGCAGAACAAGGAAATGAAGACAGGTTTGGAACAATCTGAGGGAGAGTAAATTATTTAATTTGATAAATCTAAACCAGGATCTAGGATCTGAGCAAGAAAGGTTTCTGTGGCTAGCCACATTTTTATGTAGAACACTTTTTTTTCTTTTAATTAAACCATAAAATAAAATGCATAATAATAGTATATTTTTATTTACTTTAAAGCCCCAGTGAAATAAAAAATGACTATGGATTCTTATTATTTTTTTTGCAGCGTTTATAATAAATAGCTTATCAATGTGGGTCATTTTCTTTTTAATATGCATGTACCATTTGAAAACGCTCTTCCACTCTGATAAAAACAAGTTGGACAGCTTGGGCGGAGCATCTGTTAACTCCTCCCCTTCAACTAAAAGTCTGCTGCCAGTTTCAAAATGCAACGGGTGTTTTTGTACATCCAATCATTGTAGAATACCCCATCGCACTTTGACATATCACACAAATATAAAAAGCAATACCTGGATGAGCCGATCTTATTAGGTTTAGGCCTTTGTTATCTGGAAATAATAAACCTTGGAATGTCACCAATCACAATACAATATTCCAGAGAGTTGTGGAAAAAATGGTATACAAATATACAGATCTATTTCAAGACCTAGAACCTGTTCCTAGCTCTTTGTTGTTCCCTGCACACGTCAATACACATCCAGAGTTTACAACACAAACTTTCCAATATAACACGTTAAGGTACAGGGTGTTGTCTCACGCTAGCTTGGATTCTCTTTGATGTGAATGCAGTTTGCCTGAGGTGCAATGTGGCAGTTCAGGGAAGTCAGTCTTTCAGTATTTTCCTCATAACCCTGCTGTGTTGTGCTACGTAACATCAGGAAGCTTATCTCAACATGTATAATGCGTTTCAAGTCAAGGGTTTACAATTCTCACCGGATGAGTTTAGCTAATATCTGCCAGCAAAGCGATGAGACTGGTGTCTTGGAGTTTTTTAACGCTTGAAGACGTCGGGTCCTCTACTGTTTGATATATGACCCGCACAGCATCACTGAATGCGCAGGGGTTGAACACCAGGGGGCTATTCCAGAAAACAGGTTATGTGACATATCCGAGTAAGTTTAAGGGTTAGTTGGCTGATGACCTCAACTACTTATATCTTGATAACTTTCAGGGTATGTAAGTAACCACAGCAACTTACTCTCTGAAGATAACCTGCTCCGGAGCAAGTTATGTTCCAGGCCAGTTCATTTTAAGGAAATGTTAGCAAGCTTTAGGGGTTGTCTGCGCATGTGTGCGCTTTTAATGAGCGGGGCGTAGAAGCACAGATTAATATAGTATAGTTTTACAGCAATAATACAATTATATTTACAATCTCACCCATCGCAATTCAGCATTCACAACTAATTTTATTATTAATTTTATTTTTTAACCTTTTAAAATGAAATAATCTTTAAATAAAAGAATGTAAGGTGTTATTGTTGTTTGTTTTTATATTGAATACTGTATTCCCTTTAAATTAGGCTTATTTAAACATCTCCAAATATCACTGGATGAATATGCACACCATACAATTTCCAACAGTTAAAAGATGTTAATGGTGATGGATATTAACTGTAGAGCAATTGCAAACATTACTCTTGTCCACTTTTTAGGCAATATTTGATGCATTGGGTCAAAGATCGTTGGGGCATTAAGTTAGAGAGCCAGACTTGGAATCGAAGTTGCAACCTTTGAGTTTTCAGGCTGGCAGATTTATTAAAGTTGATCCCATAGCAAACTGTTCACATATTTAAATTCTTATTATTACTTTAAATCCATTTACAAAAGAATTAATAAAATTAGACTTTAAATTTTAAGGAATAGTCAGTATGAAAAACCTTATTTCTGATCCTCTCACAGTTTAGTATTGAAAGGCCTTTCTCCAAACTACAATGCACCTTTCAGGACAGGCTGTTGTCACCTCTTTTAACATTTGGAAAGCCACAGCCTTTAGCTAACCAAGTCAAACCGAAACATGAAAATTGATCTTTTTGAAATGCATTTAAATGCATATATTACATGACATGGTGGACGTGTTACTGTGGGCCTAACGTGTCATTCTCTACCTCGGTCACAGCAGACCTTCATCCTCTTATGCAAATGAACTATGGTTCGTGTGTACTGAACTGTTAAACAAGATTTTTGTAAAGATTATGACAACTGTAGCACTTTCTACAATTAAAGGAGTCTCCATTAATGTGACGACATCAGCAACCGGTTACATTGCAAAGTCCGTTTTCACAAAACCAAATAAAAGTCGTTTTTTTAAAGGTACAAATTAGAGGTTCACTATACAGCACACATAAAAAACACACATGTTAAATGAATTGTTACAAACATCCCAACAAATGTAATAAAGATAGCCATGTAGAATATATATTTTAAATTCTTTTTATAATGTTTCCATTTTATAACCGTTTCCATGGTGACTTGTGAAATCTATGATCCATCGACAATGTCTTCATGTTGTTCCTCTGAGCGGGTGTAAACTGTGGGATACTTGCCCTTCAAACGTGTTCTCGCGTTCGACCTCGCCGATAAACAGCTCCTTGTTGGGATAGATGGTAAAGCATGGGCGTGTTGTAAAGGGAGTGGGCTCCGAGCTCGCCGGATCTATCCGAACCCGGAGCACTCTACCCTGCTGAGAGCAAGTGCTCTGGGCTCGGAACCAGCTCGAGCCCAGAACACACTCAGAATTTTTTATTATTAGTTTTCTATAAATACAAATGAAGCTCACCCGTATTCTGCCCATGGACAATAAGAGCTGGTGTGATGATCCAGAAGATCCTTTTGTGCAGTATGTGGTTTCTACATCTAATGTTTTTCCTTAACCCTTCAGTTATATGCTCGGATTCAGGATGGCAGTCGTTTATCTGCTATTAAATGGCTAGAGAAAGAATTTTCCTTTGCTCAAAGCAAGGTGTTCATAATGCACCGGAGCAACCAGATGAAGATTTCCTCTCTCACAGCTCATGTTGCTCGCGGCCCAGCCCCAGGAACGGTGTGATGTCACCACAACAAGTTCTACTAAATTCTACTTGTGCTTAGACCTGTCGCAGTAACTCTGTGGTTCCAGTTGTGTCTATTAAACCGAGTCTTTCGAACAAGTTTTATTGTCAACTGGCAAATTTAATGACAGCGTTGTGGGTTTATGTAAATAATGGCCAAAAAGAAAAATGAAACAAAGCAACATCAACTGTATTATAGCTGATATGTTATGAATAGAAGTATCTTAATGTTTTATCATCCCCGTTTGTTTGATATTTTTACATATTGTGGTCTTTATTATATTATAGTGGTACTGTCACCCTTATGCGATCCCAAATGAATAATTTTGTATTAAAATACTGCAGTTGTGTATTCTAACCCCCTTTTAGATTACGTTTATAATGAGTGAATGCGTTGAAGAATATAAAATGACTGCGATTTTATATATAATTGTTCATTTTTGCTCGGCTAAAGAAATGAACATCTCGGCTGGCCCGAGGGCGAGTAAATTATGAGCGGATTGCCTGTTTTAAGTGAACTGCTCATTTCAGTTTTAGATGAAAAGAGAAAATAATGATCACATGAGGTGAATTGCAGTGTGTGCGTGTTAAGTTTTATACAAAGTTACATTGTTTAAAAAAACGTATTTTGCATTGTCAGAAAAAATAAGTGTGAACCATTTCAGTATATATTTTACAATAGTTCATGTGTTGGAACACATCATTATTTTAGAACAAGTTGAACATGACGTTTTCAAGCATCATCGGACATGTCTCATACCAGCCACATCAATGACAGTAGCCGGGTTTCCATCCAAAGTTGCGAATTTAGCTTAAGCGCAAAATTAGAATATCGCATAAAACATTTGCGAATTAGTACCGTTTCCATCCAACTAGTCAACTGTCACTTCCTATTAAACTGCCAATAAATATCAGTAAGAGATGCCACTGAATATAATACTTTTCATATATAATACTTTTACGAAACGCAATAAATACTGGGCTTTCGTGGATGCTTGCTGTTTGGGAGAAACAGTCCTGACAGTTCTAAGAGGCAATTACAGAAATACTTTGTCTTTGCTCGGACATTTAAGAATGACCATAACAACATTTCTCGTGCCGTGTAACATGATCAGCACTCCAGTAAGTCAGGTTACGCCGTCTCGTAGTGCAGTTACGCGACTTTCGGGAGGAATTTATTCGGCAGATGCGTGTCCATCTCCGGTAATTCACTTTAAGCCTTTTCCGCAAGAATGAAAAGCCACCTCTGCAACGTTAAAACTTTTTAGCGAATTAAGGGTTTTTAATTTGAAATGTAGCGTTTCCATGACTCGTTTAAACCGATTCGTATAAACTGTCCAATCACTAGCGAATATTAAAAAAACACTGAATCATTCAAAGCTCAGTAAACCAACAAGAGAACACAGGATGTAAATGAGACTGGTTCATTTAGTTGGCTATTGTGGGTTGAAAAGAATAAAAAGCTTTATTTGATTTAAAAACGTTTCTGTTTGGGTAAATAAAAGTACGGTTTTATATAACAAAAACTTAATGTAAATGACAATTATTAAGTTTGAATACGAGTTTGGTTAAGCCACTTAAAAGGCTTTTGTGTCTCTGTGTTTGTGTGTACAAGATAAGGATGGCACCACCTCCAAGTACTTGAATTAAAGAAACATTGTTTTATCTCTCTTTTATTCAGAGCGAGCGAGTGAAAGCCACAGTCATCCTGTTACGCAACATGTCAGATCCTGCTGTAGTTCACCTGACATCTGCTGACAGGATTCTGCTTCCTTCCTATCGTCGTCCAAAGCAGTGACCCCTTCCAGCACATTACTTTAACATTCATACATTATATCAGGGCTCCAGACTAACTCTTTTGACTAGGAGCACTGACTGTAGCCCCTGACTGAATTCTTTTGAAGCGCAAGCCGACAATTTAGTGTCACACCTTAAATCAGCCTGCAATGCAATTATTGACATGTTCCCCCGAAATAACGGTTTTACTGACAAATACTTTGATAATAAATAGACTTAACTCACAGAAATTACGATGTACAGTTTTATTTTCATTTCAGAGGGATATGACATTACTCAAAACCAGGGTCATACGGAATCTGCAGACTTTTTTGTTAATTCTGTGCTAAAATATTGGAAAAAAACGGTTCTGTGGAATATAAATGTAACGTATTACGTGTATTATTATGTTTTATCTTTGCTTATCTCTTTTAAAGAGTAGATAACTAGGGATTTTCAAGGTCCTGCTTTGGTTTATGGAGTGTCCAACAACTATTTTATGTACATAACGGTGTAAAAACACTATTATTTCGTAATATAAGTAGTCTCTCAAAAGATACGTTCTGCGATTTCATCCGTCTAATCCCCCCTTTCCGCTAGCCTAGTCTGATGTGATTGGTCAGATGGTCTAATCTGCTGTGATTGGTCATCCGCGAATGAGGCTCACAAGCCAGTTTGACGAGGGCACTACTTTGTTTGCGTGATTCAGAGTCGACTTCTTTTTTTCGGATTTAGAACCTTGCTCAGAAGTTGACAGCTATGTGATCGTGTCCATGTCAAAGACAACGTTAAACTTTACTTAAGCTTGCAAGAAATCAAATGTATTGCAAATTCCATAACAAAACCAATGCATACATTTTATGTATAGAAAACTGCCAGTTTGTGTATTAAGCTTGCTTTCTTCTTTCGCAGATCATCCTGCTCGCATGTCCACCTAGCAAAATGGCTATGATCATCTTTAGGTGAGTATCTGTGACAGTTTCTCAATCGCTTGCGTGATAACTCTCACTCTTTGTCACCTTTACCCTTGGCTCTTGTGGAATATAAATCCAGAGGGACAGGAGCTCTCGTGTTTGGCCTCTCGAAGCATACGAGGAATTCTGATGTGTGCTGATCACCAGATGTTTTTAAAAATAGCCCTTCGACCTGTCAGCACCTATGTCTGTGGATACTTAAGATGGTCATTACTCGACGGTGTGAGAGATCGCTCGCTTAAAGCGTTCACTTGAAACTTTAGCAAAGTAAGATGTAAGATGAACGGTGTTAAAACCGGAAAGTTGAAAATGGCTGACAATTCCTAAAACAACATCATACTTCAAAAATCAAACTACGCATTCTATCATTTAATTCTTAAAGAGACAATTGAAGATTTTCCGAAATGTGAACTTGCATACTGGGTATCGCCAATGTGTTGATAACTGATGGCGGAAGTATATGTACCAAATGTACCAGAATAGGACGTGTGCGATATAGATTTGCAGCGATATAGGTTTGTTTTAGACAGCCGTTTTGTTTGTGTGGTATGAGCTCGGCAACAAAACAATCCCGGGCGCCCATGTGAGAGAAAAGTGGTGGATGATGACATGATCCTCTCCATGATAAAGAAAACATCTTCACAACGTCCAGCACTTTCGACTACTATTGTAATTTTTCTACTATGGTAGTCAATGGGGTCCAAGAACTGTTTGGTTACGTTACAAGCATTTGTCCAAATATATTTCTCTGTGTTCAACCAAACAAAGAAATGTATACAGATCTGGAACATCTAGAGAGTGAGACCATCTTTTTTTTGGTGAACTGTCCCTTTAAAGCCCAGGGTTTAAGAGACTGGAAAGGCGACATAAGGGTTGAGGTTCATTCCTTCAAGTGTAGTTGTGTTATCCCTTTGAACAAAAGCACTTGGCTTGATGTTGCTCCATGCTATGGGCTCTGACATTAAAATTCAATCCATGAATCGTTGGGGTTGTTATGGTCCTGAAGCACGCTGAAGCAAGGTTGCATGTTCTGATATAGTTGTTCCCTGAGAGGTAATGAGCTTTCATTAATATAATGCCCTTGAGCAAAGCACTTAACCCCGGTTTGCTCTGTGTGGTCCACAAACAATGTGGTGTGTGTTATGTAAATGACATAAAAAGACTCAAGTTGACTAACGCCTCTGCACAGGGGTCATTCTTATGTTTGAGGTCGTGGACGTTTGACATCGGTCACAGGAATGTATAGTGCTAGTATCTGGTTTTGCAGAAAGTTTATTTAATGAATGGTGACTTGTAAAGCACCAGTCAGATGGACTGGAGTGTAATTCTTTCTGTGGCCTTACTGGTTAGTGACGCTAACGTGGTGATATCATGATACTAGAAAGGTAGAACCACGGTACTTGTCGCTAATATGTGCTTTCATTATAGAGATGGTTCTCCTAAAATATAAAAGATTTTGTCATTTTCATTTACCCCCATGTTATTTGAAAACCGTTGACTTTCTTTTCTGTGAAACCCAGAAGAATATGTTTTGAGAGATGTCTTGGCGTTTTGTGTCTATACAGTGGAAGTCAATGGGGACCAATGTGTTCTGCAGAAAAAAAAAGTAATATAGATTTGTTACTTGGTCTTATGGAGGCGACTGCTTTAACAGAACCATGTTAATTTTCCATTTTGACTTTTCATAATAAGAAACATTGTTGTGCTAAATTCCTCGCAGGACTATGAGTTCTGTGAGACATATTTTACCGGTGATTCTCGCAAATGAGAATCAATAATAAATGACCTCAGATGACAGTCCATCAAAATGGATTGTGTGAGCTTGAATCCAGCCCATGTGTTTCCTACTTTGCCATTGGATGAATTCGCTTCCTTCGTGATCGATCTTTGTTTTCTGTATATATTTTAAAGTAAACTAGCTGAAAGACCAGCGTTGACATTAGCATGCGAGCGGTGGTGACTTCAGATGTCTGCAAGTTAGCATTTCTAGTGAGTGCTAATGAGGGGCTGTGAACACAGTAATGGTCTTGTTGCGTCGGGATACAGGGGTATTTGTCCTTCAATCTGTTTTTCAGCCTGGTTTGTGAAAGTGTTCATGACCAGCATGTTGGAACAGGCCTGAAGTGAACTCCAGAGATGATGTTGCCCCTACGCAGATTCCCGGCATCATTTTCAAGTGATTCGTTTATATAAATATATGTTGAATATACTGTTTACATCCAATATATTTATGTTATGTTTAATAAATACAGGATTGTAAACGATACAATAAAGAAGACAGTAGATTACTGTTTTCAGAAGCATGGGAGAGGGGTCACACAAATTCAGATTCATTGGAAAGTTTATGGAGTCATATGGACGACTATGACAACATTTTAAAGTTTGCTGCTTTTGTGTCATGAGCTGTCCCTTCATTATGAAAGATCACACCCTAAATATTTACGTATATATGGTAGAATTAATATATTTTCTATATTATGTTTTTTAATAAAATATTCCTATTCCTTTGTGGAATTGATTTATTCCAGTGATCCTGTGTTGTTATTTGTACAGGAACGTCTATTTTAAAACGTAATATTGCGTTGAGTTTTCTGCCATGATTTTGACCTTTTCTTCTGTTTTGAAGGCTTCAGGTTCACATGCTGAATGGGGCTCTTCTAGCGCTTCTCTTTCCAGTTGTCAACACCAGACTGGTGAGTGCATGCTTAAAATAAATTGTCATAATATGTTGAAATAACTACTTTAAAGTATGCGAGGACAGTGTGATTGACATCCTTTCGTGGACCTTCTTAAAGGGATAGTTCACCCAAAATTGAAATTCCGTCATCATTGACCACCCCTCCCTCTTTGCGTTGGACTGCATTTTCAACCATGGACCCGCACGTAGCATATTGAGAAAATGTCCCGCATTTTCATCATCCCTTTTGGTTTTTAATTAACCCGAGACGCTTGTTTGCGCCATTTGTTTATTTAAATATTTAACAGTGAAAAAGCAGCAGCCCGGGGCACCAGTGTCCAACAAGCTCATATTAACACAACAATTTTTTAAAGCCTGACTTTTATCCAGTGTATGAGAAGAGGCAGAGATTCAGTCATCAAGAGGCAGCGACGTTCATCTCTTGTCAACTTGCTGAAAAAGACACAAAAACATTATAAACTGTGGGATTTTGAAACTGTGTTTAGCCTATAGTTTGTGGTTAGCGTATTAAAATAAAAATGATTTGCTAATAATGAAATGCATTATTTAACAATAACTTGAAAAATGATTTGTTTGTTTTGTAATCCTTAGTTTTCTATGATAACTCCGCGTCTGATCTGTGCACAAAATTTAAGGAGACAGTTAACCTGAAAGGGCTTGTTCATCCAAAAATGCTGTCATCATTTACCCACTTGTGTAATTTCATACCTGTATACATTACTTCGTTCTGATGAACACGAAGAAAGATATTTTCAGGTCCAGGACATCATTGACTACCATAGCAGGAAGAATTAAATGGTAGTTAAAGGAGCCCGAGAATTCTTTGTTCCCTTCAGTCGGTCTCTCGACCTTGTGTTGAGAGACAGACCGGGGTTTGACAGGGCTCTAGACTAACTTTTTGCACTGGTTGCACTGGTGCGCCAAACATTTTTTCTTAGGTGCACCAGCACAAAATTTAGGTGCACTCAAATTTTCGACCGGATCCCATTTAACACCGCAGTTTTACAAGTTCACGTTTTTTAAATCGCTGTCCACAAGGCGATATTGATTTGTTAATGATTAACTAACAATCTGGTAAAAATTAAGTTGTTTATTTGAAGTAAAATTCAACAAGAAAGGTAACTTACTGAAAAAGTATGCTTCACTGAACTGAAATATAAATTTACAACATCTGCGTCTTACGTTACCATGATTACGATGTGTTTATGTGGTTGCCAATCCAAAATAATAGTTTTTACATGACCATAAATTATTTTGGTTACATGTGGAATAAAGTATTTTTATCGACTGCATATCTTCAGTTTCCTCCAAACTCCATTTTGCGATTCATTGCTGTATCATGTCTATTTACCTTACCGTGATTCGATCTGAGATCAGAAGTATTGTCAAAGACGGTTTGTGTCGTTTTTTTTATTAAAATCTGATAATACTAGTTAACTTTAAATGTAGTAATTGATTAGTATGGGTCTATATAGGCTAATATATCTATCCATTTAATCTAAATTAGTAAAATAATCCCTTCGATGGCGTTTACAGAAGCCAATTAGTAACATAACACGTATCTCTAACTAGACTATATTAATTTACACGAAGAAAGAACTACAAAGTCAGCGGAAACATTACAGTATTTCAAACTGACTTGACAGAACGCATAGTGAAATGAGACCAGGTGGACAGCAGCGAAGTAAATTGAGTATTGTATTTAATTTAACAGTAAAAAATATAAACAAAGTAAAACAAAGCTGCGCAAGCGTGGAACAGATCGTGCAGTGTCGTAAATCATCGCACAACAAAATCATCATTTGCGCATCATTTGAGCGGTCTCTACAATGTCGTTGTGCGCATGCCCGGACGGATCGTGTACTGACATACGGACTGTTCGCAACATGCACAGACGTATTTATTTTCAACGTATCTGCAATGACTCCTATAAATTGGGCGCGCGACATCATTGCTGTACGTCGGGTTTATGTTCAAGCCGTTTTTCTTCATAAGAATTATTTCGGACTTGAACTTGGAATTCAGAACTCATTGAGAATTTAGGTCGCATGTGCGACCATATCAGTCGCACTCTAGAGCCCTGTTTGATCTTGAGAACCTATCTACTGATTCCACTGGAAGATTACGTCACGCAGTAGCGCTCCCTTGTGACTCGCTAGTCTAGTCAGTGTCCCTCCGCTTGAGGTCGTGATACGGCTCAGTGCCGTGGTGTGTAGAGAGAGGTCCCCAGTCTGTCTCTCAACACAACATCGATGGAGGGAACGAGACGTTGTGTCTTCATGCCAAAGCGTTTCGACCGGTAGACACCTCTCAGGTTGCTCGGCCCAAAGGGGTAATGAATGACCGCTGCCATCTTACTTTTATACCCGTATGTACGGGGCGGAGACTGACATGCGTGTGCCATTCGCCAAAGCCCAGATATTTTTTGTGAACTATCCCTTTAAGAGTGTTTTACGTTTTCACATCAATAGCAAACACCCTATTGTAATCAAAAACATAAAAAAAGTAATACTTGCATTACCAACTACTGTTGCATATGTATTAGGGGTTTTATCAATATGGATCGATACATAGATATGTCATATATTTACACTTTGTAAGTGATATTACTATTGTAAACTATAATTTATGTTTTTAGTCTTTCTGTGAGGATGTACATGTACAATAATGCCATGCATTTTATTCTTTATGTATGCTATATACTTATACTGTATGTAATATCTGTGCATTTCTACTTTTTGACAGTGAGGTATCGCCAAATGTTGTATTATAAGAGAATGGATTTTGATATAGTGACTAAACTATTTACACTCCTCATTAGTTATCTCTTTAAAAAAAGATTGCTCTAAAACACACAAATGTAAAATGTTTTACTTAACAGTTACTAAACATCAAGCTATTGAGAGGCTTATCCTCCCTTATCAGCCGTGTAGCTGTTAACTCCGTGGTGTTCCCTTCACTTATCAGTTCAGTTAGTACTGTTGAAGCAGATATAAATGTGCTAAATATAAAACAAACAGCAAGTATATAAAGCGGTTGTTTTGGCGTCTCCATTATTTATTTAACACAAAATCATAAAATGAAACTCATTTGTTTAATAGAATAACACAAGTGAGAGCGTTCATTAAAAACTTCAGTATTATGTCCTAACACCATCAGAATTTAGCTTTTGTAAGTGTGTAAATGACCAATGAAGGCGTCACAGAGCAGAAATAACTGATGGGGATGGTTCCTCTTTTAGGTTTCACACTGTTAGTCAGTGTGAAATTGAGGGATGTTTCCACACACAACAGAAAGCCACTTATAAGGAAACAGTGCTGTTATGGGTCATTCACAGAACTAACTTTATAATGCGACGGATCACTGAGAACACAATGTTTGCTTTCCTTACAACATCACAAAAATGTATTTGGTTTGGTTTAAAGTCACCAGGAAATCAAACAGGAAAATTTGATGCGTTTCACACAGTGTTGCAGTGATTTTTATTAATGATTTATCCGTGGACACCATTATAGGTTTTTTATTCATTTGCACTGGTAATCTTTAATCAAAAACATTAAGCTCCTCTCGACAACAACAATGACGTAAGCAACAAAAAAGGCATTTTTAGCCCTCCCCTCCAGGCCCAACTCACAACAAACCAATCAAAAAGGGAAGGGCAACATAAAGCCCCGCCCTACATTCTTTTCTAATTTCAGAAGCCGTTACACTCGGCTATACGTCACAATACGTAAAAGTAAATCGCAACTTCTGTTTCATGGTGACTTTAAACAGGCTGAAATTCCAAGTACCTTTACAAACCAAAATAAGTTTTATCATCCATACAGATTTAAAGGGGTCATACGGCACACATACGTGTTTGGTATGTCCCATGCATGTATTAGACACGTTCAATTGCAAAAATGAATTGTCGGAACAAAACTTGACTAAGACCGCCCAAATGTATACGAGAGTAAGGTGGGCGTACCTGTCAGTACACTTGCTTTGGAACCTGATGTTCCGAATATGGTAAGATGCATTACATTTCCGTCACATGATCACTACGCACTGGTTAACTGGCCAATCACAGCACTACTCACCGTTTCAGAAAAGCGGGGCAATATACAAACATGCACGGTATGTGGAAAAAAACTGCGTTTTCGAACCTTTCGCATTCCATCTAAAACAAATGATAATATTCATTTTGGCCGCGTCCTATGACCCCTTTAATACAATTCATTTATTAGACGAAACCGACATCAGGAACAAGGTACTTTTGAGTTAGATTTGATACCATGACTTTGACACTCATCATCATTTATAAAAATAGGGCTTTTAATAGATAATAATCATTTTGTCAATATTGTATTACATAAATACATACATATGAAATGTATCTGGTGACACGCATCCAATCACTCTACAAGCATACAGAAAACATCATCGACCCATACAAGAGACCAGGAAACTATTTCAAAACAATAGACATTCAAAACAAAGAAAATGATCTCTAAGTCATTCTAAAACATGACGTTAAAACCACCTGACACTAGATATTCAAGAGCAGGGCAGGCAAAGAGCATTGTTGTATTGTCACATTGACCTTGTAAAGCTGGTATGTGCAACTTCGCCCTTTAGCTCTAACCCTTAAGCATTTACATAGTTGGGTGTGCGGTGTCCGAGCTGTTGAATTCCATTGTACTATTTTGTATGTTAATACATAGCTTAAGCAATGCATTAGATAAACTTGTGGCTCTTTGTAGGATAATAGTTTAAAATTCAGGCTCAATTTTGATCTAAAACTATCCAGATTATTTTCATTCCTTGGCTTTCTCCAAGCTGTCACGTGTAAATCATTTCATTTCACGGCTTGTTTTTGTGATTCGATCGTGTCTAACCGTTTTGCTATTTAGTAATTTTATAGACTTGTGGTTCTGTATAAATAAGTGTATTAGCGAGCAAAACATAATGTATTTAAAGGCACACCCATGGGACACCCTATTGGAAAGATGTGTGTTTCTGTGTACTGTATCTTTAGATATGTTTTCGGTACTTACCGCATTTCCTTCTTATCTAGTCAGCACCAAAAGGTGGTTAAACAAGCTGTTTAATGCTTATGTAAACACACACACACACACACATTTACAATACAGCTTCTCTTTTCCTAAATCATTGATAAAAACTGCAACATCTCTTTTAAATGCTACTCTAATGCTATCTTTAGTCTGTTAACGGGCATAGAAACCATGAAAAAGTTTAATACTTAGCCGAGATGCATAAATGCACACTTCCTTCCTGTAATGACTATACACCTCAAATGACACAAGTAAGATGGCTTGGGCGGAGCATCCGTTAACTCCTCCCCTTCAACTGTCAGTCTGCTGCCAGTTCCATTTAAAAATACAACGTCTGTTTTATACATCCAATTAAACCGCAGGGAAGGACGGAAGCCACACCCACTATTTTTCTCATTAAAACTTCCATTTCACTCGACAAAATACGGACATAAAAACGATCGCAACTTGCGGTTCACGGGGACTTTAACGTCTCAGGTCATCTGTCTTATTTGTTTAGATGTACACTGATGTCGTTTGCATATCTTTCAAACTGGTTCATATTTCAGATGAACAGTGATAAACTTGAATGCCTTCACACATTTGCAGGTTGTGCAAAAAAATATCCGAGCGCTGCTTGCCCGTGCAAAAGCTGCTTACAAAGTCTAATACTTGTTTAGTATGTGCAATCGCTACTGGTTCTTGTTGTCTAAGCATACTTTTTTCCTTTGCAGCTGCCTTTTGAGAAGGAGATATATTATATTCAACACTCCATGCTGTATCTTGTGCCAGTCTACCTCTTAAGAAAAGGAGGTGAGTATCAGACACAAGTCCTGGAGCTGTTACGCTCTCTTACAGAACCACATGCACCTCAATGCCTTATCGAAGAAATATTTATAATAGTATTTGTCATTTAAGAAATTCCCAAATAATTGCAATACTTGGGTGAACGTCCCTGCTGAAATGATTTTTTACATTTTTTGTACGTCATATAAAACTAAAAAGTGCCTAGTTTAACAGCAGCTGTGTGGCACACATTTAGCCAAAGTAAAACAATTGAGTTAATGCGTGTTTTTAGAGGGAAACGGCAAGCATGTAGCGACATCCAGTGTTCACAGAGGAGTACTACAGCGCCACCTCAGCATAACAATCTCTAGACACTTTTGTTTTCTGGAGTTTGTGTAGTGAAGACCGTTATTCTGTTGATAGGAAACTATATTAGATCAGTCTTGTGATTATGGGTGGATCTTCCAGTCAGCTTCAACCTATCACAAATCCCCGTCTCGGTACAAGACTGTAATTCAGCATCTCACCGTAATGGACACAGAATCCATTGAATAAAGCTTATCATATATAGCATTGAAGCATGGAACCTTCTAAATCAAGATCCTACTCGCTGCACATGTAAAAACCGACCATGTTTCTCTCTTGACAGGTGTGTATAAAGCAGAGCCGCTGGGTGACATGTGGTGGGCGCTGTTGTCCACAGGCATCCTCTTCCTTTATCACTTTGTGTTCCTACAGGGTCTTGGAATGGTAGGATGATATATTTAACACTACACCTGTGTTCAGAATCAAATCCCTGCTTGCTTGAGCATCACACATATTCCACATTCAACGTGTCGCTACGTCGTCTCGCATGACCTCACATTGCTATATAGCTGGTACACTGTGCACACCGTTTGATCATATTTTTGGGGTTTTTCCATTAAGCAATTTTTGAACCAATTTATTAGATAAAAGTATCTGCCAAATTTGATCAACATACATGAACTTGAAGCAAAGAGATACTTCGCACAAATACGAAAAGTCTGTGGTCATTTACTCGCCTTCGAGCTGTTCCATATCGGTATAATTTCTTTGTTGTGAATTGCGATGAACACAGAGAAAGATATTTGGAGGATGCTTATAACCAAACAGATTTTGACTTATAGTAGGAACTTTATCTTTTTTTTGAAGAATGTAGGACAGCAAACCGTTCTGGGACACTTGTATTTTTTTCTTCGATGGTAGTCAACAGACACTAAATCTGTCATTCATCCAGAAATCATTCTCTGCGTTCGTCAGATTTGGAGCAACTCGAAGGCGAGTAAATGATGACAGAGTTCTACGTTTTTGAGTCTTTAATGTGCATTCAAGGTTTATATTTTATTTGTGTGGGGATTCAACGTGTTACACACTACACGAATACAGAATACTGGTTGACCTAAACTGGTGGTGTATCTAGACCTGCGTTTATCAATGAAAATGCGGAACAACCGAATATATAAATATATATATATAAATATATATACGTTCAATGTGCAAATTGAATGGCAGTCACAGAACCAAGCACATGTGAGGAGGTCATGCGAAGGTCAAATACTGAAATTCCATTCTATACTACAAACATACTACGTAGTGCACAAGTAACACATTAGTATGCCGTTAGTTTACAACCCTTCCCCTTTGTGTCCTTAAAGTTCTTTATTATTGTGCCTGGTGACAGTCGGCCACAGTAAATAAATGTTGTTATGGGCTAGATTCATTTTCTATTCTTATATGTTGAGTTATTTTGACTTCAGTCCACAGAATGTGGGGTAATGGCTCATTCTCAGGATTCACAGCCTACATTTCGACGTTTGTCTCTTGCCTGAAAATGGAGCGTAATTGCTTTAAAATTCCTAAGCGTTGTTTTGACGTTCACGTGGTGACGGCAAACGTTTGCTTGACTATTGAGCCAGCGTTACTGAGGTAGATGGTGCGACTCCAGCTCTTCACACGAGCCCCCCAACCAGCTTGGTTTGAATTGGCAGCTAACACCCGTGTTCTCATAGTTCACACGTTTCGCAGAAACAGATGGTGAAGCCTGCACAAAGATGCCTCCGTTTATACAGCTACTCGGAGAGACTGAATTGTCATATCTAGTATGTCAGGTCACGATGGTTGAAAATGCATTTACGTTGATGTACTTGTGATGTTTGGGGTCTTACTCATTATGACCTTACACTGACTAACTCAATCTCCCATTTAAACTCCCACCAGCTGACGGAAGTCAATCTTAACAACATGCTGTGTCCTGCTGTCTCAGACCCCTTCTACGGGCCTTGGTACCGGGTGTGGGCGACCGGCCACCAGACCGCCCTGACGTTACTCCACGGCAAGGCTTTGACCCTCCTCACGCAGCACACCGCCCCCACGTGCCGGTATCTACTGGACATAGTGCGTCTACGCAACAAGAAGGTGGACTAAAGTCTTTTTAAATCTGCGGTGTTGGACGAAACCTCTTGGTAGCTACGTAACGTTCATGTAGAATCCCATGAATACGGAGCGGTCGCATAACATTATATTTGTCTTTCGGAATACCAGGATTTGTACAAAACCGCAGGTCACACTTGCAAGGAGGTCACAGTAGGACTCGAGGGACACAAACTTGTTCTGTTGCGGTGAACACAAAATCCGAAGTAACCTTTAGTAACTCGTCTAACAGTGAAGTGGGGCCAACCCAGTTCCTTTTACATCCGCTGTATCTCCATCACCAGCACTGTATTTCCTGTAAGTTTCGCTTGCCGATGAATCTTGCTGCCATTTTAAAAGTTGTGCATATTGTTGACGTTTTGTGGAAAAACATCTGTGTGGTGGTACTGTATGTTTGGGAGATTTCACAGGGTATATTCAAGTCCATGGTAAGTTTTTTTTTGTGTGATACAGGTGTGTAAATAGACATGTCAAAGCCATTACCTTTGGCCACGCCCACCTAGCCCTTTCTATTGGCTGAAGGTGCAACTTGATCGAGTGGCCCTCTAAGGAAACCGGCCTTTACGTGTCATGTGAATGGACTGTAAATCGGCAGTACAATATTTTTAATGCTAGTTATTATTTCTTGTAATGTTTTCAACTGATCCTGTGGTTTATAAATGATGTTCTTGATTTTACAAACAGCCAGAGTGATCATTTTATGGCTTGAGAGGAGAGAGTTTTATTTTTTAGACTAAATTTGTTTTCTTTCGTGTAGAGTTTCAGTTTTCGTAAATGTCTTTTGGCCAGTTGCCCTCAAACACGCCCCGTACTTGGTGTCATCCATCGACTGTTGCACATCAAGGAATCAGGCCCAGAAAGAAAGGCATTCTCAAGAGTCGTAAGAGCTGAATGCAGTGGTCTATTGAATTATGGAATTGCTCTCATTTCAAAGCAACTCAACTGAAAAGGAATCCTGAGACAGATAAGTCTTGATGTCATTTTGTACATGTTTTTGTGAAACGTGTACTGTATTAAAAAATCTTCAAAAACTCTCCATCCTGTGTTTTATTTAGTATCCATCAGAAATGCAACCATTAAAGCACATGACATTCAATGCTTGTTCTTTCAGATTTTTTTTATTGGATAAATGATTTCAAAGGTAATAACAATAATGTTTTAAAACTACATTATCATTGCCACAGCCATTGCTCACATACCCACAAATATCCCATCAATATGCCACCCCTCCGCCAACACATGTTTAGCTTTTTTTTTGTTTATTTAGTCATTTTTGTCTTTTTTTTGGAGCCATACTACCATAATTCATAATAAATGCCCATTTCAAGTCTTGTCACACTAACAGCAATTCAATGGAGTAAAGGGTCTACTTCTACAGGGGTTTGTGTGTGTTTTTTTTTCTTTGTTTCTTTTTTTTATGGTGATTTTCACCCATTTGTTAATTCAAAAATGTCAAGTTTCTAAAGCTAAGAGAATTCAAACTCAAAATAGAAACAATAAAACAGTGGTGGGTGTAGGGGGCTACGCCAGGCAACCCCAGCGCCCGCACCGACAGCCGTCCGTCATCGTGGGGCACATTCATAACTCTCTGCACAAAGTTCCAGTACATAGAAAACCACTAAAATAATATTAGAAACTAGGTCCAAAAGTTTTTTTTTTAAAGAATCAACTCGATGTACAAAAACAGTCAATGTGTTTACCTTTTTTTTTTACAGGTTTTGTTGTATGTTTTACAAAAAGGTCTCTTCATACAAGTTTATTGTAGATTTTACATTTATTATTTTTATCATCATCATCATTATACTTTTTTTCTATAACTATCAGTGCGATTGTATGCCAGTGCAGCTACTGGGTCCAGAGTAAAGAAAGAGGCTTTTTTTTCTCCTTAAATGGCATTTAAAAATAAGGATTAACGCATCTTTTGTACAAAGTATAACTGCTGGTCTTAGGAAAAAACACATTAAGAAACCCATAAATCTAAGAGGCACGCTATGGGGTTTTCTTCCTTTACAAAAATATATAATAACGATGAAAAACAAAATAAAAATATTTGCAACCTAGCATTACGGTCATTGATACCGCCTGAGGTCTCAAAGACAGCTACAATAAAAATTCATTGAACGTAGGTTGCTAAAAAACCTTAAACAATATTAGAAATTGTACAAAACCAAGGAAAACATACACAGAAATAAAAACATGTCTCTTGCAGGAAAGGTTTTTGGAAGGACAGGAAGGCAGGTCTGTAGAGCAGCATTTGGACATGGCTGGAGGCATCTTTGGTTCGGTTGAACACACAAAGGTGACATGGGCCTAACACATTCCAAATGACTATGGGTTTGATGGGGCGTGCGAAGCTTTTGACTTAAACGTCAGAGGTTTGAGTTTTACAGAAACGTAGTACACTTAAACAAACAAAAGACTCCAACGTGCTTTCAATATAGCCAACTTGACATTTCGCTTTCCTCGGCCCTGTGACTTCCGGTGTTACGATCGATACGTTTCTACAGCGTTCAAATGTGCGTTTACCCGACTACCGACACGTCATTCTCAATTATGGAGTATCTCAAAAGTCAGTCGATATCCCCCAAATACATTTTTAAAGTGGACTATGAGAAGGAGTAAATATTCATATTCAAGTATCAATCTGTAGTCGTACACAATCTGACAAGATAGGCCTACTGATTTGACCAGAAGCGCACCGACGAGCCTGACGACACTACTAGAAAAGCGACACGCGTTCGTTCGTCCGACAAACCAAACAACTGGTATTTGAACAGAACATCGGTAAAGTTTAGGCCGTGTTGAGGCAACAACTTCCCGTTGGTTTTACCGGTTGGTTAAACAAGATGCGGTCAAAATGGCAATGTACTCAGACACGGATGTCACTCGACGAGTTATTGTGTATAGTGCAGATCTACAAGAGATGAGATGATGCGCGTATGCCCGTGTCCCCCAGGCCATGAGGGAAGGTTGGGGGGTCAGACTCCTGACTACATGTCCTTTCAAACCTGCAGGAGATTGTTACACTGGTAGGAAAAAAGAAACACCTGTAAAACAGATCTGCATATATCGAGGATAATAATAAAGTCTGATATGAACAATGAGTCTGCATGACCAGTCGCCTTTACTGCGACCACCCCCGAATCGAGGTCCGATAGCACCATTTTATATTGTCTTTTCTCATACATCTATATAGCAGTGAAACAAGCATGCCGTGTTTTAACAGGAGACCCCCTATTCATGCAACACACGTATTGCAAAAATGTGTATACATTAGTTTTCTCACGAATGCAAGGATTTGAGTTGGTTTTGCAGCAGAACAAAATGACTCGGTTTGTGCTGTTCAGTTTTTTTAAGTGGACCACCAAATGAGCCCTGATTGGTCAACCGTAGGACGATGAAAAAACATGGGGCCGTAAAGTGGCTTTAAGTTAAAGGGTGGTTACCAAAACTAGACGCGACAAACTGCGCTTTTCATAACTGACCTACTTAGTGGTTGATGGGATGTAGTCAAACACGTCCAAAATTGTCAGAACAGGGCAGTGGAGGGCTTCGCTTAAAGAAAACGGAAAAAAATGACTGTGGTTTGGCAAACAGGTGTCCCACAGCAGCTGAAGTCGTTGTTTAAAGCCTCAGAGCAGTGTGACGCTCCCAAAACGGATCGGTTTCGCAAAAACCGAAGCCAACGGTTTAACCCTCGGGGCGACATTTCCTGGTCCGTGTAGTAAGGCAACACAACTGAAATCAGGTTTTTTATAGATTATAGTGAGCTAGACAATGACTGTGGATGGAACCCCGAAAGCCCTTAACAGTTTGCATATGAAAACAAAGACGTAAATAGTTCTCAGATGTCAAGAGACTTTCCGTTTCTCGCTTTCGAAGCTAGTCCACTGTATCCACAGACAGATGTGATGTTCGGTCTACAGCGTGAGAAAACGTTCTGATAACAGCTGTGCTGAAGGTAGGCGAACCCTTGCTCCCTCGATATCACATCTCGGTCCAGTTTGATGGACATATTTTGAGCAATGAGAGGGTTTCTTCAAATGAAATGCCTGGTGGGCATGGCAGAATGAACTAGATGTGTTTAAAGAAGCTACACCTTCCAAAAAAGAGATGAGTCACCTGTATTTGCATCAGCCATCCTCTAGATCCTAACCACCACTTAGAGGGATAGATCACCTAAAGAATGATGTCATTATCGTGTCATTTTAAACCTGCATGACTTTGCTGTCGAACACAAATAAAGATATTTTGAAATCTGTTGTCAACAATTTGGTCCTCATTGAATGGACACAAAACCACTGGGCCAATTTTTCTCAAAAGATCTAGTTTTGTGTTGTACAGAAGAATCATACACAGGTTTGAATGACAGAATTTATCATTTGGGGAGAACTATCCCTTTAAGCTTGTGGTGATCGTATGGAGATGTAAACATTGTACTTTTCATGCATGACGGGGTGACCTGCTGAGCTAATGTCGAACACACTACATGGGTCTGATTCCTCCATTATATCAGATCATTAAAAAGAAAATCAACTAATGAAGCTTGCCAAACACAGCCACGTTCCGCATGCATTAAAAGAGAGTATGGCTTTTTTGCTTGTCCCTGTCATTTGACAAAGTCTCTTACGAAGATTTTCCTCTCTGTGTGATAAAAGAAGATGCAAAAGAGTTCACATAGGACAACTGAGACAGCTTTGTGGTCACAAACCTCGCCGGCCCAACACACTGGGGAGTTTGTTAGCTACTGCCGGTTTAACTCTGATACATAGATCTGTACATGTAACACTAGAACCATCTAAAACAGCACACATTAACATGAAAAAAGAAACACTACTGGATTGTTACGTGTTGTTTTCTTTTTAGGATAGCAACACGACACAAAAAGTCAGAGTTGAATTCAATTCTGCTTTGCATTATGGGAAAATATTCTGGCGAACCCGGTTGCTAATTTCATCTAGTGGTTTTGAACTTCTGTGCACACGATACAAAAGAAGCAAACACGTGACTGACTTATCTAGCTCCTTATTGGCCAACTCAGTCGCACTGCACCCACCTTACAAGCCACAACGCAACACTTCACGGTAAAAACTAAAGAGAAAACGGAAATCACCCCCACGGAGGAAAATTGTCAAAGGAATCGCACAGAGAGGAAAGAGAATCCCTGGAACCCTGTGGTTGCCTACGTAAGACAACATCAAACTAAAGCGAAATGAGAAAAGCAAAAGTCACTTAAGCGCCGCGTATATAAAATCAGAGCAAATTCCTATCATCAAGACTACCCCGTCATCATCATGACTTATTTCCATCCACAGACTCAAAAACCTGATTAGGAAATTTGTTGGAAAAAAACAACAACTTAGTACTTGTTTATTTGCTTATTTTTTTAAAAACAAGGGGTTATATATGTTGATATATATGCTGCAAAAAACTAAATTAATACAAAGAATAAAAATGAGAAAATAAATGAATTGTTTTTTTCGCTTCAAAATCACTTAATGCTCATTTGCCACCCCGCTGCCATGCCGCCATCTGACTGTCGACATGGCAACGGAAACTATCATCATAAAATGGTACAGTAGTACAGATAGCTAGACCACGAGGGGGCGGGCTCTCCTGGGAAGAGGTCCGCGGAGAGGTCCAGTGACTGGTCATGCGGCTCGCTGTCAGGAATAATGGTTGTACGGTGGGAGAGGGTGCCCGATGCCGTTCTGGTAGTGATGATGCTGGCGGTGGGCGATGTATTCAGCGTAGCTCATTGTCAACTTTTCACTACGGTACCTAAAGCGATGGGGAAGAGGAGCAAGTGTCAGAACTGCAGTTCAATGGAAAACACACTAAGGCCCGGTTTCACAGACGAGGCTTAAGGCTAGTCCCAGACTCAAATGAATGTTTGAGCCGTCTCAACTGAAAATAACTTCCATTTCGTAAAATATGTCAGTGCCATGGTTTCGTCTAAAGATGCGCATAGGTAATGTTTCTTTCTAAAGCATTTTCTATAAAAGCCACTCCAATATGCTAGTCCAACTAAGGCATAGTCCTGGCTTCGGCTAAGCCTTGTTTGTGAAACCGGGCCTAAAACAGCAAGTGGAACATTTTGACCGCTGAGCTCCAATGGTGACTTAAAAGGGACAGTTCACCCAAAAATGTATGTTCTGCTAAACACAAAGGAAGATATTTGGAAGCATGTCAGCGACCAAACAGATCCCATCCACCATTGACTGCCATAATATTATAAAACTATGGGAGTCAACGGTGGCCAAGATCTGTTTGGTTACAAGCATTCTTTCGCATATCTTTCTCTGTGTTCATCACAGATTTGGAAAATCTTGAGGGTGAGTAATTGAAGACAGAATTTTGGGGTAACTGTCTCTCAAAGTCATTTTCTAAATTCTGATCCAATTCTAGCATTAGAACCAATAGCTTCATGAAGAGAGATATACTAAATGAAATGAAAATTGTAGAAAGCGCTATATAAATAAAGCTGACTTGACTAAACCTCAGTATAAAACATTCTAGGTCACCCTCAGTGTTTCTGATGAAGAAAGTCCTGAAGACGTGATTATTGTAATGCACCGTTGGCTGGACGCCCTGCTGTCAACATAAACTACACTTAGTGCAAAATTCAGCTGCCAGACTTCCAACTACATCCCGAGACATTGGATCATGTCAGATTATATCATCCCAACTGGTTAAGCCGAAACCTGTTTATAGACTCCGAGATCTTGACGTCACCCTGAAAACTCGACACAAACACGTCACTCCTCCCATTAAATGAATTAAGAGTTAAACATGTATAAATCTCTACTCCGCCCCCAAATGACAATTGACTTGAAAGAACGCTTGCAGACATTCATTATCCTAAAGCTTTTTTAAAAGACCCTTAAAACGATGCTTTCTGTCCTCTGGATGGTGTAGTAACAGCGTGTGGACCACAAAGCCAAACCTTGATCCCTTATCCACTAAATCAAGGGTTCCCAAACCTTTCAACCCGCCACCCCAAAAATAACAGTGCCAGGGACTCAAACCCCCACTATCCTCCGAGGTGGGTAAAGTGTACAAACATTGTGCGCAACCTCGCACATATTAGGTCTATCGCAACACGCGCATGATGACAACACAAAAGAACACAGTCTAACATAAAATTACTTTACCCATCATTTTACTAGTTGAATATAAACCGTGAACTATTACTTCGGGTCAAATTTCATCAAACTGGTGATGGATGTCCTACTAGAGGACGATGGCCTTTCAGCCTCCGGCGCTTCTCCACCTTCTCCCGCTGGCCTCCCTGCGTTGTCTTTGGTCGATGTTAACCAACGTTTCATTTTGACAAATAAAAACATCCTAAACTTAAAGCCTGAAAAGTAATCTGTGTGCACATGGGACTGTTTAGCGTGGTGCTGTAAATGGACCGAACTTAGTGCGGTTGCTAATGTGACGTAATCACCTCAGGGGTCTCTGTCGAAAGGGAGCAAATTCCAAAAGCTGATGTCGTCTTATTTGCAGGCTTGTTTTCCCCTAGACTAATATTTATTTGTTTTGTTACACTTATTGATTAGTTGGCTATTACTAAACATAAAAAAAATTATTCTGGAAATCATTTTGCGACCCCTACTTTGGGAACCCCTACACTAAATCATTGCCAGCTAGGCACTGAGAATAAGTGCCCAGTAAATCTACAGTGTTACAACCAGCCAAAGAGCTCACAGACAAATCCACAACAGACATAAGCACGCAAGAGCCCACTGAGGCTACTGCCGAGGGTTCTCTGAAATCCTTCTTAAAGTGCCTCTAGAGATTAAAACAGACCATTGCTGTGACTTGAAGATGCAAAGGATAATGAGAAATGACATTCAAAATGATCCACCGAAAAAACATCAACTATTAACATGTAATGGGTTAAAAGAGTTTGACAGGCTCACCTGGTCAACTTAATAGTCTTCCTGAAGTCATTTGTGATAGGAGCTTTGTAACCTCCCTTTCGAAGTAAGGAATCTATGGTTTGAATGTGGTCCCATCCTATGGAGAAAAGTCCCAAAAAGAGAGAATTCGATTCGTTGTTGACAGTGGAGATGACATCACAGACGTCGTTTTTCGAAAATGTCATATTTCTCACCTTGCTCCTTCGCAACCTCTGGCAGGTAGGTGGCGGTGCGCTTTGATCCTTTTTCATTAAAAAATTCTATCCTAATGCCGTGAACACCCACCTACGGATAAAAGGCAGAGATGTTTTGAGAGAACAGTCCTCTTTCTTATTTGACAGATCCTAGCACTGACACTGACATTATAATCATATGCAACAGCCTGGTGAGGGAAAAAGACAACCATCAGTCACAATTCATACGGAAGGCAGATTTATTATTCGTGCTCACAGCAGAAAAATGATAGGAAGTTAAAGAGATTGTTTACCCAAAGATGATCATTTATTCACTCTCGTGTGGTTCGAAACATTTATGTGACTTTAAACACAAAAGAAGATATTTTGAGAAATATCTCAGTGGTTTTGTGTCCATCTAATGGAATCAATGTTGTTAAGTTATCAATGCTCTTCAAAATATCTACAAAAGAAAGCCATACAGGTTTTAAAAGACACAAGGCTGACAATTTTAACAGAATTCTTGGTTGAACTATCCCTTAAAGGGCTAGTTCACCCAAAAATTTAAATTCTATACAGGTTGCTCCAAAAATGACCACAACGGATTTAATATATTTAGAAAGATGTCAGTGACCAAAAATAACTCGCTCCTCATTTACTGCAATAGTAGGGGAAATAAATATTTTAGATCTGTTTGGGATCTTGTGACATTTTTCCAAATATCTTCCTTCGTGTTTAGCAGAAATTCATCCAGGTTTGGAACAATCTGAGTAAATGAAGACAGACTTTTCATTTTTGGCGTTCACGTACGATCGCAAGGCATGTCTGGTTCCATTTAACCAATAGATTAATGGGATGTTCTCACCAGTTTTACTCACAAAAGTCACAGCACACTTCTTAAAAGGGATAGTCCATTCAAAAATTTTAAATCATTCACTCACACTCATGTCATTCGAAATCTGTATAGACCGTTTTATCGGACGCACCTGCCTTGCCCGAACTCAACTTCTGGTGTGTGGTTGGTTATAATGTAACAACTTTATATTTAATTTACATTACTATTACTATATATTTGATTGTATATAAATTATATTAAATTAAAACACTTAACAGCTGGTTTTTCGCAGAGGTCTATCGGAAGTTTGGGCCGCATAACGTTTTGTCGTTGCTGCTGAAACCATCTATATGAGGGTGAATACATTTTTGGGTTAACTGTCCCTTTAAGAGATTCATATTTGTTCATATTCAAAGCACAAACTGGTTTCGCAGTTAACTTATGAGAGGAAGAAGATTAATGTTTGGCCAATAGCATGAGGAACTCAGCACTAATAAGGAACTCCTATGGAAGCGCTTCAGACCGTTTCTGGTGGACACTTGGCCTCCAGGTTTGTGATGTGTAAACAGAGTCTCTCTCACTCAGAACCGCGTCCCTCTTGACAAAGGGGTGAAAGAATGCAGAATCTTTCAACATGACGAAGACTTTTCATTTCCAGGATCTGAACAAAAGGCATCTTTGTGAACAGATGAGGAAAGAATGCAGGAAAAGAATGCGACGGGAGACGTATCCTGTCGAACTGTCGTGGTGTTTAAGCGAGATTAAGGTTTACACTGAATTGGGTGCCAACAGTGTGTCTGTAACAACAGAACAAACAAGATCACACACACGTCATTGCTCCTCACCCAGGGCGCATTTCTGTCCATGCAGCGCTGGGTCACAGAGGACACAAAGTGTTAGCATGCGTGTTGTGTGTGTGTGCATGCGTGCGTGAACGCGCTGCAACAGAGACTCCGTGGCATGATGCCAGGCTCTGTCAGCGGGCCTTTGGTTCATTTGAATGCGAGGACGCAGCGAGTGGCTGCTCTGCTCCCTCTCTATTTTTCTCAGACAAGAGCCATTTGTAATCTGCCTGACGTCGGGCTGCGGCTGTCTGAATGTTCAGTTGAATTGCAATGTGAGGGCAGTTATTCTCACGGGAATGCCAGGAGATGTTGAAAGCGCCTAGTTTCCAAAGTTGTCTTGAGGTTTTCAGACTGAGGTGCAGTGCGAATCGCAGCACTGAGGCAGAATACGAGCTCAAAGAGATGTCCTGAAGGGGGAGTGAATGTCTTTTCTAAAGCTGTTAAAAGCAGCAAATCGATACTAAAATATATAGTGCCTGGAATCAAGTGTATTCGGTCCGAGTGTTCCGAGCTCACATATTTATATTTTGATTACGCTGAAAATGTATATTATTAGATGTGTTTTTATCATCATGTGCCCGGTGTTTTCTTCCTGAGGCAAGCATATTTGATTCCATTTTTTGCTATGAAAGTGCTGCGCTTTTGAAACCCCCAGCAGCTGGTGTTTTTATTTAATGCTCAGCGCAGAGCGCAACTCGCCATCATTTGAAAAACTGAAAACTGTAACTGAAAACCTGAAACGACTGCAAGTCACCTTTTCCGCCGACCAATCACAGTGTTGGATAAATGCTACGTCAACCAACCAGCTAAAAGTTCCAGATGTGATGATTAGCTTTTGTACAGTATTGGGACAGATTTCCTAGACCTATAGAAACAGCATATTGTTTTTTCCAACGTACAATGACCGATCCAGAAAAGTAGTCGTTTCTTTCTGGGCGTCATCAGAGAGGGACAGCCACTCCAGAGCAGAACTACATTTGCAGATTTGGATGAAAGATTATAAGGGCACATGATTTCATTATAAAGTACTGACCCCCATGAATAAATAATTTCTAAAAACAGTGCAATATGAATTGTCAGTTTTGATTTCATGGTGACACAGTGAAATAACCGAAACTTGGGAAGCAAAACTAGTGCTGTCAAATTGATTCATTGCGATTGATCGATTCCAAAATAAATGTTTTTGTATTTGTGTGTGGCATGTATATGTATATAAATGCACACACATGTGTATGTATGACAAATATTTACATATACATATATATATATATATTTACATTATGCATAAATATATGAAGAGTCTATAACAAAATGAGATCATTCAAAACAATTCTATAGTCCTGTTTTTCATTCCAATTAATATCAAACTGCAGTTGGTTTGTTTTGATTTAAGCCATAATAACTAGGAAATTACAGCCAACTAACACAATAAAACACAATAAAAGCATGAAAATAAATAAAACCAAACTCTTCATATATTACTAAGATTTCGTGTTTCTTCATTGTGTAGGATGGCATACACAAGAGGCGTTGAGAGTTTGGTCACACGTCACCTGTGTGTGTGTGTGTGTGTGTGTGTGTGTGTGTGTGTGTGTGTGTGTGTGTGTGTGTGTGTGTGTGTGTGTGTGTGTGTGTGCGTGTGCGTGCGTGCGTGCGTGCGTGTGTCAGATGACCACTCCTTCCGTCTAAATCGGAGCACCAGCTAAAGAATCTCACCTTAACAGTAAGAATGATCTATATAGATCAAACAATAAGAAAAATTATGTAAGTTGGAGGAAGTAAATCATCTGGTTTAAGGATTTCGTGAGATTCAGCTAACCTTAAGGCCGTGGTATGTTTCCCTTTTTTTACCTGTACGTGAGCATACCGGTACAGCAGAGCGCACAGCCTTGCAAAGTATATTTCCTTCGACTCGTAAGCATACACAAGGGTTATGATACATGCGCATTGCGACATATTGCAATACCTCTCCTGGCCTACAGGGGTTCATAAGTCGTCACTTTACAACATGAGCACGCCCCTTCGAGGGGCTAAACATTCAGCAAAAACACCTGATTCCTTTGTAAGTCATAGGGAAGTCGTAAGGATCACCGTCGAGTCCAGCTTGTTGTAATTTCAGCAAATAATTGCCTGTTTTTCTCCCAGTTTCTTTGTTTCTCCTATTTTACTGCCATTTTGCTGCGTGTTTTACCACTCAGGGGGGCGTGTTCACGTAGGAAAGTGACGTCAATGCATACCCTCTACAGGGCATGTTACTTGCATGTAGCCTTGTGTAGTACTTCTGACTTGAAATCGTACGGGTCACTAAGGTCCCGGTTTTATGCATTTACAATGGGGCGTTGCTCCCTGTGAAACCTCAACCTTTTAAAATAAGATATTTAAGCAAAAACATCATCAGCGACGTAAGAAATATTCTAAACATCACCAGGTACATAATCTTCAAAAGATCTGAGAAAGCAATGGCTTGTGTACAATAGCGTTTCACATTTTCTCTTCGCACATAGCTCCGTTGCAAACTTTTAACCACCGAACGAAAAACACAGAAGACTAAAGGAGACTAACCGAATCATAATGGCACTGTTTGAATTAAAGATGTTAAATACTACAGTGTTTTAATACGTGAGAGAGCACGGACCTGACGAACACATGCAAAACGTTTTTATTAAATGTTTGGATAACTATGTTGTCAAATGTAATGCCATCAGTGTCAATGCAATATCTGTCAATAAATATAGGCCAGTGTAAAAAGTGTAGTTAAAACAGAGTAAACATTTTTTTTGGCATTTATGTATTTATTTGGCATTAAATCTGCTCATTGCTATTTTAAAACTCATATTTGCACATACTTTGCGATGTGAATGAACATCGAATTAATTTAAAATCTGACGATTTTTAACGATCATTGTATGGTGTCATTTTATTGTCGTTACAATGTATGAAATGAATAATGCCCAACACAGTTTAGGAAAGCGATGGACAGCTGTAGACAACAATAAAGCGATATACATTGGGTTTATTATTCAGGAAATTAGTATACGTTAATAAAATATATTAGGTGGTGCACTTCTGCTAATTTAAGATCTGGGATAAAACCCACATTAAACCATGCTAACATCACAAACAGTATTTATTGACCGCCCTAAAAATTGAAATAATCTACCATGATCTCAGCATGTAGATTTGCTGAACACCGTTACCGGAGGAGAACGCCCAAGTAGGCCATTAAAAAAAGAGAAAGAGAAGATGGTCTGTGCGACCGCTTAACCAGCAAAGAATGAAGGATGTCGAATTCAGTCTACTGGTAAGAGCAATGAAGTGTATTAGGACGCCTTGAATATACACCCCAGGAAACCGTTGCCACCTGGTGGTTAAACTAATTACTTCAAGATATGGAATGCGCCGGTGGCGCGTGTACTATTCTGATGATGAACTTCACGGTGTGCGTACTTGTAAAAATAGGGAAGCATACCACAGCCTTTACTGTATTATGACCACAAGGAAGACACAGATGTAATAAAATAGAATTTATTCAAAAAAGACATACAAGAACTAACAACTACTAAATGGTACACAAATGCTAAAAGATGCAAGTATGCAGTATCAACGGCAACAAAGATACACATAAACTGATAGAATACACTAATGCCAAGGTCTCTGGAAAGAGGTTTGGTAAGTAATATTTATGTTGCCCTATGGGTCGTGAGAAGCCCAGTGGTCTTCCACTGGTCTGTCTGGGCTGTGATGCAGTGGGGAAGATGATGGATTCTGTTAAACAGCCTTAAACATGAAGCGCTGTGGGATGCTAATCCCCTAAAGCACCATAGGGTCCAATCTGGAGCACACAGATCAGGCCCAGCAGCTGGTGCGGAAAGGTCCTTAACAATCTGGAATGCACAGACGAAGGTACCTTGAAGTGAAGGTAAGCTCATCCTTGCTGCAGATGTATTTAGCTGTCTCACCGGACGATAGATCCAGGCTCAAAACGGCGGATAATCAGGACTTGGGCGTTACTGTTACCATCTCTATGGGAGACTCAGAAATGACTGTTACAGTCTCAGGGCAAGCCTCAGAACTTTGGTGATCTGATTCAGTTTCTAGGGGAGACTCATAAGAAAGAGTTTCTGCTGAAAAGGTACTTTTATCCTTTTTCAGATGAGGAGATTGCGAGGTTTGGAGCTCCTCCATTCCAGTGCTGTGACTGGCTGTTGATGTCAGAGAGGGCTCACTCACCATTCCTCCTCTGTATGAATCTCATATAGGATAAGGTACGACAATCAAAAGTCACTTTTTGTTACCTATGCCTATTCCGCTTCCCAAACCACTTTTGAAATACCTTTGGCATTGACCTGAATGTATAGAGTACAAACGTGACCAAACAAAAGTGATCAAAATTGCCATGCATGCATTCATGCATATGTTAATAACTCACCTGAGGTGTGAACAGTTAAATAGCACACAGCTATAATTGAGAGTGCATATGACTCTAACAAATGCAGAGTCAATATGTGATATATTGTCCATGTTGTGTATAAAAGGATGCAAAGACTTGTTCTTTGTTTAAGCCAATGCTGCGGCATCGCCAGTTTGCTACAAGCCCCATCTGGAGGTTTATGGCTTCAGGCTCTGGCCCGAATCTTAGGGTGAGAGGACATCAGGTTTGGTGATAAGGCAAAATCCTGTGGAAAAATGGTAATGTCCTCCTCTTCCCAGTGCTGTACTGAGGTCTTCCATCCTGCCCTGTAAGGGATGTCTGGCAGTTGTCCTAGCAGCCTTATCTGATGACGCGTTGAGCATTTGTTTATGTCAGCCCACCAAAATCCAGTCCCAATGTACATTTACATTGTCATTTAGCCGACACTTTTATCCAAAGCGACTTACAAAGAGTTCAGGGAGCAATAAGCGATATCGATTGTAGCAATGTAGCCAATCTTTCTCTATCTTTGACCTTGGAGAGGGCCCTGCCATAAAACTGGGGCCCTGGCATGCATTGTTGGGTGATGTTCATTTATACAACTATACACGCCACACACGCATTTATGATATCACAACAAACATTTATTTTGGAATCGATTCATCATAGATAACCGATTTGACAGCCCTAAGCAAAATCTAAACTGAAAAATACTGAGACTATTTATTTGTTCCATCAATTATGCGAATAATTGATGGAAACACAGAGCACCCGTGTTTTAATAATTGACAGCAGGAACGTTTGCACTCTTACCTCCCAGTCTAGATAATCACCAACATCCTCGAAGTTGGTGAGCAGAGACACTGAGCAGAAGAGGCGCGGCAGCTCGTCCCTCGTCATGGGGGGAAAGCGGCTGTCTTTAAGGGCACTGCGAAGGAAACGTGAACAAACTTTAGGACAAAATCACATAACGGTACCAGATGCAAACCTAGTATTACAATTTATAGTTACCCACTGTTAAAACCACAAACGTCAGATATAAAACATTAGCATCGGATCGTATTTCATTTACAAAAAACTATACTTTTAGCACTCCGTGTCTCGATCAGCTCCCTTGGTCTCGAGATCGTGTATCAGTATATCGTGTTCATGGGTCTGGGCACTGGTAAGGACCCTGGCTCCCCTTTTCTGCCTGTCTAGCAATGTTTGTTTATAGCCTAGATAACATAAAATAAGCGTTTGTCTTTTCGAAAGTTAAATGGGGTTTCATGAAGTTCATCGAGTTGCCTCCTGCTATTTCGGTTAAACATCTTCAAAACTTGCCGTCATGTGATTTCTGGTAAGGGCGCATAGGGAGCGTCGATACTCCCTGGTTATTGCTGTGCGTTGTGGGCACTTTTAGGGAACGTTTCAGTGCACTGGAAGGATTTTATGAGTGCCCTGACTACTGAACAAGGGAGCTGAGACACAGGCATAGTTTTGCACTTAATCAGAGTTTTATGCACGCGTCGGGTTTTAATTCTGAACAGACACATCTCAAACTGCACCAAAGCAGCCACAGATGGTATACAAAACAGGTGACGTCTTTTCCCTTCAGATATGATTTATGACAATCCTGGAAACTGTTATAAAGTAATAAAGGCGAAGTCATTAAGAAGTCAATTTATATAGATAATCCAAAACCTTCGGCAGTCACACGTATTTAAAATTTTCATGCGGGATGCCGAAATGAAAAGTAATTTGTAATCTTAATATATACTGTAAGAAATATGTTAACACCAATGTAACTGGGGTGTATAATTAAGCGTTGGTATAGTACGAATTTTTGAGTTTTAACTAACAATTCCCAGTTCCGATTCCATTTAAATTAAATATTGGTAAAAAAAGATTTTACCTTAATTGAATGTAGTGTTGCTGAATGTAATGTAGTAAGTCTTGTTGACTAATGCTAATCCATCGATCACACGTGCTTTAAAATTGATGTTTTTACACTATCAATATCATCCAAATAGTCTGATGAGAGCTGAGACACTTGCCCACTTCCCTAAATGAATGAAATATTAATCAAATGAAATAATGTGTTTAAATGTTATCTGTCATACATAACCATGTATATACACACTCCACAAAGTCTCTATTTTACAAATAATAATGCAGCCAGGAGAGGGTGAGATGCAGTGAGGGCTCTCCCCTGTTTTAACATTTAAAATGCATGAGAAATTGTGTTTATTTCTCTTGAAATTAACCGTACGCTAAATACAACAGCAGTCTGTTTATTTTGTGGTCCGTAGAATAAATGACACTATGAAACAAGTAGGCCTATAATGTAATTTATGTGCAAGTATTTGTGCAGTCAAACAAAGCAACGTGCACAGTTATCAAGGACACAAGGAAAACGTTGTGTTCAGCAAGACGAAGCGCTGTCTGTTGAGTGCACGTACTGTCAACGATGTGCTCGGTAATTAAAGAAGCGTTTGTGAAACAGTGGCGCAAGGCTGCTTACAATGCTTGGCCAAGCATCGCACCAGAAAATCTTTCGGAAGCAAAACGTATGTTCAAGATTCAGAATTTGGCATTTGTTACGATTAAATCGAATTAATAAAATTGAAAAACCGAAAAGTTGCTTTGTGTTGCATTTGGTAAGAAGCTTGAATGCACAGCTCATGACATCAACAACAAAAGGTGCATGAAGCATTTTCTCCTGCCTTTAAACGCTGTCAAGCCTTTGTGTCCATATGAGCATTCATTTATTTTTTGCATTTACATTATTCGCATTTCATTTTGGGGACACTGTGTTCCATTTTGGGGAACCTGTTGAGATGAGATATCCGTTGCATAAGTGACTATCAACAACACTAACTGTCCAAATTCCTTCAGAACCTTTACACGGCACAAGAGTAGCTAGACATCTGATCTACTGAGGTTTCTCCCCATAACCAAGAAGTGTCTGACAATCAAAAAAGATGACTGGCCTTGTCGGTTCCGTCCTCTCCGGCAGTGCCTTACATCACCCAGCCAAGGATCAGCTAAGATGGGTAGATAACTAAAGAAGATTTGACGGGGGGTGCAGATCCTCTGGCAGACAGACAACATGCGTTACAGGACGGGTGCTCAATTGTGGTGGTGCTTTCTCCTGAAGCAATTTCTGTCGTCCGAGCAAAGGTTCCCATGGAGGAACGAATGAAAAAATGCCTATGACAGCGCAGTGCTCCAGCTGAACGGTGAATCAGCGACTACTACACATTAATATCGCAGCCCAGCTCATTTCTGGAAGAAGGTTGATGGAGCAGAGGGTCTACTCCACGCATAGCTGCTTCAGAGATCTTTAACAGTATGTGAAAGAGAAAGGGGATGACAGAATAGAATTTAAAAACCAGGAAAGGATCGGTCCAATTGAGGAAAAAATAATGAACCGGTCAATGTCACATTGAATAAACATGTGTTAAAGACGCTCAAAAGCAGTCATTGGTAGAAGTGTTGGGCGATCGCTCTATCGCCAGACTGTGGATCGCCAATACACGATAGTATCGAGGGGCGGTGCAATTTACGCATTTATCTTCGACAAGCTGGATTTGTGGTCAAAAACAGAAGCTTACGTGGCTAGAAAATGCTCATGTGTGTCTGCAGTTAGCATTCTATCATAGTATAAGTTCAGTGCAGTTGGCAACATTGTTACTTCCCACCGCAGCATTTTAAAACGAGAGAAAGTAAACTATTGCTGTCAATATCATTAATCCAAATACGTCATTGACGCCAGCGTGCACTGTTATTACTTGTTTGCCAAACGGGAACAACTTGTGCTCTGATTTCCATTATAAAAGATGTTTCAGATTTGTATTTTCAGAGCTTTCCGACATGCCTTCACATGAAAGGCACATATTTAAATCGAGGGCTCAGTCAGCATTTAAGTGGCATTTGAGTTCTGATTCGGTCTGGTACATACCGGACATGTAGGTTTCCCAACCCTAAACAAACCCTGTAAAATTCTATGGTATTATGCCTTATGCAATATTAAAAGACAAACACAAAAGGTCAATAAAAGAAATAGCCAATTATGTGTTAATGCATCAGATCACGCTGTGCCACAATATTCTTGCTATGCCTTCAAGGCTTCAAGCGACTTACATTGCATTATACTATACATTTTTGTTTCTGAATATGTGTGTTATGCCGCGACAGTCGGTTAACACGATACACACAGTGTTTTTTAAGACGACATAGTCTTGGCGAGAGACAAAAAAAGGCATTTTATGGCAAAAAAAGTGGTATGCAGTATATGCGGTGCATGGGGGGGGGGGGGCAAAATCTTTTTATAAAACGTTATAAATAATAAAAAATGTAACGAAAAAAGAAATTAGCTAAAACATTTCAGTTTTTACTTTTGTCAAGCATTTTAAACGAGTAACAAATATAATTTATTTAATGAAGTTATTATGTTAACTCTGTGACAGTCACATGACCAAATGCATGGAGCAAAGGAACGTCCGGAGGCGCAGAACAGAACAACAAAATGAAAAACAAGTAAATTGAGAGGTAATTCATCACAAAATATATTATATATTAACGTTAATATCTCTGTTGCTTATAAAATAAATCTATGCTTGTGAATGAGCTTTATAATGAGCTAGCGTCGGGAGAGTCTGAGGAGGTAGTTAAAGCTGTTAAGTCTCCCACTATTACACGTATAACCTAGTTGTCGGGCTCTTGATTAAACGTCAGAAGCGTTACCCATACAACGCAAGCTATGCCGTTTTAAACTCAGATGCGTCTTCCCCAAAATGCGCAGTTGTGCCCCTGGCGACCACCTCCAATTTGTCTACGAAGGAAATACTCAGTTGAGAACATCTGGTGTAATCGATTTGAAAGATATAATCTTTTGCACATCCAAACATTCCACAGATGTAAATTGCAAGTTTGAGGTAACGCCAAATGATTCAGCAGACTCAATACGGTAGAGCATAAACACACCCACATGCGTAAACCAGCTGGCAGACATAAGAGAAGGTGTGATATAACATCTCAGAAAGAGAAAATCCAAGGGGAACGTCCATCTCTCTTAAGAAGAGGAGGCGGGTTTCCATTGGCAACCATTTTGTCAGTACTTAGGCGACCTGAGGTCTTCAAATGAGACTCAAGTGTGTATGATGTGTCATCAGTGCTGAATGCTTTTTTTAACGGTACCGGGTAAACTCTCAAATAAAACCGTCTCATTTTTCAAGCGTCGACCTGGTGAGTAAACTGAGAATTCTCATTTTTGGGCGAAATGCTCCTAGTAGAACTATTTTGCGCCGTTTAGTTTTTAAGACGAGAATGCGTCCTGTGTGAACAGACCCTGAGAGTGTAGTGCACTTGTGTGTTGTTAATTATGATCTCCTCTCCCCTGAGAAGCAATTAAGCTGATTAAAGCTTGACAATTCCTCCAGCGGGGTGTACACGGCAGGACAATAAAACACTGGGAATAATGTGGAAAGCACCACAGCGCTAAGTCAAGCAGGTGCTTTCTATACAGCCAACTTCCAGTAGACTTTATTTGCATAAAAAGTCCCACCTCAATGTTTGCAGAAGAAGTTATCTGGATTCCCACTAAGTCAAAAGTAACACAAAGCCTTATAATAAACTGTAGTATTCTATACTACACAATAAGAGTAGAATACCAACCTCTTAAATCAAACAAGGCGCTGTGCCATTTCATTACGCTATGAGCCAAAGGCTGAGCAGACTGTTTGAAGAGTCAAATATTTGAACAAGCACCCCCTCTTAACCATCCAGAGGAGAATATGAAGACAATGTCTCTGTTGTTAAAACAGTTCGCTTCTAGATAGCTGGCTGATAAATTCCTGGCAGCAAATTTCAGGCATCCATCCAACACACGTGTCCAAAGGGTTGAAGAGTAACGGCGGTCTTACCAAAATGGAAACATTTGCCCAAAGAAACAATGTTGCTTGACCTATAGGTGAAATATAAAGAAATTGAACCAATCACTTTACAGTCTTTACAGGTATAGTTCACCCAAAAAAATGAAAATTCTGTCATTTATTCACCCTCATGTCAGTTCATACCTGTATAAATGACTTTGTTCTGATGAACACAGTGAAAGATATTTTGAAGAATGTTAGTCATTTTCAGTTCTGCTACCATGGCAGGAAAAATGTAATGGTTGTCAAAAGGTGTCCCTGAACTGTTGTTTCCCTAAATTCTTCAAAATATCTTATTTTGTGTTTGACAAAAAAGTCCTACTTTGGTTGTCAATATTGTTCCAGAAGTGAAAATTTCTAACGTTCTTTCAAAATTCACAAAAATGTGAATAAAACCTGTGTTAAAATTCAAACCACATTTTCCACTGGTCATACGAAAGGCTATTAAAATGTTTCAATAATTATCGATATCGAATGTTATGAAATATATCGTTGATACGTTTTTCAGCTGTATCGCCCAGCCCTAGTCTGCCGGTTGCTATCCAATTTATTAAAAGACCACAAGAGTAAAACAAGAGACATTTTCATACATATTGCAAAGCGAGATGAACAGGTGCATTTCTCCATGCCGTTTGGTCATGAATCATGAATATTCTCTTCATGTGATGAATAACCAAAGCTTCAGCTTTTAACCTCTTCTGATGCACAGCCGATCCTTTAGGCCACCAAGCGAAATCAGCCTAGCAACAGCATCCTCCAATGATAAGCCGACAATTGATGAAACTCCCGATCAATGGGAACAGCTGTTCCAGATGTCTGAGTAAGAGGATTCTCGGTTTCAAGAGCCTTCCCCTTAAGTTCTTTTTTTTCATTTTTCCTGTCCACCTGGCTTCACAGAGTTTAGTCCATTTCCTTACGCCTGTGTGATAGACGACAGCGAAGGCGCCGATTCAGCCGCCACAATGAATGAAACAAAAAGCAAACACTAGAGTCTAGACCAATTTGACAATGACGCAACATAACACCACAAATGCACAATCAATTCTGCATTGTTTGCTCTCTGCCATTCATCCACACACACAAAAAAGCCCTTTCGTGTTTGTGTTTTTACGAAGTGGAAAACATGACAGGACCACTCAGTGGAGGCCTCAACAGAAGACTGCCAGAAAACATGCCCAATCGTCCCTCACGTTCTCCTCTGCTGGTATCCACACGTGATGATGTCGGGTTCACTTTATTGCTGACAGCCTCAGGAGCCTAAAATCTCAAGTGTGGACCATTGATTTCATGCTAAACTGGGGCTGTGACTATATAGCTCTATGCTATCAACCATCTAGTGTATGAATTTTAGAAGAGTGGTCCCGAATGGAATACTTTGATACTTGATTTCCCAGATGAGCGCAAACACTGAAAAAAATTACTTGTACAATTTATTCCTTAAAATCCTCGTAACAATTGTCACGAAAATGTTTTATGTAAAATTTGCTGCTATTATTCAAGTACAGTTTACTAACCGGAATAAAGTAAACTCTATTTATCAAATACATTAAGTTTAGTACACAAAAACCATGTGTCAAACTCAAACTTCTCGGTTCACGTACTTTCATATTGAAATAATCAAATGTTCTACATTACAGAGAGTCAGAAGAGACTGGTGGTCTCTGTACTAGCATTAGCACAGTTACTGTTAAATAAGTGAAATAACTCACTTCATGACTAATATTGTGCCACCCTCGGCCTAGGCACAAGCAACGCTCTTCCGAACAACGATAACAACTTAAACCCAAACTTAAAAAATAATGCCAAAGCTCTCCTAAATCTCAAAGATAAATCAAGAAAAACACAAACAATTTTTTCTTTTTACTGAAAAACACTTAAAATGATATTTAATCTTGAAAATTAATCTCCTAATACAGTCAGATGCAAAGCATGCTGGGAACTACAGATCCACTGCCAAAGTAGTTGTATCTAAAAAAATGGTTCATGTAAATAAAATAAATAAGTAAACAAAATTTGACCGATTTAAATGGGTTTAACATAATAAAATTGAGTTGAATTTACATAATTTGTTCAATTAAAATCCCTCAAACTAAATAATTAAAATCTAAACAACCAAAATAAATTGATTTTATTCCCAAGATTTCTACGTTATTTTAACAAAAATGTTTTGTTAAAAACAGGAACAATTATATTAGGTGTATTTTAATCATTTCTTTTCATTTAATCTACTAAGGCACCAAATAATTTGTTCAGTGTATGACGTCAAACGCACAGCACAATGCGTGTGAAGACAAATCTATTAGTCCATTGTACAAGTGTCCTGATTCCTCGCTTCATTTTTTCGGTTGAAAACGTGCATTATCCGGGTACTCTTATTTTTTAAGAATATTCAATGTAAACTCACTTCTCGTGCACTATTCTACGCTATTTTGTAGTATAAATAGTCTTAAGTGCGTGATTTGAGACTCGCCTTATATATGGCGAGTCACAGTAATTATACCCGTCTAGGGGAATTCTGAAATCGCGAAGGCTTTGATTCTGTGTTTTATGGACGACTCTTCCCTGAACTACTCTTTGATCAGTAGGAAAAATTGCTCGATCTAAAAATAACTAAGGCCAGACGTACCAAAGAGAATAATAGGAAATATAAAAGGCTTCAACAATTGTTCTAAATTTAAGAGAACTATAACGATATTGGCAGTGTTCCTTTTCTCTAGCTGGTGAAAGATAAAACATTGACAGCCAATCAAAATCCATTAAAATCTTAAGATCGGGTAACACGCAGTTTCTGCCAAACTCATATTAATCTTGTGTGCCTATACAGTAGTATCGCATACGTCGTATCTTCGAAGAGTATTTAGTTTGATCAAATTTATAAAGCGGAGATACAGTTGTTTGATTATTTCCGGACACAGAGGGCTGCTGGAGGCAGGCAGGGGACGGAACTACAGCACGAGAACACAATCGCATTATCCCTTCGTGTTTTTTACATTATGCACGTAACCGGCGATTGCCAACAAAACACAGACATATGACTTAGTTTGACTTGCTGGGTGCAGTTCATGTCCGGCATCTTTAAGCACTGGGACCATCAATCAGTGTCAAATAGGGGTGTGACACATCGGATCTCGCCCCCTATTTGAAACTAAGAACACAATTTCCTTACGCAATTGGCATGATGGAGTGCTAGGTTCCAAATTGCGACCATTTCAGTCTCATATGCTTCCTTAATTTAAACCTCAAACTGTATTTGGGAGCATTTTGTTGTGGTGTGACCTGTTTTCAATACTGTACCGAACACGCTAATAACTGCACAATGTTAATGTGTGCTGTGAGCTACAGTGACCGTGCCGGCCATTCAAAGACAACCTGATTTACTACTTTTTTTCTATGTAAGCACGTGCTAGAGAGACCGGTTTCAACGTTTGCGCGTGTCTCTCGCGCATGAGCACTGGTGTTTACAGTGGTTCGCGATGCCAGAAGCATTTTGGGAATCAACAACTGCGCTGACTGTACCAAAAGTACAGTATAGCAACTGCAAGTTCACATTACGTTATTTTAAATCCAACACAGGCAAACCTCTTCAATAACGGATCATCTGTCTCTTACATATTTGCAATGATATCATAAAACATGTTTATGTAGTTTTAACTGTTTCTCCGAAGGCTATGAGGGTTCAGTCAGTGGAGGAAGGAGGATTGATGTACATATTGTATATTACTGTATAATTAAATTGAAAGTTTAATTGTGTTTCATAAAGTACAAGTTGATTTTATTTTGTGTTTTTAAGGTGAATAAGAGATTCACTATTCACTTTTTGTCTCGTTCTCGTGAGATAAGCGTCTCATCACACCAATAGTTTCAAACTATCTCCAATATCCAGCGTTACATCCACCGATTATATAACATCCATCACTGAAATGCCGTGAACAAACAAACATTCAACTTTCTTTTGCCTTGGGCGTGCTTTTCCGGGAATAGGATCCCGGTTACGAAACCGGGATAAAGACTTATAAAAAACTTTCAGTAACAGGATGGAGTGCTGGGGGAGTATATCAAGCACAGAAATACAATGTCATACGATTACCATGTTAAGCATGAGGAGCCAACACGTTTAAAAGTGTAAAGAAAACAGAATGCATGAAATAGCATGTTTCCCGATCTTTAAAGAGCTCACACATTTTATATACATATACAACACTGTGAGGATAAATAAAAGAGAGATCTAACTGCAATCCGTTTAACCTGGCACATTAAACTCAACAGCCCTCACAAACTCTTTAGCTCTTTATTCTGTGGTGTTTTCATCAGTGTTCCTGCTGGACCCCGGTAATATTTAAGAGACTGATTCACAAACTCAAGCCTGAAGGTTCATAATATTGTTATGGATTATATATGCACTGCTTCAAAGGAAATAGGAGGATAGAGAATGGGAACTTGGCAGCAGACAGTGGGTTGAGTTGAGACAAGGCCCAAGCGTGTGCTCTAGTGTCTCCATCCCTGCTGAGGGAAAGATGTGGCTGCACTTCTACAGACGGATGCCTAGCATGAGAGCAAGGTCACAACTTCTCAAAGTTCACTGAGAGATGATAGAGATGTCATAGATGGTCTTTAAAGATTAGTGATCTTAAAAATAGGGCTGGGACGATATATAACGCGATGCACCCTATTTATACCTGTCTAAGGCTTTGATTCTGTGTTTTGCACACGGCTCTTCCGTGAACTACGGCTCTTTGATCAGTGCGAAGTATCGCTCAATCTAAAAATAACTACGAGATTGAGTCGTTTAGAACGTGCATTTGAAAAAGCAACACTCGTCAAACATCATCATTATAAATATACTTTATTATCATGAAAATACCTGAAAAGGTTTGAAGAACAGCGATAGAATATGACCACTGGCATTTCCTGGAACTCTCCGTGCGTCCGAAATCGCCCACTTCCATACTATATAGTAGGCGAAAATGAGTATGAGTCATGAATAGAATGTCCGAAACCTCAGTATGCAAAAACAGTAGGCGAGAAATACCCGGATGGTACACTCCTTCTGCTGAGATTTGTGAGTGTGGATCAGATGGACTCTTCTCTATTCCACTATGCAACGGGATCTAAGCAACGGTCTTTTACATTTTAAATACAAATTAAAAAAATGTTGTTTGTACCGACGCCTAAGTACAGGTTGATGTTAATACGTCAAAGAGTATACGGGTCACATGACAATAAAAAATGGCGGATACAGTACATCCGAAATCTTTTCATACTAAACATACTATATAGGACATACTGTTTTAACGGCGATAGGACAGTACTTAATTAAAATTCGTACGTACTGTCAATAGTATGCGATTTCGGACGCAGCACATGTGTGTAAATCGTACTTCTTTTGTGTCCCATATTCGGAGTTTCTGGGCGAAAGCACAATAGTAAGCAAATCTATTACTTACTCTTACATAGTAAAAGACGGACAAAATAAATTTGGGAAATTCTTTAACAGATTTCATAGGGCCCTACACAATATATCGTCCCAGCCCTACTTAAAAATACTTTCTCATATTCCAGCTTGATATGCTTGGACAAATATAAGGAACCCATATGCAGGCTCAATGGGATCTGTGCCCCGGGCCGGCCTTTCCAACAGGCAATACATGCGATTGCCTGGGGCCCCACGACCACGCGGGGGGGACCTCAAAGAGTACAAATAATTGTGCGTTTACAACAACTGCTCAGACGCGTTCAGGCAGAAATAAGTGCAACGTGCACAGGGACCTTATTGATTAACAAAGGAATCACAGAAACGGTAAGTGAAAAAACCCATAGGGATTTAATAACAGAATAAACTCTCCACACGATAATCAACAGTAAAAAGACAACAAATACAAAACATCAGTATAAATAAATACATAAAACATTACAAAATAGGCGCAGAGTAGCAACCTGCATAATGTTTATGACGCGATTGCGGAGGTGCATTAGGTGATGTCAAATATGTCTTATTGCGCATGCTTGGAGTGTTCAGGATTATGGGTAATGTAGTATCTCATAACAACATCATGTTCACGTTACATCAAGAAATTATCCTTATTTTAATTGACTAAGAGATAAATAACGAAGGACTTATTTTAGTGAGGTTGCGGTGGTAGGCTTAGGCAAACTATGGCATCAATATGGTACTTTTCAGGAGCTAAAAAGAGAAAAGCAGAGAAAGAAAAGCAAGCTCAAAATAAAGGTATGTTCTGCTTTACATTGTTTAATGCGTAAACTAATTTAAAATAAATCAGAACAATGTCCATCACCCTCTTAAATGTAACCCACATGAAAAAGTACTATCATTATTTCCTATATTAAATGGTGGTAAAATAATGTACTTATCTTTATTTAAATCTGTTTATATACAGTTGTTGCACTATAACAGTTTTGTTTGGTTTGTTTTACTAAAAAAACACTTAAAATAATGTATAAATTGTCATTTTTGTGTGTTTTATTTCACTTGTCAAATTGTGGCGCTATGAGAATTAGTGGGCCCATATTTATGGCATTGCCTGGGGCCCAACAACCCCATTAGCCGGCCCTGTCTGTGCCCACAAGAAAAAAAAATTCCCACAAAATCAGCACAGACAAAACCAAAGTTTTCATATGGGAGAAACATTGTATATGGCATTGCCTAGAGTCAAATGTTTGGCCATGTGCATTGTGAAGGTGTGAACCAAATGGCCTGTAAAATGAAATGATTGTTACACATGGAGGCCATACGAATTTCCGTAGGCCCTAATACTATCTATAAATTGTTTAAGACCATGTCTTACCAGATTGTCAGTTCAAACAGACCATACTGTATAACCTTTATATTAGGAGAGCGTGTCTCCATGCATCATATTTTCAGAACAAACTAATATTCACATTGTAATGGAGACATAGTGGTGAAAAAAGGAAAGGACTTGTCGTACCTGGTAAGGGTGTACTCCCTGAGTCCTGAGTGCAGGTTCATGGCAGAAAATGTACCTATACAACCCCTCAACCGCTTGTCCCGTCCGATTTTCCAAGTGACAAACAGTGGGCTGTTGGAAAAGAAAACAAATGATGAGCATTGTAACCATAACAGCTTAAGCGAATGACAGCGAAGTGTAATAAGAAGTGTGTACATTTTTATGCAAATATAGCGCGTACCTTTTTGTACCAATTTGAGCTAATCGCTCCGAGACGGCAACCCAATTAATCTAAAAGCCAGAGTCTATCCAGATCTCGCTACCATCATATAACAGCGAGGCTTAACATACAACACAAGGCCTACGAGCTAAATCTCTTCTAAAACAGGTGAGATTCGATTAATTTCTTGTTTAATAGGTGGAGAAAGCAAGGAAATGAAGGGAGAACACTTACACAAAATCATTAACAACATGCAGTTGAATATATGTAGTTCAGGTCTATATAAAGAACGTGTTTCGAGAATGGCACACTTGAGAAAATAAGGATATGCTTGCATAAGGTTATAGGACAAATGAGGAACATGGTTTGCATTTACAGTGTCAGAAAAGTGTCAGATTTTGGGTAACAAATGTTCAAGAACTTGCATGCAAGCTTTTATCCAGACCGACTGTGAAGACGTAAAAAAACGAATACATTGAAATTAAAGCCTGATATCTTCGTCACATATCAAGATTCATTGAACAGATAATGTCTATTATCAGCTGTGATGTCTGCGTTTCTCGTCTTGTAGGTCATGCATATTTAACACGGCATTGTGCTATAAAAGGACAGATGGATATACTTAAGGAGAGTAGCCATTATGTTTTGCACTTGCTATAATTGAGTTCTACACTTTTCTCTCTATCCAAGCTTCGTGCACTTAGAAGTTCACTTCTGAAAGTCAATACCTCTACACGCTGTATTTACACTAGAGGTTTATATTCTGAAAGCATTTGGTACTTACTCAGTGTCAAAGGATAGAATAAGAGAGAGATGTTGTCTAATGTTGTTGTAGACTAGACTACACTGACACATCCTCCAAAGTAAATGTGAGTGCAGTTTGAAAATAGCCATGATGCAAAGATGTTGCAGGTGAGTTACAGGGTGTTGCTATGCTGTTGCTAGGGAGCTTAATATAGTTGCTTACTGGCCCAAGTCAACAGGAAGCACTCAATCCTGTTTAACATTGACCATCTTGTGTTGTGACTAGATAGACCCGTTGTTTTATTTGACTTACCTTTATTCTCTTTAAGCAAAAATCTACCTGCACAAATTCCAGGTGTACTGAATAAATGTAAAGATTTAAACCAGCAATTTTTAGTTTACCATTCAACATGTCAGTAAAATAAGCTTCTTAAAGAGGTTTTGCACATCAGAGTATTTAAAATAACGTAATGCAAACTTGGGTAACAGACAAATGTGCGTTGCGTGTTTAACACAAGGCCACATATAATAGATATTAACAAGGTGCACCACTGCCTTTACAATAAATTGGAAGAAATGCAACGCAGGAGGCACTCTTGCTATGACGTAAATAGCTGTCCAAAGACCGCCAAGGGGCATGACTTTCGTTTAACAGACTTTGGCATGGTGCTGTAGACGCCATCTTTGCATGTAATGGGTGAGAGCAACGCGAACGTGCTGCTTTCGTATGGAAGTGAATAACAGATGAAATACATTCTTGATCTGCCAAATTCGTCAACATTAATAGGCTACTAAACAGCACGTTGCTCTTGTGTCGATTTGATATCTTAAGCACATTTTAATTACTTGCTTTCATTTTAACTATGGTGAGCATTTTAATGAACTGTTATAAATAAATCAATTAAAACAATCTAAGAAAAATTAGGTATAGGATAAAGAAATATAATGATGCTCGAGTCCCTAGCAAATGTCGCAAAGAAATGAGAAAGTGAATAGGGATGAATAAAATGAACTGCTCAACCAATAACAACAAGAATTCAATAGATTAATGCTTTTGGTTAAACAGTTGTAAAACGTAATTGGGAAAACTGTTAGAATAACCATGTGCTCCTTCTGTGGCCAAACTAGTGTTATTAAAATAAGCATTTGCTCACTGGTATAGGGTTCAGCACAGTGCACAATTCAATGTTGAGCTTTCCTTTAGTGAAATATATTTTGTGTAAGCCTATTCATTTTATTCTGACAGTTTTCCTCCTCTAACAGTCCCACTGCAGGCCCGTGAAGATGTGTGAATCCTCATGTTCTGTGGTTGTTTTTGCTGCTATTTGCACATGTAAAAATAAACCTTTCATTATATAGACACACTTTTCCAACCTATAAAATAAATCTAGTTTGTAACCAAAGGTTTTCAACAAACTAACAAAAAGAGAATTGCCAGTTTGTCTCTTTGTACTTTGACATTCTCATTTGGTCAGTTAACAGTTAGATGCCCAGTGTATGAAATTAAGCGGCAGCTGGTGGTGAGGTTGCAAATCGCTACCAAAGGCTCCCTCCATACCTGTCCCCTCCCTTTCGAGCACTGCGGTGGCTGACACAGGACTAAGATGTCGTCACGTTTTACAACATATCTACGAAACACGTTCTGTAGATGCAACATGGTAATAGCTCATTCTGGCGTAATAAAAACATAACGCTTCATTATGGAAGGTTTTAAACACCTCTGAAGACACAGTCATGTATATTATTTTGCATTTCTGTCAATAGATCGTCAAAAAAATTACACATTTGACCTTTAATTCTGATAGGTCAAGATTTTTTAAAAAGTGTATTTAAAAAAATAAAAAGGACAGAGGTTAACACCAGTGACAGATGCTGTTCCAAATGTGGCACAAGGGTTAGAGGTCATTCTTCTGGATTGTGTCTCATCAGCATTCACAGCACCCTTGCAGACCGTCAGGACATAACTAACATGCCACAGAGATCCCTATCCTAACCTTTTCACAGGGGGCCGGGGGTCCCGTGTTGGCCTCAGTAAGATTTATAGCTTTTAATCTAGTGCAAGGCGCATCCACAACTGGGACAAATAACAGCGTCACTGGCCATTTTAAGCCCTGCAATAAATATTTCAGAAAACAAATGGGTGTGGACTGTAAACTTATACGCAGATATACAAACCCTGATCTCCACGGCGAAGAACCCAGTGACCCTTCCAACAAACCTGCTGAAATTTCAACTGGAGTGCGATTGGTAGCATGATAGCCTGCAGAGCCGAGCTTCATGAAAAATGAGTTGCTTGCGAAAGAGGTTGATGGGTTCATTGTTTCAGCTGAAGCAGACATACGCGAGCCAAACTTGTATTATTTTATTTTGGAAACTGAAGAATGGGCTGTGTAAACAATCTAACAACAAAATAAATTCAGCTGCATTCATGCGAGAAATTGAAAAACCTATTTCTCAATTATCAACACAGAATAGCCTTTGCTAGAAGAGATAAAAGAAGCATTTCTACTATTATAGCTCATAGGTATTATCAAATACTAAAATCTCACTGATATCAACTGAAGGACTTGAAATATTGACTTATAGGTTCTAGAATGAGGCGATTAAAGGGATAGTTTACCCACATATTTATCACCCTCTCATCATTTCAAACCTGTATGACTTTCTTCGGCAGAACACAAAAGAAGATATTTTGAAGAATGTTGGTAACCCAACAACACTGAACCCTATTGGCTTCCATTTATATGGACACATAACCACTGAGACATTTCCCAAAATAGCTTCTTTTGCATACTACAAGTATATTAATGGCCACCAAGTACATTTGGCGTCACATCTTGTAATTTGTATGTGATAATGACTGTATCTGTGAACGATTAACTAGTGAATAAACAGCGCTTCCGCGTCTTCTCACCGTGTTTGCATACAATCTCTTCCGATGAGCTATAAGTGTGTGCGAGCCCTCGGCCTCTCAGATATCACTGTCACTTGCATTTAAAATAAAAGACGACGAGAAAAGGGCCGATTGTCGAGAAAACGCAAACAGCATATATCCGCTCTTTAATGTGGATGTATTGTATTGTGATTTTGTCCGATGATGTTCCGTTTATAAATGAGGATTTTAACAGCAGTTAAAGTGACTGCTGGTGCCATCCAGCTGTAAAATACAGTATAATGTGACAGATCAGAGAGTAGAAGAAAAACAGATATCATCAAGTGCTAACACGAAGATGAAAACACCATGTGAATATGCCAATTCATTTGTGACGTCATCAGCGCCACAAGTCTGTCAAAATCCAATGGTGAAACAATGGACAATGCTGTGTAACCCAAGACACAGAACGACTCCCCTTCCTCATTGCCCTGACAAAAGCTCTGCTCTAACCTATGTCCTTGTTTTTAACTATAATCCCCAGGAAACAACTTCTCACTTTTTAGACCATTCCTACTCAAACCCTTTGTCCTTGACATTTGCATTATTGCATTTTATAATCCAGCCCCGTTCCACCAACAAAACCCAGCAACATTCCCTTTCAGAGTGATTTATATTCCTGAGAGAATCAGAAATGCCTTCGCTGGACGCAGTAAGGCGAAGTCATTAATAACAGTCGAGCGTTACGTCTTGAGGATTAATAAAAGGGTACAGACTAGGGGTGTGATGATACGCTAATCTCACAAGACACAATGTTTTTTAAAATAGTCCTCAATGATGAAATATATATGAAAAAAGGGTCTCTTATTCACCTAAAAACACAAAATAAAATCAACTAGGGCTGCAACTAACGATTATTTTTATTGTCGATTAATCGGTAGATAGTTTTTTCGATTAGCCGACTAATCTACCGGTTACTTTTCGCTTGAAGCATCAGGTGTCACGAGATCTCGCTACAGCCTAGTATGGACAATTTAATAATATCTCTTAAAACTGAGGTATTTGGTTACCATGCCAACCAGGTAATAAAAGGGGGTGGTTTCTCTATATGTTTGCGATTGCATTGTGCATTAAGCCTGTCAAAAAGCAAATTTAACAAAATACAGTCTCACTGTCTTTCACACCACACCCTGATATTCTGGGATCAGTTTTTGTCCTGCTCTGTTAAGTGTGACTCAACACTGTTGACCGCTGTTATAATATGAAACTTTATTAACTATAAATGCAGCTTTGTGATGTAACAGTCAGATGTTGGAAAGGGATTTTTTGTAAATCTTAAAAAAAAACTGCAGTCAAGCAACTGGCTATAATGGCAGATGGGGGGAGGTCACAAGAGGAATAGCATGGACTCTAGCTGACAGAGTTTTAAACCTGAAAACAAGGCTATCGGCTTTCCCATGTTACTGCCATCTTTGATGCACAGAGGAACATGTGAAGTGATGCTTGTTGTCAGCCCCAATGGCTGATGGGTAGGAATATTTGGTGATCTCAGTGGATCTATGAGGTTGAGATAATCACAGTATAACAGAGTTTGGCTCATAAGTTTTTTGGCCATTTTTCCTTGGCAGGAATGAGGCGTGCCATAATGTGCATGAAAAAGACAATGATCACTGCAGAACACTGAAAATCAATCAAAACATACAAACAAAATCATGTATGTTTGGGAAAAGCTGTTTATCAATAAAACAAATGTGAATGCTATTGTTATAACATTACACTTAATGTTTGGAATTATGGTAATATGAATATATATATTAGATTAAAACATCAGAAAATATTCTTGATAATCTTGAGTGGCTTGTCTTTCACTTTTAGGGGACAATCAAACATTCTTTAAGAAAAACAACCTTTTTATAAATGAAACCAAAGGGGATGTTTAAAAAAGGCTAAGAATTATCACGGAAGCTCAACAATCATGAGATCAACCAAGAAAAATGATGTCTCCAACAATACCGACCGTAGATTATTCAGAGCGATATCTGATGATACTGAGGCCAATTTTGAAGGTTAAATTAATATTTCCTAACTTTCCGAATGTTATTTATTCACGTAATGACTATCAATATGGAAAATCAAATTGTGTTGTTTCGTTACATTTTCTATATGGAAAGCACAAAATCATTGCATTTCCCGTCCTGTGATTGACAGGATATATCGGCACTGATCATCGGCTATCTTTAAACTATTAGCCGATCACAATTTGAAAAATTTGTTTTACCGATATATCGGTGCAAGTCTAATTTTTAGAAAGCCAATAATTCAAAAATCTAAACCACGCAAACTGCTCAAGTTTCACTATTGGTGTAGAATGTTTAAGCCAGGCTGCACTGACCAACACGGACACATTTAACACAGCTGTCAAACATATCAACAATCGTTATTGTTATAGAACATCCAATTAGATGTATTGTGGAAACAAACCAGAAAGCCCAACCTTTCCTCAAATTAGTTTGAGCGTACAACTTCTTATTGATTTTGTGTCAAAGTGATAGGAGTTTCTCTGTACTGATTTATGATGATTTGAGACAATCCTTGGTAAGACTTGTTAGCTTTCAATCTCACAGCTAGCTTTCCAGCCGAGTTAATAAGAGCAAGGATTACCAACACATGGCCTGCGGTCTCCGTCAATATTTAACAGCTTTCATGACAGGAAATTAAGGACACTGCTTAAAGCACAGGTTCAAGATCACTTCATCATGATGGGACTGAGCCCCCAGGCCAGAAACTAGTTGCCAATGGAAGCCATTTATATACATACATAAAACAGGCAAGGACAGGTGCAATGACAATAATTTTTTTATATAAATAGGGACAATTTGGGGAATTAAAAACAATCAGCAAGTCACGCTTGACTATGCCCATATAGAAACCACTTGAAATTGTCAGTGAATGAACTGCTTCGGTTGCATTATTGTCAGCATAAATGGGAAGCACTGCACACCCCCTACATCCGCACTTGGATTTTCAGTCACATTTCCGGGCATCAGGCGTTTTCTCCTGACCCTTAGATCCAGGGACAGTGGACACACCAAATGGATAAAAAGATTATGTCGCATCAAAGCGGCTCTGAGCAGTACTTCCTCCTGGCTGTCCCAAGCACTAACTCAGATTCAGTGTACATAACTGAGCAGATCAAGTGTTGATAGTATTGGAAACAACCAAGAGAGCCGTACGACAGTAGACTACTGATTATACTATCAGCGATGCAGTCAAAATATACTTGATACAAGAACACAACATAAATGCTTGGTAGGGCTCTGCTATATGTTGTGCGATTCTTATGCTCAGATTCCTCAATGAATTAACATCTGGAATCGAGAGGGCGCTCTCCCACAGAAACTAATATGGGACACAAAAGAAGAACGACACAGAAAATGCCAATGGTCATATCCTATAGCTGTTCTTCAAACCTTTTCATGTATTTTCACGATAATAGAGTATATTCATAAGGATGATTTTTGATAAGCGTTGCTTTTTCAAATGCACGTTGTAAACGACTCAATCTCATAGTGATTTTTGAGCGGTACTCCCTGCTGATCAAAGAGCCGTAGTTCACAGAAGAGCTGTGCATAAAACACAGAATTGATTTCAGAATCGATTTAGACACGTGTAATTAGTGTGAATGAATATATATCGCCCAGCCCTAATGCTTGGCCAACACACTGCAAGCTTGTTGTGCACATCTAAGCGTGTTCTTGTGTTATTAGCTGCTAGAAAGGTAGCTGGGAATAAACATCAAGTCAACGAATTAACTTAAGTTAGCAGGTTAAGGACTCTCATCACTGACAATGCAACGTACTTTTGCAGTGTTACGAGTCATGTGGCACATTTTTGGATTTGGGTTTACACACCTAGTTTTCATTCCAGAACTTATTGTCTTCAAAGGTAGAAGAGCTTCAGGTTTGCCTCACCAAACGTGTTTATAAGGTGTAAGACTGCATTTTCCAATCACCTGCAAAAGGATGCGGACAAATTTGAGCCCACAGAGGGTATGGTATGTCTTCCAAAATGTTTTCTGCTAACATTCTCTCCCACTTGGATCTCTTAAATTAACACAAGCTGGAGAGGTTGGGGGTTCGCATTCTCCTTCCAGATCTACTGCAAGTCTGGAAAGCCTGCATAAACAAATACCTCATTTCAGTCTATCTCCTCCTCTAGGAAAATCACAGAAAACAACCCACAGGGCCTCATATATCTCACCACTGCATTCATAACACAACACAGCCATTCAGTTTCTCGAACGTCTGGAACACACGACCAAGAGCTTGATTTAGTATAAACAAAAAAATAAAACCACCTTAATTTGTGCACTGCTTACAACTTCTCTTCGGTAATATATAAATAGACAGCGAATTCAAGCAATCCCTGCGAGTAAACTGAGACACTGCTCACATGACCTCCTCTTAGGTCAGTTGTGGCCTGTGGGTTAGAGCGTTGGGCTTGTGGTCAGAAGGTTGCAGGTTTAAATCTCAGTGCCAGCAGGTCATGACTGAAGTGCCCTTGAGCAAGGCACCTTACCCCTGATTGCTCTGCAGTAATGTGCCACTGTAAAAAATGGCTTGTGAGTTGCTTTGGATAAAAGCGTCTGCTAAATGAATAAATGTAAATGTCTTAGCCAATGGCTTCCTGCTTCTCTATTTGACTGCCAGTAAGGAGTTATGTGTGATATGTAGGAGAGAATACAGACAGAAAAAAACATTCATTTGACATTCACTTGACGAAGCTTAGATAAAAACTAGATTATGATATAGTGTAACTGTTTCTTATTCTTTGGACTGATACTAGTGTCAATTTTGATTGGATTACAGATGTTGAAGATGGGACTAGAGAAACTCAAAAAGTCTAAATGTTGGAAAAAAATGACTCTCATAACATTCAGTTTCACTAGTGAAAGCCTTGATATTACCGACCTGTTATGTGAAATCTTAAAAGGTCACTAAGTGTACTAAGTGAATCATTACAATTTTTAATTAAACTGACACCAGAAACATAACATTTTGTTAAAAAGGAAACGATTTGTTTATGTTTACCTAACTGAATGGCTATCAAGCATTAAGACTTGGGTGTTTTAGTTGACAAAATGTACTTATTAAGCAAATGGTTATGCAAACTGCTGAGAGAACAAAGACACAAGGTTTGATGCCGTAACTTCATAAGGATCCGCGTGAAATAAGTGTTTTCACACTAAGGCCACTGGTTAGCAGATGGATCAGCTAGTTACTGCGGTGCCGCAGAACAATACATCTGTCAGGACCTCACATTGACTGTTAACACCAATTGGGGTGGCGATATAGCTACCAAATTATCACAGTATTTCCTTCATATTGCGGTAATAATATTGATGACGATAAGGAAAAAAATATGGAAATTTTCATTTTGATATGCAAACTATGAATCAGTCATCTTGAGGGCACATTCTCAGGTTCTGTGGATTCATTTCAAGTATGTGGCAATACATCTCTCTTTAACTTTAGCATTAGTATATTCAGAATTGGTGTTTCAATACTAAACCATGACAGACTCGCAAGAGGGTTGTAGCGTATTGAAGCTGTGCTTTAGCGTGAAAAAACTTAGGTCACTTTCTATGGCACTACAGCTTTTACAGTTTATCTGGTGTTGTAAAAGCTCAGATACTGCAAGTAAACATACTCCAATGACAAGCCAAGGAGAGGAGCTTTCAAGAATGTCTCATCGAGTACAACGTGGGCCTTCTGACTGCAACCCACAGCTATCCCTCAAGAGCAGTCTGTGCTGATTCGTAAAGCGTCATCTAAAACCAAAGCAATTTAGTCCAGCGCTGTCACTTTAAGGTCCTTGAAAGATCCTCTGTGTGCAGTCCGAAGCATAAAAAGCTGCTAGATTGAGTTAAACACTTGAGTGTCTCACAGGAAAACATTACACATGGCAACAAAGGTCAGCACTTTCTGGGTGGTTTTTCGTTAATGCTAGTCTGTCCCCAAAAAGACATCAAAACACTGCAGATTGAGGCCGAGAACCGTATAACACATGGATAGTCAGTCTCTGTATTTCACCTCACAAACAGAAAATGTGATGTCTCCGACTTTGGCCTTTAAAATTACACAATTTATGTTCAAATAGACTTAGCGATATCTATTGGCACTTTTCCATTGCATAGTACTGCACGGTGCGGTACAGCTCACATTTGGGGGGGTTTCCATTGGGTACAGTACCAAGTACCTTTTTACTACCAAGCATACCGTACCGATAGCAAAATGACGTGGTTACACACAGATCACTGATTGGGCAGAGTGAATCATTACCAGCGTCATTGGATATGCCACACAAGAATACACATTTTAATACGTAATATTGGTATTTCGTTAAATGCTTTGTGACACCAATATAGAGCTTGAGACGCAATGCTAAATGCAAGATTAGCTTAACCTTGTGCGCTGTCGAGCAAACCAAATGATCGTTGTCTGCACTTTGCTGTAAGATTTCCCAAACTCACTGGTATTTTTAACATAATTTAATCCGCCATGCTCCATTACTCATGTGTTGAGCATTTGTTTGTGTCGCGTTTACCATGATGCTTTGGCAGTAGAGGCGGCACAACTATGATGATACGTTTATTATCCCACCCACTTTGAAGCGGTATTAAACTGCAGTGGAAAAGAAAACTGAGTCGAAGGGAAGTGAGCTTTACCGAGCAGAGTTGTACAAAACCTGACAGTACCCTAGAGTGAAAAGGCAACCTATGTATAACCGGTTCTTTATCAGAGATAACAGACTGCACGTTTTGGGGGGATGATTTGGGGAAAACTGACTGCACCCTTCTAAGCACCCTACATCATCCCTTTATCGCTACAAAGGTGAAAATGTAGAATTGAATTTTAAGATGTCTTTGTGGAGAAGCTTAGAAATAAATTGAGAAAAATAAACCGCATAGTATAATGTAGTTTTAATCCAATGTGGTCTAGTTAGGGTGGTAATACAATGTGTACATGGATTACCAAGCAAATATAAAAAGCATCAAACAAATAACTGGTGACACTTCCACCAATCGCCCATTATGTGTTTCTATAGCAGGAATTAAAATCAAATTGTATATCAAGTATACATCTTTCAATGGAGGCAAGAAAATAAAGATTAACCATTAAATAAAAGTATAACCGAATGGAACAAGAACCCTTGTGAAAGTTAACAAAGGACTAAACTAATCATAGTTGTATTATTGGTATTGGTAGTAAAACCTTAATTATCACACATTTTCTATGGTCTCACCACAATAAAACAGCTTAACCTACCCAAATATTGGTTGTAATACTACGGTAATACAAATGTAATTAATTTGACAAAAACATGTTTTTTTATATTATTATTAAACATAGGCTAACTCTGGAAATGAACTGCTTTTAGAAAGTAAAGAAATCAAATACAAAGATCATCATTGTGTAATAGATCATGTCTGTAAGAGATGAGACAAGGCAAGCAAATAGTCTTTATAGTTTATATACTCTGTGTTTTTAGGGGCAAACAGGGGCAGAGTTTACTATCAGCAAGCTAAACAGGGAGGAAATACAATGAAGGCATTCACTTATTGACTAGTTCAACGACCCCTGGGCTAAAGATGAACATTACTTTACAGGACAAAGTCCTGTGGTTTTATAAAACATTCAATCGTGTTATTAAGCTTACACGTGCAATCTGGTCGTCATTGAGAACAGTGACCCGACATGATCGAGATTCATTGTCCCCTGGTGATAAAAGCATACCCCAGTTAACGTTAACTGATGGCGTGTGAAATGTATTCATATATACATAGATATGTATCTCCAAGACTCACATTTTTTTTTATTTTACTGTCAAATTATCGTTTCGCCATAAAGACTGTATGGGGCTTTTAATGACCATCTGCGCGAGAAACGTAAACAACGCTTAGGCTTTGTTAGCTTTTCATCCCGCTTCAGCTAATCAGCGACAGCGGCTTTGAGTCGACGATATATCATTACTTTTGCGTGATGCAAAAATACGGATTAACAATAGAAATGAGAAGTCAAATAAATAGTCATTTTGGGCGTGAAAGGGAAGAAAAGCAACCGTCCAAATAGGAAACGCTTGACCTGGCTAGCGTCGGTTAGCACGTTAGCTTGCAGTAAAGCTTAGATGAAGCACAGTAGACTAGACACTTGTTTAGAAAAAAACAACACGAACACAACCGAACTAAATGAAGACTAACGATCGAGTGATTTTATATCCACTCGAACTTAAGAAATCATATTTAGAAAGTTTAAAAAAACAATGTTTCCTTAAGCAACTATAAAACGATCGAACTAACGTTATTTATAAAAAGACCGTAAACCATCTTGCGAGCGGTTTAATTGACATATTCATTGCGCGAATACAACTCAAACATCTCAAGTTGTGAAACACGACGAATGTGAGATAATGTGGATTGTTTTTATTAAGGAAATCTTAGATTAAACACACCGAGGTTAAACATGAATTACAGCACTTGGCCAAGCGATTAACCCGAGTAACGTTAACTTAATTCATATTAAGAGGAAGACATTGAACCGGGTGGAGTAGTCCGGTTTGTCGGCGTAAAACTTCGTCGAAGAGCGTAAAAACTCGAAAGTTTTGGATGGATTTAGTTGACAAACACACACCATCTGTGTATTGTGGAAAATAGCCATCTTGTTACTTACTAGGGGTCGTTTGTAAACCTGGGTGTTCGAGGAGGCTGGTATCCGTATAGATGGCAATAAAGCACGTCGAAGCAGAAGCAACACATCTCCGCCGAAACGACCATTTTCCTGGCTCCGATTCCCAAGCCGGGTCCGGGACTGAGGTTCGGGGAGAGGCCAGTTGAGTTATAGCCTCCTGGAGTTGGGGACAGAGCATTGATGTTGCCGCTGCCGCCGCTGCTACTACTACTACACCCCGGACCCCCCAGGCCGTTCATCCGATTCATGTTCCCGGCCACAATGGTCGACGACGACCCGATCCCTAAATCCGATCCACAATGTCCGGTCCCGGCTAACCCGCTCCCCGCCCCGCCGGGACCCCCCGCCCCAGGGGATCCCGACAACTTCTGCTTCTTCACCCCGCAGCACCCGGCCGCCATCTTCGAACAATCTGCACCGACACACCGCTTCCGACCCATCACCGTCACAGCGGGAAGGGCGGGGCGAAACGCCGACCACACGTAGAAATCCCACTGCGTCAGCACGTAAGACGGACAATACTCCACCTTCCCTTTCTTTTTGACAGACGTAATAACTGAGAGGAGTTTACTTTATACCTCTCTCGAAAAGAGAGAGAGAGAGAGAGAGAGAGAGAGAGAGAGGGGGGGGGGGAGACTGCAATGTCACCCGAATGCCTTCAAAAAGACGTAGCGTACGCTGCAGCCTTACGCAATGTTCTTAGCGAGACAACCGGAGCCTCTGCGAATTAAACGCTTCGATAGATCCAGTGTATAGTTCCTAGAGTAACAGCCCCTCCTTGGGATGCGCTGTGCCAACTCCAACGATGCTCGCAGCTCTCTGTCAAAGCATGCACACGTCCATCCATACATGCACAAAAAGAGCGTGACAGTCAAACTAGGCAAATATATGGACCGGCGCACTGCACCCTAGGCCAGCACAGATTCAGGTGCCCCTCTGAGGAAGTGTGGAATTCGAGTACGCAGGACCCACACACGCCTCACGAACGAGTAACTGCGCCTCGGACCATATTCATCGGTTGACGGCCAGAGCTCGCAATCGACGCAGTCTAAATGGCTTTTAATCGATGCAGTTCGGCTGCGTGTGCGACAGCGGGATGCGAGTCATGCCAGCCGCAGCTCATCGGTTCACACCGGCCTTCGGGACCCCGTTAGCCGCACGCACGACCCCCTTATTGCAAGCCCGCCGTGTACGCCGAACTCGAAAGTTTTCCTTCGATAGGTCGTAGCGCTGTCATCAGATTATTCGGGTACATTTTCGAGCTGCATAATAGCATAGCCTCCGTCGGAAGTCCGCTGGATTCCCCCGTTCACTTCGGGTGTTCCGCTCGGGCCAGCTAACATTAGCTCGGTTGCGGTGTTGAAAATATCCAATGCGATCGGCCGAAGCACTCACGCTGGTATTCTCTACTTTCACGCCGGAGCACAGAAGCCCAGGACGTTTTACGACAGACTCCTGCGTATCGTACGCCGGTATTCACGATCGCAGCTGCGCTAAAAGTTTGAGTACGTGGTCACGGCGCCTCTACCTCGACGAGGAAGGCGGTAGCCCTCTTCCTTAAAACGTATAAATCCAGCATTCGTGCGTTTCTCGTCGTTTCATTTCTTAACGCTCGTGGTGGTTGAATGTAGCATTTAGCGCAGTTGTGCGGCTGTTTAAACCCACGGTACCTCCGCGAGCGTAGCTCGGCTTCAGTGACCGAACGACGTATGTGAACTGATTACTGCGCGCGCTGACTTCGTCATTTTCAAACTCACCGGACAGTCGCTTGCATGCCCCGACTGACACACTTGATGTATTTATTGTGTCATTTAAATAGGCACAGTATATAAACATGACTAAAAATATGTGCCATGTATTTTACATTAATACATGTATAGACCGTGCTAATATGATTGTCCACGGAAGAGCTTAAATGCACGAAAACTACAAAACCTTTGCCAACCAAAATATTGTCTGTATATGGACACATACGCAACATATGTGATCATATATCAAGCTGTACTTGTAGTTCATTCTTATTATACTATAATGATCATAATATAGGCCTACCGTTCTGTAGCGTTAACTATAGTAAAGTGACTAATACAGTGTTCACACCAAACGCGGTAAATCGCGCTATCGCTTCATTACAGACGCGAATTCGCGTCATGGGAGGGGCTTCTGCCGCTCGCTCACGGCCCTACTAGAGCAAGCTCCTGATTGGTTAACGCGGCCTCATTCGCGCGAATCGCACCGCAAGTAGGTCATCGCATCTTTGCATTTGACTTAACACGTAAATCACTCGCGCTTAACGCTTCATTCGCATTTGGTGTGAACACAATAACTATTTAATTTTACTGTAGTAAGGCTACTACTTGGCCCTATATATTAAAGTTACACATTTTTGTACTAATTAGTTTAACTAATACTATGGAATACTACAGTATAATAAGTTTCAAGCAACCTAAATTGTTTACGTTTATTTGTTTCAAAACCTAAAATAACCTTTTGTTTTTAAAAATTCCTAGAATGTACACAACAAACATCAAAGTGTTCGTGAGTTGTCACAATGTGATTCACTCAAGTTTGAGTCAACATTTCTGATAGAACCTTAGTATACCAACGTTGCAAATATAAATGTAATACAGTAATATTTTCGGTTAGCGATCCAGCCTAATTTCTAGCTCAATCTAAACTTTATCAATACGTGTATTTTGGAGCAAGGATTAATCTAGAGAAAATGATGGAAACGTTTGAAGTATTTCAGTGTCTTGGGGTGTCCATAGTCCACAGCATTGGTATTAGTATTGCTTATACTATAGTGAGCAACCTCCTGACACCAAGTATTGAATTGCAGCTCATAACTCACACGCTGGCCCCTACTTGTGTTTACCAGAACTAGTTTATATTTGTGTGCCCTTTGAAAGAAATTCATTGCATGATGATTACAATTACATTATGATATACCGTCAAATCAAAATGTATTCAGACACCTTCAACATTACAGGGCTGGGAAGGTTACTTTTAAAATTTATTTTAATAAGGATTACAAAATACATGCTATAAAAATAATTTGTAACGTATTTCGTAAGATTACACAAATTCTGTAACTTAATCTAAATACTAATAAGGTAGACACAAAGGTACCACAGAACAGAGGACTTAGTCCTCAGGATTTTTGCTAACACCTAGAATAACTAAATCCACCAAAGGGGGTCGAGCCTTCTCATACGTAGCACCTAAACTCTGGAATAGCTTTCCCGACACTATTCCAGGGTCAGACACACTCGCCCAATTTAGATCGAGATTTAAGACACATCTTTTCAGCAAAGCATCACTTAATGCAAACATGCTAAATAAACCACCGGGAGACTGCTGACATTAGATATTATTTACTAGAATAATTTCACTTGTTATATAAACACCATGAACTGTGTTTGACCATTTTTGTGTTTTAAGGTTTCTATTTTCCCCTGTAAAGCTGCTTTGAAACAATGCACATTGTGAAAAGTGCTATATAAACAAAATTCAATTGAATTGAATGAAACTGTAATTTGATTACCACTTTTTTGTAATGAAATACGGTTACTCAAATTCTGTAGTTTAAATACGTAATTTAGTTACATGTATTCCGTTATCTTGGGGTCTTGTTCAGCCCTGCAAAACATTATCACATTTTATTCGCTATAGTTCAGAATATGTCAATACATCATGACAAGAACTCACAGTGTCAGAACAAATTCATATTGATAATTTCAGATTACTTTGATAGAAAGGCATGTAATGGATTAGGTTGAATAGCTGTCAGCTGTTAAATTCAAGTAAACAATACCAATTTAGGGCAACCAATTACCGAGAAATGCTTATCTTTGTTCAGTCTGTGGTGTAAAAAAAATCACTCGAGCAATTAAAGGAAAAAACATTTCAGTAAAACACCGTCAGTTCAAAGTGTCCCAAATTTGTATCATTTTACTGCTAGTCCACTTTATGATCATTTATGGCATATTTCTAAAATCACAATTAAAGATGAAATGAACCGTATCATAATGTTGGAAAAACACCTTTTGGAGGTCACCTCATCTACTGCTCCTTCACCTTCTCGCCATTTATTCACTGGTGCATCTATTTAATATGAATATCTAGAAGAGAAATGTCAATGACTCCTCACTTACTAACATGCAGAATGATATGCAAATAAAATAAAGTTCTTAATCTCTCATTCGGATTAATTTAAGATTTGTTTACACAACAGCACAACATCTTAAGGCAGTTTTATTGAATGGTCAACAGTTCTATGCCAGAAGCCTCATAGACGTGTCACATGCTTGAAAATCTATGTAAGCAGACTAACTGGCTATTTCTTGCCTCTTGAATATAGTTGGGAAGTAGACAATTTGGAATGCATGGCATGTATTTTTACAAAGCAAATATTTAAATATAAAATTAATATATAAAGCAGAAACCCTGCACCACTTTTGATATTTTAGACCACTTGGCAAGTAATTACTGAAGCACTTCTGGTTTCATTAAAATAACAATCGTACATCTATAAGTAAATCGTAAATATATTTGGTTAACATTTTGATTCGCTCAAATCAAGTTGTCAGTTGTATTCTGTTTGAATAAGGGATGTTAATGATTAATCGACAAAACCACAATGGCTATCCACTTATTACATTACTTGGGTACCGACACACCTTCCTTTTACATTACAGTACAAATAAAGGAAAGTTTATTTGGACAATGGATGCAAGAGTTCCCGAGGCTCGCATCTGTCAGCACGATGATTTGATTTTCACTGCAACTACAAGTTTGGCCTTAGCATATGACTGGTACCATATCTTAAGCCTGCATGTTCCTCCCAAGAACTTAAAATGTAAATAAATTCGCACGAATGGTTTGTTTTAAAACGTGCTGTAATACCTTACTAAGGCTACCGTAGTTGATTTAATGTATTGATGCAAATGCAATACAAAGCTAAACAAGACAGAAACTGACCATAAATTTATATGCGGTGACCAGCAGGATTAGTAATTCTTCCTCAGATGACGGTCACAACAGGCACAGTAAAGAAGAAGTAATCGATTAATTGATCGTCCTTGTTTTTAGGATCAATTAACAGTCGGCATGGAGGTATCAAGCCTGTCTGCTTTATTTATGATCAACATTATAAACAATAAAGCTTGTCAGATCCAGGTTTTGTTTCCGGGAGTTAGAGAAGCGCGTTTTCTCCGCTGTTGACTTTCACCAGAGTTAAATAAACCTATATGCTTGTTTTTCTTATCGAGAACATGTAAAACAAAATAAACAAGATCAACAGGATATAATATTAGTGTGTTATGAATATTTAATTATAAGCTTGATGTGAAATTGTGATTAAATAAAAACGTCAAAAATTATGTCTTTACAAACTTATTTTAAATATGAAATTAAAAAATGCCCATCCCGATTTTTTCAGGCCCAGGCAAACATTTGCTCGAATGCAATTGCCATAGTGCACATCTGAGGCGTTGACACGTTGTATAGTGGTCCATATGTTAATTATTAAATAGATCATTTTATATATGATTATATATATATATATATAAAAAACTGATTAATTTTAACAATGCTACTAGGCTCTTATTTAAACTCAGAAAGCTTTTTATTCAGGTGAGGATGCTGGTGTTTTGCATAGCATTTGCGGGCCCTCATGCCTATGTGCCACTGCTGAGGCATTTCGCAGTATTAATGTTAACGAGTAATCGATTAATCGATCGTTAATTTAAATGAAGACTGATTATGGGATGTTTGTGTGCAGTGTTAAAAATCTCAAACAGGAAGTTCTTCTGGACCAGCGTTGCTTACGTTTTCTGAATTGGTCTATACAAAGCAGGTACATTTAAGAATGGTATCATATTCATCTTGATCACTTTTGCTCCTAAAACACATAATATCACAACAACATCTACTTCTGTCATCAGCATGCATCAACTAAACACAAAAAATAAAACCAACTCAATTTATTGAAGCCACTGATATTTTAATAGAAATAACATCTAAAAATATGTTTTCCAATGTTACGCCGTCCAACAGTTTTAAAAGTCCATTAAATTACCCATGACAGGTGAAAGTTCACCTTGCTAGTGCATTAGCCATTGTTGAAAATGAGCGGTGTGTTCCTAAACTATATTACAACTACAAATTTAATTAAATTCATACAATAAAACCACATGAAAAGGAGACGAAACGAAGACAAGACAAGCTAGCAGTTATATTTACCATATACAGCAACTTTAATGCTAATGTTCTTCACGGATCGGTGTGCAGCCAGAGAAGAAACTGTTCTTAAAGTTATTAAGGCCTCGCTTGTTCCTCCGGAGGAAGCTGGCGGTGCTGTTTAGTGATTCAGCTTCATCACAGTCACTGTCGCTGTCAGCAGGGACGGGTTTCTTCTCCAGCTTCAGGTCTGCGGGCAGGTGGCCCATGTCTCCAATCTCCTGCTCATGACATGGAAAGTAGTACAGATGTGTAGCTTGCCGGAAGGTCAGGATTTTGGGAGAAGAACCATTTTCTTAAATTGAAACACGGCGACAGTCAGTAATAAATAAAACTTGTTCTTACCTTCTTAGTAGGTGGGACACTAGGGGGTCTGAAAAATGTGGCGTCTCGGGGGCTTATAGCTGTGGGGTCCTCAGGAACAGTGACAGAATCTTTAGACGCATCACTCACTTCAGCCTGGTCCTGAGACGGCAAAAAGATCAAATAAATAAAAGAAAACACACTGCATAGGGTAAACAAACAGCCTGGAAGTTTATAAATATTTTACTAACCACACTAGCGCGGTTCTCCATGTTGCGACATTTCTCATGATCACAGAGACAGTTTTCTCCACAGGTCATTTTTCCCTTGCGGCAGCGACAAAGCTTGTTAACACAGCGACCCCGACATGCACACTATAGGTGACAGAAACAAATATATTTCATAGAACCGCTGGAAGAAAAAACAAATCTTCAAAAGCACTAAAATAAGACTCAAAGCATTAAAACATAACGGTAACAATTGTAAAATGTCATCTAGAGCCAGAGCTTGGACCATGTCATAAACGGGGGTTGAATATCTCCTGTTTATGACATGGATGCATGTTTTAAACTATTTTTGAGGCACCTTTGTACAAAAAAAGCTGTCCTAAAAGTATGTGGAAAAAATATGCTATTCATATTTATATGTCTGTTTTTCTGTTGAAATCTCACCCCTGTCATCTTGGACTTCTTGGAGCCTCTTCTTGCTTTTTCGTTTTTCTCTGGACGCCACTCGTCTTCCTCATTCTCAGACTCTGATGGAGATATCAGTTCATCTAGATCTATAGGCTCCTGCTGACGTGCTCGTGCCGTGGAGTAGCTTTTGGGCTTAGGCTTCACATAAAAAAAACGTGACAGGAAAGCAAATTAGAAAACAATTTCAGAATCTAAGAAAAAAATCAAGGAAACATGCATACACAGCATTGAGCATCACCTTAGGGGGAACGTATTCAAAAGATGTATCGGTTGACTCGTTCAAAGCAGACAGGACTTTCTTTGTACTGGTCAGCTGGGCCAGTTGTAACTTCTGTTGAGGTCAAACCCAGAAAAACAGGGTGAATGGGTTTTTTCATTTTTCTGTCGCTTCAGATGGATTTCAGTGTTAACTGTGTGTCTGTAGGAAGGGTTTTACCTGCTTGTGCCGTTCATTTTCCTCCTTGAGTTTCTGGTTCTGCTCACTGAGTTCTCGCATCTTTACAATCTCCTCTTCCTGTGACGGATAACATTTAACATTAGATTTACAAATATTTATAGATGATGTTCTATTTAACTCCTATTATCATATTCTTAGTTGTGTGAGAATGAACATTTGTAGTTGGTGTGGATGAAGAGGACGATTGAGCTGTACTGATGTAAAAAGAATAGGGGAGAGACACTGATCTACAAAAAGGTGATAAATAACTTTCACACTTCGTTTAATTGCTTACTGGGAAACACCCTTTCCCTTCTCTGAACTCTTGCATCAAAGGGTAGTATGATGTTGCTAGGTAACAACGATGATGCTAAAACTCGAGCCCCAAACACTGTCACTGTGACACTCGGTGCAAACGGGTGCCTGTGGTATTAGTTTCATTGTGGTCAACCCTTTGAATAATCTCCTGCTAAACAACGTCCCATGATCTGAACCAACCAAACTCTGACGTGAAACCAAAGGTTCCCACCTGAAATTTCAGACGCTGCAGCAGTTCCTTCTCCCGTTTAGACACCTCCTCATGCTCCTCCTCCTTCACAGGTTTATTCTGGAGCTGACCAAGAAGATACAGCACCTGCAGCAGAAGTGACATTAGGAGCGCAAGCAGTAAACACCTTAAATCAGCCTTAAAACTTATGGTTAATTCTGTGCTAGAAATTTGGAATGTAAATATGTGTATGAATGTGTTAAAGTTTTAAAATACCACCAGTCTATGCATTTAACTGCAGGTGACAGTGGTTTGGTTCTGCTCATCATTTAAAGAGAGGCGGAGCCGTTAGAGAAGCTTTAAGTGCTAAATAAAGAAACCGTTTGAACTCTGAATACAAAGGACCAAATCAGTACTGAATTAAGTTGAACCTACAGAAAATGTGCATGTAGTATATAGTTTATTGTTTATAGTGTTAAAGCAAAACGAAAGATTTGATTGTGTATTGACGACACTTTTCATCAAGCTCACAACACAAGTTGCCGTCTCAAGTTATCAACAGATAAATGACGTGTTCAGATTTCAAATATGAAATCGTTCATCCTCAGGCTCAAAAAATCTGTTACAGAACACATCGAATCGTAGTAATGCGCTCACGTTGTGTCTGTAAACTTGTCAATGATGAGCTGAGCTGTGACCGAAGCGACGACGTCATGGCTGTAGATTAACTTTTTTGAGTATAGCTACGGTGCTACGGTTTAAGGTTTTATAGCACAGGCCAAACAGTTGTAGCACAAGTATAAGTCTGTTATCATCTTTAAAAAAAACACGTCACATATTTCGACAGGTAACTGAAAAAGGACATTAACGTTGTACAAGTGGATAAATTAGGGCCATCAAATTTTTATAAACTTGGAACAACTCTGTGAATGAAGTTCATGTCCTCGTACAATAAGATCGGAAGAACAAGCAAGGTTTTCCCACATGGCACAGATCATGGAGCTCTAGATCAATGGACTCGATGCAGCCAGGAAACACGTTTTAATTGCAAAAACTAAATGAAAATAAATAGTGGTGCGCCATTAGTGTCATGAAAGCATGATAATGTATGATATTGAATCATGAGCTAAGTGTATTCTTATAGAGTGTATGAGAGTACATGGACGAAAACAGACCTTCTCCTGATGTCTCTGCTCCATTTCCACCAGATGACTCTGGTGCTCCATGTCCATAGTCGACATGAGTTTCCTCTCATCGCACAAGATCTTTTGCATGTCCAAAAGATTGGCTTTCTCCTGCTTCAACTCACTCTCCAGCTTGGCATTAGCGATCTTGGAAGCTATTACCTGAACCAGGTGCATGGGAAGAGTCCGTCAACACAACATTACAGTAAAAAAATCCTTAAGACACGCCAGCTTTCTGCTTTACTGCTCACCTCAGCCATGAGGATTTTGAGTGCACTCTTGGCCTCGATGATGGTGGTGATGGAATCCCAGCGCTGCTTCTTTCGCCCTTCATTATCGGCATCTAGAACTTTCTGCTGCAGGTCAGCGATCTGAGCGCTCCTGTCAGGTTAAGCGGAAGAAATGAAGAAACCATACAAAGTCTGCACTGATCTTATCCATAAACAAAAGGAAAGTGGTTAAAACAACATCTTTTGGAGTGTCTCCTGAGGGTGTCCGTTTTTTCCGGCGTATCCCGAAGCCGTACAAGTTACGATAAAGTACTATATCTGACCTGAGCCCCATCTCTGTCTCCAGACTCTCCACCTGTTTGCTGATAGAAGCCTCCAGGTCACCCTGGCCCTCCAACTCTGAGATGGTCAAGGTGCGACGCTGAGAAGACAAACACCAAAATAATTAAAAAACAGATGAACAAAACCTTCAATGTTAACATGAAGTCCCCCATCGCAACTCATTTTAGAGTTTCAGGGTAAGTTTCAAAATGCTTTAACATTTCTGTTAGCAAAATGATGCCTAAGCTTGCCACTTTTTCCAAATGGACACAGGTGGCTGATATCATCTCCTTGGCTTCTCTCCTGATGTAATAAGGGCTTCGATTTCGTTTGGCATTTCGAACCGGTTGGTTTTGGACCTGTATTGCGTTTCAACCCATACACAAATGATAACGCATACACATTGCGCCTACAATGGTAAACGGAGACCCTGTCCACCGTAACGTACACCTAACATCTTTTTCTCTCAGTTTTGGCCTTTCGTCCAAACTGAGACAGCGTTATTAACTTTTTGTCAAGAAAACAGAGCAGAAAGTGGATACATTTGATTTTGAGGCAATTGTTGTTGACTTGGTCTATTGATTTACAACGGAGGCGCATTCAAATACGATAATACATAAAACCTCAATTTAAACAACAAACATGTTTCACTTTTGTTTTCTGCTGGTCATTGAGTGGAAAAAGGTTCACCTTGTTCAAACGTTTTGCCGGCTAAAATGCTTTGCGTCACATGGCCTGACTGACAACACAAAATCCTTGCTCGTGCTAATCCATCTCAATACCACTTGTGATTCTCACCCTGACTTTGGCTACAGGTCTCTCTCCCGCCTCCATCTGCTGACGGAGCTGTGAAATCTCCTCAGCCAGCATCTTCCTGTCCTCCAGCAGGTCCTGTAGATGTCGGCGGGCCTCTTCCGTGCTCACCAGCACTTCCACCTCGTTCAGCAGCCAAGCCTAAATCAATTTAATTGCAAATATTCACATATTCAATGCACAGTTTTTTCTAATCAATACACGGACACTTCTAAAGGTTCGAATTTTTTTATGCAGTGAAGGTCTAAATCCAATAAAAGCTGTTTTCAGATGAGATGAGAATCACAATAAAACTATTGTCAAGTTTGCATGCCTATATCTTTCCTAATAAAAAAACGTTTGTTAATTTTTCGTTACCTTTACTCTGCTAGCGACACCTTCTGTTCCGCGACTCGGAAACTCTTTACGTTTTTCTGCCACTTCACTTCTCTTCTGCAGAGCGTCTTTCAGTCGCTTGTTAGCAGCAGCCGCCTGCAGATGCACGCAGACTTTGTATTAGTGTACGTACTCCCACCACCACAGCTCTTAATCATGTTTTTAAATGAAGAGAAATTAAGCGAGAAAAATGCATCACCTCCTCTGTTTTGCGGCGGAGCACGTTGGCCTGTTTCTGGAAGGCCCCCTCCAGCTTCAGCATCTCATATTGGCGCTTGCGATCCTGCGAGTTGAAGGCAAAAAAAAAACGTGAAAATAGGCACACGAAATGTTGCAAAAACAGTTACAACGACCATCTCCAACCTTCTCCTTGAGCTGCAGAACTTCTTTATCTTTCTTGAGTTTCCACACGCGGAACTTCTCAGAGTCTTCCTTCATCTGCCGCATGAGCTGCACTCGCTGAGATTTCATTGCCTGCACACATCCACCACGACATCACATTACTACACCCTTCAGTGTCCGTTCACGCAACAAATTGATCGTCATGCCCTTCCTGAAGTCCATTTGCTGAAGACTTTCAGAGGATATTCTTCGTAGGGCTCCGTGAAGCACACAAACCTGGATCTCGTGATTAAGTTTGTCTACGTTGCGCACAGACGACTCTTTGAGCTTGAGCAGTTTGGACTGGTCCTGCAGTTTCTTCTTGAGGTCTGTGATCTGTCCTTCCAGCTCCTGAAGTCTCTTCCTGCGCTGTTCACTGAGTCTAGAATGAAACAAGATAAGTGAGCGTGGAACAGAAGTGCAAGACTTATCAACGTGCAGGTGTTTTGTTGCAGTTTAACAGTAAATGGAGTTACTTGGCCTGATTGGTGTCCTTTTTAGCAGACTGCAGGGCGTGGAGGAGATCTTCCTTTTCTTTCTGTAAGGAGCCAACCGCAGCATGTAGACCAGTAATGTTCTCCTGAGGAAATGAAAAGAGTTCTGCATTATTTAGCCGCCCATTCAGAAACCATCGCGCTTGTTCGAATTGCAAGCTCTGGCAAAATCCATGTCATGTTCTGAAGAACAAAGAAAGCGATACGAGGTATTAATGACATCGAGTGACTTAATAATGACTACAATTTCAGTTTTAGGTGAACGATTCCTTACCTGATGTTCTGTTTGCATGGGTTCCAGATGACTGTCGTTTTGACACATCTTCCTGACAAAAGCCTCTTTCAGCGCCAGAACTTTATTCAGCTCAATCAGTTCTTTAGACATCTGAGCCTGCCGTAGTGCATGCTGGGCCGTGTATGCTTCAGGAGAACCTTTGACTTGAGCTTCGGCGCTGCAGCCCTAAATGTGTGGATTTAAAAACGCTCGCACTTAACATCAACAATCCCCTGAAAACATATCAGCTGGATTAAAAAGTCAATAGTTATGATATCAATGCAAGTGTCGTACACATACCACTGGCGAGCCTCCAGAGGTGGCCATCTCAATCTGTTGCTCGAGGGTGGAGGCATTGCCTGAGGTGATAGCATGGATGGTGGCCGCAATCCCAGCGCTTTCGCTCTGTTCAAGCAAGACATTTGACTATTGCACTTTTGAAAAAAACATTTCATTAAGCTATCATGCACACAAAGGCATGGTTCACACAAAAATGAAATTCTGTCAGCATTTACTCGCCCTCAGATTGTTCCAAACCTGTATACATGTCTTTGTTCTGCTAAACACAAAGGAAGATATTTTGAATAATGTCGGTAACCAAACAGATCTCATCCACCATTGACTCACGTAGTATTTATTTTCTCTACAACGGCAGTAAATGGGAGGTGAGATCTAACATTCTTTCTAATATCTTCCTTTGTGTTGAGCAAAACAAACATATCTTTATTGGTTTGGAACGATCTGAGGCGAGTAGATAAACAATATATATACAGGAATCATGAAGCTACATTTTTCAAGACTCTTTCCATACATTTTAAGACGGCATCACCACTTTTTGGTTTTAATCGGTTACATTGGCGACACTTTAACTTACATGTACTATATAATGATTGTAAGAAAGATCTTAGTTTTAAGAACATAATTCAGAAGGGTGGGAACGAAGCACAAGAGAAAAAATTGACTAACTAACCCGGTGCGAGGTTTATTAGAAAGAGAAACAAGGCTACGCTAAACGCCTTCTGACACACAGAGCAGTACTGGTCATTCATCACATCACGGTCATTCCCAGAGATGGCCCCTTAGCCATGGCTCCAACTCTTTATCCTCCAACCATGTTGTTTAACAACCTCCCACTATTCGCCTACCTACTCAATGATTAGATTCAGGCAAACTTTAGCATATGACCTCTTTAGACTAGGGATGCACGGAAGTGAAAATTCTTTGACTAAGCCGAATAAAAATTAAACACTTGGTCGAATACCTAACACGACTTTTCTTATTCTATTTATTTAGCAATTTCACTATTGCATAAACTGAATGGTCCAAATGTGCTTTTTATATTTAATCTTGCTTTTCCATATAATAATATATAACTTAAAATAAAATTAGCAAGTCCCTGTTGAAAACAGCAGCCTATGCTGGTTTGGTGTTTTGATGCTGGTTTAAGCTGACAACCATTTCAGTTCACGTCTCCTCCAAACCCCGCTCACAAAAGCTGATTTTTCTCTCAGGCAGACTCATGGCCGGGATGCACAGAACATACGTTGACAAGTTGTTTGGTACAGGGAATTGCGTGTGCGCAACCACTGTATGATGTCAAATGATCTCGCAAGCGGCCGGGCTACTGTCAGACCGCCCGCTCCAGTCTGAGGTACACAACTTACTGATCGGTAAAGACGCTTTCATTCAGAATTTTGATCAAATGTATTTATCTTTTAAGACACCCTGATGACAAAATTGTCATTTTTGTGTGAACCGTGCCTTTAAATATAAAAAATGAGTGGTGTGGTCTTCTGAATGTGCGTGTTCTTCACCTGCAGTTCTAGGATGAGATGTTGAAGGTTCCTGATCACCTCCACGTTTTCCTTCAGTTCCTGGTCTTCCAGAGTCTCCACAAGCTTCTGTAGGTCCACCTTACACCTATGTCAAAGAATGATTCATGTAGATTTGTGAAACAACGGCTGAACGATATTGGTCCAGTGATCTGTAAACAACAAACACTTACGCAGCATGATGGCTCAACTCCTCCAGTTTACACTGCAATTTCTCATTTGCCTGCTCCGTCTAGAGAAACAAGACAATAAACATTAACAGAATGCTTGTACAATAATAGTGTATAACATTAACCGGTCATTTTGAACCTTTTTCGTAGTGAAGAACAAACTTTTGCATTGGACAATCAAAAATAACCATTTTATTTCTCATATGTTCAAGGAATTTATACATTTTGCCATACCAGTCAAATCAACAATAAGCTTCTTACAATACTTTATTTCAGTAATTGTGAAGAAAACGTTTATAAATCAAAAAAGCCTACTTTGATTTGCGTTTGGCACTTGGCTAGTGTCACTTTTGGAACCGGATCACACCTTTAATTGTTATATTGGTAGAGTTCGCAGAACAACGTTCTGTTCAATTTTCAAGAGCCAAAAGAAAAAACCCTGGTGATAAGCTTCCAAAAGCCACGTTTTACCATGATAATCCTCTCGAACATGAGAGCCGTCTGGCCCACGGCCTCGCTCAGCTCTCGGCTCAGCTTGTGGTTTTCATTTAGCAGACTATGGTTCTGCTCCAGGACCTTTGAGACGTTCTCCGCTGGCTCAGACCTATAGAAACAAACACGTCATATCATCCGCCAGCAAAGAACATGCAGCTATTCAACAGAAGGATGTGCAAAAAGTCATGTGCAACAAAAGCAGATGTATTCATCTAATTTGCCATTAAAATCAATCTATGCATTTGAATGCAACTCTTACAACCATATCTGAGAGCCTAAACAGTTTTGGGTCATACCCGGTCAGTGCAGGAGCAACTCCTCCGCGAGCATGCAGGAGCATCACCTGAAGCTCTTGAACCTGAAACATAAAAATATTTCACCAGAGAAAGGTCATCAAAAACTGCTCGTATATCCGCTGACATTTCCCCACAACCGCAAGACAAAGTACCTGCTGTTTGAGTCGCTTCATTTCCGCTGAGCGAGGGTCGACATTGAGAATGGGCTTGTTTTTTATTTTACGTGCACGATCGGCATAACGCATTGTGTTGATGGTTTCTTCGATGTTGGAGTCTGCCGGGCTGACGCAAGCGATCATTAACGTGTGGCTGTTTCCTCCAAGAGAGTCTGGGAAATGTTTTGAAAGGCATGGCTGAACACTTTTTGTTGGCAAACAATCTTTCCATGAATCTCATCTGACATTATGAACTGCATCAGTCTTACCCTGCAGGAGACGTGTCAACTTGGAGTCTCTGTACGGTACAAAGGTTCCTTTCTTGCTTTCATCCCCGAGTGCACTGATCACGTTCCCGAGAGACAGCAGCCCACGATTAATGCTGATTCCTTGCGTCGCAAACATAGCAAACACAGAATACTTCTATTAACACATCTGATCAAAATAACCTCTTCTGGGTCAATTGTTCGAAATTGAGATTTGTCACCTAAACAATAAACAAGCTTTCTATTGATGTATGTATGTATGTATGTATTCGTTAGGATAGGACAATATCTGGTGGAGATACAGCTGTTTAAAACTCT